>NC_133327.1:230047044-231372044 GCF_042186555.1 Aquarana catesbeiana
GAAGGGGAAGGGGGGGGAAAAAGGAAGAAAAAAAGAAAGAGAAAAAGAAAAAAGGGGGGGGGGAAAGAGGGGGCGGGGGAGGGAAAAGGGGGGATAGAGGAGGAAGAAGAAGGGGGAAAGGGGAGAGGAGGGAAAGGAGGGGGGAGGTGAGGGGTGGGGTAGGGGGGAAGGGAGAAGGGGGGGGGAAAGAGGGGAGGGGGAATCTCCCCTTTCCCCCTTCTTCTTCCTCCTCTATCCCCCCTTTTCCCTCCCCCGCCCCCTCTTTCCCCCCCCCTTTTTTCTTTTTCTCTTTCTTTTTTTCTTCCTTTTTCCCCCCCTTCCCCTTCCCTTTCGTCCTTCTCTTTCTCTTAAATACCTGACCGGGGTTACAAATTTTAACACACTGTATATACCACCTATAACTATGTTGTGCACGCCCCCATAGCAGTCCTTTAGTATCGCTGGGACGTTGGCGCCCACCACCACTCCGTTATGAGCAAGCACACAATTGTTCTTTGTGGTACTAGATATGTGGCGCCCCTGTAGACGCCTGCTTTTTATGTATATGTACTAATAATTAATTGTAATGTTATATACCTTGATAGCTACATCATATACTGCTACTGCTCTTGAGGAAGCGTAGTCCATACGCGAAACATGTCGAGCATCGATTAATCTCAACATATGAACTGACTTTGGAACTGCTATATAGCCACTTCTCCGGACTGACCTACATGGGAAGCTATTTCTCCTAATGCCCGAAGATTTTCATACTGTAGACGGTGTTGTATAGCAATGATTCAAGTACAGACACATGTTGTGTTTTAAACTACACTATTTTTGTTTTGTTATGTGTGTTTTTTGATATCAAATAAAATAAGGAATTTTTATCTATTATTTTGTGGTGCCTAAAAAGTCCATAAGTCCCTTCTCCCCCTGTTTTTGGTAAACTTCCTAACACGTTCCTGCGATCGATCGCCAAAATCAATAGAAATTTCATTTGGTACCAAAAACACCCCAGAATTAGATACAGCCAACTAATAAAACCCAAAGCCAAAGGGGGAATAGGCCTACCCCACATACAACACTATTATTGAACATGTCACGTACAGCGGATTGAAAGAAGGGGACACTCAGAGGAGTACAGACAAAAGGGCTGCGCACCCCACAAGATGCATAGAAAAAACAAGAGACCCCCTAACGGGGCTTTATTTCAGCCAATAATATACAATTCAAAATGAGTAGATGATGAAAAATAATTTTATTAGTACAGAAAAATATAAAAGTAATAAATTCTGACGTTAAAAGTCAAGACATGAACTGGAGTACAAAATTTGATAAAAAGCAGACAATACCCATGACCGGGAACAGTGTACAGTACAATGAATCTAAGGCAACAAGATCAAAGATAATAAAATGCTGACGCGTTTCGACCCTGACTGGGTCTTCTTCAGAGGATAGATGACTAACAGCTGTAAAGATGTAAACATGTATCAAAAAATCTTTTAAAACAGCACAAAACAAAAACATTAAATTTGTGTGTATGCATAAACAGCTTCATATATTGCATAATTATCAGTCAAACTGCTCCCAATGACTATAAATGGCCGTGATGTAAAGAAGTTGCCCCCTCTTGTGTCCTTGGTTTCCCAGGCGATGGGCTGGTTCCCTGGAGAGCAGGTATCAAGCCAGCATGCCTTACAAGGGATCACACATAAACTACCCCCCGAAAGGAGTTGACCAATGTGGATTATAGGTGGGTCCATAAATGTGCAAGGAACAAGGTAAAAAAGGGAAGAGGGAGAAGGGGGGGGGGAAGGAGGGGGGGGAGGGAGGAAGGGGGAAAAAAAAGGGGGAGGGGGGAAAGGGGGAAGGGAGGGAATGGAAAGGGGAAGGAAGGGGGGCGGGAAAGAGATGAACAGAGGGCATGGAAAGGGGAATAGTGTGATGGAGGAAAGGAGAGAAGGGAAGCGCAGTGAGAAATCTTAAGTGACTAAAGAGAAGACATGAAGGAAAAAAGATAGGAGAGAGCAGGTGGGACATATGCAGGACTGGGGTACCGAACACCTTGTAAACATGTATGGACCGTCCAACGACAAGGATGTGAAAGGTGGTGGTAATCGCATTGCATAGGTGAAGTTGAAGTGCCAAGGTGCGAAGTGAGAGAAGCCAGCCTTGGGCTGGAAGGAAGAAGGGGAGGACTGGGGGAGTGATGGGAATGGTGGGGTGAAAGTGGGGTTTGGGGAGTGTGTAAATGAGTGAAGGAAGCAAAATGCAGATTACCTATTGGTAGGGGCACAGGTAAATGGAATCAAGATGCCCAAAACTCTGAAAAGTTATAAGTATATCAACATCAAAAATGGGTTGGAAGAAAAGAGAGATAAAGAGTAAACATGATGTGAACCACACATCAAAGGAGGCAATTAAAAAAAACATAAGGTTCTTACCAGTCAATCTGTAAGATTGTAGCATAAGAGCGTTCGGCGGGATCAGGAAGGTATCAGTGAACCTCCCCCACCACTCGGTTTATTTATAAGGGTGCTAATTGCTCCAAGGTATTATCAGGTGCAGATGCCTGTCCACTCCTCTATCTCCTCCTCCAATCGGGGGAGAGAACAGCGCATAGTGGCGCCCGCTGGGTGACCCCCCCCCTGCGTTCCGGAGGATTAATACTCCCGGGTCCCCCGTCACTTCCGCCGCAAATGCGCAGGCCCCGTGAGATCCGGGACGCCGCTGGCAGGGAAGAAGCCGCCCAAACCAGGTGCCGCCACCTGGTGGGCACAACAGGGAGACGCAGGGCCCTTGCGCCTCCCTTCTTACCCTGCCAGGAAGGCATGTGTGACACGATCCCGCCCCCCGGACAGAAGATAAAGCCGGCCAGGGGAGATGACCAAAATGGTATCTCTCCCTCGAGGCGGGTGAATAGAAGAAGAGAAGAAAGGAGGGGGAAAGGAAAAGTTCGTATACATAGCCATTGTGCAATGACTGGATGATAAACTTACATGTAAAATGTAAAAAGATCATTTGTTGACTATAGCATATATACTGTTTACATATCACCACTGTCATGGCAGAGTTAATTACATAGCTAATAAACCATAACATAATAAGTTGTATTAGACAAGAAAAAGAACTGTGAACTGGCTTTTTCCTAAAGCTATGTCCCTATGAGGTTTAGATGGTTTCTACTGAGAAGGAGATACACACTCCTATGCATTATACGGTTCAAGTTGAGAGATGGTAAATCACATAGTTGAAAATATTATATGTGATCAAATGGAATTGGAACTATTGGGTGGTATGCATTCTATATAAAAATAAATTTAGAAATACATTCAAATTGAGTTCAAAAGTTTCATCACTATCTGATTCGCTCACTGTGTCTTGCCAGAGGAAAACCCCTGCAAGAATGGAGCGAATGAGATGGATCCAATAAGACCTGGGGGAGAGGTGGCCTGTAATTGGAATATCCATCTCTGCTCTTTTTGTAGCAGAGCCTTATTCCAATCACCACCTCTGTTGGGAATATGCATCCTACAAAGGGACGTAAAGGTGACTTTTGGGACTCTATAGTTATGTGTTGAAACCACATGTCTTCCGATGGGGAGGTATGGGTTCCCCACCTGCATGCTGTATACGTGTTGAGAAATGCGTTTCCAAAATTCCTGCCTGGTTTTTCCCACATAGTAGGCACCACATTCACATTCCATAAGGTTCACCACTCCACGCGTGTGGCAATTTACAAAGTGTGTAGGTGTGAATGTGTTTCCTTTGGGGAGAACAAAAGTTTTTTCTTTTTTAATGAGTGAACAATAGGAACAATGTCTGCATGGAAAGGAACCAGCTACGGAACAGTGTTTAGATCTCCTAATCTCATTTTTGTATTCGCTCTGGACGAGTTTGTCCCTTAATGACGTAGCTCTTTTATACGTTATAGCTGGTTGTTTGGGGACAAAGTTTCTCAATTTGGGGTCATCCGTGAGGATGTTCCAATGTCGTTTTATGATCTTTTTAATGGCTGTGTGTTGTCGTGAATAGCACATAATAATGCGGGTGAGACTACATTCAGAACTTTTGGGGGATTTGGATTGAAATAGCAGCTGGAATCTGGATTGTCCTATTGCTTGGTTGTAAGCTTTTTTAAGGCAGGATCGGCTTTATCCCCTTGCTAGAAGTCAGATCTGGAGCCCTTCGGCTTCTTTTTTGAATAGAACATCATTGGAACAATTGCTACGGAGGCGCAAGTATTGTCCATAAGGAATCGAGTTTTTGAGTGGTGTAGGGTGGAAGCTATCCGTGTGGAGAACCGCGTTACCGGCGGTTGTCTTCCGAAACAAGGTACTGGATAGCTTTCTTTCAGGGGTAACAGAAATGGAGACATCTAAGAATGTGACACTGTGGCGGTTATGGGTCATTGTAAATTTAAGATTATGATCACTAACGTTGATCCGGTTAAAGAATTCGATTAATTTGGCTTTGGGTCCCTCCCAGATGATGAAGACGTCGTCAATATACCTCAGCCATTTAGATATATGGCTGGTGTATATGGCGAGGTCCCCATCATCCAGGAGAGACTTTTCCCACTCCCCCAGGTACAGGTTGGAGTATGATGGGGCACAATATGTGCCCATGGCCACACCCTGTACCTGGAGGTAGTGGGAGTTATCGAAGCAAAAATGGTTGTGATATAATATATATTGTAGGCCACTTAGGATGAAACCAATCAATGCCGGGTCATATTGAGAATATTGTTGAAGAGCCCTCTGCACAGCAGACAAACCAAGAGAATGGGGAATACTGCTGTACAGAGCCTCAACATCGATCGTAACCAGGATAGCATCATCTGATATTTTTAAATTGTTAATAAGTTGTAGAAACTGTATCCCTGACAAATGATGGCAATGACAGAACAAGGGGTTGGAGGTGGGCATCTATAACACGGCTTAGATTTTCAGATATGGCCCCATTTCCGGAGACAATGGGACGGCCAGTGAACTTAATGGAATTTTTATGAATCTTGGGTAGACTATAGAAGGTGGCTACCTTAGGATATGGAGTCCTAATGAATTCATAAATGTTCTTGGAAACTGCGCCTGTGTGAAATGCGCGGTCAACCATATTGTAAAAGCTGGAATTGTATTGATTGATGTTGAGAGCCGAAATTTGTTTGTACCACTCCTTGTTCTCTAAAATGTTCAAACACATTGAAGTATAGTCGTCATTGTTCATGACGACCACATTGCCCCCTTTGTCAAAGGGTTTTATTACGATTTTGGGAATTTTTTTGTGAGGCGATGGAGAGCTTGATTTTCACCGTGTGAGAGATTGAGGGGCTTAAATTTCGTTTGAGATAGTTTGCATATATCTTGAATGGTCTGCTTCCAAAAAAACGCTACGTTAGGATTGATGCTGGAAGAAGGAAATGTTGTAGAGGCCTTTTTGAACATCAGTGGAGGGTTTGGAACTGATTTGTCAACCTCCTGCAGTAAGGCATCCAAATCAATTTGATCGATTAAATCTACCATGTTGTTCTCTTGGTAGAGAAGAGTTAGATCACGTAGGGCCTTACATTCCTTCATACTATATAAGGACCCCTCCACAGTGTCAACATTGGAGTCATCCTTGGCATGCAAATACTTTAATAGTAACTTTCGTGCAAAAAGTTGTAAATCTGTAATAATTTCAAAAGCATCAAAATTCTGTTTAGGACAAAAAGTTAATCCGTGAGATAGAAGTTGTATTTCAGCTGATGATAACTTTATGGAGGATAGATTGATCACACTTAGATGGTTTGTTGGATCCGAACTACGAAGGGGTCCAGGCCCTTGCCTATTTGGTTGGTTTGTGGGTCCCCGAGCAGAGTTTAAAGCTTTTTGTGGGGCTGCTTTAGTTGAGCTTGAAGATGGATTAGGATGTTTAGGGGTCTCCTGTAATGAAGAGATGTTGGTACTAGTTTCAAGGATAGATGTCTGGCCCATATCAGCGAAAGAATTCTTGATCGCTGCAGGGTCAGATTGGACATCATGAAAAACGATTTTGTAGTGAAAGAATCCGGTATCCATTGTCCGTTTCTTAGGATCTTGTTCAGGTGAATTCCTATGACTACGATCTCTTTTTTGTTGTTTATTGCATCCTTGGCCGCGTTGGGAAAGATTTTTTTGTTCAGGATCGAGGGCAGAGGAGATCCTGGACTTCGAAGTTTTGGACTGAGTATTTTTGAATTCCCGGTGCGAATAATTGTTCGATTGGGCCACATGGTTATTCCATCGATAGGCTTGTCCCTCCGAAAAGGCGTTTGTCTCTCCAAAATTGGATTTCTTTATTCTGTAGGATGTTTTTGTTAAAGGCTGATAGATTCTCGTTAAGGAGCGTCTGTGATTCAAAGAATAGGGTATGTTGGGCATATGGAATCAACGCTTGTTCTAAGTTATTGATTACTGTATCTAGGAGTGCAATCTGCTTGTTGTATTCCCTGGATAGGATCGACATCATCTCCTGGGAGCACAGCTTGAGATTGGCCTCCCATTCTGCTTTACACTCATCACTTATTAGGTCAACATTAGGAAAAATTTGGATACATAGTCCAAAAGGATTAATCTGCTCCTCGATATATCTGCCAAAAGTTTTGACATGCCAAAAGAGGGCAGACTTTCTCTCAAGTACCTTGGTTAACTTCTGAAATAGTGATGAAACAGATAAAGTTTTTTGGTCTCCCTGTTCAAAAGAATTCTCATATTGAGACATCAAGCTGGCCCAATCTGCACCTGTAAATTTGCTCATCCTAAATGAAAAATCACAGCCTCACTACAATGAAGATAAATTCAACAAAGGAAAAAATGCCAGAGTTATATACAAAGCATAGGGAACAGTTCACAGTTCATGTCTTAACTCGAGCGTCAAAAACAGCGGGGGAGGGGTGTTTAGCCACCCAATAGTCACAGTGAAAGAAGGGGATACTCAGAGGAGTACAAACAAAAGGGCTGCGCACCCCACAAGATGCATAGAAAAAACAAGAGACCCCCTAATGGGGCTTTAGTGCAGCCAATAATATAGAATTCAAAATGAGTAGATGATGAAAAATAATTTTATTAGTACAGAAAAATATAAAAGTAATAAATTCTGACGTTAAAAGTCAAGACATGAACTGGAGTACAAAATTTGATAAAAAGCAGACAATACCCATGACCGGGAACAGTGTACAGTACAATGAATCTAAGGCAACAAGATCAAATATAATAAAATGCTGATGCGTTTCGACCCTGACTGGGTCTTCTTCAGAGGATAGATGACTAACAGCTGTAAGGATGTAAACATGTATCAAAAAATCTTTTAAAACAGCACAAAACAAAAACATTAAATTTGTGTGTATGCATAAACAGCTTCATATATTGCATAATTACCAGTCAAACTGCTCCCAATGACTATAAATGGCCGTGATGTAAAGAAGTTGCCCTCTCTTGTGTCCTTGGTTTCCCAGGCGATGGGCCGGCTCCCCGGAGAGCAGGTATCAAGCCAGCATGCCTTACAAGGGATCACACATAAACTACCCCCCGAAAGGAGTTGGAGGAGGGGAGGGGCACGCACTGCACCCACAGTGAAGTAACGAAAATACTAAATTAAGAGTGAGAACAAAGAGGGGAGTTATTAGTTCCCAAAATGGTAGAAATAACAAATTACGATAACTTTGGACATGTTAACCAATGTGGATTATAGGTGGGTCCATAAATGTGCAAGGAACAAGGTAAAAAAGGGGAGAGGGAGAAGGGGGGGGGGAAGAGAGGGAGGAACGGGAAAAAAAATATAGAGTCCCAAAAGTCACCTTTACGGCCCTTTGTAGGATGCATATTCCCAATAGAGGTGGTGATTGGAATAAGGCTCTGCTACAAAAAGAGCAGAGATGGATATTCCAATTACAGGCCACCTCTCCCCCAGGTCTTAATGAATCCATCTCATTCGCTCCTTTCTTGCAGGGGTTTTCCTCTGGCAAGATACAGTGAGCGAATCAGATAGTGATGAAACTTTTGAACTCAATTTGAACATATGTCTAAATTTATTTTTATATAGAATGCATACCACCCAATAGTTCTTTACATCAGAGTGGGTATGCAACCTTTTATCTGTTCCTGGGGTGCCTTAGAAATTGTTACTATTAACAAATCTGACACTGCCTTCTGGCGTTATTTAGTTTTGGTGACAGTTTGAGAAATTAATTTGAATAATGCTTTCCATTCCATGGATTATTCCTGCCTTGCTTCTACCCCGTTGTTAGCAATTCCATTTGATCACATATAATATTTTCAATTATGTGATTTACCATCTCTCAACTTGAACCGTATAATGCATAGGAGTGTGTATCTCCTTCTCAGTAGAAACCATGTAAACCTCATAGGGACATAGCTTTAGGAAAAAGCCAGTTCACAGTTCTTTTTCTTGTCTAATACAACTTAATATGTTATGGTTTATTAGCTATGTAATTAACTCTACCGTGACAGTGGTGATGTGTAAACAGTATATATGCTATAGTCAACAAATGATCTTTTACATTTTACATGTAAGTTTATCATCCAGTCATTGCACAATGGCTATGTATACAAACTTTTCCTTTCCCCCTTTTTTCTTCTCTTCTTCTATTCACCCGCCTCGAGGGAGAGATACCATTTTGGTCATCTCCCCTGGCCGGCTTTATCTTCTGTCCGGGGGGCGGGATCGTGTCACACATGCCTTCCTGGCAGGGTAAGAAGGGAGGCGCAAGGGCCCTGCGTCTCCCTGTTGCGCCCACCAGGTGGTGGCACCTGGTTTGGGCGGCTTCTTCCCTGCCAGCGGCGTCCCGGATCTCTTCCGGATGCCATGCTCACGCGCACGCAATGTAATGCACGTGCGCATGACGTCACGGGGCCTGCGCATTTGCGGCGGAAGTGACGGGGGACCCGGGAGTATTAATCCTCCGGAACGCAGGGGGTGGGTCACCCAGCGGGCGCCACTATGCACTGTTCTCTCCCCCGATTGGAGGAGGAGATAGAGGAGTGGACAGGCATCTGCACCTGATAATACCTTGGAGCAATTAGCACCCTTATAAATAAACCGAGTGGTGGGGGAGGTTCACTGATACCTTCCTGATCCCGCCGAACGCTCTTATGCTGCAATCTTACAGATTGACTGGTAAGAACCTTATGTTTTTTTTAATTGCCTCCTTTGATGTGTGGTTCACATCATGTTTACTCTTTATCTCTCTTTTCTTCCAACCCATTTTTGATGTTGATATACTTATAACTTTTCAGAGTTTTGGGCATCTTGATTCCATTTACCTGTGCCCCTACCAATAGGTAATCTGCATTGTACTTTTTGCTATAATAAATATCCCCAATTTTTTTTTAAAAAAAGCTATTTTTTTTTCTCAGTTTAGGCCGATATGTATTCTTCTACATATTTTTGTTAATAAAAATTACAATAAGCGTATATTGATTGGTTTGAGCAAAAGTTATAGAGTCTACAAAATAGGGGATAGATTTATAGCATTATAATTTTTTTTTTTACTAGCGGCGATCTGAGATCTTTATTGGGACTGCGACATTATGGCAGACACATCCGACACTTTTGACACATTTTTGGGACCAATGGCATTTATACAGCGATCAGTGCTATAAAAATGCACTGATTACTGTAAAAATGTCACTGGCAGGGAAGGGGTTAACACTAGGGGGCGATCAAGGGGTGAATAAGCAGAGCCTTATTCCAATCACCACCTCTATTGGGAATATGCATCCTACAAAGGACCGTAAAGGTGACTTTTGGGACTCTATATTTTTTTCCCCTTCCTCCCTCTCTTCCCCCCCCCCTTCTCCCTCTCCCCTTTTTTACCTTGTTCCTTGCACATTTATGGACCCACCTATAATCCACATTGGTTAACATGTCCAAAGTTATTGTAATTTGTTATTTCTACCATTTTGGGAACTAATAAATCCCCTCTTTGTTCTCACTCTTAATTTAGTATTTTCGTTACTTCACTGTGGGTGCAGTGCGTGCCCCTCCTCTCCTCCAACTCCTTTCGGGAGGTAGTTTATGTTTGATCCCTTGTAAGCCATGCTGGCTTGATACCTGCTCTCCGGGGAACTGGCCCATCGCCTGGGAAACCAAGGACACAAGAGGGGGCAACTTCTTTACATCACGGCCATTTATAGTCATTGGGAGCAGTTTGACTGGTAATTATGCAACATATAAAGCTGTTTATGCATACATACAAATTTACTGTTTTTGTTTTGTGCTGTTTTAAAAGATTTTTTGATACATGTTTACATCCTTACAGCTGTTAGTCATCTATCCTCTGAAGAAGACCCAGTCAGGGTCGAAACGCGTCAACATTTTATTATCTTAGATCTTGTTGCGTTAGATTCATTGTACTGTACACTGTTCCCGGTCATGGGTATTGTCTGCTTTTTATCAAATTTTGTACTCCAGTTCATGTCTTGACTTTTAACGTCAGAATTTATTACTTTTATATATATCTACTCATTTTGAATTGTATATTATTGGCTGCACTAAAGCCCCGTTAGGGGGTCTCTTGTTTTTTCCACGTACAGCGGATTGTTGACTGGCACACACATCAAAAGACAAAAGACTTGGTGGCATTAGAAAACTCTTTCTCTCTTCACCCCATTTCCGGGACCCCCTGGATCAAACGCAACCTTCTACCAGAAACCATTATGAATCACCCAACGATAGGCCCCGCGTTTAAATGCTTTATGCAGTCCAACCGCAAATTCAAGCTTTCCAAAACTCCAGACCCCCTCACGCCAATCATATTAAATCCACAACTTGCTCCAGGGATGGAACGTCATCCACTGTCCCGCATACAACCTGACATAGGCTTACGTATACACCACATCATACATGAAGGCAAATTACTAACTCGAGAACAAATAGATGCGACCTGGGCCACGCATAAACTAAGCATACTAAACTATTGGCAACTCATGCATTTTGTAGACAATATAAAAAGTAAGACGGACTTGTCTGAAACCCTTACTGAATTTGAAAACCTATGCCTTAGCGACACACCACAACGCCATACCATTTCCCTGATTCATAACATGTTCTGGAACAATACTCAGACTGACGAGGATACAGCCTGCAGAGCCCGGGACATGGATCTAAATATAGAAATTACAAGTAGCTAAGTTAACACTCCTCCCGTTACATGCTCCTAAGCTGTAAAACATAATTCCCCTCCTCCCAGCACAAATATCAGACTAATATTCCCCACATACAACTCTATTACACTATGTCATCATCAGTGTTAAACTAATCTCGGATTAGATTAATAGTTTGCAGTTGGTTTATTCAATAAGTCCTGGTTATATACTTTGTAATTGTATTATACTTACCTACCATTGATGTATCTGTATTTTTGTAACATTGCCTTACATTCAATAAAATCTTATTGGAAAAAAAAAAAAAACAATTACAAGGTCTCCTGTTGCATGACGCCTGGAGAACTCTAAACCCACAAACCAAGGATTATACATATTTCTCTTCTGTACACCAAAAATATTCTAGGATCAATTACTTTTTCTTGTCACAATTCAAACTCAAATTATTAAAAAAATCCACAATTGAAACTATGACTCTATCAGACCACCACCCAATCGCCATGACACTGACATTCCCGGAGAGAAACATAAAAACAAAATCTTTGAGACTCAATACTTCTATCCTTAAAGATGCTATAGATGTTCAACATTACAATGACGCATTAACCACTTGCTGACCAGCCGCCGCAGTTTTACTGTGGCAGAATGGCATGGCTGAGCGAAACAACGTTATGTAACATCGCTACGCCCTGTGGCCACTAGGGGTGCGCTGCTGAGCACTCGCATTGGCTCCAGCGGCGCCCCCCTAGTGGCCACAGGGCAATCACTGCTGGGCTCCCGCGATCGCTAGTGACACACTGAGAATCGGGATCTGTGTGTGTAAACACACAGATCCCAGTTCTCTGAGGGGAGAAGAGACTGATCGTCTGTTCATACAAAGTATGAACAGCAATCTGTCATCTCCCCTAGACAGTCCCATCCCCCCTTCAGTTAGAACACAGAAAGGAAACTCAGTTAACCCCTTGATCGCCCCCTAGTGTTAACCCCTTCCCTGCCAGTGACATTTTTACAGTAATCAGTGCATTTTTATAGCACTGATCGCTGTATAAATGCCATTGGTCCCAAAAATGTGTCAAAAGTGTCGGATGTGTCTGCCATAATGTCGCAGTCCCAATAAAGATCTCAGATCGCCGCTAGTAAAAAAAAAAATAATAATGCTATAAATCTATCCCCTATTTTGTAGACTCTATAACTTTTGCTCAAACTAATCAATATACGCTTATTGTAATTTTTATTACCAAAAATATGTAGAAGAATACATATCGGCCTAAACTGAGAAAAAAAATTAGCTTTTTTTCAAAAAAAATTGGGGATATTTATTATAGCAAAAAGTACAAAATATTGTGTTTTTTTTCAAAACTGTCGCTCTTTTTTTGTTTATAGCGCAAAAAAGAAAAAACGCAGAGATGATCAAATACCACCAAAAGAAAGCTCTATTTTTGGGGAAAAAAGGACATCAATTTTGTTTGGGTGCAGCGCCGCACGAAATCGTAAAAAATTGGCCTGGTCATTCAGCAGCCAAATCTTCCGGGGCTGAAGCGGTTAAGAGAATATTTCTCCCAAAGCGAAAATGACGAGACTTCACTCCTTACCCAATGGGAAGCACACAAATGCGTCATAAGAGGGGAATTCATAGCCAAGCTTGCTAAACTCAAGAAGAAACACCAATTAAAAATAAACACATTGCTAGATCAAATTCACCAACTTGAAAAAGCACATAAACGAACTGTTGCGCTCACGACACTTAACAAACTAACAAACACTAGAACACAATTGTCAGAAGAACTGAACATGGAAACTAAAAAGGACAATACATCTTAAGACATAAAATATACTATGAACAAGGAAACAAGAATGGGAAAATGCTAGCAAAAGCAGTACAGAATAAAAAAAAAAGAGCTTCCACAGTTCATCAAATAAGGGATAAACATGGCACACCACACTCATCCAATGAGGAGATAGCTAAACAGTTTGAACTATACTACCAAACTCTATGCAACATTCCATCCAATCTAAAATGCCCCCAAAAGACCGAAAAAAGAACAAAGCTCTTACAAGCACTTCTACAAAAATACAGCCCACCCCAAATTTTGGTGACTACTGCCCAAGAACTCGAAGCCCCTATCTCCAGCCCAGAATTCTATAAAGCAATCAAAGATATGAAAATAGGCAAAGCCCCAGGACCAGATGGCCTACCCCCACAATATTACAAAACATTTTCAAATATACTTAAGCCATGATTTTTGAAAGCCTTCCATTCACTTCACTCAGAACAACACCCACCAAAACAACTATTAGAAGCTCACATAACGGTAATACCTAAAGAAGGCAAAGATGAAACTCAGGTTACTAACTACAGACCAATTTCACTGATTAACGTAGATGTGAAGATCTATGCTAAGATCCTAGCAAATAGACTTCCCCCCTACTAACATCTCTTATATCCCTTGATCAAGTAGGCTTTATCCCAGGAAGATAAGGATGCAACAACACGTTCAAAGCACTTAATATACATCACGCCCTACGTAGTACACATACAGATCCACCCACCAGCCCTGGGGACCTGATTCGCTAAGCCGCTGAAGCCGCTGAAGCCTTGCCGCACGGAACCAGGAAGCGATTGAGGAGTTACACCGCATTCAGGCGGTACGCCACAACATCCCCCCAATCTCCACTATCCTGGCGGGCATTCGTCCACACAGACCTACGAGCCATTTCCACTTGGCCAGAGGAGGATTTAGCTGTCTTGCATAACTTGAGAAGATCCGAGGAGGATCGGAGTGTTCAGCATGCCTGCTATACCCTGATGTCCATGGTCTGGTGAGATTGTATCTATCCATTATCTTTCCATGATTCAGCAAATACGCTGTGTTTAGACATCACCACCCATACAGGCACACACTCCCTCCTGTACTTCTGCACAGCATCTACACAGCTGCCTATGTATGTTATCAGCTGTGGCTGAGTATTCATCTGCAAGTGCTACTATCAGCAACCCTCGTGGCCTATACTTCTAGTTACACTCCATGTCTGCCACCGGTAGCGTGCACAGCGGACTCCCATCATCCACGGCTGCATACATTCACCTCCTGGCCTCTAACATTACTCTATAGACACTATATATGAGACGGTCCCTGTCCATTCAGCCAATCAGATGTGATTGTATGTGTAGTGGTGGCCATCTGTATGTTGTTTTTGTCTTTAGACAACGTTGTCTATTTTATTGTTAGTGGTGGTATTTGGTTCACTTACTGTCATATTTTTCTGATACTGTTTGGTGTATATGTGGTATTATCTTTCTATAATAAATCATATTTTTGCTACCTTGCTGGTTCCTTGTTGAAGAATTCGTTCTCCTTCCCTCCCCCCTTTTTTTCTGATATGCTCTCTAATTCAGAGGAACACACCCACCCATGATCTTTTGAGCCCCTGGGTGTTTGCAAGTAGCTGCATTTATATGCAGATGTTGTTAGGGTATCACCCCCATCTGTTAACATCCATATTGAATTAAGCAAAGTATCTTGGTTCATAAGTCCTTTCTTGTTTGTTCCCCTTTGTCCTCATGCATGCTGGATTTTTATGTTTTTTTTGTCCTTCATACATATTTGCCTTCACTTACCTCCCCAGCATGCTCTCCTAGGCCTATATTCACCTCGTGTAGTCACTTAACAATGTATTTTGCCAGCTCCATAGTAGTGCTTTACCCTAAAAGCTCCCTAAAATGTGTAAAATTGTGATGTGTGCTTTAAATTCAGGCAGAGTGCCAGAGGTTTTTTTTTGGGTCCCAAAATCATTTGGAACCCTCCCTCCCCCAACTGCTAACTCAGCTGATACCAATCCTCTATCTATCCTCAATCCTCTATCTGCTGACTTTGCCAAACCCATACACACTATACCCACCTCGTTTGTGGACATATTTATGTTTATATTATTGTTTATATATATATTTATGCTAAAATGTGTACAGTGTGTATTTACTTCTTTGTATTATGACACATCTTACCTGTCCAGTGGGCTGCCAATAGTGTAAGTAAGGAGGGGCTGGCCAAAGTAATACACATTATTTAGGCATTCATCTCTCAATGAAGTGGAGAGAGTTACCTGACCAAAACATCTCCCCCCTAAAATTTTTTAAATGGCCCATGGGGGGAGGAATCTGATAGGTGGACCTTATACCTTTGTCTTTAAATACTCTCTAAAATAAATGTTATACTGATGTTGGCCAAGAATGTTTGTGTCTAATCTTCTTTCCATGTTTATGTTCAAAATTATTATTTTTTTTTCTTGTTTGACTCCACAGTTTCCTTCCAACCCACAGGAATGGCAGACTGTGGCCTCCCACTTTGCCCAGCGGCGGGACTTTCCTAACTGCTGAGGGGCAATTGATGGGAAACACGTCCACATCGTCCCACCACCCAACTCGGGGTCATACTATTACAACTACAAGGGGTTCAATAGTATTGTGAAATTCACGGTGGTGTCGGCTACTTACGAGTTCCTGTATGTGGACATGGGGAAGATGTCGGATGGTGGAGCTGGATGTCGGATGGTGGAGTCATCGCCCACACGGAGTTTTACAGGCTTCTCCAGAATGGCAGCTTGGACTTGCCACCTCCAGAAGACAATGCAGAAGGACTTCCATTCGTCTTCGTTGAGGATGAAGTGTTTGCACTGGGGGACCATCTTATGCGGCCATTCCCTATGAGGACCCTCACCCCGGACCAGAGAGTTTTTAATTACTGGCTGGCCAGAGCCAGAAGAGTGGTGGAATACTTTGCGGGTAGGGGGGCCATCAATATGCCAGACAATGTCTGAGACATTTTTTAAATAAAAACATTTTTTAAACTGAACAAATATTTGCTTAGATTTACTGCTTGTCTTTCTTTTAGCTGACCCTGACTGAAATTTGGGGAGTCCTGAAAATGGCATGATTGTGTAAAATTAAAAAGCACTGTTGGGTGTTATTTACTAAAGGCAAAGACACTTTGCACTACAAGTGCACTTGAGACTGCACAGAAACTGCACTTGTAGTGTAAAGTGGATTTGCTTTTAGTAAATAACCCCTATTGTCACTGAAAACACCAACTTTACAACCCAAAAATGCTTTTGAGCATTGAAAGAAGAAGCCACACATTGTTGATGCTCAATCTTTTTAATCAAAGCACAATCACATGTGCATTTATAAAAGGTTTTTAAAACAAACCAACATGTTTGTTGTATAACAATTTTTTAGGTGACATTAAAAGTAGAAATGTCCTTTTAAGGTAAAACAGGCATGTTTAAAACCAACAAGAAATACACAAATCTGGAACTTACAAAGTTCAACTTTTGTAGAAATTAAAGGCAATATCAGACATGAGTATTTATAAACTGTGTTAGATATTGCGTTTAGATGGGGTGAAGTCACCCCTGGAAAAGCCAAATTTTGAAGATGCACCAAATTGCCGAATGTCAACATGTGCTTTCTGCCATCATGGGGGATCAATGGACATGTTTTGTGGGTGCAACTCCTTCCTCTCAGCTACTTTATTATTGAGGAAGGGGTTGCACCTCTGTGACAGACTCACCCGGGACAGAGGCTATTGGAGGGGACTGAATGTGAGCCTCTTGCCAACAGATTATGGGCCCTGGATTTTAAGGGAACAATACTCTGCAAGGTGAATTAGAAATTAGTATGTTGTCTCATTCTGTTGTGGACTCTTTGCTGTGGTCATTTGGGATGTGTGTCCCTGTAGAGGGAGGGGGGATTCCTCCGGCAGCCCCTCTGCTGATAAGACTGATTCATAATGCTGGGACAAATACTGTTAGGAGATGCTGATGTCAATTCCAGCCACCTGTCTGTCTGTTGCCTGCTAGAATGTGTTTATTGTAAATCAGTCTAGTATGGGATCTAAGAGTCATTAGATCCCCATTGTTGTTTGTGTTAATTAACTCTGCTATTGTGTTGATTTGTGATAATGTTGATTGTGTTTTCTGAGCTACAAGATGGCCAGTCTGGCCTAAAGGTCATGACTGGGTCATCTAGGCTGTCTAAAGGGATTAGTTAATTAGCCCATGTTAATTAGGTTTCTGGTCACAGGTGTATGTTCAGAGTAACATGAGCAGGAGGTATGCACCCCCTCTTTTACTGTATAAAAGAGCCGGTATTCCTTTCAATAAAAGAGATTCCTGGTTGAACTTACATACAGCCTGCCTGGTGTTTGTTCTGAGCTACACAACTGGATTAGAACGGCACATAGCTGTAGTTCTAGTCCCGGAGCATCGGATGACCGAACCATCAGATGTTGCGATCTCCAAACTGATTCTATAGCCGCAGAGGAGTGTCGTGAGAGTGGAATCGGGCACGCAGGGGCTTGTTACAACCCCCAAAACACGTACATTGATCTCCCATGATGGCAGATAGCACATGTTGACACACTGTGTGCATCTTCATAATTTGGCTTTTCTAGAATATGTCAAAAAATGTGCAAAAAATTTTCAGAAAAATAAAGCAGAAAGAAGTAAGGGATTTTGAGGGGGTTTAAACTCTCCCTAAAACATCAGTGATGTTCTTAATTTTGTCTTGAACATTATTGATGTTTTGCTTGATGTTTTCCAAGTCCCTATTACACCCCATGATGTCCCGATCAGGATCTGGGCACTTTCGCTGGTGAAATGACCTTCTTTCACAACATCACGATCACCTAAAAATATAGAAAAAAAAACACACCATGTATTATAAATATGCAGGCATCCATCTCTTACCTGAGCCTGTAGTCGCAGACACTCACCTGTTGTGGTGACAATTTCCACAATGTCTCCCTCCTCCTCCTCTGCTTGGCTTTGGGGGATTTCCCCTACTTCTTGAGGTGGGGGTCTGTGGTCTCCTCTGATGAGTGGTGTCCTCCAAGTCTTTTCTCTCCTATGTAAAGAAAAATAGGTATACTTAGCACACAGATATTTGATGGCAGAAATAGGAATATGAAACATTGCTTGGAAGTGGGGTACAACTGTCTATTTTGGCAGAGTTCCAAGATGAAGAAATATTGTTTTCCTTTGTCAAGCTTGAATACTTACCTGTTTTGTACAAGCTTCACAGATGGAGACACCCCTATAGTATACACTGAGCACTTGTGTGGGACCCCCTAATAAAAAGGGTGTTTTTGTGTCCCACACTAGTGCTCCATCGTCCAGATGTGTAAACAGCTGCTGAGTGTCCTCTCCTTACACAGAATCTATTTTGCAGTTCATTCTAGTTACAAACCCATCTAGACACCAAAATTATTTTAAGAGAAGTAGGCCATAAAAAATGTATTGAAATGCATCTAGACAAAACATGGTGTTTTATTGGCCCAACGAACAATGTTTCCTACGAACGAATAATGTGTCCATGAACATGAAAGTTGCCATTTTAAACTGTACAACAGTAAAGAAAAGCACATGGAGCAGCACGAACATTATAAAAACAACGAACAACTACTTACTTTTTTGAAGCACTCTCCTGATCCTTCTATACTGATCGTGCTCCCTTAATTTGAGGTCCGACCACCGCTTCCTGAGTTGATCCTTCGATCGCCGTACCCCAAAATTTCGGTGCAGGCTCTTCACAACTTTCGCTATGATCTTGGCCTTTCTGACATTGGGGTTGGGGTAAGGTCCATACTTCCTGTCATAGTCGGCCCTCTTCAGTATGTCGACCATCTCCACTATCTCAACAAAGCACATATTTGATGCCTTAAATCGTCTCCTCCGGGATTGTGACGTTTCTGGCTCTGGGCTTTCCTCCTCCACATTGCTGTAATTAGCACGCACCTGCTCTCTCTCCACCATTTGCTCTTCCCCACTGCGCCGAACATGAAGGGGCGGGAAATAGACTAGAAAGAACGTCAGGAGTGGGCGGAGTTTCACTTATGCACAGTGTATATAAAGCGTAACACGCGTGCATAGTAGGTACGATCTGTGAGCGGAGGAAGGCGTATCAGAAGCGCCGATCATGATAACGAAGGTAACATTTAAACTTGGGCCTATACTGCTTATAGATTGAGGCCTATATTGGGACAAGATTAGGAGACTTTAGCCTGACATTAGGGTTTGTCTTGTGTATTGCAGATAAAATGGATGGCTTCAATGACCACAACTTCCTCCCCCTGTTCATAGACAAGTACAGGGAGCTGCGCTGTCTGTGGCAGGTCAAACACCCTCAATATAATCATAAACAAAAGAGGCAGGCAGCGCTGGAGAAACTGCTGGAGTTGGTGAAGCCAGGGGTCCCCACAGCAACCATCCCCTATTTAAAAGCCAAAATTGGTGGGCTGAGGAGCATTTATCTTAGGGAGCGCAAGAAGGTCTAGGATTCCCAGAGATCCAGAGCTGCAGCAGATGACGTTTATGTCCCCAGGCTGTGGTACTATGAGAGACTGCGATTTCTGACAGACCAGACTGAAGTCAGGGAATCCCTCTCAACCCTTCCTTACATTCTTCCTTCCACTCTATCTTCCACCCCAGCTGAGGCTTCCGATGTCCAACCTGGGCCTTCCAGCCAGGAAGAAGTGGAGGAGCCAGGTATAGCATTCTTCTACAGGTTTCTGGTCAATAAATGATGTTTACTATATGTTATTATTGATCACTAATTGCTGATTTAATAAAGTGTTTTACATATCAATAGACAGTAGTGAGCAAAAATAATTGGGACAAGAATGAAAAATGCTGGGCTCAGAATGATAGTCTGTTATATTTGTTAACATTCAATTTGCAACAGTCATGAGATGTAAATTGTGTGTGTTTTTATGAAGAAAAATCTAAAACTATGTCCCTTTTTCATACACAGGAAGACCTCAGCCAGGAGGAGGCTGTGGAATGTGGCACACAGGAGGAGGCTGTGGAATGCGGCACACAGGAGGAGGCGGGGGTTAGTAGCAGCCAGGAGGAGGCAGGGGTAAGTGGCAGCCAAGAGGTGGCAGGGCCCAGTAGGAGCCTCACAGGATCCCAGGTCCCTTCCCTCCGCCTTCCAAACAAAAGACCCAGGAAGGGGAGTAACCTGGAGGATTCAGCACTCAGGATGATTCAGGAGGCTTCTGCGTCCCTCAGAACCACCCCACTCATGAAGAGGTCTTTGCCTCCATGGCTGCCACAAAACTGCAGGACATGCAGGAGGACCAACGCCTCATGTGTGAGGAAATCATTTATAAAACATTAAATAAGGGGTTGAGGGGCGAAATCACACCCAATACCCACCTGAGTGAGTTGCATCATCCTCCTCCTCCTCCTGCCACAACTCCACCACCACAGACACAGCATGGAAGGAAGCGTGGAAGGAAGACAAGAGAGTGAAGGCCTGGGTTCAGTCTGGTCTAACAAAAGATGCAGGCTCTTGTATGACCACAGCTTGGGGACATACATGTCATCTGCTGCTGTTCATGATCTCTTCGACTTCTGGACCAGATTGTACTCCCTTATATATGGACTCCTCAGGCCTCCAATTTTGCAGTAAAATAGTTGATGTGTGCCCTGGGGGCCAAAGGTTTCGCCCATTTCTGCTGTTTCTCCAGCGTTGCCTCCCTCTTTCTTTGGTTAGGACCCCTTAATACATTTTTGGTTTGTTTTATAATACTCGCCTATGTGTGTTTTCCTTCAAAAAGGACAGTTTGTTTGTGAGGAGGCAGGTACATTTCAAAAATACAATGTGAAATTAACAAGAGACACCAACACCAAGCAACCTCCTTGAGATTAAATAATATAAGATAATAATGGTGTTGTGGTAACTTGACACACAAAACACACACAAAAGTATTCTGGAGTAAAAAAAAAAAAAAGAAAAATAAAACACAAGACCAGGCTTTAAAAAAATCCCCCAAAAAACATATTTAATATAAAAACATCCAAAAAATAATATTTTTTTGGTTGATGTGACAAATAAAAATGTGACAAATAAAAATATTATATTGATGAAATCACGATAAATAATAAAGAAAGACGTTTGTGAGAAGTCTGTGTGAATATGAGCAGCAAAACAACTTCATTCTTCTAGCATTATAAAGAAGAAGAGAGTGCACTGCATTAAACATTTTAAAACATTGCAGCGTGACGAAAGTGCTATATCCATTCCGAACGCTAATTTTACCAGACCGAACAGTTCCGTCTCGGAATTTATTCTGAGCATGCGTGGCACTTTGTGCGTCGGAATTGTCCACACACGGTCAGAATTGACCTGATCGGATTTTGTTGTCTGAAAATTTTATAGCCTGCTCTCAAGCTTTGTGTGTCGGAAAATCTGATGGAAAAAGTCCGATGGAGCCCACATACGGTCAGAATTTCCAATAACAAGCTCCGATCGCACATTTTCCATCGGAAAATCTGACCGTGTGTACAGGGCAAAAGTGTCAATGACCACCTGTCTAACGCCTTTAACTTACGCAACAGAACAAGACAAGGATGTCCCTTATCCCCCTTGCTGTTTGTCCTAACATTAGAAACACTTCTAAACAAACTACGATCCAATCCACATATCACGGGTATAAAAGTCCTAAACCATACATATAAAATTGCAGCGTTTGCCAACGACATGCTTCTTTTTTTCTCAGAACCACATATTTCCCTACCCAACCTACCAATACTTCCAATTACTATCAAACTTGAAAATTAACCATTCAAAATCTAACACTCTCAACATTACATTACCCCCAAGTTCAGTAGCACTCTGTAAAAAAACTTTCCATTCTCATGGGCCCAAAATAACATAACATATTTAGGAATAGAAATCCCTACTAACTTGAATGACCTTTTAAAACTTTTTAACTACACTCCCATTCTAAAAAAAACATATGAGGACCTAAAGACATGGAACTTTTTAAATATCTCATGGTTTGGTAGAGCTTCATTAATCAAGATGACAATCCTACCTCGTTTTCTATATGTCATGCAAACTATACCCATTCGATTACCAACATCACTCTTCTCATCCTTTCGATGCGCCTGATCAATTTTCCTCTGGAGGGATAAACCAACTAGAATCAAATATACAAGATTCAATCTACCTAAAATTAAAGGAGGAATGGCACTCCCTGACTTATGCAAATATCACCAGCAGTGGCGGCTGGTGAAGTTTTAGGATGGGGCGCCAGACCCCATCCTTCCTTTTTGGGAGTGGCTCTAAGGTGGTGTGGTTAGCGTCTGAGATTAACGAGGGATGGAGGGAGAGGGAGAGAGGGATGGAGGGACAGCAGGCCCAGATCCTACACAACAATAGAAATATGTGTATTCTAGAAAGTTTAACAATCAGCAGATAAAGATACTCCAAACACCTGGTGTTAGCACTATTTCTATTACTACATTGTAATATTAAATGAAATCATTCAACTCACCATAATGCAGAATCAGTGGGAGCCCTGAGCGTGTCACTAGCCACGTCGCCTGCCACCAGATGCCATGAGGTGTCCCCAGTGGAGTCCGTCCTTACATCAGGTGCCCCCAGCGGAGTCCCTCCTTACATGCAGCCTGTGTCCCATCAAATGCAGCCTGTGCCAGATCAAATGCAGCCTGTGTCACATTAAATGCAGGCTGTGTCACATTAAATGCAGCCTGTGTCCCATTAAATGCAGCCTGTGTCACATAAAATGCAGCCTGTGTCCCATTAAATGCAGCCTGTGTCACATTAAATGCAGCCTGTGTTCCATTAAATGCAGCCTGTGTCAAATCAAACCCCCCTCCCCCCCTTCTCCGCGGGAGCACAGTGGTTCTTACATTGCTGTGTTGTCCTCTCCTGCGGTGTCTCCTTCCACTGGCAGCGGCGATGGAGGAGTCCGCTCCTCATACTTCTGGTTTTCTTTCTGGTGCAATGGGAGAGAGAAAACAGGAAGTGACATCTACCTCAGATGTCAATCAAACCGCCCGGCCCTAGTGATAGATACTACGAGTGCCAGGCGGAAGCTACTTTTATTTATTTATTTATTCTTAAATTTTTTTTGTGACTGCCTGGAGGGGGGGGGGGGGCGGCGCCCGTGCACCCCCTATGGACGGGCAACCACTGATCACCAGGCAGCTCACTTAGCAAGAATAGTGGATTGGAATATTCACCAATCGGTCAAAGACTGGGTAACATTAGAACACTTACAATTTCCCCAACATGTAAGATCCCTACCATGGATACATCCTAAACATCAGCCCACTACTGTTAAAACTCACCCTCTCATAGGCCCACATTGGAGATCTTTTGCAATACCTTTAAAATTAACAACCCCTCTCCCTGGCTCGGACAACTCACCCCACTAAGAGACAATCCAGACTTTCCCCCAGGACTAGAACAAAACTTTCTTGCAGATATCTGGCCCCACAAAGACATCTTGACCAAACATTTCTTTGAAAGAAAACTATTATCTAGAGATGAAATAAACCGGGATCTTACCCCAAACTCGATCCCACTTTGGAAATACATGCAAATTAGACATTACTTGACCAGAAGAGAAACAACTCATACTTGGATAAGACCCCCCTACAATTCTAGAAGACTTATGTACAAAAAAATCCACAAAGACACATCATATCCATCTTATACATTTCACTATTTGAAGATAAAACAGATTTCTTCAGTACGTCATGCCAGGCATGGGAGCAGGACCTTAATATGAATAATATGAACAGAAACTGATTGGGAAACCATATATATGTATGCACACAAAGGCTCTTTGAATGTAGCCACCCAAGAATGTGGGTTCAAGGTCATTACAAGATGGTATAGAACCCCCCACCTTACTACACAAATTGTCTCCCCAAATATCTGATAGATGCTGGAGATATAAGCAGGAGGAAGGCTCCATGTTACATATCTGGTGGTCGTGCCCCTTTATCCAGAGGTTCTGGAAAATGGTACATGAAACTACTACCTCAATCACATCTGAAGACTTAAAGCCCACTCCACCACAATACCTCCTACATCACAACTTGATCCCTAAGAAACAGTATCTAAAATCCTTATCTATGTTTATGATAAACGCGGCAAGACATTGTATTCCTTTCCACTGGTGTTCAAATATTACCCCAGTGAAAAAAGAATGGTTATGTAGAATAAACAACATATAAAAAATAGAAGCACTCATTAGCATATCAAAGGAAAAAGTAACCAATTTCACTTCAACGTAGTACAACTGGATAGAATTTAACCACTTGCTGCCCGCCATATAGCAGAATGACAGTGGCAAAGTGGTCTCAATATCCTGACGGGGCGTCATATGATGTCCGCAGGATATTGAGCCGCTGCGCGCCCGCGGCAATCGTTTTTGCGGTGTGTCAGTCTGACACCCCACAACACCAATCTAGGTAAAGAGTCTCTGATGGAGACTCTTTACCATGTGATCAGCCGTGTCCAATCACGGCTGATCACGATGTGAAGAGCCGGTGATCGGCTTTTCCTCACTCGCGTCTGACAGACGTGAGTAGAGGAGAGCCGATCGGCTGCTCTCCTGACAAGGGGGGTCTGTGCTGATTGTTTATCTGCACAGCCCCCCCTCGGATTCCACCCAGGACCACCTGGGAAGCTGCCCAGGACCACCAGGGAAGCCGCCCAGGACCACCAGGGAAGACATCCATACTGGACCACCCCTAGACCCCCAGGGAAATACTAATCTGTGCCCAGGCAGCTGCCAATCAATGCCCTGGCAGCTGCCAATCAGTGCCCACTCACAATGCCTACCACTGCCAGTGCCACCAGGGATGCCTATCAGTGCCGCATATCAGTGCTGCGTATCAGTACCTATCAGTGCCCATCACTGCCCATCAGTGCTGCCTATCAGTGCCCATCAGTGCCACCCATAAGAACCCATCTTTGCAGCCTTTCAGTGCCCATCAGTGTCACCTATCAGTGCCCATCAGTGCCCACCAGTGCCACCCAGGGCCACCCATGAGTGCCTATCAGTGCCGCCTATCAATACCCATCAGTGCTGCCTTCCAGTGCCCATCAGTGCCGCATATCAGTGCTAATCGTCAGTGCCCGTCAGTGCCCGCTCATTGGTGCCACCTCATCTGTGCCACCTTATCAGTGCCTGTCAGTGCCGCCTTATCAGTGCCCACCAGCCAAAAGAGAAAACTTACTTATTTACAAAAATTTTAACAGAAACAAAAGCAAAACTTTTATTTTTTTCAAAATTTTCAGTCTTTTTTTATTTTTTTAGCAAAAAATAAAAACCGCAGAGGTGATCAAATACCACCAAAAGAAAGCTCTATTTGTGAGAACAAAATGATAAAAATTTAGTTTGGGTACAGTGTTGTATGACCATGTAATTGTCATTCAAACTGCGACAGCGCTGAAAGCTGAAAATTGGACTGGGCAGGAAGGTGTATTAGTGCCCTGTATTGAAGTGGTTAAACATTCCTCTGCCTATAAAGCAGTAAATGTATAAAACAGAGCTCACTCCTTTCAAATAAAACTCTTGAACGTCTAAAGGAAACTATGAACACAACTTCACCCCACCCTTTCCTACTCCAATACTCAAGCTATATCAGTTTTTTTTTTAATCCACCTTGTTTCTTTTCTTTTTTACCTTTTTAATATTTACACATCTTAATGCAAACACAAATTAAAGCTCAACACAAGCACACTGTTATGGACTAACTAAAACAAAGATCATAAACTTCTTTTATGACTTGTTAATACAAGTATATGCATAAAATACATCTTTCTGCATTGTTTTAAAATATATTGTTATTTTACTAAAAAAATGATTGTTCAGATTTAAAATGTAATGCATTTCCAATGATTTATCAATGTGAATGTTCTACCACTACAATGTTATGTTGTATTATATTCTTCTGTTCATTCAATAAAAATTTGTGAAAAAAAATAGAATAAAATATTTACAAAAATGTGAGGGCTGTACTCAACTTTTGTAAGATACTATATATATATATATATATATATATATATATATATATATATATATATACTCTGCATCCAGTGTAGCCTATATCTATGGTGCATTCTGTGGTGTACTGGTTCTAATACACGTCAGGCGGTGTCTTGATATACATATATACAGTTGTTGGTTCCCCATTGAGAACGTCAAACGTATGACGAAACGCGTCTGGGAGGGGCGTGCTGACGTCACCACGTTGTTCGATTGAGGACTGGAGTGTGTCCGGAGGCCGGCCGGCTTCGATTTTACTTTCGCTTTTAAATCTCGTATTTATGTAAGTGTTATTCTTTTTTATAATAAACCTACTATACGCAGTATTACACTATTGGCTCTTCATTACATATGTGCTGCTGAGTCCGGACTGAGAGGGCAAGACGTGGTTACACCATTCCGCTCGGGAGTCTGGCTGAGACCGCAATATATCTGCCTGTCTGCTTTACTTGTCTGGTAAGGGGACATTCCCTAAGGTCCGTTTAGTGTCTGCTTCTTTTGGTGTTGGATTCCTGATTTCACTAGATCTGCATATGAGGGTCTGTCTTCTGGTAAGCAGCTCGTACTATTAGTTTTCTCAGCACATGGTGAGAGTTTCTTTCCTCACAATCTTTCATAAAATTTTGAGGTGATTTATACACGCCGACTGCCCAATTATATCTGGTAAGCAGATTTTGGGAGTCGTTGCATCTTTTACCCACTTATAATTTGTAACCCATATTTGACTCTTTGATTCTATTTTTGCATGTTTGCATGATACTCACCACATTGTCCTAGCTATCCAGCATAGGATTTTATATGATTACACATGATTTAAGGTCAATTGAGTGTCACTTCTTTTTTGGTTTGGCGTGGTGTTTATGTAAACAATATTACGCTATATATTTTTGTTATTTTTTTGGACCATAATTTGTGGATCTACGGGACGAGGGCGCCCTTCCTGTTTCATCTGGAGCGTATATATAAAGGCCCAGGCTGGGTTTAAGCCACTCGCCCTTTTACGGCTTACTTCTGGTAAGCGCATTATATATTGGTGTGTTCTGCTAACTGTGTCCGCCATTACTGTTTCCCTTGGAAGAATTTTACATCACATACTTATCCTCTTTGTCTGGACTGTAACTGGGACCATTTATTACATTTTTTTGAGACTTTACAATTGGACTATTGTTTATATCATTTTATAGCGCGGTTTTCCTTTTTTGATTTATTTTGGTGGGCCACACTTATGACCGCAGCTTGTTTGTTCTTCCTTTTTCTTTTCCAAGCGCAGTTTTTTTCTTTATTTTTTTTATATATACAGTTGTGTGTGTGTGCGTATATATATATATATATATATATATTCATATATATACGTTTAGCCTAAATCTACAGTGGTGTACTGTTTCTGATGCAATTCAGGGAGTGTACACAGTATCTAATACAGTGTGTACAGTTTCTACTACACTTCTGGTACATTTATTTTTATACAGTATACAGTATATTTTATACTGTGTACACCACCAGAAGTGTAGTAGACACTGTACACACTGTATTAGATACTGTGTACACTGCCTGCACTGTATTAGCAACTGTACTACGGCTGCACTGTATTTTATACTGTGTACACCACCAGAAGTGTACTAGACACTGTACACACTGTATTAGATACTGTGTACACCGACTGCACTGTATTAACAACTGTACTACGGCTGCACTGTATTTTATACTATGTACATCACCAGAAGTGTAGTAGAAACTGTACACACTGTATCAGATACTGTGTACACCACCAGAAAAGTAGTAGAAACTGGACTATGGCTGCACTGTATTGTATACTGTGTACACCCCAAGAAGTGTAGTAGAAACTGTACACACTGTATTAGATACTGTGTACACCGCCTGCACTGTATCAGCAACTGTACTACGGCTGCACTGTATTTTATACTGTATGTATACTTTTCTGGGGGAGTACACTTCTGGTGGTGTACACAGTATTTAATACAGTGTAGTGTGGTGTTACAAAACAAAATATACATCATATCCGGAAGGCCACTAAGTAGAGGCAGATGCTCACAGGCCACTAAAAGAGGGCAAGCAGCCTTTATGTCTACAGTAGGGATGAGCCGAACACCCCCCTACCAGAACCTGTGAACGGACAGAAAATTTGCTTGAACTTTAGAACCCTATTGAAGTCTATGAGACTCAAACGTCCGAAATCAAAAGTGCTAAATTTAAAGGCTAATTTGCATGGTATTGTCCTAAAAAGGGTTTGGGGACCCGGGTCCTGCCCCAGGATGTATCAATCCAAAAAAAAGTTTTAAAACCGGCCGTCTTTTCAGAGGCAGTGATTTTAAAGATGCTTAAAGTGAAAAAAAGTGAAATATTCCTTTAAGTATTGTACCTGGGGGGTGTCTATAGTATGCCTGTAAAGTGGCGCGTGTTTCCCGTGCTTAGAACAGTCCCTGCACAAAATCACATTTTTAAAGGAATAAAAGTCATTTAAAACTGCTTGCAGCTTTAATGTAATGTCGGGTCCCGGCAATATGGATGAAAATCAGTGAGACAAACGGCATAGGTACCCCCCCAATCCATTACCAGGCCCTTTGGGTCTTGTATGGATATTAAGGGGAACCCCGCACCCAACTTAAAAAAAGGAAAGGCGTGGGTCCCCCAGACCCTATATACTCTGAACAGCAGTATACAGGCGGTGCAAACAAGACAGGGACTGTAGGTTTGTTGTTAAGTAGAATCTGTTTGTAATTTTGAATTGGTACATTTTTCAAGTGTAGCGCAAGCCAAAAAAATAAATTTTTAAGCTTTTTGGAAAACATAGGGAAGGGTTATCACCCCTGTGACATTTGTTTTGCTGTCTGTACACCTCTTCAGAAGATTTCACCTCACTTTCTGTCCCAATGACAAATGTTTTTTGACAATTTGGAGTTTTTAGTGAAACAAGGATTGGTGATAAAGCGTCAGCGGAGAGGAGACACGTTTTTCCCATATTAACTCTTACAGAAGAGCATTTCCCTACCTAGGGGTAGATTTCATCTCACTTCCTGTTGTCTCCTTCCATTTGCAAGTAGGAGTCGTTTGTAAGCTGGATGTTTGAAAGTAGGGGCCTGCCCTATATACTCTGCAGAAATTGAGGCCTTAGGTGTTGGTGTTGCCACAACACTGTAAGCCCTCACAGTTACTCTTGGTGGGTGCAGGAATGGGCTCTGCTGTGAAATATTAGATCAAGAATTGTAATTACATGCCCCTGTTGAACAGGGTCAGAAAAATTGGGCCTTTGGTCGTGGTGGTGCTAGTGCCACAACACTGTTAGTCCTCACATTTACTCTTGGTGGGCGCAGAGACGGGCCCTGCTGTGAAATATTAGATCAAGAATTGTAATTACATGCACCTGTTGAATAGGGGCAGAAAAATTGGGCCTTTGGTGGTGGTGGTGCTGGTGCCACAACACTGTAAGTCCTCACAGTTACTCTTGGTGGGTGCAGAAACGGGCCCTGCTGTGAAATATTAGATCAAGAATTGTAATTACAAGTCCCTGTTGAACAGGGGCAGAAAAATTGGGCTTTAGGCACTGGTGCCACAACACTGCAACCCCTCACAGATACTCTAGTTGGAGAGCAGGAATGAGCCCTCCTGCAAAATATAGCATCAAAAATTGTAATTACACGCCCCTGTTCAACAGGGGCTGAAAAATTGGGCCTTAGGCACTGGTGCTGGTGCCACAACACTGCAACCCCTCACAGATACTCTTGTTGGAGCATAGGAATGAGCCCTGCTGCAAAGTATTGCATCAAAAATTGTAATTACACGCCCCTGTTAAACGGGGGCTGAAAAATTGGGCCTTAGGCACTGGTGCTGGTGCCACAACACTGCAACCCCTCACAAATACTCTAGTTGGAGTGCAAAAACGAGCCCTGCTGCAAAGTATTGCATCAAAAATTGTAATTACATGCCCTTGTTAAACAGGGCTGAAAAATTGGGCCTTAGGCACTGGTGCTGGTGCCACAACACTTGCAACCCCTCACAAATACTCTAGTTGAGCGCAATAAGGAACCCTCCTTGCAAAATATTGCATCAAAAATTGTAATTACACGCCCCTGTTAAACAGGGGCTGAAAAATTGGGCCTTAGCCACTGGTGGCGGCGCTCAGAACCAAAAATATTCTTACAAGCTATCAGCATGATCATTGAGGAGGAAGAGGATAGTCACTCAGCATAACAGGATAGTCACTCAGCATCATCATAGGCAGTCATAGGCAGATCTGACATTTCAAAAAAATTATTCAGTTACATCAGCATCAGGTGCTTGTTAGCTGGTTTTGATCCAAGACTGATTCATTTTTATGACGGTCAGTCGATCGACCGAGTCGTTGAACAGGCGCACCCTGTGATCTGTTACAAAGCCTCCAGCAGCACTGAATGTGCGTTCTGAAAGAACGTTGGATGCAGGATAGGCTAGTAGCTCAAGTGCATACTGTGCAAGCTCTGGCCAGTGATCCATCCTCAGGACCCAGTAACCCAGAGGATTTTCGGTGGGAAAGGTGTCCAAGTCAGATCTTGCCCCTAGGTATTCCTGCACCATTTAAAAAGGACGCTGGCGATGGTTGCTGGAACCGATAATACCTTGAGGCTGTGGACTAAAAAATTGTCTGAACGCATCGGTCAGACGGCCACCTTCTCCACCACTCCTTCTTTGACTGACCGAAGCCTCAGCAACACATTGTCCAGGAACAGGAGTTTGTAACCTCCCAGTCTCTGTGAACTTGTTGCACAGACCTTTCTGCAAGGCCTCCCGAAGATGTTTTATCCTCTGCTCCCTCTGCGACAGCAAGATAATGTCTGCCAACCTTACTCTTGTAACATGAAACAAGGAGCTTTGCCAGCCAGTATTGATCCCTCTCCTTGATACCACAAATACGAGGATCCTTCCGCAGGCTTTGCAGGATCAGGGAGGCCATGAAGCGTAGGTTTGCTGAGGCATTTGGTCTGGAGTCCTCTGGGTCACTAAGGATGACATAATCCGCAGCCACCTCCTCCCAGCCACGTACAAGTCCATGGGTTTCTTGGGACTGTAAATGATCCCTTAAAGACTGCTGCTGATGCTGAGTGCCAGGCTCCACCTCCATGCTGATACAATCCTCCTCTTCCTCCTCCTCCTCCTCTTCCTGTGTGATCAGCGGGCACACAGGAACACTGTCTGGATAAAGGGGGCCTTGAGAGCTAAGGAAGTCCTCCTCTTCCTGCCTCTGTTCTGCCTCAAGTGCCCTGTCCATTATTCCACGCAGCGCTTGCTCCAACAGGTGGACAAGGGGGACAGTGTCACCGATGCATGCACTGTCACTGCTCACCATCCTCGTGGCCTCCTCAAATGGTGATAGGATAGTACATGCATCCCTGATCATGGCCTACTAGCTTGGGGAAAAAAGTGTGGCTCCTGTCCCCCAAGCACACCAGTTCAAGCACCGCATGGCATCTTTTGGCCTGCGTGCTTGCATAGCCCCTTGAACGCCTACGGAGCACCACTGGTTCTGAAGACAAATCAGCACAGGAAGAGGCCATGGAGGAAGCAGAAGAGGAGGGGGTGGAGGAGAGAGGTGTGGAAGAATCACCACTAGTAGTATTTTGGAGCCGTGGTGGCGGAACAACCTCCAACACTACTGCACCCTGTCCTGCACCCTTCCCAGCTGCCAGAAGATTCACCCAGTGCGCGGTGAAAGATAGGTAACATCCCTGACCATGCCTGCTGGACCATGAGTCAGCGGTAATATGCCCCTTACCACTGACCGCCCTGTCCAGCAAGGCCAAGACATTGCCTTCCACATGCTGGTAGAGAGCCGGAATCGCCTTCCGTGAGAAAAAGTGGCGTGGCGTTTGGGAACCTGCCACTGAGGAACCGCACATTCCACAAACTCATGGAAGGGGGCAGAGTATAGCAACTAAAAAAGGCAGCAGTTGAATTGCTAGCAATTTAGCCAAGCTAGCATTCAACCACTGGGCATGTGGATGGCTGGGAGTGAACCTCTTTCTGTGGTGCAGCAGCTGGGGCAGGGAAATTTGCCTGGTACAATCTGATGTCGGTGTACCGATAGCAGATTGCCCGCAAGTACTTGGTTGTGACACACCTAATTCTACACCTTCATTCCTCTCAGTGCAGGTCTCAGAGAGGACTGAAGGTATAGTGGGGTTGGAGATCCCAGCTGATGAGGAGCAAGGATAGGTCCTCTTTGTTCTTTGGTGTGGGTCTTTTAGGTACGCTTGCCAACGAACTGCGTGGCAGGTCAACATATGTCTGGTCAAGCATGTGGTGCCCAAGCTGGAGATGTTTTGGCCAGACGAGATATGCTTGAGACATATGTTGCAAATAGCAGTGGTGCGATCTGATGCACTCGTCTCAAAAAAGGCCCACACCAAAGAATTTAAGGAATAACGCGCAGAGACAGCAGCACCCTGCACATGCAGAGCTCTGCAGTGTGATGCAGTTGGTGTGCTGCCCTTAAGCTGGCCCCTGGAGGGCATGCTGCCTCGTTGGTGATGTGCCTCCTCCTCCTCCTCTCTCCTATCAGGCACCCACGTGGAATCAGCGACCTCATCATCCCCTCCTTCCTCATCACTGGAGCAAACCTGGCAGTATGCTGCAGCTGGGGGAACATGACTGCCAGATTGCTGTCCTTCTTGGGCACCCCCTCTCTCTGGGCTCACGTTACTACCTTCCTCTAGCTGGGTACCATCATCGGAGCCTTCAAAACGCTGGGCATCCTCCTGGAGCATGTACCCAACACTGTGGTCAAACAGTTCAGGGGACACCTCAGGAGGACATGGTGGGGCTACGGAAGGAGTCACTGATGCCATTGAGCCGAGGGAAGAGGCTGCGTTGGCAGCTGCTTTGCCAGACAAAGTACCCTGAGCCTGGGTGAGAGAGGGTGAGGAAGATGAGGACAGCTTGGTCATCCACTCTACCAAGTCTTCCGCATGTTGCGGCTCAACACGGCCAGCTGCCGAAAAAAAGACCAAGCGTGTCCCACGGCCACGTGCTGATGAGGATGCACCGTCTCCACGACCAGCACTGTTGCCTCTAGACACAGAGCCTGCTTGCCCTCTTTTATTGGCTTGTGACTGTCTGCCTCTCTTTGTTTGCCTTTAAGACATACTAATGGCCTGCAGTGAGATGTAGCTGCACAAGGCTGGGATGTATATATATATATATATACTGATACTGCAGCTAGCAGAATCAACTGCCTGCCTGTAGTATTATTAGTATGAAAATACCAGCAATTGTTTTCAGGTAGCTTTGGGTGCACACTGAGAGGACGCAGTACACTAACTGTAAATACTGTAGCTGTTTGCCTGTGGTATTAATAGGATCAGAAGAACACCACCAATTTTATTCAGGTAGCTTTAGGTGCACACTGTGAGGAGGACACAGTACACTAACTGTAAATACTGTAGTTGCCTGCCTGTGGTATTAATATAGGATCAGAAGAACACCACCAATTTTATTCAGGTAGCTTTAAGTGCACACTGTGCAGAGGACACAGTGCACTAACTGTAAATACTGTAGCTGCCTGTCTGTGGTATTAATAGGAGCAGAACAACAGCAATTGTCTCCATGTAGCTTTAGGTGCACACTTTGCAGAGGACGCAGTACACTAACTGTAAATACTGTGGCTGCCTGCCTGTGGTATTAATATAAGATCAGAAGAACACCACCAATTTTATTCAGGTAGCTTTAGGTGTACACTGTGCATAGGACACAGTACACTAACTGTAAATACTGTAGCTGCCTGCCTGTGGTATTAATAGGAGTAGAACAACAGCAATTGTCCCCAGGTAGCTTTAGGCGCACACTGTGCAGAGGACGCACTACACTAACTGTAAATACTGTAGCTGCCTGCCTGTGGTATTAATAGGATCAGAAGAACACCACTAATTTTCTTTAGGTAGCTTTAGGTGCACACTGTGCAGAGGACAGAGTACACTAACTGTAAATACTGTAGCTGCCTGCCTGTGGTATTTATAGGAGCAGAACAATGGCAATTTTCTTCAGATAACTTTAGGTGCACACTGTGCAGAGGATGCAGTACACTAACTGTAAATACTATAGCTGCCTGCCTGTGGTATTAATAAGATCAGAAGAACACCACCAATTTTCTTCAGGTAGCTTTAGGTGCACACTATGCAGAGGACGCACTACACTAACTTGTAAATACTGCAGCTGCCTGCGGTACTGTACTAATAGGACCAAAGGAAAACCACCAATTTTCTTCAGGTAGCTTTAGGTGCACACTGTGCAGAGGACGCACTACACTAATTTGTAAATACTGCAGCTGCCTGCGGTACTGTACTAATAGGATCAGAAGAACACCACTAATTTTCTTCAGGAAGCTTCAGGTGCACACTGTGCAGAGGATGCACTACATTAACTTGTAAATACTGCAGCTGCCTGCGATACTAGTAGGATCAGAAGAACACCACCAATTTTCTTCAGGTAGCTTTAGGTGCACACTGTGCAGAGGACGCACTACACTAACTTGTAAATACTGCAGCTGCCTGCAGTCTTGTACTAATAGGATCAAAAGAACACCACTAATTTTCTTCAGGTAGCTTTTTAGGTGCACACTGTGCAGAGGACGCACTACCCTAACTTGTAAATACTGCAGCTGCCTGCAGTACTTTACTAATACAATCAGAAGAACACCACTAATTTTCTTCAGGTAGCTTTAGGTGCACACTGTGCAGAGGACGCACTACACTAATTGTAAATACTGTAGCTAATAGGACTAATAGGATCAGAAGGACACCAGCAATTTTCTTCAGGTAGCTGTAAATACTGTAAAAACAACTGCCTGCCTGTCAGTAGAAAGAGAATAACAGCAATGGATCTATCTAAACTGAATACAGTATATATATATATATATATATATATATATATATATATATATATAGATAAATAGATATAGATATAGATATAGATATCTACATCTATATCTACATCTATATCTATATCTATATATCTATATATATATATATATATATATATAGATATATAGATATATAGATATATATATAGATAGATATATATAGATATAGCTATATCTATATCTATATATATCTATCTATCTATATATATATATATATATAGATCTAGATCTATATATATATATATATATATATATATATATATATATATATATATATATATATATATATATATATAAATGTATATAGGATGTATCTATATCTATATCTATCTATATATATAGATAGATATATAGATATAGATCTATAGATCTATAGATCTATAGATATAGATCTATACATTTATATCTATCTATCTATCTATCTATCTATCTATCTATCTATCTATCTATCTATCTATCTATCTATCTATCTATCTATTTATATATATATATATATATATATATATATATATATATATATATATATATATATATATATATATATATATATATATATATATATATATATATATATATATATATAGATATAGCTATAGCTATAGATATCGATATAGATATCTATATCTATATATCTATATATAGAGAGATTATTATTATTATTATTATTATTATTATAATAATAATAATAAATAATAATAATAGATATAGATATCTATATCTATATATCTATATATAGAGATATATATATATATATATATATATATCTCTATTAGGGATGAGCTTCGTATTCGAGTCGAACCCATGTTCGACTCGAACATCGGCTGTTCGATCGTTCGCCGAATTGCGAACGTTATGGGCCGTTCGCGCTAAATTCGTGTGGCGCGTCACGGCCCATAATTCACTGCGGCATCGCAGTGCATTGCTGGCTGATGATTGGCCAAGCATGCACTATAACCCGCATGCTTGGCCAATCACAGCGCCGTCAGTAGAGAGAGCTGTAATTGGCCAAAGCCAGGGTGGCTTTGGCCAATTATGGCTCAGGGGATTTAGTACACACCCCACACTATATAAGGCCGCCTGCACGGCGGCCCTGTGTAGTGTGTGTTCCGGTGTGCTGAGAGATAGAGAGAGAGAGAGACAGTGTCATTTGATTTGAGTTAGATAGATTAGGCAGAACAGTCAGTCAGTTAGCTGCACTTACAGTGTATTGTGTATATATATGCATCCCAGGTGTTGCATATATATATATATACACTGTATTCAGTTTAGCTAGATCCGTTCCTGTTATCTTCTATCTAGACTATTTACATTTAATACAGTGCGTCCTGCTCACAGTGTTCAGCTAGATCCGTTCCTGCTATTTACATTTAGTGCAGTGCGTCCTGCTCACAGTGTTCAGCTAGATCCGTTCCTGTTATCTTCTAGACTATTTACATTTAGTGCAGTGCGTCCTGCTCACAGTGTTCAGCTAGATCCGTTCCTGTTATCTTCTAGACTATTTACATTTAGTGCAGTGCGTCCTGCTCACAGTGTTCAGCTAGATCCGTTCCTGTTAAATTCCTACTGACAGGCAGGCTTGTCTGGTTACAGTATATAAAGCTACCTGAAGAAAATTACAGGTGTTCTATTTGATCCTATTAGTACCACGGTCAGGCAGCTAGACTATTTACATTTAGTACAGTGCGTCCTGCTCACAGTGTTCAGCTAGATACGTTCCTGTTATCTTCCTACTGACAGGCAGGCTTGTCTGGTTACAGTAGATAAAGCTACCTGAAGAAAATTACAGGTGTTCTATTTGATCCTATTAGTACCACGGTCAGGCAGCTAGACTATTTACATTTAGTACAGTGCGTCCTGCTCACAGTGTACAGCTAGATCCGTTCCTGTTATCTTCCTACTGACAGGCAGGCTTGTCTGGTTACAGTATATAAAGCTACCTGAAGAAAATTACAGGTGTTCTATTTGATCCTATTAGTACCACGGTCAGGCAGCTAGACTATTTACATTTAGTACAGTGCGTCCTGCTCACAGTGTTCAGCTAGATCCGTTCCTGTTATCTTCCTACTGACAGGCAGGCTTGTCTGGTTACAGTATATAAAGCTACCTGAAGAAAATTACAGGTGTTCTATTTGATCCTATTAGTACCACGGTCAGGCAGCTAGACTATTTACATTTAGTACAGTGCGTCCTGCTCACAGTGTTCAGCTAGATCCGTTCCTGTTATCTTCCTACTGACAGGCAGGCTTGTCTGGTTACAGTATATAAAGCTACCTGAAGAAAATTACAGGTGTTCTATTTGATCCTATTAGTACCACGGTCAGGCAGCTAGACTATTTACATTTAGTACAGTGCGTCCTGCTCACAGTGTACAGCTAGATCCGTTCCTGTTATCTTCCTACTGACAGGCAGGCTTGTCTGGTTACAGTATATAAAGCTACCTGAAGAAAATTACAGGTGTTCTATTTGATCCTATTAGTACCACGGTCAGGCAGCTAGACTATTTACATTTAGTACAGTGCGTCCTGCTCACAGTGTTCAGCTAGATCCGTTCCTGTTATCTTCCTACTGACAGGCAGGCTTGTCTGGTTACAGTATATAAAGCTACCTGAAGAAAATTACAGGTGTTCTATTTGATCCTATTAGTACCACGGTCAGGCAGCTAGACTATTTACATTTAGTACAGTGCGTCCTGCTCACAGTGTTCAGCTAGATCCGTTCCTGTTATCTTCCTACTGACAGGCAGGCTTGTCTGGTTACAGTATATAAAGCTACCTGAAGAAAATTACAGGTGTTCTATTTGATCCTATTAGTACCACGGTCAGGCAGCTAGACTATTTACATTTAGTACAGTGCGTCCTGCTCACAGTGTACAGCTAGATCCGTTCCTGTTATCTTCCTACTGACAGGCAGGCTTGTCTGGTTACAGTATATAAAGCTACCTGAAGAAAATTACAGGTGTTCTATTTGATCCTATTAGTACCACGGTCAGGCAGCTAGACTATTTACATTTAGTACAGTGCGTCCTGCTCACAGTGTTCAGCTAGATCCGTTCCTGTTATCTTCCTACTGACAGGCAGGCTTGTCTGGTTACAGTATATAAAGCTACTTGAAGAAAATTACAGGTGTTCTATCCCAGCTTAGTGCAGCTACAGGCCATTAGTATGTCTGGAAGGCCAAGAAGGAGAGGCAGACAGTCACAAGCCAATAAGAGAGGGCAAGCAGGCTCTGTGTCTAGTGCTGGTCGTGGAGACGGTGCATCCTCATCAGCACGTGGCCATGGGACACGCTTGGCCTTTTTTTCGGCAGCTGGCCGTGTTGAGCCGCAACATGCGGAAGACTTGGTCGAGTGGATGACCAAGCCGTCCTCATCCTCCTCATCCTCTCTCACCCATGCCCAGGGTGCTTTGTCTGGCAAAGCAGCGGCCTCTTCCCTCAGCTCAATGTCATCAGTGACTCCTTCCCTAGCTCCACCATGTCCTCATGAGGATTCCCTCGAACTGTTTGACCACAGTGTTGGGTACATGCTCCAGGAGGATGCCCAGCATTTGGAAGGCTCTGATGACGATACTGAGCTCGATGAAGGCAGTAACATGAGCACGGACAGAGGGGGTGCCCAAGAAGGACAGCAATCTGGCAGTCATGCTCCCCCTGCTGCAGCATACTGCCAGGTTTGCTCCAGTGATGAGGAGGGAGGGGATGATGAGGTCACTGACTCAACGTGGGTGCCTGATAGGAGAGATAAGGAGGAGGAGGAGGAGGAGGAGGAGGCGGCGGCACATCACCAACGAGGCAGGATGCCCTCCAGGGGCATCACACCCCAAAGCTCCACATGTGCAGGGCGCTGCAGTCTCTGCGCGTTATTCAAAAAGTTCTTTGGTGCGGGCCTTTTTTGAGACGAGTGCATCAGATCGCACCGCTGCTATTTGCAACATATGTCTCAAGCGTATCTCGCGTGGCCAAAACATCTCCCGCTTGGGTACCACATGCTTGACCAGACATATGTTGACCTGCCATGCAGTTCGTTGGCAAGCGTATCTAAAAGACCCACACCAAAGAACAAAGAGGATCTCTCCTTGCTCCTCATCAGCTGAGATTTCCAACCCCACTAGACCTTCAGTCCTCTCTGAGACCTGCAGTGAGAGGAATGAAGGTGTAGAATTAGGTGTGTCACAGCCAAGTACTTGTGGGCAATCTGCTTTTGGTACACCGACGTCAGATTGTACCAGGCAAATTTCCCTGCCCCAGCTGCTGCACCGCCGAAAGAAGTTTGCTCCCAGCCATCCACATGCCCAGCGGTTGAATGCTAGCTTGGCAAAATTGCTAGCACTTCAACTGCTGCCTTTTCAGTTGGTAGACTCTGCCCCCTTCCGTGAGTTTGTGGAATGTGCGGTTCCTCAGTGGCAGGTACCCAAACGCCACTTTTTCTCACGGAAGGCGATTCCGGCTCTCTACCGGCATGTGGAAGGCAATGTCCATGCCTCGCTGGACAGGGCGGTCAGCGGTAAGGTGCATATTACCGCTGACTCATGGTCCAGCAGGCATGGACAGGGACGTTACCTAAGTTTCACGGCGCATTGGGTGACTCTGCTGGCAGCTGGGAAGGATGCAGGACAAGGTGCAGTAGTGTTGGAGGTTGTTCCGCCACCACGCCTCCAAAATGCTGATTGTGACACACCTCTCTCCTCCACCCCCTCCTCTTCTTCTTCCTCCATGGCCTCTTCCTCGGAACCAGCGGTGCTCCGTAGGCGTTCAAGGGGCTACGCAAGTACGCAGGCCAAAAGATGCCATGCGGTGCTTGAGCTGGTGTGCTTGGGGGACAGGAGCCACACTGGGGCAGAGGTTTTGTCAGCTCTGCAGGGGCAGGTTCAGAGGTGGTTGACGCCACGCCAACTTAAGGCAGGAATGGTGGTTTGCGACAATGGCACCAACCTCCTCTCTGCCCTCCGACAGGGACAAATGACCCATGTGCCCTGTTTGGCTCACGTCCTTAACTTAGTGGTGCAGCGGTTCTTGGGCAGGTACCCGGGCTTACAGGATGTCCTGAGGCAGGCCAGGAAAGTCTGTGTGCATTTCCGCCGGTCATATAATGCCAGTGCTCGGCTGACGGACCTCCAAAAGGAGTTTAACCTGCCCAAGAACCGCCTAATCTGTGACATGCCCACCAGGTGGAACTCAACGTTGGCCATGCTGCAGCGGCTGCACACGCAGCAGAGGGCCATCAATGAGTACCTGTGCGACTATGGCACCAGGACAGGGTCAGGGGAGCTTGGTTTTTTTTCCCCACGCCAGTGGGCCATGATCAGGGATGCATGCACTGTCCTGTCACCATTCGAGGAGGCCACGAGGATGGTGAGCAGTGACAGTGCATGCATCAGTGACACTGTCCCCCTTGTCCACCTGTTGGAGCACACGCTGCGTGGAATAATGGACAGGGCACTTGAGGCAGAACAGAGGCAGGAAGAGGAGGACTTCCTTAGCTCTCAAGGCCCCCTTTATCCAGACAGTGTTCCTGCGTGCCTGCCGATCACACAGGAAGAGGACGAGGAGGAAGAGGAGGAGGAGGAAGATTGTGTCAGTATGGAGGTGGAGCCTGGCACTCAGCATCAGCAGCAGTCTTTAAGGGATCAGTCCCAAGAAACACATGGACTTGTACGTGGCTGGGAGGAGGTGGCTGCGGACCATGTCGTTCTTAGTGACCCAGAGGACTCCGGACCGAATGCCTCAGCAAACCTACGCTGCATGGCCTCCCTGATCCTGCAAAGCCTGCGTAAGGATCCTCGTATTCGTGGTATCAAAGAGAAGGACCAATACTGGCTGGCAACCCTCCTTGATCCACGTTACAACGGTAAGGTTGCGGACCTTATCTTGCCATCGCAGAGGGAGCAGAGGATGAAACATCTTCGGGAGGCCTTGCAGAAAGGTCTGTGCAACGCGTTCCCAGAGACTGGGAGGTTACAAACTCCTGTTTCTGGACAACGTGTTGCTGAGGCTTCGGTCAGTCAAAGAAGGAGCGGTGGAGAAGGTGGCCGTCTGACCGATGCGTTCAGACAATTTTTTGGTCCGCAGCCCCAAGGTATGATCGGTTCCAGCAACCATCGCCAGCGTCTGTTTTACATGGTGCAGGAATACCTAGGGGCAAGATCAGACTTGGACACCTTTCCCACCGAAAATCCTCTGGGTTACTGGGTCTTGAGGATGGATCACTGGCCAGAGCTTGCACAGTATGCAATTGAGCTACTGGCCTGTCCTGCATCCAGCGTTCTTTCGGAACGCACATTCAGTGCTGCTGGAGGCGTGGAAACCGATCACAGGGTGCGTCTGTCCACCGACTCGGTCGATCGGCTGACCTTCATAAAAATGAATGAGTCTTGGATCACCACCAGCTACCAAGCACCTGATGCTGATGTAACCGAATAATTTTTTTTGAAATCTCAGATCCCTTCAAAGACTGCCTATGCTGATGCTGAGTGACTATCCCTGAGTAATTATCCTCTTCCTCCTCAATCATCACGCTGATAGCTTGTAAGAACATTTTTGGTTCTGGGCGCCACCACCAGTGCCTAAGGCACAATTTTTCAGCCCCTGTTTAACAGGGGCGTGTAATTACAATTTTTGATGTAATACTTTGCAGCAGGGCTCGTTCCTGCATTCCAACTAGAGTGTCTGTGAGGGGTTGCAGTGTTGTGGCACCAGCACCAGTGCCTAAGGCCCAATTTTTCTGCCCCTGTCTAACAGGGGCGTGTAATTACAATTTTTGATGCAATACTTTGCAGCAGGGCTCGTTCCTGCGTTCCAACTAGAGTGTCTGTGAGGGGTTGCAGTGTTGTGGCACCAGCACCAGTGCCTAAGGCCCAATTTTTCTGCCCCTGTCTAACAGGGGCGTGTAATTACAATTTTTGATGCAATACTTTGCAGCAGGGCTCGTTCCTGCGTTCCAACTAGAGTGTCTGTGAGGGGTTGCAGTGTTGTGGCACCAGCACCAGTGCCTAAGGCCCAATTTTTCTGCCCCTGTCTAACAGGGGCGTGTAATTACAATTTTTGATGCAATACTTTGCAGCAGGGCTCGTTCCTGCATTCCAACTAGAGTGTCTGTGAGGGGTTGCAGTGTTGTGGCACCAGCACCAGTGCCTAAGGCCCAATTTTTCTGCCCCTGTCTAACAGGGGCGTGTAATTACAATTTTTGAAGCAATACTTTGCAGCAGGGCTCGTTCCTGCGTTCCAACTAGAGTGTCTGTGAGGGGTTGCAGTGTTGTGGCACCAGCACCAGTGCCTAAGGCCTAATTTTTCAGCTCGTGTTCAACAGGGGCATGTAATTACAATTCTTGATCTAATATTTCACAGCAGGGCCCTGTGAGGGCTTACAGTGTTGTGGCCACAGCAACACCTAAGGCCCAAATTTCTGCTGAGTATATAGGGCAGGACCCTACTTTCAAACATCTAACTTACAAACGACTCCTACTTGCAAACGGAAGGAGACAACAGGAAGTGAGATGAAATCTACCCCTAGGAAGGGAAATTCTTTCCTGTAAGAGTTAATATGGGAAAACAATTTCTCCTTTCCACTGATGCTTTCCAATCCTTGTTCCACAAAAAAACCCAAATTTTCAAAAAACATTTTTCATTGGGACAAAAAGTGAGGTGAAATCTTCTGAAGAGGAGGAAAGACAGCAAAACAAATGTCACAGGGGTGATAACCCTTCCCTATGTTTTCCAAAAAGCTTAGAAAAGATTTTTTGGCTGGAGCTAAACACGTTAAAAATGTTCAAAATTACAAACAGATTCTACTTAACAACAAACCTACAGTCCCTGTCTTGTTTGCACCGCCTGTATACTGCTGTTCAGAGTATATAGGGCCTGGTGGCCCCACACCTTTCCTTATTTTAATTTGGGTGCGGGGTTCCCCTTAATATCCATACAAGACCCAAAGGGCCTGGTAATGGACTGGGGGGTACCCATGCCGTTTGTCTCACTGATTTTCATCCATATTGCCATGACCCGACATGACATTAAACCCGCAAGCAGTTTTAAATGAGATTTTTTCCTTTAAAAATGACATTTGGTGCAGGGACTGTTCTAAACATGGGAAACACGCGTCACTTTACAGGCATACTATAGACACCCCCCAGGTACGATATTTAAAGGAATATTTCACTTTTTTTTTTATACTTTAAGCATCATTAAAATCACTGCTCCCGAAAAAACGGCAGTTTTTAAAAGTTTTTTTTGCATTGATACATGTCCCCTGGGGTAGGACCCGGGTCCCCAAACCCTTTTTAGGACAATACCATGCAAATTAGCCTTTAAAATGAGCACTTTTGATTTCGAACGTTCGAGTCCCATAGATGTCAATGGGGTTCTAACGTTCGTGCGAACTTTCGGTCCGTTCGCGGGTTCTGGTGCGAACCGAACCGGGGGGTGTTCGGCTCATCCCTAATCTCTATATATCTCTCTCTCTCTCTCTCTCTCTCTCTATATATATATATATATATATATATATATATATATATATATATATACACACACACAATACACTGTAAGTGCAGCTAACTGATTCGCCTGCCTACTCTATCTAACTTAAATCAAATGACACTGTCTCTCTGTCTATCTATCTCTCTCTCAACACCGGAACACACTACACAGGGCCGCCATGTAGGCAGCCTTGAATAGTGTGGGGCATGTACTAAACCCCCTGAGCCATAATTATGGCTCTCTGTACAGGCGGCGCTGTGAATGGCCAAGCATGCAGTTCATAGTGCATGCTTGGCAATCATCAGCCAGCAATGCACTGCGATGCCGCAGTGAATTATGGGCCGAATTTGGCGCGAACAGCCCATATCGCTCTTAATTCAGCGAACGACCGAACACACGATGTTCGAGTCGAACATGGGTTCGACTCAAACACGAAGCTCATCCCTAGTCTACAGTCAACAGTGCTGGTCATGGACATGGTGCATCCTCTGCAGGTGGCCATGGAGCACGCTTGTCCTGTTTTTTTCTGCTGCTGGCTGTGTTATTGAGCCAGAACATGCAGAAGAGTTGGTGGAGTGGATAACAAAGCTGTCCTCATCCTCCTCATCCTCTGTCACACAGGCTCAGAGTAGTTTGCCTTCCTATGCAGCTGCCAAAGTCATGTTTCCCCAGCTGCAGCATGCTGCCAAGTTTGCTCCAGTGACAAGGAGGGAGGGGATGATGAGGTCACTGACTCTACTTGGGTGCCTGAGAGAAGAGAGCAGGAAAAGGAGGCACAATTCCAATGAGGCAGGATGTCTTCTAGGGTGCAGCTTAAGGGCAGCCACCCTATTGCATCACACCGCAGAGCTCCACAGGTGCTGCTGACTCCCTGATGACTTTTAAAAGTTCCTTGGTGTGGGTCTTTTTCAACACGTCTGCAGCAGATCGCACCGTTGCTGTTTGCAACCTATGTCTGAAGTGGATCAAGCGTGGCCAGAACAGCAGCCACTTGGGCACCACATGCTTGACCAGAGATATGATGACCTGCCATGCAGTCCATTGGCAACAGTACTTGAAAGACCCACATTAAAAAAAGGTGGACTTCTCCTTGCTCCTCATCTGGGATCTCCAACTCCACTATACCTCCAGTCCTCTCAAAAACATGCACTGAGAGGAATGAAGGTATAGCAATAGGTGTCCCAAGTACTTGCAGCCAGTTTGTTAGCAGTACACCACCATCTGATTCTAGCAGACAAATTTCCCTACCCAGTTGCTGAACCATAAAAAGAAATTTGGTCCCAGCCTTCCACATGCTCAGCATCTGAATGCTAGCTTGGCTAAATTGCTAGCACTGCAGCTGCTGCCTTTTCAGCTGGTAGACTCTGCCCCCTTTTGTGAATTTGTGGAATGTACTGTACCTCAGTGGCAGGTTCCAAAACACCATTTCTTTTCACAGAAGGCCATTCCGGCACTCTACTGGCATATGGAAGGCAATGTTTTGGCCTTGTTGGACAGGGCGGATAGCAGTAAGGTACATATTACTGCTGACTCATGGTCCAGCAGGCATGAGCAGGGATATTACCTTTCCTTCATGGTGCACTGGGTAACTCTGCTGGCAGCTGGGAAGGATGCAGGACTGTTCCGCCACCACGCCTCTAAAATGCTAGTGGTAATTATGCCACAGCTCTGTCCTCCACCCCTCCTCTTCTTCTTCCTCCTCTATGGCCTCTACTGAAGATTTGTCCTCTGAACCAGTGGTGCTCCGTAACTGTTCAAGGGGCTATGCAAGCAGTCAGGCCATGCGGTGCTTAAGTTGGTCTGCTGTTTAGGAGACAGGAGTCACACTGGGGCAGAGATTCTGTCAGCTCTGCAGGGGCAGGCTCAGAGGTGGTTGACGCCATGCCAGCTTCAGCCAGGAATGGTTGTATGTGACGATGGCACCAACCTTCTCTTCGCCCTCCGACAGGGACACTTGACCCATGTTCCATGTTTGGCATACATCTTAAATTTTGTGTGCATTGGTTATTGAGCAGGTACCCAGGCTTACAGGATCTCCTGAGGCAGGCCAGAAAAGTCTGTGGTCATTTTTGCCGGTCATACAATGACAGTGCTCGCCTGTCTGACATTCAAAGGGAATGCAACCTCATTTGTGACATGCCTACCAGGTGGAACTCAATGTTAGTAAAGCTGCAGCAGCTGCACACACAGCAGAGGGCCATCAATGAGTAGTTGTGCGAGTATGGCACTAGGACAGGGTCAGGGGAGAATGGCTTCTTTTTGTCACACTAGTGGTTACTGATCAAGGATGCATGTACTGTCCTGTCACCATTTAAGGAGGCCACAAGGATGGTGAGCAGTGACAATGCATGCATCAGTGACACTGTCCCTCTAGTCTCCCTGTTGGAGCACACGCTTCGTGGAATAATGGACAGGGCACTTGAGGGAGAACAGCGGAAGGAAAAGGAGGACTTCCTTACCTCTCAAGGCCCCCTTTATCCAGATAGCATTCCTGTGGGCCCGCCAAACAAACAGGAAGAAGAGGAGAAGGATTGTGTCTGCATGGACATGGAGGATAACACTCAGCAGCAGTATTCAAGGGATGGTTTTAAGTCCTCAGAAACCCAAGGTGTTGTGTGTGGCTGGGAGGAGGTTGTTATGGACTCAGAAGAAATAACGGGGGGCGGAACCACCCGGTGACCCCACCCCCCTCTGACGCACGGTGACTTGACAGGACTTCCCTGTGGCGTCACGGGGAATGCCACAGGGAAGTCCCGTCATGTGCCTGTAAGTCAGAGGGGGGTGGGGTCACCAGGTGGCCCCGACCCCCCGTTATTTAAGAACCGTCAGAAGAGGAAAAGCGTCACACAACGGGAGCCTCCCTCCATGCCTACATGGATACAGAGCGGCCTGAAAAGAAGATGAAGACAAGAAGATGAAGAGAAGAAGATGAAGAGAAGAGCAGGAGCCTCCCTCCATGCCATGGATGCGGAGCAGCCCGAGGAGAAGAAGGGAAGAAGATGCCGCAGAGGAGATGCTGGATGAGAACACCGGAGAAAGAACCAGAAGAACCAGAAGAACCAGAAGAAGAAGAAGATGAAGGAAGATAGATAGATTTTTAGTGAAATGGTAGGGGTACTTTTGTACCCCCTTACCATTTCACACAGGGGGGAGGGCCGGGATCTGGGGGTCCCCTTGTTAAAGGGGGCTTCCAGATTCCGATAAGCCCCTCGCCCGCAGACCCCCACAACCACTGGCCAGGGTTGTGGGGATGAGGCCCTTGAACTCATCAACATGGGGACAAGGTGTTTTGGGGGCTATCCCAAAGCACCCTCCCAATGTTGAGGGTATATGGCCTGGTACGATTCAGGAGGGGGGGCGCTCTCTCGTCCCCCATCTTTTCCTGTGGCATTGTAACACTGTAAGCCCTCACAGTTACTCTTGGTGAGCGCAGGAATGGGCCCTGCTGTGAAATACTATATCAAAAATTGTAATTACATGCCCCTGTTAAGTGAGGGCTTACAGTGTTCTGTTACCACCAACACCTAGGGCCCAATTTTCTGCAGAGTATATAGGGCAGTATACCGTATAGTATATGTATACTGCTGTTCAGAGTATATAGTGCCTGGGGGCCTGGGGGACACCCACGCCATTTTTAAAAAAAATTGGGTGCAGGGCTCCTCTTAATATCCATAACAGATCCAAAGGGCCTAGTAATGGACTGGGGGGGACCCATGCCATTTTTTCAATGATTTTCATCTATATTGCCAGGACCTGACAATACATTACATCCGCAAGCAGTTTTCAATGACTTTTTTTCCTTTAGAGATGTCATTTTGCTGTGGTTTTGTTCTAAACACAAGAAAACTGTGCGACTTTACAGGCATACTATAGACACCCCCCAGGCATGATATTTAAAGGAATATTTCATTTTTATTGTTTCACTTTAATCATTATTAAAATCACTGCTACTGAAAAAACTGCTGTTTGTAAAACTTTTTTTGCATTGATACATGTCCCCTGGGGCAGGAACTTGCATATAAGCCTTTAAAATTAGCACTTTTGATTTTTCATGTTCGTGTCCCATAGACTTTAATGGTGTTCACGTGTTCAAACAAATTTTTTGCCTGTTCACATGTTCTGCTGCAAACCGAACCGAAGGGTGTTCGGCTCATCCCTATTGGTAACAGTAAATATTGAGTCCCTCTACACCAGGGGTGTCCAGCCTTTTGACCTTCCTGGGCCACATTGAAAGAAGAGGCATTGTCTTGGGCCACATTTGCTCGGGGAAGATAGGGAATGGGCTGCTGTGCCTGTGTTTCATGCAAGAAAAAGGTCCCTGCACCATTTTTGAACTGCCGCGACCAGGGATTTGCATGGCACTTTTCCACCGTGCAATTTCTCATTGGTTTCTGCACCTGAAAATGCGCTGTGTTTTTAGATGCATGGGGGAGCCATTAAGAATGACTGCCAGCCCTGCACATCTTTAAAGAGCAGCATGTTTTGGCTGCGGGTGGATGCGGATGTGGGCTGCGATTCCTGCACCCACTGTAGTGGGAACCTAGCCTAAATTCATGGACATTTTTTAAAATCTGTGATTTTTACATCTGTTTGTGAAAATCCATAACAGATATTCATGGGCAGATGTAAAAATCATTAATTTTACAAACTGTCCTTGAATTTAATGGTGGTTTCCAACTTTCCAACCATAGTATTTGCTGTGTGTGGGGGCTAGGGATGAGCTTCGAGTTCGAGTCGAACTCATGTTCTACTCGAACATTGGCTGTTCGCAAGTTCGCCGAACAGCGAACAATTTGGGGTGTTCGCGGCAAATTCGAATGCCGCGGAACACCCTTTAAAAGTCTATGGGAGAAATCAAAAGTGCTAATTTTAAAGGCTTATATGCAAGTTATTGTCATAAAAAGTGTTTGGGGACCCGGGTCCTGCCCCAGGGGACATGGATCAATGCAAAAAAAAGTTTTAAAAACGGACGTTTTTTCAGGAGCAGTGATTTTATTAATGCTTAAAGTCAAACAATAAAAGTGTAATATCCCTTTAAATTTCGTACCTGGGGGGTGTCTATAGTATGCCTGTAAAGGGGCGCATGTTTCCTGTGTTTAGAACAGTCTGACAGCAAAATGACATTTGGAAGGAAAAAACTCATTTAAAACTACCGCGGCTATTGCATTGCCGACAATACACATAGAAGTTCATTGATAAAAACGGCATGGGAATTCCCCACAGGGCAACCCCGAACCAAAATAAAAAAAAAAAAATGATGTGGGGGTCCCCCTAAATTCCATACAAGGCCCTTCAGGTCTGGTATGGATATTAAGGGGAACCCCAGCCAAAATTTAAAAAAAAAATTGACGTGGGGTTCCCCCTAAATTCCATACCAGACCCTTCAGGTCTGGTATGGATTTTAAGGGGAACCCCGCGCCAAAAAAAAAAAAAAAAAAACGGCATGGGGTCCCCCTAAAAATCCATACCAGACCCTTATCCGAGCACGCAACCTGGCAGGCCGCAGGAAAAGAGGGGGGGACGAGAGTGCGGCCCCCCCCCCTCCTGAACCGTACCAGGCCACATGCCCTCAACATTGGGAGGGTGCTTTGGGGTAGCCCCCCAAAACACCTTGTCCCCATGTTGATGAGGACAAGGGCCTCATCCTCACAACCGTGGCCGGTGGTTGTGGGGGTCTGCGGGCGGGGGGCTTATCGGAATCTGGAAGCCCCCTTTAACAAGGGGACCCCCAGATCCCGGCCCCCCCCCTGTGTGAAATGGTAAGGGGGTACTTACCCCTACCATTTCACTAAAAAACTGTCAAAAATGTTAAAAATGACAAGAGACAGTTTTTGACAATTCCTTTATTTAAATGCTTCTTCTTTCTTCTTTCTTCCTTCATCTTCTTCTTCTTCTGGTTCTTCTGGCTCTTCTGGTTCTTCCTCTGGCGTTCTCGTCCAGCATCTTCTCCGCGGCGTCTTCTATCTTCTTCTCCTCGGGCCGCTCCGCACCCATGGCATGAGGGGGGAGGCTCCCGCTCTTCTCTTCATCTTCTTCTCTTCTTCATCTTCTTCTTCATCTTCTTCTTCATCTTCTTCTTCTTCTTCTTCCTTCTTCTCTTCTTCCTGTCTTCTCCGGGCCGCTCCGCAGCCATGCTGTGGCATGGAGGGAGGCTCCCGCTGTGTGACGGCGTCTCTTCGTCTGACGGTTCTTAAATAACGGGGGGCGGGGCCATCCGGTGACCCCGCCCCCCTCTGACGCACGGTGACTTGAGGGACTTCCCTGTGACGTCACGGGGAATGCCACAGGGAAGTCCCGTCATGTCACCGTGCGTCAGAGGGGGGCGGGGTCACCGGGTGGCCCCGCCCCCCGTTATTTAAGAACCGTCAGACGAAGAGACGCCGTCACACAGCGGGAGCCTCCCTCCATGCCACAGCATGGCTGCGGAGCGGCCCGGAGAAGACAGGAAGAAGAGAAGAAGGAAGAAGAAGAAGAAGATGAAGAAGAAGATGAAGAAGAGAGGAAGATGAAGAGAAGAGCGGGAGCCTCCCCCCTCATGCCATGGGTGCGGAGCGGCCCGAGGAGAAGAAGATAGAAGATGCCGCGGAGAAGATGCTGGACGAGAACGCCGGAGGAAGAACCAGAAGAGCCAGAAGAACCAGAAGAAGAAGAAGATGAAGGAAGAAAGAAGAAAGAAGAAGCATTTAAATAAAGGAATTGTCAAAAACTGTCTCTTGTCATTTTTAACATTTTTGACAGTTTTTTAGTGAAATGGTAGGGGTAAGTACCCCCTTACCATTTCACACAGGGGGGGGGCCGGGATCTGGGGGTCCCCTTGTTAAAGGGGGCTTCCAGATTCCGATAAGCCCCCCGCCCGCAGACCCCCACAACCACCGGCCAGGGTTGTGGGGATGAGGCCCTTGTCTTCATCAACATGGGGACAAGGTGTTTTGGGGGGCTACCCCAAAGCACCCTCCCAATGTTGAGGGCATGTGGCCTGGTACGGTTCAGGAGGGGGGGGGGGCCGCACTCTCGTCCCCCCCTCTTTTCCTGCGGCCTGCCAGGTTGCGTGCTCGGATAAGGGTCTGGTATGGATTTTTAGGGGGACCCCATGCCGTTTTTTTTTTTTTTTTTTTGGCGCGGGGTTCCCCTTAAAATCCATACCAGACCTGAAGGGTCTGGTATGGAATTTAGGGGGAACCCCACGTCAATTTTTTTTTTTAATTTTGGCTGGGGTTCCCCTTAATATCCATACCAGACCTGAAGGGCCTTGTATGGAATTTAGGGGGACTCCCACATCATTTTTTTTTTTAAATTTTGGTTCGGGGTTCCCCTTTGGGGAATTCCCATGCCGTTTTTATCAATGAACTTCTATGTGTATTGTCGGCAATGCAATAGCCGCGGTAGTTTTAAATGTGTTTTTTCCTTCAAAATGTCATTTTGCTGTCAGACTGTTCTAAACACAGGAAACATGCGCCCCTTTACAGGCATACTATAGACACCCCCCAGGTATGAAATTTAAAGGGATATTACACTTTTATTGTTTGACTTTAAGCATTATTAAAATCACTGCTCCTGAAAAAACGGCCGTTTTTAAAACTTTTTTTTGCATTGATTCATGTCCCCTGGGGAAGGACCCGGGTCCCCAAACACTTTTTATGACAATAACTTGCATATTAGCCTTTAAAATTAGCACTTTTGATTATTCATGTTCGTGTCCCATAGACTTTAACGGCGTTCGCGTGTTCGAACGAATTTTTTTCCTGTTCGCATGTTCTGGTGCGAACCGAACAGGGGGGTGTTCGGCTCATCCCTAGTGGGGGCTTTACCTCAACACCCCCCCCCCATCTGATACAGCCCAGAGGCATTTACTTGCCTGGCACTCTGTAGAAACTCTTCCTTAAAGAGGGGTTCCGATTTAAAAAAAATAAAATAAAAGTCAGCAGCTACAAATACTGCAGCTGCTGACTTTTAATTGGACACTTACCTGTCCCAGGGTCCAGCAATGCGGGGGATCAAAGCCACGCTCGTCCCCCCCCTCTGCTCGGCGGCGCCAGCATTCTGACTGTGGGCGCCCGGCTGTGGCTTCACAGTCGGGCACCCACTTCGCATGCGTGAGCCGCGCCATGCGCTGTCACTGGCCCCGCAATCATCTGGTCACGTGTCCCAGATGATTGACAAGAGGTAGGAGAGAGAGGCGATCTCCCTTCCTGCACTGAGGGAAGTGATGTCAGGAGCCCAGGCACCGAAGAAGGCACACTACAAGGGACCCCCTAGCAACAGGCATTTAGAGGTGAGTAAAAAAAATTTTTCTCCAAATTTTTTTTTTAATTTTTATTAAACACGTTACTAATTTTTTTTTGGGGGGTTGGAACTCCACTTTAACTGTTGCTGGTGTTTTTGTTTTTACATAAACGGCACCCCCGGAATTCCTTTAGCTGTGCTCATTCCTTCATTGTCTGTGCCACCACAGCTTCTGTGCAAATAGGTATACACAACATCCCCTGCAGCCCTCCATACATGCTACCTCCCGTGGCTTCTCTTCTTGCACGGGGTTCTACCAGACATGCCCCGGGCCACATGCCGAACTCTCGGGCTGTGGGTTGGACACCCCTGCTCTACACCAGCATTGGACAGCAGGATTCACTTAGGGCTGCCCAATGGGCTCTAGATAAATATTCAGAATTAAAACCCCCCCGATAAATGTAATCATTGAAGCCCTGGAAATGGCTATGACCAATAACTGCAATTGTTGCAATGGGGGTTAGATATGCCCTGAGCATTTCTAATATTTTTTGAACAGATTAAAAGAAGAGGAGATCTTCTAAAAATAAACGGCCCCAGTTATAAATGTACAGAAGATTTATTGACAAAATGTTTTTATTATTGGAGGACAAGCAGGAGGATTTTCAAACCTTCTTATCAAATACATTCTAATACATGCTAGATCAAATTCACTAGTACCTGACACCAACAGGTTATTTAGTTGCTAGATTTGGAAATATATAAAGCAGGTAGAAAACTGGGGACTCATACCTATTTTAAAGAAACTAGAAGTTGCCATTATCCTGGGTGGGTGAAGGCAATACCCAGAGGATGATTTATGAGAATTAGGCATAATTACGATAGAGAAGAGGACTTTGTGACACAAACAAATATGTTAAGTAATAGATTTCAAGAGAAAGGTTACAAGAAACAGGAAAGAACTAGAGATAAGGTAAGGGATATGAATAGAGATAATCTCCTGGTACTGAAATGAAAAAAGAAGATAAAATTAGCTTTGGCACAGCTTTCGTATCTGGGTACAATTATAGTACAGAGAGATGGAAAAAGGCATTAGGAAATACTGGCCTATACTGCTGAGAGACCAGACTTTAAATAGAATTCTCCCCCCAAAAAATGAATTTTATCTATAGAAAGGCACCTATGGAACATGACCATCAAAGAATGTAACTGAACCTCCAAAAAAAAACTCCCCTACTTTCCTGGACAACACGTTTTTTTCGAACGCAAACGATGCATTGCATGTAAAACTACCCGGAATAAGAATAAAAAACAGAATGGTTTAGATCAATGAATACTGGTAAGGAATATCATATAAAAAATTAATCACGTGATTCCAGGCACATCACATATCTTTTAATGTGTCCTTGTAATTTATAATATGTGGGCATAACCACAAGGAAATTATCAAAAAGAATTAATGAACATGTCACAAATATAAAAAATGGGTACAGGAAACAGTGTATCGAACAATTTTGGAAAGACAATAGTGGCCCCACCCTCTTAAGATTTTGGGGGATAGATAGGGTCTGTAAACACACACATGCAGAGAGGCACAGACATGCAGAAAATGATATTCCAAATGGAAACTAAGTTGATTCACAAGCTCCAAACTTTAGATACCCTGGAACTGAATATAGACATAGATCTAAATTGTTTTTTTAACCAATTTTTAAGAATTAAAATTTATTTTACATTTATATTTATATAAACTGTAGTTCTGTCTTCACTATCAGGGAAGATCCCCCATTTTGTTTGAGAACAACTTCCCATATTGAAATGGAATATAAAGGGTACATAAATAAAGGTTAAACATTATTTTATCCCCATAGAAATGTTGCTGTTCCTTTGTCTTCTTTAACCATTTCAGTCCCGGAAGAATTTACCCCCTTCCTGACCAGGCCATTTTTTTTGCGTTACAGCACTACATTGCTTTAACTGACAATCACGCGGTCATGCAAACAAAATTTATGTCCTTTTTGCCCCACAAATAGAGCTTTCTATTACCATTAGTTGGAGATAGAAAGTTTTGTGGAACAGAATGAGGTAGTTAAAACGAATTCATTAAGCCCCCGTTCACACCTATGCAAATTAGATGCGGCTTACAACGCATCCAATTCGCAGGACATTTTAAACTAGGTTAATTTAAATGAGGCTTATTCACATATGTGCATTGCATTTGCACAGCGCATTGCACAAAAAAGGTGTGCGTTTTCTGGTCATTGCGGTGCAAATTACGAGCCCCTTATCTTCTATGGGAACGCATCTGCTTCGCAGATGCATTGCGTTCTGAACATGGATTTTCTCCTTCTCCTCACTACACCTCCCCATCTCCCCCCCTCTCCCTCTCCCTGCTCACAGATCCTGAGCTAAAACGCAGATGAACCTTTGAACAGGAGATTTTTATCTCCCCAGTGAAACCTGAGCTTCAATTCACACCGCACATGTGTGAACCCAGGCTTAAACAAATTTGCGATGGACTATAAAATCCAATTAAAATTAATGTATGCAATCAAGGTTTTATAGGTTTTATATTATTGTACAGCACAGCAGTAAATACAGCTGGTATAATTCTCTGGAATATTTTTGTCCATAAGGGAACCTAAATTTGTAATTAATTATTAATGAATTATCTATTAACCAATCAGAGTGGACCAGCTCAAATAAATAACCACCGAAAATTGCGGGACGGCACTTCCTGAAGATGCCACGTTGGTGAAAGGAAAGGAGTGCCGCTTCTAGGCTTCACATGATTTCACATCTAGTTTTAAGATTGAGGCTTGGAATACACACCGAACAGTGAGAGTGATGCAGCAGGAGATTTGATTTATCACAAGCTGTATACATGCGCATTATGGGGGGGGGGGGGTGGATCCGATGATGTCACATACCAGCAATTGGCAGCTGTGGAAAAATTGGGTTGGGGGTTTAAAAGCAATCACAGAGCTCTTTGTAATGTGGCTGCTGCACTCCTGGGGAGCCTATATTTATCATGCCTAAGACCTTGGAAAGACTTCTCTTTTTTTTTGAATATAAGAAATTGACAATATAAAAAAACAGTGACTCTTTGAAGAGACCCTTAAAATAGTAGGTCTAGATCATTGTGTTTATGCAGACCTGTTTTCCTGATTACACCATAGCAATGAATACTATGGTTTTTCTATGCTCTTTTTCTCTTATATTTTTTCACATAGTATTAACTGGCTTTCTAATAGACTACTATATTATTTTTTATCCTAGAGCGATGCTTTGAGATAAATTACTTTGTATGCCTAGATCTCATACCATTTCACCTTCTAGTTGTCCCTGCAGCATGGGTCCTGGCCGTTATTCCATCTAAAGAGAGTCTCAGGTGATTTTGATTCAAATCTTTTCTCTCCCAAGAGATTTCCTTTTAGCTTGGTTAATTTCAGGTCAGTTGTTTTTCATTTGTATGCACTAACTTTTGGTTTGATAATCCTTTCCTCTACTTTCCCTCCCCCCTCTTACCCCCCATCCTTTTTCCCTTCCTTTCCCATTTCCTTACTGTCCTCCTTTTCCCCTTCCCCTTCCCTTTCCTTACTGTCCTAATTTTCCCCTCTCCCCCTTTCCTCCCCCTCCCCGTCCCCCTTCTCTCTTTTTTACACCCTCTTCTCCCCAGCTTTCTTTTTCCATCCTTTTCTTTCTTCTTTTCCTTCTTTCCCTCCTTCTTTCTTCTTTTTTTTCTTCCTGCCCTTTTCTACTTCCTTTTTTCCCTCTCATTTGCTCTCCTCCTCTTAGCCTCTCCCCCACTCTCTCCTACCAATTTACCTTTCCTCACTACACTTTCTCTTTTACCATCTTTCTCCTGTTCCCCTTTTTCCTTTCCTTTTTTCCTCCCCTTTTTCTTTTTCTCCTTGTTCCTTCCCCTCCCTCTTTTCCTCCCCTTTATCCCCCCACTGACCACCTTCCTATTGTCCCCTTGGGTCCCAAGGCATCCCTGTGTTCTGTTTACCCCCTACACCTCAGTTTTAACCACTTCAGCCCCGGAAGAATTTACCCCCTTCCTGACCAGAGCACTTTTTGCAATATGGCATGGCGTCATATTAACTGACAATTGCGTGGACGTGCAACGTTATACCAAAATAAAATTGACGTCCTTTTTTTCCCACAAATAGAGCTTTCTTTTGGTGGTATTTGATCACCTCTGCGGTTTTTATTTTTTGTGCTATAAACAAAAAAAGAGCAACAATTTTGAAAAAAAGCAATATTTTTTACCTTTTGCTATAATAAATATCCCCCAAAAATATATAAAAAAAAACAAATGTTTTCCTCAGTTTAGGCCGATATGTATTCTTCTACATATTTTTGGTAAAAAAAAATTGCAATAAGTGTATATTGCTTGGTTTGCGCAAAAGTTATAGCGTCTACAAAATAGGGGATAGTTTTTTGGCATTTTTATTATTATTTTTTTCTTACTAGTAATGGCCGTGATCTGCGATTTTTATCAGGACTGCAACATTGTGACGGATACATCGGCCACTTTTGACATTTTTTTGGGACCATTGACATTTATACAGTGATCAGAGCCCGCCTTCCCTGCCAATTAAAGGGGATGTACAGGTATGCCCATTTGCCCACCGCTGCCATTGTGCTGACGTATATCGGCTTGCAGGGGCTGGCAAGTGGTTAATATGGATTTCTACCAAGCAATTGGCATATTATATCTTGTCTTTTTCTAGCAATTATTGTTACATTGACATACTTACAAGTTTTGCCCCCATGTGCCCTGTGAGGGATCCCATGTGTTATCCCTACCTTGACTGCCATCCGGGCTCTGGTCTCTCTTGGGTAAGCAATCACTGACTATTTTCCCCTCACTACAATTTATTAACACATCAGTATAATGAAATGTTTGCGTGGTTGTAGATGATACTATATATAACACCTCCTGAAAAAGCAGCCTCATGTAGAGGATATACAGTACATCGTGAATCATATGCCTTCAGCATTCGTCTGAGGCTAATATATGACCCGTTAGCCATGTTTGTATAACTCTCAGTCTATTGAGGTTATCATGATTGGTTGTTTTATCACATATTGTGCATCAATGTCTTTTTAACAGTTTTGTATAAACAAAATGTATATTTTTTATATTTATGTTCAGTAATTTGGTACCGAGATAGTCTATTACTCTTCCTACTGGGGGTTCCGTAGAGGTCACCTCTAGTTACTGTTCCCTAATATCCAATTTAGGATGATGGTACCTCGATAACCTTCTTGTAAGGAAAGGGCTCACCTGCTGGTGGCACTGTGGATCCCAGATCCATAGGCTACAATTCTGGTGTCCACCAGCAGGTGGCTCTCAGAAGCCAGAAGGTCATCTCACGTAATCAGTCATCACCTGATGCTTGTTGCAGCATGTGTATTTAAGTCCTGTTTATGCTCTTCATTCCTGCCTTGGTGTTCTGTCTCCTTGTCCCCCTGACCTGTGTTCCTGTATTCCTGCATCCTGCTTCCTGTTCCTGGACCCTGATTCCGACCCTGCAGCCTGAGCCTTTCCCACCTGCTCTCTCCATCTCCTATTACCCTTTCCCTGTCCTGTCTTGCTCCCAGCTCCCTCTGCTTGATCTCCCGTGTATGACCCTGACTATGTTACGACTATGCTTTGCATTCCTTGCTTGCTCTATATATTTGATTTGGGCAGTTGTTCATTGTGTGTCACTGTTTGGTTCTCTGGTTTGTTTTACACAGTTTGGTATATTGGAGGTGTGTTTACTTTTATGATGTTCACTTATTTTTAAATAAATTATATTATTTTACACTGTACTTATGTCTGGTATTCTCTGTGGCAGTCCACACATTTCTGGTCACACCTGTTAATGACACTTCTAAGCATGTACACGCATAGAGGCTCACATGATTCTTAACTCATTATATTAGATTTGGATGCATTTATTTTATAATATGAAACTGTTTTAAAAGTTTTGCAAAATGGTATGAGCTGTGGGCAAGAATATGGTCGGATTGGAAAGTGCAAAGATGACGTCATCCGCAAACAACAATATAGTATGGTATTGATCACAAATTTTTATTCCACTAATGTGAGGGTGAGACCTATTTTTTTCTGCCAGGGGCTACACTAATAAAGCAAAAATCAAAGGTGATAGCGTCACGGAGAACGCCACAGGGAAGTCCCCGTCAAGTCCCCGTGCATCAGAGGGGGCGGGGTCACCGGGTGGCCCCCCCGTTATTTAAGAACCATCAGAAGAGGAGAAGCGTCACACAGCGGGAGCCTCCCTCCATGCATGGATGTGGAGTGGCCCGAGAAGATGAAGACAAGAAGATGAAGACAAGAAGATGAAGAGAAGAAGAGCCTCCCTCCATGCCATCATGGTTGCGGAGTGGCCCGAGGAGAAGAAGGGAAGGAGACGCCGCGGAGGAAGATGCCAGACGAGAACACCGGAGGAGGAACCAGAAGTACCAGAAGAACCAGAAGAGGAAGAACATGGAGGACGAAACCGAAGGAAGATAGAAGATAGAAGAAAGAAGAAGCATTTAAATAAAGGAATTGACTGTCTCTTGTCATTTTTATCATTTTTGACAGTTTTTTTTGTGAAATGGTAGGGGTACTTTTGTACCCCCTTACCATTTCACACAGGGGGGAGGGCCGGGATCTGGGGGTCCCCTTGTTAAAGGGGGCTTTCAGATTCCGATAAGCCCCCCACCCGCAGACCCCCACAACCACCGGCCAGGTTTGTGGGGATGAGGCCCTTGTCCTCATCAACATGGGGACAAGGTGTTTTGGGGGTTACCCCAAAGCACCCTCCCAATGTTGAGGGCATGTGGCCTGGTACGGTTCAGGAGGGGGGGCACTCTCTCATCCCCCCCTCTTTTCCTGTGGCCTGCCAGGTTACGTGCTTGGATAAGGGTCTGGTATGGATTTTTGGGGGGACCCCACACTATTCTTTTTTACATTTTGGCACGGGGTTCCCTTTAAAATCCATAACAGACCTGAAGGGTCTGGTATAGATTTTGAGGGGGACCCCACGCCATTTTTTAAAAAAATTTTGGCCGGGGTTCCCCTTAATATCCATACCAGACCTGAAGGGCCTGTTACGGAATCTAGGGGGACCCCCCACGTCATTTTTTTGTTTTTAATTTTGGTTCGGGGTTCCCCTATGGGGAATTCCCATGCCGTTTTTATCAATGAACTTTTATGTGTATTGTCGGACCAGCAATTCATTAATAGCCACGAGTAGTTTTAAATTACTTTTTTTCCTTTGAAATGTCATTTTGCTGTCAGACTGTTCTAAACACGGGAAACATGCGCCCCTTTACAGGCATACTATAGACACCACCAGGTACGAAATTTAAAGGAATATTACACTTTTATTGTTTCACTTTAAGCATTATTAAAATCACTGCTCCTGAAAAACGGACGTTTTTATGACTTTTTTTGCATTGATCCATGTCCCCTGGGGCAGGACCCAGGTCCCCAAACAATTTTTATGACAATAACTTGCATATAAGCCTTTAAAATTAGCACTTTTGATTATTCATGTTCGTGTCCCATAGACTTTAACGGTGTTCACGTGTTCGAACAAATTTTTTGCCTGTTCGCAAGTTCTGGTACGAACCGAACAGGGGGGTGTTCGGCTCATCCCTAATTGCCAGACCGACATTTCATTATAGCTGCGAGTAGTTTTAAATAACTTTTATTCCTTAAGGGCCAGTTCACACCACATGCAGTCCAGTGCATTTTTTTTCTGCATCAAAAACGCACGGAAAGTAGGTTATATGGTTTTCAATGGCATAGTTCACACCAGTGCTTGCAGTTCCAGTGCGTTTCCAGTTCCCAAAAAAAAAGTAGAACATGCTGCATTTTTTATGCACTGGACTGTACTGGAACGCTGTAAAATGCATAAAAAATGCACTGGAACGCACCTAAATGCACCAAAAACGCACTGCAACACACTTGTCCTTTTTTAAGGTTGAGAAAAAAGATGGGGGGAAGCACTGGACTGCATCAAAAATGCACCAAAAATGCACTGGAACGCATAAAAAATGTGCATGCAGAAAAGCACCTGGAACGCATCCAGACTGCGTTTCTATGGTGTAATCTGGCCCTTAGGTCCATTAGGGCCAGTTCACACCATAGAAACGCAGTCCGGACGCGTTCCAGGTGCTTTTCTGCATGCAAGTTTTTGATGCATTCCAGTGCGTTTTGGTGCGTTTTTGATGCAGTCCAGTGCTTTTTTCCCCCTCTTTTTTCTTAACCTTAAATAAGGACAAGTGCGTTCCAGTGCGTTTTTTATGTGTTTTACAGCTTTCCAGTACAGTCCAGTGCAGAAAAAAATGCAGCATGTTCTAATTTTTTTTCTGGAACTGGCACTGGTGTGAACTGGTGTGAACTATGCCATTGCAAACCATATAACCAAATTTCTATGCATTTTTGATGCATAATATATGCACTGGACTGCATTGGTGTGAACTGGCCCTTAAGCAATTTGGCATATTTAAAGGCATTTCTCCTTGTTTCCTTTTTGGGGTTGTCCAATTGGTGACATTGATATATGTCCCTTAGGGTGGGACCTGGGCCCTGGGCCCATACTCATTTTAAGGCCAATAACTAGAAGATAAGCCAGCCAAGTGGCGACTAGTAAAATTGCCAAGTCAGCTCCCTTAGACTGCAATGGTATTTGTTGTATAGCTTTTGCACATGTTAGGCTCTTTAGTTGCCCCCCTGGACTGGGGGATGTTTTGTCCCATCTGTAATTTTGGTGCATGCTGGATGATGTGCTTAATTTTGGACAGTGGGGTGGCTTATTTTGTGCTAGCTGCATTGGGTTGTTCTGGGCATGCTCAGGGACTTTGTTTTTTTTTGGTGGTGCTTTTTGTGTGAACAGCACTTGGATGTTTCTGGGCATGCTCAGAGTGTGTTTTTTGGGTTAGTAATTTAAGGACATCCTTAACAGGTGTACCCACTTTGAAGTTCTGTCTCTACATTGAGTGAACTTGCATTTTGTGTGTTTCATGGGCTGTCCATGTGTTTGCAATTGCCTCATTAGCACACAAACCTATGTTATACAAAGCTTGCAGATAGCAATCTTTACTTTGCCCTGAAAAGAGTCAAGATTGTGTGTGGGGGGTGGCAAGAGAGTACATTTGGGTGTCCTTATTGAGTTTCTAATGCCCCGTACACACGGTCGGATTTTCCGATGGAAAATGTCCGATCGGAGTGTGTTGTCGGAAATTCCGACTGTGTGTAAGCTCCATCGGACATTTTCCATTGGATTTTCCGCCACACAAAGTTTGAGAGCAGGCTATAAACGTTTCCGACAACAAAATCCGATCGTGTCAATTCCGACCGTGTGTGACCAGTTCCGATGCACAAAGTGCCACGCATGCTCAGAAGAAATTCCGAGATGGAACAGCTCGGTTGGGTAAAATTAGCGTTCGGAATGGATACAGCACTTTCGTCACACTGCAATGTCAAAAATTGTTTAATGCAGTGCACTCTCTTCTTTTTTATAATGTGAGAAGAATGAAGTCGTTTTGCTGCTCATATTCACACAGACTTCTCACAAACTTATTTCTTTATTATTTATTGGGATTCCCTCAATATATTTAGATTTGTCACATCTGACCAAATTAGTTTTTGGTTGTTTGTAATTTTTTTTTCTTCCTGGCTGGTTTTGTATTTTTGGGGGGGTTGTTTTGTTTTTCAAGGCTGTGTTTTTATTGTTGTTTTTGTTGTGTTTTACGTGTCAAGTTACCACAACACCATTGATATCTTGTATTATTTATAATCTGTAGGAGATTGCTTGGTGTTGGTGTCCCTTGTTAATTTCACATTGTATTTTGAAATGTACCTGCCTCCTCACAAACAAACTGTCCTTTTTGAATGCAAACACACATAGGAGAGTATAATTGAACAAAAATTTAATTTATTAAGGGCTCACAACTAAACAAAGAGGGGGGCAACACTGGAGAAACAGCAGAAATGGGTGAAGCCTTTGGCCCCCAGGGCACACAACAACTATTTTCAAGCAAAATTGGTGGCCTGAGGAGTCCATATCTAAGGGAGTGCAGTCTGGTCCAGAAGTCCCAGAGATCTGGAAAGCAGCATATGACATCTGTGTCCCCAGGCTGTGGTCATACAAGAGACTGCATCTTTTGTCAGACCAGACTGAACCCAGGGCCATCACTCTCTGGTCTTCCTTCCACGCTTCCTTCCACGCTGTGGCTCTGGTGGTGGAGTTGGGGCAGGAGGAGGGGCCAACTCGCTCAGGTGGGTATTGGGTGTTAGTTCACCACTTACCCCCTTACTTAGGACTTTATAAAGAAGGTGTTGACCCTCCTGCATGCCCTGCAGTTTTGTGGCAGCCATGCAGGCAAGGCCTCTTCAGGAGTGGGTAAGGCTCTGAGGGATGCAGAAGCCTCCTGAATGAGCCTGAGCGCTGAATCCTGCATGTGAGTCACCTTCCTCGCTCTTTTGTATGGAAGGCGAAGGGGAGGAACCTGCGATTCGGTCAGGCTTCGACTTGTCCCAGGCTTCTCCTGGCTGACACTTAGCCCCGCCTCCTCCTGGCTGCAACTTAGCCCCGCCTCCTCCTGGCTGCCACATTCCACAGCCTCCTCCTGGCTGAGGTCTTCCTGTGTATGAAAAAGGGACATAGTTTTAGTTTTTTATTCATCAATCACACACAATTTTCACCTCCTGACTGTTGCAAATTGAATGTTAACAAATATAACAGACTATCCTTCTGAGCCCAGCATTTTTCATTCTTGTCCCAATTTTTTGTGCCCACTACTGTCTATTGATATGTAAAACACTTTTTTCAATAGCAATTAGTGATCAATAATGACATCTAGTAAACATCATTTCTTTATTGACCATAAATCTGTAGAAGAATGCTATACCTGGCTCAAGCTAGGCTCCTCCACTTCTTCCTGGCTGGAAGGCCCAGGTTGGACATCGGAAGCCTCAGCTGGGGTGGAAGGAAGAGTGGAAGGAAGAGTAGAGAGGGATTCCCTGACTTCAGTGTGGTCTGACAGAAATCGCAGTCTCTCATAGTACCACAGCCTGGGGACATAAACGTCATCTGCTGCAGCTTCCGGATCTCTGGGAATCTGTGACCTTCTTGCGCTCCCTAAGATAAGTGCTCCTCAGGCCACCAATTTTGGTTTTTAAATAGGGGATGGTTGCCGTGGGGACCACCAGCGTCACCAACTCCAGCAGTTTCTCCAGTGCTGCCTGCATCTTTTGTTTATTGTTGTAATGGGGGTGTCTCACCTGCCACAGACAGGGCAGCTCCCTGTATTTGTCTATGAACAGGGGGAGGAAATTGTGGCAGTTGAAGCCATCCATTTTCTCTGCAAGACACAACACAAGACAAACCCTAATGTCAGGTCTAACTCTCCTAATCTTGTTACAATATAGGCTTCAATTTAGAAGCAGTATAGGCCCAAGTTTACATCTTCCCTTCGTTCTCACGATCGGCGCCTCCGATGCCCCTTCCTCCGCTCACAGATCGTATGTACTATGCACGCGTGTTATGCTTTATACACACTGCGCATGCGTGTAACTCCACCGCCCCTGACGTTCTTTCGAGTCTATTCCCCACCCCCTTTCGTTCGGCGCAGTGGGGGAAGAGCACATGGCGGAGACACAGCAGGTGCGTGCTAATTATAGCAATGAGGAGGAGGAGGAGGAAAGTCTGGATCCAGAAACGTCCTGATCCAGAAGGAGACGATTTAAGGCCTCAAATATGTCCTTTGGGGAGATGTTGGAGATGGTCAACATCCTGAAGAAGGCCGACTATGATGGGAAGTATGGACCTTACCCCAACCCCAATGTCCGAAAGGCCAAGTTCATGGCGAAAGTGGTCAAAAGTCTGCACCGGATTTTCGGGGTACGTCGATCGAAAGATCAGCTCAGGAAGCGGTGGTCGGACCTGAAATTACGAGAACATGAGCAGTACAGAAAGATCCGGAGAGTGCTGCAAAAAAGTAAGTAGTTGTGCTGTGTTCCTATTCTTTTTGTCTTTATTACATTCGTGCTGCTGCATGTGCTTTTCTTAAGTGTTGTACAGTTTAAAATGGCAACTTTCATGTTCATGGGTACATTATTCGTTCGTATCAAACATTTTTCTTTCGGCCTATAAAACACCATTGTTTTGGCCATATGCATTTGCCCACATTTTTTAGGGCCTACTTGTATGAAAATAATTTGGTTGTGTAGATGGGTTTGTTACTAGAATGAAATGCAAACTAGATTCTGTGTAAGGAGAGGACACTCAGCAGCTGTTTTCACATCTGGACACTGGAGCACTAGTGTGGGACACAAGAACACCCTTTTTATAGGGGGCCCACACAGGTGCTCCAGTGTATACTATAGGGGTGTCTCCATCTGTGAAGCTTGTACTAAACAGGTAAAGTATTGAAGCTTGACAAAGGACACTCAAAATTCTACATCTTGGAACTCTGGCAAAACAGACAATTGTACCCCACTTCCAAGCAATGTTTCATATTTATAGTTCTGCCATCAAATATCTGTGTGCTAAGTATACCATTTTTGTTTTACATAGGGGAGAAAAGACTCGGAGGACACCCCTCATCCGAGGAGACCAGAGACCCCCCACCTCTGGAAGAAGGGGAAATACCCCCAACACAAGAAGAGCAGGAGGAAGAAGACGTCGTGGAACTAGTCACCACAACAGGTGAGTGTCTGTGACCACAGGCTCAGGTAAGAGATGGATGCCGGCATATTTATAATACCTGTTTTTTTTTTGGTTTCTCTCTTTTTAGGTGATCGTGATGTTGTGGATCCAGGGCATTTCACCTCGGAAAGTGCACAGATCCTAATCGGGGATGTCATGGGGTGTAATTTAGCATTGGAAAACCTCAAGAAAAACATCAATGATGTTATTAAAAAAAATAAGAACATCATTGATGTTTTGGGGAGAGTTTAAAACCCCTCCAAATCCCTTTGTTTTTTTGTGTGCTACAATGTTAAAAATGTTTTAGCAATTTTTAGAAAAGCCAAATTTTGAGGATGCACACAGTGTGTCAACATGTGCTATCTGCCTTCACGGGAGATCAATGGACGTGTTTTGGGGGTGCAACCCCTTCCTCAATAATAAAGTAGCTGAGAGGAAGGGGTTGCTCCCCCAAAACACATCCCTTGATCCCCCCGTGATGGCAGCTAGCACATGTTGACATTCATAAATTGGTGTGCATCTTCAAAATTTGGCTTTTCCTGGGGTGACTTCACCCCATCTGAATGCAATATCAAACACAGTTCCTAAATACTCATGTCTGATATTGCCTTCAAGTTCTACCAAATGTGAACTTTGTAAGTTCAATATTTGTGTCTTTCTTATTGTTTTGAAACATGCCTGTTTTATCTTAAATGGACATTTCTATTTTTGATAATGCCACCCCAAAAATTGTTATACAACAAACATGTTGGTTTGTTTTAAAAACCTTTTCTAAATGCACATGTAATTGTGCAGGTATTAAAAAGATTGTTAATCAAGAATGTGTGGATTATTGTCTCAACGCTACAACACTTTTGTGGTGATGTAATTGCTGCTTTCTGTGACAATGGGTGTTATTTCCTAAGGGCAAATCCACTTTGCACTACAAGTGCAGTTTCAGTGCATTTTCAAGTGCACTTGTAGTGCAAAGTGTCTTTGCCTTTAGTAAATAACACCCAACAGTGCTTTGTAAGGTTACTCAATCACGCCATTTTCAGGACTCACCACATTTCGGTCAGGGTCAGCTAAAACAAACACAAGCATAAATGTCACCAAAGATTTGCTTAATTTTTTTTTATTTGATCAAGGTTTCACAAATTGTCTGGCATATTGATGGCCCTAGAAAAGGGGGGATGATTAATGCGCTACCCAGAATAAAATGAAACAAGCTGCTTACAAACCATATGACAAAAATGTGAACAAATACTAAATAAATTGTAGCGCTAAAACAAACATGTGCAGTATGAATAAAATGTCTCTGTGCACATAAACATAGTGTCCCAATAGTGACGTGTTGTCAAAGCAAATGTAGTCCACAGTGAATATGTGTAATCTGTGTGGCAGTTCTTTCTACTTCCCAACTGTCAGCTCAGATGTCATCAAACTTAACGAATAGATGGGATACGCTTACCAGAAATGTTGGATTCTACTGCCATGAGCATAGAATCAGTTCAGCTTTGTGCCACCAAGGGCAGATGTGTAGAGTGATGGAGGCAAGGTGGAGCCTCTGCAAGGCCGAGATGTCACCTCTTGATCCACGGGAACAGGGCAAGATAGCTTCCAAAGGAAAAGTGGTTTCTCAGTTCACCGAAATATGTGGAAAAAAGAGGAATGCTTCCACATAGTGTAATTCAGGGTATTTTATTACTAAAAAAAACCTGCAATACATGAAGTGATCGCGAATAAAAAGGCAGTGTACAGGGTGTATAAAACCGCCCTACGCATTTCGATCCAACGACCTTCAACAGGGGCATGTAGGACCCTCATGACACTGCCCAGATTTATAAAATAATGTGTACAGTAGGGATGAGCTTCGTATTCGAGTCGAACCCATGTTCGACTCGAACATCGGCTGTTCGATCGTTCGCCGAATTGCGAACGTTATGGGCCGTTCGCGCTAAATTCGTGTGGCGCGTCACGGCCCATAATTCACTGCGGCATCGCAGTGCATTGCTGGCTGATGATTGGCCAAGCATGCACTATGACCCGCATGCTTGGCCAATCACAGCGCCGTCAGTAGAGAGAGCTGTAATTGGCCAAAGCCAGGGTGGCTTTGGCCAATTATGGCTCAGGGGATTTAGTACACACCCCACACTATATAAGGCCGCCTGCACGGCGGCCCTGTGTAGTGTGTGTTCCGGTGTGCTGAGAGATAGAGAGAGAGAGAGACAGTGTCATTTGATTTGAGTTAGATAGATTAGGCAGAACAGTCAGTCAGTTAGCTGCACTTACAATGTATTGTGTATATATATGCATCCCAGGTGTTGCATATATATATATACACTGTATTCAGTTTAGCTAGATCCGTTCCTGTTATCTTCTATCTAGACTATTTACATTTAATGCAGTGCGTCCTGCTCACAGTGTTCAGCTAGATCCGTTCCTGCTATTTACATTTAGTGCAGTGCGTCCTGCTCACAGTGTTCAGCTAGATCCGTTCCTGTTATCTTCTAGACTATTTACATTTAGTGCAGTGCGTCCTGCTCACAGTGTTCAGCTAGATCCGTTCCTGCAATTTACATTTAGTGCAGTGCGTCCTGCTCACAGTGTTCAGCTAGATCCGTTCCTGCTATTTACATTTAGTGCAGTGCGTCCTGCTCACAGTGTTCAGCTAGATCCGTTCCTGCTATTTACATTTAGTGCAGTGCGTCCTGCTCACAGTGTTCAGCTAGATCCGTTCCTGCTATTTACATTTAGTGCAGTGCGTCCTGCTCACAGTGTTCAGCTAGATCCGTTCCTGCTATTTACATTTAGTGCAGTGCGTCCTGCTCACAGTGTTCAGCTAGATCCGTTCCTGCTATTTACATTTAGTGCAGTGCGTCCTGCTCACAGTGTTCAGCTAGATCCGTTCCTGCTATTTACATTTAGTGCAGTGCGTCCTGCTCACAGTGTTCAGCTATAGCCGTTCCTGCTATTTACATTTAGTGCAGTGCGTCCTGCTCACAGTGTTCAGCTAGATCCGTTCCTGTTATCTTCTAGACTATTTACATTTAGTGCAGTGCGTCCTGCTCACAGTGTTCAGCTAGATCCGTTCCTGCTATTTACATTTAGTGCAGTGCGTCCTGCTCACAGTGTTCAGCTAGATCCGTTCCTGTTATCTTCTAGACTATTTACATTTAGTGCAGTGCGTCCTGCTCACAGTGTTCAGCTAGATCCGTTCCTGTTATCTTCTAGACTATTTACATTTAGTGCAGTGCGTCCTGCTCACAGTGTTCAGCTAGATCCGTTCCTGCTATTTACATTTAGTGCAGTGCGTCCTGCTCACAGTGTTCAGCTAGATCCGTTCCTGTTATCTTCTAGACTATTTACATTTAGTGCAGTGCGTCCTGCTCACAGTGTTCAGCTAGATCCGTTCCTGTTATCTTCTAGACTATTTACATTTAGTGCAGTGCGTCCTGCTCACAGTGTTCAGCTAGATCCGTTCCTGTTATCTTCTAGACTATTTACATTTAGTGCAGTGCGTCCTGCTCACAGTGTTCAGCTAGATCCGTTCCTGTTAAATTCCTACTGACAGGCAGGCTTGTCTGGTTACAGTATATAAAGCTACCTGAAGAAAATTACAGGTGTTCTATTTGATCCTATTAGTACCACGGTCAGGCAGCTAGACTATTTACATTTAGTACAGTGCGTCCTGCTCACAGTGTTCAGCTAGATCCGTTCCTGTTATCTTCCTACTGACAGGCAGGCTTGTCTGGTTACAGTATATAAAGCTACCTGAAGAAAATTACAGGTGTTCTATTTGATCCTATTAGTACCACGGTCAGGCAGCTAGACTATTTACATTTAGTACAGTGCGTCCTGCTCACAGTGTACAGCTAGATCCATTCCTGTTATCTTCCTACTGACAGGCAGGCTTGTCTGGTTACAGTATATAAAGCTACCTGAAGAAAATTACAGGTGTTCTATTTGATCCTATTAGTACCACGGTCAGGCAGCTAGACTATTTACATTTAGTACAGTGCGTCCTGCTCACAGTGTTCAGCTAGATCCGTTCCTGTTATCTTCCTACTGACAGGCAGGCTTGTCTGGTTACAGTATATAAAGCTACTTGAAGAAAATTACAGGTGTTCTATCCCAGCTTAGTGCAGCTACAGGCCATTAGTATGTCTGGAAGGCCAAGAAGGAGAGGCAGACAGTCACAAGCCAATAAGAGAGGGCAAGCAGGCTCTGTGTCTAGTGCTGGTCGTGGAGACAGTGCATCCTCATCAGCACGTGGCCATGGGACACGCTTGGCCTTTTTTTCGGCAGCTGGCCGTGTTGAGCCGCAACATGCGGAAGACTTGGTCGAGTGGATGACCAAGCCGTCCTCATCCTCCTCATCCTCTCTCACCCATGCCCAGGGTGCTTTGTCTGGCAAAGCAGCGGCCTCTTCCCTCAGCTCAATGTCATCAGTGACTCCTTCCCTAGCTCCACCATGTCCTCATGAGGATTCCCTCGAACTGTTTGACCACAGTGTTGGGTACATGCTCCAGGAGGATGCCCAGCGTTTGGAAGGCTCTGATGACGATACTGAGCTCGATGAAGGCAGTAACATGAGCGCGGACAGAGGGGGTGCCCAAGAAGGACAGCAATCTGGCAGTCATGCTCCCCCTGCTGCAGCATACTGCCAGGTTTGCTCCAGTGATGAGGAGGGAGGGGATGATGAGGTCACTGACTCAACGTGGGTGCCTGATAGGAGAGAGGAGGAGGAGGAGGAGGAGGAGGAGGAGGCGGCAGCACATCACCAACGAGGCAGGATGCCCTCCAGGGGCCAGCCTAAGGGCAGCACATTGACTGCATCACACCCCAAAGCTCCACATGTGCAGGGCGCTGCAGTCTCTGCGCGTTATTCAAAAAGTTCTTTGGTGTGGGCCTTTTTTGAGACGAGTGCATCAGATCGCACCGCTGCTATTTGCAACATATGTCTCAAGCGTATCTCGCGTGGCCAAAACATCTCCCGCTTGGGTACCACATGCTTGACTAGACATATGTTGACCTGCCATGCAGTTCGTTGGCAAGCGTATCTAAAAGACCCACACCAAAGAACAAAGAGGATCTCTCCTTGCTCCTCATCAGCTGAGATTTCCAACCCCACTAGACCTTCAGTCCACTCTGAGACCTGCAGTGAGAGGAATGAAGGTGTAGAATTAGGTGTGTCACAGCCAAGTACTTGTGGGCAATCTGCTTTTGGTACACCGACGTCAGATTGTACCAGGCAAATTTCCCTGCCCCAGCTGCTGCACCGCCGAAAGAAGTTTGCTCCCAGCCATCCACATGCCCAGCGGTTGAATGCTAGCTTGGCAAAATTGCTAGCACTTCAACCGCTGCTTTTTCAGTTGGTAGACTCTGCCCCCTTCCGTGAGTTTGTGGAATGTGCGGTTCCTCAGTGGCAGGTACCCAAACGCCACTTTTTCTCACGGAAGGCGATTCCGGCTCTCTACCGGCATGTGGAAGGCAATGTCCATGCCTCGCTGGACAGGGCGGTCAGCGGTAAGGTGCATATTACCGCTGACTCATGGTCCAGCAGGCATGGACAGGGACGTTACCTAAGTTTCACGGCGCATTGGGTGACTCTGCTGGCAGCTGGGAAGGATGCAGGACAAAGTGCAGTAGTGTTGGAGGTTGTTCCGCCACCACGCCTCCAAAATGCTGATTGTGACACACCTCTCTCCTCCACCCCCTCCTCTTCTTCTTCCTCCATGGCCTCTTCCTCGGAACCAGCGGTGCTCCGTAGGCGTTCAAGGGGCTACGCAAGTACGCAGGCCAAAAGATGCCATGCGGTGCTTGAGCTGGTGTGCTTGGGGGACAGGAGCCACACTGGGGCAGAGGTTCTGTCAGCTCTGCAGGGGCAGGTTCAGAGGTGGTTGACGCCACGCCAACTTAAGGCAGGAATGGTGGTTTGCGACAATGGCACCAACCTCCTCTCTGCCCTCCGACAGGGACAAATGACCCATGTGCCCTGTTTGGCTCACGTCCTTAACTTGGTGGTGCAGCGGTTCTTGGGCAGGTACCCGGGCTTACAGGATGTCCTGAGGCAGGCCAGGAAAGTCTGTGTGCATTTCCGCCGGTCATATAATGCCAGTGCTCGGCTGACGGACCTCCAAAAGGAGTTTAACCTGCCCAAGAACCGCCTAATCTGTGACATGCCCACCAGGTGGAACTCAACGTTGGCCATGCTGCAGCGGCTGCACACGCAGCAGAGGGCCATCAATGAGTACCTGTGCGACTATGGCACCAGGACAGGGTCAGGGGAGCTTGGTTTTTTTTCCCCACGCCAGTGGGCCATGATCAGGGATGCATGCACTGTCCTGTCACCATTCGAGGAGGCCATGAGGATGGTGAGCAGTGACAGTGCATGCATCAGTGACACTGTCCCCCTTGTCCACCTGTTGGAGCACACGCTGCGTGGAATAATGGACAGGGCACTTGAGGCAGAACAGAGGCAGGAAGAGGAGGACTTCCTTAGCTCTCAAGGCCCCCTTTATCCAGACAGTGTTCCTGCGTGCCCGCCGATCACACAGGAAGAGGACGAGGAGGAAGAGGAGGAGGAGGAAGATTGTGTCAGTATGGAGGTGGAGCCTGGCACTCAGCATCAGCAGCAGTCTTTAAGGGATCAGTCCCAAGAAACACATGGACTTGTACGTGGCTGGGAGGAGGTGGCTGCGGACCATGTCGTTCTTAGTGACCCAGAGGACTCCGGACCGAATGCCTCAGCAAACCTACGCTGCATGGCCTCCCTGATCCTGCAAAGCCTGCGTAAGGATCCTCGTATTCGTGGTATCAAGGAGAAGGACCAATACTGGCTGGCAACCCTCCTTGATCCACGTTACAAGGGTAAGGTTGCGGACCTTATCTTGCCATCGCAGAGGGAGCAGAGGATGAAAAATCTTCGGGAGGCCTTGCAGAAAGGTCTGTGCAACGCGTTCCCAGAGACTGGGAGGTTACAAACTCCTGTTTCTGGACAACGTGTTGCTGAGACTTCGGTCAGTCAAAGAAGGAGCGGTGGAGAAGGTGGCCGTCTGACCGATGCGTTCAGACAATTTTTTGGTCCGCAGCCCCAAGGTATGATCGGTTCCAGCAACCATCGCCAGCGTCTGTTTTACATGGTGCAGGAATACCTAGGGGCAAGATCAGACTTGGACACCTTTCCCACCGAAAATCCTCTGGGTTACTGGGTCTTGAGGATGGATCACTGGCCAGAGCTTGCACAGTATGCAATTGAGCTACTGGCCTGTCCTGCATCCAGCGTTCTTTCGGAACGCACATTCAGTGCTGCTGGAGGCGTGGTAACCGATCACAGGGTGCGTCTGTCCACCGACTCGGTCGATCGGCTGACCTTCATAAAAATGAATGAGTCTTGGATCACCACCAGCTACCAAGCACCTGATGCTGATGTAACCGAATAATTTTTTTTGAAATCTCAGATCCCTTCAAAGACTGCCTATGCTGATGCTGAGTGACTATCCCTGAGTAATTATCCTCTTCCTCCTCAATCATCACGCTGATAGCTTGTAAGAACATTTTTGGTTCTGGGCGCCACCACCAGTGCCTAAGGCACAATTTTTCAGCCCCTGTTTAACAGGGGCGTGTAATTACAATTTTTGATGTAATACTTTGCAGCAGGGCTCGTTCCTGCATTCCAACTAGAGTGTCTGTGAGGGGTTGCAGTGTTGTGGCACCAGCACCAGTGCCTAAGGCCCAATTTTTCTGCCCCTGTCTAACAGGGGCGTGTAATTACAATTTTTGATGCAATACTTTGCAGCAGGGCTCGTTCCTGCGTTCCAACTAGAGTGTCTGTGAGGGGTTGCAGTGTTGTGGCACCAGCACCAGTGCCTAAGGCCCAATTTTTCTGCCCCTGTCTAACAGGGGCGTGTAATTACAATTTTTGATGCAATACTTTGCAGCAGGGCTCGTTCCTGCGTTCCAACTAGAGTGTCTGTGAGGGGTTGCAGTGTTGTGGCACCAGCACCAGTGCCTAAGGCCCAATTTTTCTGCCCCTGTCTAACAGGGGCGTGTAATTACAATTTTTGATGCAATACTTTGCAGCAGGGCTCGTTCCTGCGTTCCAACTAGAGTGTCTGTGAGGGGTTGCAGTGTTGTGGCACCAGCACCAGTGCCTAAGGCCCAATTTTTCTGCCCCTGTCTAACAGGGGCGTGTAATTACAATTTTTGAAGCAATACTTTGCAGCAGGGCTCGTTCCTGCGTTCCAACTAGAGTGTCTGTGAGGGGTTGCAGTGTTGTGGCACCAGCACCAGTGCCTAAGGCCTAATTTTTCAGCTCGTGTTCAACAGGGGCATGTAATTACAATTCTTGATCTAATATTTCACAGCAGGGCCCTGTGAGGGCTTACAGTGTTGTGGCCACAGCAACACCTAAGGCCCAAATTTCTGCTGAGTATATAGGGCAGGACCCTACTTTCAAACATCTAACTTACAAACGACTCCTACTTGCAAACGGAAGGAGACAACAGGAAGTGAGATGAAATCTACCCCTAGGAAGGGAAATTCTTTCCTGTAAGAGTTAATATGGGAAAACAATTTCTCCTTTCCACTGATGCTTTCCAATCCTTGTTCCACAAAAAAACCCAAATTTTCAAAAAACATTTTTCATTGGGACAAAAAAGTGAGGTGAAATCTTCTGAAGAGGAGGAAAGACAGCAAAACAAATGTCACAGGGGTGATAACCCTTCCCTATGTTTTCCAAAAAGCTTAGAAAAGATTTTTTGGCTGGAGCTAAACACGTTAAAAATGTTCAAAATTACAAACAGATTCTACTTAACAACAAACCTACAGTCCCTGTCTTGTTTGCACCGCCTGTATACTGCTGTTCAGAGTATATAGGGCCTGGTGGCCCCACACCTTTCCTTATTTTAATTTGGGTGCGGGGTTCCCCTTAATATCCATACAAGACCCAAAGGGCCTGGTAATGGACTGGGGGGTACCCATGCCGTTTGTCTCACTGATTTTCATCCATATTGCCATGACCCGACATGACATTAAACCCGCAAGCAGTTTTAAATGAGATTTTTTCCTTTAAAAATGACATTTGGTGCAGGGACTGTTCTAAACATGGGAAACACGCGTCACTTTACAGGCATACTATAGACACCCCCCAGGTACGATATTTAAAGGAATATTTCACTTTTTTTTTTTTACTTTAAGCATCATTAAAATCACTGCTCCCGAAAAAACGGCAGTTTTTAAAAGTTTTTTTTGCATTGATACATGTCCCCTGGGGTAGGACCCGGGTCCCCAAACCCTTTTTAGGACAATACCATGCAAATTAGCCTTTAAAATGAGCACTTTTGATTTCGAACGTTCGAGTCCCATAGACGTCAATGGGGTTCTAACGTTCGTGCGAACTTTCGGTCCGTTCGCGGGTTCTGGTGCGAACCGAACCGGGGGGTGTTCGGCTCATCCCTAGTGTACAGTCAAAGATAATGCAAGACCAATAGGCTGTAAACATATGAACAAAAATGAATCCTATTGGACAAGGAGAGCGTCCCCTATTGGAGTGTGACACACCCTCTCCTCCAATCAGTGTACCTGTAATTAAGTGTCGCCATATCCCTCTACCAATAAAGGTATCAAATCTCACCCACATCTATGGAGATTGGTAAAATTCAGAGTGGGTGTCCACATGCTGGAAGCCCGGGAAACAGGGCCAAACCTATGCATGTAACGCCGGCACCCGGAAATGTGCGTGCCGCACATGAAGGTTGCCTGGCAACCATGCACGCCATGTCCCAAAAGCCCGCGAACGCAAAACACGTGTCTGCGTGACCATCACGTGACACTTAGTTACCACCCCATGTGACGCCTGATGTCGCTCACATGTGCGTGGTACGTGCCGGTTGCTAGGCAACTGTGACGCCGTGTCAGGGAAGCCTGCAACAACGTGGGCGTGCCTGTACCGTGATCACCTGACACGAAAATGGATCTCTCATGTGACCGCTGATGTGGGTCAAACAGGAAGAGCACGTCAGCATGCTGAGAGGAGTTATGTGCGTCCTGCAGGGAAAACTACACAAAAACAAAGTGGTCAGGTGACACTCGCAAAGTTAAAAGGGGGCACATAATAAGTACCAAATGGCCAGAAAAATATATATTCATTAATATAGAAAGTAAAGGGGTGAAAAATAAAATAAAATAAACAAGGCCCCAACCTTGCGTATTATACCACATCATGGCCAAGATATATTGTTTATACTTCTAACTGATTGGTGAAAATAAATAAATAAATAATGAAAAGTATACCCCGTACACTGCCCTTTTATTCGTGATCACTTTTTATGTATTGCGGGGTTTTTTTTAGTAATAAAATACCCTGAGTTACACTATGTGGAAGCATTCCTCTTTTTTCCACATATTTCGGTGAACTGAGAAACCACTTTTCCTTTGGAACCTATCTTGCCCTGTTCCCGTGGATCAAGAGGTGACATCTCGGCCTTGCAGAGGCTCCACCTTGCCTCCATCACTCTACACATCTGCCCTTGGTGGCACAAAGCTGAACTGATTCTATGCTCATGGTAGTAGAATCCAACATTTCCGGTAAGCGTATCCCATCTATTCGTTAAGTTTGATGACATCTGAGCTGACAGTTAGGAAGTAGAAAGAACTGCCGCACGGATTACACATATTCACTGTGGACTACTTTTGCTTTGATAACACGTCACTATTAGGACACTATGTTTATGTGCACAGAGACATTTTATTCATACTGCACATGTTTGTTTTAGCGCTACAATTTATTTAATATTGATGGCCCCCCTACCCGCAAAGAACTCAAGGTCTCTTAGCCGGACATCACGGGCACTCAGGGAGGGCAAGCCAGGGCGGCCACTTTCAAGCACTGTCAGGGTTGTTTCATTTATAATTCCGGCCTCAGGCCCAACTGAGCCAGCATAGTTGGCAGAATGTTGACGTAAAAAGTTATGTAGAACACAGCACGCCAGGATTATATGATTCAGTTTATACTCCGCCATATGGATGGGTGTCAGAAATAGGCGGAACCGGCTGGCCATGATTCCAAATGTGTTCTCCACCACTCTTCTGGCTCTGGCCAGCCGGTAATTAAAAACCCTCTGGTCCGGGGTGAGGGTCCTCATCGGGAATGGCCGCATAAGGTGGTCCCCCAGCGCAAAGGCTTCATCCACAAAGAAGACGAATGGGAGTCCTTCCACATTGTCTTCTGGAGGTGGTAAGTCCAAGCTGCCATTCTGGAGACGCCTGTAAAACTTTGTCTGGGCGATGACTCCACCATCGGACATCCGGCCATTCTTCCCCATGTCCACATACAGGAACTCATAATTAGCCGACACCACCGCCAACATCACAATACTATTGAACCCTTTATAATTATAATAGTATGACCCCGAGTTGGGTGGTGGGACGATGTGGACGTATTTCCCATCAATTGCCCCTCCGCAGTTAGGAAAGTCCCACTGCTGGGCAAAGTGGGAGGTCACAGTCTGCCATTCCTGTGGCGTGGAAGGAAACTGTGGAGGAAAACAAAAAAAAAATTAGTCTTTTGGCACATTAAAACATAGAAAGCAGATTAGACACAAACATTTTTGGCCAACATCAAGATAACATTTATTAATGGGGATTTTTAAACACCAAAGTATAAGGTACACCTATCAGATTCCCTCTCATGGGCCATTTCTAACATTATAGGGGGGGAGCTCTTGGACAGGTAACCCTCTCCACTTCATTGAGAGATGAATGCCTAAATAATGGGTATTACTTTGAACAGCCCCTCCTTAGTTACACTATTGGCAGCCCACTGGACAGGTAAGAAGTGTCATAATACAAAGATATAAACACACACTGTACACATTTCAGCACATTTGGAAATTCTGCTATTACCTATCAAGATAATAATAGGATACCAAAACTTGAAACAGTACCATTTGAAAGTATACAGGCAGGCCCTTGCACTACATGCTTTGGGGAATTCATCCATAAATCTGACCACAAAAGAGATGGGTATAGTGTGTATGGGTTTGGCAAAGTCAGCAGATAGATGATTGAGGATAGATAGAGAATTGGTATCAGCTGACTTAGCAGTTGGGGGGAGGGAGGGTTAAAAATGATTTTGGGACACCCCAACAAAAAAGCCTCGGGCACTCTGCCTGAATTTAAAGCACCAATCACATTTTAAAACATTTTAGGGGTGTTTGGGATAAAGCACTACTATGGAGCTGACAAAATACATTGTTAAGTGACTACATGAGGTGAATATAGGGCCTGTAGACCATGCTGGGGAGGTAAGTGAAGGCAAATATGTATGAAGGAGCAAAATAATAATTACATAAAAATCCAGCATGAATGAGGACATTCACAGCATATTACAATCATGGTAAATAGGGAATGAGGAAAGAAATACAATATATTATCAAACAATAAATACAATAAAATGTGATATTAAAGGATAAAAATCTTACCTTAATATACTCCTTCTGCAGGACCTGAATGATGGCAGAACAGGTCTCTGGGATAATGATCCCCAGAGCCTGGGGGCAGATGCCTGTCGAGAACTTCAAGTCCTGCAGGCTTCTCCCCGTCACCAAGTACCGCAGGGTAGAGACGAGCCTCTGCTCCGGAGTGATGGCTTGCCTCATGCAGGTATCCTGCCTGCTAATATAAGGGGTCAGCAAAGCCAACAAACGGTGAAATACAGGGTCCGTCATCTGGAGAAAGTTCCTGAAATCATCAGGATTATTCTCACGGATCTCACAGAGCAAAGGCATGTGACAGAACTGGTCACACTGGAGCAACCAATTCTTGGTCCATTAACTCCTCCCCACCCTGTTCATGGACTGGATTTGTGTCAGGGTCAGGACCCCAACACCAAGCCCCCGCACAGCACGAACTCTACGAGGAGTACGTATACGCAACATGGCTAGAAAATGGTCGGCTGCTCAGAACGAAGTAACAGAACGCACTGAAGAACAGCAAGGCCTGTGAAGAGCGACCTGAAAAACAGTAACGAACGAACAAGAACACAATGACTCAAATAAGTCACGCGTAGCTTGCTGCACGCACTGAAGAGCAGATACAAACCCACAAGCACAAACTGAACAGCAGAAAACGATCTGAAAACCACGAGTCTGAAAAAGCGTGAATCGTCTCTCACCAAACTTTTACTAACACGAGATTAGCAAAAGGAGCCCAAAGGGTGCCACGCTTGGTTCTGAACTGGCCTTTTCTAGTCTCGTCGTACGTGGTTTATGTCACCGCGTTCTTGATGATCGGAAATTCCGACAACTTTGTGCGACCGTGTGTACGCAAAACGAGTTTGAGCCAACATCCGTCGGAAAAAATCCTAGGATTTTGTTGTCGGAATGTCCGATCAATGTCCGACTGTGTGTACGGGGCATAACACATGTATTTTCTATTTGTACTTTGTTTGTTATGTTGTTGCAAAACAGATGTGTTTTTATGCAATTTATTTGTTACTTTGGTTTGCTGTTTTTTTTTTGGGTGGTGGTTATTTTACCATGAAATTTTTTTTATGTTGGCAATTTTTGTTGTTTTTACGTTCACTTTGATTTAACTGTCTGTGTTGCCTTATTTTTAAAATTCTTTCTCAAGGTGTTGTGCCTAATGTTGTTTTAATTCTTAATAGATGTCCATTTGTGGGTGCACTCCTTTTAACTCCTGTTAATTTACATTGCAAAAGGGTCAAACCTCAAACCTATTCTGTTAGTGTCTCAAATTAACATACATGTGTGTATTTTGCTTTCCTTCTTTTCCAAGTCCTGTGTTTTTTTTTTTTTTATTGGACCAATAAAACTGTTTCAAATTCTTTGTTTTATGTGTTCTTTTCATGCAACGGATTTCCCAACTGCAGCTTAACTAGGCTGATTGGCATGTCTTATGCTGGCCATACACTATACGAAAAATCGGCCGAACACATTTTCGAAAAACGAACGTTCGACCGTGACCGCAAACGATCGTGCCATCATGTAATGACCGATAAATTGTTCAGTGGACATGAATAAATAATTTTTTGTTCGTTTTTTTACATATGCCTAGTGCAGACAGTTTGGACGGGAAACACATTAACCTTGCAATTTATCGTACATTCGGCAGAAATTTTCCAAACTTCCCGTTCGTTTTTTTTCCACAAAAACGTCACAAACGATTATCGATTTGTGCCCATTAACTTGCTAAAAAACGAATGAAGTGTCTATATGAACGATTTTTCAGACGATTTTTCATATAGTGTATGGCCAGCATTAGACAAATCCCTTTTTTCTTTTTTTTTTTTAATTTTAAATTACTTTCCTGGTGCCTTCATGGTAGCACATGCATGGATTGTGCGTATGCTGCCATGGATAGTGACCAGGAAAGTAACATTTCAGAGTGGTAAGTATTCAATTTTCTTTTTGAGCAATGGTTTTCAGCTTCAGTCCTCAAGTACCAGCAACTGCACTTCTAAGTGCACTTGTAGTGCAAAGTGGATTTACCTTTTAGTAAATAAACCCCAAGACACATAATAATTTGGGATGTACAGGGGGGGCCTTAGGCCCCTTTCACACTGGGGCGGAGTGGGCGGCAGCGCTAAAACGGCACTATTTTTTGCGCTGCTTTACCGGCGGTATTCGGCCGCTAGCGGTTTAACCCCCGCTAGTGGCTGAAAAGGGGTTAAATCCGCACGCAAAACACCACTGCAGCGGTGTTTTGCTGGCGGTATAGCCACGCTGTCCCATTGATTTCAATGGGCAGGAGTGGTTTATACACCACTCCAAAGATGCTGCTAGCAGGACTTTTTTTAGGTCCCTTTCACACTTTAGGCGCTACGGCACTAAAAATAGCGCCTGAAAAACGCCCTAAAGAAGCGGCTCCATTCACTCCAGTGAGGGCTTTCACACTGGAGCGGTGCGCTGGCAGGGTGTCACAAAAAGTCCTGCCAGCAGCATTTTTGGAGCGGTGAACTCACTGCTCCTCCCCATTAAAATCAATGGGGCAACGCTGTGATACCGCCGGCAAAATGCCGATCCAGCGGCGTTTTGCAGGCGGATTTAACCCCTTTTTGACCGCTAGCAGAGGGGTTAAAACCGCCCCTTGGGGGGTTAAAACCGCCCCACTAGCAGCCGAATAACGCCGCTAAAATGACAGTAAAGCAGCGCTAAAAATAGTGCCGCTTTACCGCAGACACCCCCGCCGCCCCAGTGTAAAAGGGGCCTTAGTCTCTATTCCCATGAATGCATTATTTGATGCATTTTGCATTTTGCAGAAATGCATGGGAATTTTTAAACATGGGTTCCGATGGAACATGTTCACATCAATGCATTTTTGTGCCTCTGTGTTTTTGGAAAGGGTCAGGGACTTTTTTCCGGCAAAATGCAGCGTTTTGCTTGTAATAGATTTCACTGGACCTGCATCCAAAATGCAAGTACCGCGGTTTTACCACGATTTGCGTTTTTTTATTTCTTTTTTTTTATGCTGTATATAGCTGGCTGCTAAGAAGGGGGCCGGGAAGCCGGCCGCCGCATCCTTAACCACTTCCCGCCCGCTGTATGCAGAATGACATCCGGTAAGTGGTTCTGTTATCCTGACTGGGCTTCATATGACGTCCAGCAGGATAACATGCCGGCACGCGCCCGCAGGGGCGCGCATCGCAGCGATTGCGAGTGCGGCGTGTCAGTCCGACACCCCGCATCTCCGATCATGATAAGAAGCCTCTGTCAGAGGCTTCTTACAACATGATCAGCTGTGACCAATCACAGCTGATCATCGCGAGAACCAGGCATTCCTTGGTTTGCGCTGACAGGGAGAGCCAATTGGCGGCTCTCCCTGTCAGAGGGGGGATCTGTGCTGATAATCAGCACATTGATTATCAGCACAGCCCCCTCAGATGTGCCACAACACCTCAGATGTGACCCCTCAGCTGTCAGTCAGTTCCCCAATTAAAAGACAGCTCACAGTGGCCAAAGTGCCAATCAGTGCCCATATCAGTGCTAATCAGTGCCCACCACAGTGCCCATCTCAGTGCCCAGCAGTAAAACCTGTCAGTACCTCAACATCAGTGCTGCCCATCAGTGTCACCTGTCAGTGCCAATCAGTACCGCCTGTCTGCCCATCAGTGCCGCCTGTCAGTGCCCATCACAGCTGCCTGTCAGTGCCCATCACAGCCACCAGTCAGTGCCCATCACAGCCGCCAGTCAGTGCCCATCAGTGCCGCCAGTCAGTGCCCATCAGTGCCCATCAGTGCTGCATATCAGTGCCCATCAGTGCTGCTTATCATTGCCGCATATTAGTGCCCATCAATTCTACATATCAGTGCATTCTCATCGGTGCCCATCAGTGCCACCTTATCAGTGCCAACTCATCAGTGCCCATCAGTGCCACCTCATCAGTGCCCATCAGTGCCGCCTCATCAGTGCCACTTCATCAGTGCCTGACAGTGTAGGAGAAAACAAAATGTTATAACTGAAACGAAGAAAAACTTTTTTTTTCCCAAATTTTGTTTTTTTTTAGTTTGTTTAGCAAAAAAAAACTGCAGAGTTGATCAAATACCACCAAAAGAAAACTCTATTTGTGGGAACAAAATGATAAAAATGTTGTTTGAGTACAGTGTAGCATGACCGCGCAATTGTCATTCAAAGTGTGACAGCGCTGAAAGCTGAAAATTGTCCTGGGCGGGAAGAGGCAAAAGTGTTTGATATTGAAGTGGTTAACAACCTATGAGTCATCAGCTGTCAGCTGACTTCCCGCTCAATGTAAAAAAAAAAATGCCGGCTAAAAAAAAAATCATGAAAAAAAACAGTGTGGGGTCCCCCCAGGGTCTGGTATAGATTCGGAGGGGACCCCCATGCCAAAATGTAAAAAAAAATGCCATGGGGGACCCCACCCCAAGGGGCATACCAGCCCTTCGGTCTGGTATGGATTTTAAGGGGAACCCCCTACGCCGAAAAATCGGCGTGGGGTCCCCCCAAAATCCATACCAGACCCTTATCCAAGCATGCAGCCCGGCAGGTCAGGAAAGGGGGTGGGGACAAGAGAGCGCCCCCCTCCTGAACCGTACCAGGCCGCATGCCTTCAACATGGGGGATGGGTACTTTGAGGAAGGGGGGTGTGCTGCGGCCCCCCTCAAAGCACCTTGTCCCCATGTTGATGAGGACAAGGGCCTCTTCCCGACAACCCTAGCTGTTGGTTGTCGGGGTCTGTGGGAGGGGTGCTTATCGGAATCCAGGAGCCCCCTTTAATAAGAGGGCCCCCGGATGCCGGCCCTCCACCCTATGTGAATGAGTATGGGGTACATGGTACCCCTACCCATTCAACTAGGGAAAAAGTGTCAATAAAAAAACACACTGCACAGGTTTTTAAAGTAATTTATTCAACAGCTCGGGGGGCCTTCTTTCGGCTTCGAGGGTCTTCTTCTGGCTTCGGGGTCTTCTTCCAACTTCGGGGGTCTCTCCGGTTCTTCTCCGCTGTCTCCGGTCTTTTCTCTCGCTGTTCGACCTGTTCTCCGCGCTCTCCGGGTCTTCTGCCAGGTTCCTCCGCTATCTTCTGCTCTTTTACCGCTCTTTTGCTAGCAGAGGAGCCCGGTCTGCTGCCTTCTGCCTTCTGCCTTCTTCCCTCTTCTCTTCTTCCGATGTTGACACGACACTCTCTCCGGCTGGAATGCTCTCTGTGTGCTCTGCAATGGCTTATATAGGCGGTGACCCGGCCCCCTTAAGCCATCACAGTCCCTGGGCATGCTGGGACTGTGACGTTTTAGGGGGCATGGTCAACATCACCCGGTGACCATGCCCCCTAAAACGTCACAGTCCCAGCATGCCCAGGGACTGTGACGGCATAATGGGGCGGGGTCACCGCCTATATAAGTCAGAGCGGAGCGCTCAGAGAGCGTTCCAGCCGGAGAGAGCATCGTGTCAACATCGGAAGAAGAGAAGAGGGAAGAAGGCAGAAGGCAGAAGGCAGCCTGGAAGAAGACCCGGAGAGCGCGCAGAACAGGTCGAACAGTGGAAGAAAAGGCCAGAGACAGCGGAGAAGAACCGGAGAGACCCCCGAAGCCGGAAGAGGACTCCTGAAGCCGGAAGAAGACCCCCAAAGTTGTCTAATAAATTACTTTAAAAACCTGTGCAGTGTGTTTTTTTATTGACACTTTTTCCCTAGGTGAATGGGTAGGGGTACCATGTACCCCATACTCATTCACATAGGGTGGGGGGCCTGGATCTGAGGGCCCCCTTATTAAAGGGGGCTCCCGAATTCCGATAAGCCCCCCGCCCACAGACCCCGACAACCAACAGCCAGGGTTGTCGGGAAGAGGCCCTTGTCCTCATCAACATGGGGACAAGGTGCTTTGGGGTGGGGGGGCCTGCAGCGCGCCCCCCTTCCCCAAAGTACCCATCCCCCATGTTGAGGGCATGCGACCTGGCACGGTTCAGGAGGGGGGGCGCTCGCTCATCCCCACCCCCTTTCCTGACCGGCCGGGCTGCATGCTCGGATAAGGGTCTGGTATGGATTTGGGGGAACCCCCACGCCGTTTTTTCGGCGTAGGGGTTCCCCTTAATATCCATACCAGACCGAAGGGCCTGACATGCACCCGAAGGGGGAACCCATGCAGGTTTTTCTTGCGCTGCCTTAATAGGAAGATGTCTTTTTCCTATTGCAGTGAGCGCGAGATGTACCTCGCCGAGAACCAGCACGGTCCTATCGCGCTGGAAACATTCTTACGTGCAGGTACTCCTGTGTGTGCGCTGGTTCACATGCTGGATAAAGGATCTATCCAGCGCACCAATTAAGGTTGGAACCAGCGCAGTGCATTCATCTTAGTAAATGACCCCCAGTGTCATTTGATTTAAGTTAGATAGAGTAGGCAAGTCGAGTCAGTTGTCTGCACTTGCAGTGTATTGTGTATATATATGCATCCCAGGTGTTGTGTATATATATATATATATATGTATATATATATATATATATATAGACCCTTCAGGTCTGGTATGGATTTTAAGGGGAACCCAGTGCCAAAATTTAAAAAAAAAATGGCGTGGGGTCCCCCCAAAAATCCATACCAGACCCTTATCCGAGCACACAACCTGGCAGGCTGCAGGAAAAGAGGGGGATGAGAGAGCCCCCCCCTCCTGAACTGTACCAGGCCACATGCCCTCAACATTGGGAGGGTGCTTTGGGGTAGCCCCCCAAAACACCTTGTCCCCATGTTGATGGGGACAAGGGCCTCATCCCCACAACCCTTGCCCAGTGGTTGTGGGGGTCTGCTGGCAGGGGGCTTATCGGAATCTGGAAGCCCCCTTTAACAAGGGGACCCCCAGATCCCGGCCCTCCCCCTGTGTGAAATGGTAAGGGGGTACAAAAGTACCCCTACCATTTCACAAAAAAACTGTCAAAAGTGTTAAAAATGACAAGAGAGTTTTTGACAATTCCTTTATTTAAATGCTTCTTCTTTCTTCTATCTTCTCTCTTCTATCTTCTATCTTCTATTTTCTATCTTCCTTCAGTTTCTTCCTTCATCTTCTTCTTCTTCTGGTTCTTCTGGTTCTTCCTCCGGTGTTCTCATCTGGCATCTTCCTCTGTGGTGCCGGCGTCTTCTTCCCTTCGTCTTCTAGGCAGCTCCACATCCATGATGGCATGGAGGGAGGCTCCCACTGTGTGACGCTTCTCCTCTTCTGACGGTTATTAAATAATGGGGGCGGGGCTACCCGGTGACCCCGCCCCCTCTGACACACGGGGACTTGACAGGGACTTCCCTGTGGCATTCCCCGTGACGTCAGAGGGGGCGGGGTCACCTGTTATTTAAGAACCGTCAGAAGAGGAGAGTGTCACACAGCGGGAGCCTCCCTCCATGCCATCATGGATGCGGAGCGGCCTGAGAAGAAGAAGGGAAGAAGACACCGTGGAGGAAGATGCCGGACGAGAACACCGGAGGAAGAACCAGAAGAACCAGAAGAACCAGAAGAAGAAGAAGATGGAGGAAGAAACCGAAGGAAGATAGAAGATAGAAGATAGAAGAAAGAAGAAGCACTTAAATAAAGGAATTGTCAAAAACTGTTTCTTGTCATTTTTAACATTTTTGACAGTTTTTTTGTGAAATGGTAGGGGTACTTTTGTACCCCCTTACCATTTCACACAGTGGGGAGGGCCTGGATCTGGGGGTCCCCTTGTTAAAGGGGGCTTCCAGATTCCGATAAGCCCCCCGCCTGCAGACCACCACAACCATCCGGCAAGGGTTGTGGGGATGAGGCCCTTGTCCCCATCAACATGGGGACAAGGTGTTTTGGGGGGCTACCCCAAAGCACCCTCCCAATGTTGAGGGCATGTAGCCTGGTACGGTTCAGGAGGGGGGGGGGCTCTCTCGTCCCCCCCTCTTTTCCTGCGGCCTGCCAGGTTGCGTGCTCGGATAAGGGTCTGGTATGGATTTTTGGGGGGACCCCACGCCATTTTTTTTATTTTGGCGCGGGGTTCCCCTTAAAATCCATACCAGACCTGAAGGGCCTGGTATGGAATTTAGGGGGACCCCCCACGTCTTTTTTTTTTAAATTTTGGTTCGGGGTTCTCCCGTGGGGAATTCCCATGCCGTTTTTATCATTGAACTTTCATGTTTATTGTCGGACCGGCAATTCATTAATAGCTGCGAGTAGTTTTAAATGACTTTTTTTCCTTTGAAATGTCATTTTGCTGTCAGACTGTTCTTAATACGTGAAACATGCACCCCTTTACAGACATACTATAGACACCCCCCAGGTACGAAATTTAAAGGAATATTACACTTTTATTGTTTCACTTTAAGCATTATTAAAATCACTGCTCCCGAAAAAACGGACGTTTTTAAAACTTTTTTTTGCATTGATCCATGTCCCCTGGGGCAGGACCCAGGTCCCCAAACACTTTTTATGACAATAACTTGCATATAAGCCTTTAAAATTAGCAATTTTGATTATTCATGTTCGTGTCCCATAGACTTTAACGGTGTTCGCGTGTTTGAATGAATTTTTTGCCTGTTCGCAAGTTCTGGTGCGAACCGAACGGGGGGGGTGTTCGGCTCATCCCTACACCTGAACATAATCAGCAAATACAGTAAGCAAAAAATATGGGGATTTGGTCACACTATATGGCCACATAATGATTAAGCCCACTACTGCGTCAAAGTACCCCATTATCAGTGGGTCCTACACTATTCATAGTATGAAAGATCCTGCTTGGGAGAAATATACTCCTCTATGTGAGAGAACTAAAGGGCTCCTCCTATAACACATGTGGACACTAAAAAGAAGTAATGGTGGGGGGATGGGGTGCTCCAGCCCAAGGCATCTGGTCAAGACCCTTACAATAGACAAAGATAGACATGGGGGGCACACCCAAAAATACATAACAATAAAGATGGTGCAGCTATAAGACCGACAAACAGAGGAAAAGATTACAGCGCACACATACTAAAATGACATTTAAATTCTGCAAGGCTATTTAAAACACCTGAACATATTCAGCAAATAAGGAAAAAATTTGGGGCTTTGGTCACACTATATGGCCACATAGTGCTTAAACCCACTACTGCGTCAAAGTACCCCATTATCATTGGGTCCTACACTATTTATAGTATGAAAAATCCAGCTTCTCAACCATGGGAGAAATACACTCATCTATGTGAGAGAACTAAAGGACTCCTCCTATAACATAGATGGACACTAATAAGAGGTAATAGTAGTAGTAAAAAAATCAATTACACATTCAACTAAAATATGTGATGCCAGAATACAGTGTCTTTAATGCTGAATGTTACTGTTCCATAATACCACATACAGCTTACAGGTATCCCCCAAGCATATAATTTAAAGGGTTGGTGTTTTTTCATGTTGCTCTTGAAGGTGTGCTAAAAGGACCCCTTCCTACTGGACAGTATTTTTAGTCATTAATTTATTTTGCTTTCGTAAATATCAGCTACGGCAGTTCCTAGCTCCCAGTGCCTTTTTCGTTACCTATTAGTCTTGAATTTAGTGTCAAGATTAAGACTCTGTAGACTTTAATAGGGTTTGTTGCTAAGTTAGGGTTTCATACATTTCAAAAGGGATTTGACAAACCCCCTTATAAATCGAACCTGGGCATATTTGCTCATATCTATTTATGACCTTGTTTTATGAAACAACTGGGCTAAAAATTCTAGGAGTTGCTATCTATAGATGGCGAGGTTTGCCTAGGAGGGGATTTACAGGTGACCCTGAGAATCTGAAACGAGGAGCTTGAGACGATCCGGGAATCGGCTGTCTCTTTGTTTGATTTGTTTCCCTCTTGGGATCACAGTCTAGGGTACTATTTATTCAAATACTTTAATTATAAGGGATATATATATATATATATATATATATATATATATATATATATATATATATATATATATGATTTGAAAAGTGGTTTAGCCATGTTGAAGTCATATTTGTCTTTTGTACTTCTTCCATTTTATGTAGAATTGTCTGTGTTTGCCAATGCTGATAAGTCAGCAAGCCAACAATTAAGCTAGAAGGCCATTCTGGCCCGGTTATCTGGTTGTCTCTCACGCCGGGTGGAATGCACGCCGTCCATTGATGCGATGCGATGGGTTTCTGACACCAACCTTACCCTGACAAACGAGCAGCCCCAGTGCCGGGTAGGCACCTACAAATGTAAGCAGCCATTTGGCTTTTTAATGTTACCTTAACATTTTAATAAATGGTTTTACACTATGGAGACTTTGTTTGTTTCCTATATATCCATTGCTTGAATGATTGGGATCGGAGGGGTTTATGCCTAAATCATCATCCAATTGTCCAGCCGTCCATGTGAGCAGGCACAATCCTGCATAAGCGCTAGTGACTCTCTTTTTAATTAAAGGGGTCATTGGTATCTGGTAAGCAGATATCTATTACTTCAAGGTGTATTTTCTTCTTTCTTTTTGGTGACGGAACTTTTTTTATATCAATGGCAAGAAATTGGCACATGTTGGAAGATATCACTCCACTTTAGAACTATTATTCACTGTATTGTGAAAATTTATTATTGGCATTGTTATCAATGTACTGTTTTGGTTGGCTATGCACTAACTCCACTGCTAATATTTATATTAATCTATTTTTTTTAATTAAGGTATTTAATTAAGCATAATTTTGTTTGCACTTTAAATATTATATCCTAGTTTCTAGCGCCCTCTATCTATCTAACATTCTGGCCATAGGAGTGTGCAGCCAGTACTCGTTAAATATGTCTTATCAATCATTTGTTTTTCACAATGAAAAGTCATTTTGTAATAAAAAAAGCTGCTCAGCTATTATATTCTTCACAATGGAGTTTTGCCTCTTTGACCAGGATTACCTTCACCTAAGCGTGTGGAGGTTCCAGGTTAAAGGTGATAGCAGGTACGGTTAGTGATCAAAATATTGATCAAAAGAGAGGAGACTGTAAAGGAAATTTGTAAGTTCTCTATATAATTGTATTATATTTTAGATGTATTGCACACTGCCCTCACTGTGCACATGGCACTAATAATGTTTTTATTACATGTCTGCATTCTTTCGAGTCCTGATTAGAATTATTCTGCCTATGTTACACCCTTTGTTACCATAAATGTACAATTGTAATATTAATGTGATACCTATGTAATCATTTGTATAAAAACCTTCAATTGCATCATAATAAAGCAGAACAGTTATTTGGAAAGATGCGGAATGTATCATTTGTGTCTGTTCCCTACTGCAGTAGTTATTATTCATTTGATACCACTAATCAATATGAGGATAGGCGTTGCCTATCTATAAATGTCCATGTCAGATGGCGAGCCAGCCAGGAGGGGATTTACAGGTGACCCTAAAAATCCGAAACGAGGAGCTTGAGACGATCCGGGAATTTCTGATAATCAGATGGCTGATGTAAGCCTTTTGCTTACATTTGAGTTATCAGACTTCCTTGATCGGTAAGATATTTTCGAGACAAAGGGTACCTATTTTATTCCACTTAATCGAACTGTATCAATTGGTGAGTATATGTTATGTTGTCCCTGTCTACTGTCCATCGGAGTGTTATAGATAAGAAAGGCAGAATAGTGCTGTTCACAGGTATATGTAGTACACATCTGCTAGATAAAGTAGTTTAGAGGCAAGAGGGTATAGGCACAAGTAGAGAAGAGAGAAGACTGGCCAGTCATTATGTGCATTAAATTAAGTAAGGGAATGAAGGGTAAGAGAACCTCAAAAATGCCCAGCGAAAGAGGAGCGCTATAAAATATATGAACCGAAGGTGCGGTTTTGCCTATACTGAGCCCCTAGATTAATGTTTAACCGCTAGCCTACCGCCCACCGTCATATGACAGCCGGACGGTAAGCCTATTGTTCTGAGCGGACGTCATATGACGTCCGCCGTTTAAACAGGGCATGCGCGCGATCGTGAGCGCGCAGCCCTGTACTGTCGGTGGCCGCGTGTCACCGAGACACCGCTCGTCACCGACAGGGGTGAACAGCCACTGCGCATGGCTGTTTACCACGTGATCGGCCGTGATGAAGTCACGGCCGATCACTAATGGTACATCCCGCATTGCACGGCGCATGCGCGCGATCGTGAGCGTGCTGCGCGTGCACGTCGGTGGCGGCGTGTTCCCCGGGAACACTGCTCGTCACCGACGATAGTTTACAGCCATTGGCTAGTACTGTGTACCATGTGATCGGCTGTGATCCATTCACAGCCGATCACTAAGTGTAAACAAAGAGCTGTCACTAGCTGTTACTAGCCCTTCTCTCCTCACACACCGTTTCCAGTGTGAGGAGAGAAGAGCCAGGAGCAGTGAGTTACAGATCTTTGTATTTGTAGTGTCTGCACCAACACCACTTCTGTCCCATCGCCCCCCCCAATTGTCATCTGTCACCCAACAGTCACCCCATAAAAAGTGCACCTGTCACATAGAGACTGCCATTAGTGACCATCAGCGGTGCCCTGTCACCCACCAGTGACCGTGCCCTGTCACCCGTCACCCATCAGTGACCTGCCCTGTCACCCGTCACCCATCAGTGACCTGCCCTGTCACCCGTCACCCATCAGTGATCTGCCCTGTCACCCGTCACCCACCAGTGACCGTGCCCTGTCACCCGTCACCCACCAGTGACCATCAGGGCACGACACTCTGGAACCCAGGAAGCCGCCAGCAACCGGGATTATATTCCCAGTACCAGCTCTGCCGCCAGAAATAGGCCCCAGGAAGAAAGGCCCAGTACCAGTGCTGCCGCCAGCAATAGGCCCCAGGAAGAAAGGCCCAGTACCAGTGCTGCCGCCAGCAATAGGCCCCAGGAACAAAGGCCCAGTACCAGTGCTGCCACCAGAGATGGGCCCCTCGCACAAATGCCCAGTACCAGTGCTGCCACATCACACCTGAGTTCCAGCACAGGAAATTCAACTCCCCCAACTACTGGAGTGTCACGTCCCCCAAGAGCCAGGGCCGCTACCTATATGCCAGATGGTCTTGCCAACCCAACATGGCTGCCTTCCAACTCGGGATCACCAAATATTCCCCCTTTCACAGCACAGCCAGGTGTGCAGGCCAACACCCAAAATTTTACAGAGATCAATTTTTTTCACCTGTTTTTGCCCGACACTTTGCTGCAGTTCATTGTGGACCAGACAAATTTGTATGCCCAGCAGTATATTGCCAGCAACCCCCAATCATCTTATGCCCGTCCGTTTGAGTGGAGAGATTTAAATTTGGAGGAGTTCAAATTGTTTTTGGGCCTCACCCTAAATATGGGGCTTACAAAAAAAAATGAAGGACATACCTATTGGTCCACCCACCCCATCCACCATATGCCCATGTATTCTGCCGCTATGTCCAGGTCCCGATATGAGATGATTATGAGATTCTTTCATTTTAACGACAACACCCAGTGCCCTCCCCGCAATCATCCAAATTCAGATAAGCTGTACAAGATTCGCCCACTAATAAATTCATTTTCCCAACGATTTGCAGAACTTTATGTCCCCGAGAAGAATATATGTGTGGATGAGTCCCTGGTACCATTTTCAGGCCGGCTAGGAATAAAACAGTATATTCCTAGCAAAAAGGCCAAATATGGAGTCAAATTTTACAAGCTGTGTGAGAGAGCCAGAGGATATCTATATGCATGCCGCATATATCAGGGAAGAGATTCCCAGCTCCAGCCCCCTGAGTGCCCAGCCTACATGGGCACAACTGGAAAAATTGTATGGGACCTGGCTTACCCACTTCTAAAAAAAGGCTATCATATATACCTGGACAACTTTTATACCAGCCTGCCCCTTTTCAGACACCTATATATTGAAAAAACCCTGGCCTGCGGAACTTCAAGAAAAAATAGGAAGGGATTCCCACAATCCATTGTGAACAAAAGGCTGAAAAAGGGGGAAAGAGCAACACTGAGATGTAATGAAGTGCTGGCCTTGAGGTGGAAGGATAACAGGAACGTGCACATGATGTCCACCATTCATGATGACACTGCAGTTGTAGTTCAGCGAAGACGAGGTCCCATTGAAAAACCGACATGTGTCCAAGACTATAATCTCTACATGGGGGGGGTGGATTTCAATGACCAAATTTGTCATGATTTCAGCCCTATTTGTCAATAAGGAGGTCCCGATTCTGGTATAAGAAGGTAGCAATATATCTAATCCATTTGGCCATTTACAATTCCTACATAATCTACACAAAATCCACAGAAAGCCCCGCCTCCTTCCTAAAATTCATAGAAGAAGTAGTCACGTCCCTCATCTATCCACAAAGACCCCTCCCAGAATTACCTCGTTCTGATGCTGTTAGCCGACTTCATGAACGCCACTTCCTGTACAACATTCCACCATCGGAAGCAGGCTGAAGACGGCAAAAAAAATGTCGTGTGTGCAGCAGAAGAGGTTTTCGAAAAGATACAAGCTACCATTGTCCCCAGTGTCCCTCCCAACCTGGCCTTTGCATTGGTGAATGCTTCGAACTGTATCATACATCCCCAAGTTATTAGCCCATATTTTCCCCATTTTTGCTGATCATTTTCCATGCTTCCCCAAAATAACCATGCCACTGCCTTCAATGTGAACTGACCCTGGCCTGCTTTTTGACTATGCCTCTGCCTACCGTTTGGACTGCTTCCACATGAACTGACCCTGGCCTGTTTTGACTATGCCTCTGCCCACCGTTTGGACTGCTTGCTCGTGAACTGACCCTGGCCTGTTTTGTGACTACTCTTCTACCTACCGCTTGGACTGCTTGCACGCTAACTGACCCTGGCTTGTTTTATGGACTATGCTTTTGCCTACCACTTGGACTGATCTGTTGCCCTGCTACTATAGTACACAGGGGTCTCACATATGTGAGGGGCTCCAGAATAGTTTTTCCAGATGGAGATAACAATTTTTTTTGTTTTCTCCCGGTTTTGTAATTTCCGGATTAGGGTCTGGAGTCCGGAGGCTTCATAGAGATTTGGGTGGGTCAAAGCCTCTACCCCTGTGCCCCTGTGCACAGGTCTTACCCGATTGCGGCCCTCAGCCTTCTGCTGACTTACTGCCATCATGCCTTTGCCTGCCGCATGAACGGACCACACATCTGCCTGCTACCTGGACTATGCAAATAATTCGCTGTAGCAAGAGGCAGTATGTTTATGAAGGGCTGGAGAGCGGTACAATAATGTGTGTCTGCAGGTAACAGTGTACCAGGACCAATATTATGGCTGTGCTGGCTGTCTCTGCCTGGACAATTCCTATGGACTGTGCTGTGCCGACTATAGACAATATTCCTGCCTGCTGCCTGGATAGTTATTGCTGTCGCTAAGCACATCCCTGACTGCTGCCTGGACCAGTGCTCTCTTCTGTGGACACTACTAAAAGCACAGGTAATACTTTTTTTTTATCCTTTCCGCAATAGAATTTATTTTGGATTGTAATTCTTGGTATGTACATGCTATGTGTTAGAAATATGAAGGGCCTTCAAAAATGATAGGTTGCCAGGAAATTATCTATGTAATGTATGCTCCTAGAACGCCTGATGGTGCTACTTGGATGTTGGGCCACTGTATGTGGCCAAGCTGTGTAAAAGTCTCACACATGTGGTATCCCCATACTCAGGGGGAGTAGCAGAATGTATTTTGGGGTGTCATTTTTAATAAATTGTTGGAAATATCTTATAAATGGACAACTTTGTGTAAAAAAAATGCGTTTTTATTTTTTTTCCACATTTTCCAAAAACTTCTGGAAAAAAAATAACCGTTCAAAAGACTCATTATGCCTCATAGATTATACGTTGGGGTGTTTGCTTTCCAAAATGGGGTCATTTTGTTGGCAATTCCTTTGTCCTGGTGCTCCAGGGCCTTCAAAAGTGTAATAGGTGGTTGAGAAATGAGATGTGCAATTTATGCTCGTAGATCGCCTGATGGTGCTACTTCAATGTTGGGCCTTTGTATGTGGCCAGGCTGTGTAAAAGTCCCACACATGTGATATCGTCGTACTCAGGAGGAGTAGCAGAATGTATTTTGGGGTGTCATTTTTGCTATGTATTTGCTATGTGTTGGAAATATCTTATAAATGGACAACTTTGTGTAAAAAAAATGCGTTTTCATTTTTTTTCCACATTTTCCAAAAACATCTGGTAAAAAAATAACCGTTCAAAAGACTCATTATGCCTCATAGATTATACATTGGGGTGTTTGCTTTCCAAAATGGGGTCATTTTGTGGGCAATTCCTTTGTCCTGGTGCTCCAGGGCCTTCAAAAGTGTAATAGGTGGTTGAGAAATGAGATGTGCAATTTATGCTCGTAGATCGCCTGATGGTGCGACTTCAATGTTGGGCCTTTGTATGTGGCCAGGCTGTGTAAAAGTCCCACACATGTGGTATTGCCATACTCAGGAGGAGTAGCAGAATGTATTTTGGGGTGTCATTTTTGCTATGTATTTGCTATGTGTTGGAAATATCTTATAAATGGACAACTTTGTGTAAAAAAAATGCGTTTTCATTTTTTTTCCACATTTTCCAAAAACATCTGGTAAAAAAATAACCGTTCAAAAGACTCATTATGCCTCATAGATTATACATTGGGGTGTTTGCTTTCCAAAATGGGGTCATTTTGTGGGCAATTTCTTTGTCCTGGTGCTCCAGGGCCTTCAAAAGTGTAATAGGTGGTTGAGAAATGAGATGTGCAATTTATGCTCGTAGATCGCCTGATGGTGTGACTTCAATGTTGGGCCTTTGTATGTGGCCAGGCTGTGTAAAAGTCCCACACATGTGGTATCCCCATACTCGGTAAGAGTAGCAGAATGTATTTTGGGGTGTAATTTGTTGTATGCATATGCTCTGTGAGAGAAATAACCAGTTAATATGAAAATTTTGAAAAAAAAATAAAAATCTTCCTTTTGCAAAGAATTGTGGGAAAAAATTACACCTTAAAAAAACTCACCATGCTACTTACTTAATACATTGGAATGTCTACTTTCTAAAAAGGGGTCATTTGGGGGGTATTTGTACTTTTCTGACTTGTTAGTACCTCAAGAAATGAGATTCACCTGATGTACTGAAGGCCTGATCAGATGTTTTCAATTTTCAGTGATTGGCACCATAGTTTGTAGACTCTATAACTTTCACAAAGACCAAATAATATACACTAATTTGGGTTATTTTTACCAAAGATATATAGCAGTATAAATTGTGGCCAAAATTTATGAAGAAAAATTACTAATTTGCTAAATTTTATGACAAAAACAAAGAAAAAGGCAATTTTTCACAAAATTTACGGTCTTTTTTTATTTATAGCACAAAAAATAAAAAACCCATTAGTGATTAAATACCACCAAAAGAAAGCTCTATTTGTGTGAAAAAAAGGACACAAATTTCATTTGGGTACAGTGTTGCATGACTGAGTAATAGTCATTCAAAGTGTGAGAGCACCGAAAGCTGAAAATTGGTCTGGGCAGGAAGGGGGTTTAAGTGCCCTGTATTGAGGTGGTTAAAGTGGACAGGGATCCACAATGGGTAACTGGGTTACCACCAAAGTCCACAGGGACTAAGAATCATGCAGAGTGGGCATGGCCTAGGCATGGCGGCGTGAGGACGCATCCTTACAGGGCTCCCGGCCAGTGGTTTTCCCGCAGCACATTACCGCACATTACAGGCATTTAACGGCTCCCCCCTGCCTCCTCAGACACTCGAAGAACCCGATCGCCACACACCCACTCTGGAGCCGGCATGGACCGCTATTTACGTCCACTGCAGCCGGCGGCTTCCACACCAACGGCCGCAAAGATGGCGCCGGCCCGCCACACAGCACAGGGCACAGCAGAAGCCTCCAGCGTTGCTGATCCTCCTCTACAGACGGCAGATGATCACACCATGCCGCCCTTCTCACCACCCAGTGACCTTTCGCCCTGCCTCCCTAGATCTCTGGCAGCATCACCAGACAGAGAAGACACCCTGCACAGCCCAGCGCTCCCAGCTTCACCCACAGCTCCTATCCCATCCAGCGCTCTGAGCTTCATCCCAGGTGACATGTAGGAACAGAGGCAACTAACCATGCATCAGAACGCAGTGAGTACACTATATTGTACACAGCAAGCACAGGGTCTCCCTCTCCATGCCTCCTCTGAACAAAGACTTTGGGATTTCTTGCAGCAGCTACCCACAAGAACTGACCTAGAATCAATTGTTCAGAGAATGGAGACAGCCTTGAAGGGCGAAATACAATCTATCAGACAGGATGCAGTGGTGCTGGATTCCCGGGTCACTGTAGTAGAGCAGGAACAGATAACTGTGTCACAATCTGTGCAAACCCTGCAGACATCCCAATCCGAACTTACTGACCAAATCATACAGCTACACCTACTTCAGGACGACCTGGAAAATGGCAGCCGCAGGCAGAACATCAGGCTGAGGGGGTTGCCTGAAAGTGTTCCAAACTCAGAATTGCGCTCATCAGTGGTTAATGTCTTCAACCGTTACCTAGACCGCCCGCCAGACTCTGAGATCATCATTGACAGAGTTCTTAGGACCCTGGGCCCTCGATCGGATACATCTGACAGACCAAGAGACGTCCTATGCTGTTTACACTCCTTCAGCCTTAAAGAGGATATATTACAGCAGGCTTGGAGGGTGGGAGTCCTGGAATTTGATGGTGCAGCTGTCCACCTTCTACCAGATGTTTCCAGAAAAACCCTCCTTATGCGACGATCGCTCAAACCTCTCCTGGATGGTCTTGGGGAGAAAGGTCTGACGTACAAGTGGGGGCACCCGTTTCACCTTATAGTTCATAAGGGTCCAGATACCTTCTCTTTACGTCACCCTTCGGAGCTCTCAGACCTCTTCTCCTTTGCCGACATGGAACCATTCCCAGTGCCCAACTGGCTGCTGACAGTTATTGCCAAAGATCCGATGCGCCAAGCTCTCCCGGGTAGACCACAAAGGGCCCACTACAGTCGCCGTGGCCGAGGGAACCACTCTCAAGTTAGACGGGTGGGAAACTCTCGCTCGCAACCCCCGAATTGCAGAAGTGGTGGGCTGAACCTGCACACGCAAATTGCTGACACGCACCCAGATCAGTTTTGCCTTATTTCTTGTTTCCCGGGTTGAACTTTGAGTTTAAATTACTTCTCTGTTGCTTGTTGACATGTCAGGAACATTATGTGTAAGGCCTGCAAACTAGAGGCCTTCCAGCTTGACATTCAGCACACACTGGTTCACGAATGAAAATAGGCCTCCCCTATGCATTGATCATCCCACATAATAGTTGGCTTGTTTCTAATGTGACAAACCCAGTACTACGCTTGGTACCTTCAACTCTGACCCATTGCCTTCAAAGTACAACTGGAACAATGCTTCCTAGCCTACACGCAAGAGCAATTTCTCTCCTTTTTTTTTTAGGGGTGGGCTACACTGCCGAGTAGATGTATACTGAGGGTGGGTGGGTGGGTTTTTTTTTTTTTTTTTATGACCACGCCCAGAGTGTTGGATTAATGAGGTGGCTCTGACTGCCTGATGATGGAACCGTAGACATAACTTCGTATTATTTGCCATAGAGACTATACGTATTCATGTTCCCTATGATGATGAGCATATAAATATGTATATAACCAGGGATATCTATGTTCTAACGAGGGGTTTTCTTCCCTTATTTTTTTTTTTTTTTTTATGTGCAAATGTGAGTAGGTAACTGTTTCTTCAACTAACACCTTGCCCTTTTTACAGGTTGTACACTATGGTTACAGTTTTTTTGAGTTCCGCTGGGATGCCGTGGCCCTGCCTCGGGGTGGTCCCAGTGCCTAGATTTGGGCGCTGTGCGGCTTCGGGGTTAGGACGCGGGACCGGTGCTGTCCTAGTTTAAGACTTGCTTGTAAGGCAAATACTTTGTGATTACGGCCCGTTAATCCGTCTTCACCAACTTTTTTTTCCCTTTTATTTATTTTTTTTTCCTTTCCCCAGCCGGGTAACAATAAAGGTGCCTTAATGGCTGACCACAAAGGCTGCGGGGGCCCATATGGCCGGGGCCCGGAACTCAGCTGTGCCTTACTACTCCCTGCACTAGGCACACTCTGCCCAGGTGGCAGTAGTTTCTCTCTGCGGAGTATACATTTTTGACTACTAGATCTCTTCTCTTCTTATCTTTCTTCTTCTTTCTCTTGTCAATCTTCCCCCCCCTTTTTTTTTTTTTTTCTCCCATCTCCCTTCACCCATTTCCCTTCCCTCCTCCCCTCCCCTCCCTGTGCACCCCAGGAGTCAACGCAAGTTGACCTAGACCTAGACAACATGACTGTCAAGATCCTCTCATGGAACATAAAGGGGCTGAATTCCCCGGAGAAGCATACTAGCTGTCTCGCCGAGCTCTGGAGACAAAGAGCGCATATTGCATTCCTCCAAGAGACTCACTTTAGGGCAGACAGGATACCTAAACTAATTAACAAACACTTCCCAATGGCCTATCACAGTCCGTCTTTGTCCTCTAAATCTAAAGGGACGAGTATACTCATTTCTAAGTCCCTCCAATGGCAATTCCTCGAGGAGTTCCGTGATCGGGAGATTAGGTTCCTCCTCATAAGGCCTCATGCACACGGACGTTTTTACAGCCGCGTTTTTGAGCGTTTTTTACAGCTTAAAAACGCCTGTCTATGTTAGTCTATGGATTCATGCCCACCTAGACGTTTTTGAGCTGCAAATGGCCTAGGCGTTTTTAAGCTGTAAAAAAAACCCAGGACCAGTGCATTCTGAGGCGCGGCGATGGAGCTGTAAAAACGCGAAATGCGGACAAACGCGCAAAAACACGCAAAAACGCGACCGCGGCGTTTTTTCGCGTTTTTTAGCTCCGGCGTTTTTTGGTTAAAAATAGATGATTGGACACTGTAATCTCTGTAAAAACAGGAAGTTCCTGTCTGGACATTAGATTACCCAAGAGTCCTTTGCACAGCCGTGTGACTGTGGTTATATTGGCTTGAAGATGGCAAGTGCAGTTTCACAAGTGGAGCTCATTAGTGCGGTACAGGCCCATCCAGAACTGTGGGATGTGGCACATCCACTTCATGGAGACCACATACGTAAAGTGAAAGCCTGGGAGGACATCAGTGCTGCCATTACTCCTGGCTGGGAACAAATGAGAAATGCGGAAAGAAAGGAAATAAGTAAGTCTATTTTCCTTGAATGCATGATCTGTTTGTGTGTTATGTAAACGAAGATTGCATATTTAACCCTTTGTTTTCCATGTTATTTTAGGCAAAATTATGCAGCGCCGCTGGAAGTCCCTACGTGACCGTGTCAGGAGGGACCTCACGGACGAAGAAAAGGCAGCACGTAGTGGAGCACCAGCGCCAACAAAGAAACAACATGTGTACCACAGCAATCTGCTATTCCTAAGGCAAAATAAGCAGAGCCATACCAGACCGTAAGTTTTTTATTTTTTTCATATATTTGCCTATGTACATTGCTTTTCAGGCAGTATGTTCCATGGCTATTGTAACCACTTTCCGAACGCCACATGTACATATACGTCGGCAGAATGGCACGGCTGCACAAATGGGCATACCTGTACGTCCCTTTTAAGTTGCCGCCTTGGCGGCGCGCTTTCCCATTGCGAGGTCCATGAGTCCGACCGTGGGTCCTGCGGACTCAATGTCCGCGGGCACACCAGCGATCGTCTCAGGGAGAGGAAGAGGTCAATGCCAGTGTAATTTTTACAGTATATCATTGCAATTTTAATCGCACTGATCGCTGTAAAAATGACAATTTTTCCAAAAATGTGTCTTAATTGTCCAATGTGTCGGCCGTATTGTTGCAGTCATGCTAAAAATCGCTGATCTCCCCCATTACTAATAAAAAAAAAAATTTGTAAGAAAAATGCCATAAAACTCTCCCCTGTTTCATAGACGCTATAACTTTTGGCAAAAAAAACTTTATTAACTGAAATCTGTATATACATATCGGCCTAAACCAAAAAGAAAATTTTATATTTATTTATTTTTTGTGGGATATTTATTACTTAAAAAAATTTTAATTCAAAGTTTAAAACAGAAATTTACACTTTTTTTTATAGCTCCGAAAAAAACCCCCAAAAAAACCCAGAGGTGATCAAATACCACCTAAAAAAAGGTCTGTTTGAGAGGAAAAAAAGAACGTAAATTTTTTGGGGAGCCACATTGCACGACCACCATTGTTAAAGTGACGCTGTGACAAATCGCAAAAAGTGCTCGGGTCTTTGGCCAGCTGAATGGTCCGGGCTAAAGTAGTTACGTTTATACAATTTGTATTGTCTGCAGGACAACTTCTAACTTTAGACTCCGAGAGGTCGATGTGGAAGATGCTGAGGTTCAGAGACCAAGCAGTCCTATGACCAGCAGTGGATCTCCACGACCAATCAGCGAGGGCGGTGTTGAGTGCACAGATGAGGTAACTGCTTCGGTCTGCCTGTCTATCTCATTGTCTGTCTGTCCATGTACATGTCAATGTAAACATTTTTGTTCTTTTGCAGGAATCGAGGGCTGTGGAAACACCGTCTCCTGCCAGTCATCAAGGTGGTGAGCAGCGCGGTCGTGGCGGTGTTCGTGGCCGTGGGCGTGGACGTCAGGTGAGGGGCGGCTATAATCCAGAGGCTGATGACAGAGTGCTAGCACTGCTGCAGGAAGTGCGGCAGGAGAGGCGCAGTATGGATGCCTTTTTAGACACCAACAATCCACGCGCCTGCTTCTGCCGCAGCCTTTACCACATCCTGGAGGACATTGGGGGAGACCAAGAGAAACTTTGTATGGATCGCATGTACGCTATTGCAATGCAATACCGTCATGCTAAATTAAGTGGTGGGCCACCTCCATGCGATCCATATAATGTTTCTCATGATCCCCCAATGGCCCCTGGGACCTCAGCAGTGCTAGCACCCCCCTCTCACTATCAGCCCCCTCCACAACGCCAACCACCACCTATGCCGTCCCAGACCTCATTCCATAACCTGCACTCGTATGGTGAATTTCAACCTTCCACCTCCCATTTTCAGCCCCCATACCCTCTACCCCGCTACCAGCAGGATTTTGGTAGTGATCGCCAGGCACAACCATTACCCCATCCCCAGTCCCCACATCCCCAATGCAATCAAGCATCCACCACCACCTATCACCAGTTGTGATCCCAAAATAAATTCTTTTTTTTCTTGAAATACCAGTTGTGATCCCAATCCTTTATTTAATTTTTTTTTTTGATTGAAAATAAATGTGTTCAATTTGTCTTTTATATGATGCACAACAGCACTCCTTTGCACTCTGCTTGCCCTGAAGGCAGAGTGCAAAGGACTCTATCGTACTCTGCCTTCGGAAAAGCGTAAGCTTGCTCTTTTTTGGGCTTAGCCTGGGCTTACCCCGAAGGCAGAGTCAAATTGACTTGTAGAACAATCGTTGATAAATGGACCTAAAAATAACAAACTTCAATTTTGAAATGCTTTATTTCAAAAAACACAAGAAAGCAAAGGTAGATGTAATGCAAATATTTTTTATATATAATCATTCTGCCATGATACCTCTCCATCAGGGGATTCAAAATATTCTGCAAATTGGTTTCGAATGCTCATGACACGTGCAGTTGAACGCAAGTCCATAAATTGAACCCTCTGAAGTTGGTTAATGGGCTCCTGTTCAACATTATTTCTGTCACTGTGCCGCAGAAAATTGTGCAGAACGCAGCATGCCAGGACGACTTTAATGGCGTTGTCAACATCCAATTGCATACTTGTCAGCAAAACTCGCCATTTGGCCGTGCACACCCCGAATGCACATTCAACAACACGGCGTGCTGAGCCGATAATTGTAAATTTTTTGTTGTCGGCTGAGACCAGTGTCACTGTATGGCCTCATAAGATTTTCAGCCAGTCCAAAGGCCTCATCTGCCACCATGACTAATGGCAAGCTGGGTTCTTCAGTGCAGGGTAGAGGCCTGCTTTCAGGAATATTGAGTCGTCCCTCATGTAGACGACGTCCGAAGGCCGACTCGCGGAATATGCGGGCGTCACCTTGGCTTCCATATGCTCCCACATCAACAAAAAGAAATTTGAGGTGTGCATCGGACAATGCCAGGAGGACCACCGAAAAATATTTTTTATAATTAAAATATGACGATCCAGAGTGGGGAGGCTTCTTCACCCTGATGTGTTTCCCATCAAGGGCTCCTATACAATTTGGGAACTGAGTTTTTTCCCAAAAAGTGTCCACAACTGATTCCCAGATGTCTTCTGTTGGCTCTGGCATTACAATGTTATGCAATTCCTCCCATATTGCCACACATGTTTCCTTTATTATTTTTGAGACCGTTGAGAGGCCAAGGAGGAAGTAGTGATGCAAGGAAGCATAACTTTGTCCCGTGGCAAGGAACCTAAGATAACATAATAAATTTAGTTATTGAAAGAGAAAAGCATAAACATAAGTCTTAACCCTACCCTTAAACCTAACCCTATCTCCTAACCCCTAACCCTAACCCTAATCCTAACCCCTAACCCTAACCCCTAACCCCTAACTCCTAACCCTAACCCCCTAACCCCTAACCCTAACCCCTAACCCCTAACCCTAACCCTAATCCTAACCCCTAACCCTAACTCCTAACCCTAACCCCCTAACCCTAACCCCTAACCCTAACCCTAATCCTAACCCCTAACCCTAACTCCTAACCCTAACCCCCATACACCCTAACCCCTAACCCTAACTCCTAACCCTAACCCCCTAACCCTAACCCTTAACCCTAACCCTAATCCTAACCCCTAACCCTAACCCCTAACCCTAACCCCTAACCCCTAACCCTAACCCTAACCCTAACCGCTAACCCCTAATCCTAACCCCTAACCCTAACTCCTAACCCTAACCCCCTAACCCTAACCCCTAACTCCTAACCCTAACCCCTAACCCTAACTCCTAACCCTAACCCTAACCCCTAACCCTAACCCCTAACTCCTAACCCTAACCCCCTAACCCCTAACCCTAACCCCTAACCCTAACCCCTAACCCTAACCCTAACCCCTAACTCCTAACCCTAACCCCTAACCCTAACCCCTAACCCCTAACCCCTAACCCCTAATCCTAACCCCTAACCCTAACTCCTAACCCTAACCCCCTAACCCTAACCCCTAACTCCTAACCCTAACCCCTAACCCTAACCCCTAACCCCTAACCCTAACTCCTAACCCCCTAACCCTAACCCCTAACCCTAACTCCTAACCCCTAACCCTAACCCTAATCCTAACCCCTAACCCTAACCCGTAACCCTAACCCCTACTCCCATATGTGTATTCACTTACCTGAGTTTTACTAGCATCCGTTCCTCCGGTGACACAGAGCTACGCATGACAGTGTCCATCCTTGTGAGCTTTGGCCTGAGCCTCTCCAACAGGTCATCAAAGAGCGGCACTGACATCCTTGTAAAGTTAAAGAACTTTGTCGGATATGAGCGCAGTTGGGAATAAATATTGCCAAAGTACCCCGTAGAAAACCGATTGGATACCATTGGATGCACCCAAAATTGACGTCTGTTGCTTCTCTCCTCCTCCTGTCTCATTCTCCGCTGCCTCCGCAAAACAATCAGAAGGATTGCCTTATCGATCTTCTGCATGACAGGATCCATATTTCTCAGAAAAATACCTAAAACTTAACAGACTCTGAAACACTCTCTCCTCTCTCTCTCTCTCCTACCAAAATGGCACCGACACATGCTCATTTACATATTTTCTTTGGTTTCTGTGGCATTGTGGGAAATTTGGGAGTGTATATAGCTGAGAGATGTGTTTTTCATTAAAAAACGCTTCTTAGCGCTAACGCGGAAAAACGCGCAAAAACGCTAATGAAAAACGCGGTAAAAATCGCGTTTTTAGCGCCGGTTTTTCCAGGCGTCAAACCTAGCTTTACAGCTCGTTTTTTAAAATGTCCATGTGCATGAGGACTAAAAGGAAATTTCGGACCTTCACTCTCGCGAACATCTACCTTCCGAATTCAAATCCTCTCCCCACCCTTGAGGCTTTCTTATCCACTCTCGACTCCTTCCTTGAGGGAACACTTGTCCTAGGTGGGGATTTCAACCTAACATTGGACCCTCATAAAGACTCCTCCTCGAACCTGTCTTCCCTCCCTAGGGGAACCCGACTTCGCCTAAAATATCTTTTACACTCACACCAACTAATCGATATCTGGAGAATAATGCACCCTCAAGAACGGGACTACACCTTCTATTCCACCGTTCATGGGTCTTACTCCAGAATCGACCTTTTTTTCTTAAAACACTCAGCCATCCCCATGGTCACCAAGACGGACATAGGTCATATAGCACTTTCCGATCACGCTCCAATTCTGTTGGAGATGTCTATTTCACAAGCATCCCCCAGGACATCCACGTGGCGACTTAACGAGACGCTCCTAAAAGACCCTGAGATTGCCGCTGACGTCCTTCGGGAACTCAAGTCATACCTTTCTGTCAATAAAGATTCTGTAGACAACCCAGCCACTGTATGGTCAGCGCAAAAGTGCGTCATTAGAGGCATACTAATCAAACACGGTCATGCGGCCAAACAACGTCATGCTAAAACCTTGACTGACCTCTTGACGCAACTTCACACTTTGGAACGTCAACATAAGAGTCGGCCCGATAGTGCTACCGAGGCGGAACTTGTCCATCTTCGGGAAGCTATACGAGACCATTCCATGTACGAGGCGAAACATGTACTACTGAAGGCCCGGCGTTCTTTTTACGAATACGGCGATAAATGTGGTCGGCTTTTGGCCAACGCCTTACGCGCGAAGCACTCTCAGACATACGTGCCCGCTCTTCTCTCGTCATCGGGCTCCAGAGTCCATTCATCCCCGGAGCTGGCGGATACTTTCCGTGCTTTTTACTACAAGTTGTATAACTTGGATCCAATTCCCACCCCTCAGTTGCTACCCCAAAAAGCCCTAGACATTCGCAAATATCTTCAAGAGACTGACCTTTCTACGCTGATGACTGAAGAGCGAGTAGATTTGTCCAAACCTATTACCATGGAGGAATTCGCAGCCGCAATAGCTGACACCCAGCCCGGTAAGGCTCCTGGACCGGATGGTTTTACCCTCCCATATTACAAATTATACCTGGACACTTTGGCACCTTCATTTCTTGCAGCCTTTAATTCGGTGTTAGACGGACACAATCTCCCTGCAGACATGCTACGCGCCTCTATATCTGTGATCCCTAAGCCGGGTAAAGACCCACTACTATGCGCCAGTTACAGGCCCATTTCACTTCTGAACTGTGATATGAAACTTTTCACTAAAATCCTGGCCTCCCGGATGAATGCCTTATTACCACGTCTGGTCGGAATAGACCAAGTCGGTTTTATTCAAACTAGAGAGGCCAGGGACAACACCACCCGGACACTGAACAGCATAGAAAAAGCGAAACGTTCCCGAATACCCTTACTGCTCCTTTCCACAGATGCCGAAAAGGCTTTTGACAGGGTGGACTGGTCCTTCCTTCGGGAGACACTTAAATTTGTGGGTATGCCAGATTCCATCCTGTCATGGATTTCGGCCATCTATGAGAATCCCACAGCGACTGCCCGGGTAAACGGCTTTGACTCCAGCCCTTTCTCTATCTCGAACGGCACCAGACAGGGCTGCCCCCTGTCTCCAATGCTGTTCGTCCTCTCCCTGGAACCTTTTCTACGCCAGAAGTAATCAGTCCATAAAAGGCATCCAATCGGATCAATGCCAACACAAAGTTGCGGCTTATGCCGACGACCTTTTGTTCTACATTACCGAGCCCCTCACCTCTCTACCCTCCTTGTTACAGGAGCTAAAACGTTATGGCACCCTATCTAATTTTAAGGTTAACTTACAAAAATCAGAGGCCTTAAATGTTTCCTTGTCAGATTCTACCATCTCTAACTTACGTCCCTTCTTTCCATTCAAATGGGCTGCCCGCTCAATACAATATCTAGGAACAAAAATCTCTGCAAAACTACAAGACATCGTCACCCTCAACTTTCAGCCCCTTCTATCTACGCTCGCTGCTGATCTTGAGAGGTGGAACTCCCTGGCCCTTTCCTGGTTCGGCCGCTGCAATATACTTAAAATGAATGCAATGCCCAGACTCCTGTACTTATTGCAGGCGCTGCCCGTTAAGATACCTCAAACATTTTTTCACGCCGTTCGCTCATTATTCATCAGATTCATCTGGCGTGGAAAACACCCACGTCTCGGCAGAACACTCCTATTAAGACCAAAGATTAGAGGCGGTCTCGGATTCCCAGATCCAGCTCTATACTATACTGCGGCACATATGACCAGGGTGGTGGACTGGTGCCGTCACAGTGATTTGAAGGTCTGGGTTTCGCTTGAGCAGGAGGCAGCCAGAGCCCCACTGGCGGGACTACCTTGGGCTGGGAAAACTCCTGCCACCCACTTGACCACTCACCCACTGATTGGACCAACTCTTATGGAACTGAAGAGGTTTTTCCGATTAGCCTCATTAAGAAACTTTCCATCTCCACTGACGCCACTTATTGGTCATCCGGAATTTCTACCTGGCCTCACTGACCCGTCCTTTCGATCGCAAGCCCCACAGGGACTCATAAGGGCCTCTACGCTCCTGGCCAGCTACAGAGAGCCTGCTCTCAGGTCAGGCTCCACTCCGGTTGGACCACTGGAGGATCAACCAACTATTCCACTTTCTTGGCTCACTGCCCAAACCAACCCACTTTGTCAGAGAACTCCACTCTTTTGAGGAACTCTGCTTGGGTGAGGGACCAATTCGGAGATCCTTATCAGCCTCCTACAAATCCCTCTTGGACCTTCACGCCACAGAGGATCCCCCATTCTTAGCAAAATGGGAGAGAGACTTGCAAGTCACCTTCACAGAACCCCAAAAAGAACGCATACTCTTTTTTGCACAGAAATCCTCTATGTGCAGCAAATACCAAGAGACCGCATATAAAATAGTGACGCGCTGGTACAGGACCCCTTCAGTGCTAGCTAAGATATTTCCTTTACAATCTGACCGCTGCTGGTGCTGCAACCTACATCCAGGCACTCTATTACATATTTTCTGGGACTGCCCTGTACTCAAAACTTTTTGGCAGCCGGTGCTTAAGCTCGTACAGAAACTCACGGATATCTCCCTTCAGGATAATCCAGCTGCGGTTCTTCTTAACCTTACTCCCCTGTCAAAGAAACGTTACCACAAATCCCTCCTCAAGCATCTCCTTAACGCGGCCCGGGCTAGCATTCCACCTCTTTGGAAGCAACAGTCTGCGCCAACGGTGGCCCAATGGTTCGCGAGGGTGAAGGACATTGAGCAGATGGAGGATCTGACCTCTGCGTTGCGGGACAAGTCGGAAGAACATAAGTCCAGATGGTTTCATTGTAACCTTTTTCGCTTCTCTGACGAATTCCACCAATACCTGTCAGGATCCATCGTCTAGGATTCCCATTGACAGTTCAGCATTACTGAATTTGGCTCCCCGGGGGCAAACGTCTCTCCCCTCCTCCCTCCCCCCCTCCCAGGAGTGTTGTTTAATTTTTAATTATTTTTCTTTTATCTCTCTTTCTTGTTCTCTCTCCTCAGTCTTCTCTCTCTAACTTTACTATTTTTCTCTCTATAAAAAAAAGACATAAAAAGTGATGGGCACAGATGTTTAAGTTTACATTATATTAGACTTCGGCGAGTGGTATCTCAGTCTAACTGAATAACGACCTTCACTCACATTTAACTGTTAAGTTTCTGACTGTTATACTTGATGAGTTCATTACAGTTTAAATGCAATGCGAAGCTGTCGTTATATTTGTATCTGTGTCATATCTTTAAATAAAAAATTAAAAAAAAAAAAAGAATCATGCAGAGTAAACAGCTAGAGAAACAGCTATCAATGTGAACGATCCAGGGTAACAATTAGCACTAAGGTACATTTTGATGTTAAGTTGTGGGATGAATTTGGGGTCAGGCACTAAAACTAGTAAAGTCAAAGCAGAGAAATTAGAGTTAAAACAGAATACTTTATATGTTCTCAGAGAGGGAAGTTGGGATGAGCACTATGGCTGCCCGCCTGATCATAGAATCATAGAAGCTAGAGTGTGAAGTATGGGATTACAATACATGGGTTGCAAAGTATATCAGAACAAAATATAGAAAGCAGGGTAATATTAAAGAGAGTTAAAAGAAAGTGAGAGAATAATATGCATGTGTTGTGTACAAATGGGAAAAATGTAAGCGATTTTAGAGAGATATTTGTATATGTGTGTGAATGCTGGAACGTTTAGTTCTATCTCTTGTGTGTTTCATGTATGCAGATGTGACCCCCTCCTTTGAGCTCTCATGAAAGAATATAGCTGGGATGAGAGATCAGTGATAAGCTGCAAGGACACCATGCCAATTTCTGTTTTTTTAGACAAAACATTTATAACAAAATGTGGCAGGTTAATTAATTTAATGGTAAACAATGTGATCACAATTATTTTGAATCTGTTTTGCAAACATGGTAAAATGAAGGTTACATTTAACCTTGTATTACACAAATTGAATATTCTTTGACAGGGGAAACTGCATTTAAAAAAGGGAAATCAAGTAAGATGTCCTCATTTAAGTAAATATATATCTGTGGATATATATTAGAACTAGGATGTGATATTGAGATTATCACTTGAGTATTAATTGCTGAAATGTGTTTAACAATTTTAATAATAATATAGATATATTGTAACTGGTTTGGACAACATTTGGTTGGATCTGAAATCCAGGTCATTGGGGAAATTTGTAAAATGGGATTAGTTTAGATTAAGATACCAATTTTGTAATTTTACATTTATACAGTAAACCCTACAGATAAAAAAAAGATTAAGATGAGGTTGTTAATTGGAATACAGTTGCCATAATATTTAACACAGCCAAGATAGATGGGATACATAAGAAGTTTTTCTACAAAAATGAAATCTAAAGGTCTGATAATAACTTGATGTGCAGTCCACGATGTGAGTGTAATAATTGATAAAATTTCAATATAACAGACCCATCACATCAAGTCCACACACCCTGTTAGGACAGATCCCACCTGCAGCCAGTTGTATAGTTTTTGATCTGGCTAAGAGGTTTCTGTTCTGTCATATACATCTTGTTGGTCCTTTTGTTTTTACCGTATTTATCGGTGTATAACACGCACAGGCGTATAACACGCACATTCATTTTAAGATGGGAGTTTCAGGAAAAAAACGTACATTTTTAATAAGGAACTTTGAAGCAAAATAAGAGTAAGTGCCCATCTGCAGCCTCACCATTGTCATCAATGCAGCCTGATCAATGCCCATCTGCAGCCTCACAATTGCCATCAATGCAGCCTCATTAGTCCACATCAATGCAGCAACCTTGCCATTGCCATCAATGCAGCAGCCTCACCATTGCCATCAATGCAGCAGCCTCACCACTGCCATCAATGCAGCAGCCTCACCACTGCCATCATTGCAGTAGCCACACCACTGCCATCAGTGCAGCCTGATGGATGCCCATCTACAGCCTAGAGGGGACAGGGAGGGGGCGGGATGAGCGCCGACAGATTACATACAGTGAGAATCTCCTATGATTGACAGAACAGTGGTCCAATGGCAGCCCAGGAGACGGGACTTTCTATTACAGAGGCCGCCAAGTAAACAGGAGATTCTCATTGTATGTAATCTGACGGCGCTCGTCCGACCCCCCTCCCTGTCCCCTCCGAGGCAGCTAAAATTGAAGTATTGGCGTATAACACGCACACGCTATTTGCACCCGATTTTCATGGTGAAAAAGTGAGTGTTATACGCCAATAAATACAGTATTTATTTTTATTTTTGAAATCCAAAGCAGAATGTGTGGATTGTGAAATGATGTGCCCCTTTTCCTTGTAAGTGCGGTGGTATAAGCAGAAGAATACTTTGGATTTATTGGACATGACCTCAGGGTAGTGTTATCATTTATTATGTTATGACATCAGGAAATAATGTCAGATGGAAGCTAAGGACTTGTGTTATTTAGCTAAAACTAACAGCAGAGCAAGCAATGAGAAATGTATAATTTTGCCAGGAAAAAGTTGTCTTGTTGAAACATGAAACTGGAGTTCTTACACAAACAGCATAATAGAAAACAATCCATTGTAATATATTTATGCAAGCTGGACTCAGTAATGAAGGGTTCACCTCGATATATATTTATATAGAAAGTCGAGATATAGGGAGCTTTTGGTTCCATTTAAAGAGCCAGAAGTTTGTTTTTACTTCGGCAGGTAAACCAATCAAGCATCCTTAGTTAATTTGATTGGCTGTTTTTAGCTTTCCAGGTTCTTGCTGAGGTAGCCATACTAAAAATTCATATATGGAAGCAGACCAGGTAACTAAGAATGCTGCCTTACAGCCCCGGACACTTTCTGGGCCTGTGAAACTCACAGATTCCACCCTAGTTCTGGCCCAGTTTAGCTGGGATTAATAATTCAACTTTAAGGACTCCAGAAAGAGAAGAACAAGTTGTCCACAGGGGGCAACTTCTTATGAAACAGGATTTTGGAAAAATGTGATCTTTTATGTCTGCCAGTCATTCTTTTCCTCCAGCTTGACAGATGGACCGTGTCATCAGTCACAAGCAGTTACGGCTGCCTTAGTAAATGAGCATGGGATATAGCCAGGGCTCTCCACAGTTGTTTTTTTATAACATACCACTTCTTGTTTTACCTGTTACCAAAGGTGTTACCAAAAGCTGAACATCCCTTCCAGAGATTACAAAAAGATATATCCAGATGCCCAAGTCAGGATCTTACGAGTATGCATTTTGTCTGTATGGACATGTTTTCTGGATATCCAGTGGCAAATGCTACGGCAAAAGCCACAGTAAAAAGTGTTATCAGAAGTAGTTTGTAAGTAGAGTGCAGAATCTACAGAGAGTAACAGAGGAAATCATTTTTATAGGAGAGTCCTTACTAGAAGTTTTGGGGTTTTATTTGTACACTCCATAATGTCTACATTTGTAGCAGAAAAAGTAGAGTAGGAAACTAGAAAACGTTTGCCTGAATGTTTTCTTATATTTTATCAAGCCCCTAAGGGGATGCTGGACTCTCTCCCTATGGGATTTGGTTTGGGAGTGTGTTACTCACTTGCTTATGTTTTCTCTCAGCAGCCGAAGTCCTCCATTTGGATCTCACAGAGAATGTTGCCGATCTTTTGACAAATGTTAAGGTTTTTGACAAACTCGTTTATGTGTTTTCTCCCCAATTCCAGATCTTTAAAGTTTGGAAGGATCTAAAACTAAAGCCAGGTGACTTGTGGATTGTTAAGAGACATTTATATATATAAGGAAATGTTTGGAGACTCAATACAGCATCTATTTCAAGTACAGTTGTGCAAAACTTGAAGGGAAAGTCACCTGGATCCCCACCAGACACTGCAAAAATGACTAAATTAAAGGAATCTCTGTGTTTGATTTGTTTTCCCTCTTGGAATCACAGTCTAGCGAACCCTTTATTCAAATACTTTAATTCTAAGGGATATATATATATATATATATATATATATATATATATATATATATATATATATATATATATATCATTTTAAAAATAGTTGTTGCTGTGTTGAAGTCATATTTGTCTGTTATACGTCTTCCATTTTATGTAAACTTGTCTGTGTTTAGCTAGAAGGCTGTTCTGGCCATAGGAGTGTACAGTCAGTACTCGTTAAATATGTCTTATCAATCATTTGTTTTTCACAATGAAAAGTCATTTTGTAATCAAAAAAGCTGCTCAGTTATTATATTCTCCACAATGGGGTTTTGCCTCTTTGGCCAGGACTACCTTCACCTAAGTGTGTGGAGGTTCCAGGTTAAAGGTGATAGCAGGTATGGTTAGTGATCAAAATATTGATCAAAAGAAAGGAGACTGTAAAGGAAATTCAAAGTTCTGTATATAATCGTATTCTATTTTGCATGTATTGCACACTGCCCTCACTGTACACACGGCACTAATAATGTTTTCATTACATGTTTGCATTCTTTTGAGTCCTGATTAGAATTAGTCTGACTATGTTACGCCCCTTGTTAACATAAATGTACAATTGTAATATTAATGTGATACCTACGTAATCATGTGTATAAAAACCTTTAATTCTGTCATAATAAAGCAGAACAGTTATTTGGAAAGATGCAGAGTGTATATTTTGTGTCTGTTCCCTACTGCAGTAGTTATTATTAATTTGGAACCACTAATCAATATGAGGATAGGCGTTGCCTATCTTTAAATTTCCATGTCAATCCTACACCAAAACAGTCTGTTCCAATATCCCTCTGAATGGAATACTTTTAGAAATATTTAGCAGTGACTGTCTGGGAAATAACAATTCAAATTAATATATATAAACCCATAATAATCCATAAAATATTTATGTCCTTCTGTCCAAATCTTAGGTGTTTTGAACATATGTTATATAATATTAAGTTTTGTGCATTGTTCTGATGCTTTATGCCTTACATATTTTCAGGAAAAAATAATAACAAAAAAGACAAAAGCAAAATAATAAATGTTAAAATTTTTATTACTAGTTGCAAAAGATTATTTTACTTACAATATTTCACTGAGGTTTACTAAAAATCACTGCAATGCATTCTAAAATAAGGATGGTATACAGAACCATTTCTAGACTGGAATTTGTGTTAAGAGTTAGGTAAATACATGACATTAAATGCTTGTTTACTTTTTACAGAATTCAGTGCGCGATAATGATAATAAGGCCCTCCAAGGCAATAATTGCTTCACTGCAGGGAGCTTCTGCAACTCAAATTGCTCAGCATCTGGGCTTTAAATCATTTGTGCTCCTGTTGTGTAATACTGCCAGCGAAATGAGCAGGCAAACAAGGAGCATTTTCAAACTTACGCAGCATGATCATGTTGTGAATGCAGTTAGAACTCAACTTATTATCATCAGGAGTCGTTACCAAAACCAAGGGTAAAAAAAATCATGAACCAGAAACTATATAATGATGCCTTAATAGAGTTCAGCTGTCTTCTATTTTTTAATGCACTTAATTACATTTTTTGTATTCATGTTTGCTGAGTACAAATAAAAGTTTACTGAGTTAAAAATAGGGTAATGCTGCTGTATCAGTCACAGCCTGAAATACAATTGTGACAATTCAAAAACTTTTTTTTATTAATAATGCACGTCTCTACCTAAATCAGATGCATATTATTGCAAGAAATAACACCAAAACATTCAATATTGATGTAGGAAGTATAATGTCAGACAGATTCTTCTTTTAGAAAAATATTTATGTTTGCTCTGGTCTGGTTAAGACTCTGTTGTATGGCAAACTAGAAAAAAATGTCAGGGGAGTGAATTTTGCAGGCTTGACAAAGTGGGTTTCTGCCGTGTCAGTGTTTTTAACCTAGCACTGCAAACTAGGAGTTATCACAAGAATCATGCCTTGAATATAGCATACACTATGCAGGTGCTAGTAGGAAGAATATAAATGAAACGACTGTAGAAAAGGTAGGTAGGTATTTATCATTTACTGAACATTTCTACTTTGAACTTTCTTTTGTTAAACAATTACATTTGTGGGTTTACTTGTGCTTTAAGTCTGGCCAGGGGAGGCACATGCGCGGCAGCACCTAACATGGACGCTTAGTCCGGGAGCTCCATCCCGCCCCAGCAGCATCGGCCTCATTTAAGGCAGACCAAATGGTAACAGTCGCCTGGATCCACTCCCCAAGTGCTGCGGAACCCCCAGGGACTCCCCCGATGTACGCCGGAGCCGTGAGACGAAATTTCCAGCCCGCATTTGAAGCTACACATCCCTGGCCCGGAAAGGCCAAGATGGCGATGGCACCTCACTGCGTCTCCACAGTAAGTCTCCCAGACATGCACAACGCGGCCTCTCCCTCTCTGCTGCCACAGGACATTACTGTAAGGAGCCAGATAATTGACCCAGCATCACCAGCATCTACTGAGTCCCTAATAGGACGATCATTAGCTGGCCTGGACTTCTCCCCCATGGAGGCCAGCCCTCCCCAGACACACCAGCTACTACAGCCCAGGGATTCGGGCCCACTCCAGCCTGTGGATGTAGCAGACTTGTTTAAAAAGTTTGCGTTACTCTTAGACAGAGGTTTAATTAACACAGCCAACAAGATAACGAACGATATAAAAGCAGACCTTCAAAACATTGGAACTCATAAGGAAAGCATAGAATCTCACCTGCAAGCCACCACATCCAGAACTAATCAAAACACTGCATGCATACAGATTCTACAGGATCAGCTGGAGACAGCGCACGCTAAGATCGACGACCTTGAAAACAGAAAACGCAGGTACAACTTCAGGTTAAGAGGGCTCCCCGAATCTTACAAAGACATCCCCGAAACCATCAAAGCTTTCATCAAGGACATACTTCCTGACACTCCACAACACAGATTGGAGCTAGACCGGGTCCATAGAGCTCTCAAACGACCTAGAGCTGATGGTCTACCCCGCGACATCGTGGTTAAACCACATTTCTACTCTGTCAAGGAGGAGGTGATGCGGAAATCAAGATCCCTACCCAAGATTGTTTTCCAAGGTCACCAGCTGCAAATTTTCGCAGACCTTTCTCCTTCCACCATCCAAAAGAGGAGAGCTTTAAAGCCACTACTCCAAATCCTGATGGACAAAGAATTTAAGTATTGGTGGCTCTTTCCTTTCCAGCTCAAATTCCTTTGGAAAGGCAAATCGTTCACCTTCGGCTCACTTCAAGAAGGAGAGAAACTTTTGCTTCAACTAGGCCTTATCAGCTTGGACTCAAACCCTCAATCGTCAGGATGCCCTCCAAACTCTGCTAAAAGGCAACTCCCAACCAGCCCTCTGACTCTAGTATGGGAACTGGCAAGATCCAAGAAACCTAAGGAAACAGTTCCTCCCTGAACCTTTTGACTCTACCAACTCTAACATCTTCACTTTCCCTCCAGGACTTCTTGTCTCTCCCCAGTGACACTCTGGGGAGAATCATGCCCCATGTTGACTCCTCATGAGATAAGACCTGTTTAGCTTTAAATTACGCCTATCCTGAGGAGGCCCCAGGGGTGCCCACACCCGGGGATGTGAAAACCTCACGAAAATGCACTCATCATGCATTGAGGTCAGACACCCCCTCTCTTTCACTCCCTATTATGGTTGGTCGAGAGGTGGATGTGGAGAGGGGACTTCCTACCATTCCTGGGGCCCAACTTAGACGTCTTACCCTCTCCTTACACTACCCCTGATTTTGGTGCCTTCCCTTTTCCAGTGAATTAAATATTCCACACACCTCACCCCCTTCCCGTGGGTTAAATTGCCCCTTACGGATCCAGTTTTTCAAATTTTTTATATCTATGCTTTAAGATTGTTCGCTGCCTTACCTTAATTACCTCTTTTTGACATATTAGGTTGCTTGAGGTGAACTGTTTGCTTTTAGTTCTTAGTTCTATGTTTTATTTATCCTTTTGTGTATCAACGGGCCCAGAGCCCATAACAGGCAAAAGTTTTTTCGATGAATTGATTAACATAGTTTTAGAGGCCTTCCTGCTGGGGTGGTGTTCATGCACCCCCTCTTGTCTAGTGGATCAGGTTATACAATCCTCTAGACAAGTCCAGTCCCTGTCAGTTAGAGGGACTCTAGAATTCACCTTACTCCTAGATGGAGGTTTCTGTCACCTCCACCCTACAGAAGACTCCCTTGTCTTTCGTCTTTCCTTTCTCCTCTCATCTCCTTTCTCTTTCACAAGGCATTTACTACAGTCTCTTTACAGAAGTCGATTGGGGGGAAGAACCTCGATACTGCCCTCTGAAGTCTCAGCCTGGCATAAGATCTGTCTTGGTCATCATGGAAGCTTGATGGTAAGTGCTGATGGATTCCCTGATCGCCCCCCTCCTCTGCTCAATGGCTGATAATCTTGTGGTGAAAATACCCCTCAAGGTAGTGACTCACAATGTCCAGGGTCTAAATTCCCCAATTAAAAGACGTAAAGTTTTTCCATATATGCACACTCAAAAAGTTGACGTTTTACTATTACAGGAGACTCACTTCCCAAAAAGTTATGGCCCATCTTTCATACACCGCAACTTCCCCTCCTTTTTTTTGGCTAATGCCGAAAACAAAACTAAGGGAGTTGGCATCTTCTTTTCTAAGCGGTGAAAATTCACCTTAAAATCAGAACATAAAGATCCAGAAGGCAGGTACTTACTTCTAGTGGGTGAATTAGATGGACAATTGTATACATTTATATCTTACTATGCCCCTAATAGGGGTCAATTAGCCTTTTTTCAACACATGTTAACGAACCTGACTCCACTCTCAGAAGGTACGGTGATATTTGGAGGGGACTCCAATACTGCTTTCGACCAGGGGCTGGACAATGCCAGACCTCCGGGCAAACGTCCTACTAGACCTATTAACAAAGCCTCCGAATAGCCAAACTGCTTTTTCAACATGGCCTAATTGATATTTAGAGGGAAGTAAATCCTACTGCTCAGGATTTCACTCACTTCTCCAACCCTCACGGATCGTTTGTGAGGATAGATCATATTCTCCTTACTTCGACCTCCGTTCCTTTGACGAACAAGGCATATATCAAAGACGTGGTCTGGTCGGATCACTCCTTGGTAATCCTAACTCTCCATCGTCAGGAGAGAAGGAACCCAGATAGACGATGGAGAATCAACGAGTCCATCCTGAGTGATCCGATCAGAGCAACGGAAATCGAAAGGCATATACAAAACTATTTTCTTACCAACGACACACCCGACATTAGTCCCACTTGTTTATGGGCAGCTCACAAGGCAGTACTCAGAGGTCATCTAATCCAAATAGCATCCCAGATCAACAAGTCCAACAAAGCAGAAATCGAAAAGCTTGATAAGGAGTTTTCTGCTTTAGCTAAAAAACATAAGACAGATCCAAGTTCAGTTCCCATTACTAAATTAGACGCTGCCCAGATGGCACTAAACCTGGCCCTCAACACTAAGGCTGAAAAATGGATTAGGTGGAATAGAAATAGATTTTACTGCTCAGGATTTCACTCACTTCTCCAACCCTCACGGATCGTTCGTGAGGATAGATCATATTCTCCTTACTTCGACCTCCGTTCCTTTGACGAACAAGGCATATATCAAAGACGTGGTCTGGTCGGATCACTCCTTGGTAATCCTAGGTCTGGTCGGATCACTCCTTGGTAATCCTAACTCTCCATCGTCAGGAGAGAAGGAACCCAGATAGACGATGGAGACTCAACGAGTCCATCCTGAGTGATCCGATCAGAGCAACGGAAATCGAAAGGTATATACAAAACTATTTTCTTACCAACGACACACCCGACATTAGTCCCACTTGTTTATGGGCAGCTCACAAGGCAGTACTCAGAGGTCATCTAATCCAAATAGCATCCCAGATCAACAAGTCCAACAAAGCAGAAATCGAAAAGCTTGATAAGGAGTTTTCTGCTTTAGCTAAAAAACATAAGACAGATCCAAGTTCAGTTCCCATTACTAAATTAGATGCTGCCCAGATGGCACTAAACCTGGCCCTCAACACTAAGGCCGAAAAATGGATTAGGTGGAATAGAAATAGATTTTACTGTCAAGGCGATAAGATAGGCTCAATGTTAGCTGGTAGGCTCTCCCCAAAATTTAGATCCCTGTCCCTCCCTAAAATTAGAATTCAAGGTGGCACCCTATCACAAAATCCCCAACGTATCATGGGGGAATTCCAAAATTTCTACAAATCTCTATACAGCAGTGAACAAGGTCCATCTCAGCAGGCGATAGTTTTCTAAACAATATTCAAACACCTAAATTAAAAGATAGTCACCGCCAAAAACTAGATGCCCCTATATCTGCGGAAGAAGTTTGCATGGTCATAAAGAATTTAAAATCACACTCGGCTCCTGGCCCAGATGGCTTTTCTGTCCCCTATTATAAATAATTTTCTAGCACGTTAGCTCCCTATATGGCTCGCTTTTTTAACGCCCTTAGACAGGGTGGGACAATTACACTCCTCACTCAACATGGCCCACATCACAGTCCTCCCCAAACCCAATAAAGATACCAGCTCAGTTAGTAATTATAGACCAATTTCCCTTATTAATAACGACCTAAAGATACTGACCAAAATCCTTGCAGACCGCCTGGCCTCCTTTATTAGCCTATACATTCACAAGGACCAAGTAGGTTTTATCCCCGGGAGACAAGGCCCCGATCAAACACGACACGCAATAGACTTAATTTCCCTCCTTAACACTAATTGGGATAAGAGCTCTCCCATACAAGGTTGCCTGTTATCCCTAGATCTCCAAAAGGCCTTCGATTCTGTCCACTGGACGTATTTATTCAATATCCTACAACGTTGGGGCTTTGGAGACTCATTTCTAAATGTTATGCATGCTTTATATTCATATCCTTCGGCCCAGGTGCGTTTGCAAGGATTTTACTCTGAGTCTTTCCCTATTTCCAGAGGCACAAGACAAGGTTGCCCTCTCTCCCCACTGATCTTCGCCATAGCAATTGAATCACTCGCAATAGCCATCAGAACCAACCCAAACATCCAGGGCATTCAATGTGGCCCCCATCACCACAAATGTGCATTATTTGCGGATGACATCCTAATGTTTATCTCCTCTAATCTAACCTCACTTTCCAACATTTGTCGTCTCCTAGATGACTTTGGAATGATTGCAGGTCTTAAGGTGAACTACAACAAGTCGCACGCTCTCAACATTAACATTCCTGACCCACTCCTTGCCAGGCTCAGGGAGAGCTTTGGTTCACTTGGAATGACTCAAATATAACCTACCTGGGGATTAAATTAACCCCCAAGATAGAGCTCCTCTACCAAGCAAATTACACTCAGCTATACCAAAAATTAGAGGAAGACTTGGCAAGATGGTCCAGGCTCTCTCTCCTGGCTTGGCAAAATTAACTCAATTAAAATGACCCTCTTACCACGCATATTATATTATTTTCGAGCCCTCCCAATCCCTATTGATAAAGCCCGTCTAAAACGATTCCAAGCTAAAATTATTAAATTTTTCTGGGGTAAAGGAGGACATAGATTCTCCAAATCAATCCTGTTTAGATCTAGGACAGAAGGGGGTCTGGGCCTCCCCAACCTACTCTGGTACTTCCAAGCAGCTCAACTGGCACAGATCTCGGCGGTTTATTCACAATGGGAACATCCGGACTGGATACATATTGAGAGACAGGCAATCCCCCTCCATACCGTAGACTATCTTATGTGGTGCCCTAAAAAACTGAGACCTCCAATTATGTCCCCTACGCTTTCACATTCATTAGCTCTTTGGGATAACTTAAGAAAAAATATTCAGCTCTCCTCCCCCATAGAACCTCTTAAACACATCTTTCAAAACCCTGAATTTCCACCGGGTCTTGACATTAGAGCTTTTAAATGGTGGCTTGACAAAGGGCTATACAGGATCGGACACTTCCTTAGACCTCTGGGCCCTATCACTAAAGCATACTGTGTAAGTAATCTGGAAATGCCTGCCTCAGAACTCTTTCGATTCGCTCAACTCTCAAACTTCTTACATAACAAGTGTAAAAAATTCCCAAATGGCCCCTTAATCACTGCATACGAGTCATGGTGTGGCCAGGCCAGTCAGCAGAGGGGGGGCATATCGGTGATTTATAAAGCGATCTCATCGGCACGCTCCAAGGCAACATACATGCTTCACTGGGAAGAGGACCTAACGCAGCACTGGAAACTTGACACCTGGCACCGAAATTTTTCTCGCTCCTTCAAAGGTATTCTTAATTCCAGCATTATGGAAGCTAGTGTAAAAGTCCTAACCAGATGGTATTTAGTCCCCTCAAAACTGGCAGCGATTTTCCTCTCAACGTCTCCTCTTTGTTTTCGAGGTTGCGACATACGAGGGGATATGCTCCATACCTGGTGGACTTGCCCCAGAATAAGACAGTTTTGGCACAAGATCTTTAGTTGGATCAACAAAATTACCACATTATCTATTCTGATGTCTCCTCTCATAGCGCTCCTAAACTTCCCGGTACAGGGGGCACCCAAGAGTTCCCAATGCCTCATCTATTTCATTCTACTGGGCGCAAAGCTCACACTGGCCAAGGCTTGGAAACAACCTTTTGTTTCCACTCTCCCGGCCAAAAGAAAGATATCCTGGATTATGAACCAGGAAAAGATGGCTAGTGTTCTCCTTGATTGTGTGGATAAGTTCAAACTCACATGGGAACCTTGGGCAACCTTTGTGGGCGTTACTCTCTATTGATATCCTCTTGGTGTATAGTGATATCGTTGTACTCCCCCCAGTTGACTTCCACTCATTCTCTCTCTTTTCCTCCTCTTATTTCATCTCTTTCTTTCTTTCTCTCTTCCTTTTCCTCTTTCCTCTTGGTTGTTCCTCGATCACTATCCTTCTCCCCAATGGCTTTTACCAGAACCGGGACCCGACATTCCTCAGCATTTGGGTCTCTCCTTAAGCTGGTTTTTCATACATACTTTGCAAGGCTTTGTAGACCAGAATTTTGTTCCTAAACTCACTTGTTCAACAATTAGTTTTGTATTCTATATTGTTTAAACTAGCTAAACCTATGGTATTTAAAGTGAACCAACAGTTCTTGCATAAAGGTGCAGTATCCCTTAGGTGGGATTTCTTTGGACTTTTTATTAGCTACAAGCAGACCCTATGTGTGCTCAGGGCGGGGGGTCTCGGAGGATGAAGTCTCTGCCACAGCTTGTTCCCTATTGGGGTGGTGGAACGCTCCCCTCCATAACTCCGTCCAGTCTCTTAATCCTAGGTAAACTCTAGCTACATACAGAGATCTGTTTGTATACTTTATTTTCAGGTCAAATCGCTACTGCACATTATACTCGACTTGTATATGGAACGTTAGTTTAACCCTGTTAGAACTATTTTGTCTTTAATGTGACTTTACGGTCTCCCAAAGGATTGAAGACCACCATTGTATCTATGCTTTATGATGTATTTTTATTATTTTGAAAATAAAAATATATTGAAACTAAGTCTGGCCAGGGAACCCCCCTCATTAAAAAAAAAAATCCCCACCCATTTAACTATTTGCCCCATTTGTTTAAACAAAAAACAAAGCTAAGTGCCCCACTTACTTACTGAAATCTATGGCCATGTGATATTTTAGATCCTCTTCTCGTGTTTCTCTGCAGAGTGGGGGGAGGGGTCCTTCTTTAGGTGCACAAAGCACTGCATGGTAACATGAAAACTTCCCATTGGGTCTATTGGCAGGGTACTCACAGGGTTCTGAAGACTCAGACAGCAGTGTGGTGATTATTTTGATGGGAGTGACAACAAGACCAGACTGTGGCAGATCCTGCAGTGGTGAAGCAATCTGGAAGAGGAGTTGCAGAGGAACAGATGACAACAGGTTTAGGTAAGTAAAAAACAGCTAAATAATGTATTCTTTTTTCACTGTTAATAGGTGAAAGAGGAGTGGATGGAGAGGATGAAGAGGTTTTCAAATTTGAAGAAAAATAGGCTTTAACTAACTTTCACACTTTTGCAGGCACTTCGGCAGCACTGTCCATTCATTTCAATGGGCTATGCGTTTTGGGAGCAGTGTATACACCGCTCCTGCATTGCCCCAAAGATGCTGCTTGCAGGACTTTTTTTCCTGTCCTGGAAGCGCACCGCCCCAGTGTGAAAGCACTCTGGCTTTCACACTGGGGAGGCATGAGAGGTGCTTTTCAGGCACTTTACAGGTGCTATTATTAGCGCTAAAATGCATGAAAAGTGCTCCAGTGTGAAAGGGGTCTTAAGGAAGTATTATCAACTAACTGTAGCACTAAATGTCCAGAATGGGCCCAGTGTATATATAGTACAATGCACAAAGCTGCAAAACTTTATACCTTTGGTGGATTGTTTTTCACTTTTGGAAGTATGGAGGAAAATTACCTTCAAACTTGAAGTGAGAAGATAAGAAGCGACAGCTAACAAAATTGGGTTACATTTCAGATTCCTTTTAAATAGGCACGCAGTTTCTATGACAGGTTCAAATGTAAGGTAGGAAGTTGGATACATTTAAGGACAACAATAGCTGAATTTAGTCAGTATTTTTTTTCTATTTTTAAAATGTTTTAATTTATATAGTTATTTTTATAAGCTATAAAAATGTGTGCAGTGCATGCTGGACTCTCATAAACAAGACCAGCACTAATGTAACACAACAAGCTAATCCCAACTAAGCAATATGCAATTCTGATTGGATTTCTCTTTTTTTATCTGGTGTATGGTGGAATAACATAACACCATGGGATTGATTTACTAAAGGGAAATCCACTTTGCACTACAAGTGAACTTGGAAGTGCAGTCACTGTAGATCTGAGGGGAAGATTTGAAATAAGGGGAAGCTCTGCTGATTTTATCATCCAATCATGTACAAGCAAAAATGCTGTTTTCTATTTTCCTTGCATGTCCCCCTCAGATCTACAGCAACTGCACTTCCAAGTGCACTTGTAGTGGAAAGTAGATTTGCTTTCAGTAAATAAACCCCTATGTGTAAAGTGTAGCAACTAATAGCTACTCTTTTCTCTAACTGGTAAAATATAATTTTCGTCATAATATAGTAACATGTTTTTGGGCTAAATGAAGGGGCACAGTCACATACAATGCATATTTCATACTAATTACAAGTTTTCTATGTTAATTTTTTAGACTAACAAATCACAGTCATATACTGTCACTTCTCACATGCTATATTTATGCTTTAAGCAAACACAGGACTATTGTCCCACTACTTCACATACACAGAAAGCAGCTGAAGTTAATACCTGAGGATCAGATTTGCAGCTCAATAGCGGAAGTTTAAAGGTACAGAATCACTGAATGATCTTGAGTAATTTTCCCTTGTGAGTAAGCACAACCCAGAACATTAAAGTATCTAACATTAAAAGGTTTTATGGAATTAAGGAAGAAATGTTAATTCCATTTATGTTTTACTCCTGTAGCTTAACACCACTTAAAGTATCTATTCAGCAAAATGCAACAAAATAATTTAACTTACCACAACACCAGAAGTGTATAGTCACCTTTCATTTGCTCTTCCACCATTGCTCAGTCATTGGGAGTGAGGAAATATGACCAAACTGACTTGTCAGAGCTTGCACAGGGCTAAGGAATGAGGCCTGAAAATTCTCTTTCTACACCCATCAAACAACACTAAGCCAATCGCCATATACTAGCAGTGTCTCATGGAAGAAGGGTAGTGAATCACAAGTTCCTCTATACCTCCAAGTCCCAGGTAGATCTCTTTCCTCCAAGAAACTAAACAAAGTTGTAGGAGAGTGAAGCAAAATGAGTATATACAGTACTTCCAGGAAGGAATTAAAGTGTCACTAAACAGACATCATAACAAATTATCAATAAATGCTATATTACATGCTGTTCATATTCGTTCATTTTCTGTATCCTGCAAAAAACCTGTCTGACCCTGCCATTCTCTAACTCTGCCTCCTGTCCATGTCCCCAATTCAGTTGGGGATTTTGCAGAGCAGTAGCAGCTCTGCACATAATCAGTTTTCAGTGAGTTTCTATGCTTAGCATTTCCTCTCCATCATCTGAGCAAGCCATGTGTCTATAGAGTCACACGTGTGGGCATATACACAGCGGTAAATGACAGCCCACTTCCTTACTCCTCCTCCATGCCCACTAACCAGCTGAACACAATGGGGAACGGGATATTACATGTAGATTGATGAAGGCTTCACCTCCCTGTTATTCTGAGACACACACTGGAGGGGTGTAACACAGCTTGTGACTGGCAAAAATCCAACCATAATATGTTATTGCCAAAAAATAATAAATATTTCATTTTAACCACTTAACCAGTTGCTGACCGCCTAACGCAGATATACTGCGGCAGAATGGCACAGGCAGGCAAAATCACGTACCTGGTACATGATCTGCCTCCCACGGGCTGGGGGCGCATCGCGCCCCCCCAGTGCCCGAGGTGGTCGGCTTCATTGGGGAAGCGATACAGGCTGAGGGGGAGGCCACTCATTCGTGGCCACCCCCTCACGAAGGAAAATCTTCCTCTGCTGCTGTAATGTAAACAGCGGCAGAGGAAGTGATGCCATCACTCCTCGAGCCGGTCTTTTCGTTCCGGTGGAGAGGAGAAAAGACATCATTGTGAGTTGCACCAACACTACACTAACAGTAGAACACGCAGGCACGCTTTTCACCCCCCATCACCCCCCGATCACCCCCCTGTACCCCCTGTCACAGTGACACCAAAAGCAGGTTTTTTTTTTGCATTGGTGTCAGTTTGTGACAGTTGGGGTTAGCCCCTTTAGGTCCAGGGTACCCCCTTTTAGGTCTAGGGTACCCCCCTAACCCCCCCTAATAAAGTTTTAACCCCTTGATCACCCCCATTGCCAGTGTCACTAAGCAATCGTTTTTCTGATCGCTGTATTAGTGACACAGGTGATGCTAGTTAGGGAGGTAAGTATATAGGTATTAGCGTTTTATAGCGACAGGGACCCCCATATACTGCCTAATAAAGGTTTTAACCCCCTGATTGCCCCCTAGTTAACCCTTTCACCAGTGATCACCGTATAACTGTTACGGGTGACGCTGGTTAGTTAGTTTGTTTATTATAGTTTCAGGGCACCCCCCATTTATTATCTTATAAAGGTTTAACCCACTAATCACCCGGCGGTGATATAAGTTACCTTTTTAGGGTCAGATAAGGTCTGCGTCGCCCCAGGCAGCGTTAGGTTAGTACCAGAACCGCTAACACCCACGCACGCAGCATACACCTCCCTTAGTGGTATAGTATCTGAACGGATCGATATCTGATCCGATCAGATCTATACTAGCGTCCCCAGCAGTTTAGGGTTCCCAAAAATGCAGTGTTAGCGGGATCAGCCCAGATACCTGCTAGCACCTGCGTTTTGCCCCTCGGCCCAGCCCTGCCCAGCCCACCCAAGTGCAGTATCGATCGATCACTGTCACTTACAAAACACTAAACACACATAACTGCAGCATTCGCAGAGTCAGGCCTGATCCCTGCGATCGCTAACAGTTTTTGTTGGTAGCGTTTTGATACAGTCGCTAACAGTCAGGAGCTTTTTTGCCTGTGAGTCTCACTAGTGTACCACTAAATTTAGAGCCCAAAATGGCAAATCGAAGGTACACTAGTGAAGAGGCCTACACGTTTCTGAGCATGACAGATAGTGAAGAGGAAGTCACTCATCTGTCAGATTCAGGCTCAGAATACGAACCTGTAGACCTCCATGACAGCTCTGATGACGGAGTTGTGGTCCCTGCCAAGGTCAGGCGTACCAGACCCTAAACTTCTTCTTCTGTCCTTGAAGTGCAAGAACCGCAGGTCCCTCATATGGAGCAGAGAAGCACTAGCGCCGCTATTCCTTCTGGTGAACTGGCAAGCACCAGCGGCCTAGTACACCCTGGTCGTATATCCAGCACTGCAGTAACACTTGGTGACGTGGCGAGTCCCATAAGTGCAGTTCAAGCTGGCGAGGTGGCAAGCACAAGTAGTGTCCCGCTGCCACCAAGAAGACAAACACAGGCCTGTCATGCCCATAGTGCCCTTCCTGCTGCATTCGCCAATCCAAATTGGGAACCCACCACTTCTGCAGCACCCGTACTTCCCCCATTCACTGGCTAACCCAGCATTCAGGTGGAAACAGTTGATTTTACGTCACTGGATTTTTATTTGCTGTTTTTCACCAAAGATCTCTATAGATCTATTGTGGACCAAAGCAATTTGTACGCTGGTCAACACATCGCCACTATTCCCCAGTCCTCCCTTGCCAGAGATTGGAAACCAATTACGCCTTCCAAATTTAAGCTCTTTCTGGGCCTTTCCCTCAACATGGGCATAAATAAAAAGAGTGAGTTGCGATCATATTGGTCCACTGACCCAATTTACCATATGCCCGTGTTCTCTGCCTCCATGGCCAGGGCACGATATGAGCAGATTTTGCGGTTCATGCACTTCAACAACAATGAACTCTGTCGTCCTCGTGGAGACCTTGAATACGATCGGCTCTACAAAATTCGGCCCCTCGTAAACCTCTTCAACCAAGTTTTGCAGACTTGTTTACTCCTCAACAAGTTGTCTGTGTTGGTGAGTCCCTGATTAAGTTTTCTGGCCGCCCCTAACAATATGGGAGGCCCACAAATGCACAATAAGAGGAGAGCTCATCTGATTAGGATCCCAACGTAAAAAGGAAAGAGAAAAACAAATCAAACACCTGACAGAAAAAATTCATTTACTGGAAACTCTACATAAACATTCCCTGACAATACAATCAGCAACAGACCTTTTAGAAAACAGGAAAGCATTGCAACAGATCTATGACACAAGATCTAAAAGATTTTTATTCTTTAGAAAAAAAATTTACTAGGAACACGGTAACAAAACAGGCAAATTCTTAGCGAGAGTCCTGAAAACTACAAGAACACAACAAAATATTTCAGGCATAAGAACGAAGGAGGGAAAAATGGATATTGCCACCAAACATATTGCACACCACTTCCACGAATACTACACGGCCCTATATAATTTGCCTGATTCACAGAAACCTAGCTCGACTCAGGGAACAAGACGACAAATTATTCAACATTACCTAAAAGAATCTAATATGCCCACCCTGACTGCAGAAGACGTATCCCAATTAGAAAAACCTATAGAAGCTATAGAATTACAACAAACGATCAAAGACCTTAAACCAGGGAAAAGACCGGAACCAGACGGCTTCACAGCCATATATTATAAAACTTTCCAGACCACTTTACTTAGGCCGCTACTGAGAGCTCTGAATTACATGTCAAAACCCGAGGAGATCCCGCCAAACTTTTTGGCTGCACACATCACAATTCTTCACAAGCCAAACAAGGACCCAGCAGAGTGTGCCAGCTACAGGCCAATTTCGCTACTAAATCTAGAGGTGAAATTGATGTCAAAAATAATAGCCAACAGGTTGAAACCTCTGCTTCACAACCTGATAGGCTCTAAACAAGCAGGTTTCATGCCGAGAAGAGAAACTAGAGATAATGTTATAAAAGCTCTTAACTTGATACACGCTACCTGGTTGAAGAACATCGAGGGCCTTCTCCTGTCAAATGATGCGGAGAAGGCCTTCGATCGAGTGGCCTGGGATTTTATGCTGGAGCTCTGCAGGTACATTGGCTTGGGAAATCATATGATGACTTGGATCTCTTCACTCTACAAAAATCCTACTGCACAACTTAAGATTAATGGTTCACTCTCAGAAACAGTAAAAATCAGTAATGGTACGAGACAGGGTTGTCCCCTCTCACCACTCTTATTCATTCTAACACTAGAACCATTCATTAGACGGATTGTAGCAGAGAAAGCAATAAATGGATTTAAAATAACTGGAAAGGAGTTCAAAGTAGCGGCCTACGCTGATGACCTGGTATTTTTTATATCGGAACCCCACATTTCACTCCCCACCTTGATGAAAGAATTTTCTTTATTTGGATATGTCTCCAACCTAAAAATCAATTATTCCAAGTCTGAAGCATTAGCATTGAACATTTCCATTCCCACGAACAAAATAGAAGCTATCAAATCCAACTGTCCCTTTAAATGGGAAAGCTCAACGCTTAAATACCTAGGGATATGGCTGACTCCCCAGCTCTCCCAAATGTATGAACGTAACTTTACCCCCTTATTAAAAACATTAGGCGCGGATCTCCAAAGTTGGCACACAAAAAGTTTTTCATGGTTTGGACGTATAGCTATTTGTAAAATGACTATATTACCAAGAGTCCTATACTTATTCAGAAATCTACAAATAAAAATTCCCCAAAGTTTTTTCAAAGCTTTAAACTCAATCCAAATGAAATTCATATGGGCCCACAAAAAACCCAGAATCCGATGCACAGTACTCACACAGCCTAAAGAGAGAGGAGGAATGGGAATCCCAGACTTCCGCACTTATTACTTAGCCTCACATGTTACAAGGATAGTCGATTGGCATTGTCATTACAAAGTTAAAGACTGGGTAGAACTGGAGGAGGTACTAAATCAAACTCCTGTCAGGTTCTCATCATGGATCTCATGGACGTCTTACGGCAGAATTGAAATCACATCCTCTCATAGGTACCACTTTAGCAATCTTTAATAAACTAACTGCTTTCGCAAACTTCTCCTCACACTTAAGCCCACTCACCCCACTGCAGAATAACCCTGACTTTTTGCCAGGAATGAGAAACCGCCACTTATGGTCTAAAAACACAAACCAACCACTATTAGCCTCAGACTGCTTTCACAACCAAGAATTCAGAAACTTTACCAACATGAAAGTGGAAAATGACCTTCCAGACTTACCTTTATGGACCTACTTTCAATGCCGAAGCTACCTTAACCAAAAAGCTAAAAAATTTACCTTTAGTATACCACTAACAGAATTAGAATCGGTATGTAAAGCAGGGGAACCGATCCTCAAAGCGACCTCACTAGCATACAGTTGGATTCAAAGCGGAGAAAGTGCAAAAGGCCATGGATTCAGGGAGAGCTGGTCGACAGCATTAGGTACAGTACTGTCAGATAAACAATGGAGGAAAGCATGCATTTTTGCCCATAAATGCTCTCTGAGTACAAGTACTCAGGAAACAGCGTACAAATTGCTTACTCAATGGTATGCCACACCAGTAAAGTTACACTCTTGGTTTCCTGATTACCCAGACACATGTTAGCGTTGCCATAAAGGAAGGGGTACCTTGCTACACATTTGGTGGCAGTGTCCAGTGCTGGAAACTTACTGGTCAGAGGTTAGGGAGAAAATATTCCAAATCACAGAGACATCACTAACACTAGATGCGGCAGGGTGTCTCCTCCATATCACAGAATTTCCCATTAAAAAGTACAAACATTCTCTATCCAAACACTTACTGAATGATGCAAAAGCACTCATCCCACTTCATTGGAAATCCACTAAAATCCCATCTATTAGGGACTGGCTCAGTAAGATATCTGAGATATGCGAGATGGAGGAGACCATTGCCCAGGCAGGAGAAAATGTAGAGCGCTTCATTAAGACATGGACTCCTTGGTTTCTATACAGATACTCTCAGACATACTCAGACTTAATGAATTCACATTAAGGATGTTTGAACCTCATAGCTGGACCATCCACGGAATATTTACATCCTCAACAATTGTGGAGGTTATTGTTCACCATTATCTGAATGTATGCTAGGATAGAACTAAAATCTGGAAAATGACTATTTAAAGTATGCCACAGGGACCTATGCCCAATTAATTACATGTACAATACAGATCTCCTTCTACTATTTCTATTTCCATACTCTCTTCCTTTTCTCCAAGTTAATCCGTATAATACGAAATTTCAGGACAATTATTATATGTGCAAATATTCATTTATGCAAGTTCCTGCAATAGATAACAATTTAAATGTACAAATACTGTTAAAGTTCCTTTTACTGATATGTATATTCTATATATGTATTTCCATTATGTGGAGCTGCAACTCCACAATTGCACTTTTTTTTCAATTCAATAAACTTTGATGATAAAAAAAATAAAGCCGTGACTCCAGCGCTGTCGGAGGTGATTTCACCACCACAGTTACATACTTCAGCATATATGCAGAGGCGTGGGGGCAGCAGTGGGTGGAGGAGCGATTTGCTCCTACCTTTTGCGGGAGGATGCCCCCATGCTTCGGCATATATAAACGGTGCATGTATGCCCATCATTAGAAGTGGGTGGATGAAGGGAGGTATTCTAATGTTGGGCATACCCACCGATCAATATCTTTTTTTCGTTCAGCCCACAGGTTGCATGAAAAAAAAGTTTACAATATATGCCCAACAAGGACCAGCAACATACTGGTATGTTGCTGGACTCTGAGTGGTTATACCAGAATGATTTCTGCAGGTTTAGGTATCATCTTGGCATCATTCTTTTCAGCCAGCGGTCGGATTTCATGTAAAAGCAATCCTAGCAGCTAATTAGTCTCTAGACTGCTCCCCCCACCATCTTCCATGCTTTTCTCTGGCTCTCCTGTCCCAACAGGGAACCCGAGAATGCAGCCAGTGATTCAGCCAGCTGACCATCGAGCTGATCAGAGACCAGAATGGCTCCAATCATCTCTATGGCCTAATAAACCGGAAGCTACAAGCATTTCATGACTTAGATTTCGCCAGATGTAAACAGCGCCATTGAGAAATTGGGAAAGCATTTTATCACACTGATCTTGGTGTGGTCAGATGCTTTGAGGGCAGAGGAAAGATCTAGGGTCTAATAGACCCCAATTTTTTCAAAAAAGAGTACCTGTCACTACCTATTGCTATCATAGGGGATATTTACATTCCCTGAGATAACAATAAAAATGATTAAAAAAATTAAAAAATGAAAGGAACAGTTTAAAAACAAGATAAAAAAGCAAAAAAAAAAAAATAAAAAAAAAAAAGCACCCCTGTCCCCCCCTGCTCTCGCGCAAAGGCGAACACAAGCATCGTTCTGGCGTCAAATGTAAACAGCAATTGCACCATGCATGTGAGGTATCACCGCAAAGGTCAGATCGAGGGCAGTAATTTTAGCAGTAGACCTCCTCTGTAAATCTAAAGTGGTAACCTGTAAAGGCTTTTAAAGGCTTTTAAAAATGTATTTAGTTTGTCCCCACTGCATGTTTGTGCGCAATTTTAAAGCATGTCAAGTTTGGTATCCATGTACTCGGCCTAAGATCATCTTTTTATTTCATCAAACATTTGGGCAATATAGTGTGTTTTAGTGCATTAAAATTTATAAAAGTGTGTTTTTTCCCAAAAAAATGCGTTTGCAAAATCGCTGCGCAAATACTGTGTGAAACAATGGAACACCACCATTTTAATCTGTAGAGCATTTGCTTTAAAAAATATATATAATGTTTGGGGGTTCAAAGTAATTTTCCTGTAAAAAAAAAAATTTTTTTCATGTAAACAAAAAGTGTCAGAAAGGACTTTGTCTTCAAGTGGGTGATGTGTGACATAAGCTTCTAAATGTTGTGCATAAAATGCCAGGGAAGTTCAAACCCCCCCAAATGACCCCATTTTGGAAAGTAGACACCCCAAGCTATTTGCTGAGAGACATGTTGAGTCCATGGAATATCTTATATTGCGGGGAATCCGCCGCAGAGACTACTTTTATCTGAAAGCCGACCGCCCGCTCTTGAAGAGGATAGCAATGCAATGGGAGAGGATTATGGTAGCTAGTTGCTTCCATAACAACAATATCCCTCTTCAAGCATCCGACGTATAATGACGGCAGGCGGGCGGTAAGTGGTTAAATATTGCATGTGATCCTGAAATCAATTTCAGGATATTTAATATAGTGAATTTCAATTCACTATACTGTTTTGCGGTATTTACCGCAAAACACTAAAAACGCTTGGTAAATACCACATGAGCAGGCATTAATCCCGATTCACAGATGGAAATAGTTAAATAAAAGCATGCAATAATTAAGTAGTGGTCCAGGCATGCGGTAATGATGGAAGTGATGACTTTGGTAATCACATCTCAATGGGCAGGGCTTTGAAATGTTTAAAAAAAGGACTCCAATTCACAATGTAATGAGCAATTGGCTAGTCTTACCTCATTTGCCAGCTGTACATTGCATTGCTCTCCCCTACATCCCTAATGGAGCTATTTGAGGCCAATTTGTTGGAGTTTCAAACCATTCTAAGGAGGGTAAGGAGAAAAAGAAGGGTGTTGTCATGCGTCCAAGTTCCTTTAAGCAGCGCACATTGCTAGGTGATTTCCTTGAAGCAGAAGTGCTCTCTAAATTTTGTCTGTCTAAGAACCTCATTATGCTTTTCTTTGGGGAATTGAGACCTTTGCTGCAGTCCACCACACTGTGTAGTCATGTCATACCACCCATGACCAATTTGCTGGCTGTCCTGCACTTTCTGGGCAAATCCTCCTATCAGATGGTAATGGGAGAAGTGGTGGGGGTATCACAGCCATCTTTCTCATGTTTTCTTGCTAAGACCTTGCATGGTTTCCGGCAAAATTCCCCCAAATATATCTACCTGCCTAACACATGTCAGTAGTGGAGTCAGATTAAGAACGATTTCTATGCAATTGCTGGGATTCCCAATGTCATGGGTGTCATAGGCTGTACCCATGTGCCTTTTTTTGCCACCTGTCATAAAGAACACATCTACTGTAATAGGGAGGGGTACCACTCACTAAACATACATGTGATACAAATATGTTCACCAGAAATGTGGTCACAAGCTTCCCAGGATCTGTCCATGATGCACACATATTTTGACACTAACAGAATAACCGAAGGCTGGATTCTTGGTAAGACACTTTTTATTATCAAATATGTCTCAATATATGCCACATACATCATACATGGAAGTATATGTTCATATTTTACAAATGGCTAAATCAGATCCTCAACCTGGTGTAACCATTTCCAACTAAGCCACTTTACATATGGCCCAAGGTCTTCACATTACAATCATAATCTGCAGAACTTGTGGCCTTAGGTGCTGGCGTTACCAAAACACTGTAAGCTCTCACAGGGCCCTGCTGTGAAATATTAGATCAAGAATTGTAATTACATGCACCTGTTGAACAGGGGCAGAAAAATTGGGCCTTTGGTGGTGGTGGTGTTGGTGCTGGTGCCACAACACTTTAAGTCCTCACAGTTACTCTTGGTGGACGCAGAAACTGGCCCTTCTGTGAAATATTAGATCAAGAATTGTAATTACATGCACCTGTTGAACAGGGGCAGAAAAATGGGGCCTTTGGTGGTGGTGGTGCTTGTGCCACTACACTGTAAGTCCTCACAGTTACTCTTGGTGGGCGCTGGAATGGGCCCTGCTGTGAAATATTAGATCAAGAATTGTAATTACATGTCCCTGTTGAACAGGGGCAGAAAAATTGGGCTTTAGGCACTGGTGCCACAACACTGCAACCCCTCACAGATACTCTAGTTGGAGCGCAGGAATGAGCCCTCCAGCAAAATATAGCATCAAAAATTGTAATTACACACGCCTGTTAAACATGGGCTGAAAAATTGGGCCTTAGGCACTGGTGCTGGTGCCACAACACTGCAACCCCTCACAGATACTCTAGTTGGAGCACAGGAATGAGCCCTGCTGCAAAGTATTGCATCAAAAATTGTAATTACACGCCCCTGTTAAATGGGGGCTGAAAAATTGGGCCTTAGGCACTAGTGCTGGTGCCACAACACTGCAACCCCTCACAGATACTCTAGCTGGAGTGCAGGAACGAGCCCTGCTGCAAAGTATTGCATCAAAAATTGTAATTACATGCCCCTGTTAAACAGGGGCAGAAAAACTGGGCCTTAGGCACTGGTGCTGGTGCCACAACACTGCAACCCCTCATAGATACTCTAGTTGGAGTACAGAAACGATCCCTGCTACAAAGTATTACATCAAAAATTGTAATTACACGCCCCTGTTAAACAGGGGCTGAAAAATTGGGCCTTAGCCACTGGTGGGGGCGCCCAGAACCAAAAATGTTCTTACAAGCTATCAGCATGATCATTGAGGAGGAAGAGGATAATCACTCAGCATAACAGGATAGTCACTTAGCATCAACATAGGCAGTCTTGAAGGGATCTGACATTTCAAAAAAATATATTCGGTTACATCAGCATCAGGTGCTTGGTAGCTGGTGGTGATCCAAGACTGATTCATTTTTATGAAGGTCAGTCGATCGACCGAGTCGGTGGACAGACGCACCCTGTGATCGGTTACAAAGCCTCCAGCAGCACTGAATGTGCGTTCCGAAAGAACGCTGGATGTAGGACAAGCCAGTAGCTCAATTGCATACTGTGCAAGCTCTGGCCAGTGATCCATCCTCAAGACCCAGTAACCCAGAGGATTTTTGGTGGGAAAGGTGTCCAAGTCAGATCTTGCCCCTAGGTATTCCTGCACCATGTAAAACACACGCTGGCGATGGTTGCTGGAACTGATCATACCTTGGGGCTGCGGACTAAAAAATTGTCTGAGCGTATCAGTCAGACAGCCAACTTCTCCACCGCTCCTTCTTTGACTGACCAAAGCCTCAGCAACACGTTGTCTAGGAACGGGAGTTTGTAACCTCCCAGTCTCTGGGAATGCATTGCACAGACCTTTCTGCAAGGCCTCCCGAAGATGTTTCATCCTCTGTTCCCTCTGTGATGGCAAGATAAGGTCCGCAACCTTACCCTTGCAACGTGGATCAAGGAGGGTTGCCAGCCAGTATTGATCCCTCTCCTTGATACCACGAATACGAGGAATCTTCTGCAGGCTTTGCAGGATCAGGGAGGCCATGCAACGTAGGTTTGCTGAGGCATTCGGTTCAGAGTCCTCTGGGTCACTAAGGACGACATGATCCGCAGCCACCTCCTCCCAGCCATGTACAAGTCCATGGGTTTCTTGGGACTGTAAATGATCCCTTAAAGACTGCTGCTGATGCTGAGTGCCAGGCTCCACCTCCATGCTGACACAATCCTCCTCCTTCTCGTCCTCGTCCTCTTCCTGTGTGATCGGCAGGCACGCAGGAACACTGTCTGGATAAAGGGGGCCTTGAGAGCTAAGGAAGTCCTCCTCTTCCTGTCTCTGTTCTGTCTCAAGTGCCCTGTCCATTATTACACGCAGTGTGTGCTCCAACAGGTGGACAAGGGGGACAGTGTCACTGATGCATGCACTGTCACTGCTCACCATCCTCGTGGCCTCCTCAAATGGTGACAGGACAGTGCATGCATCCCTGATCATGGCCCACTGGTGTGGGGAAAAAAAAAGCTCCCCTGACCCTGTCCTGGTGCCATAGTCGCACAGGTACTGATTGATGGCCCTCTGCTGCGTGTGCAGCCGCTGCAGCATGGCCAACGTTGAGTTCCACCTTGTGGGCATGTCAAATATTAGGCGGTTCTTGGGCAGCTTAAATTCCTTTTGGAGGTCTGCCAGCCGAGCACTGGCATTATATGACCGGCGGAGATGCACACAGACTTTCCTGGCCTGCCTCAGGACATCCTGTAAGCCCGGGTACCTGCCCAAGAACCGCTGCACCACCAAGTTAAGGACATGTTGGAGGGCGGGGAGGAGGTTGGTGACATTGTCGCAAACCACCATTCCACCTTAAGTTGGCATGGCGTCAACCACCTCTGAAACTGCCCCTGCAGAGCTGACAGAATCTCTGCCTCATTGTGGCTCCTGTCCCCCAAGCACACCAGCTCAAGCACCGCATGGTATCTTTTGGCCTGAGTACTTGTGTAGCCCCTTGAACACCTATGGAGCATTGCTGGTTCCGAGGAGCACAGGAAGAGGCCATGGAGGAAGAAGAAGAGGAAGGGCTAGAGGAGAGAGGTGTGTCAGAATCACCAGTACTGGCATTTTGGAGGCGTGGTGGTGGAACAACCTCCAACACTACTGCACCTTGTCCTGCATCCTTCCCAGCTGCCAGCAGAGTCACCCAATGCGCTGTGAAACTTAGGTAACGTCCCTGTCCATGCCTGCTGGACAATGAGTCAGTGGTAATATGCACCTTACCGCTGACCACCCTGTCCAGCGAGGCCAAGACATTGCCTTCCACATGCCGGTAGAGAGCCGGAATCACCTTCCATGAGAAAAAGTGGCGTTTGGGAACCTGCCACTGAGGAACCGCACATTCCACAAACTCACGGAAGGGTGCAGAGTCTACCAACTGAAAAGGTAGCAGTTGAAGTGCTAGCAATTTTGCCAAGCTAGCATTCAACCGCTCCGATGTGGATGGCTGGGAGCGAACTTCTTTCTGCGGTGCAGCAGCTGGGGCAGGAAAATTTGCCTGGTACAATCTGACGTCGGTCTACTAGCAGATAGCAGATTGCCCGCAAGTACTTGACTGTGACACACCTAATTCTACACCTTCATTCCTCTCAGTGCAGGTCTCAGAGAGAACTGAAGGTATAGTGGGGTTGCAGATCCCAGCTGATGAGGAGCAAGGAGAGGTCCTCTTTGTTCTTTGGTGTGGGTCTTTTAGGTACGCTTGCCAACGAACTGCATGGCAGGTCAACATATGTCTGCTCAAGCACGTGGTGCCCAAGCGGGAGATGTTTTGGCCACGCGAGATACGCTTGAGACATATGTTGCAAATAGCAGTGGTGCAATCTGATGCACTCGTCTCAAAAAAGGCCCACACCAAAGAACTTTTGGAATAACGCGCAGAGACAGCAGCGCCCTGCACATGCGGAGCTCTGGGTGTGATGCAGTCAGTGTGCTGCCCTTAGGCTTGCCCCTGGAGGGCATCCTGCCTCGTTGGTGATGTGCCTCCTCCTCCTCTTCCTCCTACTGCTCTCTGCTATCAGGCACCCACGTTGAGTCAGTGACCTCATCAGACAAAGTACCCTGAGCCTGGGTGAGAGAGGATGAGGAGGATGGGGATGGCTTGGTCATCCACTCGACCAAGTCTTCTGCATGTTGCGGCTCAACATGGCCAGCTGCCAAAAAAAGGCCAAGCGTGTCACACGGTCACGTGCTGATGAGGATGCACATGTGTCCACGACCAGCACTGTTGCCTCTAGACACAGAACCTGCTTGCCCTCTTTTATTGGCTTGTGACTGTCTGCCTCTCCTTGTTGGCCTTCCAGACATACTATTGGCCTGCAGTGAGCTGCACAAAACTGGGATGTATATATATATATATATATATAAGCAACTGCCTGACTGTAGTATTATTAGTATGATAACACCTGCACTTGTCTTCAGATAGCTATACTGTAGGTGCAACTGTGTAGGGTACACAGTACAGTAACTGGAAATACTTCAAAGAGCCTACACAAGCACCCAGCTTCAGGTAGCTATACTGTAGGTGAGACTGTGTGGGGTACACAGTACAGTAACTGGAAATACTTCAAAGAACCTACACAAGCACTTGGCTGCAGGTAGCTATACTGTAGGTGAGACTGTGGGGGGTACATCGTACAGTAACTGGAAATACTTCAAAGAGCCTACACAAGCACCTGTCTGCAGGGAGCTATACTGTAGGTGAGACTGTGCAGGGGAAAAAAGTACAGTAACTGGAAATACTTCAAAGAGCCTACACAAGCACCTGGCTGCAGGTAGCTATACTGTAGGTGAGACTGTGGGGGGTACATCGTACAGTAACTGGAAATACTTCAAAGAGCCTACACAAGCACCTGTCTGCAGGGAGCTATACTGTAGGTGAGACTGTGCAGGGGAAAAAAGTACAGTAACTGGAAATACTTCAAAGAGCCTACACAAGCACCTGGCTGCAGGTAGCTATACTGTAGGTGAGACTGTGCAGGGTACACAGTACAGTAACTGGAAATACTTCAAAGAGCCTACACAAGCACCTGGCTGCAGGTAGCTATACTGTAGGTGAGACTGTGCAGGGTACACAGTACAGTAACTGGAAATACTTCAAAGAGCCTACACAAGCACTTGGCTGCAGGTAGCTATACTGTAGGTGAGATTGTGCGGGGTACACAGTACAGTAACTGGAAATACTTCAAATAGCCTACACAAGCACCTGGCTGCAGGTAGCTATACTGTAGATGAGACTGTGTGGGGTACACAGTACAGTAACTGGAAATACTTCAAAGAGCCTACACAAGCACCTGGCTGCAGGTAGCTATACTGTAGGTGAGATTGTGCGGGGTACATAGTACAGTAACTGGAAATACTTCAAAGAGCCTACACAAGCACCTGGCTGAAGGTAGCTATACTGTAGGTGAGACTGTGCGGGGTACACAGTACAGTAACTGGAAATACTTCAAAGAGCCTACACAAGCACCTGGCTGCAGGTAGCTATACTGTAGGTGAGACTGTGTGGGGTACACAGTACAGTAACTGGAAATACTTCAAAGAGCCTACACAAGCACCTGGCTGCAGGTAGCTATACTGTAGGTGAGATTGTGCGGGGTACACAGTACAGTAACTGGAAATACTTCAAAGAGCCTACACAAGCACCTGGCTGCAGGTAGCTATACTGTAGGTGAGACTGTGCGGGGTACACAGTACAGTAACTGGAAATACTTCAAAGAGCCTACACAAGCACCTGGCTGCAGGTAGCTATATTATAGGTGAGACTTCTGACACCTCTTAAATAACAGAGGGTGGGGCCATCCAGTGAAGTGTCAGAAGATGAGAAGCATCACACAGCGGGAGCCTCCCATCATGGATGCGGAGCGGCCCGAGAATGAAGAAGGGAAGAAGACACCACGGAGGAAGATGCCAGACGAGAACACCGGAACAAGAAGCAGAGGATCGGAATAAGAAGAAGATGGAGGAAGAAACTGAAGGAAGATAGAAGAAAGAATATAGAAGAAAGAAGATAGAAGAAAGAAGATGGAAAGAAGAAGACTTTAAATAAAGGAATTGTCAAATGTCTCTTATCATTTTTAACATTTTTGACACTTTGCAGACCCTCACAACCACCGGGCAAGGGTTGTGGGGATGAGGCCCTTGTCCCCATCAACATGGGGACAAGGTGCTTTGGGGGGGACCCCAAAGCACCCTCCCAATGTTGAGGGCATGTGGCCTGGTATGGTTCAGGAGGGGGGTCGCTCTCTTGTCCCCCCTCTTTTCCTGCAGCCTGCCAGGTTGCGTGCTCGGATAAGGGTCTGGTATGGATTTTTGGAGAGACCCCACGCCATTTTTTTTTATTTTGGCGAAGGGTTCCCCTTAATATCCATACTAGACCTGAAGGGCCTGGTATGGAATTTAGGGGGACCCCCACGCCATTTTTTTTTTAAATTTTGGTTCAGGGTTCCCCTGTGGGGAAATCCCATGCAAATTTTATCAATTAACTTTTATGTATATTGTCAGACGGGCAATTCATTAATAGCCACGAGGAGTTTTAACTGACTTTTAACTTGACTTTTTTTCCTTTGAAATGTCATTTTGCTGTCAGACTTTTCTAAACACGGGAAACATTCGCCCCTTTACAGGCATACTATAGACACCCCCAGGTACGAAATTTAAAGGAATATTACACTTTTATTGTTTCACTTTAAGCATTAATAAAATCACTGCTCCTGAAAAAACGGATGTTTTTAAAACTTTTTTTTGCATTGATACATGTCCCCTGATACATAACCCTTTTTAGAACAATACCATGCAAATTAGCCTTTAAAATTAGCACTTTTGATTTCGAACGTTCGAGTCCCATAGACTTCAATGGGGTTCTAACGTTCGTGCGAAGTTTTGGTCTGTTCGCAAGTTCTGGTGCGAACTGAACCGGGGGGGGTGTTCGGCTCATCCCTACTCTTAAGTAATGGATCTTTGGGACTCATCTTCTTCCTTACTTGCCAAGATGGTGGAAACTTGCAAATAACAGATCTGCTGAGAGATTTACAGGACATTAAGAACATGATTTACTTGTTTAAACTAAGGAAAGGGTTTCCGCGCTCACGGACCTCAAGGCTTGCAGCCTCCCCTTGCACTTACCCCCGAAGGGGTGAGTAAATAATAAAGAGAAATTGATTGGGGGTGGGTGGCGCTACCTTATCAGGGTACCTTAATTTACAATTTAATAAGCCTCAAAGAAATCAAGAAAAAATATGTATATAATAATAATAAATGCACCCCTTAATCCCTCTTTAGGTGGTGGATCTAGATGTCCAGCATTACCTGAATAGAGTGTGCTAACAGGTCTTTCTCATACCTGCATGCAGGTGTACACCATATGGTTAATCAACACAAATTAATTGAGTGACAATTAATAAAAAGTCAATAGTGACAAACCGAACCTAATAGAGTAAATAAAATAATGTCCAAATGTCCAAATGTGCTTGTAAACATAAAAGTGAGTTTGAATAGTCCCAACATTAGACATATAGTGCAGGGTTGTTCTTTAGATAATATAGAACTAGTGAAAAATTAATAAAATGATAAATGATGATGAACAGCTTTGTGGAAAAAATTAATAAGAAAAATATAATGTAAAAGTGTAACAAAGTCCAGTAGCAGGAGATAAAAAACGTCTGTGATAGGTGACTTTCGTGAACACAACTGATCAGATCCAGTGACTTGCGGTGCTCCCCCTCAAAGATCCCCACTCACCAACTCCCTGCACCCCTGCAGGGGTAGTAGGCATGTAGTAGTAGGCTGCAGTAAGATGTGTATGGGTCCTCAGGGTACGCAGCTCCAGCTGTAAGGTATCCTTCAGTGTATCCTCATAGAGAAGAAACAGGGCTCCATAGTGTGATACTTTTTAGGTAGTTTATTTATCACAACAATACAAAAATAAACCAAATAAATAAATATAAAGCTTAAAAACCAAGCATACAGTCACACCGCGTATGTAAGCTGTTTCGTATGGAGAGTGCAGGGCCTCTAGAACCGTCAGCCGCGCGGCATGCGCCTCAGCTGCGTTCCACACTCTCCTACTTCCGCGTGTGACGTCAGTGCGTAGCTCCGCCTTACGCGTTTCGTCATCGACTTTAGCATACTCAGAAGTTTAGACTAGCCTTGCTTGTGTTTCTTCTGAATTAGTGAGATTTGCTGGATGACCTGTAGATTCCATAATTGCTTGCTTCCGGGACAACCTTGTCTTTGGGACACTATGAAAAACACAAAGATACTTTTAAATTGCTGATTAATTCACTTTACATTTGACATATAAAAATACCACAGATTGTTTATCATAGACTAAGCTGGTTTTAACAAGCCTATCCTTATATCCGCACTATAGCTGAAAGACATCTACAGCGTGGGCTTACAATGCCGGGAGGTCATCCATAGACATCCTTCTGTGATTGCGCTGCCTGCATGCCCTCTGCAGGCAACTGGTAACACACTCTGTGATTGCTGCCTCCTTAGGACACAGCTGATCACAGGTCAGGTTAAAGGGCCAATCACAGCTGCCCTGTATCACATGCTTATCTGTGTCCAATGACAGCCGATCACAATGTAAACACAAGCCGGTTATCCGCATTTCTGTTCTCACACTGACAGAATTAGGAGAGGAGAGCTCATAACCGGCTTGTGTAAAGAGGACATCTACACTGATAATCAGGGCATTGATTATTAATGTCCTTATTATCAGTGCAGTCCCAACAGTGCCTACCAGTGCTTCCAATCAGTGCCCACCAGTGCTGCCAATCAGTGCCGTCATCATTGCCCATCAGTACCAGTGCCTATCAATGTCCATTAGTGCCATCTATCAGTGCCCATCAGTACTGCCTATCATTGCTGCCTATCAGTGCCCTTCAGTGCTGCCTATCAGTGCCACCTATCAGTGCCCATCAGTGCCACCTAACAGTGCCACCTATCAGTGCAGCCTCATCAGTGCCTCATCATCAGTTTCCACCAGTGCCGCCTCATCAGTTCCCATCAGTTTTAAATGTTTGGTCTTTTTTTGTTTGTTTCGCAAAAAATAAAAATAAAACAATGGTAATTAAATACCACCAAAAGAAAGCTCTGTTTGTGTGAAAAAACATAATAATAATGGCATATGGGCACAGTATTGTTCAAAGTGTGACAGTGCTGAAAGCTGTAAATTGGCCTGGGCAGGAAGGGGGTAAAAGTACACAGTAGGCAGGTGGTTAAAGTTGACTGTGAAAACAGACTGAAGCACTGAAAAATAGCAACACGATCTAAAGAGTGGTATTGGTGTGGTGCTACAATGTACCTCCCTCATATACCATTTACATTTTTCGAATCACTTAATTTCACATAATGTTTATATGTTTTCACTAGCCCAATAGGGACAATTTAAATGGGGGGGTGAATTGTAGCGCCACACCAGTATAACTCTTTATTCTGATATAAGGGATATAAAATCAGTGTGTTAGCAGCTACTGTATATTAGGGAAACCCAACTTACCATAGCGCAGTAAGAAAATACAGTAACACAGTGTGCAGGTAATATAATATAGAATATGCGCTATACTAGATCAATAATTAATCATATTCATTAATTTAAACCCATAACAGAAGTCTGCCTATTACCTTCATAGTGATTCTGAAATGCTCTTGTGCATTGCCTTTTAGTAAATTTAACAAAAAAGACTGAAATCCAAGGGATTTCAGTTATTTTTTTATTTTATCTGATGTGTTGGATTAACTGTGGATTTCCATTCATAGGACTGTAAACAGCAGTATTTCTACAAGTTAAGAGTCACATATTTACTTCTCTGTTGTCAAATAAGCCAAAAAAGGGATGTTTTCCATTTTTTTCTTCTACCTTCATGTTATCAACATCAATCAATGAATATTTAAAATCTATTATAGATTTTCTCAATAAAGTGTACTCTACCTGCTTTTGGTAATCATAAATCCTAAAATAATCTGCACAGGCAAACAGAAACAAGTCCAACACTAAGTCAATTAGCTTATATAAATATGTTCTGAGATACATACTCTTTCTTGCCAAAAAAAAGCAATGGAATTTTTTAACATTTAACACGCAGGATCCAGGTGGCTACATTAATCTTTCTAAGCCATAAACATGCAGGTGGTTTCTAATGTACAAAACACAGTCCCCAATATCATTTGGCAGCCATGGAAGTCAGGTCACATCTATTGTGAAACTGTATTGTTGCTTTAATTTGGTTTGTGCATTGATGCTGAAAATGGCATGTGATCAAAATATTGAAGGAGCTACAAAACTTGTTGCCATGAACCATCCACTTGTAAAAATATAATCGTAAATGTGTTCAGGCTTTGAAAAATATTTCAAGAAAAGCTTAAGAAAATCAGCCTTGTAATTTTCTATTATGTTACACATTTCTAGGAACAAAGAGACATCCAACAATAAAAGCATTTTTTTCTCCAAACAGCTAATTTATTTGACATCTGTTCTTGTGCTAGTTGGTTTTAAAAAAGGAAAATAGATGAGAGAAAAGGTTCACAGAAACCATGCAAAGAAATAAATTAATGGTTGAAAACAATGTGCTTCGAAAGAGAAATTCCCTGCAAATGTGTTGAATTTTGACACAAATTTATCTTGCTCTGACACAAACCACATAAAAAGCGCAGGTACTGTATCGGAGAAAAAACATGTCTTATTAAAAATAATTTTTATATCTGTTATACTGTATATCTGTTATATATACAGCTTTACTTACCTTATCTATACTATCTTATCTATTGTTTCTCCAGCAGTCAGCACTCTTCTCTTCTCCCTGATGCTTCAGGTTGTGGGTGGGCTCATGGCATCCACATTTATGCCCCGTACACACGGTCGGATTTTCCAACTGAAAATGTTGGATGGGAGCCTTTTGTCGGAAATTCCGACTGTGTGTAGGCTCCATTGGACATTTTCCATCGGAATTTTCGACACACAAAATTTGAGATCTGGCTCTCAAATTTCTCAACAACAAAATCCGTTCTCGTAAATCCTGATAATGTGTACATAATTCCGACACACAAAGTTCCACGCATGCTCAGAATCAAGTACGAGACGGAAGCGCTCGATCTGGTAAAACTAGCGTTTATAATGGAGATAGCGCATTCGTCACGCTGCAAATTTTGAAATCTTTTAATGTAGCGCATTCTCTTATTCTTTAGAATGCTAGAATAATGAAATTGTTTTGCTGCTCATATTCACACAGAGTTCTGACAACCTGATATCTTTATTATCTCTTGTGATCTCATGAATAATTGTTTTTAAACACATTTAACCCCATGATTGCCCCCTAGTGTTAACCCCTTCCCTGCCAGTGACATTTATACAGTAATAAGTGGCTATTTACAGCACTGATTGCTGTATAAATGTCAATGATTTCAAAAAAGTGTCAAAAGTGTCCGATCTGTCCACCACAATGCCGCAGTCCCAATAAGATCACTGCCATTATTAGTAGATAAAAAAAAACTATAAAATGCCATAAATCAATAACCTATTTTGTAGGCGCTATAACTTTTGCTCAAACCAATCAATATACGCTTATTACGATTTTTTACCAAAAAAATGTAGAAGATTACATATTGGCCTAAACTGAGAAAATGTGTTTTTTTTTTAAATGTGGGATTTGTTTATAGCACAAAAAATAAAAACCGCAGAGGTGATCAAATACCATCAAAAGAAAGCTCTATTTGTGGGAAAAAAAGACATAAATTTTGTTTGAGTACAACGTCACACGACTGTGCAATTGTCAGTTAAAGCAACGTGGTTGAGATGATAAAAATCTGTAACATGCAACGATCCCATCCTTGTAAGGGATGTTACTGTACAGAGATTCTACATCCATAATGACTAGAAGTGTGTTTTGTAGTAATTGCTGTATATTGTTGATCTAATTCAGAAAATCAGTTGTATCTTGAAGGAAGCTAGCAGTATCTATAACTAATGGTTTAAAAAAAATTCTACAAGGACTAGGATTTGTTCAGTAACCTGTTATGATGGGTCTGCCTGAATTTTCTGGTTTGTGGATCTTGGGCAGCATGTAGAAGTCCCCAATTTCAAAATTTTCCAGAATTGCACTGATATGTTTTAAATGTAGGTGGGTTTGTAGCATTTTAATGAGACCTTTCAGTTTTTGAGTGAGTAAGTGGTATTTTCAAGTTGTCTCTGGCCCTCTTGTATGTATTTATTTGTATCTATCATAACAACTGCTCCTCCTTTATCCACTGGTTTGATGGTGATGGCCTTATTGTTGCATAAATCATGTATTGCCTTTCACTCCAGTGTTGACAGATTGTAGTGTTTACATCTGCCAGAGCCAGAAGTGATGTAATTTGTTGTTTCTGGCCTCCTAGGGTCATAGAGATAGCCTAGCATCATCTGGTCCTCGGCCAGCTCTGTTGTAACCCGGCGCTGCTGCTGGATAAAATCTTTGACTTCTTTTGAATGGGATATCCCCTCCAGCTTCCTGTAAAAGCCATCCAGCAGGTAATCAGCTGCTGGGATGACATTTACAGTGTAAAGAATTGCCTGTGGAAAAAAAGATATCTGGGTGATACCTGTAGCTGCAGGCATCATCCAGATATAGACCCTTAAAGTCTGGGAAGTATTTAAACAAGGCTTATTGGAGAACAAAAGTATATTATACACTGATGACATACTTTTTAAGAGATAATATTACCTCCTTAACTAGTTTAATGTCTTTAATATGCAAATTTGGCTACTTCTCAGGTTTTGATATAAATTGTGATAAGTTGATGATGCTTCCATTAGATGATACAGGTATGATTGCAATTATCTCTCCCAACCTCAAGGATTATTTGACTTTGAATATGACCCCAGTGATTGGTAGTTTGCTCTTTAAAGTGTTTGTTACCCCAACATTTTATATTCCAGAAATGTGTTCTCTTTGTATTGCTTCCTTTGTGTGAAATACCTGGTGTTCCTGTCAGTTCTTCTGCTTTCCTATGTTCCAAATGTTTTGTCTTACATTTCTATTTTAAACTAAATGGGTTGTTTACAAGGTGAGGGTTTACAATCACTTTAAGTGTAAAAGTTGGAGCAGCCTCCCACTTTCAGTGGCTGGCCTCAACAACTTAATTATAATGATCTGGCTCCCCCAGTTGCTATATTTGTTACAGAATGCTTCCATCTGGATTCCCAAGTGTTGGTTTAATGTCATTGATTCTTTATTTCAGGAGCTGGTATAGAAGGGAGGCTCACCAAGAATGAAGTTAGAAGTTTTAGAAAGACCTTCAGATCTAGGAGGATTGGCACTCCCTAACATTTTACTATATTACGTGGCTGCTCAGATTCAGAATTTAATAGGTCTCCTTGAGGGGTGGGAATAGAGATCCCATGTATACATGTATGCAAGATATTTTGGGTAACGTTAGGGTGGTATCGATGTTAGAAGACAGTTACTGCATTTGAAGTCCTTTCCTAATTTATTAATGTTTCAAAAAAAATGGGACATGGTTAAATCTGTGCCTAATTATGAGGGATTCTCTATATACATCCCTCTGTGGGGAAATTATACTCTGTAGTAAGTTGCTAAATTGGGTACCATGGAACAGTGGGAATCCAAAGGCATGAGACACATTTATCAGCTTTTTAGGTATGCTTTGAAATCCTTTCAACAATTGAAAGATGAGTTCCAAATCTCTAGACCTAGTTTTTTTTTAAATCTCCAAGTTCAACACACCACATATGCTCAACAAAAACTGAGTTGCCTTAGATTATATACACCAACAGAGTTTAGGGCGCATAATGCTTCTTCTAAAAGAGGTAACATGCTTTATATATACTTAAAGATGCTTGGCTGTCAAATATCTTTGGCCCCCTCCCGTGTAAGGTTAAATGGGAAAAGGACGTGGGTCCCATAACTGAAGATCAATGCGAATATATTCTGCGTAACGTCCCGAATACCTCCTTATGCACCTCAAATAGAATGACACAGTTAAATATAATACATAGAACATATAGAACATATAGATTACATAAAATTGCATTTAGAAATTCCCCTCTTTGTCCTAGATGCCGTCAAAACCCAAGCGATTTGATCTACATGTAGTGGTGGTATCCCATATATTCATATATTGGCAAGAAATAGTGGATATGATAAACATTATATATGATATTCAAATTCCCTCTATCCAGCTCAGCTGCATTTTGGGGAAGCTGAGTTTTTTGGAGTTAAAGTGGTTGTAAAGGAAGAAGGTTTTTGATACTAATGCATTCTATGCATTAAGATAAAAAGCCTTCTGTGTGCCGCAGCTCCCCTCAGCCCCCCTAAAATACTTACCTGAGCTCCCTCTCGATCCAGCGATTTTGCACAAGAGACTCAGCTGTCCCAGGACTCTCCCTCCTCATTGGCTGAGACAGCATCAAAGCGCCATTGGCTCCTGCTGCTGTCAATCAAAGTCAGTGAGCCAATGAGGAGAGAGAGGGGGCGGAGCCAGGCAATGGCTCCATGTCTGAATGGACACACAGAGCTGTGGCTGTGCTCGGATGCCCCATAGCATGGCACTCAACAGGAGGGAGGGGCCAGGAGCACTGAAGATGGACACGAGAAGAGGAGGATCCGGGCTGTTCTATGCAAAACCACTGCACAGAGGAGGTAAATATAACATGTTTGTTATTAAAAAAATAAAATAATTAAATGCTGGCTATTAATCTTATTTATTAATGATGCCATGAGGAAGATTCTGTCCGAAACATGTTAGCGCTTTAGGTGTCACACTGCTGTTAGTGCTCAATAAAGGAAGAAGCAATCGAGTTGCAGACATTTCTTGCTATTTTGATGTTTATGGGACACAAGAAGCCTGAGCACTGTTATTCAGCTCATCATTCTACAATCATGCGGTAGAGCTTGGGTGAGTTTTTGTCTACATTGCTGGCTATTAATCATCTCCTATTTTTGGCAAGTTAGTGTCTAGGAAGTATTAAAGAGGTTAATGTCTCTCTCTTTGGGGACAAATTGAAAGAGGATGCCCTAATACATTTAAAAAAATATGATTTGCATGGCAAAAAGCTCCTTAAGCGACCCTACAGGATGTTATCTGAGAAAGAATACTATGGAGCATGCACCTGACCTGTATGCTTTGGCCAATCACAGCGCAATGTACTGTGAGAGCCAGGATTGGTCAAAGGCAGGGTGCCTTTGGGAAATCATGGCTCAGCCATGTATAGTGTCTGATAATGGAAATAAGGCAGGTAGTTAGTGGATTGTGTATTCAGTAAGTTTATTGCAGTCAGTGTAGTTTAGTGAGTAACACAGTGTACTGGTGCCATTAAAGTGTTGGTATGTACAACACGTCTGTGTCATCCCACTGATCCCATTTTTTTCATTGATATTTTTTTTTCTTTTTTTTTTTTTGTTTGCAGCATCAGGTTTTGTTGCTGCATTATTAGTATGCCCCCTTCTGTGTCGTAGGTGATATTTCTTCTACATCATCACAGCAGTGGTTTCCTTTTTTTTTTTTTTTTTTTTGGCGCAGCAACATTAAGAATTTTTAGGGCATAATTGCTGTCCCCCTTCTGTGTCACAGTCTTTCTGAGTCAGCAGTGGTTTCCTTTTTTTTTTTTGCTTTCTTTGTTTTTAAATGTTATTTTATTTATTATTATATATTTTTTCTTTTTTGCAGCAGACGCACTAAAAGTATTTAGGGCATAACTGCTGTTTTTCCTCTGCATTCCTCCTCTGCATCAGCAGTGGTCCCCTTTTTTTGGCTTTTTGAATTTTTTTTTTCAGCAGCAGCAACAGCAAAAAAAAAAAGTCTCCATAATTGCTGTTCCTTTTTTTGAGTCGCAGTTCCTTCTGCGTCATTGCTGTTTTCTTTGGCTTTCTTAATTTTTTTACATTTATTTTATTTATTTTTTTGCAGCAGCAGTAAAAAAAAAATTCTTCACAGTTGCTGCACCCTTATTTTCTTTATAAATAAAAAAACTATAATAAAATGATTTATATTGCACCCAAGTACCATATTCCCATCCCACACTCTATAATAAAAAGTTATGAAAATCCCCCCAAAAAATAAAAAAACAATAATAAAATGGTTTATAATGCACCAAGCACAAAAGTATTGCACCCAAGCACCATATTTCCATTGCACAATCTATAATAAAATGTTATAGAAATCCCCACAAAAAAATCCTCATCATGTCCAAAAGTCCAACAAGGAGAGGCAGACACTCACAGGCCACTAAAAGAGGGTAAGCAGCCTCTGTGTCTACAGTGAAAAGTGGTGGTCGTGGACATGGTGCATCCTCTGCAGGCGGGGCTTGCATCTCCTTTTTTTGTGGCGCTGGCCATGTTATTGAGCCACAACATGCAGAAGAGTCCCAATTTTTCTGCATCTGTTTGCCAGGTGCAAGTAATAAATTTTTTTTTTGTAATTTTTAACAGCAGGGCCCATTTCTGCTCCCAGCAAGAGTAACTGTGAGGGGTTACAGTGTTCAGGCACCACTAGGGATAGACGAACAGTTTGGGCCAACCATAAGTCTGGCCATTCAGGTACTCGCCTAACACCCGAACTTTCTGGGCACTTATTGGGATGTTCGCCCACCGAGCACACAGTAAATAGGCTGTTAAGATTTCCACGTTGAGAGCTAAATTTACCAAAATAATTGTAAAAAAAAATGTAAATTAAAAAATTGTGGAAAAAACGGCATAGGGGGACCCTTTGGGTCTGGTATGAATTTTAACCACTTCCCTACAGGCATTTGTAAAATGACACCAGCAGGAACACTCCCTCCCTCCTGCAGCCCATCAGAAAACCCGAGTACCTGTTTCCAGCCCATTAGACTACTCGCGTACCTATCTGCAGCCCATCAGAGAACCCGAGTACCTATCAGCAGCCTATGCCTAATAGAATATATGTTAGGGTGTTTTCTTTCCAAAATTGTGTTATTTTGTGGGTAATTCTACTGTCCTGGTGCTCCAGGACCTTCAAAAGTGTGATAGGTAGGAATGAAATTAGATGTGTAATTTATGCTCCTAGAATGCCTGATGGTGCTCCCTGCATGTTTGGCCTCTCTATATGGCCAGGCTGTGAAAAAGTCTCACACATGTGGTATCGCCATATTCAGGAGGAGTAGCAGAATGGATTTTGGGGTGTAAATGGAAGTATGCATATGCTGTGTGTGAGAAATAACTTGTTATTATGACAATTTTGTGTAAAAAAATAATTTCTTCAAAAATTACAACTTCAAAAAACTCACTCACCATGCCTCTTACTAGATACCTTGGACCAGTGGTGGCTGGTGCTCAAAATATTTGGGGGGGTGCAAACAAACTGAAAAATACTGAAACCTCCTAACAATTGCAGCCTCACTGTGCCCATCAAATGCAGCCATTGTGCTCATCAAATGCAGCCATTGTGCCCATCAAACACAGCCACTGTGCCCATCATATGCAGCCACTGTGCCTATCATATGCAGCCACTGTGCCCAACATATGCAGCCACTTGTGCCCATAAAATGCAGCCACTTGTGCCCATCATATGCAGCCACCTGCGCCCATCATATGCAGCCACTTGTGCCCATCAAATGCAGCCACATGTGCCTATCATATGCAGCCACTTGTGTCCATCATATGCAGCCATTGTGCCCATCAAATGCAGCCATTGTGCCCATCAAATGCAGCCACTTGTGCCCATCATATGCAGCCACCTGTGCCCATCATATGCAGGCACTGTGCCCACCGACCCCCTCACTCACGGCTCTGGCAGCACCCAACCCTAAAGCACCAGGCATCCAATAGAGTGGCCTGGCACTTTGGCCAATTAGGAAACAGGTCTGCCGCCCTGCCTCCTGATTGGTGGGGAGGAAGGTTAGTGTGAAAATAGAGAAAATGAATTTGCTATCGTCACACAATTGGGTGGGATCAGAGCGCACTCTCTGCGCCCCGAGCCCACCCTATTTTGAAGCCTATTAGAGCCTCTGGCTCTAATCAGGTGCTTCAAAATGTACCACCCCCACCATAGGAATCCATGCGTCTGGCATCCTGAAAGGGGCCAGGCGCATGGATGGGGATGCGGCGCCCGTGCGCCCACAGTGCATGGGCCGCCACTGCCTTGGACTGTCTACTTTCAAAAAAAGGGGTCATTTGGGGGGTATTTGTCCTGTCCTAACATATCAGGGCCCCAAAAAATGAGATTGTTAGGTCTTAGGTCGTCGGTACATCAAGTGTGATCAATTTTTATGATTTGCACTATAGCTTGTAGACTTTATAATTTTAACACAGACTAAATAATATCCACTGATTTGGGTTAGTTTTACCAAAGATATGTAGCAGTATAAATTTTTGCCCAAATGTATGAACAACTTATCTGCAAAATTTTATAATAGAAACTAAAAAAAAGTATTTTTTTTCAAAATGTTCGCTCTTGTTTTACTTATATCGCAAAAAATAAAAAACAGTGGTGAATAAATACCAACAAAGAAAGCTGTGTGTGAAAAAAAATGATAAAATTTTGGTTGGGTACAGTGTTGCATGACTGAGTATTTGTCATTTAAAGCATGAGAGTAGGGATGAGCCGAACACCCCCCTGTTCGGTTCGCATCAGAACATGCGAACAGGAAAAAGTTTGTGCGAACAACGTTAATGGGACACGAACATGAATAATCAAAAGTGCTAATTTTAAAGGCTTATATGCAAGTTATTGTCATGAAAAGTGTTTGGGGACCGGGGTTCTGCCCCAAGGGACATGGATCAATGCAAAAAAAAGTTTTAAAAACGGCCGTTTTTTCAGGAGCAGTGATTTTAATAATGCGGTCCGACAATACACATAAAAGTTCATTGATAAAAACAGCATGGGAATTCCCCACAGGGGAACCCCGAACCAAAATTTAAAAAAAAAAATGACGTGGGGGTCCCCCTAAATTCCATACCAGGCCCTTCAGGTCTGGTATGGATATTAAGGGGAACCCTGGCCAAAATTTAAAAAAAAATTGATGTGGGGGTCCCCCTAAATTCCATACCAGACCTGTCTGGTATGGATTTTAAGGGGAACCCCGTGCCAAAATTAAAAAAAGACGGCGTGGGGTCCCCCCATCCGAGCATGCAACCTGGCAGGCTGCAGGAAAAGAGGGGGGGACGAGAGAGTGGCCCCCCTCCTGAACCGTACCAGGCCACATGCCCTCAACATTGGGAGGGTGCTTTGGGGTAGCCCCCCAAAACACCTTGTCCCCATGTTGATGAGGACAAGGGCCTCATCCCCATAACCCTGGCCGGTGGTTGTGGGGGTCTGCAGGCAGGGGGCTTATTGGAATCTGGAAGCCCCCTTTAACAAGGGGACCCCCAGATCCCAGCCCCCCTGTGTGAAATGGTAAGGGGGTACTTGAACCCCTACCATTTCACTAAAAAACTGTCAAAAATGTTAAAAATGACAAGAGACAGTTTTTGACAATTCCTTTATTTAAATGCTTCTTCTTTCTTCTTTCTTCTATCTTCCTTCATCTTCTTCTTCTGGTTCTTCTGGATCTTCTGGTTCTTCCTCCAGTGTTCTCGTCCAGCATCTCCTCCGCGGCGTCTTCTATCTTCTTCTCCTCGGGCCGCTCCGCACCCATGGCATGGGGGGAGGCTCCCGCTCTTCTCTTCATCTTCTTCTCTTCTTCATCTTCTTCTCCGGGCCGCTCCGCATCCATGCTGGCATGGAGGGAGGCTCCCGCTGTGTGACGTGTCTCCTCTTCTGACGGTTCTTAAATAACAGGGGGCGGGGCCACGCACGGGACATGAGGGGACTTCCCTGTGGCATTCCCCGTGACATCACAGGGAAGTCCCGTCAAGTCACCGTGCGTCAGAGGGGGGCGGGGTCACCGGTGGCCCCCCCATTATTTAAGAACCATCAGAAGAGGAGATGCGTCACACAGTGGGAGCCTCCCTCCATGCCAGCATTGATGCGGAGCGGCCCGGAGAAGAAGATGAAGAAGAGAAGAAGAGAAGAAGATGAAGAGAAGAGCGGGAGCCTCCCCCCATGCCATGGGTGCGGAGTGGTCCGAGGTGAAGAAGATAGAGGACGCCGCGGAGGAGATGCTGGACGAGAACACCGGAGGAAGAACCAGAAGAGTGAGAAGAACCAGAAGAAGAAGAAGAAGAAGAAGATGAAGGAAGATAGAAGAAAGAAGAAAGAAGAAGCATTTAAATAAATGAATTGTCAAAAACTGTCTCCTGTCATTTTTAACATTTTTGACAGTTTTTTAGTGAAATGGTAGGGGTACAAGTACCCCCTTACCATTTCACACGGGGGGGCTGGGATCTGGGGGTCCCCTTGTTAAAGGGGGCTTCCAGATTCCGATAAGCCCCCTGCCTGCAGACCCCCACAACCACCGGCCAGGGTTATGGGGATGAGGCCCTTGTCCTCATCAACATGGGGACAAGGTGTTTTGGGGGGCTACCCCAAAGCACCCTCCCAATGTTGAGGGCATGTGGCCTGGTACGGTTCGGGGGGGGCGCTCTCTCGTCCCCCCCTCTTTTCCTGCGGCCTGCCAGGTTGCATAAGGGTCTGGTATGGAATTTAGGGGGACCCCCACGTCATTATTTTTTTAAATTTTGGCCGGGGGTTCCACTTAATATCCATACCAGACCTGAAGGGCCTGGTATGGAATTTAGGGGGACCCCATGTCATTTTTTTTTTAAATTCTGGTTCGGGGTTCCCCTGTGGGGAATTCCCATGACGTTTTTATCAATGAACTTTTATGTGTATTGTTGGACCGGCAATGCAATAGCCGCGAGTAGTTTTAAATGACTTTTTTCCTTTGAAATGTCATTTTGCTGTCAGACTGTTCTAAACACGGGAAACATGCGCCCCTTTACAGGCATATTATAGACACCCCCCAGCTACGAAATTTAAAGGGATATTACACTTTTATTGTTTGACTTTAAGCATTATTAAAATCACTGCTCCTGAAAAAACGGCCGTTTTTAAAACTTTTTTTTGCATTGATCCATTTCCCCTGGGGCAGGACCCAGGTCCCCAAACACTTTGTATGACAATAACTTGCATATAAGCCTTTAAAATTAGCACTTTTCATTTCTCCCATAGACTTTTAAAGGGTGTTCCGCGGCATTTGAATTTGCCGCGAACACCCCAAATTGTTCGCTGTTCGGCGAACTTGCGAACACTCGATGTTCGACTCGAACTCGAAGCTCATCCCTACGTGAGAGCACTGAAAGCTGAAAATTGTTCTGGGCAGGGAAGTGGTGAAAGTGCTCTGTATTGAAGTGGTTTAGGGGAACCCTCTGACAAAAGTAAGAAAAAAAGAAAAAAACGGCATTGCCCCCCCCAAATCCATACCAGGCCCTTTGGGTCTGGTATAGATTTTAAGGGGAGCTACATGTCTAAATTTAAAGCAAAAAACGACGTGGGGTCCCCCAAAAAAACAATACCAGGCCCTTTGGATCTGGTATGGATTTTAAGGGAAACTCCAGCCATATGGTTGTCATGAAGATCCTACCAGCAACCGGCGTCCCAGGCGCACGGGAACCCGGCCACGGGTCCCATTGCGCATGCGCGCGCGTTCACGGGTGTGGTCACGCACGGGCACACGCGCGCGTACTCCCGCTGGTGTCAGGCGGGCTATTTAAATCTGCCTGTCACACTCCATCCCCGCTGTCTGCTCTACAGCGTTCTGTGAGTGTTACCTGATCTGATCTTATCTGACCCGGCTTCTTGTTTGACGATCCTGCTATCTGCCTGCACCAGACCCTCTTGGCTTGCCTGACCATCCCTCTGCATTACCCCTGGTACCTCTGCTGTCCGAACGTTACTGACCACCGGCTTGTTGACCCTCCGCTGTGTTCATCAGCTTCCAGTCTGCTATTACCTGCTGTTGTTCCTGGTTCCAGTCCAGCTTCCAGTCTGCTATTACCTGCTGTTGTTCCTGGTTCCAGTCCAGCGTTCCAGGCTATCTTCTGCTGTGTTCCAGTCCAGCGTTCCAGGCTATCTTCTGCTGTTGTTCCAGTCCAGCGTTCCAGGCTATTACCTGCTGTTGTCCCTGGTTCCAGTCCAGCTTCCAGTCTGCTATTACCTGCTGTTGTTCCTGGTTCCAGTCCAGCGTTCCAGGCTACCTTCTGCTGTGTTCCAGCCCAGCGTTCCAGGCTATCTTCTGCTGTGTTCCAGTCCAGCGTTCCAGGCTATCTTCTGCTGTTGTTCCTGTCCAGCGTTCCAGGCTATTACCTGCTGTTGTTCCTGGTTCCAGTCCAGCGTCCAGTCTGCTGTTACCTGCTGTTGTTCCTGGTTCCAGTTCTGCATTCCAGTCTCTGTCCTCAGTCTACACCTCAGACTACTGACTCCAGAGGGTGCCACCACTACTGGACTTTCAGCAACTGTTGATCCTGCCAGGCACCCATACCACTCTTCACTCCTGGCCCTCTGTCTCCATTCCAGGGGAATGGGAGTGGGAGCTGTAAGGGAGGTCTTTTCCTGCACTTCAGGCTCACAACCTACCAGGTACGTGACAGTAGCAGACAGCCATGTCTGAGTCTGAGCAGGGAACGTCTCCCATGGAGGAACTCTGTGCACACCTGGCAGGATTGACTGAAGCAGTCAAAAATCTGCAGCAAGGATACACCAGACTGGAGGAACGAGTGTTAACCCTGTCTAACCCCATTGGGGCCCAGGGAGCTTCCTCTGCTCCTGCTCCTTCAGTTGGGCCTTCCTCAACGGTGGTGATGCTCCCTACGGAACCTAAGGTTCCCACACCTGAACGTTTCTTCGGAAATCGCCATAAGTTCAGAGCCTTCCGCAACTCCTGCGAACTATTTTTTGCTCTTCAGCCACGTACCTTTTCCCTGGAGGCTACAAAGGTGGGCTACGTAATCTCTCTACTCTCTGGTGACCCCCAAACCTGGGCCCATTGCCTCTTAGAGCAAAAGGACATATCTCTGACCAACCTCTCCACTTTCTTTGACGCACTAGGCCAGTTATATGATGACCCCCAGCTATCTGTAACTGCAGAGGCAGCTCTACACACCCTTCAACAAGGGCGCAGAGCAGCAGAGGATTATGTGGCTGAATTCAGGAAGTGGAGTGCGGATACTAACTGGAACGATGCGGCTCTCCGTTATCAATTTCGGTTGGGACTTTCTGATCCTCTGAAGGATGAACTGGCCAGGGTGGGTACACCACAGACTTTAAATGCTTTAATCGATCTAGCTATCCAGATCGATCGACGCCTACGAGAGCGCAGGTCTTAGAGAGCGATGGGGTCTTCTCGTCCAACTTGGGTTACCCCTAAGGTTCCCCATCACCCATCATCAACACCACCTACCTCCACGCTAAACTTACCTGAGCCAATGCAATTAGGAGTCCTGCGGCCTTCACTCACCCCAGAGGAACGACAACGTCATCGAGAAAATAACTTGTGCCTGTATTGTGGGGAACCCAGGCACTATGTCAGGAACTGTCCCCTTAAACTCCGTAAGTGTTTATCCCTATCTACTGACTATGTGACAAAAAATACCACTCACCTTGCTCTTCCTCTTCTGCTACAGCTTCCAGGGAAGGATCTACAAATCACCACCATTATTGACTCAGGAGCTTGCAGCTGTTTCATGGATTCTCGTTTTGCCATCCAACACCAAATACCTTTGTCACCTAAAGCCCATGGACTCTCTATCCATCTAGCTGATGGGACCGCTATCAAGTCTGGACCTGTCACCCAAGAGACTATGCCAATACCCGTTTTCGTTTCCAACGTCCATCAGGAACAGCTGCGCGTGTACATTATCGCTTCACCCCTGTTCCCCATAATACTCGGCATGCCATGGTTACAGGCCCATAATCCGGACATAAATTGGATCACGGGTGAGGTGACCTTTCCCTCTCCTTACTGCCAACAGTTTTGCAGAACCCAGAACATTCAGGAGAACTCTACTCTGTTATGCCTAGATACAGATCCTAGCCTACATCAATCCATTCCTTCCGCCTATCATGATTTCCTGGACGTATTTAGTAAACAGAGGGCAGAGGTGTTACCCCCTCACCGGATCTATGACTGTCCCATTGAGTTACTTCCTGGTGCTGAAATTCCTTTTGGAAGAATATTTCCCCTGACTGAGGTGGAGCAAGGGGCATTGAAGGAATACATTGACGAAAACCTCAAAAGAGGCTTCATTCGTCCATCCACGTCCCCCGCAGGTGCAGGCATCTTCTTAGTGCAGAAAAAAGATAAAACCCTCAGGCCGTGTGTGGATTACCGCGAACTAAACAAAATTACTGTGAAGAATCGGTACCCTCTCCCCTTAGTACCAGAGCTGTTTCAGAGACTGGGGACGGCTACCATATTCACCAAACTTGATCTCCGTGGGGCCTACAATTTAGTTCGTATTAGGGATGGAGACGAATGGAAGACCGCTTTTCGTACCCGTTATGGACATTTTGAGTACCTCGTGATGCCTTTCGGCCTGTGTAATGCCCCTGCCACATTTCAATACTTTATTAATGATGTGTTACGTGACTTTCTAGACCTGTTTGTCATCGTCTATTTAGACGACATATTGATTTTCTCTTGTTCCCTTGAATCCCATCGCAGGCACGTCAGAAGTGTATTGGGCCGACTTCGACAACACGGTCTATATGCAAAGGCTGAAAAATGTGAATTCGAACAAGAAAGTATTCCATTTTTAGGTTTAGTCATTTCCAGTAAGGGCATTAAAATGGACCCTCAGAAGGTCACGGCTGTTCTAGATTGGCCAGTCCCGACTGATAAGAAGGGAATCCAGCGATTCGTTGGATTCGCTAATTTTTACCGCAAATTTATTAAGGGGTTCTCAGCCATCATTGCACCCATCACACAGCTTACCAAACAGGGTACACGCTTCCATTGGTCGGCCGAGGCTCAAAAGCCTTTTGAGACTCTCAAGGGCCTTTTCACCTCCGCCTCTGTACTAAAGCATCCAGATTCCTCTCTGCCATTTATTCTAGAAGTGGATGCATCTGAAATTGCTGTAGGAGCAGTATTATCCCAAAGACAGGGAACCAAGGCCCTGCTGCATCCTGTGGCCTTCTTTTCTCGTAAGTTATCCACGGCAGAGAGAAATTATGATGTAGGTGACAGAGAGTTGTTGGCAATCAAGTCAGCATTGGAGGAGTGGCGCTATCTGTTGGAGGGTGCCGCTCATCCAGTTTTAATCTTTACAGATCATAAGAACCTGGAGTATTTGAGGTCTGCAAAGAGGTTGAAACCACGTCAGGCCAGGTGGGCTCTCTTTTTCTCCAGGTTCTCCTTCCATGTCACTTACCGTCCTGGCTCCAAGAATACCAAACCTGACGCCCTGTCTAGGATGTTTCACAAATCTCAAGAGATTTCCCCTCCAGACACCATTTTGTCTCCGGGGAACTTTCTTCTACTTCAGGGAAACCTGCTTTCCCAGATTAAACAGGCCTCCGCAGGAATAGAATCTTCCATTAAGACAGAGCTCCAGGTTAAGGATGGGTTATTGTGGCATGAGAGTAGGATCTTTATACCTGAAAAACTACGAGTTCCAGTACTAGAGCTTTGTCACGATCATGCGCTGGCTGGGCATTTCGGTGTGGCTAAAACCACTGATTTGGTTCAGCGCACCTTCTGGTGGCCTCAGCTGCGCAAAGATTGTAAAGAGTTTGTAGAGTCCTGTACCACCTGCCTTAGGAACAAAGGGCACAAAACAAAGGCATGGGGTCTACTAAAACCCTTGCCTGTCCCAGATAGACCCTGGAAAATGCTCTCTATAGATTTTATTGTAGAACTACCCCCGGCCGGGGGCTTCACTTCAATCTTTGTCATAGTGGACCGGTTGTCGAAGATAGCGCACTTTGTCTGTTTTTCTTCCTTTGCCTAAGATAATTGGATTGCTGTTTTACCATTGGCCGAATTCGCTTATAACATTTCTATTCATTCTGCTATCAAGCAAACTCCGTTTTTTGCGAATTATGGTTTCCACCCCTCATTTTTACCAAATTCTCTTCCAGAATGCACAGTACCCGCAGTCCAGGAGAAATTGGATTTCTTTACCTCTAACAACCAAGTTTTACAGGACACCATGACCAGAACCCAGGAGTACAACAAAGCAACCTTCGATAAAAAGAGGCGAGGTGAGCTCTTACTTGCACCTGGGGATCAGGTATGGTTGTCCACCATAAACCTCAGGTTGGCCTGCCCTTCCAAGAAATTGGGTCCCAATTTCTTGGACCATTCCCTGTTAAACGGAGAATTAATGAAGTTGCATATGAACTTGAACTCCCGGATTCACTAAAGGTACATCCAGTTTTTCACGTGTCCTTGCTTAAAGCATCTATTACCAACCCATTTCCAGGTCGAAGTACGGATCCTCCTGATCCAATCCTGGTAGATGGGGAAGAGGAATTCGAGGTGGAGGCTATCATGGACCACAGGAAAAGAGGTAACCAAAATCAATTCTTAATAAAGTGGAAGGGGTTTGGCCCAGAGGAGAATTCTTGGGAACCAGAGGATAATATTCATGCTGAAGACCTGTTACAAGCCTTTAAGACAGCTCATCCAGAGAAATTTTTTCAAAGGGGCATCCAGAGGCTGCCCCTTGGGGGGGGCGATGTCATGAAGATCCTGCCGTAATCGGCGTCCCAGGCGCACGGGAACCCGGCCACGTGACAATGGTACAGGAGGGAGGGCACTCTCTCGTCCCATTTCCCCTCTTTTCCTGGTATGAATTGGGGGGACCCTACGCCATTTTTTTGCCAAGAGCCGGCAATACAGATTTAAAAAAATGAAAGATTTTTATTGATTTTTTTTCCTTATGCAAAGATACATAAGGCGCATCACAAACAATAATAACAAAAAAAGGAAAAACTTTCAAAATTTCAAAGACATCCAACAAACATAGCAAAAAACAAACAAAAACAGAAAAAAACAAAAGTGCTGCAATGAAGAGGGGGAAAACCACTAATCGAAACCTTCTCTGGAAGCTATACTCCTGTATGGCAGAATGAGCCCTATATATAAGTTTGGACAAATATTCCTTACACAAAGGATAATCAACAGAAGACACTCATATGAGTGCAGACATAGAAGGCTGCGCACCTCATAAGATGCATGCAAAAAGTACAGAAAACCCCCTAGCGGGGCTTTAAAGCAGCCAATGAATACAAAATGGATAATCAAAACATAATTTTATTGGTACAAAAAATGTTATATAGCAAAATGATTCTGACCTATAGAGTCAGGGCATGAACTGGAATACAGTATGCAATAAAAATATAAAAAATATACAGCGGACAGTGCCCGTAATCGGGAACAATGTGCAATACAATGTATAGGACAACAAAAGAATGTTAAATATTAAATATTAAAATCCTGATGCGTTTCGACCCTGAATGGGTCTTCTTCAGAGGATAATTGTCAACTGTGGAAATATAATCATGTATCAGACAAAATATAACGTTCGACAGTAGCAAAGTTACATATATAACTCACAGTACATCTACAGGTCTTGTATAATTACCAATCACAGAATTCCAGACAGTGTTGGATGTTCCCGATGAAAAAATATATATATGGTCCCTCCTGAGCCAGTGTCTACCCCAGTGCTGGGTCAACTCCTCAAAGAGCGGGCGGTGGGCCAGGCATGCCTTACGAGGAATCGTGCATTTATTACCTCCCACACAAAGGGGAGGGAAGCAGGGAGAGGCGGGCGGCAGGCACTCACCGCACCCTGGGTGAAGTGACGATGGTACTACAATCAATTTAGAGCAGAGAAACATTGATTAATACTCGTAGGGGAATGTAAATTCCCCTAATAAGAGCATGGTGGAATGTAGGTGTGGGGGCATGCAGGCGCAAAAATGCAGGGAACAAAATGGAGAAACATGAGGAATAAAAGTGAAGGGAAGAAAACAAGGAAGGGAGGAGGGGGGGGGGAAGGGAAAGGGTGGGGGAAAGGGGGGAAAAGGGGGTGGGGAAAAAGGGGGGAACATTTCCAACCAAAACACAGCCTTGGTAGATAGCTCATAGTTCTCCTTTTTGATCCTTTTTTGATTTTTTTTTTTTGATTTTGTTCATTTCTTTCCATTATGTATAATGTCTATTAAATATTGCTTATTTTATTTTGTATTATTTTGTATTTTTCATCTTGTACATAACATGTATCATGCCTGTGCATTGATATAAATGTTTTGTCTGTGACAGTGACATGGTACAATACAATGTACATCTATTATGGTCAACACTAAAAATTATTCTTGCCTCATCCAACATTCCCAGTCAGTGTTCATCAATGTTAGGTGGAATTTTAACATTTTTTAACATGATTCTTCTGCCATGATTTGGCTCCTCCTTCCCCCTGTGTCCTGTGTATGTGTCCCCCTCTGGCTGTTTTTCTCCTCCGGCGGGGAGCGGTGCTGTGTCACACATGCCTTCCTGGCAGGAGAAGAGGGGAGACGCTTGGGCCCTGTGTCTCCTTAAATGCGTCCACCAGGTGTCAGCACCTGGTTTTGGACACCTCTTCCCTGCCAGCGGCGTCCCGGATCCCTTCCGGACCCTGTGCGCATCGCGCGTATGACGTCACGGCGTCAGCGCGATTGCGGCGGAAGCGACGGGTGTCCCAGAGGGTTCATTCTCCTCCGGAACGCCGGGGGGATCGTGCGGTAAGCGCACTAGTGCGCTGCTCCTCCCCATGGTGGGGGGGTGGTGGTTGGGGGGAGGAGGGGTTTAGACGGGCAGCCCGCACCTGTGGGGGCTTTAGTCAATTAGCACTTACTTTATAAGAAGCACATAACCACATGGGAGGCTCAGTGATCCTCTCCTGACTCTGCTAAATGCTTGCATGCAGCCATTGGTCTCATGTAATGGTAAGTGCCTTGACACACTTGGAAATGCTTTCTTTCATGTGTGGTTTATACCACTGCTGTGGAGCACTTCTTTGTAATATCCCTTGTCTTTATTCAAATAGATCTGATGTTGATATTATACTTTTCAGAATTTGGGCTAATTAACTTAAGCTCTCCCGGTCTTCAGTAATAGGTAATAATCATTACCATCACCCCACACACCTTTTATTTTGGTGATCACACTGCATGCATTTTTTGTAATCTAACCTTCTGTGTGAATTATATATGGTTTCTGGGCTTTACTACTACTTTTATCTTGTGCCTTTTCACTTTTTCCCAGACGTTTGGTTCTCTCACCTATTCACTCTCACTGCTGCACCACAATCCCTTTTTTCTCTTTTCCAGCCTGTGGCTGGTCTCCTTTCACCTTACACTTTTTTCATACTGGTGTATGGTTTGCATTATAACCTATACCCATACTGTTGCACGGTCTTGCAGGGGCAGCAGGGGACTGCATGTTCTTTCGTCTCACCACGTCACTCCTCACTTAGGCTACACATTTCCACACCCCCAGTCCTTCCCTGTTTTCCTATATGTTTTGTCTTCTCATTTTTCCCCACTTTCACTGCCCTCACATTTTTTGCAATTTCATTTCCTTGTCCCCCCCCCTTTTCCCCCCTTTCCCCCACCCTTTCCCTCCCCCCCTCCTCCCTTCCTTGTTTCCTTCCCTTCACTTTTATTCCTCATGTTTCTCCATTTTGTTCCCTGCATTTTTGCACCTGTATGCCCCCACACCTACATTCCACCATGCTCTTATTAGGGGAATTTACATTTCCCTACGAGTATTAATCAATGTTTCTCTGCTCTAAATTGATTGTAGTACCATCGTCACTTCACCCCGGGTGCGGTGAGTGCCTGCCGCCCATCTCTCCCTGCTTCCCTCCCATTTGTGTGGGAGGTAATAAATGCAAGATTCCTCGTAAGGCATGCCTGGCCCACCGCCCGCTCTTTGAGGAGTTGACCCAGCACTGGGGTAGACACTGGCTCAGGAGGGACCATATATATATTTTTTCATCGGGAACATCCAACACTATCGGGAATTCTGTGATTGGTAATTATACAAGACCTGTAGATGTACTGTGAGTTATATATGTAACTTTGCTACTGTCGAACGTTATATTTTGTCTGATACATGATTATATTTCCACAGTTGACAATTATCCTCTGAAGAAGACCCATTCAGGGTCGAAACGCATCAGGATTTTAATATTTAATATTTAACATTCTTTTGTTGTCCTATACATTGTATTGCACATTGTTCCCGATTACGGGCACTGTCCGCTGTATAATTTTTATATTTTTATTGCATACTGTATTCCAGTTCATGCCCTGACTCTATAGGTCAGAATCATTTTGCTACATAACATTTTTTGAACCAATAAAATTATGTTTTGATTATCCATTTTATATTCATTGGCTGCTTTAAAGCCCCGCTAGGGGGTTTTCTGTACTTTATTCCTTACACAAATATAACATTAAGTAGGGAGGGGCCAAACACCCCCCTGTTTGGTTCACACCAGAACATCTCGAACAGGGAAAAAGTTCTACTGAACATGCGAATTCTATGGGACACAAGCATGGAAAATCAATGTCCTAATTTTAAAGGCTTATATGCAAGTTATTGCCATAAAAAATGTATAGGGACCTGGGTACTGCCCTGGGGGACATGTATTATAAAGGAGCAGTGATTTTAATTATGCTGAAAGTGAAACAATAAAAATGAAAAATTCCTTTAAATATCATGCCTGGGAGGTCCCATTAGTCTGTTTGTAAAGTGGCACATCTGTACAATGTATAGAACATGCTGCAGCAATAATGACATTTCTAAAGAAAAAAATTATATTAACCACTTCAACCCCAGAAGAATTGGCCCCTCAATGACCAGAGCACTTTTTACAATTTGGCACTGCGCTGCTTTAACTGGTAATTGCGTGGTCATGCAGTGTTGTATCCAAACTAAATTTGCGTCCTTTTATTCCCACAAATAGAGCTTTCTTTTGATGGGATTTGATTGTCTCTGCGTTTTTTACGTTTTGTGACATAAACGGAAAAAGACTGAAAATTTTGAAAAAAAATTAAATTTTCTACTTTTTGTTATAAAAAAAATCTAATAAACTCAATTTTAGTCATACCATTAGGCCAAAATGCATTCAGCCACATGTCTTTGGTAAAAAAAAATGTCAATAGGCGTATATTTATTAGTTTGCGCAAAAGATATAGCGTCTACAAACTAGGGTACATTTTCTGGAATTTAGTTTATGACTGCCTATCTCATTTCTTGAGGTGCAAAAATGGCAGGGCAGTACAACCCCCCCCATGACCCCATTTTGGAAAGTAGACGCCCCAAAGAAATTGCTGAGAGGCATGTTGAGCCCATTGAATATTTTATTTTTTTGTCACAAGTGATTGAAAAATGACAAAAAAATAAATTAAATTACACAAAGTTATCACAAAATGATATATTGTCCACACATGCCATGGTTATATGTGGAATTACACCTCGAAATACAATCTGCTCCCTCTCCTGAGTAAAAAGATATCACATGTGTGAGACTTTTTGGGAGCCTAGCCGTGTACAGGACCCGAAAACCAAGCACCAACTTCAGGATTTCTAAGGGTTTAAATTTTTGATTTCACTCCTCACTACCTATCACTGTTTTGAAGGCCATAAAATTGCAAGATAGCACAAAACTTCCCCAAATTACCCCATTTTGGAAATAAGACACTTCAAGCTATTTTCTGAGAGGCATGTTGAGTCCATGGAATATTTTATATTTTGCCACAAGTTTCGGGAAATGTATTATTATTATTTTTTGAAACAAAGTTGTCATTAAATGATATATTGTTCAAACATGGCATGGTATATGTGGAATTACACCCCAAAATACATTCTGCTGAGTATGGGGATACCCCATCTGTGTTACTGGCAGTCTAACCGTATATAGGACCCTCAAAACCAATCACTGCCTTCAGGCTTTCTAAGGGCGTAAATTTTGGGCTTTTCCTGTGTTGTTTATGTAAACGGGTGACCCTGCCCCCCTCTGACAACTCGGGGAAAGCCATAGGGAAGTCTCTGTGTGTCATAGGGGGGCGGGGTCACCGGGTGGCCCTGCCCTCCGTTATATAAGAGCTGTCACCTGAACAGAAGCATCACACAGCGGGAGACTCCCATTGAGGTGGATCATCCGGAGGACGAATCGGAGAAGAAGAAGCCGGAGGAAGATGCCAAATGAGAAGACCAGAGGAAGAAGTGGAGGAAGATAGAGGAAGAAGCGGTGGGAAGAACAAGATGGAGGAAGAAGAAGAACACTGAAGGAAGACCAGAAGACGATGGAAGAAGAAGCAGGGAAGGAAGAAGACATTAATAAAGGAGTTGTCAAAAAAAGTTGTGATCTGGGGGTCTCCTTGTTAAAGGGAGCTTCCAGATTCCTATAAGCCCCCGCCCGCAGACCCCCACAACCACCAGGCAAGGGTTGTGGGGATGAGGCCCTTCTCCCCATCAACATGGGGACAAGGTGCTTTGGGGGGCTTCCCCAAAGCACTCTCCCAATGTTGAGGGCATGTGGCCTGGTATGGTTCAGGAGTGGGGGCCACTCTCTCATTCCCCCTCTTTTCCTGCGGCCTGCCATGCTGCGTGCTCGTATAAGGGTCTGGTATGGATTTTTTGGGGGACCCCATGCCATTTTTTTTTATTTTGGCACGGGGTTCCCCTTAAAATCCATAGCATTTTGAGGGGGATCTCCACGCCATTTTTTTAAAATTTTGTCACGGGGTTCCCCTTAATATCCATACCAGACCTGAAGGGCCTGGTATGGAATTTAGGGGAATCCCCACGGATTTTTTTTTTATTTTGGTTTGGGGTTCCCCTGTGGGGGAATCCCATGCCATTTTTATCAATGAACTTTTATGTGTATTGTCAGGACCGACAATTCATTATAGCCGCGAGTAGTTTTAAATGACTTTTTCCTTTAGAAATGTCATTTTGCTGTCATACTGTTCAGTAATCATGGAGATCATGATGCCTAGGAAGGGTGATTCATTTGTTCTCTCAGTAAGCAGTATAGGACATGATGGCAAACGCATGATATCAGGCGCTAATAATGTTCGAAGGGCAGCGACACGGTGCCGAGGTGTTCTGACATTGCGCTTCAAGGAACAGCCATTGCAACACAGGCCGCAGCCCGACCGAGCAGCAGCCGCTCGCCCCGTCTAGCGGCGGAATGATGGGGCCAAACTGAAATTTTACACTTGTTGAGCCCAGTCAAGACTGGCACAAAGTTTGCCATCATGTCCTATACTGCTTACTGAGAGAACAAATGAATCACCCTTCCTAGGCATCATGATCTCCATGATTACTGAACAATTACAAAAACAAAGTCTGGGGGACCTAAAATGCAAATCTTTCAGTATAAGCCTGCCACTACCTGATCATCCAGAAACTGAGGCGTGCAGCAGTCCTTACCATTTTGTGACAGCCCCTATCACCTGTATATCTCCCAGAGTGGTGTTGTTAGCAGTCTTGGCTCAGAGGTTTCTTCCCTTGGAGGCATATTTATTTCTCAGCTCTGGTGAGTTTAACCCCCTGAGAGGAGTGTGTTCTCATATGGTGGAATCGGACTGACCCGTGGAAGGTGCACACTGAGACTCTGTTTTATGATCGCCTATGAACACTCTCTGAACTATTTTCTAAACTCTTCACTACTCTTAAAGGATTTTCATGTGAAGTTGGCCACATGCTTGTTTGTTTTTGCTCACCATTAGTGCTGTTTGTAGTGTATTATCACAGTATATTTACTGATTGTTTTATATATACTACTTTTTATTATAATTTACTTTTATTTTAAACGGCTGCTTTTAATAACTTTTATTTTAATGTTTTACCTTTTTTGTGATAACAAATTGGGTGATACCTGTGTGTGTATCAATAGGTGCTGTCTCTACTTTTGAACAGTAATTTTTTCCTCTGGCGCTGAGAGGTGTATTGTAGGCTCGAGTGAACACCTTTGTTTTTATGTAACTAAAACTGGTGAAGATATTCAAGTTTTTGGGTGAAATAGTAATATACAAAACATGGGTATTTGTACAATGTGTGAAAGCACACCTTCGAGCTTTTTGTACATTACAATACTTTTGGACAAGCTTCCCCTCTATATTCAACAATGTGCCTTGTCCAATTTGGTGCTGTAGCTGGGGGAGCAAACCACCCTGAGAAATATGCAAAGTTAAAATATGAGCTGGCAACGCGATGATTCTTTTTTTTCTCACCAAAACTGTAAATAGGAAAGAAGCTGATTTGTCTCATCTAAAGCATAATTACTCATCTGAGGAAGGCAGCAAGTGCTGAAACACATCGGTTTGATGATGTAGGCAAGAAAAAGATCATGACGGAGGGGCAGGAGGCGGAGCCTAGCGGAGCAGACATGCATTGTTAGAGCTCCACACCGCTGAGGAGAGAAGAGAAGGACAAAGCGGAGCCTGCAGGCTCAAAAGGTATCCATTTGAACCTTTTTGCCCCAGGGAACAAACTGTGAAAGTTTGGGCAGGAAATATGGTACTGGGAGGAAACCGTGGCAGAAATAAAAATCACCTCACAAAGAGCTCACAGGCACTCACTGCAGCTGAAGCAGCTCCAGTCACCTCACAAGATACAGCATCAGGGCGCTCTCACAGACAGAAAATGTCACAGCAAGACTCTCCATTTGAGTCAGATACAGAACAAATCCTCTCACAAACTTCTCCACAAGCCTCCTCAGTATCCCCAGTAATATTATTACAATTTGAAAAGATTCTTCATAAGGCTTTAAAACAAACCTCAGACCAAATAACAAAAAGCCTAACCAAAGAAATAAGAGAGCTGGGAAACCGCACCACAGCCTTAGAAATAAAAATGGATGAAATTGAAATTACAACCCAAGAAAATATAACAGAATTGGAACAATTAAAAAAAGAGAAATTAATACTTCAAACTAAGCTCGAAGATTACGAAAATAGAGCCAGACGTTCAAACTTGCGCATAAGGGGAATACCTGAAACTGTGACAGACCTGCAATCTACTATTACTGCTCTATTACAAGAACTAAAGCCAGATATCCCTATTGAACGTTTAGAACTGGACAGAGTACACAGAGCCCTCACAGCCAAAAAGAAAGATGGACCCCCACGTGATATAATCACAAAATTTCATTATTACAGAACGAAAGAACAAATACTAATTGCTGCAAGAGAAAAAAAGGAACTTAATTTTCAAGGACACAATTATCAAATTTTTGCTGACCTATCCCAACTTACTATTACTAAAAGACGATCCATGAAACCCCAACTAATGGAACTGCAACGCCACAACATTATGTATCAATGGGGCTTCCCCTTTTCAGTCAGATTTAACTACCAAGGTACAATTTACAGAAGCAGATCAGCAGATGAATTACAACAAACCCTTTTAAAATTAAATCTGACAGAACCCACAAGCAGCAACACTCCCACACGCAGAAGAATGGCATCATCTTCACCTTCAGGCAGCACCCAGAAAATTTCAGAACAAAATGGGAATCATCATTCTCACAAAAGAGGCCGTTATGCCACATCATCCATGGACCAAGAAGATTCAATGGACTGACATCCTAATTCCTGATATCTCTTCATTTATTATACTAAGAGATGGTTCTCTATAAAAAACCTGTATTTATAACTGAATGTAACTGCATTCTGATAGTCACACACTGTATGGGATCATGTTACATTCCAGTTATATTTCTTATTACTTCTGATTCATATAGCCTTAGAATATATAAGTGAAATAAGGAAATTCTTGTTCAGTTAAATATTATCAGGTAATAACAATAGATTTATTACTTTTTAGGACAAATATGTTCAATAATCCAGAAGTAATGGAAGCTTTTTCTTTCTTTTCTTAAAACAAATATATTATTACCTAACTAGTTCCTAGAATTATGTTTTTGTTTATTCTAATCTGAAGCAATACAACCTCAATTTTATGAGTTAACATATCTAAACAGTTACATATGAATAAAATATGTAATTGTTTACTCTAAAAGGGTTAAAATCCCAAAATAATTCAAACTATCTTCATCAATACCAAAGTTATTAACAGTACCTTTCTAACTGAATTATTTAGCCTAGGGCAAAACTAACCATATACAACCACCCTGGAATAAATAATTTCAACAAAAACTATATTCTGCACTCCAATTAATGAAACATCATTTTGATGTCTTTTGACATAGCACTTCTCTCCTGTAAGCGGAAGATCCGTGTACCCCCATTAGCCCTCCTCATTCTCCCAACCATATTATGTGGGAGTGTGACGAAGGCACTTATTCCCCTGAGAGAGATATTTATTCTCTTTCACGGGTAAATTGTGATTACTTGCAAAAAATAATTTATACAATGTATCATCTAATCTCATATGTTTTTTGTTTACTCTTTACTCCAGAATTCACTGGTTTCTTTTCTATCTATTCATCTCTTCAGTCCACACAGGTTGATCTGCGCAGTCAGCTCTGCATAACAAAAAGTAAGTCAAAACTATTTGATCTATTGCCATGGCACCACTGAATATACTTTCCCTGAATGTTCAGGGAATAAATGTCCCTCAAAAAAGGACCAAAGCCTTCCGTACTTTCCATAACAAGAAGGCTCACATAGTATGCCTCCAAGAAACACACTTCACCAAAGATTCTACTCCAAAATATATTTCTCCTTTTTATCAACAAATTTACACGGCTTCTGCCTGTACCAAGCAAAGGGGAACTCTAATTGCATTTCACCGATCCACACCATTCACCTTATCATCAGAAATTAAAGACCCAGAAGGTAGATACCTGATACTCATGGGTTATATAATGGATACAGCAATCACGGTGATTTCCTACTACGCTCCTAACAAACAACCTACACCATTCCTCTCACATATATTACAAGTGATTAATACACACAAAATAGGAACAGTGATAATGTGTGGGGATTCAAACCAGGTCCTCCTCCCATTTCTAGATAAATCACCTTTTACACCATCCAAAATAACCTCTAGATGACCTTTTTCTCAACTTCTTTCCAAATACAATCTGGTAGATTCGTGGAGAGAAAGTAACCCAATGAAAAAGAAATTCACTTATTTCTCGCACCCTCATCAAACCTTCACCAGAATAGATCATATTTTTCTAACAATAGGAATGATACCAGAAATGATTGCATCAGAAATAATTCCGATTCCGTGGTCTGACCATAATGCAGTATACACTACTATAGCCTCAGCCATACCAAAAGCGCATGACCCAACCTGGTACTTACCGGACATAATGCTCAAACACCCACTACATCAGATGGCTATTGAACAAGCTTTAAAGGAATACATATCAATTAATAATACAACAGACATCTCCCCAATAACACTGTGGGAAGCTCATAAGCCTGTCTTGCGTGGTACAATACAAAGACAAATGGCACTATTTAAACGGGAACGCAAAAATCTAGCAAAAAAACTAGAACTCAATTTTAATGCAGCCTACATATCATTTCAAGATAATCCATCTCAGAGTACAAAATCTCATCTGGAAAAATCTAGATTGGAATACGATCTATTTCTCACTGAGTCAGTTGATAAATCCCTCAAACGCTCCAAACACAATTTCTACATGAATACAAACAAACCAGGTACATATTTGGCTCGGGCATTAAATTCAACTAACAAATCTTTCAAACCAATACGTTTTAAATTATCAAAAAATGTTTACACTTGTAATCCAGTTAAAATAGTCCATAAATTTCACTCACATCTCGCAACTTTATACAAGACAAACAATGAATTTAATCCTACAGAGGCTGAATCCTTCTTCTCAAAAATAACCTTACCTGAGTTATCTCAGAATCAAAAAAGCAGTTTGGATGAGCCTATAACTATAGATGAAGTTGCTAACGCCATAAAAGACCTAAAACTTAACAAAAGACCAGGCCCAGACGGCTACTCGGCTTTATACTATAAAACATTCTCAGAAATACTCTCTCCCATTCTCACTGAAACTTTTAACAAACTTCTAGATGGACATTCTTTTCGGCAAGAAACACTAATGGCAATTGTTTGTATGATCCCAAAACCCCTTTCTGATGATACTTCCTGTGTGAATTATCGGCCTATCTCTCTGTTAAACCTCGATATTAAATTATTAGCAAAAATAATAGCAAAACGCCTCAATAGCATTATAGGAAAATTAATACATAGAGATCAAGTAGGCTTCATGCCAAATAGACAGGCAGGCGATAATATACGCAGGGCAGTGTTATTGGCACATATTGCTAAAAAACGGAAAATCCCTTTATGTTTTCTATCTCTCGATATTAAGAGGGCATTTGACACAGTATCCTGGCAATATATGCAATATTCATTACAAAAATGGGGTTTTGGACCCCACTTTTTAACATGGATCAAAGCATTATATAATAAACCCAAAGCCTATATAAAATATGCTGGATACAAATCTGAAGCCTTTAATATCGAAAGAGGTACCCGACAGGGTTGCCCACTATCTCCCTTATTATTTGCCCTTATACTCAAACCCATGGCCCAATACATCAGAACAAACCAAACTATAACTGGCATTGAAGTAGGAGGTATTACACACAAATTATGTATATTTGCAGACGATATATTACTTTTTCTATCATCACCACAGGTCTCTGGTCCTAACTTAATACCAGCTCTTGATGGATTTGCAGCCCTATCCGGCCTTAAGATTAATCCTAAGAAATGCCTAGTGCTTAATATTTCACTCACAAACATGGAATTGATCCCGGCTAGGGCTGCACTCCCATTCACATGGGCAGAAAAATCAATCCCATATCTTGGAATTCATTTAACAGCATCTCATTCTGACTTATTCTCAACCAATTATCCTCCTGTATTAAGACAGATCACAAATCTAATAAAACAATGGTCGCAACTTCCTTTATCCTGGATAGGGAAGATTAATGCAATCAAAATGACTATTCTACCCAAATTGCTTTATTTATTCAGAGTCCTCCCTATTCCAATTCCTTCCTATTTTTTGAGAATAGTACAAAAAAGAGCAACTTCGTTTATATGGGGCTCTTCTAAACCACGTATACCTATACACACACTACATCTTCCCAAAAATAAAGGAGGCCTGGGATACCCTAATTTTACTAACTACTACAGAGCAGCACATTTGGCCAGTCTGTCCAAATACCATGCAAAACAGGAAATCCCATTATGGGTATTTATAGAGGCTTCAGAAAATGACCCTCTATTAATATCAAATTTATTATGGCTTGATCCTAAAGACCGCTTTAAAATTCATAATCCCATAACTAAACACTTCTTATCTCTCTGGGATAAACTAAAAACCAAATATCAGTTACAATCGCCACACAATCCTCTCCTTTCTTTTATCAGAAATCCGGCCTTTTATCCGGCATGGATCTACCCAATATCTTTTAAAGCTTGAACAACATCAGGCATTCAGACACTAAATGACTTCATAGCATCTAAATCATTCCTTTCATTCCCATCGCTTAGAGAAAAATATGATCTACCAAACTCTGAGATATTTAGATATCTCCAAATCAAAAATTTCTATACACCATTCCTAAAGGGGGATACACCATTATCCCAATTATCCATTTTTGAATCAATCTGTACAAAAGATCCATTTGCTAAAGGTACAATTTCATCACTTTATAATCAATTATATGGAGTAGTAAATCTTAATAGACCCTCTTACGTTCAGAGGTGGGAGGAGGACCTGGGACAAACTTTAGAAGACACGGACTGGTCTAACATATGGCTCACATCTAAGTCATCTTCACCCAACATCTTAGCACTGGAGACAAATTATAAAGTCCTAACTCGCTGGTACCTTGTACCCACTAGAGTGGCAAAATATTCACCTAATACCTCAGCTCTTTGTTTTCGAGGATGCCCAGAAATAGGCACATATTTACACATATGGTGGACGTGCCCAGTAATCCAAACCTTCTGGAAGGAAGTCTTAGTGATTGCATCTAAAATATTTAAAAAATAATACAACCAGATCCATATTTAACTTTACTTAATCTAAAACCGGAATGGTTAACACTCTCTCAATTCAAACTTATGATCCAACTAATAACGGCTGCAAAACAAACAGTGGTCAAGGCATGGAAATTTACTACATTGGTACTAGCAGAAACAATTCACAGAATGAATAATACAATGTCCCCTGCTAAGATGGTAGCCATCGATCAAAATCAAATTCCAAAATTTGAAAAACTTTGGCATCCTTGGATAAAACAACAGTTCCTGTCAAACTTCAATGACTCTGTCCTGTTGCCATGGTAACAGATTAAATGACTTACAGAGACACCCATTCTAAGGCTTCAAAGAGAACTAAAAAGAATAATAAACTGACGAGCGGGACAACCTTGTGGACCATACCTCTACCTTTCAACCCTTTTTCTTCTTTCTCTTTCCTTTTCTCCACCTTACGATTAAAGCTCATTATCAGAATTTATTTGACCTATATACACTCTACTTGTAAACAATATGTATAGTAGGTATAAATCATTTAAATACCTACAAAAGTAACTAAGGAAATGATATATATCTTTAATTTAGGTTTACGTGAACCCAATGTTTAATATTTGAAATTTCATGATATTTACCTATATAAACCCTACTGTAAAACAATGAGCTTACTTTATAGATCCTTGTAAACTTACTTTATGTATCTTTATAACATTGTATACTCAATAAACTTCTTTTGACAAGGAAAAAGATCATGACAAGTCATGGAGTTGCAGGTTCACATGTCAATCTTTTGCTAAAGTGAAATTGTACATTCAAATATAACAGTTGCAACTTTTTAAAAAATGTGCAAATTTTAAACTGTAAAAAACACATGTACAACAGAACGAAAAAAATAAAACATGTTTGGTTTTTAAATTTTAGCTAAAATATCGATGATGTTGATAACTCTGTTTTGGAGATCATGCATGTTTTCTTTCATTTTCTCCAATTCCCTATTGAAAACCAAGAGCTCACTGATAAGTATTTGTGCACTTGCACTGCTGAAGTGAGTTTGGTCTTCCACAACATCCACATCAAATAAAAGATAAAAAAAACACACCATGTATTAGAAATATGCAGGCATCCATCTATTACTTGAAGCTGTGGTCTCAGACACTGATCTGTGGTTGACACAGTTTCAAGAACTTCACACAGTACTTCCTGCACATCAGCATCAACATCTTCTTCAGGGTGTGTGGTGAGTTGACTTTCTGGATCTTCAGGAGGTCCTGGGTTACTGGTGTCCACACACAGCTCAGATGTTCCTCTTCTTTTCTCCCCTATGTGAATCCAAAAAAGGTATACTTAGCAGACAGATATGTTAGGCTAAAAATAGTAATATGAAACATTGTTTGGAAGTGCATTTCATTTGTCTGTTTTGGCAGAGATCCAAGCTGAAAACATGATTTTTTCCCTTTCCAAAGCAGGAATACTTATCTGTTTTGTGCAAGTTTCACACATGGAGATACCCCTAGTATCCACTGGAACACCTGTGTGGGACACCATAACAAGGGTGTTATGGTGTCCCACACTGGTGCTCCTGCATCCAGCTGCTGAGTGTCCTCTACTGACACTGAATAAAGTTGACATTTCATTAGTTACAAACACATGTAGACAACAATTTAATGAACTTATGTTACATCAAAATAGGCTATAACAAAAGCATTTAACGTGCATCTCCCAATAATGAAGTATTGGTATTTGATCAAAAAGATGTTTCATATCCGCAAAAATAAAACTTGGCATTTTAAAATGTAGAACAGTAAAGAAAAGAACATGGACCAGCACAAAAGTAATAATAGGAACACAGGACAAATACTTTTTCGCAGCACTTTCCTGATCTTTCTATACTGATCTTCCTCTCTCAATTTAAGGTCTGACCAGCGTTTTCTCAACTGATTCTTGTTTCGTCGTACCCCAAAATTCTTGTGCAGACTTCTCACAACTTTAGCCATGATCTTGGCCTTTCTGGCATTTGGGGTTCTGTAAGGTCCATACTCCCCATCGTAGTCTGTCCTCACTAAGATGTCCACCATCTCCGCCATTCTTTAAATGACATATTTGTGGCCTTATATCTCCTCCTGGATCTGGAAGTGGCTTTCTCCGGGTTTTTATCATTGCTGCTCTCACCACACACCTGCTGTCTCGCCGCCATTTGCTCTCCCACTGCCCCGAAAGAGAAGAGGCGGGAAATACAGTAGAAAGAAGGACAGGGGCAGAGTTTCATGCATGCGCAGTGTATATAAAGCCATGACACGCAATCGATATAACGGCCGATCTGGGAGTGGAGGATGAACGATCACCAACGTGCAAAAGGAGCCATAAAACGAAGGTACAATTGGAAATTGGGGCATCAGTGGTTGGTGGGCTATACTGCTTAGATTGAGGCCTATATTGGGACCAGATTATGAGTTAAGCCTGACATAATGGTTTGTCTTGTGTTCTGTCTTGCAGGCATCAGAGAAATAATTGAAAATGGTGGATAAATTCACTCCGCCCGACTTTTTGCCTCTGTCTGTGGAAGGTAAAAAGTAGGAATTACTCTAATAAAATCAAGAGGAAGGCAGCAATGGAGAAACTTCTGGAATTGGTGAAGCCTCTGTACTCCAGGGCAGACATCAATTTTGTGAAGAACAAAATTGGAAACCTGAGGAGTATGATTAATAGGGAGCACAAGAAGGTCCAGGAATCACAGAGATCGGGGGATCAGCAGATGACATATACTGTATGTCCCCAGGCTGTGGTACTACCACAGCCTGCATTTTTTGTCCAACCAAACCCAACCCAGGTCATCACTCTCAACACTCCCTTCCACATCGGATGAGGCCACAGCTCCTGAAGTCCATACTGGTCCTTCGACAAAGGATGAAGATGTGGAGAAGCCCAACTTGACCCAGGTATAGCATTGTTGAACATATTTGCATCCAAAAATAGAATGATAATAACTAGATGTTATTGTTCAAAAATTTCTGCCTTAACAAAGTGGTTTCCATATCAATAGACAGTAGTGGCCAAAAACGATTGGGACAAGAAGAAAAAATACTGGGGTCAGAATGATAGTCTTTTCTATTTCTCCATATTCAATTTGCAACAGTCATGAGCTCAAAATTGTGTGTGATTGATGACCAAAAAAAATACTAATAATGTCCCATTTTTATATACAGGAAAGTGGCAGTTTGGAGTAGCCAGTGGCCAGCAGCCACACAGAATCCTAGATCCCTCCCCTACGCCCTCCTGCTAAAAGGGCCAGGAAGAGCAGCAACCTAGACAAGGCCACAGCTGCGTTCCTCAGCCACGCAAAGGCAATTAGTACGGCCCCAGATGCAGCTGAGGCATTTGGCTGTGTGACAGCTAGTAAGTTGAGCGATATGAATGTGGAGCAAAGGAGGATGTGCGAGGAACTATATTATTTTATTATTTTTTATTAATTTTTTTTTTTTTTTTATTTCTATTTTCCATTTGTATTTTTCTATCTTTCTATTCCCATTTCTTGTTCTCATTTTTTCATATTATTTTTGCTTCTCTACACTAATCCCACATTTTAGTACTTTTCCTGCTACCTCCCCCCTTCCATGGTCGTCCGTTAGCGCATTCAGTGTACCTCCTTGGTTTGTAACATTACCTTTTATTACTTTTTCACACTTTATCAAACCATTCCTGGTTTTAATTTTAATCAATCCATAAATAAAATAAATAAAAATTACCATTACCATTATTATTATTTACACCTATATTAGCTCTACCATTTCTCAAACAACCCCTCACAGCCTCCTCTTTCTCTTTTACATATAACTCACTGTCCTAGTACTTGTAGTCCCACAGCAATATTCACCACATGCTTATGTCGCAACTGATTGTAATAATCCTTTTTTAAATGTTTTATGTCACCAGATGTTGTTTTTTAGTCATGTTTTTAACATTCCCCTGTCCTTTCACCAAATACACATTACTCTGAGCTCCGTCCTGCTATATTGCCATGGTCTCTAGGACTCAGGAGCTTAGACAGTTTAATCTATAAAGCCCTCAACCAAAATGGCCCCCATCAGGCCTGAAGAAGGAGCACATGCTCCGCAAACGCGTCGCCTGTTACTGACCAACTCCTCCAACCAGAAGTGAGTCATCGATCGGCATCCTGGGCTTCTGAGGACCAGGAAGCGCCGGCATCCACCGGTGCAACCAGCCACTCCACTGTTCCCATGTCCTTGCCCCTGATGGACCCTCGGCTGGACACCCTGTTGGACTCCCTGATGGATTCCCCCTGGACAGCTCACTTTGGTAAAATGCTTACCTGTCACATACTTTTGTGATTACAATACATCCTGTGCCCAAAAAAACTGTATCTTATACTGCACTTAGAGTGGCGCTTTTTTGTGCTTTCTCTCTCATTACACAGAGTACTGCTTCTAATACTCCAATGAAGCTGCCTTCAAGTGCCTTTTCACAGACTTTATGGACTGTATTCAGTCACAATACTGTAAAATTGTTCTTTACTTTTCTATAATAAGGTGTACAACTAGCCAGGTGGATCTCACCTAGTCGATGCTAAGCGCCAACTTTTTCCTATTTGTATGTATGTGCGAGAAACTAATCCTCCAATTCCTCAACAAGGGGGAGGGGAGAAATTACATTAAAAACCCATATCTCTGATTTTGATGCGCCACCTCCAACACCTCCACAGCCACCACAGCAACCCCACTCACCATAGCAGCACCACACACCACAGCAGCACGCCAGACATTGGCAGTTTCAGCCACAAAACACCCAACAAGCCCGCTGGGCTGGGGATTTTCATCCATACAAGCACTTTTAATTTGCTTTTTTATTATTATGATTTTAGTCATTATACTTTATTTCTTTTTGTATGCAGATAATGCACTTTTTGTTTAAGTTATTGAATTTTGATTTGGATGGCAGAGAACGTGTCTAATTTATTTTAGTTTATTTTTGGAATATAAATAAAGAAAAAAAATGGACTCAGCCGATGTGGAAGGGACCGTTGACAGCGATGGCCTGGGTTCGGTCTGGTCTATCAAAAACCGCAGGCTGTGGTAATACCACAGCCTGGGGACATACCAATCATCTTCTGCTGCTCCCGATCTCTCAGAGTCCAGGACATTCTTGTGCTCCCTTTAAATGTACTCCTAGGGATGAGCTGAACACCCCCCGGTTCGGGTCACGGCAGAACATGCAAACAGACCAAAAATTTGTGCGAACACGGGAACCCCGTTAAAGTCTATGGGACTCGAACATGAAAAATCAAAATGCTAATTTTAAAGGCTAATATGCAAGCTATTGTAATAAAAAATGCTTGGGGTTCCAGGTCCTGCCCCAGGGGACATGTATCAATGCAAAAAAAAGTTTTAAAAACGGCCATTTTTTAGGGAGCAGTGATTTTAATATAGCTTAAAATGAAACAATAGAAGTGTGATATTCCTTTAAATATCGTGCCTGGGGGGTTTCTATAGTATTCCTGTAAAGTAGCACATTTTTCCCATGTTTAGAACAGTCCCTGCACAAAATGACATTTCTAAAGGAAAAAAAAGTCATTTAAAACTGCTTGTGGCTGTAATGTAATGTTGCCCCCCCAGCCCATTACCGGGCTCTTTTGGGTCTGATATGGATATTACCATGTTGCCGCCCGCCCACCGTCATATGATGGTGGAGCGGTGTGCTCTTGTTCTGGGCAGCCGTCATATGACGGCGGGCGTTTCACACAGGGCATGTACACGATCGCGGGCGCACAGCCCTGCACTGTTGGTGGCGGCGTGTCCCCAAGACACAGCGCGTCACTGACAGGGGTGAACAACAATTGGGCATGGCTGTTCACCATGTGATCAGCCGCGAATATGTCACGGCCGTTCACAAATGGTTATTCTCCGCTTTAGACCGCGCATGCGTGCAATCGGAGTGACCCTCATCTGTCACCTATCAGTCCCATAAAGTGCACCAGTCACCATCAGAGACTGCCATCAGTGACTGTCACCCATCACCTGTCACCCACCAATGACCATCACTTGTCACCCACCAGTGACCCTCACACATCACCTGTCACCCACCAGTGACCGTCACGCGTCACCTGTCCCCCATCGGTGACCGTCACCTGTCACCCATCACCTGTCACCCATCAGTGACCATCACCTGTCAGCCCATCAGAAAAAATATCCAAAAAATTCTACACAAGTGAGGAGGTGTTCCAGATCCTCTCCTTGACTGTCAGTTCACATGGAAGCAGTCCAAATGGTTGGCAGAGGCATAGTCAAAAAACAGGCCAGGATCAGTTTACGTGGAAGGCAGTGGCATGGTTATTTGAGGAAGCATGGGAAATGGTCAGCACAGATGATGAAAATGGGGAAATGGTTAAGAATATGGGCTAATATTAAAAAAAATAAACATGGGGCTTACAAAGGACATGCCTATTGGTCCACCCACCCCATCCACCACATGCCCATTTATTCTTCTGTAATGTCCAGGTCCCAATACGAGATGATAATGCACTTTCTTTATTTCAGTGACAACACCCAGTGCCCTCCCCGCAGTCATCCAAATTACGATAAATTATATAAAAATCGCCAAGACAAAATCGTTCCTTTCCCAACGATTTGCAGAACTCTATGTCCACGATAAGCATATATGTGTAGATGAGTCCCTGGTACCCTTTTCAGGCCGGCTAGGAATAAAACAATACATTCCTAGCAAAATACGGGACAAATACAGAGTGAAATTTTATAAGCTTTTCAAGAGAGTCACAGGATATCTGTATGTGTTCCGCATATACGAAGGAAGAGATTCCCAGCTCCAGCTCCCTGAGTGCCAGGCCTACATGGACACAACTGGTAAAATTTTATGGGACCTGGCATACCCACTGCTGAAGAAAGGTTATCACAAATATCTGGATACCTTCTACACCAGCCTTCCCCTCTTCATACACCTATACCTCGCAGAAACCCTGGCCTGTGGAACCTCCAGAAAGAATAGGAAGGGCTTCCAACAAGCCATAGTAAATAAGAAATTGCGAAGGGGAGAAAGAGCAACTTTGAGATGCAACGAAGTACTGGTCTTGAGGTGGAAGGATACCAGGAATGTGTACATCCCCCTGCCTGCAGCATAAACTGACCACACCTCTGCCTGCTACCTGGACTATGGAAATAATTAGCTGTAGCAAGAGGCAGTAAGTTTATGAAGGGCTGGAGAGCGGTACAATAATGAGTGCAAAAGGTAACAGTGTACCAGGACCAATATTATTGCTATTGCTGTGCTGGCTGTCTCTGCCTGGACAATTTCAATGGACAAATGTTTTGGCTTTGCTGACGATATCCTTGTGCTGACTATAGACAATATTCCTGCCTGCTGCTTGGATAATTACTATTGTTGCTAAGCACATCCCTGCCTGCTGCCTGCACCAATTCTCTCCTCTGGGGACACTACTAAAACCACAGGTAATACTTTGTTTTACTCTTTCCTCAATAGAATTTATTTTGGAGTGTAATTTTTGGTATGTAAATGGTACAGTAGGTGACCGCGATATTGTGTCAATCTCGCCACTGGTATTGGCGGGATTTGACACCTGCGAGCCCCGTTTTTTCCTTTCGCGATGAGCGACAAGCATTGCTGACAGCTGTCTGGTATGAATCATGAGGGGGAATGCCGCGCCAAATTTTAAATAAAAAACCGCATGGGTTCCCCCCCAGGGGCATACCGGTCCCTTAGGTCTGGTATGGATTTTAAAGGGAACCCCCTACACCGAAACCCCAAAATCCATACCAGACCCTTATCCGAGCATGCAGCCCGGCCGGTCAGGAAAGGGGGTGGGGACGAGCGAGCGCCCCCCCCGCGAACCGTACCAGATCGCATGCCCTCAACATGGGGGGTGGGCGCCTTGGGGCAGGGGGGAGCCCTGCAGCCCCCCCGCCCCAAAGCACCTTGTCCCCATATTGATGAGGACAAGGGCCTCTTCCCAACAACCATGGCCATTGTTTGTCGGGGTCTGTGGGCGGAGGGCTTATCGGAATCCTGGAGCCCCCTTTAATAAGGGGGCCCCCAGATCCCGGCCCGCCACCCTATGTGAATGAGTATGGGGTACATTGTACCCCTACCCATTCACCTGGGAGAAAAAGTGTCAATAAAAAACAAACTTTTTAAAGTAATTTATTAGGCAGCTCCGGGGGTCTTCTTCCGACTTCAGGGGTCTTCTTCCGACTTCTCCGCCCTCTCAGGCCTCTTCTCCCAGTGTCTGGTTCTTCTCCCACTCTCCAGCCTCTTCTCCGCGCTCTCTGGTTCTTCACCCGCTCTCTGGTTCTTCTGCCGGGCTCCTCCGCTATCTTCTGCTCTTTTGCCGCTCTTTTGCTAGTGGTGGCCCGGTCTTCTCTGTCGTCTTGTTCTGATGTTGACACGACGCTCTCTCCCACTGTAATACTGTGTGAGTGGTGCGCGATGATTTATATAGGCATGGGGCATGATCACGGGTGATGTCACAAGGTGACCCCACCCCTTATGATGTCACAGTCCCATCCTGCCCCGGGACTGTGATGTGAGATTTATGCTTGTAGAATGCTTGAAGGTGCTACTTCAATGGTGGGCCTCTGTATGTGGTCGGGCTGTGTAAAAGTTTCACACATGTGGTATCACCATACTCAGGAGTAGCAGAATGTATTTTGGGGTGTCATTTTTGCTATGTACATGCTATGTGTTGGAAATATCTTAAAAACGGACAACTTTGTGGCAAAAAAATGCTTTTTCATTTTTTTCCCACATTTTGAAAAAACTTCTGGAAAAAAATGAACCATTCAAAGGACTCATTATGCCTCATAGATTATATGTTTGGGTGTCTGCTTTCCAAAATGGGGTCATTTTGTGGGTATTTGTACTTTCTTGGCTTGTTACTGTCTCAAGAAATGAGATAGGTCTTCAGTACATCAGGTGTGATCAATTTTTAATGATTTGCACCATAGCTTGTAGACTCTATAACGTTCACAAAAAACAAATAATATACACTAATTAGGGTTATTTTTACCAAAGATATGTAGCCGTATAAATTTTGGCCAAAATTTATGAAGAAATATTACTAATTTGCAAAATTTTATGACAGAAACAAAGAAAATGGCATTTTTTCACCAAATTTTCAGTCTTTTTTTATTTATAGCACAAAAATCATAAAAAAAAAAACTAGTGATTAAATACCACCAAAAGAAAGCTCTATTTCTGTGAAAAAAATGACGCAAATTTCATTTGGGTACAGTGTTGCATAACTGAGTAATTTTAATTCAAAGTATGAGAGCGCTGAAACCTGAAAATTGGTCTGGGCAGGAAGGGGGTGAAAGTGCCCTGTAGGCAAGTGGTTAAGGGGAACCCCACACCCAAATATAAAAAAATGGTATGGGGCCGACAGGCCCTATATACTCAGAACAGCAGTATACAGGAGGTCCTTGGGTCACAAACAAGATAGGGACTGTAGGTTTGTTGTTAAGTTGAATCTGTTTGTAATCTGGAACAGGTACATTTTTTAAGTGTAGCTCCAGCCTAAAAATCTATTTTTAAGCTTTTTGGATAATATAGGGCAGGGTTATCACCCCTGTAACATTTTTTTTGCTGTCTGTGCCCCTGTTCAGAAGATTTCACCTCACTTTCTGTCCCAATGACAATTGGATTTTGAAAATTTTCGGTTATTAGGGAAACAAGGATTGGTGATAAAGCATTAGTGGAGACACCTTTTTCCCATATTAACTCTTACAGGAGAGAATTTCCCTTCCTAGGGGTAGATTTCCTCTCACTTCCTGTTGTCTCCCTCCGTTTGTAAGTAGGAGTCGTTTGTAAGTCGTGTGTTTGAAAATAGGGGACCGCCTGTATATACTACAGTCAGGTCCATAAATATTGGGACGTCGACAGAATTCTAATCTTTTTGGCTCTATACACCACCACAATGAAATTGAAATTTAACAAACAAGATGTGCTTTAACTGCAGACTTTCAGCTTTAATGAGGGTATTTACATCCAAATCAGGTGAACGGTGTAGGAATTACAACAGTTTGTATATGTGCCTCCCACTTTTTAAGGGACCAAAAGTAATGGGACAATTGGCTGCTCAGCTGTTATATGGCCAGGTGTGTGTTAATCCCTCATTATCCCATTTAAAAGGAGCAGATAAAAGGTCCAGAGTTCATTTCAAGTGTGCTATTTGCATTTGGAATCTATTGCTGTCAATTCTCAATATGAGATCCAAAGAGCTGTCACTATCAGTGAAGCAAGCCATCATTAGGCTGAAAATACAAAACAAACCCATCAGAAAGATAGCAAAAACATTAGGTGTGGCCAAATCAACTGTTTGGAACATCCTTAAAAAGAAAGAATGCCCCGTCGAGCTCAGCAACACCAAAAGACCCGGAAGATCACGGAAAACAACTGTGGTGGATGACTGAAGAATTCTTTCCCTGGTGAACAAAACACCCTTCACAACAGTTGGACAGATCAAGAACACTCTCCAGGAGGTAGGTGTATATGTGTCAAAGTCAACAATGAAGAGAAGACTTTACCAGAGTGAATATAGAGGGTACACCACAAGATGTAAACCATTGGTGAGCCTCAAAAACAGGAAGGCCAAATTAGAGTTTGCCAAACAACATCTAAAAAAGCCTTAACAGTTCTGGAACAACATCCTATGGACAAATGAGACCAAGATCAACTTGTACCAGAGTGATGGGAAGAGAAGAGTATGGAGAAGGAAAGTAACTGCTCATGATCCAAAGCATACCACCTCATCAGTGAAGCATGGTGGTGGTAGTGTCATGACGTGGGCATGTATGGTTGCCAATGGAACTGGTTCTCTTGTATTTATTGATGATGTGACTGCTGACAAAAGCAGCAGGATGAATTCTGAAGTGTTTCGGGCAATATTATCTGCTCATATTCAGCAAAATGCTTCAGAACTCATTGGACGGCACTTCACAGTGCAGATGGACAATGACCCGAAGCATACTGCGAAAGCAACCAAAGAGTTTCTTAAGGGAAAGAAGTGGAATGTTATGCAATGGCCAAGTCAATCACCTGACCTCAATCCGATTGAGAATCCATTTCACTTGCTGAAGACAAAACTGAAGGGAAAATGCCCCAAGAACAAGCAGGAACTGAAGACAGTTGCAGTAGAGGCCTGGCAGAGCATCACCAGGGATAAAACCCAGTGTCTGGTGATGTCTATGCATTCCAGACTTCAGGCTGTAATTGACTGCAAAGGATTTGCAACACCGTTCACCTGATTTGGATGTAAATACCCTCAAATTAAAGCTGAAAGTCTGCAGTTAAAGCACATCTTGTTCGTTTCATTTCAAATCCATTGTGGTGGTGTATTGAGCCAAAAAGATTAGAATTGCGTTGATGTCCCAATGTTTATGGACCTGACTGTATATGGCCTGCCCTATACACTCTGTGGAAAATTGGCCCTTAGGTGTTGGTGGTACCAGAACACTGTAAGCCCTCACAGTTACTCTTGGTGGGTGCTGGAACGGGCCCTGCTGTGAAACATTATATCAAGAATTGTAATTACATGCCCCTGTTAAACAGGGGCAGAAAATTGGGCCTTAGGCGGTGGTGGTGGTGGCACAACACTGTAAAGCCTCACAGATACTCTTGTTGAGAGCAGGAACGGGCCCTGCTGTAAAATATTAGATCAAAAATTGTAATTACAATACAGTGCAGCTGTAGTGCAGTTGCTACTACTTTTCTGGTGGTGAACACAGTACACAATACAGTGTAGTGCGGTGTTGCAAAACAAAATATACATCATGTCCAGAAGGCCACCAAGGAGAGGCAGATGCTCACAGGCTACTAAAAGAGGGCAAGCAGGCTCTGTGTCTACAGTCAGCAGTGCTGGTCATGGACATGGTGCATCCTCTGCCAGTGGCCGTGGGGCACACTTGTCCTTTTTTTCTGCTGCTGGCCGTGTTATTGAGCCAGAACACGCAGAAGAGTTGATGGAGTGGTTAACAAAGCTGTCCTCATCCTCCTCATCCTCTGTCACCCAGGCTCAGAGTAGTTTTCCTTCCTATGCAGCTGCCAAAGTGGCCTATTCCACCGGCTCCTTGTCCACAGTCACTGCTTCCGTAGCCCCACCATTATGCACGGAGGAGTCCCCCGAATTATTCGACCACAGTGTCGGGTACATGCTGCTGGAGGATGCACAGCAATTTGAAGGCTCTGATGTTGGTTCCCAGGTTGAGCAAGGGAGTAACATGAGCCTAGAGAGAGGGGGTGCCCAAGAAGGACAAGAAACTGGCAGTCATGTTCCCCCAGCTGCAGCATAGTGCCAAGTTTGCTCCCGTGACGAGGAGGGAGGGGATGATGAGGTAGCTGACTCTACTTGGGTGCCTGATAGAATAGAGGAGGAGGAGGCACAATTCCAACGAGGCAAGATGTCCTCTAGGGGGTAGCCACCCTACTGCATCACACCACAGAGCTCCGCAGGTGCAGGGCACTGCTGACTCCCCGCTGATTTTAAAAAGTTCCTTGGTGTGGGCCTTTTTGGACATGTGTGCAGCAGATCGCACCGTTGCTGTTTGCAGCCTATGTCTGAAGCGGATCAAGCGTGGCCACAACAGCAGCCGCTGGGGAACCACATGTCTGACTAGACATAAGACAACCTCCCATGCAGTCTTTTTCCCGTATACTAAATTTGAGATTTAATATCTCTCAGATATGATTTGGGTTAAATGAGAGTTCTTTGACCATGAGTGAAAGCTTTAACACAATAATAACATTTATTGGTGAGTAGTTGAAAGTCTATCTAATACACAACCATCCATATATAGTGTACACCAAGGAAGAAAATATTAGGTTCAAATAAGGGAATTACATGAAGAAATACAGAGAATATTCCTGAAAACATTAATCTGCAAACATATTTAGTAACAAGTAAAATGCAGACCTTTCCCAAAATTACCCTTTGCACCAAGGTTCCATTCTGATGGTTGCTCTCCCATAAAAGTGTGTGTTTCCCTCAAATCTAGTCTGTATATATCATTACATGCTGATGCCTCATTGGTTGGCATAGCGTGGCTCTGATTGGTGATCTTCCCTATTCCTGGTTAAGGACTGGCTACATCTCCAATCCCTATACTTTGCATAAGTCAGCCCCCTTTAATGCAAATCCTTGTGACTATTCTGAGCAGGAACTTAACTTGAATTTTGCCGGGAAGTTAAGTATTGATTATGGGTTGGCCTCCCTTCATTGCATATCCCAGCATGGGATCCTTTGAAGTGAGTATGTGTAAAACAATGAGGTTTGGATCCCATTGTTTGTATACACAAGCCTAGGCACCAACTTGTCTGGTCTACCAGAGATTTCTGTTAGGATAATATGTTCCACCCTACATAGATAAAAGCTAAATTAAATATTTTCATTAAATATAAATAAATTAAATATAAATTAAATATATTCATAATTCCAATATTTTACAGTTTTTAATGTAGATTTCACATAAACTCATAAGGCAACAAGTCAGTTGGCAACAGCACTTGAAAGACCCACATCAAAGAAAAAAGTGGACTTTTCCTTGCTCCTCATCTGGGATCTCCAACCCTACTCCAGTCCTCCTGAAAACCTGCACTGGGAGGAATGAAGGTATAGCAATAGGTGTCCCAAGTACTTGCGGACAATCTGCTAGCAGTACACCACCATCTGATTTTAGGAGGCAAATTTCCCTATCCCAGTTGCTAAACCGTAAAAAGAAATTCGGTCCCAGCCACCCACATGCTCACACTCTGAATGCTAGCTTGAATGCCAGCTTGGCCAAATTGCTAACACTGCAACTACTGCCTTTTCAGTTGGTAGACTCTGCCCCCTTTTGTGAATTTGTGGAATGTGCTGTACCTCAGTTGCAAGTTCCAAAACGCCATTTATTTTCATGGAAGGCAATTCCAGCTCTCTACCAGCATGTGGAAGGCAATGTTTTTGTCTCATTGGACAGGGCGGTCAGCAGTAACGTGTATATTACAGCAGACTCATGGTCTAGCAGGCATGGGCAGGGATGTTACCTTTCCTTCATGACACACTGGGTAACTCTGCTGGCAGCTGGGAAGGATGCAGGGCTGGGATCAGTATTGTTGGAGCTTGTTCCACCACCACGCCTCCAAAATGCTAGCGGTGATTCTGCCACAGCTCTCTCCTCCACCCCCTCCTCTTCTTCTTCCTCTATGGCCTCTTCTGCAGATTTGCAGAAGTGCTCCATAAGCTTTCAAGGGGCTACGCATGCACTGAGGCTAAAAGATGCCATGCGGTGCATGAGTTACATAGTTACATAGTAGGTGAGGTTGAAAAAAGACACAAGTCCATCAAGTCCAACCTATGTGTGTGATTATATGACAGTATTACATTGTATATATGTTGCGGTCATTCAGGTGCTTATCTAATAGTTTCTTGAAACTGTTGATGCCCCCCGCTGAGACCACCACCTGTGGAAGGGAATTTTACATCCTTGCCGCTCTTACAGTAAAGAACCCTCTACGTAGTTCAAGGTTAAACCATTGCTTAGGGGACAGGAGCCACACTGGGGCAGAGATTCTGTCAGCTCTGCAGGGGCAGGCTCAGAGGTGGTTGACGCAATGCCAGCTTTAGCCAGGAATGGTTGAATGTGATGATGGTACCAACCTTCTCTTCGCCCTCCGACAGGGACACTTGACCCGAGCTCCATGTTTGGCACATGTCCTGAATTTGGTGGTGCAGCGGTTCTTGAGCAGGTACCCAGGCTTACAGGATTTCCTGAGGCAGGCCAAAAAAGTCTGTGGTTATTTCCGCTGGTCATACAATGCCAGTGCTCGGCTGGCTGACATTCAAAGGGAATGCAACCTGCCCACCAACCGCCTCCTTTGTGACATGCTCACTAGGTGGAACTCAACATTGGCAATGCTGCAGCGGCTGCACATATAGCAGAGGGCCATCAATAAGTTCCTGTGTGAGTATGGCACCAGGACAGGGTCAGGGGAACTTGGCTTCTTTTGGCCACACCAGTGGCTACTGATCAAGGATGCATGCACTGTCCTGTCACCATTTGATGAGGCCATGAGGATGGTGAGCAGTGACAATGCATGCATCAGTGATACTGTCCCTCTTGTCTTCCTGTTGGAGCACACGCTTCTTGGAATAATGGACAGGGCATTTGAGGCAGAACGGTGTGCAGAAGAGGAGGACTTCCTTACCTCTCAAGGACCCATTTATCCATATATTATTTCTGTGGGCCCGCCAAACACACAGGAAGAAGAGGGGAGGAGGAGGATTGTGTCAGCATGGACATGGAGGATAACACTCAGCAGCAGTCTTCAAGGGATGGTTTTCAGTTCTCAGAAACCCAAGGAGTTGTACGTGGCTGGGAGGAGGTTGTTACGGATCATGTGATCCTTAGTGATCCAGAGGACTCAGAATCGAATGCCTCTGCAAACTTTCGCAGGCTTTGCAGAATGAGGGAGACCATGCAGCGTAAGGACCCTAGGATTCATGGTATCAAGAGAAGGAATCATTACTGGCTGGCAACCCTTCTTGATCCATGTTACAACGGTGAGGTTGCAGAACTCATCCTGCCTTCACAGAGGGAGCAGAGGATGAAACATCTTCAGGAGGCCTTGAAAGAAGGTTTGGGCAATGCATTTCCAGACCCTGGGAGGTTACAATTTCCTGGTGCTAGACAATGTGTTGCTGAAGCTTCTGTCAGGTCACCTGAGGCCAGGTGACAGATGCACACCATTGGGGTCAGGACTGCACCGCAAAGGTAGTGGACCCTATGGCTGACTGCTGCGGATGGGAGTCTAGGTGGTTAAGGAAGGCAGGTCCGCTGGAACACCAACATGGATCCCACAGGGGCTAGCATAAGATTACCCAGGGTGTGGAGTCTAAGAGCCAGCAGGTGTTCATCAGAGCCTCTAGTGGTGAGGATGGACTGGATTGCAACTGGCCCCAGGTTCTCCCAACTCACGCCCACTGTAGGCTACAGGAGGACAGAGATAGTAAGGGAATAAGCCAAAGGTCGGAGTGACTAGCAGACAAGGATAAACATAGAACACACCAAAAGTCAGGGTCACAAGCAGGCAGGGATAGTCGAGAACAAGCCAAGATCAGTAACTGGAATCAGACCTAGAAGACACAGCAAGACGCACATGGAAGCTAAACACACAAAGGTTGATCAGCAAGGCAGGCTTGCAGTACACAGGTTAATATAGAGTTCCCTGATAGGGGCTGGGGTGAAGCCATGCTTTGAGGAGAGATTATTTAAGTAGCCAGGCGAGAGTGGCTGGCCTCTAAAGGTGAACACATGGAGGAGAGGTAAGCTGACAGACAAAGATTACTGTATAAGCATGACAGCTTTGTTCAGTCAGAGGAAGAGCAGTGGAGAAGGTGGCCGGCTGACCGATGCCTTTAGACAATTTTTCAGTCCTCAGTGCCAAGGTCTGATCGGTTCAAGCAACCATCGCCAGTGTCTGCACTACATGGTACAGGAATATCTAGGGGCAAGAGCAGACTTGGAGACCTTTCCAACAGAGCATCCACTGGGTTACTGGGTCTTGAGGATGGACCACTGGCCAGAACTTGCTTTATATGCAATTGACCTACTGGCCTGTCCTGCATCCAGCGTTCTTTCTGAATGCACATTCAGTGCTGCTGGAGGGTTTGTAATGGATCATAGAGTGCGCCTGTCCACAGACTCCCTTATAGGCTCACATTCATCAAGCACCTTATGCTGATGTAACTGATTGAGTTTTCTTTTTTTTTCCAAAAATTTTTTATTGTTTTTCAGTAAGTAAGGTTACAATAGGCATTGAACATACATATTGAATATGGACGATATGAACATGAACCGGCGGTAAAAAGCAATCAGGCCTACAATCTTACATTGTTAACATGTAAATCTATATCAATATCATAATTTAACCGACTATTTTTGTATTTCAATTATAGAATTACTGAGACTGTAGAGGGTCCTGTGTTATACTCGTACTGTCTCATGAAAAAATCAGTATTTGGGGGTGTAAGTGTTATGGATCGAGGTAAGGACTTATGGGGCGTACACATGGTCGGACTTTTCGACCGTACTGGTCTGACGGACGCCGATGGACCAAATCCGGAGGACAATCCCATCGTGTGTGGGCTTCACCGGACCTTCAGCGGACTTTTCCATTTGCAAATCTGACAGACTTTAGATTTTGAACATGCTTCAAATCTTTACGTCGTAACTCCGCCGGACCCAGAAATCCGCTCGTCTGTATGCTAGTCCAACAGACAAAAGCCGACGCTAGGGCAGCTATTGGCTACTGGCTATCAACTTCCTTATTTTAGTCCGGTGTAAGTCATCACGTACAAATCTGTTGGACTTTGGTGTGATCGTGTGTAAGCAAGTCCGTTCGTTAGAAAGTCTGTTGGAAGTCTGTCAAAAGTCCGCTGGAAAGTCTGTCGGACCAGTCCGGTCGAAACAACATGACTACGCCCTCTTATGAGCTCACAGTCCCAGCATGTCCCAGGACTGTGATGTCAAAGGGGGCGGTGTCAACGCCTATATAAGTCATAGCAGAGCGCACAGACAGCATTACAGCCGGAGAGAGCTTCGTGTCAACATCTCTGGAAGAGAAGAGGGAAGAAGATGATCCAGATGTCCGGGCTTCTCCGCTAGCAAAAGAGCAGCAAAAGAGCAGAAAATAGCGGAGGAGCCCGGCAGAAGGAAGAAGGCACCGGAGAAGAACCAGAGAGTGCGGAGATGACACTGGAGAGAGGGAGAAGTGGCCTGAGAGATCCCTGAAGTCGGAAGAAGACCCCTGAAGTCAGAAGAAGACCCCTGGAGCTGCCTAATAAATTACTTTTAAAACCTGTGTAGTGTGTTTTTTTTATTGATACTTTTTTTCCCTAGGTGAATGGGTAGGGGTACCATGTACCCCATACTCATTCATATTGGGTGGGGGGCTGGGATCTGGGGGCTCTCCTTTTAAAGGGGGCTCCTGGATTCCGATAAGCCCCCCGCCCACAGACCCCGACAACCAACGGCCAGGGTTGTCGGGAAGAGGCCCTTGTCCTCATCAACATGGGGACAAGGTGCTTTGGGGTGGGGGGGCCGCAGGGCGCCCACTCCCCCAAAGCACCCACCCCCCATGTTGAGGGCATACGGCCTGGTACAGCTCAGGAGGGGGGGCGCTCGCTCGTCCCCACCCCCTTTCCTGACTGGCCGGGCTGCGTGCTCGGATAAGGGTCTGGTATGGATTTTGGGGGGACCCCCATGCCGATTTTTTGGCATAAGGGGTTCCCCTTAAAATCAATACCAGACCTAAGGGCCTGGTATGCCCCTGTGGGGAATTCCCTCTCACGCTCGCCGCAATAGGAAAATGTGTTTTTCCTATTGCAGCCAGCGCGAGATGTACAGTACTCTGTCACTGAGAACCAGCGTGATGGGTTCACGCTGGAAACATTTTCGCGGCCGCGTACTGTAGTTTGTACAAAAGTCCGATGTTGTTGTGTACACACGATCGGATTTTGCTCCATCGCACTTTTGTTACGCGGAAAGTTTGTCCGTTCGCACAACCAACAAAAGTCCGATGGAAACAGAAAAAGTTTGTCCGATGGAGCGTACACACGGTCAGATGTTGCTCCAAAACAGCTAATTTGCATGTTTGTTGTCAAAAAGTCCAATCGGGTGTATGGGCCTTTAAAAGATGTTGAAGCTATGTATGTATTTTACTGGTAAGTGTCAGGATATTTGAGTTCAAGTCTTTACTGTTTTGGGGAAAAAAGGTGGGAGTATTCAGTTGTTGTTCGATAATGTGTCCAACATGCCCATTTGATACTGAAATACTCTTGCTACATGAATTAATTCTTTCATTTCAGCGATTCTGTTGATTTTGTTGAACCATTCTTTGATGGAGGAGGGTGTTTGAGATTTCCAGTGAGTAGGAATGCACTGTTTTGCTGTGTTGATCATGTGCATTGCAAGTGATTTGTGATATGTTCACTGTGAAAGATGTGAGTGGTGTAGTAGAAATTGAGAGGGTTTTTTTTCCAGATTGTAGGTGGTGACTTGCGTGATTATCCTGTGTACTTCTGTCCAGAACGTTTGGATATAGGGGCATTCCCACCATATGTGAAGTAAGGTTCCTGGTTGGTCTGTACACTTCCAGCATTCCTGGTTGGTGTGCGATACCAACGAGTTTGGACTTTGAATCCATTCTCCTGGGTAGTCACATTGATAGATCCCATGTGAATTTTGAGATAAATTTTTCCCACTCTTCCGGCGAGAGAGCTATAGACAGATCTCTTTCCCAAGCAGTACACATTGTCGAGTTATTAGGTTTACAGGCTGTGAAGAGAAGGGAGTGTGTAGCTGATATCAAGTGCATCTGGGGTGTTTTCTGGGAGCAAAGGTGCTCAAAAAGAGTCAATTGTCTGGAACAGGAAAATTTCCTTTCTAGGTTTCTTAAGAAATGTGTGGTCATGAGCTATGTCCATTCTGGTATCTGAGGTTTGTCAAATTAAGAGGAAAGTTGAGATGCCGAGGAGAGTTTCTCTTGGTTGTAAAATTTGTGAGTCAAGATCTTTCCATCAGGCCAATTTTGAGCTAGGAAGTAAGCGTGCATACCTGGGGGAAAGTCCAGGTTCAGTCTGATTGGAGTCATTGGGGCTTGGATGTTGAGATGGAGGAGCGTTTGCAAGTCATGTGAAAGCATTGGATTGTTGGTCTGATTAGAGGGTGGGGCTTTTGTTCGGTAGGAAAGTGGCTTTCCAAAATCCAAAGCAACGATGCTAGTGAGAGATTCGTGAAGGAGTCTTCCAGTCCAACCCAATCTTTTATGGATTTGTGGAGGTTCAAATCCAGGATTCTGGTCATATGTACAGCTTTGTAGTAGTTGGTAAGATCTGGTAAACCTATGTCTCCTAGGTGTTTGGGTAAGGCTAGTTATGCATATTTAATCCTAGGTTTGCGGCTCCCCCAGAGGAAGATAGAGCTGATGTGTCTGTAGGATTTGAAGAAGGTCAGTGGTACCTGGTTCGGAACAGTCTGCAAGATATAGAGGATTTGTGGTAGAGCGTTCATTTTTAGAATTGCAGCTCTCCCGAACCATGAGAACATCGGCCGGTTCCAATTTTTGAGGTCTTCTGTAAGTTTGTTTAGTATCAGCAAGTAATTTTTTGCATACGGGTTTGATAGTTTTGTGGGTAGTTGTATTCCTAGATAGGTGAGTGCATCTGGTTACCACTGAAAGGGGAAATTTGTTTTGCAGTGATCAACTAGGGAAGAAGGTAGGGAGACATTAAGAGCAAAAGATTTAGTAAAGTTAATTTTGAGGTTGGATAACAGACCAAATTACGAAATTCTTCAAGTAGTACTGGGATTGTGATATGTGGATGAGTGAGGGATAGGAGAATGTCGTCCACGTAAGCGGCTAATTTGTATTCTCTTTGGTCAGTGGATACTCCCTGTATGTCTGGGTTATGACGTATAGAGCATAGAAGAGGTTCAAGCGTGAGGACAAAGAGGATGGGGGAAAGGGGACATCCTTGCCTCGTTCCATTGTCAATAGGGAAGGCATTTGACAGGGTGTTATTTACTCTAATTCTGGCTGAAGGTTGCGCATACAATGAAAATATGAGACTGAGCATGTGTGGGCCTATGCCCATTGTTTGTAGGACAGCAGCCATATAATCCCAAGACACCCTGTCAAATGCCTTCTCCGCATCCAAAGAGAGAAAGAAACCTGCCTGTTTTGAGGTAGTCATGAGGTGGAGTAAGTTGTTTGCTTTTATAGTATTGTCCCTGGCTTCCCTGCCAGGGACAAAGCCGACTTGATCTCGGGAGATGATTGATGGGAGTAGTGGAAGAAGTCTATTGGCTAGAATTTTGGAAAAAATCTTATTGTCTACATTAAGTAGTGAAATCGGCCTGTAGTTTGCCGGTTGTGATGGATCTTTATTATCTTTGGGTATAGCTGTAATGTGTGCTTGTCTGGCGTGAGTGGGTTGGATTCTGATAGGGAGTTAAGAGCTTTTAAGAAGGGTGCATAAAAGCATGTCAAAGAATGTTTTGAAGTAAACAGCAGATAGACCATCAGGGCCTGGGCTTTTTCATGACTTCAGGCTTTTAACGGCTTCTTTAAGTTCCTGTTGGGTAATCGGGCTTTCTAGTATGCTGGTGGATTCTGGAGAGATCCCCTTGGGGCAGTGCATTTCTAAAAAACTTTTAATTTCAGCTTGGCGTTCCGCAATGGAGGAAGTTGGTGTGTTAGATTATATTGTAAAGTTTTGTGTAGAATCTCTCAAATTCCTGGGCTATAGCCGTATTGCTTGTGTGTATTTGACCTGTTGGGGAGTGTATTTTATGTATCATCGTTTTGGCTCTCTTTGAGTGAAGTGCTTGGGCGAGCAAGTGCCCGCTTTTGTTTCCCGATTCATAAAATAGCTTGTGAGATAGCATGAATTTTTTCCTAACTGTGTGACTTAGTTCTTCCTGTAATAGTTTATGTGTGTCTGTGAGATCTTGGAAAGATTTCTGGGCTAAAGTCTGTTTGTGGAGGGCCTCCAATGTCTTAAGTTTATGGTATAGGCCAGCGAGGTATCGTTGCCTTTCTTTTTTAATTGTCGCCGCCATTGAGATGAGTCTGCCTCTTATCACACATTTATGTGCTTCCCATTGGGTTAGGCTGGAGGTCTCCGGTGTGTCATTTTCTCGAAAATAGTTATCTAAACAATTGGTAATTGTTGAGGTTCTGGATTTATCCGTCAGTATCATGGGGTCGAGTCTCCAAATATTGGTGTACGTGATCTTATCAGGGAAAGTCAGGGTTAGCGTAATCGGGTGATGGTCCGAGATGGTTATGGGTTCTATCATCGCCTTAGACAAGAGAGGAAGATCCCTCTGAGTGAGAAACAAATAATCCAGTCTGGAGTATTTTTTATGTGGTGCTGAAAAAAAGGTAAAGTCCTTTTCCTGTGGGTGCAAAATGTGTCATAAAGAAAAAGAGGCCGAATACTCAGTTTTATTTGGCGTGGTGTCCTATATGGTAGGCTGGACGTCCCTGTAGATGTGTCTAGGATAGGATCAAGTGGGGCATTGAGATCTCCTCCCAATATGAGTATGCCAGTTTGGAAAGAGGCAAGGGATCGCAGTGTTTTACGAATGAATGGAACTTGTGAAACATTGGGGCAGTAGATGTTTGCTAGCGTAATTGGTTTATTTTGGAAATCCCCTTTTAGGAAGACATATCTCCCTTGCTTGTCAATTAGTGAATCTGTTATTTTGAGAGAGGTGTTCTTAGAAATGAGGATTGTGACTCCTTCATTTTTGGAGTTCGGTGTTGATGCATGGTAGCTTGTCAGAAAGTCTCGGTTAGAGAATTTAGGGATTGCTGCTGAGGAGAAGTGAGTCTCCTGTAAGAGCATCCGCCTTCATGCTTTTCATGCATGTTAGTACCTGGGATCCTTTTTCGGGTATATTGACCCTTTTGACATTAAGTGAAACTACTTTAAGGTAGACATTTTTTGTTGTGGTTCTGGTGTCTGCCATGATGTCTCGAGGTTTAACTGCACTAGGGGTAGTTCTCCTAGAGGAGGGAAGCAAGAGAGAGACCAAAAGGGGGGGATGGGTGGTAGTATGGGGGAGGGGTGTGAGGGGAGGTAACGGGTAAGGAAGGTGGAGGGAGGGGGGAGCTTGTGTCTAAGCTGTTGGTAAAGGGTGGGAGTGGGGGGTAGGTGATGAGAGTTGTGGTCTTAGGTTGACTGGCTGTGATTAGGAACTTTTTCTCTAATCACTTATAGTGAATCCAGTAGAGGTCAGTCGGTACTCTCAGAGTCCGCTGTGCGTGGGTGTGGTTGGGTGAGGTTCCTAAATGGTGTGGTACTCTTGTTCCAGTGAGGTCTTAGTGTTTAGTGCGGTTATCGCTTGCTATTAGAGGGCAAATGATCCAGCATATTGGTAGAATTGAGCTAAGCTATGAGTGTGTATAGGGGAATGAGGGGAATTAATTTTGGATGATATCTTTGGTTTAATGCTTCAAGCGGAGTGGTTTGAGGCCATGTATGTGTCATGGGATGTGACATCATTGGGGTTAATGTGTTGAATCAATGTGTTCAACATAGTACACAAAAAATTATAAACATATATAACAAAGTAGAAGCATAACAGTATTATGAATTCATTGAGTTTACAGAACTTATTTAACTGAAAAACCAAATGTGGTAACAACAATGGTAATCCTGCCGTGGCTAATCTGTGTTAGTAACCCTGGAGAGGGGTGAGGGATGGGGGTTGTGAATCCACGACCCTAGGGCCCAGTCTGGAGTAACATGTCTACAGTGGGTATAATAAATCTACTTGGAGATCTAGTAGTTGGAACCGGGGAATATGATATGATATTACCGTTTTTGTGTCTAGCAGGCTCAGGAGATGTGTTAGTAGGTCAATATGAGCTCAAGAATAACTTTAGTGTTGGCAGTAATCAGGGAAATACTCGTGTGAGCTCATTTACGTTCAGGGTGTGGGAGAAAGAGAGTCAGATGATGGCGGCACTGAGTTATAGTTAAATGTTATTAGGAAAGGGTTCTAGCAGACGTTTCAGTTCCTATGGTCACTCCATAGAGAGTTTGGTTAAGTGTGCGTGAGATCCAACTCATCATTCCTACAGAGGGTTCTGCAATGATATGGGTCCACATGGAGAGTGCCGCCCTCATCTGTGTCTCAGTAGCATGTACATTTTAAACATTTGCAGGCATGACATTACCTTTCTGACCTATCTCCTGTCTTTCTTATAATTGACAGTTAGGAGAAATAGTGGCAGTACAGAACTGAGGAGTAGTTAAATTGGTGTACTCTTTCTCATCTGAGGGAGGTAAAATAGTCTTTACCAGTTACCTTATGTGAGGGTTCACCTTCTTTCACTTTAGTGGTAAACTTTAAAGTCTGTGGAAAAAAGAAAGGAAAAAAAAAAGAGAAAGAAGAGAAAAAATAAATAAATAAAAAAAGAAAAAGAAGAACAAAAAGAAAAAAAAAAAGAAAAGAAATTTCCACCACCAGCTCAGGCAGTAGAAAAAGAGGGAGAAAAAACAAAAAGGAAAAAAAAATTTAAGGTGGCTGAGTACTTTATAAGTTCGATCGTCATCTGAGACGTTTCCAGTAGATCTGCTTCCTGGGGTGTAGTTGGAGAAAGGCAGTCACTTTAAACTGTCTGTGTTCTTTTTCTATGTCTGTTTCAATTATGTTTTGAGGGGGTGCATATCTCCAGGTGGCGTAGTGGTGGGGTAGGTGGAAGGCTTTTTGCCTTCTGTCTATTGGATGAAAGGGTGCGTATATGTTTCTGAACAGTATAGTACATGTACATTTCTTCTTTAGCCAACAGCAGGGCCACCATTGGGCGAGTAAACTGAAGTTAGGGTCGTTTACATTGGTAACTTCATGTGAAAAAGTCAGTGTGCAATCTATATCTGTCTTCTTCTGTTTATATACAATCTTCAGGTTTTAGACCGCGATTGGAGAGGTAGGGTATTAATCTAGTTTATGAGTGGTGAGCTCTGCGGTGCTCTGGGGATGCTGTAGGGCTGCCATTTTTCGGGATCCCCGCTGTTTGGGATGGTGAGGGTGGAGGATGTGCGTGGCGGCGTCAGATGCTGAAGTTTCCCGCTTCAGTGATGCCATCCATGGAGGTGGCTCTGCAAAGTAAAGGAAGATGGAAATCACTGTACCAGTCAGGCAGGTCCATCAGTGGGAGGTTGAGTGAGGTACAGAAATGTTCCAGGTCTTCTGGCACTCTGAGATTTTCAGTGTGACCATTGTGGGAAGCCGATAGACAAAAGGGAAACTTCCAGCGGTATACTATGTTTCTGGCCCTTAGTACATCCAGCAGGGGTCTCACTTCTCTCCTCCTCTGCAAAGTTATGCTGGATAAGTCTTGGAATAATTTAATGTCAGAGCCCTGAAAGAAGAAGTGTATGCGGCCTCTAGCTTTGTGGAGGATTTCTTCCTTCAGGAGAAAGTCAGCCAGGCAGCAAATTATGTCCCTGGGTGGGTCAGTATCCCTTCCTCTCGGGCGTAGCGCTCTATGGATGCGTTCCATAGCTATAGGGGTGTCTGGGGGTCTTTCTAGAAGCTCATTGAAAAGGGCAGTGACCATGCGAGAGAGCTGGACAGAGTCAATTGATTCAGGGAGGCCTCTTACCCTTAAGTTGTGGCGTCTTCCACGATTGTCCAGATCCTCTCTATGCCTGTTTATGTCTCTGAGGTGGGTGGCATGAGATTCTGTCACTTGCTGCACTTGACACAGGGAGGCGTCATGGTGGGCTTGAGTTTCTTCAACCTCCTCCATTCTCAGGTTCATCACCTGAATGTCTGATCGTAGGTCAGAAATGGCAGCAGACAATGTATTTTTAATGTCTGCTGCCACTGTGCAAAGGTTGGCTAGACTTACTGCTGAGTCAGCCTGCATTCTGGGTGAAGGAGGGGGCTGCGGCTCTGGTCTCTATGCTGATTTTGGCTGTCTGAGGGGGATGTGAGGGAAGAGGCTTGTGATGGTAGCATGTCTCCCTGATGTTGTGACTGGAATATCTCCGGTATATTGCGGCTTAGCTGAGTGTCCAGGTGTCTGGGAGAGTGGTGTCGGGTTGCAGAAGCACTCCTACGTGTGCTTTTCATCTTTTATTCGCTGGATGTGCACTGTAGTCAGCTAACTTTACCTCATGGAACAGGAGCTGAGAGTTCAAGCGTCCATCTTAGAACGGCTCCAGGCCACGCCCCCAAAATTGATTTTTTTATGGATGTGGGATCCTGTGAAGATTGCCTATGCTGAGTGACTATCCTATTCCTCCTCAGTCTTGATGATGCTAGCTTCCAACAATATTTTTGGTTTAGGTCACCACCACCACCACTGCCTAAGGCCCAATTTTTCTGTCCCTGTTTAACAGGGGCATATAATTACAATTTCTGATCTAATATTTCACAGCAGGGCCATTCCTGCGCCCAACAAGAGTATCTGTGAGGGGTTACAGTGTTGTGGCACCACCACCACCAAAGTCCCAGCAGCAGAAAAAAGGACAAGCGTGCCCCATGGACACCTGCAGAAGATGCACCATGTCCATGACCAGCACTGTGGACTGCAGATGCAGAGCCTGCTTGCCCTCTTTTAGTGGCCTGTGAGCGCCTGCCTCTCCTTGGTGGCCTTCCGGACATGATGGGGATTTTGTTCCGCAACACCACACTACACTGTATTGTGTACTGTGTACACCACCAGAAAAGTAGTAGCAACTGCACTATGGGTGCACGGTATTGTGTACACCACCAGAAGTCTAATAGAAACTATGGGTGTACTGTATGTATTGTGTACTGTGTACACCACCAGAAAAGTAGTAGCAACTGCACTATGGGTGCACGGTACTGTGTACATCAACAGAAGTGTAATAACAATAACAACTATGAGTGTACTGTATTGTGTACACCACCAGAAAAGAAGTAGCAACTGCACTATGGGTGCACGGTATTGTGTACACCACCAGAAAAGTAGTAGCACCTGCACTAGGGGTTCACGGTACTGTGTACACCGCCTGAAGTATATTAGAAACAGTACACAGGAACGGACTGCAGTGAGATATAGCTAAACTGTATGCAGTGGATATATATATATATATATATATATATACAAGACTATCTGTATATATAAATATATTAAAAACACTGCAGCTAACCGAATCACCTGCCTGCCAGAAGTATATTAGCAACAGTACACCAGGAATGGCCTGCAGTGAAATATAGCTAAACTGTATGCAGTGGATATATATATATCTATATATCTATATATATCTATCTATATATATATATATCTAAATATATATTTTAAATACACTGCAGCTAACTGAATCACCTGCCTGCCAGAAGTATATTAGAAACAGTACACCAGGAACGGCCTGCAATGAGATATAGCTAAACTGTATGCAGTGGATATATATATATATATATATATATATATATATATATATATATATATATATATATATATATATATATATATATATATGAGACTATCTGTCCCCCCTCCCCTTCTCTTGTCGGCAACACATGTAAGGGGAAAGCTTCCTGCCTATTGTTCCTCCCTCACCATTGGCCGCAACAGAGGGCCAATCAGAGAACTAGAGGGGCATCATGGAAAATGTAGTCCCAGAGATAGGTGGCCCAATTGTTTTCAGCAGGGAGCTGACTACACTTCCCAGCATGCACTCTGCTGGGGGGGAGAGAAAACCTGGAAACAAGCTGAGAAGTGCCTGTAGCAGCTACTACAGGAGACATAAAAAAGCGAAAGAGAGGACTGTGCTGGGGGAACTAATAGTCCCAGCACCACCAGAGAGAGCCACGCTGTACCCGCACCACCAGAGAGAGAGCCACGCTGTACCCGCACCACCAGAGAGAGCCATGCTCTACCCGCACCACCAGAAAGAGAGAGCCACGCTTTACCCGCACCCCCAGAGAGAGCCACGCTGTACCCACACCACCAGAGAGAGAGTCACGCTGTACCACACCACCAGAGAGAGAGCCATGCTGTACCACACCACCAGAGAGCCACGCTGTACCTGTACCACCAGAGAGCCATGCTGTACCCGCACCATCAGAGAGCCATGCTGTACCCGCGCCACCAGAAAGAGCCAAGCTGTACCCGCACCACCAGAGAGAGAGCCATGCTGTACCACACCACCAGAGAGAGCCACGCTGTACCACACCACCAGAGAGAGAGAGCCACGCTGTACCGCACCACCAAAAAGAGAGAAAGTCAGTGTCACTGGGCAGTGTGGGCACTATAGGAGACAGACAGTACTAGCATTGTATGGCCACAATAGGACTGGGACACTGGGGACTGAACTGCAAAGGGGCACTGTAATCATTGCAGTGCCCCTTTACAGCACAGTTCCCTTTATATCACTGTGTCCCTACACATTACAGTGTGGAGGACCCACACCAGCCATCCCCGTCTACCAACCATCATCCTACCCCCCCGGTCCCTGGAGAAATTGGCTGCTCAGTCTAAAATGCCCAGGCCTATTTTTTGTCCCAGTCCGGCCTGTCTGTATATATATATTAAATACACTGCAGCTAACTAAATCACCTGCCTACCACAAGTGTATTAGAAACAGTACACCAGGAATGGCCTGCAGTGAGATATAGCTAAACTGTATGCAGTGGATATATATATATATATATATATATATATATATATATATATATACGAGACACACGAGATATAAATATATACAGTGGGGATGGAAAGTATTCAGACCCCCTTAAATTTTTCACTCTTTTTTATATTGCAGCCATTTGCTAAAATCATTTAAGTTCATTTTTTTCCTCATTAATGTACACACAGCACCCCATATTGACAGAAAAACACAGAATTGTCAACATTTTTGCAGATTTATTAAAAAAGAAAATCTGAAATATCACATGGTCGTAAGTATTCAGACCCTTTGCTCAGTATTTAGTAGAAGTCTTTTGGGGAAAGATGCAACAAGTTTTTCACACCTGGATTTGGGGATCCTATGCCATTCCTCCTTGCAGATCCTCTCCAGTTCTGTCAGGTTGGATGGTAAACGTTGGTGGACAGCCATTTTTAGGTCTCTCCAGAGATGCTCAGTTGGGGTTAAGTCAGGGCTCTGGCTGGGCCATTCAAAAACAATCACGGAGTTGTTGTGAAGCCACTATTTCGTTATTTTAGCTGTGTTCTTAGGGTCATTGTCTTGTTGGAAGGTAAACCTTCGGCCCAGTCTGAGGTCCTGAGCACTCTGGAGAAGGTTTTCGTCCAGGATATCCCTGTACTTGGCCGCATTCATCTTTCCTTTGATTGCAACCAGTCGTCCTGTCCCTGAAGCTGAAATACACCCCCACAGCATGATGCTGCCACCACCATGCTTCACTGTTGGGACTGTATTGGACAGGTGATGAGCAGTGCCTGGTTTTCTCCACACATACCGCTTAGAATTAAGGCCAAAAAGTTCTATCTTGGTCTCATCAGACCAGAGAATCTTATTTCTCACCATCTTGGAGTCCTTCAGGTGTTTTTTAGCAAACTCCATGCAGACTTTTATGTGTCTTGCACTGAGGAGAGGCTTCCGTCGGGCCACTCTGCCATAAAGCCCCGACTGGTGGAGAGCTGCAGTGATGGTTGACTTTCTACAACTTCCTCCCATCTCCCGACCGCATCTATGGAGCTCAGCCACAGTGATCTTTGGGTTCTTCTTTACCTCTCTCACCAAGGCTCTTCTCCCCTGATAGCTCAGTTTGGCCAGACGGCCATCTCTAGGAAGGGTTCTGGTCGTCCCAAACGTCTTCCTTTTAAGGATTATGTAGGCCACTGTGCTCTAGGGAACCTTAAGTGCAGCAGAAATTTTTTTGTAACCTTGGCCAGATCTGTGCCTTGCCACAATTCTGTCTCTGAGCTCTTCAGGCAGTTCCTTTGACCTCATAATTCTCATTTGCTCTGGCATGCACTGTGAGCTGTAAGGTCTTATATAGACAGGTGTGTGGCTTTCCTAATCAAGTCCAATTAGTATAATCAAACACAGCTGGACTCAAATGAAAGTGTAGAACCATCTCAAGGATGATCAGAAGAAATGGACAGCACCTGAGTTAAATATATGAGTGTCACAGCAAAGGGTCTGAATACTTAGGACCATGTGATATTTCAGTTTTTCTTTTTTAATAAATACATTTTTCTGTCAATATGGGGTGCTGTGTGTACATTAATGAGGAAAAAAATGAACTTAAATGATTTTAGCAAATGGCTGCAATATAACAAAGAGTGAAAAATGTAAGGGGGTCTGAATACTTTCTGTCCCCACTGTGTATATATATATATATATATATATATATATATATATATATATATTAAATACACTGAAGCTAACTGAATAATCTGCCTGCCTTCCTCCCTGCTCAATCTAAATGATCTCTCCATCCACGCCAACAATACACTACATGAGTCCAACGTGCAGGCGGTCTTATAGAGTGTGGAGCGTAGACTTAGTCCCCCAAGCCATGATTGGCAAAAGGCACCCTGCCTTTGGCCAATTATGGCTCTCTTAGCTGGGGGTGCTGTGATTGGCCAAAGCATGCAGGTCATGGTGCATGCTCTGGTAAATCATCATACAGCAATGCACTGCGCTCCCACAGTGCATTATGGGCCATTATGTGGGGGTCGAATTTGGCGCAAATGGCCCATAATGTTCAGTTTTCGACAAACGGGTGAACAGCCAATGTTCAAGTCGAACTCATGTTCAACCCGAACAGAAAGCCCATCCCTACTCCTCAGGTTCCCAATTTTGCTCTTCACAGAATTGAGGTCTGCTCTGGGATACAAAGGCTTCACCAATTCCAACAGTTTTTCTCCATCACTGTCTTCCTGTTGATTTTTATAGGACCTTCTTGTGATCCCTATTAAATATAATAAAAAAATATTTATTTGAAAAATACTTGGCTATGTGTTTTACTTAAAATGATAGTTTGGGAGTAGGCAGATACTTTTAAAAAACACAATGTAAACTTAATAAGGGACACCAACATAGTTGTATATTTGATCTGAAAAACTATGGGATAATGTTGGTGTTGTAACTTGACCCCCCCCCAAAAAAATTCTTCTTGATATCACTATAAAAAAAAAATTAATACATTTGGCAGAACTCCGTCAGTATCACCAGCAAAGCAGCTTCATTATTATCCCATTATAAAGAAGAGAATGTGCGCTGCATTTCTAGATTTTATATATTGGACCAATATGACCGCAACAAACCCAACTATGCCCATGAGGAGGGATAGGCTCAGGAAGGTCTTAAATTAGGGATTAGCATTGATGAATTCAAATTGCTTTGGTCCACAACAGATCTATAGAGATCTTCCGTGAAAAACAGCGAATAAAAATCAAGTGACGTAAAATCAACTGTTTAAACCTAAATTCTGGGTTGGCCAGTGAAAGAGAGAAGTACGTGTGCTGAAGAAGTGGTGGGCTCCCAATTGGGATTGCAAATGCAGCAAGAAGGGCACTATGTTTGTCTTCTTGGTGGCTGCGGGACTCTACTTGTGCTAGCCACCTCACCAGCTTGAACTGCCCTTATGGGACTCGCCATGTCACCAAGTGTTACTGCAGTGCTGGATGTATGACCAGGATGTACTAGGCCGCTGGTGCTTGCCAGTTCACCAGAAGAATGAGCGGCACTAGTACTGGCTCTCTGCTCCATACGAGAGCCCTGCGGTTCTTGCACCTCAACAACAGCAGAAGAACGGGGTCAGGTACACCTGATCTTGGGAGGAATCACTACTTTGTCGTTAGAACTATCTGTCAGGGTGCCGCTGCTGTCTACTGGTTCGTATTCTGAGCCTGAATTGGACAGATGGGCGACTTCCTCCTCATTCTCATCTGTCAGGCTCAGAAACGTGTAAGCCTCTTCGTTAGTGTACCTTCGATTTTACATTTTGGCCTCTAAATTTACTGGTACACTAGTGCGACTCACAGGAAAAAAGAGCACCTGACTGTCAGTGACTGCTTCAAACGGTACCAAAAAACTGTTAGCGTTCGCAGGGATCAGTCCTGACTCTGCAAAAGCTGCAGTTATGTGTTTAGTGTTTTGTAAGTGACAGTGATCGAATGATACTGCACTTGGGTGGGCTGGGCTGGGTTGGGCTGGGCGGAGGGGCTAAATGCAGATGCTTGCAGGTATCTGGGCTGATCCCGCTAACGCTGCATTTTTAGGAACCCTAAACTATTGGGGACGCTAATATAGTTCTGATCAGATCAAAGATATTGATCCGTTCAGACACTATACTACTAAGGGAGGTGTATGGTGCGTGCGGGGGTGTTAGCACTACTGGCACTAATCCGACACTGCCCAAGGCAATGCAGACCCTAACTGACGCTAAAACCCAACTGATATCACCCACTGGGTGATCAGGGGGTTAAACCTTTATTTAGGTAATATATGGCAGGTACCCTGACACTATAAAATAATAACTAACTAACCAGCGTCACCCGTAACACTAATACGGTGATCACTGGTGACAGGTGGTGAAACGGTTAACAGGGGGGGGTGATCAAGGGGTTAAACCTTTATTAGGTTGGTTTAGGGGGGTCCCTAGACCTATCTGGGGCTACTACTAAGTACCCTATCACAGATTATTGTCACAAATGACACCAGTACAGTGATCAAAGAAAAATATGAACACTGAGTGACACTGTGACAGGGAGTGAAGGGGTTAACTGGGGGGGGCGATTGGGGGGTGATTGGGGGTGACAAGTGTACCTACGTGTACTGGTGTTAGTGCAGTGTTGGTGCAACTTACTGTGAGATGTCTTCTCCCCTCTCTCTGGAACAAACACCCGATGTACAGCTACGACTCTTCGTCCACCCGAGCCAACCTGCCGCAGTATAACTGTGGCGGCTGGTCCAGAAGTGGTTAAACTTGCTCACGGCTGCAATGCGAGTTCCCACTATGCAGAGTTGTGAACGGTGCTTGACAGCTGATTGTTTCTATCCACTCCCTCCTATCTCCTATGTACTTGCATAAAGATGGCCATACACTATGCAATCTGATTATGTATTTAGTGAGTAGGGTGATCACTGATTGATTGCATCACATTTAAAAAATGTGCACCTGAGAGTGGGAGGGTGGATGATGCAGGGTGTGCACTAATGAAGTCAGCTGGTCAACTCCTTCCTGTGTCATGACCTAATGTCTGATCAGGAAGAAGACATTACTAATGGAAATGTCTGGAAACATGGATTTAGACAAGAAAAGTAAGTGACTGTAGATTTTATGGAAAGCTTTGATATTTTTGCAAAAAAGTACATGAATGCTATACTGGTGCATAGGGGAGCTGGAATTTAGAAAAAAAAAAGTGTACAAAGGTGAATTTACCCTTTAACAAAATACATACACAACAATATATTTCTGTTTTAGGCTGGGTTTACACTGGAAATCGCAGCCGCTCACAGCAGGTGTCCGGTGTGTCTCCATTCAACGTTTCAGGTCTGGTTTTAACCTGAATTTTAGGCTGAATTCGGACCTGAAACGGACCAAAAGACGCAAAGGACTCCCGTGCATATTTGCATCGGAACCGCTGCGGAGATGTGTGAACCAGCTCCATAGAGAGCCAGTCACAATCTTCTGCTATGCAAATTGGATGCGGAGAAAACCACATCCAATTTGCAATAGTGTGAACCCAGCCTAAATGTATTACTAAATTCAGGGTGTTGTAAAAGTGTTAACAGAATATTAAGGCCTTCAGCTAAGCGTAGACTAAATATCAGTGAAGTATGTGACATAACATCAACAGTAGCCAAGAAAACTACAAATGTCAAGCAACAGTTAAAGCACTTAAGATTGTTAACTAAGCATCACTAGTCCACAGAAAGCTGAAATTGCACCCCCCATGCTTCCACTGGGACATTCTTAAGAGCTACTGTTCTCATTACTGTGTCCTTAAGAATGCTTTCTTGGCAAGGTTGTATTTTGTCTTTAGTTGTTGACCATGATTGATATACGTTTGAAGCATGCTGTGATCTATACTGCCAATTACATTCACTGCTTACCTGTACACGGTCCATCAAGCTATCACTGAGATAGGCATACCAATTCTCTGACCAGCATTTGCTCTACAAAGAAACATTTGTTATTGAGCACAAATAATTTACTATACAAAGTAATATAGAAAAAGTGGCCAATTAACATAATATATTGGCAGTATACTTCAGAACATAACCAAAACCCATCAGCCAAGTTCCCCAGGTCTGTTTACTGATAGTACTTGAAAACATATTATGGTTTATTGTTTTTTCTGATGCATACAACAATATTTCATGCACACTTTCCATCTTATGTACAGGGACATGTAACTGTATATTGATTCAACCCAGTCTTTTTGCTATGACTTATTTAATTTGTTTTTTAATGCTAAACATATCTTTTGAAAAATAGTATTTCTTGGTGAAAAAAAACAATCTTTATTATCGATGTAAACTATCCTGCATATAAAGATATCATGCAATGGTTTTCATCAGAAGTCCAATACCTGTATGTAGATAAGAAGAGTTGTGTCTCTTCGTGTTGCTTGCTACTATCACTAAAATCAAAATGAAACTAAGCAGTTTATCTCATAGAGTAAAGTAGCAGAAGCCATCTTCCCCCAGTCTCACCAAGAAAGGAGAATCCAGTAATCTGATATCCTTTGCACTTTGATTTGGCATTGCTAGAAGATTCTTCAAAGCAGTGGAAACTGCAGTTTAATGTTTCTAAATGTAAAATAACGCACCTAGGTAAAAAGAATCCCCTGACAGAGTACAATATTGGGGGTACAGTGTTGACCAGCACTACAGAGGAAAAAGATTTGGGAGTACTCATTTCAGATGTTTGCAAAATTAGTAAACAATGTGGCCAGGCAGTGTGAAAAGCAAATAGAATTATAGGATGCATCACTAGAGGGGACACCAGCAGGAGGAAAGAGGTCCTGGTTCCCCTATATCAGTGGTTCTCAACCTCTCTAGTGCCGTGACCCCTTGATAAAATTTCCCAAGTTGTGGAGACCCCCAACCATAAAATTATTTTCATAGCATGGGTTGTCAGCACCCAAGGCAAGACAAGTAATTCGCGCTCCTAACCCATGTACATTTAGCACTCCCTGAATCCCTAACACTCATACAATATTAAAACCCCTTATGGTACATTTTAGGATGTACCACTCTTTTTCTCTTTGTTCTCCTTTCTTTCCCTTTTATTTCTCACTATCCTAATTTCTTGTCCCCCCCCATCCCTCTTTCTAGCCATCTTTCTTGTTCTTTCTCCTATTCTTTCTCCTCTCTTTTCCTTGTTCCTCCCTCTCTTTTCCTTTCCCTTCCATGTATTCTATATTTTTTTCCTTCTCTCACTCCTTGGTAGGGGGGTGGGGGGAATGGGATAAGTGGCAGTGTTGGCGGGGAGTTCTGATCAGCCAACTTAGGTGCTCTTGATCAAGGTCATCTGCTGATTTGAGAACTGTAGTGGGGACCTTTAATGGCAACTATAATCCCAGGTAGTGTTACTCAATGTGTCTCCGACTTTGTGGTGTCTCGTAGCAGTGACACCTATGCCGAAATCAGGAGATAGGGTCTCCTCCAGCCCCTCCCATTTCACATTCATGACCAGTCAGCTGCCCTCTAGTCTCTGCCCCCCAGTCATGCCATGAACTGAATGGGCGGCTGTGAAGAGACTGAGTGGACAGCTGCTGGCTTCAGGGACAGCCCTGCTGGGCGGCCTCAAAAAGGCTGGGAGAGCAGTGCAGGCTTTAGGAACAGCCAAGGATTTGGTGACCCCTGGCAAATCATCTTTTGACCCCCGAGGGGGTCCCGACCCCCAGGTTGAGAACCACTGCCCTATATAGAACTTAAGTTAGACCTCATTTAAAATATTGTGCCCAATTCTGGAGACCTCATTTACAAAAAGATATTAAAATCACATGGCATGTTGATAGGACATGCCTATAAATATTTGATGAGGAAATAATTATACATTTTATAGAGTACATTTTAAGCAGAATGATGATAAACTGAGAAGGATGCCTACCGGATGCTCGTATTCACAAAACACTAATTGTAGATGCGTAGATTGAAGCCAGGATTTACAAAAAATGGAAAGACCTTTTTGTAACCAAAGAGAAAGAATAAATTAAAACATATTCATATAATATTATAAACCATATAGTGGTAAGTAGGGCAAAACTTGTTACCGTAATTCTAAATAAAAACAAAACTGGAACCTATATGGTCTGCCATCCCAAGAGGGAGGAATCTGTAAACCATGGGCTAAAGCACTAAAGGGACTAGAGATAGAAAATATCGCCCCTTGTTTTTCCCCTGCAGCACCCAAAGACGCACCCAAGGTTTGCCTAAACAAGGGTCTTACTGGTGGGGAGAACAAACTGGGTTGGTCCTTAAAAATAATAACAAAAAAAGAGAAAGTAATCATTTAGTATATTACTGGTGTTTCTTTATAGGGGAGTTAAACATTTTCCCAATTTCCAACCAGTTATGAGCGATTGACCATGAAAACAATGAGAGAGGGAGGACAGGTGAACTGGGAAAGAGAAATGTAATGGAGGACAGCAGAAAGAAAAAAAGGAAGAAAAGAAGAGATTCAGAACCCACAAGTATCCGGAAGATGTTATAAATCCTCAATGGTTCTGCAGAGACCACCCCCTTCCTATCTGCATAGGCAGGTCACTTAAAAGTGGCAATCAACACATTCAACATGGCGGTAAATACAAGGAAAGAATTCCAGAGGGGAAAGTACGCTGTAAAGCTTATTTATCTTTGTTTATGATTGTACATGTGTAACTGATTATGGATGCCTCCTGTTTAGATGGGTTTTTTTTTTTAAAGATTAGTTTGAATTTTCACTTTTCTTTTGTGTTTATAATTGAAGTTACCAGGTTTAGGAAAGATTCAATAGCCAAATGGATGCCCCAGGCACTTGTAAAACACAGTGTCCAACCAATCACTGTGTTTATGTTGGGTATCAATTTACTCAACATAACATTACCTCTCACAATATATAAAAAAATTGGGCTAACTTTACTGTTGTCTTATTTTTTTAATTCAAAAATTTATTTTTTCCAAAAAAAGTGCGCTTGTAAGACCGCTGTGCAAATACGGTGTGACAGAAAGTATTTCAATGACCGCCATTTTCATCTCTAGGGTGTTAAAAAAATGTATAATGTTTGGGGGTTCTAAGTAATTTTATAGCAAAAAAAAACAAAGCTGTATTTAACTTGTAATCAACACATTTCAAAAAGAGGCTCGGTCCTTAAGTGGTTAGAAAGTATTATTTTACTGAAAGGGTAGTTGATGCTTGGCATAGACTTCCACCAGAGGTAGTGAGTCAGTCAACAGTAAGCAGATTAAAACAGGCTTGGGACAAATATAGATCTATTTTCAGACAACAAAAGTTAATAAAAAACAAACACGAAAAGTGTAAATGAAAAAAGTGGGTTAGACTAAATGGACCACTTGGATTTTTCTGTCATCACTCTTCTGTGTTTCTATTGTTGTTGAAATTTTATTAAGATGTATTTAACCACTTTAGCCCCAGAAGATTTGGCTGCTTAATGACCAGGCCATTTTTTGCGATACGGCACTGCGTCGATTTAACTGACAATTGCATGGTCATGCGACGCTTTACCCAAACAAAATTGACGTCCTTTTTTCCCACAAATAGAGTTTTCTTTTGGTGGTATTTGATCGCCTCTGTGGTTTTTATTTTTTGCGCTATAAACAAAAGAAGAGCGACAATTTTGAAAAAAGCACAATATATTTTACTTTTTGCTATAATAAATATCCCACATTTTTTATAAAAAAAAAAAAATTTCCTCAGTTTAGGCCGATATGTATTCTTCAACATATTTTTGGTAAAAAAAATCGCAAGTGTATATTGATTGGTTTGCGCAAAATTTATAGCGTTTACAAAAATAGATAGATTTATGGCATTATTATTATTATTTTTTTACTATTAATGGCGGCGATCTGCAATTTTTATTGGGATTGCGATATTTCAGTGGACAAATTGAACACTTTTGACACATTTTTGGGACCGTTGACAACTATACAGCAATCAGTGCTATAAAAATGCACTGATTACTGTATAAATGCCACTGGCAGGGAAGGGGTTAACACTAGGGGGGGTTTAGGGGTTAACTGTGTTCCCTAGGTGTGTTGTAACTGTAGGGGGGTGGGACTGTCTAGGAGGAGAGATAGATTGGTGTTCATACTTAGTATGAACACACGATCTGTCTCTACTCCCCTGAAAGAACCAGGATCTGTGTGTTTACATACAGATCCCAGTTCTCGCTCTGTCATGAGCGATTGTGGGTGCCCCGCAGTCATCGTGACCGCCAGGCATTCGCATCAGCTCCGGGCACACGATGCGAGTGTGCGCGCGTGCCCCTAATGGCCAAAAGGCGAAGCGATTTAAGGTAACTTCATTTTGCCCAGCCGTGCCATTCTTCCGCAGTAAAACTGTGGCAGCTGGTCAGCAAGCAGTTAATATGTATTGTCGCAGTGTCTCTCAGTGTTAGTTCTCCTGCAGCCCACTCTAAAGAGCGGACTGGGGCAGACGGATGCCAGTTGAGGCCGTCTGGTAGTGGAAAGCTTCCTGAGGTTTCAGAGAGGTGTTAGAAGAGTGGAGATATGTCCGTCAGTGAATGGCCCCTGTGAAATGTGCAGATGATCGTTTGGGGGGATGTGTTCACTCTGCAAAGACATTATCGGTTATGGGGGGATGTATGCTCTTGTCACTCTGTGTATCTGATCAGCACGTGGAGGGGCTATGGTGTGTCTCTGCAGATAATCTCCCATCCTCAGGAATGGTAGAATAATCCAGGTATGCGTTGATCTCTGAACAATGCTGAATAAGGATTCACGTCAATGGTAAAAACGGGAGTCTTTGTGTGCATTGTGGTCGGGGCAGTGTTCATGAGTTCTTAGGCCAGCCATGCGGCTTTCTTTGTCTTACAGGAGAGCACAGCTTAGAGGTACAGGGGCAGGGAATCATACACACTTCCCCTGCCCAGACACACCCGTAAACTCCCCTAGTCATTGTTCTTTGCTTGAGATTTGTATAACTCGGGGGGCAGGAGGCGGAGCCTAGCGGAGCAGACATGCATTGTTAGAGCTCCACACCGCTGAGGAGAGAAGAGAAGGACAAAGCGGAGCCTGCAGGCTCAAAAGGTATCCATTTGAACCTTTTTGCCCCAGGGAACAAACTGTGAAAGTTTGGGCAGGAAATATGGTACTGGGAGGAAACCGTGGCAGAAATAAAAATCACCTCACAAAGAGCTCGCAGGCACTCACTGCAGCTGAAGCAGCTCCAGTCACCTCACAAGATACAGCATCAGGGCGCTCTCACAGACAGAAAATGTCACAGCAAGACTCTCCATTTGAGTCAGATACAGAACAAATCCTCTCACAAACTTCTTCACATGTCTCCTCAGCATCCCCAGTAATATTATTACAATTTGAAAAGATGCTTCATAAGGCTTTAAAACAAACCTCAGACCAAATAACAAACAGCCTAACCAAAGAAATAAGAGAGCTGGGAAACCGCACCGCAGCCTTAGAAATAAAAATGGATGAAATTGAAATTACAACCCAAGAAAATATAACAGAATTGGAACAATTAAAAAAAGAGAATTTAATACTTCAAACTAAGCTCGAAGATTACGAAAATAGAGCCAGACGTTCAAACTTGCGCATAAGGGGAATACCTGAAACTGTGACAGACCTGCAATCTACTATTACTGCTCTATTACAAGAACTAAAGCCAGATATCCCTATTGAACGTTTAGAACTGGACAGAGTACACAGAGCCCTCACAGCCAAAAAGAAAGATGGACCCCCACGTGATATAATCACAAAATTTCATTATTACAGAACGAAAGAACAAATACTAATTGCTGCAAGAGAAAAAAAGGAACTTAATTTTCAAGGACACAATTATCAAATTTTTGCTGACCTATCCCAACTTACTATTACTAAAAGACGATCCATGAAACCCCAACTAATGGAACTGCAACGCCACAACATTATGTATCAATGGGGCTTCCCCTTTTCAGTCAGATTTAACTACCAAGGTACAATTTACAGAAGCAGATCAGCAGATGAACTACAACAAACCCTTTTAAAATTAAATCTGACAGAACCCACAAGCAGCAACACTCCCACACGCAGAAGAATGGCATCATCTTCACCTTCAGGCAGCACCCAGAAAATTCCAGAACAAAATGGGAATCATCATTCTCACAAAAGAGGCCGTTATGCCACATCATCCATGGACCAAGAAGATTCAATGGACTGACATCCTAATTCCTGATATCTCTTCATTTATTATACTAAGAGATGGTTCTCTATAAAAAACCTATATTTATAACTGAATGTAACTGCATTCTGATAGTCACACACTGTGTGGGATCATGTTACATTCCAGTTATATTTCTTATTACTTCTGATTCATATAGCCTTAGAATATATAAGTGAAATAAGGAAATTCTTGTTCAGTTATATATTATCAGTTAATAACAATAGATTTATTACTTTTTAGGACAAATATGTTCAATAATCCAGAAGTAATGGAAGCTTTTTTTTTTTTTTTTTTTTTTTTTTCTTTCTTTTCTTAAAACAAATATATTATTACCTAACTAGTTCCTAGAATTATGTTTTTGTTTATTCTAATCTGAAGCAATACAACCTCAATTTTATGAGTTAACATATCTAAACAGTTACATATGAATAAAATATGTAATTGTTTACTCTAAAAGGGTTAAAATCCCAAAATAATTCAAACTATCTTCATCAATACCAAAGTTATTAACAGTACCTTTCTAACTGAAATATTTAGCCTAGGGCAAGACTAACCATATACAACCACCCTGGAATAAATAATTTCAACAAAAACTATATTCTGCACTCCAACTAATGAAACATCATTTTGATGTCTTTTGACATAGCACTTCTCTCCTGTAAGCGGAAGATCCGTGTACCCCCATTAGCCCTCCTCATTCTCCCAACCATATTATGTGGGAGTGTGACGAAGGCACTTATTCCCCTGAGAGAGATATTTATTCTCTTTCACGGGTAAATTGTGATTACTTGCAAAAAATAATTTATACAATGTATCATCTAATCTCATATGTTTTTTGTTTACTCTTTACTCCAGAATTCACTGGTTTCTTTTCTATCTATTCATCTCTTCAGTCCACACAGGTTGATCTGCGCAGTCAGCTCTGCATAACAAAAAGTAAGTCAAAACTATTTGATCTATTGCCATGGCACCACTGAATATACTTTCCCTGAATGTTCAGGGAATAAATGTCCCTCAAAAAAGGACCAAAGCCTTCCGTACTTTCCATAACAAGAAGGCTCACATAGTATGCCTCCAAGAAACACACTTCACCAAAGATTCTACTCCAAAATATATTTCTCCTTTTTATCAACAAATTTACACGGCTTCTGCCTGTACCAAGCAAAGGGGAACTCTAATTGCATTTCACCGATCCACACCATTCACCTTATCATCAGAAATTAAAGACCCAGAAGGTAGATACCTGATACTCATGGGTTATATAATGGATACAGCAATCACGGTGATTTCCTACTACGCTCCTAACAAACAACCTACACCATTCCTCTCACATATATTACAAGTGATTAATACACACAAAATAGGAACAGTGATAATGTGTGGGGATTCGAACCAGGTCCTCCTCCCATTTCTAGATAAATCACCTTTTACACCATCCAAAATAACCTCTAGATTACCTTTTTCTCAACTTCTTTCCAAATACAATCTGGTAGATTCATGGAGAGAAAGTAACCCAATGAAAAAGAAATTCACTTATTTCTCGCACCCTCATCAAACCTTCACCAGAATAGATCATATTTTTCTAACAATAGGAATGATACCAGAAATTATTGCATCAGATATAATTCCGATTCCGTGGTCTGACCATAATGCAGTATACACTACTATAGCCTCAGCCATACCAAAAGCGCATGACCCAACGTGGTACTTACCGGACATAATGCTCAAACACCCACTACATCAGATGGCCATTGAACAAGCTTTAAAGGAATACATATCAATTAATAATACAACAGACATCTCCCCAATAACACTGTGGGAAGCTCATAAGCCTGTCTTGCGTGGTACAATACAAAGACAAATGGCACTATTTAAACGGGAACGCAAAAATCTAGCAAAAAAACTAGAACTCAATTTTAATGCAGCCTACATATCATTTCAAGATAATCCATCTCAGAGTACAAAATCTCATCTGGAAAAATCTAGATTGGAATACGATCTATTTCTCACTGAGTCAGTTGATAAATCCCTCAAACGCTCCAAACACAATTTCTACATGAATACAAACAAACCAGGTACATATTTGGCTCGGGCATTAAATTCAACTAACAAATCTTTCAAACCAATACGTTTGAAATTATCAAAAAATGTTTACACTTGTAATCCAGTTAAAATAGGCCATAAATTTCACTCACATCTCGCAACTTTATACAAGACAAACAATGAATTTAATCCTACAGAGGCTGAATCCTTTTTCTCAAAAATAACCTTACCTGAGTTATCTCAGAATCAAAAAAGCAGTTTGGATGAGCCTATAACTATAGATGAAGTTGCTAACGCCATAAAAGACCTAAAACTTAACAAAAGACCAGGCCCAGACGGCTACTCGGCTTTATACTATAAAACATTCTCAGAAATACTCTCTCCCATTCTCACTGAAACTTTTAACAAACTTCTAGATGGACATTCTTTTCGGCAAGAAACACTAATGGCAATTGTTTGTATGATCCCAAAACCCCTTTCTGATGATACTTCCTGTGTGAATTATCGCCCTATCTCTCTGTTAAACCTCGATATTAAATTATTAGCAAAAATAATAGCAAAACGCCTCAATAGCATTATAGGAAAATTAATACATAGAGATCAAGTAGGCTTCATGCCAAATAGACAGGCAGGCGATAATATACGCAGGGCAGTGTTATTGGCACATATTGCTAAAAAACGGAAAATCCCTTTATGTTTTCTATCTCTCGATATTAAGAGGGCATTTGACACAGTATCCTGGCAATATATGCAATATTCATTACAAAAATGGGGTTTTGGACCCCACTTTTTAACATGGATCAAAGCATTATATAATAAACCCAAAGCCTATATAAAATATGCTGGATACAAATCTGAAGCCTTTAATATCGAAAGAGGTACCCGACAGGGTTGCCCATTATCTCCCTTATTATTTGCCCTTATACTCGAACCCATGGCCCAATATATCAGAACAAACCAAACTATAACTGGCATTGAAGTAGGAGGTATTACACACAAATTATGTATATTTGCAGACGATATATTACTTTTTCTATCATCACCACAGGTCTCTGGTCCTAACTTAATACCAGCTCTTGATGGATTTGCAGCCCTATCCGGCCTTATGATTAATCCTAAGAAATGCCTAGTGCTTAATATTTCACTCACAAACATGGAATTGATCCCGGCTAGGGCTGCACTCCCATTCACATGGGCAGAAAAATCAATCCCATATCTTGGAATTAATTTAACAGCCTCTCATTCTGACTTATTCTCAACCAATTATCCTCCTGTATTAAGACAGATCACAAATCTAATAAAACAATGGTCGCAACTTCCTTTATCCTGGTTGGGGAAGATTAATGCAATCAAAATGACTATTCTACCCAAATTGCTTTATCTATTCAGAGTCCTCCCTATTCCAATTCCTTCCTATTTTTTGAGAATAGTACAAAAAAGAGCAACTTCGTTTATATGGGGCTCTTCTAAACCACGTATACCTATACACACACTACATCTTCCCAAAAATAAAGGAGGCCTGGGATACCCTAATTTTACTAACTACTACAGAGCGGCACATTTGGCCAGTCTGTCCAAATACCATGCAAAACAGGAAATCCCATTATGGGTATTTATAGAGGCTTCAGAAAATGACCCTCTATTAATATCAAATTTATTATGGCTTGATCCTAAAGACCGATTTAAAATTCATAATCCCATAACTAAACACTTCTTATCTCTCTGGGATAAACTAAAAACCAAATATCAGTTACAATCTCCACACAATCCTCTCCTTTCTTTTATCAGAAATCCGGCCTTTTATCCGGCATGGATCTACCCAAATTCTTTTAAAGCTTGGACAACATCAGGCATTCAGACACTAAATGACTTCATAGCATCTAAATCATTCCTTTCATTCCCATCGCTTAGAGAAAAATATGATCTACCAAACTCTGAGATATTTAGATATCTCCAAATCAAAAATTTCTATACACCATTCCTAAAGGGGGATACACCATTATCCCAATTATCCATTTTTGAATCAATCTGTACAAAAGATCCATTTGCTAAAGGTACAATTTCATCACTTTATAATCAATTATATGGAGTAGCAAATCTTAATAGACCCTCTTACGTTCAGAGGTGGGAGGAGGACCTGGAACGAACTTTAGAAGACACGGACTGGTCTAACATATGGCTCACATCTAAGTCATCTTCACCCAACATCTTAGCACTGGAGACAAATTATAAAGTCCTAACTCGCTGGTACCTTGTACCCGCTAGAGTGGCAAAATATTCACCTAATACCTCAGCTCTTTGTTTTCGAGGATGCCCAGAAATAGGCACATATTTACACATATGGTGGACGTGCCCAGTAATCCAAACCTTCTGGAAGGAAGTCTTCGTGATTGCATCTAAAATATTTAAAAAAATAATACAACCAGATCCATATTTAACTTTACTTAATCTAAAACCGGAATGGTTAACACTCTCTCAATTCAAACTTATGATCCAACTAATAACGGCTGCAAAACAAACAGTGGCCAAGGCATGGAAATCTCCTACATTGGTACTAGCAGAAACAATTCACAGAATGAATAATACAATGTCCCATGCTAAGATGGTAGCCATCGATCAAAATCAAATTCCAAAATTTGAAAAACTTTGGCATCCTTGGATAAAACAACAGTTCCTGTCAAACTTCAATGACTCTGTCCTGTTGCCATGGTAACAGATTAAATGACTTACAGAGACACCCATTCTAAGGCTTCAAAGAGAACTAAAAAGAATAATAAACTGACGAGCGGGACAACCTTGTGGACCATACCTCTACCTTTCAACCCTTTTTCTTCTTTCTCTTTCCTTTTCTCCATCTTACGATTAAAGCTCATTATCAGAATTTATTTGACCTATATACACTCTACTTGTAAACAATATGTATAGTAGGTATAAATCATTTAAATACCTACAAAAGTAACTAGGGAAATGATATATATCTTTAATTTAGGTTTACGTGAACCCAATGTTTAATATTTGAAATTTCATGATATTTACCTATATAAACCCTACTGTAAAACAATGAGCTTACTTTATAGATCCTTGTAAACTTACTTTATGTATCTTTATAACATTGTATACTCAATAAACTTCTTTTGACAAGGAGATTTGTATAACTCCTCCTGTTTGCCTGTGCTTGATTGGCTGATTATGAAGCCACCAAGCTCAATTGTTATATAAATAAACATCGCGCCCATGATCGGTGTCATTGAGTTGGTGGATCTAAGGATGTGAAGATGGTGATCATGTCTGTGTTACTTGGAAAGATACAGGTATACACAGTTGCGTTATACCAAAAGGCTGAAAGGGCGCATTATTAGCGCAGGAGACATGGATTACGTGTAGTGTTTAGTGGAAATTCCACGGCACTGTGTTTCTAATATATAACTAACCTAGCAGCATCTGAGTTTGTATGAAATCCTGTTCAACACTTGGTCTGTAGTCATCCAACTTTCTATTTTCTATGTCTCATATGACATTATCACACTCAGCTGAAAGTTCAATATTGATTGCTCAGAAATTTTATTGATTTATTTTTTATTACAAGTATCTATATAGAACTGACAATTTTCACAACACTTTACATATTGTATATACATATCCCTGCCCTCAAAAGCTTATCAACATGCATATATGTAATTACTAGGGCCAACTTAGACAGGAGCTAAATAATGTACCAGCATGTCTTGGGAGCATAGATCATGGCAAACACAGAGTGTCTTAATTAATAATTCCATCAGTCTTATCACTGTTTCCTTAATACAGTATGTCTCCTTCATATGCTGTTTCTGTGCATTAGCTCCTTTACTGCACAAATCACTTTTTACTAAACTTAATGGGCGGAAATTAAGATAAAGTGATGCGGCTTGTGATGAGTTTTCTAAGGATTCGAAAAAAAACTTTAAACACATTTAAGAATAGTGACAGTGTAATCTTTTATAAGACATATTAAGGTGATGTTCAGGTGGTTTAAACTTACATGGCAAAAAATTAGTAAAACAAAAAGCTAATGCACACCCAAATCACTACATCAGTGAATACAGGTATATTCATATATTTGTGAAAGAAAGCAACATACAGTTGTTATATTGCAGCCATTTGCTAAAATCATTTAAGTTCTTTTTTTTTTTCCTCATTAATGTACACACAGCACCCCATATTGACACAAAAACATAGAATTGTTGACATTTTTGCAGATGTATTAAAAAAGAAAAACTGAAATATCACATAGTCCTAAGTATTCAGACCCTTTGCTGTGACACCCATATATTTAACTCAGGTGCTGTCCATTTCTTCTGATTATCCTTGAGATGGTTCTACACCTTCATTTGAGTCCAGCTGTGTTTGATTATACTGATTGGACTTGATTAGGAAAGCCACACACCTGTCTATATAAGACCTTACAGCTCACAGTGCATGTCAGAGCAAATGAGAATCATGAGGTCAAAGGAACTGCCTGAAGAGCTCAGAGACAGAATTGTGGCAAGGCACATATCTGGCCAAGGTTACAAAAAAATTCTGCTGCACTTGTCTGACCAAATTGAGCTATCCGGGGAGAAGAGCCTTGGTGAGAGAGGTAAAGAAAAACCCAAAGATCACTGTGGCTGAGCTCCAGAGATGCAGTCGGGAGATGGGAGAAAGTTGTAGAAAGTCAACCATCACCGCAGCCCTCCACCAGTCAGGGCTTTATGGCAGAGTGGCCTGAAGGAAGCCTCTCCTCAGTGCAAGACACATGAAAGCCTGCATGGAGTTTGCTAAAAAACACCCGAAGGACTCCAAGATGGTGAGAAATAAGATTCTCTGGTCTGATGAGACCAAGATAGAACTTTTTGGCCTTAATTCTAAGCATTATGTGTTGAGAAAACCAGGCACTGCTCATCACCTGTCCAATACAGTCCCAACAGTGAAGCATGGTGGTGGCAGCATCATGCTGTGGGGGTGTTTTTCAGCTGCAGGGACAGCTGAATTGAGGCAAAGATGAATGCGGCCAAGTACAAGGATATCCTGGACGAAAACCTTCTCCAGAGTGCTTAGGACCTCAGACTGGGCCGAAGGTTTATCTTCCAGCAAGACAATGACCCTAAGCTCACAGCTAAAATAATGAAGGAGTGGCTTCACAACAACTCTGTGACTGTTTTTGAATGACCCAGCCAGAGCCCTGACTTAAACCCAACTGAGCACCTCTGGAGAGACCTAAAAATGGCTGTCCACCAACATTTACCATCCAACCTGACAGAATAACATCCCCCCAAATCCAGGTGTGAAAAACTTGTTGCATCTTTCCCAAAAAGACTCATGGCTGTATTAGATCAAAGGGGTGCTTCTAATAAATACTAAGCAAAGGGTCTGAATACTTAGGACCATGTGATATTTCAGTTTTTATTTTTTAATAAATCTGCAAAAATGTCACCAATTCTGTTTTTTTTCTGTTAATATGGGGTGCTGTGTGTACATTAATGAGGAAAAAAAATGAACTTAAATGATTTTAGCAAATGGCTGCAATATAACAAAGAGTAAAAAATTTAAGGGGGTCTGAATACTTTCCTTCCCCACTGTATACAGACAAAGCAATACACCAGAGTATATGCACAAGATCTCCCCATGGTTCCTCTATCTAGACAAAGACTAATGCCGTGTACACATGGGCGGACTTTTCGGCATCAAGGGTCCGACTGTCTTTCCGAAGGACTTTCGACGGACTTTTGATGGACTTCCGACGGACTTTTGAATGAACGGACTTGCCTACACACGATCACACCAGAGTCCGATGGATTCGTACGTGATGACGTACAACCGGACTAAAATAAGGAAGTTGATAGCCAGTAGCCAATTGCTGCACTAGTGTCGGTTTTCATCTGTCGGACTAGCATACAGACGAGCGGATTTTTCGACCGGACTTGAGTCCATCGGAAAGATTTGAAACATGTTTTAAATCTAAAGTTCGTCTGATTTTCGCCCGAAAAAGTCCGCTGCAGGTCCGATGAAGCCCACATACGGTCGGATTGTTCGACGGATTCGTCCCATCGGACCAGTTCGGTCGAAAAGTCTGCCCGTGTGTACACGGCAAAACTCTCAGCTACAAGCAATACATGCAGTTTCATTGGAAGAGGGAAGAGATCCAGGCTAATAGTACAGAAATTAACAAATATCAATGCACATGGATGGATATTGGAAAAAACTTCAACTGACATGCAAACTCAGGATCAGGTGGAGGTAGGAATCACAATGTTTCAGACTAAAAGCCCCCTTTTCAAGTTAGATACACTTGTCTGCATGTGATACCCAGACCATTTAAATATACAAAATGGCTCCAAAACTAGCTAAACAGGCCTCTTCCCCCCGGCCGGAGTGATGTCATATCCAGTGCAGGAAGTTCCACTTTCATAACATCCCTTCCCGTCTACAATCTCTGAGATGCAGCCTGCCAGCCGTCTGGAGGAAATAGCCAACCAGGTGGTGAGGAGGCCACCCCACACCGGGAGGAGTGGTCTGCTCTAGCTGGCTAAAAGGGACACACTCCATCAATTAAACCTTTATACATACAGTAGCTCACAAAAGCGAGTACACCCCTCACATCTTTTGTAAATATTTTATTCTATCTTTTCATGTGACAACACTGAAGAAATGACTTTGCTACAATATAAGGTAGTGACTGTACAGCTTGTATAACAGTGTAAATTTGCTGTCCCCTCAAAATAACTCAACACACAGCCATTAATGTCTAAACCGCTGGCAACAAAAGTAAGTACACCCCTAAATGAAAATGTCCAAGTTGGGCCCAAAGTGTCAATATTTTGTGAGGCCACCATTATTTTCAAGCACTGCCTTAACCCTCTTGGGCATGGAGTTCACCAGAGCTTCATAGGTTGCCACTGGAGTCCTCTTCGACTCCTCCATGATGATATAACAGAGCTGGTGGATGTTAGAGACCTTGTGCTCCTCCACTATACATTTGAGGATGCCCCACAGATGCTCAATAGGGTTTAGGTTTCGAGACATGCTGGGCCAGTCCATCACCTTTACCCTCAGATTCTTTAGCAGTGGTCATCTTGAAGGTGTGTTTGGAGTTATCATGTTGGAATCCTGCCCTGCCACCCAGTCTCCGAAGGGAGGGGATCATGCTCTGCTTCAGTATGTCAAAGTACATGTTGGAAATTATGGTTCCCTCAATGAACTGTAGCTCCCCAGTTCTGGCAGCACTCATGCAGCCCCAGACCATGACACCACCCACCACCATGCTTGACTGTAGGCAAGATGCACTTGTCTTTGTACTCTTCAGCTGGTTGCCGCCACACACGCTTGACACCATCTGAACCAAATAAGTTTATCTTGGTCTCATCAGACCACAGGACATGGTTCCAGTAATCCATGTCCCTAGTCTGCTTGTCTTCAGCAAACTGTTTTCTTGTGCATCATCTTTAGAAGAGGATTCCTTCTGGGACGACAGCCATGCAGACCAATTTGATGCAGTGTGCGGCGTATGATTTGAGCACTGACAGGCTGACCTCCCACCCCTTCAACCTTTGCAGCAATGCTGGCAACACTCATACGTCTATTTCTCAAGGGCAACCTCTGGATATGATGCTGAGCACGTGCACTCAACTTTTTTGGTCAACCATGAAGAGACTTGTTCTGAGTGAAATCTGTCCTGTTAAACAGCTGTATGGTCTTGGCCACCATGCTGCAGATCAGTTTCAGGGTCTTGGCAATATTCTTATGGCCTAGGCCATCTTTATGTAGAGCAACAATTATTTTTTTAAGATCCTCAGAGAGTTCTTTGCCATGAGGTGCCATGTTGAACTTCCCGTGACCAGTATGAGAGAGTGAGAGCGATAACACCAAATTTAACACACCTGCTCCCCATTCACACCTGAGACCTTGTAACGCTAACTCCAGGGAGGGAAAATGGCTAATTGGGCCCAATTTGAACATTTTCACTTAGGGGTGTACTCACTTTTGTTGCCAGCAGTTTAGACATTAATGGCTGTGTGTTGAGTTATTTTGAGGGGACAGCAACTTTACACTGTTGTACAAGCTATACGCTCATTACTTTACATTGTAGAAAAGTGTAACTTCTTCACACATGAAACAATATAATAAAATATTTACAAAAATATAAGAGGGTGTACACACTTTTGTGGGATACTGTATATAAATAGCATAGAGGGAAAGTGGATCTTGAATCCTAGGTGAAAATATTTTGGGGAAGAGGACCAGCGCAGTGTAAAGAGCCATCAAAAACAAAAGAAAAATTGTGAAAAAAAATATTTACATGTAAAGTAAACCATATTAACTATAATTACCTAAAACTACATATATACATACATATACATCAGGAGGATCACTTTAACCTATTCATACTGAGGGGAGCAATAATAGCCACTAGTGCACTGATAGATCCTTTTCCTCATTTATCCCTTTGGGGGAGAGTGTGTCAAATTTTGTTTCAATAGTTTTTATTAAGCAGTTACGTAAATGTTATACAGATAGTAACATATTCAGTATTGCCATAATGTCTACAATACTATTCACATTAGAACATCAGTAAACTTGTAGCATTGCATAGGTTCCCTTTCTGTTGTCCAACATTTTTCTGGATGTGTCCAAATGCTATATTTAACAATTATATGAAAATGGAATATGATATAATGGGGAGGAAGCTCCCTCCAAGCACCCCCATGGGACCTTGCTGTGCCCTCGGAAGGAAGTCCTCTCCAACCTCATGGAACTTGTAACTCTTTATATGGTCAGCTATCTTACAGTGAATATATGTTGTTTTTATCAACTTAAAGATAAAGAAAAAGGATTTAAATAAAAAACTTTAACTATTACTTAGGTATTTGAGGTATGAAAAGAAGAAGAAAAGGTTTTCCATGGGGACCAATTAGCTTCAAACTTGAGTGAATTGCCATCTCTGTATGCAATTATTCGTTCATATTCCTTTATTATGTCTATTTTAGTTGTGATGTCCTTTATATTAGGAACATCCTCAGACTTCCATCTATACATTATTGCTGATCGGGCTGCCAGTAATATATGTAGCTATAGATCTACTTTTGTTTGAAAATTGATCCATATTTATACTAAGGATGGCCTGTTCTACGTTTGGTTTCACTGGGATTCCTGTTACCTTTGATAGTAAATTGTATGTTGTCTGCCAAAACCTTCGGATGTTTGGACAGGACCACATCATGTGTACCAGGGTCCCCACCTGTCCACATCCCCTCCAACACAAGTCTGAGTTATTCTTTGAGAATTTGGCCATAATATAAGGGGTAAAGTACCATCTCAACATGATTTTTTGTGTTAACTCTTCATAATTTGAGCATCTGGAAAATTTGTGGTTATGTTTAATTGCTTTTTTCCATTGAAGATCCGAGAATTCTCTACCTATATCCCCCTCCCATTTCACTAAGGGTATGTGTTTGGTAAAGGCGTCTTTCGAGTTCAGTGCGTTGTAAATTAATGTAATGCCTTTCTGTTTGGGGTTGCATGACTGGGTGTATTTCCATACTCTTTCTATAATCGAGATATGAGTGGTTTTCAGCTTTTGGTAGAAGGAGGAAATCTGGATGTAGGTAAGGAACTCGGAGTTTGGGATGTTGAATTTTTGTTGTTTGGTTACAAAAGGCAGCAGTCTATCTCCCATGGTAATATCCGCTAAATTTAGGATGTTATTTCCCAACCAGTTGTGTAACCCTATGTTAGGGATTGTCCATTGGAGAGATTCTAGAGGGATGGGGATATTAGCCGTTGGATATAATTAATTCCCTTTTGATCTAAGTGCAGACCATGCCTGAACCATTGCTTGTATAGAGGGATGGTTTGAGATTTCGTTATCTTTAGATAAGTACAGTAGGATGCCACAAGAGATGATAGTGGGGGATTTACTGTTTAGCCATGCTAATTCTAATTGACACCAGGGTTTCGTGGTGAGCTTGGTGAACCATTTTTAAGTTGGTCTAAGACAGCTGCTGTGTAATAGTCTTTTAACCACTTCAGCCCCGGACCATTATGCTGCCTAAGGACCAGGGGTCTTTTTCCAATTTGGCACTGTGTCGCTTTAACTGCTAATTGCGCAGTCATGCAATGCTGTACCCAAACGAAATTTGTGTCCTTTTCTTCCCACAAATAGAGCTTTCTTTTGATGGTATTTGATCACCTCTGCCATTTTTATTTTTTGTGCTATACACGGAAAAAGACCAAACATTTTGAAAAAAAATGATATTTTCTACTTTTTGTTATAAAAAAAATCCAATAAACTCAATTTTAGTCATACATTTAGGCCAAAATGTATTCGGCCACATGTCTTTGGTAAAAAAAATGTCAATAAGTGTATATTTATTGGTTTGCGCAAAAGTTATAGCGTCTACAAACTAGGGTACATTTTCTGGAATTTACACAGCTTTTAGTTTATGACTGCCTATGTCATTTCTTGAGGTGCTAAAATGGCAGGGTAGTACAAAACCCCCCCAAATGACCCCATTTTGGAAAGTAGACACCCCAAGGAAATTGCTGAGAGGCATGTTGAACCCATTGAATATTTATTTTTTTTGTCCCAAGTGATTGAATAATGACAAAAAAAATAAAATATTTACAAAAAGTTGTCACTAAATTATATATTGCTCACACAGGCCATGGGCCTATGTGGAATTGCACCCCAAAATGTATTCTGCTGCTTCTCCTGAGTACGGGGATACCACATGTGTGGGACTTTTTGGGAGCCTAGCCACGTACGGGGCCCCGAAAACCAATCACTGCCTTCAGTATTTCTAAGGGCATAAATTTTTGATTTCACTCCTCACTACCTATCACAGTTTTGAAGGCCATAAAATGCAGAGATGGCACAAAACCCCCCCAAATGACCCCAATTTGGAAAGTAGACACCACAAGCTATTTGCTGAGAGGCATGTTGAGTCCATGGAATATTTTATTTTTTGACACAAGTTGCAGGAAAGTGACATTTTTTTTTTTTTTTTGCACAAAGTTGTCACTAAATGATATATTGCTCACACAGGCCATGGGCATATGTGGAATTGCACCCCAAAATACATTTAGCTGCTTCTTCTGAGTATGGGGATACCACATGTGTGGGACTTTTTGGGAGCCTAGCCGTGTATGGGGCCCCGAAAACCAAGCACCTCCTTCATGATTTCTGAGGGCGTAAATTTTTGATTTCACTCCTCACTACCTATCACAGTTTTGAAGGCCATAAAATGCCAAGATGGCACAACCCCCCCCAAATGACCCCATTTTGGAAAGTAGACACCCCAAGCTATTTGCTGAGAAGCATGTTGAGTCCATGGAATATTTTATATTTTGACACAAGTTGCGGGAAAGTGACAATTTTTTTTTTGCACAAAGTTGTCACTAAATGATACATTGCTCAAACATGCCATGGGCATATGTGGAATTACACCCCAAAATATATTCTGCTGCTTCTCCTGAGTACGGGGATACCACATGTGTGGGACTTTTTGGGAGCCTAGCTTCATATGGGGCCCCGAAATCCAATCACCGCCTTCAGGATTTCTAAGGGCGTAAAGTTTTGATTTCACTCCTCACTACCTATCACAGTATTGAAGGCCATAAAATGCTGAGATAGCACAAACCCCCCCCAAAATGACCCCATTTTGGAAAGTAGACACCCCAAGCTATTTGCTGAGAGGCATGGTGAGTATTTTGCAGCTCCCATTTGTTTTTGAAAATGAAGAAAGACAAGAAAAATGTTTTTTTTTTTCTTTTTTCAATTTTCAAAAGTTTGTGACAAAAAGTGAGGTCTGCAAAATACTCACTATACCTCTCAGCAAATAGCTTGGGGTGTCTATTTTCCAAAATGGGGTCATTTGGGGGGGGTTGTGCCATCTGGGCATTCCATGACCTCCGAAACTGTGATAGGCAGTGAAGAGTGAAATCAAAAATGTACGCCCTTAGAAAGCCTGAAGGCGGTGCTTGGTTTTCGGGGTCCCGTACGCGGCTAGGCTCCCAAAAAGTCTCACACATGTGGTATCCCCATACTCAGGAGAAGCAACAGAATTTATTTTGGGGTGTAATTTCACATATCCCCATGGCATGTTTGAGCAATATATCATTTAGTGACAACTTTGTGCATAAAAAAAAAATGTCTTTTTCCCGCAACTTGTGTCACAATATAAAATATTCCATGGACTCGACATACCTCTCAGCAAATAACTTGGGGTGTCTACTTTCCAAAATGGGGTCATTTGGGGGGGTTTTGAACTGTCCTGGCATTTTATGCACAACATCTAGAAGCTTATGTCACACATCACCCACTCTTCTAACCACTTGAAGACAAAGCCCTTTCTGACACTTTTTGTTTACATGAAAAAATTATTTTTTTTTGCAAGAAAATTACTTTGAACCCCCAAACATTATATATTTTTTTTAAAGCAAATGCCCTACAGATTAAAATGGTGGGTGTTTCATTTTTTTTTCACACAGTAATTGCGCAGCGATTTTTCAAACGCATTTTTTGGGGAAAAAACACACTTTTTAAAATTTTAATGCACTAAAACACACTATATTGCCCAAATGTTTGATGAAATAAAAAAGATGATCTTAGGCCGAGTACATGGATACCAAACATGACATGCTTTAAAATTGCGCACAAACGTACAGTGGCGACAAACTAAATACATTTTTAAAAGCCTTTAAAAGCCTTTACAGGTTACCACTTTAGATTTACAGAGGAGGTCTACTGCTAAAATTACTGCCCTCGATCTGACCTTAGCGGTGATACTTCACATGCATGGTGCAATTGCTGTTTACATTTGACGCCAGACCGACGCTTGCGTTCGCCTTTGCGCGAGAGCAGGGGGGGACAGGGGTGCTTTTTTTTTTTTTTTTCTTTATTATTTTTTTGATTTTTTATCTTATTTTTAAACTGTTCCTTTCATTTTTGTGTTTTTTAATCATTTTTATTGTTATCTCAGGGAATGTAAATATCCCCTATGATAGCAATAGATAGTGACAGGTACTCTTTTTTGAAAAAATTGGGGTCTATTAGACCCTAGATCTCTCCTCTGCCCTCAAAGCATCTGACCACACCAAGATCGGTGTGATAAAATGCTTTCCCAATTTCCCAGTGGCGCTGTTTACATCTGGCGAAATCTAAGTCATGAAATGCTTCCAGTTTCTTAGGCCATAGAGATGTTTGGAGCCATTCTGGTCTCTGATCAGCTCTATGGTCAGCTGGCTGAATCACTGGCTGCATTTTCAGGTTCCCTGTTGGGACAGGAGAGCCAGAGAAAAACATGGAAGACGGTGGGGGGGCATTCCCTTCCACTGCTTGCAAAAGCAGTCTAGAGGCCAATTAGCCACTAGGATTGCTTTTACATGAAAGCCGACCGCTGGCTGAAAAGAATGATACCAAGATGATACCTAAACCTGCAGGCATCATTCTGGTATAACCACTCAAAGTCCAGCAACATACCAGTACGTTGCTGGTCCTTGTTGGGCATATATTGTAAACTTTTTTTTCATGCAGCCTGTGGGCTGAACGAAAAAAAGATATTGATCGGTGGGTATGCCCACCATTAGAATACCTCCCTTCATCCACCCACTTCTAATGATGGGCATACATGCACCATTTATATATGCCGAATAGGGATGAGCTTCGAGTCCGAGTCGAACTCATGTTCGACTCGAACATTGGCTGTTCGCAAGTTCACCGAACAGCGAACAATTTGGGGTGTTCGCGGCAAATTCGAATGCCGCGGAACACCCTTTAAAAGTCTATGGGAGAAATCAAAAGTGCTAATTTTAAAGGCTAATATGCAAGTTATTGTCATAAAAAGTGTTTGGGGACCTGGGTCCTGCCCCAGGGGACATGGATCAATGCAAAAAAAAGTTTTAAAAACGTCCGTTTTTTCAGGAGCAGTGATTTTAATAATACTTAAAGTCAATCAATAAAAGTGTAATATCCCTTTAAATTTCGTACCTGGGGGGTGTCTATAGTGTGCCTGTAAAGGGGCGCATGTTTCCTGTGTTTAGAACAGTCTGACAGCAAAATGACATTTTGAAGGAAAAAACTCATTTAAAACTACCCGCGGCTATTGCATTGCCGACAATACACATAGAAGTTCATTGATAAAAACGGCATGGGAATTCCCCAAAGGGGAACCCCGAACCAAAATTAAAAAAAAAAAATGACGTGGGGGTCCCCCTAAATTCCATACCAGGCCCTTCAGGTCTGGTATGGATATTAAGGGGAACCCCGGCCAAAATTTAAAAAAAAAAATGACGTGGGGTTCCCCCTAAATTCCATACCAGACCCTTCAGGTCTGGTATGGATTTTAAGGGGAACCCCGCGCCAAAAAAAAAAAAAAAAACGGCGTGGGGTCCCCCCAAAAATCCATACCAGACCCTTATCCGAGCACGCAACCTGGCAGGCCGCAGGAAAAGAGGGGGGACAAGAGTGCGGCCCCCCCTCCCTCCTGAACCGTACCAGGCCACATGCCCTCAACATTGGGAGGGTGCTTTGGGGTAGCCCCCCAAAACACCTTGTCCCCATGTTGATGAGGACAAGGGCCTCATCCCCACAACCCTGGCCGGTGGTTGTGGGGGTCTGCGGGCGGGGGGCTTATCGGAATCTGGAAGCCCCCTTTAACAAGGTGACCCCCAGATCCCGGCCCCCCCCCTGTGTGAAATGGTAAAGGGGTACATAAGTACCCCTACCATTTCACGAAAAAAGTGTCAAAAATGTTAAAAATGACAAGAGACAGTTTTTGACAATTCCTTTATTTAAATGCTTCTTCTTTCTTCTATCTTGCTTCATCTTCTGGTTCTTCTGGCTCTTCTGGTTCTTCTGGTTCTTCCTCCGGCGTTCTCGTCCAGCATCTCCTCCGCGGCGTCTTCTGTCTTCTTCTCCTCGGGCCGCTCCGCACCCATGGCATGGGGGGGAGGCTCCCGCTCTTCTCTTCTTCTCTTCTTCTTTTCTTCTTTTCTTCTTTTCTTCTCTTCTTCTCTTCTTCTTCATTTTCTTCTCCGGGCCGCTCCGCAATCCATGCTGGCATGGAGGGAGGCTCCCGCTGTGTGACGGCGCTCCTCGTCTGACAGTTCTTAAATAACGGAGGGGGGCGGGGCCACCCGGTGACCCCGCCCCCCTCTGACGCACGGTGACTTGACGGGACTTCCCTGTGGCATTCCCCGTGACGTCACAGGGAAGTCCCGTCAAGTCACCGTGCGTCAGAGGGGGGCGGGGTCACCGGGTGGCCCCGCCCCCTCCGTTATTTAAGAACTGTCAGACGAGGAGCGCCGTCACACAGTGGGAGCCTCCCTCCATGCCAGCATGGATTGCGGAGCGGCCCGGAGAAGAAAATGAAGAAGAAGAGAAGAAGAGAAGAAAAGAAGAAAAGAAGAAAAGAAGAAGAGAAGAAGAGAAGAGCGGGAGCCTCCCCCCCATGCCATGGGTGCGGAGCGGCCCGAGGAGAAGAAGATAGAAGACGCCGCGGAGGAGATGCTGGACGAGAACGCCGGAGGAAGAACCAGAAGAACCAGAAGAGCCAGAAGAACCAGAAGATGAAGCAAGATAGAAGAAAGAAGAAGCATTTAAATAAAGGAATTGTCAAAAACTGTCTCTTGTCATTTTTAACATTTTTGACACTTTTTTCGTGAAATGGTAGGGGTACTTATGTACCCCCTTACCATTTCACACAGGGGGGGGGCCGGGATCTGGGGGTCACCTTGTTAAAGGGGGCTTCCAGATTCCGATAAGCCCCCCGCCCGCAGACCCCCACAACCACCGGCCAGGGTTGTGGGGATGAGGCCCTTGTCCTCATCAACATGGGGACAAGGTGTTTTGGGGGGCTACCCCAAAGCACCCTCCCAATGTTGAGGGCATGTGGCCTGGTACGGTTCAGGAGGGAGGGGGGGCCGCACTCTCGTCCCCCCCTCTTTTCCTGCGGCCTGCCAGGTTGCGTGCTCGGATAAGGGTCTGGTATGGATTTTTGGGGGGACCCCACGCCGTTTTTTTTTTTTTTTTTGGCGCGGGGTTCCCCTTAAAATCCATACCAGACCTGAAGGGTCTGGTATGGAATTTAGGGGGAACCCCACGTCATTTTTTTTTTAAATTTTGGCCGGGGTTCCCCTTAATATCCATACCAGACCTGAAGGGCCTGGTATGGAATTTAGGGGGACCCCCACGTCATTTTTTTTTTTTAATTTTGGTTCGGGGTTCCCCTTTGGGGAATTCCCATGCCGTTTTTATCAATGAACTTCTATGTGTATTGTCGGCAATGCAATAGCCGCGGGTAGTTTTAAATGAGTTTTTTCCTTCAAAATGTCATTTTGCTGTCAGACTGTTCTAAACACAGGAAACATGCGCCCCTTTACAGGCACACTATAGACACCCCCCAGGTACGAAATTTAAAGGGATATTACACTTTTATTGTTTGACTTTAAGCATTATTAAAATCACTGCTCCTGAAAAAACGGCCGTTTTTAAAACTTTTTTTTGCATTGATCCATGTCCCCTGGGGCAGGACCCAGGTCCCCAAACACTTTTTATGACAATAACTTGCATATAAGCCTTGAAAATTAGCACTTTTGATTATTCATGTTCGTGTCCCATAGACTTTAACGGTGTTCGCATGTTCGAACGAACTTTTTTCCTGTTCGCATGTTCTGGTGCGAACCGAACAGGGGGGTGTTCGGCTCATCCCTAATGCCGAAGCATGGGGGCATCCTCCCGCAAAAGGCAGGAGCAAATCGCTCCTCCACCCACTGCTGCCATCACGCTTTGGCATATATGCTGAAGTATGTAACTGTGGTGGTGAAATCACCTCCGACAGCGCTGGAGTCACGGCTTTATATATCGTGGGAGCAAACGCTGTTGCTGTCAAGATAAATAAATCTGCGCTGCAACTGAATGGCGTACCTGCTAAGCAAATGATGGTTAACAATAAAACAAAGTAACATTACAGTATAACAGTAAGACTTCCCATACCTGCAAAGCAAATACAAAAAAAAAACATAGTAAAAAATAAAACATTTAACGCAACCTGTGCCTAAAATATATATATGCCGAAGCATGGGGGCATCCTCCCACAAAAGGCAGGAGCAAATCGCTCCTCCACCCACTGCTGCCCCCACGCTTCGGCATATATGCTGAAGTATGTAACTGTGGTGGTGAAATCACCTCCGACAGCGCTGGAGTCACGGCTTTATATATCGTGGGAGCAAACGCTGTTGCTGTCAAGATAAATAAATCCGCGCTGCAACTGAATGGCGTACCTGAAAACAATAAAATGGTTACCAACAAAACACAGTAAACAGTAAAGTATAAAAAAATTGCATATCTGAAAAGCAAACATGGTAAAACATAATAACAATAAAACATTGCAGGATAGAATACAGTAAAAAAGAGCAGAACAATAGAGAGAGAATAGAGAGAGAGAGAACAATAAAACAACAACTATTTTTGGTTTTTTTATTTTATATTTTTTTTGTGTTTTTATTTTTTTTAATTTTTTTTAATTTTTTTTTTTTTACACTTTTTTTAGTAACTTTTAACTTTTGTAACTGGTTCCAGGTTTGGGTCTCTCAAAATGCAATGGTATCTTGGGAGACCCTGTGAAAGTATGTCCTAGTCTGTGCAGTGCTGTACCCTACGCTAATACTCAACTAGTGTATGGTAGCGTTCAAAACATTCACCCATGCAAAGACCAGGATTGCCAGGACAGGAGGGACAATAACACTGGGTGTCATGCCTAAATCCGTGCTTGCTGCAGACACGACATCTTTTTTGGGGGGCTCGTTGGGTAGGGGTACTCGGGAGGGCATAAGGAAAATGCCTCTCATGCAGCCAGCTTACTGCATTTGGTTGGGGAAGGTGAGGTAGAGCACCGTCTGGAAACAGAAGGGCTCTGACGATCTCTTCCTGGAATTTAAGGAAGGATCCAGTCCGTCCTGAAGCTCTGTATAGCACATGAGCGTTCAGCAAAGCCAATTGAAATAAATAAACAGACACTTTTTTGTACCAGCGTCTGGCCTTACGAGCAACTAGGTACGGCGCCAACAACTGGTCATTGAGGTCCACCCCTCCCATATTAAGGTTATATTCGTGAACACAGAGAGGTTTCTCCGCAACACCAGTCGCCGTAGTAATTTGGGTCGTCGTGTCTGCATGAAGGGAGGTGAGAACGAAAACATTCTTCTTATCCTTGCACTTCATAGCGAGCAAGTTATTATACTTCAAGCAGGCTCTCTCCCCCAGCCTAAGACGGGAATCTACAAGCCGCTGGGGAAAGCCCCGGCGATTAGGTCGCACGGTGCCACATGCTCCAATCTGATGATCAAACAAGTGACTAAAAAGTGGCACGCTCGTATAATAATTGTCCACGTACAAGTGGTACCCCTTTCCGAATAAGGGTGACACCAAGTCCCACACTATCTTGCCAGCGCTTCCTATGTAGTCAGGGCAGTTTGTCGGCTCTACGTGACTATCTTTGCCCTCGTAAACCATAAAACTACATGTATAGCCTGTGGCCCTGTCACAGAGCTTATACATCTTGACCCCGTATCTGGCACGCTTGCTGGAAAGGTACTGTTTAAATGACAAGTTGCCAGAAAATTTAATCAGGGACTCATCAATGCAGACAACTTGATGGGAGGTAAACAAGTCTGCAAAACGTTGGTTGAAGTGGCTTACGAGGGGCCGAATTTTGTAGAGCCGATCATATGCAGGGTCTCCACGAGGACGACAGAGTTCATTGTCGTTGAAGTGCATGAACCGCAAAATCTGCTCGTATCGTGCCCTGGCCATGGAAGCAGAGAACAAGGGCGAATAGTAAATTGGGTCAGTGGACCAATATGACCGCAACTTACTCTTTATATTCAAGCCCATGAGGAGGGAAAGGCCCAGAAAGATCTTAAATTCGGAGACCGTAATTGGTCTCCAATCTCTGGCAAGGGAGGACTGGGGAATAGTGGCGATGTGTTGACCAGCGTACAAATTGCTTTGGTCCACAATGGATCTATAGAGATCTTCGGTGAAAAACAGTGAATAAAAATCCAGTGGCGTAAAGTCAACTGTTTCCACCTGAATTCCGGGTTGGCCAGTGAAAGGGGGAAGTACGGGTGCTGCAGAAGTGGTGGGTTCCCAATTCGGATTGGCGAATGCAGCAGGAAGGGCACTAAGGGCACGACGGGCCTGTCTTTGTCTTCTTGGTGGTAGCGGGACACTACTAGTGCTTGCCACCTCACCAGCTTGAACTGCACTTATGGGACTCGCCACGTCACCAAGTGATACTGCAGTGCTGGATGTACAACCAGGGTGTACTAGGCCGCTGGTGCTTGCCAGTTCACCAGAAGGAATAGCGACGCTAGTACTTCTCTGCTCCATATGAGAGCCCTGCGGTTCTTGTACTTCAAGGGCAGAAGAAGAAGATTGGGGTCTGGTACGCCTGACCTTAGCAGGGACCACAACTCCGTCGTCAGAGCTATCTGTCATGGAGCCGCTGTCCTCTACAGGATCGTATTCTGAGCCTGAACTTGACAGATGAGTGACTTCCTCTTCACTATCTGTCATGCTCAGAAACGAGTAGGCCTCTTCACTAGTGTACCTTCGATTTGCCATTTTGGGCTCTAAATTTAAGGGTACACTAGTGAGACTCACAGGCAAAAAAGCTCCTGACTGTCAGCGACTGTATCAAAAAGCTACCAAAAAACTGTTAGCGATCGCAGGGATCAGGCCTGACTCTGCGAACGCTGCAGTTATGTGCGCTTAGTGTTTTGTAAGTGTCAGTTATCGATCGATACTGAACTTGGGTGGGCTGGGCAGGGCTGGGCCGAGGGGCAAAACACAGGTGCTAGCAGGTATCTGGGCTGATCCCGCTAACACTGTGTTTATGGGAACCCTAAACTGCTGGGGAGTATAGATCTGATCGGATCAGATATCGATCCGCTCAGATACTATAGCACTAAGGGAGGTGTATGCTGCGTGCGTGGGTTTTAGCGGTACTGGCGCTAACCTGACGCTGCCTGGGGCGACGCAGACCTTATCTGACCCTAATTTATATCACCGCCAGGCAATTAGGGGGGTTAAACCTTTGTAAGGTAATAAACGGCGGGTGCCCTAAAACTATAATAAACTATAATAAACTATAGTAAACTATAATAAACTACAAAAAACAAACTAGCTAACCAGCGTCACTCGTAACACTTATACGGTGATCGCTGGTGAAAGGGTTAACTAGGGGGCAATCAGGGGGTTAAAACCTTTAGCAGGTAGTATATGGGGGTCCCTGTCGCTATATAACACTGACAGCGAACCAATATACTTACCTCCCTAACTAGCGTCACCTGTGTCACTAATACAGCGATCAGAAAAACAATCGCTTAGCGACACTGGTGACGGGGGGTGATCACGGGGTTAACCTTTATTAGGGGGGGTTAGGGGGGTACCCTGGACCTAAGGGGGGTAACCTAGACCTAAAGGGGGCTAACCTAACTGCCCTAACACTTATAACTGTCACAAACTGACACCAATGCAAAAAAAAAACTGCTATTGGTGTCAGTGTGACAGGGGGTACAGGGGGCTGATCGGGGGGTGTAGGGGGGTGACAAGTTTGCCTGGCGTGTTCTACTGGAAGTGTAGTGTTGTGCAGACTTACTTGATGTCTTCTCTCCTCGGCGCCGGATCGAAAAGACCGGCTCGAGGAGGGATGACATCACTTCCTCTCCCTCTGTTTACATTACAGAGGGAAAGGAAGCGTTTTCATTCGCCGGGAGCGATCGGGAGGGGGTGGCCAACAATGGATGGCCTCCTCCTGACCTCTCATCGCCCGGGAAGACATGGCGACCGCCTCGGGCCCCCCACCCGCGGAAGGCAAATCACGTGTATGTACGTGTGATTTTGCCTGTCCGTGCCACCTTGCCGACGTACATCGGCGTGAGGCGGTCGTCAAGTGGTTAATAATGGTACACCCATACCACCTACAGATTTGTGTCTACTTTGTAAATGAGAGGCGCATCTGGCCTTCTTTCCTGCCCACACAAAGTTTAATAGTTGTTTCTGCATCGTGGTGAAGAAGGAGGAAGGTACTGGAATTGGTAAAGTTCAGAAGTAGTATAACAATTTTGGGAGTATTAACATTTTGTACACTGCTACGCGTCCAGAAAAATTTTTGGATTCTAGAGAGTTCTTGTTGAATTGTAGTTACTAGAGGGGTGTAGTTGATGTTGTATATATTTGCAATGGGGGAGGTAAGTTTTATTCCCAAGTATGTGATGGAATCCTTGGTCCAGGGGTATGGAAGGTTATTTTTAAGGGACATTTCTAGTTTTTTATCTACATGTATTCCCAATACGTGTGATTTTGTGGCATTAACCTTGTAATAGGATATTGTGCTGAACAGGTTCAGTATATCATGTGCTGCAGGCAATTATATGGCCGGGTTAGATAAGGAGAGAATGACATTGTCCGCAAATAACGATATTTTATGTTGGTGTTCTTGTGCTTCAATGCCATGTATGTTCGGGTCTGACCTTATTTTCTCCACTAGGGACTCCATAAGCAGGGTAAAGATTATAGGGGACAGGGGACACCCCTGTCTGGTCCCATTCATAATTTGGAATGTTTTAGAAAACATTCCTTCTGCGTAAACAAATGCCGATGGTGAGAAGTACAATGCTAATATTGCTCTTTGTATTGGGCCAGTTATTCCAAATTTCTCCAATACTCCACCCAGGTACCCCCAGTGCACCCTATCAAAAGCCTTCTCTGCATCCAACGTGAGAAGCAGAGAAGGCTCCCTTTTCTGTTCTACAAAGTGCAAGAGATTCAGCATTCTCCTGGTGGCATCCGTAGTCTGACAGCCCATCACAAAGCCAACTTGGTCGTAGTTAATCATTTTTGGTAGTAAATTTGTTATTTTATTTGCTATCATTTTGGCATGTAGTTTCACATCTACGTTCAATAGGGATATGGGCCTAAAGTTTTGCGGTAAATTTGATTCTTTGCCTGGTTTGGGAAGGGTGATTATTGTGGCTGTGAGCATTTCCGGGGGAAATTTTGCCTTGGACATGGCTGCTTCAAATACTCAATATAAATGTGGTGACAGGATGGTGCTAAACAATTGGTAATATTCAGAAGAATATCCATCAGGTCCGGGGGCTTTGTTGCGTGGGAGATTTTTGATGGATGTTCCTATTTCTTGTATTGTGAAAGGTTGGTTCAGTTGGGATAATTCAGTTTGAGAGAATTTAGGCAAATTTACTGAGGCTAAGAAGTCAGATATTATGGATTCATTAGGTTGGAAAGTATCAGGATCGTTATTAAGATTGTAAAGTGTTTCATAATAGTCGCTAAAGGTGTCTGCGATTTCTTTGGGATTCGTGACTTTCTGTTTGGTTTTAGGATTTGTGATGTAGGGAACTTTTTGTTTGATTGTTTTTTCTTTAATTTGGAAAGCTAAAAGTTTACCTGCTTTATTCCCATATCTGTATGACTGGGCTTTTAAGGAACGCATCTGATAGTTGTGTTGTGCTATCAAGTGTGTTCTTAATTCCTGTCTTGCAATGAATAATGATTCCCTAAGTTTTTGTGTTGTTTTCTTTTTGTTGAGTGTTTCTAAGTGAAGGATGCTGGCTAGCAACTCATTTAGATCAGTGGCAGAACTACCGCCATAGCGACACACGCGGTCGCTATGGGGCCTGCAGCCGAGTTGGGGCCGATGACTGGCGTTGGTAGGCGGGTGCGGGCCGCACCGGGTGACACCCGCCAGAGGGGTGACATCCTTAGGTAGCGGCAGCCGCACCGCTCGCTATCCCTCAGTGGCACGGACCAAAGCCACCTCCCCTCCTCTCTGTTTACATCCGCAGAGGAGGAGGAGGAGCCTGCGCTCGAGCCTCAAGACTTCCAGTGCTATTCTGAGGTATGTAAGAAGGGGGGGTGTCTGTACTGCTGGGAGGGTGTCTGTACTGGGGGGGTCTGTACTGGGGGGTGTCTGTACTGCTGGGGGGTGTTGTACTGGGGAGGGGTCATGCACTGAGGGGGGTGTCTGTACTTTTGGGGGGGTCCTGAACTGAGGGGGGGTGTCTGCACTGCTGGGGGGTCCTGCACTGAGGGGGGTCTGTACTGCTGGGCGAGTCCTGCACTGAGGGGGGTGTCTGCACTGCTGGGGGGTCCTGCACTGAGGGGGGTGTCTGTACTGCTGGGGGTCCTGCACTGAGGGGGGGTGTCTGTACTGCTGGGGGGGGTCCTGCACTGAGCGGGGGTGTCTGTACTGCTTGGGGGGTCCTGCACTGAGGGGGGGTGTCTGTACTGCTGGGGAGGGTCTGCACTGAGGTGGGGGGTGTCTGCACTGAGGGGGGTCTGTAATGCTGGGGGGGGTCTGCACTGGGGGGGTGTCTGTACTGATGGGGGTCTGCACTGAGGGGGGTCTGTAATGCTGGGGGGGTGTCTGTACTGATGGGGGTCTGCACTGGGGCGGTGTCTGTACTGATGGGGGGTATGCACTGGGGGGGGTATGCACTGCTGGGGGGTCTGTACTACTGAGGGGGTCTGCACTGCTGGGGGTGTCTGCACTGCTGGGGGTGTCTGCACTGAGAGGGGTGTCTGTAATGCTGGGGTCTGCACTGGGGGTTGTCTGTACTGAGGGGGGTGGTCTGCACTGGGGGGATGTCTGTACTGCTGGGGGGGTTGGGTCCTGCACTGAGGGGTGTCTGTACTGCTGGGGGGTCTGCACTGAGGTAGGAGGTGTCTGTATAGATGAGGGTATGCATGTGTGTCTTTCAGGGGCTGCATACTAGGGCTGGGGGAAAATCGATTTGAATCTTGAATCAAATTGAGATTCACATCGATTCAAATTTTCAGCAAATCAATTTTTTTTAGATTTTTTTTATTTTCACCAGGTCCAGCGCTGACACCGCGGCAGTCCTGAGGAGCTGCGGGCAGCAGTTTTTAGGCAAGAATTGAGATTCAAATCGATTCAAATTTTCAGCAAATCAATTTTTTTTAGATTTTTTTTATTTTCACCAGGACCGGCGCTGACACCGCGGCAGTCCTGAGGAGCTGCGGGCAGCAGTTTTTAGGCAAGGCCGCTGCTTCGGCCTAGTCCGCGAGGCCGGATGACGCGCACTAGGACGAAGCCGCGGCCTCGCCTAAAAACTCCTGCCCACAGCTCCTCAGGACTGCCGCGGTGTCTATCAAAAAAAAAAAAAACTTGATTCGAATCATGAATTGAGTTTTTTAGTTTTTCTTTTAAAAATCGCACATTTTTTTTCTTTTTTTGAGAAAATCGCCTAGCTCTACTGCATACAGTATACTGCATACTTTGTTGTTCGAAATGAATATAAGCTGCCTGGGTACTGTGCTACTTGGCTGTGGTAATCTGTTGTTCAATGGCATTAGTTCATTTTTTTTTTTTTTTGTGGGGTGGGGGGGGCCCATACAACATTTTGCTATGGGGCCCTGTGATTTCTAGTTACGCCCCTGATTTAGATGGTCTGATCTTTGTTTCTTTATTTTTGCGCTCATCTGTATGAGTAAGCCTCTGATATATACTTTGTGGGTGTTCCATACCGTGAAGGGATCATCGACCGAGGGGGCATTAATGGCAAAAAATTCTGTAAGTGCTTTCTTAATTTGTTCAGAATTGTGAGGTTGAGAAAGGGTGTAGATATCATTGCGCCAACTGTTAGCCCTGGTCTCGGTACGATGATCCCCCACACCAATGGATATTGGGGCATGATCCGACCATGTAATACAATGCAGTACAGATTTTACAACTTATTGCAGGATAAATTTGTCTACCAGAAACAGGTCAATGAAAGAGTATGTATGATGTACATGGAATAGAACGTAAAGTCCTTTTCTGAGGAGTGTTGACATCTCCACACGTCATAATGACCTGAGGAGGAGATAAATCGGTCAAGAGTTGCTCTGCGTTGTTGGTGTCTTGTGTCACTAGATAAGTCCAAATCTTTGTCGGGAATTGCATTGAAAGCTCTGCATATGATTATATTTCCTTGTCGCGTTGTGGAGACTTTCTTCCATATCTTGTTCAAAAAAGATAGTTGTTTGGTGTTGGGGAGATACACATTAACCAATGTGTATATGATATTGTTCAGATCACAAACAAGGATTATATATCTTCCTGATGCATTCAAATGGATGTCTAGGCTTTTAATTTGGATGGTGTCTTTGATGGCTATTGCCACTCCCCTCTTTGTGCAAGGACTGTTCGCTTAAAAGATATGGGGAAATTGGCGGTGTTGGAAAGTAGGTGGTTTGTGGGAAGCAAAGTGAGTTTCTTGGAAGCATATCATATCGCTGTGTAGTGTTTTGGCTTCCTTCCATGCCATTTGCCTTTTATGGGGGCTATTCAGTCCCTTAACATTAAAGGATGTGATTTTAAGTGGTATGTTAAGCTAGTTTGGAAGTCAATGTATAGTTTGAATAGCGATTAACTGGTGTGGTGTCAAATTACCTGGTCCTGAGCAAGATAAGGAAGTGATCCCAGCAGTCAGATGGCTGTTGGACGATGAGAAGTAGTCCACCGTAGCACTGTTACAAGACGGATGCGTCCTTAGGAAAAACCTTGAAAAAGAATAGATATGTGAAGTTCAGAGAAAGATAACAGTGAAGTAATTTGCAATTCTTGAGAGAATCTGTGCGGTATTAGCAACCACTCGACTTAAAAAAAACAGAAAGTGTGGCACTCCCCTGGGCCATCAGGGAGCAGTTAGGAGAGTAGAATTGTATAGGTTATTCAGCCTGTTTCAGATACGTAGTTGTTTTGGTTTGACACCGAAGAGCTGACATTTCTTTCATCTGTGGCATCAGAGGCAATGATATGCTATTCCCGCATGAGGCGGGGGCCCTCTTTCATGCTAGAGATTAAATGTGTGGTTTCATCTCTAGTTACTAGTAGCTTTGCTGGATACAACCAACGATAAGTAATATGGTGGTTGTTCAGGGGCTTACCTCCAGGCTTACCTCCAGGTCTTCTCCCTCAGGGCAGTCCAGCCTTTGTCTACTTTTAACTGGGCTAGAAGAAGCTGAAGTAGGTGAAGAGAGGTTCCCCTTTCCAGGCTTCTTGTGGGGTACCCTGTGTACCTTGCTGGCTCCGCGCTGCTCTGTGTGTGAGAGCCACGTGTGTGTTCTCTCTTCATGCTGCCACCACCATCTTGGTCTGGTCTTTTGCCTGGTTGAGTGCCCTCTTTTCTTTTCCGGGATGGCATCTTGGGGTGCCCCTGTGTCCTGCGGAACCGTCAATGCTTTAAAACGAGGCGTATAGTTGGTGTAATGCTCTCCGTTGGCCTGTGGCAGAGAAGAGCTCTTTCAGTGAGCGTCCATTCACCCTGCCGGCTAGCCACGCCCCCAGAGTGTGTCAAATTTATAGATCCAATATAATTCTCACTATAATGACAGGCGAACCAATTAGCCACCTTGTTTGGGAGTATTAACCCCTTCAAAAACTGCAAAGTGTAACTGGGAATAGCTTTGTCCTGCCAACCAAAAATGTTTTGCCACAGACGATGTAAAATCTGCCATCCTGATACTGTTCTGTGCTCATCTATACGCATCCTAACTTCACTGTTTGTTTTTCCCACATATTCTAATCCACAGGGACACTTGTAGAGGTAAATAACATGACTTGCTCAGTTAAAAAAAGATAGGAAATCTCTCACTCATACGTTGATATGTAAAAGAGTTACCCTGCATCACAAAATGACACCTGGGCACAGTGGCAACAGGGATTCATGACAAATGTTGATTGATAACACGAAAGCCAGGTGGTATTAGTATTGGGTGTAGCTTGACTCTGGAAATCAGCATGTATCACAGCATTTCTGATTGATCTCTTATACGCAAATATGGGGGGTTCTCTAAGTAGCTCCTCTAACATCAGATCACTAGCCATAACCCCTCATGTTTCCAATCCTAATGATATGCTGAATTGAGGGGATTTCATTAAATAGGTAAGTGTCACAGGAATACGTTTGAATGGAACTTTTGCGTTACACATAAGCAAGGATACCCTATCCCTGGACAAAGCTCTATTAAGTGATTTCTCTAAATATACACAAGAGTATCCCCGCAAAGTTCTCCAACATGAGCCTGGCTTGACTCAGAAACATTTCATTTGTAGAGGAGATTTTTTTTTGTTTTGCCTGTATATGTTACTTTCTTTCATAAATATTTGAAAATCTAAAGGTTAGCTGTTTGGAGTGTTGTCTATTATTTATTTTTAAACTGACATGGCAAAAGCCTGTGTGCAGCTAAATAACACCCATATATATATATATTAATCTAAGCAATAATTTAAGTATGATTGACAGCAATACTAATTGTGCCACTAATAATAAAAAAATTGCCTGTAATAATTTTTTTTTGTAAAAGAGGTTGTAAACCTCAGAAAAGAAACAAGGAAAAAAATCTGTAAGACAAAGGCACAATGAGCTAGAATGCATCGCATACTAGCTCATTGTGAAATACTTACCTATGAACTAAGCTTTCTCAGTGGCACCTGCACACCGCTGAGACAGCCAACATTTTCTGTGGAGTTTTGTCTGGGTTTTCAGGCTCTGGTGCTGTGATTGGCTGGAGCCGCAATGACGTCACTCCCACACATGCGTTCATGGCACGGGGCTCTCAAGGAACGGCACCTGTGGCCATTCTTTCAGAGCACACATATCAGTGATATCACACACTGTTAAAGAGGTTGTAAACCTCAGAAAAAAAAACTAGAAAAAAAAATCTGTAAGAAAAAGGCATACTGAGCTAGTATGTATCGCATACTAGCTCATTATGAAATACTTACCTGAGAACTAAGCTCTCTCAGCGGCGCCCACACAGCGCTGAGACAGCCAACATTTTCCCCGGAGTTTAATCTGGGTTCGCAGGCTCTGGTGCTGTGATTGGCCAGAGCCACGATGACATCACTCCCACGCATGCATTCATCGGCACAGGGCTCTGAAGGAACGGCCACCTGTGCCGTTCCTTCAGAGCGCATGCACCAGTGATGTCACTGGCTGCATACACGGTAAGTATCTCCTAAAAGGTACACGTTTAGGAAATATTTTCACTACCTATAGGTAAGCCTTATTATAGGCTTATCTATAGATAAATGTCAGCAGAGGAAGTTCACTTCCTCTTTAAGCTGTCTGCTTTATAAATGCTTCTTTAATCTTGACACAGGTGAAGGCAGTTGGACACATAGGTACATACAGTCAGGTCCATAAATATTGTCCAAAAAGGCCCACACCAAGGAACTTTTCAAAATCAGCAGAGAGTCTGCAGCGCCCTGCACCTGTGAAACTCTGTTGTGTGATGCAGTGACTGCCCCCTAGAGGACATCCTGCCTCTTTGGAGTTGTGCCTCCTCCTCCTCTATTCTATCAGGCACCCAAGTAGGGTCAGCGACCTCATCATCCCCTCCCTCCTGGTCACTGGAGCAAACTTAGCACTAGGCTGCAGCTGGTGGAACATGACTGCCAGTTTCTTGTCCTTCTTGGGCATCCCCTCTCTCTAAGCTCATGTTACTCCCTTCCTCAACCTGGGAACCAACATCGGAGCCTTCAAATCGCTGCGCATCCTCCAGCAGCATGTACCCAACACTGTGGTTCGATAGTTCGGGGGACTCCTCCGTGCATGATGGTGGGGCTACGGAAGGAGTGACTGTGGACAAGGAGCCGGTGGAATAGGCCCCTTTGGCAGCTGCATAGGAAGGAAAACTACTCTGAGCCTGGGTGACAGAAGATGAGGAGGATGAGGGCGGCTTTGTTATCCACTCCACCAACTCTTCTGCATGTTCTGGCTCAATAACACGGCCAGCAGCAGAAAAAAAGGACAAGTGTGCCCCACGGCCATTGGCAGAGGATGCACCATGTCCATGACCAGCACTGTTGACTGTAGACACAGAGCCTGCTTGCCCTCTTTTAGTGGCCTGTGAGCATGTGCCTCTCCTTGATGGCCTTCTGGACATGATGTATATTTTGTTTTGCAACACCGCACTACACTGTATTGTGTACTGTGTACACCACCAGAAAAGTAGTAGCAACTGCACTACAGCTGCACTGTATTGTAATTACAATTTTTGATCTAATCTTTCACAGCAGGGCCCATTCCTGCTCTCAACAAGAGTATCTGTGAGGCTTTACAGTGTTGTGGCACCACCACCACTGCCTAAGGCCCAATTTTTCTGCCCCTGTTTAACAGGGGCATGTAATTACAATTCTTGATAAAATATTTCACAGCAGGGCCCGTTCCAGCACTCACCAAGTGTAACTGTGAAGGCTTACAATGTTCTGGTACCACCAACACCTAAGACCCAATTTGATGCAGAGTGTATAGGGCAGGCCATATACAGTCAGGTCCATAAATATTGGGACATTGACACAATTCTAATCTTTTTGGCTCAATACACCACCACAATGGATTTGAAATGAAACGAACAAGATGTGCTTTAACTGCAGACTTTCAGCTTACATTTGAGGGTATTTACATCCAAATCAGGTGAACGGTGTAGTAATTACAACAGATTGTATATGTGCCTCCCACTTTTTAAAGGACCAAAAGTAATGGGACAATTGGCTGTTCAGCTGTTCCATGGCCATGTGTGTGTTATTCCCTCAATATCCCATTTACAAGGAGCAGATAAAAGGTCCAGAGTTAATTTCAAGTGTGCTATTTGCATTTGGAATCTGTTGCTGTCAACTCTCAATATGAGATCCAAACAGCTGTCACTATCAGTGAAGCAAGCCATCATTAGGCTGAAAAACAAACCCATCAGAGAGATAGCAAAAACATTAGGTGTGGCCAAATCAACTGTTTGGAACATCCTTAAAAAGAAAGAACGCACCAGAGAGCTCAGCAACACCAAAAGACCCGGAAGACCACGGAAAACAACTGTGGTGGATGGCCGAAGAATTCTTTCACTGGTGAAGAAAACACCCTTCACAACAGTTGGCCAGATCAAGAACACTCTCCAGGAGGTAGGTGTATATGTGTCAAAGTTAACAATCAAGAGAAGACTTCACCAGAGTCAATACAGAGGGTTCGCCACAAGATGTAAACCATTGGTGAGCCTCAAAAACAGGAAGGCCAGATTAGAGTTTGCCAAACAACATCTAAAAAAGCCTTCACAGTTCTGGAACAACATCCTATGGGCAGATGAGACCAAGATCAACTTGTACCAGAGTGATGGGAAGAGAAGAGTATGGAGAAGGAAAGGAACTGCTCATGATCCAACGCATACCACCTCATCAGTGAAGCATGGTGGTGGTACTGTCATGGCGTGGGCATGTATGGCTGCCAATGGAACTGGTTCTCTTGTATTTATTGATGATGTGACTGCTGAGAAAAGCAGCAGGATGAATTCTGAAGTGTTTCGGGCAATATTATCTGCTCATATTCAGCTAAATGCTTCAGAGCTCATTGGACGGCGCTTCACAGTGCAGATGGACAATGACCCGAAGCATACTGTGAAAGCAACCAAAGAGTTTTTTAAGGGAAAGAAGTGGAATGTCATGCAATGGCCAAGTCAATCACCTGACCTGAATCTGATTAAGCATGCATTTCACTTGCTGAAGACAAAACTGAAGGGAAAATGCCCCAAGAACAAGCAGGAACTGAAGACAGTTGCAGTAGAGGCCTGGCAGAGCATCCCCAGGGATGAAATCCAGCGTTTGGTGATGTCTATGTGTTCCAGACTTCAGGCTGTAATTGACTGCAAAGGATTTACAACCAAGTATTAAAAAGTGAAAGTTTGATGGATGATTGTTAATCTGTCCCATTAGTTTTGGTCCCTTAAAAAAGTGGGAGGCACATATACAAACTGTTGTAATTCCTACATCGTTCACCTGATTTTGATGTAAATATCCTCAAATTAAAGCTGAAAGTCTGCAGTTAAAGCACATCTTGTTTGTTTCATTTCAAATCCATTGTGGTGCTCAGTTTGAAGCTGTGGAGCTTGGTGTAAGTGGAGCTGGATTAAGTGGGAGTTAAAAACAAGTGTTAGAGTATACAAGTCTTGCTGTCTGTTGGTGTGTGTTGCTGTCTGTTGGTGTGTGTTTGCTGTCTGTTGGTGTTTGCTGGGTTGCATTTTGGGGACTTTTCCTTTTAGTTTTTAATTTGCCTTTTGCTGTCACTTTTTAAATAGCTTTTTTTTTTTCTCTGGTTCCATCAGTCTATCAATTAAGGGGTGTGGTTAATTGCTCACAGGTGCCTATTTAACTTGTTGTAGGACTCAGTCTGAGCGTGCTCAGTTTGAAGCTGTGGAGCTTGGTGTAAGTGGAGCTGGATTAAGTGGGAGTTAAAAACAAGTGTTAGAGTATACAAGTCTTGCTGTCTGTTGGTGTGTGTTGCTGTCTGTTGGTGTGTGTTTGCTGTCTGTTGGTGTTTGCTGGGTTGCATTTTGGGGACTTTTCCTTTTAGTTTTTAATTTGCCTTTTGCTGTCACTTTTTAAATAGCTTTTTTTTTTTTTTTTTTTTTTTCTTGTTTCATCAGTCTATCAATTAAGGGGTGTGGTTAATTGCTCACAGATGCCTATTTAACTTGTTGTAGGACTCAGTCTGAGCGTGCTCAGTTTGAAGCTGTGGAGCTTGGTGTAAGTGGAGCTGGATTAAGTGGGAGTTAAAAACAAGTGTTAGAGTATACAAGTCTTGCTGTCTGTTGGTGTGTGTTGCTGTCTGTTGGTGTGTGTTTGCTGTCTGTTGGTGTTTGCTGGGTTGCATTTTAGGGACTTTTCCTTTTAGTTTTTAATTTGCCTTTTGCTGTCACTTTTTAAATAGCTTTTTTTTTTCTCTGGTTCCATCAGTCTATCAATTAAGGGGTGTGGTTAATTGCTCACAGGTGCCTATTTAACTTGTTGTAGGACTCAGTCTGAGCATGCTCAGTTTAAAGCTGTGGAGCTTGGTGTAAGTGGAGCTGGATTAAGTGGGAGTTAAAAACAAGTGTTAGAGTATACAAGTCTTGCTGTCTGTTGGTGTGTGTTGCTGTCTGTTGGTGTGTGTTGCTGTCTGTTGGTGTGTGTTGCTGTCTGTTGGTGTGTGTTTGCTGTCTGTTGGTGTTTGCTGGGTTACATTTTGGGGACTTTTCCTTTTAGTTTTTAATTTGCCTTTTGCTGTCACTTTTTAAATAGCTTTTTTTTTCTCTGGTTCCATCAGTCTATCAATTAAGGGGTGTGGTTAATTGCTCACAGGTGCCTATTTAACTTGTTGTAGGACTCAGTCTGAGCGTGCTCAGTTTGAAGCTGTGAAGCTTGGTGTAAGTGGAGCTGGATTAAGTGGGAGTTAAAAACAAGTGTTAGAGTATACAAGTCTTGCTGTCTGTTGGTGTGTGTTGCTGTCTGTTGGTGTGTGTTTGCTGTCTGTTGGTGTTTGCTGGGTTGCATTTTGGGGACTTTTCCTTTTAGTTTTTAATTTGCCTTTTGCTGTCACTTTTTAAATAGCTTTTTTTTTTCTCTGGTTCCATCAGTCTATCAATTAAGGGGTGTGGTTAATTGCTCACAGGTGCCTATTTAACTTGTTGTAGGACTCAGTCTGAGCATGCTCAGTTTGAAGCTGTGGAGCTTGGTGTAAGTGGAGCTGGATTAAGTGGGAGTTAAAAACAAGTGTTAGAGTATACAAGTCTTGCTGTCTGTTGGTGTGTGTTGCTGTCTGTTGGTGTGTGTTTGCTGTCTGTTGGTGTTTGCTGGGTTGCATTTTGGGGACTTTTCCTTTTAGTTTTTAATTTGCCTTTTGCTGTCACTTTTTAAATAGCTTTTTTTTTTTTTTTTTCTTGTTTCATCAGTCTATCAATTAAGGGGTGTGGTTAATTGCTCACAGATGCCTATTTAACTTGTTGTAGGACTCAGTCTGAGCGTGCTCAGTTTGAAGCTGTGGAGCTTGGTGTAAGTGGAGCTGGATTAAGTGGGAGTTAAAAACAAGTGTTAGAATATACAAGTCTTGCTGTCTGTTGGTGTGTGTTGCTGTCTGTTGGTGTGTGTTTGCTGTCTGTTGGTGTTTGCTGGGTTGCATTTTGGGGACTTTTCCTTTTAGTTTTTAATTTGCCTTTTGCTGTCACTTTTTAAATAGCTTTTTTTTTTCTCTGGTTCCATCAGTCTATCAATTAAGGGGTGTGGTTAATTGCTCACAGGTGCCTATTTAACTTGTTGTAGGACTCAGTCTGAGCGTGCTCAGTTTGAAGCTGTGGAGCTTGGTGTAAGTGGAGCTGGATTAAGTGGGAGTTAAAAACAAGAGTTTAAAACAGGAGGTTATAACAGGGGTCATAGTACCTGTGTAGTGTGAGTATCTGAGTGTTGTCTGAGTAGTGTGTGTGGATCGTTAGTACTTGTGTATTGTGTACCTGTGTTTTGTCTTGTCGTGTACCTGTGTATTGTCTTGAGTATTAGTGCCAGGAAGCTAGTTGTTAGGTAATTTGGACAGGGTAAAATCCCCAAATCCTCACCAAATTTAATAGGTACGATGCCCGGCGGGTGTGGAGAGGCGACTCTTTGTACATCTTGCCGCATGTATGCGTTCCTTGATCATCCGATCGAGGGCGAATACTGCTGTGCAAAATGTAAGCACATTGTTTCCCTGGAAGCCCAGGTTCTGAATCTGGGGAAGCAACTGTCAGCACTGAGAAGTCCCTCCATACTAAAGGTGAGCCAGGAACGTACACGGCAGGTGCCGGCAGGGGCCAGCACAGAGGCGGGTGGAGACAAAGAGGTGCAGGCACTAGCAAAGAGTAGATGGGTGACAGTCAGGAGGGGTAGAGGGGGAAGTGCCAGGGAGGCCGATCCAGGACTGGAGCATCCCAATAAGTACGCTCCATTGAGTGACATTGGTGTAACCAGTCAGGGACCAGCACTGCTGGAGATGAGGGACTCTCCTAGCTGCCAGGGGAAGAACTCCTCCAGTGAGAGTGGGGGGGCAGCAAAGGGAAAGGAAAGACAGATTCTGGTGGTAGGGGACTCAATTCTTAGAAGGACAGAGAGGGCAATCTGTAACCAAGACCTGAAGCGCCGAACAGTATGTTGTCTACCGGGCGCTCGGGTTCGGCACATCACGGATCTTGTGGACAGATTACTGGGAGGGGCTGGGGAAGACCCGGCTGTCATGATGCACGTTGGCACCAATGACAAAGTCAGAGGCAGATGGAGTGTCCTAAAGAACGATTTTAGGGACTTAGGAGCTAAATTAAGGAAAAGGACCTCCAAGGTAGTGTTCTCAGGAATACTACCGGTACATCGAGCCACACCAGAGAGGCAGAGGGAGATTAGGGAAGTAAACAAGTGGCTGAAGAGCTGGTGTAGTAAGGAGGGGTTTGGGTTCCTGGAGGACTGGGCCGACTTCTCAGTCGGTAACCGGTACTATAGAAGGGACGGACTGCACCTAAATGAGGAGGGTGCAGATCTGTTGGGAATGAAGATGGCCAAAAAGTTAGAGGGGTTTTTAAACTAGGCGATGGGGGGGAGGGTCCAGAGACAGTGATAGCCAGTGCGGAAGATATTCCAGAGGGTAGTATTGGGGGCATTAGTGGTAGGTTAACCAAAGCACAAAAACACAAGGTGAGTATAGTAGCAAGTCCAAGTTGCAATCTTGAAACACCCAATACGAGGACAATATGCGACCGGTCTAAACTATGTGGCATGCTCACCAATGCCAGGAGCCTGGCGGACAAAATGGGTGAACTAGAGATACTGTTGTACAAGGAGGATTTGGATTTTGTGGGAATTTCAGAGACCTGGTTCAACAGCTCTCATGATTGGCTGGCAAACATTCAAGGGTATACCCTATACCGCAAGGACAGAGAGGGTAAAAAAGGGGGAGGGGTATGCCTATATATCAAGAATAATGTACAAGTGAATGTGAGAGATGACATCACTGAGGGGGCTAGGGAGGAGGTGGAATCTTTATGGGTAGAGCTCCAAAGGGATGAAGCTAAGGGGAAAATAATACTGGGAGTATGCTATAGGCCCCCTAACCTGAGGGAGGAAGTGGAGACGGATCTCCTATCACAAATTGGATTAGCAGCAAGGATGGGAAGTGTTATCATAATGGGGGATTTTAATTATCCAGACATAGACTGGGCGGAGGGAACCGCGCATTCATTTAAGGTTCGCCAGTTCCTTAGTGTCTTGCAGGACAATTTTATGGGTCAGATGGTAGATGCACCAACTAGAAATAAAACATTACTAGATCTACTGATTACCAACAATACAGACCTGATAACAGATGTGGAAATACGGGGCAATTTAGGTAACAGCGATCACAGGTCAATTAGTTTCAGTATAAATCACACAAATAGGAGACATGAAGGGAACACAAAGACACTGAATTTCAAAAGAGCCAACTTCCCTAAACTACAAACCTTGCTAAAAGGCATAAATTGGGATAAAATATTAGGAACAAAGAATACAGAGGAGAGATGGGTTTGCTTTAAGAGCATATTAAATAAGGGCATTAGCCAATGTATCCCATTGGGTAATAAATTTAAAAGAGCGAACAAACATCCTGGATGGCTTAACTCCAATGTAAAAATGCATATAAAAGCAAAGGAGAAGGCCTTCAAAAAATACAAGGTTGAGGGATCATCCACAGCATTCAGAATTTATAAAGAATGCAATAAGAAATGTAAGGGTGCAATTAGGTTGGCTAAGATAGAACATGAAAGACACATAGCGGAGGAGAGCAAAAAAAATCCCAAGAAATTCTTTAAGTATGTAAACAGTAAAAAAGGGAGGACAGACCATATTGGCCCCATAAAGAATGAGGAAGGACATCTGGTTACAAAGGATGGGGAGATGGCAAAGGTATTGAATTTATTCTTCTCCTCAGTCTTCACGAGTGAATCGGGGGGCTTCAGTAACCAAAACTGCAGTGTTTATCCTCATGACACAACACAGGAAGCACCTACATGGTTAACAGAGGACGGAATTAAAATTAGACTTGAGAAACTTAACATTAATAAATCACCGGGACCAGATGGCTTGCATCCGAGGGTACTTAGGGAACTCAGTCAGGTGATTGCCAGACCGTTGTTCCTAATTTTTACAGACAGTCTATTGACTGGAATGGTACCAGCTGATTGGAGAAAAGCCAATGTAGCACCAATATTTAAAAAGGGCCCAAAAAACATCCCTGGGAATTACAGACCAGTTAGCCTAACATCAATAGTATGTAAATTCTTGGAGGGGATGATAAGGGACTATATACAAGATTTTAGTAATAAGAATGATATCATTAGCAGTAATCAGCATGGATTCATGAAGAATCGTTCTTGCCAAACCAATCTATTAACCTTCTATGAGGAGGTGAGTTGCCATCTAGATAAAGGAAGGCCCGTAGACGTGGTGTATCTGGATTTTGCAAAAGCATTTGACACAGTTCCCCATAAACGTTTACTGTACAAAATAAGGTGCGTTGGCATGGACCATAGGGTGAGTACATGGATTGAAAACTGGCTATAAGGGCGTGTTTAGAGGGTGGTGATAAATGGGGAGTACTCAGAATGGTCAGGGGTGGGTAGTGGGGTTCCCCAGGGTTCTGTGCTGGGACCAATCCTATTTAATTTGTTCATAAATGACCTGGAGGATGGGATAAACAGTTCAATCTCTGTATTTGCAGACGATACTAAGCTAAGCAGGGCAATAACTTCTCAGCAGGATGTGGAAATCTTGCAAAAAGACCTGAACAAATTAATGGGGTGGGCGACTACATGGCAAATGAGGTTCAATGTAGAAAAATGTAAAATAATGCATTTGGGTGGCAAAAATATGAATGCAATCTATACACTGGGGGGAGAACCTCTGGGGGAATCTAGGATGGAAAAGGACCTAGGGGTCCTAGTGGATGATAGGCTCAGCAATGACATGCAATGCCAAGCTGCTGCTAATAAAGCAAACAGGATATTGGCATGCATTAAAAGGGGGATAAACTGCAGAGATAAAACGATAATTCTCCCGCTCTACAAGACTCTGGTCCGCCCGCACCTGGAGTATGCTGTCCAGTTCTGGGCACCAGTCCTCAGGAGGGACGTACTGGAAATGGAGCGAGTACAAAGAAGGGCAACAAAGCTAATAAAGGGTCTGGAGAATCTTAGTTATGAGGAAAGGTTGCGAGCACTGAACTTATTCTCTCTGGAGAAGAGACGCTTGAGAGGGGATATGATTTCAATTTACAAATATTGTACTGGTGACCCCACAATAGGGATAAAACTTTTTCGCAGAAGAGAGTTTAATAAGACTTGTGGCCACTCATTACAATTAGAAGAAAAGAGGTTTAACCTTAAACTACGTAGAGGGTTCTTTACTGTAAGAGCGGCAAGGATGTGGAATTCCCTTCCACAGGCGGTGGTCTCTGCGGGGAGCATTGATAGCTTCAAGAAACTATTAGATAATCACCTGAATGACCGCAATATACAGGGATATGTAATGTAATACCGACACAAAATCACACACATAGGTTGGACTTGATGGACTTGTGTCTTTTTTCAACCTCACCTACTATGTAACTATGTAACTATGTGGTGGTGTATATAGCCAAAAAGATTAGAATTGTGTTGATGTCCCAATATTTATGGACCTGACTGTATGCCCTCAATGTAAATGGTCAGGTGACTGCCACATTAATGTGGACTATTAGCATGGCTTACCTTTGATGTTTATGCATAATGTACAGAGGAGAAGCCAAAATGACCTCCCCTTAGGGGACAACCCATAAGGGATAATATTGTTTTCCTCATTAGCCCACCCTTATATTTAAGCTCTTTTAAGATTTCTCTTTTTAGGTTATCTCTATAGTGTTTTCATGGAAAGTTTATACAAAGTTTGGGGTATTAGGCTGATAGCTATACAAATCAAATTTGTTTTTAATTATGATTTTTGTGGGGTAGAGTTGTGATTACTAGGGTTTACAATTCTTGACTGTTTTTCTGTAAAGGAACATATTAGTTTTTCATTATGAAATTGAAGCATTTGCAAACCCAAAAATAAAATTGCACATAAAGTCACTATTTTAAAATCTGCAGCCTTTGATAAGACACTTGGTGACCATGCCAATAAAGTGGAGCTCCAAGCAGACACATATCTTTATAGATTTTTTTTTTATTTGTAAGATAAAGCTACCTCTTGGCAGATGTTTTGAACTGTAATTAGAAGTGTAAATCCAACACATAAAACTCTCTGAGGTGCAAAAATACATACAATGAAAACGACTATATACATAAACTGCAATGTTTCCATAACTAACTTGGTATGTTAAAGTGCAAGTTGTCCATAATTCTGTTCCAATTAGCCAATTATAAATCCAAAAAATAAATATTCTCATAAAAGTGTTGATCCATCGTGATGTGAACCAAAACAAATCCATAAAGTACATGTGTCAATCCTCCACCTGTGAGATCTAAATACACACCTCACGTTATGACCCCTGTTTCACCAGTGGGTCATAATCATCAGCTGTTCCCCTCTGGGGATAATGTTAGGTCTATGCAGTGATCAGTCTCCCCGTATCTCCAATATTCTCCTGTCGGACCTCAGTCACGGGAACAGATAGCATATAGCGATTCCAATCCACAATGAAAAACAAAACAAAAGATCCAGTTCTCTCTGCATGACTTTTAATCCCAAAACTAAGAATAAAGTGGTACTTAAGCAATGCTAACTGGTACAGACACATCAGTAAAAACTTCTGAGATGGCCACGGGATGATATTTAATTAAAGGCTCCATCCCCTATACACATTTCATCCTTGGGCATGGACTTCCTTAGTATGAAGTTTTCATCGTATGTATTTTGGCACTTCAGAGAGGTTTAGGTGTTGGATTTAACCTATTTATTTTAATAAGTATTTCCATGAGTTGCACTATATAAGGAACTAGAAAATGCATTTCCTGGGGAAAATGAGTGGGAATGCTGAATAGCTGAATTGCTAAAATGGCCCCCATCAAAACAGCCTCCATCAAAACTGCCCCATCAAAATTGTCCCCATCAAAACTGCCCCATCATATTGCCACCATCAAAACTGCCCCATCAGAATTGCCCCATCAAAACTGCCCCATCATATTGCCACCATCGAAACTGCCCCATCAGAATTGCTCCATCAAACCTGCCCCATCAGAATTGCCCCATCAAAACTGCCCCATCAGAATTGCCCCATCAAAACTTCAAAACTGCCCCATCATATTGCCACCATCAAAACTGCCCCCATCATATTGCCATCAAAACTGCCCCATCAGAATTGCCCCATCAAAATTGTCCCCATCAAAAATGCCCCATCAGAATTGCCCCACCAAAACTGCCCCATCATATTGCCACCATCAAAACTGCCCCATCAGAATTGCCCCATCAAAACTGCCCCTCATATTGCCACCATCAAAACTGCCCCATCAGAATTGCCCCATCAAAACTGCCCCATCATATTGACACCATCAAAACTGCCCCATCAGAATTGCCCCATCAAAACTGCCCCATCATATTGCCACCATCAAAACTGCCCCATCAGAATTGCCCCATCAAAACTGCCCCATCATATTCCTCTATTATAAATCAGTACATGATGTGTCTGTCCCCTCCCCCAGGCTCTGTAATCAGAGCTGAGATGCTCCAGCCACCTCCCCCCTGTGTATAACAGAAGCTTTGGTAACCATGGCAACAACAGCAACACAGTACACTCTGTTTAATGGCTAAAATTTCCTGAAATGACCACTAAACAAACAGCTTTTTCACAAAAACTGTATAAGATATCAAACTGAAAAGATATAGCCAGATAGCTGAATATTTTGTGAACATTTTAAAGTTTGTTTGGCGTCTGTAGGTGAAAGTATGAAGGAGCTGAAACTTTTGGGAGCGGAAGAAGATTTTAAGGATCTGAAGCATGCTCCCATTGACTTCAATGTTAAAAAAAGTGTTAAAAAGCTTAATATTTTAAAAAGTATAAATAGTAGAAAAAAAGTTGAAAAAGTCCCATCATCGGCTGAAAGAGACGAACATTTTAATAGCTGAATGGTTTTAATAGCTGAAAGTATGCAGAAGTTACGCACAGCCAAAAAACGTATGGAATAAAATTGAATAATTAATAATAACTAGAAAATGCATTTCCTGGGGAAAATGTGTGGGAATGCTGAATAGCTGAATTGCTAAAACGGCCCCCATCAAAACTGCCCCATCAAAATTGCCCCATCAAAATTGTCCCCATCAAAACTGCCCCATCATATTGCCACCATCATTGCTCCATCAAAATTGTCCCCATCAAAACTGCCCCATCATATTGCCACCATCAAAATTGCCCCAGCAAAACTGCCCCATCATATTGCCCCCATCAAAACTGCCCCATCAGAATTGCCCCATCAAAACTGTCCAATCATATTGCCACCATCAAAACTGCCCTATTAGAATTGCCCCATCAAAACTGCCCCATCAGAATTGCCCTATCAAAACTGCCCCATCATATTGCCACCATCAAAACTGCCCCATCAGAATTGCCCCATCAAAACTGCCCCATCATATTCCTCTATTATAAATCAGTACATGGTGTGTCTGTCCCCTCCCCCGGGCTCTGTAATCAGAGCTGAGATGCTCCAGCCACCTCCCCCCTGTGTATAACAGAAGCTTTGGTAACCATGGCAACAAAACCAGCACAGTACACTCTGTTTAATGGCAAAAATTTCCTGAAATGACCACTAAACAAACAGATATAGCCAGATAGCTGAATATTTTGTGAAAATTTTAAAGTTTGTTTGGCGTCTGTAGGTGAAAGTATGAAGGAGCTGAAACTTTTGGGAGCGGAAGAAGATTTTAAGGATCTGAAGCATGCTCCCATTGATTTCAATGTTAAAAAAAAAGTGATAAAAAGCTTAATATTTTAAAAAGTATAAATAGTAGAAAAAAAGTTGAAAAAGTCCCATCATCAGCTGAAAGAGACGAACATTTTACTAGTTGAATGGTTTTAATAACTAAAAGTATGCAGAAGTTACCCAGAGCCGAAAAACATACGGAATAAAATTAATTAAAAATAAATAAAATGGAATAACAATAGTGGGACTGCTAAAGCATTCCCACTAAATAGAAGTGATCTTCATAGTTAATTCATACATTTGTATATGCTGGTAAATACAGCCATCACTGGACTTGGCAAGCTGCATATGAGAGCTGTGACTCCCATACAGGAAAGCATTTCTGTAATCTATCCACCTCTCGCTTTATTTCTGCATTCACAGGGAAATCTTTTTTTTTCTAACTGGTTCTCACCATCAGGAAACCTACCCTGAAAAACACCATGCAGTCATTGCTACAATGCATGCACGTAGAAAGGTAATATGTGCTATTAGGTTGCAGAAGGTCAGCAAAACTAAGATGCAATTAATAAATTATTATTTACCTGCATTCAATGTAAATCAATTAAATACATACAGCACCAAAAAGATATAAACATTTCCTATCAACATAATTGGGCAGTCTTGATAATAATAAAGTAAAATCTACATAAATAAATCAATAATAAAGTGTCCAGTGCTCTATAAAATAATTAATAAAGTGTCCCATACTCTTTCAAAGTGACAAATGCTGTGCTTCATTCAGAAAAATTCCACTGATCTATTCCTCGCTGCTTCATTATGGGTGTTTATAAATCACTTTGTGCTTCACAACTCTCAATGCCACCTTCACCATGAGAACTCACCAGAATGCCTTGATCCCTTTACACCAAAAGAGTATCCCTCATGGGATGTATCTCTTTTGTAACTCCCACCAGTTCTCTTATTAAGCCTCATGTCATACAGACATTACAAAAGAAGAAAGACCTCCATATCGTAAAACACACATAAAAGCCAAGTAAAATTACATACTCACATGTTACTATGCCCTGCATTAGGAACAAAGTTCTTACTCCTCTTTTGTTACCAGCTCCACTCTCTCACAGTGCAAGCTGCAGACAAATGTCTTTTTATGCACAGAGTGCCATATGTATAGGTATTAAAGATGCAACTAAGACTAAAAAAAAATGTGAAAAGAAGTATTTTATTTTTAAATGTCATTTGCTTATGATACACAGAGCTGTCACAAACTAAGTGTCATTCAACCAGGATTTATAATTACTTTATTTTTTTCTGATCTTGCTGAAAACAGTCAGCTTCAGATCTCACGGACAGATATTGTTTTGCTTTACCATTAAATTATTTTGATTATTTGTACCTATGCCCTCAATGTAACTGGTCAGATGACTTCCACATTAATGTGAGCTATCAGTATGGCTAACTGTTGATGTTTAGGCATAATGTAGAGGGGAGAAGAAAATATGACCTCACCTTGGGGGACAACCTATACAAATTTGTTTTTAATTATAATTTTTGTGGGGTAGAATTGTGATTATTTGGGTTTGAAATTCTTGATTATTTTTTTTTAAAGGAGCATACTAGTTATTCATTATGAAATTAAAGCATATGCAAACCCAAACACTGAAATTGTACATAAAGTCACTGTTTTAAAATTTGCAGCCTTTGATAGAACACTTGGTGACCGTGCCAATAAAGTGGAGCACCAAGCACAAACATATCTTTGTAGATTTTTTTTTTTAATTGTAAAATTAAGCTACCTCTGAGCAGATGTTTTGGACTGTAAATAGTTACATAATTACATAGTAGGTGAGGTTGCATAAAGACAATAGTCCATCCAGTTCAACCTGTGTAGGTGCCTGTGTGTCAGTGTCTATAATTATTTCCAATATCCCTGTATGTTGTGTTCTTTAAGATGCACACCCTAGAGTCTATTAAAAACATCCATACTCCCCACTGCCAATACCGATTGTGGAAGAGTGTTTCACACCCTTATTGCCCTGACAGTGAAAAAACCCCTGCGCGGTTTAAGGTTAAACCGCTTCTCCTCCAATCTCATTGTGTGGCCCCGTGTCCTCTTACACTCCCTGACACTAAATTGTTTTTTTCCTATGCTGGGATCACTATTGAGGTACTTGTAAATTGCTATCATGTCCCCTTTCAAGTGTTGTTTCTCCACCGAGAATACATTTAGTGCTTGCAGTCGTTCCTCATAATTGAGGTCGTCCAGTCCCCTTATTAATTTTGTTGCCCTTCTTTGGACTCTCTCCAAATCCAGCACATCCCTTCTGAGGACCAGTGACCAGATCTGGGTGGAGTACTCCAGATGTGATCTAACCAGAGATTTATAAAGTGGCAGGATTACCGTTTTATCCCTGGAGTATATCCCTTTTTTATGCAAGCTAAAATTCTGCTGGCTTCGGTAGCTGCAGCTTGATGTTTTTGTCTACTAGGACCCCCAGATCTTTCTCCATCCTTGATTCCCCCATCGGTTCTCCCCCTAGTGAGTACTTTTCATTTATGTTTCCCCGCAAGTGCATTATTTACATTTCTCCACATTAAACCTAATTTGCCACGAAGTTGCCCACACCATTAATTTGTTCAGGTCATTCTGTAAAATTTTTATATCCTGATGCGAAGTTATTGCCCTGCTTATTTTGTGTCGTCCCTAAAAACTGAGATTGAGCTATTTGTCCCATCCTCTATATTATTTATGGATAAATTGAATAGAATTGGTCCCAAGACAGAACCTTGAGGTACCCTACTTACCACTCCAGACCAGTCTGATTACACATTATTTATCACCACCCTTTGGACACACCCCTGTATCCATTTTTTTTACCTAAGAACAAACCTTATAGTCCATGCCTGCAGACCTCATCTTGTAAATTATGCATTTATGAGAAAGTGTATCAAATGCTTTTGCAAAATCCAGATACACTAAATCCACAGGCCTTCCCCTGTCTAGATGGGAGCTCACACTCCCGTAGAATGTTAGCAGATTGCTCTGGCAAGAACGACCTTTCGTAAACCCATGTTGATTACTACTAATGATACTTTTTTCTTCGGTACATTTTTGGATATTGTCCCTTATCATTCCCTCCAACAATTTACCTACTATTGTTGTAGGCAGAAGTGTAAATCCAACACATAAAAACTCTCTGAAGTGCAAAAATACATACAATGAAAACTAATATATACACAAAGTGCAACATGTCTGTAAACTAATTTGGTATGATAAAGTGCAAATTGTCCATAAATCTGCTCCAATGAGCCAATTATAAATCAAAACAAAAATATTCTCAACAAAGTGTTGATCCACCGTGATGTGAATGAAACAAATTCATAAAGTGCATGTGTCAATCCTCCACCTATGAGAGCTAAACGCTGATCTCACATTATGACCCCTGTGTTACCAGTGGGTCATAATCAGCTGTTCCCCTCTGGGGATAATGTTAGGTCTATGCAGCGATCTGTCTCCCCATATCTTCAATATTCTCCTGCCGGCTTTCAGTCACGGAACAAATAGTATATGGCGATCCCAAAGTGAAAAACAAAACAAAAGATCTAGTGCTCTCTGCATGAATTTTAATCCCAAAACTAAGAAAAAAGTGGTACACTCACATAAATGAACACTTAAGCAGTGCTAACTGGTACAGACATATCAGTAAAAACTTCCGAGATGGGCGCGGGATGATATTCAATCAAAAGTCTTCATCCACTATGCGTGTATCATCACAAGTCCATGCCCAGGGACAATACCCGTATAGGGGATGGAGCCTTTTAAATGAATATCATCCCGCGACCATCTCAGAAGTTTTTACTGATATGTCTGTACCAGCTAGCACTGCTTAACTACTTGCACTTTATGGATTTGTTTCAGTCACATTATGGTGGATCAACACTTGGATGAGAATATTTTTGTTTGGATTTATAATTGGCTCATTGGAGCAGATTTATGGACAATTTGCACTTTATCATACCAAATTTGTTTACGGACACATTGCACTTTATGTATAAATTAGTTTTCATTGTATGTTTTTTTGCACTTCAGAGAGTTTTAGGTGTTGGATTTAACCTATTTATTTTAATAAGTATTTACATGAGTTGCACTATATAAGGAAACATGGGGAGTTTACAGTAGCGCTACACTAATTTTTGGTTCTATGTGAATTAAGTGTAGTAAAAGCACATGTTTTGTGTCAACTGCAACTGGCGATAGATATATTAACAGCCTGTTCACAATAATAGGGTTGAACTAATTGTATTATTGACTATTTAATTACATAGTTACATTATAGGCGAGGTTGAAAATAGACACAAGTCCTTCAAGTCCAACCTATGTGTGTGATTTTATGTCAGTATTACATTGTATACCCCTGTATGTTGTGATCGTTCAGGTGCTTAGTTAATAGTTTTTTTAAATTATCAATGCTCCCCGCTGAAACCACTGCCTGAGGAAGGGAATTCCACACCCTTACCACTCTTATGCCCCGTACACACGCTCAGACATTGGCCTGGAATAAACTTCTGGCTTGCCCCCCCGAGTGCCTGCGAGGTCCGTCTAAGATACATGGAATACTTTGTGGGTATGGGGGCCATCAATATGCCAGATAATGTCTGAGACATTTTTTAAATAAAAAAAAAATTTTAACATAAAAATTATTTGCTTACATTTACTGCTTGTGTTTCTTTTAGCTGACCATTACTGAAATTTGGGCAGTCCTGAAAATGGCGTGATTGTGTAAAATGCGAAAGCACTGTTGTGTGTTATTTACTATAGGCAAAGTCACTTTGCACTCCAAGTGCACTTGAGACTGCACTGAAACTGCACTTGTAGTGCAAAGTGGATTTGCCCTTAGGAAATAACACCCATTGTCACTGAAAACACAAATTTTCACACAAAAAAAGTTTAGGAGCATTGAAAGAAGAAGCCACACATTGTTGATTATCAAGATTTTTTATACAAGCACAATCACATGTGCATTTAGAAAAGGTTTTTAAAACAAACCAACATGTTTGTTGTATAAAATATTTGTAGGTGACATTAATAATACAAGTAGAAATGTCCATTTAAGGTAAAACAGGCATGTTTAAAACCAACAAGAAATACACAAATCTGGAACTTACAAAGTTCAACTTTGGTAGAAATTGAAGGCAATATCAGACATGAGTATTTATAAACTGTGTTTGATATTGCGTTCAGCAGATGGGGTCAAGTCACCCCTGGAAAAGCCAAATTTTGAAGATGCACACAAATTGCCGAATGTCAACATGTGCTAGCTGCCATCATGGGGGATCAAGGGATGTGTTTTGTGGGTGTAACCCCTTCCTCTCAGCTACTTTATTATTGAGGAAGGGTTTGCACCCACAAAACGCAGACATTGATCTCCCGTGATGGCAGATAGCACATGTTGACACACTGTGTGCATCTTCAAAATTTGGCTTTTCGAGAATATATTTAAAAATGTGCAAAAAACTTTCTGCAAAAAAAGCCAACAAAATTAGGGATTTTGGGGGGTTTTAAACTCTCCCTAAAACATCAATGATGTTCTTCATTTTGTTTTGAACATGATTAATGTTTTGCTTGATGTTTTCCAAGTCCTTATTACACCCCATGATCTCCCCGATCAGGATCTGGGCACTTTCACTGGTGAAATGACCTTCATCCACAACATCCTGATCACCTAAAAATAGAGAAAAAAATACACCATGTATTATAAATATGCCATCATCCATCTCTTACCTGAAGCTGTGGTCGCAGACACTCACCTGTTGTGGTGACTATTTCCACCACGTCTCCCTCCTCCTCCTCCTGTTGGCTTTGTGGCATTTCCCCTTCTTTCTGAGGTGGGGGGTCTGGGGTCTATTGTCTCCTCTGCTGAGTGGTGTCCTCCAAGTCTTTTCTCCCCTATGTAAAAAAAAATATGTATACTTAGCACACAGATATTTGATGGCAGAAATAGGAATATGAAACATTGCTTGGAAGTGGGGTACAATTGTCTGTTTTGGCAGAGTTGCAAGATGAAGAAATATTTTGTAACTTTGGCAAGCTTGAATACTTACCTGTTTTGTACAAGCTTCACAGATGGAGTCACCCCTATAGTATACACTGGAGCACCTGTGTGGGGCCCCCTAAAAAAAGGGTGTTCTGGTGTCCCACACTAGTGCTCCAGCGTCCAGATGTGTAAACAGCTGCTGAATGTCCTCTCCTTACACAGAATCTAGTTTTAATTTCATTCTAGTTACAAACCCATCTAGACAACAAAATTATTTTAAGAGAAGTAGGTCATAAAAAATGTATTGAAATACATCTGGCCAAAACATGGTGTTTTATTGGCTGAACGAACAATGTTTCCTACGAACAAATAATGTGCCCATGAACATGAAAGTTGCCATTTTAAACTGTACAACAGTAAAGAAAAGCACATGGAGCAGCACGAACGTTATAAAAATAACGAATAGGAACACAGGACAACTAATTGCTTTTTTGCAGCACTCTCCTGATCCTTCTATATTGATCGTGCTCCCTTAATTTGAGGTCCGACCACTGCTTCCTCAGTTGATCCTTGGATCGACGTACCCCAAAATTTCTGTGCAGACTCTTGACAACCTTTGCCATGATCTTGGCCTTTCGGACATTGGGGTTGGGGTAAGGTCCATACTTCCCGTCATAGTCGGCCCTTTTCAGTATGTCGGCCATCTCCACTATCTCCACAAAGGCCATATTTGAGGCCTTAAATCATCTCCTCCGGGATTGGGACGTTTCTGGCTCTCCTCCTCCTCGTTGTTGTAATTAGCACGCACCTGCTGTGTCTCCGCCATGTGCTCTTTCCCCACTGCGCTGAACGAGAAGGGGCGGGGAATAGACTAGAAAGAACGCCAGGGGCGGGCAGATTTACACGCATGCGCAGTGTATATAAAGCATAACACGCGTGCATAGTACGTACGATTTGTGAGTGGAGGAAGGAGTATCGGAAGCGCCGATCGTGATAACTAAGGTAACATTTAAACTGGACCCTATACTGCTTCTAGATTGAGGCCTATATTGGGACAAGATTAGGAGACTTTAGCCTGACATTAGGGTTTGTCTTGTGTATTGCAGATAAAATGGATGGCTTCAATGACCACAATTTCCTCCCTCTGTTCATAGACAAGTACAGGGAGCTGCCCTGTCTATGGCAGGTGAAACATCCACATTATAATCATAAACAAAAGAGGCAGGCAGCGCTGGAGAAACTGCTGGAGTTGGTGAAGCCGGTGGTCCCCACAGCAACCATCCCCTATTTAAAAGCCAAAATTGGTGGCCTGAGGAGCATTTATCTTAGGGAGTGCAAGAAGGTCCAGGATTCCCAGAGATCCGGAGCTGCAGCAAATGACGTTTATGTCCCCAGGCTGTGGTACTATGAGAGACTGCGATTTCTGACAGACCAGACTGAAGTCAGGGTATCCCTCTCAACCCTTCCTTCCACTCTTCCTTCCACTCTATCTTCCACCCCAGCTGAGGTTTCCGATGTCCAACCTGGGACTTCCAGCTAGGAAGAAGTGGAGGAGCCCAGCTTGAGCCAGGTATAGCATTGTTCTACAGATTTCTGGTCAATAAATAAATGATGTTTACTAGATGTTATTATTGATCACTAATTGCTGATTTAATAAAGTATTTTACATATCAATAGACAGTAGTGGGCAAAAAAAATTGGGACAAGAATGAAAAATGCTGGGCTCAGACTGATAGTCTTTTATATTTTTTAACATTCAATTTGCAACAGTCATGAGGTGAAAATTATGTGTGATTGTTGAAGAAAAAACTAAAACTATATACCTTTTTCATACACAGGAAGACCTCAGCCAGGAAGAGGCTGTGGAATATGGCACACAGGAGGAGGGCGTGGAATGTGGCAGCCAGGAGGAGGCGGGGGTTAGTGGCAGCCAGGAGGAGGTGGGGCTAAGTGTAAGCCAGGAGAAGGCCGGGCCCAGTAGGAGCCTGCCAGAATCACAGGTCCCTCCCCTCTGCCTTCCAAACAAAAGACCCAGGAAGGGGAGTAACATGCAGGATTCGGCACTCAGGCTGATTCAGGAGGCTTCTGCGTCCCTGAGAGCCACCCCCACTCCTGAAGAGGCCTTTGCCTGCATGGCTGCCACTAAACTGCAGGGCATGCAGGAAGGTCAACACCTCATGTGTGAGGAACTCATTTATCAAACCTTAAATAAGGGGTTGAGGGGCGAAATCACACCTAATACCCACCTCAGTGAGTTGGACCATCCTCCTCTTCCTCTTCCTCCTGCCGCAACTCCACCACCACAGACACAGCGTGGAAGGAAGTGTGGAAGGAAGACCAGAGAGTGATGACCTGGGTTCAGTCTGGTCTGACAAAAGATGCAGGCTCTTTATGACCACAGCCTGGGGACAGATATGTCATCTGCTGCTGTTCATGATCTCTTGGACTTCTAGACCAGATTGAACTCCCTTAGATAAGGACTCCTCAGGCCACCAATTTTGCCTGGAAATAATTGATGTGTGCTCTGGGGGCCAAAGGCTTCGCCAATTTCTGGTGTTTCTCCAGCATTGCCTCCCTCTTTCTTTGGTTAGGACCCCTTAATAAATTTTTGGTTTGATTTATTATACTCGCCTATGTGTGTTTTCCTTCAAAAAGGACAGTTTGTTTGTGAGAAGGCAGGTGCATTTCAAAAATACAATGTGAAATTAACAAGGAACACCAACCAATCTCCTTGAGATTAAATAATACAAGATAATAATGGTGTTGTGGTAACTTGACACACAAAACACAACCAAAACTATTCTGAAGTTAAAAAAAAAAAAACACAAGATCAGGCGTTAAAAAAATCCAAAAATAATTATTTAATCTAAAAACATAAAAAAAAAAAAAATTTCAGGAAATGTGACAAATAAAAATATTATATTGATGAAATCACGATAAATAATAAAGAAAGAAGTTTGTGAGAAGTCTGTGTGAATATGAGCAGCAAAACAATTTCATTCTTCTAGCATTATAAAGAAGAAGAGAGTGCGCTGCATTAAACTATTTAAAACATTGCAGCATGACGAAAGTGCTATATCCATTCCAAAAGCTAATTTTACCTGACCGAGCAGTTCCGTCTCGGAATTTATTCTGAGCATGCGTGGCACTTTGTGAGTTGTAATTGTCCACACACGGTTGGAATTGACGCGGTCGTATTTTGTTGTCGGAAAAATTTATAGCCTGCTCTCAAACTTTGAGCTTTCTTTTGGTGCTATTTGATCACCTCTATGGTTTTTATTTTTTGCGCTATACACAAAAAAGTGTGACAATTTTGAAAAACACAATATTTTTTACTTTTTGCTATAATATCCCCAAAAATGTTTTTAAAAAACAAATTTCTTCATCAGTTTAGGCCAATATATATTCTTCTACATATTTTTGGTAAAAAAAATTGCAAGAAGTGTATATTGATTGGTTTGCACAAAAGTTATAGCGTTTACAAACTATGGGAAAGATTTATGGCATTTTTATGGCATTTTTATTATTTTCATTTTTTTTTACTAGTAATGGCCGTGATCTCCAATTTTTTGCGGTTTTGCGGACAGATCGGACCCTTTTGACACATTTTTGGGACCATTGACATTTATACAGCGATCAGTGCTATAATAATGTACTGATTACTGTGTAAATGACTCTGGTAGGTAAGGGGTTAGCACTAGGGGGCGATCAAGGGGTTAAATGTGTGTTCCCTCAGTGTGTTCTAACTGTATGGGAACAGGACTGAGTAGGAGAGGAGACATTTTGCTGTTCCTACTTACTAACGACATGTCTCCTCTCCTCTGACAGCACAGGGATTTGTGTGTGGCGCCGGCCATGCGCATCGGGTCCCCCGCCATACAGCCGGTGCACGCATGCCCCTCTGGCAGCACATGTGCCCTCTGGCGGCTCTTAAAGGAACCCCATGCCCATACGGGGTTTCGCGCATCGGAGCCATTGTGCCACAGTATATGTACGCAAGTTGGTCGGGAAAAGGTTAATGCATGTCAATATTCTGTTTGCTTTGCTTGCAGCAGCTTTGCACTGCATGCCATTGCTCAGCCTGTCATCTACTAGAACCCCCAGGTCCTTTTCAATCCTAGATTCTCCCAGAGGTTCTCCCCCCCAGGGAGTAGATTGCATTCATATTTTTGCCACCCAAATGCATTATTTTACATTTTCCCACATTAAACCTCATTTGCCATGCAGTTGCCCACCCCATTAATTTGTTCAGATCTTCTTGCAAGGTTTCCGCATCCTGCTGAGAAATTATTGCCCTGTTTAGCTTAGTATTGTCCGCAAATACAGAGATTGAACTGTTTATCCCATCCTCCAGGTCGTTTATGAATAGATTAAATAGGATTGGTCCCAGGACAGAACCCTGGGCCACCCCTGCCCATTCTGAGTACTCCCCATTTATCACTACCCTCTGAACTCACCAATATATGCAAAAAGGGGATTTGGGACTTTAAATGAAGCGGTTGGAATGTGGAGGGTTGAAAAATATTAATTTAATAATCATAGTCGATATAGTACAAGGATTTCACATAAATACACACATATATAATTAGCATAAAAATGAAGCATATAGTATGGAAAAATACATGCAATAGATATATAATCGTACTAGGTAGATGGTACTTGAAATAATATTGGTACAGGACAACAGTGGCCCAGGGTGCCAGCGGTGGCATGCCCGGTAACTGAAATTATAGTCGCATAGTCATGATAATAATCATAATAGGTGCCAGAAGTGGCATGCCCTGACCTGGTAGCTGAAATTCTAATCGCATGGTAATGATAATGGTCATAGTAGGTGCCAGAGGTGGTGTGTCCGGGACCTGGTATTAGAATAACATAATACTGATAATAATATTAAAAATATAAAAAATAATGATGACATCATCAAAGTGCAAAAAGTTAAGGTTAAAGCATCAAGTGTAGCTCGACGCGTTTCGTGGATGGTTTTCTCCACTCATCAGGAGCTGATGCAGTGCGAACCTGTAAGATATATACATATAATAAACCTCCATCTTAATAGAGAGGAGTGGAATAAATATATTCACAAAATAGTTGGTCAGAAGACACACACTTACCAACCCTGGCACTGAGTGCGACGCACGACAGACGGCACGGAGTGAGCCAGAGGCAACAAGCCATCCACGAAACGCGTCGAGCTACACTTGATGCTTCAACCTTAACTATTTGCACTTTGATGATGTCATCATTATTTTTTATATTTTTAATATTATTATCAATATTATGTTATTCTAATACCAGGTCCCGGACACACCACCTCTGGCACCTACTATGACCATTATCATTATCATGCGATTAGAATTTCAGCTACCAGGTCCCGGGCATGCCACTTCTGGCACCTATTATGATTATTATCATGACTATGCGACTATAATTTCAGTTACTGGGCATGCCACCGCTGGCACCCTAGGCCACTGTTGTCCTGTACCAATATTATTTCAAGTACCATCTACCTAGTACGATTATATATCTATTGCATGTATTTTCCCATACTATATGCTTCATTTTTATGCTAATTATATATGTGTGTATATATGTGAAATCCTTGTACTATATCGACTATGATTATTAAATTAATATTTTTCAACCCTCCGCATTCCAACCGCTTCATTTAAAGTCCCAAATCCCCTTTTTGCATATACCTGATACCGGGATGGAGGCGACAAGTGCGCCTCATTTAAAGTCCCAAACTCCCTTCTCTATTTCAATTATAGTACCGGGATGGAAGCGTTTGGAAAGTTGGATCAGTAGTGTTCCCCTGCTATCTACGCGAGAGGGTCTATGCAGACCCTACATAGGGCTGTATCTTTGGAATACTCGTATATCTTACACATATTGTTATGCTTTTATTTAGCTTATTTATGTTACCACGGATGGCATTTCCGGTACTGGTTGCTATATACATTAATCCTATGTTTTTGCCATACATTTCAACCCCTACAGCTCTGCCACTGCTTTGCGTCAGCGTGGCTTTTGGCACGGTTTTGTGCTGGGGCTTTTTTCCTCGGCGCGGGAGCTGCGATGCACTCCTTGGATCCTCCCCCTCCTCCCCTTCGGGAGGTTCAGGCGAATACCATTCTGTGCATCGGCGCCACGGTCCCTGCGTCATACGCGGGACGTCGTAACTGACGTCACCACGCTGACGTTTGGAGCGTCATCTGCGTGACCCATTGGGAGGAGGACGGTTTTGGCGCCAAACACTGAGCGATCACTCAGCTCAGGTGCGGACGCCGCCCCCTCCTCCCGCCAGGCTCACGCACGTGGCGTTGGCGGCATATACTTATATGTCCCCCAATCTGAGTGGGCTGTTCACATGGCCTGTCTCCGACTGGGGTCTCCACACACTAGCTGCTTCCATCCTGCTGTCTGTGCTTGACCTGTAGCATCGGGTAAGTCTTTGGATAATGGGCTCACCTTCCCTGTCATGCCCCTGCTTTATTTCACTGCACAGCCCGTTTTGTACATTAGTCACACTCTATCCTTAACACTCCCTTTTTAATAAACCACACATATTTAGATCTGCACTAGTCACCATTTTATCCATTCACTATTACTTCCATAATATTACCTATCAGCATCTTATATAAGGGTATCTTTGGGTACATTATTTATATATTACTCAATATTACTAATTTTATTTCAGACTACAAATATTTACAATCTATAATTAACATTTTGTTCCCAGATATCCCTTCCTTTTGACAAGTTCTCCATCATTGCTGTCACATGGACATCACCCCATTATCCGGACACTGCCATTCCATCACCCGTTGCCATTTAGATGTACCGGGGCTTGTTGCCTCTGGCTCACTCCGTGCCGTCTGTTGTGCGTCGCACTCAGTGCCAGGGTTGGTAAGTGTGTGTCTTCTGACCAACTATTTTGTGAATATATTTATTCCACTCCTCTCTATTAAGATGGAGGTTTATTATATTTATATATCTTACAGGTTCGCACTGCATCAGCTCCTGATGAGTGGAGAAAACCATCCACGAAACGCATCGAGCTACACTTGATGCTTCAACCTTAACTATTTGCACTTTGATGATGTCATCATTATTTTTTATATTTTTAATATTATTATCAGTATTATGTTATTCTAATACCAGGTCCCGGACACACCACCTCTGGCACCTACTATGACCATTATCATTACCATGCGATTAGAATTTCAGCTACCAGGTCCCTGGCATGCCACTTCTGGCACCTATTATGATTATTATCATGACTATGCGACTATAATTTCAGTTACCGGGCATGCCACCGCTGGCACCCTAGGCCACTGTTGTCCTTTACCAATATGATTTCAAGTACCATCTATCTAGTACGATTATATATCTATTGCATTTTTTTTTCCATACTATATGCTTCATTTTTATGCTAATTATATATGTGTGTATATATGTGAAATCCTTGTACTATATCGACTACGATTATTAAATTAATATTATTCAACCCTCCGCATTCCAACCGCTTCATTTAAAGTCCCAAATCCCCTTTTTGCATATACCTGATACCGGGATGGAGGCGACAAGTGCGCCTCATTTAAAGTCCTAAACTCCCCTCTCTATTTCAATCTGAACTCACCAATGTAGCCAGTTTTCAATCCATGTACTCACCCTATGGTCCATGCCAACTGACCTTACTTTGTACAGTAAACGTTTATGGGGAACTGTATCAAATGCGTTTGCAAAATCCAGATACACCATGTCTACGGGCCTTCCTTTATCTAGATGGCAGCTCACCTCCTCATAGAAGGTTAATAGATTGGTTTGGCAAGAATGATTTTTCATGAATCCATGCTGATTACTAAAATCTTGTATATAGTCCCCTATCATCCCCTCCAAGAGCTTGCATACAATTGATGTTAGGCTAACTGATCTGTAATTTCCAGGGATGCATCTTGGCCCTTTTTAAATATTGGTGTTACATTGGCTTTTCTCCAATCAGCTGGTACCATTCCAGTCAGTCCAGTCCGACTGTTCGTAAAAATTGGGAACAATGGTCTGACAATTACTTGACTGAGTTCCTTAAGGACCCTCGAGTGTATGCCATCTGGTCCCGGTGACTTATTAATGTTACGTTTTTTAAGTCTATTTCTAATTCTGTCCTCTGTTAGCCATGAGGGTGCTTCCTGTGACATGTCATGAGGATAAACATTGCTGTTTTGGTTAATGAAGCCCCCTTATTCCCTCGTGAAAACTGAGGAAAAGATTAAATTCAATACCTTCGCCATCTCTCCATCCTTAGTAACCAGATTACCTTTATCATTCTTTATGGGACCAATATGATCTGATCTCCCTTTCTTACTATTTATGTACTTAAAGAATTTCTTGGGATTTTTCTTACTCTCCTCCACTATGCGCTTTTTTGTGTTCTACCTTAGCCACCCCTCAGCCTTGTATTTTTTGAAGGCCTTTTCCTTTGCTTTTATATGCATTTTTACGTTGGAGTTAAGCCACCCAGGATTTTTATTAGCTATTTTAAATTTATTTCCCATTGGGATGCCATGGATAATGCCCTTGTTTAATATGCTCTTAAAGTATACCCATTTCTCCTTTGTGTTATTTTTTTCATAAGATTTTATCCCAATTTGTCTCTTTTAACAAGGATCTTAGCTTAGGGATGTTGGCTCTTTGAAATTCAGTGTCTTTGTATTCCCCTTATGTTTCCTATTAGTGTGATTTATACTGAAACTAATTGACCTGTGATCGCTGTTTCCTAAGTTGCCCCGTATTTCCAAATCCGTGATCAGGTCTGTATTGTTGGTATTCAGTAGGTCTAGCAACGCATTGTTTCTAGTTGGTGCCTTTACCATCATGAAATTGTCCTGCAAGACATTTTGGAACTGCTGCACCTTAGATGAATGTGCGGTTCTTTGCACCCAGTCTGAATTCCAACATCAAAATTTACGTTAAACTTCTAGCTAAACGCCCAACTGATATTGTTCCATCTCTAATGAAAAATGACCAGATGGGGTTCATCAAGGGGAGACAGACCTCTGACGCTACCAGGAGAATACTGAACATTGTGCACTATGCAGAGAAACCATGAACGCCTTCTCTGCTACTCTAAATTGATGCAGGGAAGGCATTTGATAGAGTTCATTGGAAATATATGTCCATGGTGCCATCTAAGTTTGGGTTCACAGGATCCATCCTATCTGCTATTCAAGCATTGTACTCCCAACCTAAGGAACAGGTGTATACATCAGGCCTCTTGTCTAAACCATTTTCAATTTCATTTTCAATGGAATTCAACAGGGTTGTCTCTTAACCCCCAACAAATTAACTTAGTGATTGAACCTCTTGCTGAAGCGATCAGAACTCACCCCCTTATAACTTCAACACACCATCAACCTTTTCATGGACGATGTCATACTCACCCTGACTAATCCGCATGAGTCTCTACCCTTGGCCCATCAAGTGTTTTCAAAATTTAGTGAAGTCTCCTATTATAAAGGTATTTTTTCAAAATCTCTAATTCTGGACCTTGGCCTAGATAAATCATACCGACATGCTCTTAAGAGTACTCTCCCTTTCAAGTGGAGCTCCCAGGGCATCCCATATCTGGGTATTATCCTAACTAGTAAATCTTCTGCACTGACCTCATTAAACCTCCTTCTTCTTATTCACAAAATCAAAGAGCAACTGAGACAATTCTCGACACAGGAACTTTCCTGGGCAGGTAGGCTAGCCTCCTTCAAAACGATAATACTACCTCAAATTCTCTACCTGTTTAGATAATTGCCTGTCCCCATCCCAGATCACTACCTCAGGAGTCAGGACCCTGTCGAATTATGTCTGGCAAGGTAAGAGAGCTTGATGCTCTCAATCTTATTTAGAGTCTCATAGGTCAGTATGGGGGCTGGCTTGGTGGACATACAGCACTATTACCAGGCTGTTCACATGGACCAACTCAAATTCTGGTTCCGCAACACTGATCTGCGACTGTGGACAGAAATAGAACTATCCCTAACTTCAACCCCTAACCTATTTTCTCTCCTCATCTATGACTCTTGGAAAGCATGGGATCTCTCCAAATTCCCCCTGCCATACCAAACATCCATATTAGCGTGGTGATCACTGAAAAACCTTTCCTCTAGAACGGGACTATCATACCACCCTCTTCATATCCTAGAGAGCATCATTCCATCTCTTTCTACTCAATCCCTCTCCCATAAAGGTATGTTCTCAGTGCAAGACTTCATGCAAGGTAACAAAATCAAACCAGTAGATGCCCTTATGGTAGACTTCAAGCTCCATAAGGAGGCCTACTTTACGTGTACTGGCATTATACATTTTCTAACTAAATGCTCTACTCCAACTGTCCGGGTCCCTTCCAAGTTATGGGAATTGTATTCCTCACACAAAACGACAGATAGAGTGATCTCTATTTTCTATAATGCCCTGCAGAATAAATATGATTTCCAAAAAACTAACACAATGCTAAAATGGGAATCAGATCTCCAATCACACTTTACTCCTAATTAATGGCGAACTGCCCTAAACACGATATACGGAATGTCACATTGCGTGGCCCATTGGAAAATGATCATTAAAATCACTTATAGGTGGTACTATACCCCATATAGACTGGCAACATTCTCCTAATCCACCTCCCCTTTTTGCTGGCACAATTGTGGTCAAGTAGGTCACCTTCTCCACAGTCTTTGGGAATATCCCAGTTTGACGGGTTACTGAGCACAAGTCTTTAAGCTTATAGCCTCGATCACCGGGATTGTATCCCTCCATGCCCCAACCTGGCACTCCTAAACATTGGTATCGACACGCACCCATATTCCTCCAGGACTGTGGTTACTCATATTCTATTGGCAGCTCATCTAGTAGTGCTTTGAAAGTGATATGAAAGTGATTCAGTGTTACTGGAATGACCTCTTTGGTCTAAAAAAATTATACATATGAACACCTTCTAGCTATAAACTCCCTTACTGGTGCTATATTTAACAAACAATGGGAACTATGGCCTAAAGCCACTATCTAGGTCCCTATAGTGTGCACCTACTGCACTATACCACTCTCCGAGTTATACAAGTATGTGTGTTATAATACTACTATCTGTTATCGAAAAAAAGAGGGGTCTGTGAGACTTTATATGAGGAGATGACGTTGTCATCAGCCTCCATCCCTATTGTTGTGTACACAAGAGAAAAGAGAACAGGGAGGTGGGACTTTAAATGAAGTACGCGGAGGGTCAAGTGTTGTGTGGCATTATGATTGACATATCTATAATACACATACATATATACAATTTTATATCAGTTTCTGAAGATTTATTCCATCTGTGGACAGACTTTATTTTATTTTAATTTTGCACGGGTGGATGCCACATATACTTTAATTTTGCATATATGATTGGACTTTGTTATTATTATCATATTTCACGTATATATGTCACATATACATTTTATTTCATTTATGGTGTTTTACTTATGTTTTTGAGAATAATGGTTTTAGACCGTATGTACAGGCACTGGTATATTTTTGTTTGATTCACGCCGAATTCTGGATCTCTCCAGGATCGGTGTGTCTTGATTATTTGTTTGTGGCTCACATTTATTTCATATTTATAGGTTTAGCGCGATTCTATATATTTTTTCATTCCACTCACTATATTAATGTTATACAGGAGAATTGCTGCTTCCATCATTTCACATAGAAATCTCTCTACTGTTTAGGTACATCGCGTTGGGTGTATTCATTATTCATATCCTTTTTATATATCTTAGCGCATTTTCTTTTCCGTTTTCCAACAATGGGTGCTGGTTTCCTATCCATGATTATACATGGGAGTAGCCCAGGGAGTGTTAGGTGTTACTTATTCCCCCACTGGGAGTCTTGTTCACATTCAGGCTTTTCTCTTCACACATGCACTTCATGTTTCAGAGCTTGTCCCTGTATGATATCACCAGGTAACTATTTCTGATTTCCTCTCCACCACTTAGACTGCACATCTTTTTGTTTCCTCTCACTCTTTTCCTTTCGGAGTATTGCATGATTTTCATGCGATTTTCTACCTTTTTCCTTTTTGGTTAATTTTCACACACCTTCTTGCACTTCATTTTCCTATTCAGTTTATTCAATACTCATATCACTTTCATAATTCTATTTACTTTCTACAACCCCAAATTGTTTTTTGTGCTCACACATGCTTACTCACACATCACAGCCTGATGCATGACCGTCCCTTGGAGGGTTGCCTGTTGGGCAGGCTGTCGCTTAACATACCATCTCAGCTCCTGGAGGAGATGTTTCCCATATGGGGATATTCATGACCCTCAATACCATACCAATTGCACATGGATGCCCTGTAGGTATCATATAGGGTGTTTTACCCCCCATTTCTTTTTATATTTTTCCCACCTATGACTATAATAGACCAACTAGAAATGCACAATATATCATTACAAAGATACCTTGCATGCGTACACGCTTGTTCCTGATGAGTGACAAGTCACAAAATGCATTGAGCCAACAGATGTTGTGTTCAAATCACATACTTCATCCTTCCACATCATTGTGGATTCTGTTAATGCATTATGTATCTGACTATATTCTAACCATGTGCTATCCAATTTTGGGCTTTTCCATATGTATCATGTGCCATTCATTTTTTGGATTGTTCATGTACTATGTATTGCTGTATGAAATAAAGTTTTTTATTATCTTACTCCATGCAGGTATTTAATTATATGTGTAGTGTATCAATTTTCTATCAAATATGCATTATGAGACAAATGTCCTACTCCTTGACATGTAGTATAGATATGTCAATTATATGTGTAGTAAATCAATTTTTTATCGAAAATGAATTGAGACAAATGTCCTACTCCATTATGTATATGTATACATATATACAGTATGTCACAAAAGTGAGTACACCTCTCACATTTTTGTAAACATTTTATTATATCTTTTCATGTGACAACACTGAAGAAATGACACTTTGCTACAATGTAAAGTAGTGAATGTACAGCTTATATAACAGTGTAAATTTGTTGTCCCCTCAAAATAACTCAACACACAGCCATTAATGTCTAAACTTCTAGCACCAAAAGTGAGTACACCCCTAAGTGAATTACAGCTCCTCTCGTGTCTCACAGGGACATGTAGAAACAGGACCTGGGACTAGGAAGACCACCCTTACGGAGCTACAGATTATTGTACCCTGCAGAGGGAAATATCTGTTTACTGGTTGATCTAATACCAGCCACTAAACATCGATTGGGGACATCCAGCTGCTAAGCATTTACTGCTATCTGGCAAAATCCTCGCGGACCGCTCAAGGCAACCAAAGGACTCGAGATACCAGAGGATTCAAGTGTCCCCACAGAGGCCTATATCTGTCTGCTCGTATGACCCTGCTCTTTAGGGGGTCCACCGGTTCCGGTAAGGGTTATCACATACAGAGTTTACATCAAGCTGTCTTTCATTTGTGGACATTTTAAGGCTGAATATCTGGACCTAGATACCTGCTGTGGATTATAACTCACATATTTTTTCTATCACATCTAAAGAAAACGCTGCTCACTTTATTTTATTTGTATATGGACACTAATGGTCTTATGGACATTGTTTTTTCATTTATTGATTGATGTGCACATGATTTTTTTCAGCTGTCGCTATTTTGTTTATTTCACAATTCATTTATGTATACATCACCTGAAGGAGTTTAGGATGCTCAGGATGCACTCTTGATTCGGGTGTGTACTGGTTTTCTGTATGGTATTGGTTCACACTATTTCTTACATAAGAAATATTTAATGTAGCGCAACTTTTCTTACTTTGTCACATGAAAAGAAGAAAATATTTACAAAAATGTGAGGGGTGTACTCACTTTTGTGAGATACTTTATATATGTATATATGTATATGCATGTATATGCATGTATGTGTATTATAGATATGTCAATTATAATGCCCCACAACGCTTGACCCTCCACATACTTCATTTAAAGTCCTGCCTCCCTGTTCTCTTTTCTCTTGTGTACTATCTGTTATTGATACTGTTAGAATCTATTGTTAACAATAGGCTTTGCCCCCCTACATTTGTTAACCAGCTTATATTCTAAATATAGTTGTCTCTGCAACGTGTACCCTTTTCTTTTCTTTTCTTTTGTTCCTCCATTCCTTACAGATGTACTCTACTATGTGCATTTCAAGTTGATACTGCATATCCTTTTGTAATATGCTAAAATACTAATAAAAACACATTGTTTCAAAAAAATGTTGACTATGAGCAGATGTAATCAAACCAATGCTCTACAACAATGAACCTGAGTTGAATAGCTATAGAGTTTTCAACATTATTGATTGCAAACCATTATCACTAGAGTTAATGACTCCTTCAGGAACTATATCCTGGACATTCATGCATCAAGTGTTCAATAGGATTACTTCCAGTAGTTACAAAGCATCTAGCAGACCACTGCTATTCATATAAAGTAGTTCACACTGTTTCCATATAATGTTTCAAAAACTTAATACATTCTGAGACTGATAATCAAATATTTATTGACGCATTTACAATTGTCAAGCAATTAATCATATGTAAGTATTGAACAAATTCCATAGCACATTTTTTAATCATAAATTCTAATCTGTTTTTATGATGAAGTTATTAGAAATCAAATAAAAACTACTGGATCAGACAATGGTGTTAATAAAATGTGATGAGTATGTGTAGCAAAAATAAAAGAGCATGAAACCTTTAATAATAGGAATACGTTTATTTGTGAAATATGAATGGACAATTATGGCACCATGGTATTCGCTGTATTGTGTAAATTAAACTATCTATGCTAGGGCTGTCATAAAATTCAGTCTAGAATTTTAAAATAATTTCACCAAAAATGTCCCTTTATGGGCTGATTATTGACAGATAAGACCATCTTGATCAAACATACAAATAATTGGTCCTTTGTTTGAAGCAAAGGTGTATATCAAGACTTTCTAGCTACAAGAAAGATATCACATGAGCAAGGCTGATATTTGCTTTACTAACAAGCTCTATTTGCTTAGATATGCAGTCATTTTATCATCCCTTGTATAGTTCACTTTAATTTGTTCTCCTGGACGCAGACCTTAATTTGTCTTCATGGTGACAGTTGATGTTTGGCACCATCAGTCTGTGATTCTAAATACTTTTTTATAAAGAATAGCAAAAGTACAAGTGTAGTAGGACGTAGGTTAAAAAAAATAACTGAAATTAACTAAAAACACAATTAACACATTTTAAAACTGTATCATATTATGTTAGGCACATTCAGATACTGGAGTGCTACAAGTGAGATCATGCATGGCAGAAAGAAGCAGAATTTGGATCTGGGAGAGTTTGTCAGTGCATTGTCTCAGTGGGATTAGGTCCAGCACTGGTGCATCATTGGCAGTATGGTGGTTTTTGAGTCCCAACGAATTTTAGAAAGTCTCACCCCTTCACTCAAATTATTGATGTAAATATAGTTTAAAAAAACACCAACTGGGGGCTTTTAAAAATCATAGTTTACTTTTCATATAAATCCTCAACTTTTGCTTTTGATTGCTTAGAAAAAAATGCCTGCTTCCAAGAAAGCTACTTAAAAGCATTATTTATATGGAGGAAGTAGTCATTTGAAGGGGGTGGTAGTAGTCAGTAAAAAAGACAATATATATATATATATATATATATATATATATATATATATATATATATATATATATATATATATATATATATATAATTATTATTATTATTATTATTATTATTATTATTATTATTATTATTATTATTATATTATTTTTGTATTTTGTATTGAGTAATTCAGTCTATCTTGTTGAAATGTCAAATGTCTCTTTACAATTTGGATCATAATGTTCTATAATCTATGTTCATGTTATAAAATACGTTTATGTTTTCTATAAAGTAGGAGGGAATTTAAAGTATACTGTGTACATGGAAATTTTAGTACAAACTAAAAGTACAAACATCTCTGTGGTGAGGTTTAGGTTCTTTAATAAGTACTTCTACTCCCCAGAACAAAAAATGAATAAGCACTGCTGTGTAAGTGTATAACTGAATGCTTAAGAAAGAGCATGACTATAAATGTCTCACCAAATTAGATTGAAACTGTAATTTTGCTGAAAGTTCAAGTAAGACCTATGTATGCTTGATACTTGTTAGAGTTGTATGGGGTTTATACAAAAGACAATAAAAATGTGCAACGTGAAGTAATCCTTAGAAACTATTCAAATTTAAAATGCATTAGGTTTCCTTAGCAAACATATTGGGGTTGATTTACTAAAGCTGGAAAGTGCAAGATCTGGTACAGCTCTGCATAGGAACCAATCAGCTTCCAGGTTTTTAGTCAAAGCATAATTGAACAAGCTGAAGTTAGAAGATGATTGGCTACCATGCATAGCTGCACCAGATTTTGCACTCTCCAGTTTTAGTAAATTAACCCCATTATGCACAGTGCCAGTATATACATATAGTGAACAGGAGAATTAGCGAGGAATGGACAAATACTGTATTTTGGAATTCAAAGACAACTAGACTTGTAGCACATTTTACCTCTAAACCTTGACCCTCAACCAACTAAGTTCCCTAAATCCTTTTTTCCCATATCTTTATTATAAATTTTTAACCAAATAAAACATATACAACCAGGCCTTTTTTTTAGCGGGAACACGGAGGGAACGCAGTTCTGGCACCTCCATCACTTAATGTATGTAATGGTAAGGGGTACTGGGGTGTGCTGGACAGTCTATGAATGCTGGCTGCTGGGGATCTATTGTTGCTGCAGTGGATCTATTTTTGTGTGACGGTCTATTGTTGCTGGGGAGGTCTATTGTTGCTGGTGGTGGATCTATTGTTGCTTGTGGGTCAATTGTTGCTGGAAGCGATCTACTGATGAGGGAGGGGCTCTATTGTTGATAGCTGCTGTAGAGTCTATTGATGCTGGCTGCTGGGACATCTTTTGTTGCTGATGGAGTGCTATTTTGTTTTTTCAGGACCAATGTTGCTGGGGATCTTTTTTTTCTGGGCGAAGCTATGGTTGCTGGGGCGGGGGGGGGGCTATTGCTGCTGGCTAATGGGGATCTATATTACTACTTTTCTTGTTATTACTACCAAAATTCCATACAAATTACTTAGCACCACAAAATGATACTTGGCTCTGTGTTCTCTTAACCGCTTCAGCCCCGGAAGATTTTACCCCCTTCCTAACCAGAGAACTTTTTGTGATTCGGCACTGTGTCGCTTTAACTGACAATTGCGCGGTCATGTGAAGTTGCACCCAAACAAAACTGATGTCCTTTTTTTCCCACAAATAGAGCTTTCTTTTGGTGGTATTTGATCACTTCTGCGGTTTTTATTTTTTGCGCTATAAACAAAAAAAGAGCAGAAATTTTGAAAAAAATGCATTATTTTTTACTTTTTGCTATAATAAATATCCCCCAAAAACGTATAAAAAACAATTTTTTTCCTCAGTTTAGGCCGATATGTATTCTTCTACATATTTTTGGTAAAAAAATTGCAATAAGCGTATATTGATTGGTTTGCGCAAAAATTATAGCGTCTACAAAATAGGGAATAGTTTCATGGCATTTTTATATTTATTTTTTTTATTAGTAATGGCGGTGATCTGCGATTTTTATTGGGACTGCAAAATTATGGCGGATACATTGGACAATTTTGACACTATTTTCGGACCATTGTCATTTATACAGTGATCAGTGCTTCAAAAATGCACTGATTACTGTGTAAATGACACTGGCAGTAAAGGGGTTAACCACTAGGGGTGATGAAGGAGTTAAGTGTGTCCTAGGGAGTGATTCTAACTGTGGGGTGGATGGGTTTCAGGTCACATGACAGCGATTACCTCTCCCGATGACAGGGAGTGGTGATCTCTCTCATGACACAAGCCAGAACGGGGAAATGCCTTGTTTTCATGATCGCCGGGAGAACAGCAGACATCGAGTCAGCCGATCCCGTGGGCGCAGTACACGCTGTACACGGTGTGCGTGCGCCTGCTATCCCCGGCTCTTAAAGGGGACGTACAGGTACGCCCATTTGCCCACCACTGTCATTGTGCCAACGTATATTGCCATGCAGAGGTCGTCAAGTGGTTAAAGGGGTGCTACTGGAGGTGGGTAGGGGGTGGAACCAAGGAATAGTGCTCGGAGGAGGGTATCGGAGGTGGGTAGAGGGCAGAGACAAGAAGTGACTCTGAAGGGGGGAGTTCTTACACCTATTCTCTGGGAAGAAAAAACCCTGTACACAACCATATGTTATCTTTCAGTAATTAAATCAATAAAAGCAAAATATCAATGTACAATACGCAAAGCAGGCCTCAGTATAACCTCTATTCACATACGGACCCCTACAACAACAACCCCCCCTTTCTCTTATCTTTTTGTACCTCAGCATGAAAGGACATTTATTGCAACTTAGGTAGACCATGCATTAGGCAATTTTCATTCCTTAAACCATGGGTTAAAGAAAAGAAAATATCTCTGACTGTGTTGTGCGCTTGTATTTGACAGTGAAAGGTTTCCCCTGTTGCAAGTTACAGCCAGTGGCCGTAATCATACAAAAAAAATCTGACAGGTATGCCCAAATTTTGATCTGTCTATGGCTGGCTTTAGTAAATCTTGCTACTACTCATCAACATAATTAAAAAAGAAGAGAAAATTGGGTTGAAAGGTCCAAAAAAATATTAGTAGCTGGCATAAACAATAAGACCAAAATTGTATATACAGATTAAACAAAGAAAATTGCCACGTTAATATGCATGAAAATGATATTACATAAATCAAAAGCATAAAGTCCATATCAAAAGAAAAAAAACATAAAAGACTCAAAGTGATAAGTGTGAAGGTTGAATACTGAAAATGGTGACTTTCCACTAGATTCCAAATGCCAGTGTTATACCACCACCTTAGGTACAAAGGAGACTCTTACCAGAGGGAATGAACTCTTAATAAAAAAAGAGTTAGATGCACTTGTATTACTAAGATGTTTAGATTCCTCTAGAGAGTATCTATAACTTCAGATCAGTGTGATTGGTATCCACAGCACCTCGTCCAGCGAGAGAAAACACAGGCGCATGAAAAGAAAGGACAACCACATAGCATAATACAAAGGGAGTCTCCAATTAACTAACTAGAGTAAAAATCTGAGTAGCAATAGTGGATAATTCAGTGCAAGGAGACTGTTCCCCACAGAGGATCTCCAAAGCAGAGAGGGAAAAAAAAGGAAAAACAGATTACACATCAAGTAAAAAAAATGTATTTTATTGGTACATAATTAAAACATAATAAAGGATCCAGATACAATGTATAACAAAATCTACAGATGTAGATAACACTGTACAAAATTTACATTACAAAGTTTATGTTTCATCCTGGAGTATTCAGTATACTCCAGGATGGAACATAGGAATTATATATCCCTCAATGCACGAACATCCTCTACATGTTTTGCGGCTCTAGATCACTTCTTCAGGAGGAACAGAGAAAAAAATCTACAGATAAAGTAATAAGATTTACATGTTAAGCACCCAACGTATGTATGCAAAAAGAAAGACAGAGAATTGAGGAAGTGAAGACATTCAAACGCTTACCAGTGAGAGCCCACAATAAGAACAGGGGCCAAACAACAATGTCAACAGAACTTCCCTATGGCAGATATGGGGGACTGGATATGTAATGGATTTGCTAGGACTAAATAGCCACTAGAAAAAAAGATTTGTATACAAAGTGTATGTTAGTACAATGATATCCATCCCCAAAAAAATCATGTATGCAAAAGAAAGGAATACGAGTGTAATGCGGATAACTAACCTGTAAGGTCAGAAATTCTGTGTCTATAACAAGGGGGAGAAAGGACAACCAAGAGGAGGCTGAAGTGGGGTATGGATACCCCCACACACAGCTCAGGAAGGCAAAGGTGATGAAGAGGCCAAATATCAAAGGACTCCAGCCTAGTTTACAATGTAGAGATTACCAGGTATGAAGATAAATATTGACCTAGGAGGAATGAAAATAGCCCCCATTGAGTGACTAAAGAAAAAACTTAAAAGGATAACAATAGCAGTTGGGGCCAACCCAGCAAACAAAATGTAGCAATCAACCATGGAGGATTAATCTCCACATGTGAATAGATCTAAGTATATAATAGATGCAGCTCCCTTGCTCACCTGAGTATCAGCTTACAAAGGGTTTCTCCCCTGGGCGACCATCCACCGCACCATCCAGCAGGCTAGGCCTGCTAGATATAGTCCCCAACCCAGGATCTGTCTGGCATTGGCGTGTGATGTCACGGGTCAGACCCCCCACTATGCACACGCAAGTGACATGCGCGCATGCACACAAGAGTCACGGATCAAAGGAGCCATGCCTGCGTCATTTTGAAATCACAGTTGAGGAAAAGAGTGGGAGAAATTGCACAGTACCGCCCACCACCCGGGGGATCACATGTCCGCCAAGGGAAGAGATTGAGACAAGGCAGATGCCCACAACCTCAGCAGGGGTCACCTTAAAGCAACCATTACCTAAATTGTAAGTGAAGTAGAAAATTTTACCAAAATGAAGCAGTGTTTGTAAATTGTGGACATAAAAAAAGAGTGCAAATTTGGTAAAAAGAATTAGCCTAATATATTGATCAACCTTCCCACAATGGGCAGGGCAGTCAAGACGGACCCAAGGTTACAACAGAATACAACAGTTATGAATGTGTCAGCAAACTCAGCCTAAAGAAAAGGAATCGACAACACTTTGTTGAGACCCGGTGGAGTAGTGGCAGTAAGCCTTTCAATCCACAGGGTTTCACGCTGTAAAATTATTGCATCCCATTTTCAACCTCTGGAGTCCTCAGGAATGGTCTCAAGAACCATAAATTGGACCGCCTGAGGATCAAATCTGTGATAAGGCCTATATGGCGACCAACCGTGGTAAGTTTACCATTGGTAGAATATTATAAGTGGTCGCCAATTCATTGGTGCAATTCTAGGATGGTTTTCCCAATATAAAAGGCATTACACACACAGGTCATCAAATATAGGACCCCTGAGTACTGCAATCAGCATATGTATGGGGTGAAAATATTTGTACATTGGGCAACCTATATGTGGTGCCTTCCTGTATCCATGGGCACAAAGAACACGGAGGAAAAATGGGAGTGCTTTAAGAGCAGACTAAATAAAGGTATTGGCCAGTGAATTCCAATGGGAATTAAATTTAAAAGAACTAATAAAAGTCCTGGGTGGCTCAACTCCAATGTAAAATGCATATAAAAGTAAAGGAAAAGGCCTTCAAAAAATACAAAGCTGAGGGGTCATTGTCAGCATTTCAACTTTACAAAGAATGAAATAAGAAATGTAAGTGTGAAATCAGTGTGGCTAAGATAGAACACGAAAGGCAAATAGCAGAGGAGAGTAAAACAATTCCCAAGAAATTATTTAAGTAAATAGTAAGAAAGGGAAGCCAGTACATATTGGCCCTATAAAGGATGATGAAGGGAATCTGGTTACAAAAGTCGGAGAGATGGTGAAGGTCTTTGTTAGATACCTGGTAGTAGAACCTGACTGTATGATAAGACCTCTCATACAACGCTGGTTCAGGGGCCAATGGAGTGGGGACAGTGGACTCGTGAGCACAGTGGGGTAGGAGTGCCTGTTGAGGTAGACGTCTCTGATGCTGGAGCAGAGTAGAGATCCCTCCAGGGATGGCTGGACTGCAGGTAAGGTGGTGACCAGAGAGCAGCAGGCAGCAGCACTGAAGATGCAGATGCAGAGATCACTGGAGCTGGAGCCGAAGGTACAACAGCACAGAAGCAAGGGCAGGCACAAGCAATCAGACAGTCCGGATCAGCAGGCAGACAAGACGGGTAATAACGGCAGGCAGAAGCAGAGTCGGTAGGCAGGCAGAGTTCGGCAACGGTACTGGTAGAAACAGCAGCAGAGTCAGGCATGCCGGGTCGGATTGGAGAAGGAGGAATGGTCAAACAAGCCGGGTCAATATGGTAATCGATCAATCAGGTGCAGGTTAACAGGTTCACAGAGCTGAGACGAAACAGCAGTGCACCCCTGCAGCAGGAGGACTCTTATGCGCTCCTTGGCGCCAAGACGGCGCTTATGCGAATGCGCGCACCCGCGCACACATGCGCCGCGCACCCGCGCGCCCCCGAACGCCACGCTGACGCACAGTAACAGCTGGAGACTGCTGCATCATCTGAACAGGGGCACGCCGGCGCATAGGCGCATGCAAATGTCCCGGTCTGGTGCTGACAGATCCCTGACATTGCGCCCCTCCAAAGGGCAGCCTCCGGATCCCCACAAGCCTTCTTTTCTCTGGGTGGGCAGAGAAATAAGAGCGAACCAATCGCCTGGCGTGGACATTACTGTCTGGTTCCCATGAGTTACTCTCTGGACTGTTACCTTTCCATTTAATCAGAAATTGATTTTGTCCTTGTCTTCTTCTACAGTCAAGAATAGCCTCAACTTTAGGGATGAGCCGAACACCCCCCTGTTCGGTTCGCACCAGAACATGCGAACAGGAAAAAAGTTAGTTCGAACATGCGAACACCGTTAAAGTCTATGGGACACGAACATGAATAATCAAAAGTGCTAATTTTAAAGGCTTATATGCAAGTTATTGTCATAAAAAGTGTTTGGGGACCTGGGTCCTGCCCCAGGGGACATGGATCAATGCAAAAAAAAGTTTTAAAAACGGCCGTTTTTTCAGGAGCAGTGATTTTAATAATGCTTAAAGTCAAACAATAAAAGTGTAATATCCCTTTAAATTTCGTACCTGGGGGGTGTCTATAGTATGCCTGTAAAGGGGCGCATGTTTCCTGTGTTTAGAACAGTCTGACAGCAAAATGACATTTAAAGGAAAAAACTCATTTAAAACTACCCGCGGCTATTGCATTGCCGACAATACACATAGAAGTTCATTGATAAAAACGGCATGGGAATTCCCCAAAGGGGAACCCCGAACCAAAATTTAAAAAAAAAAATGACGTGGGAGTCCTCCTAAATTCCATACCAGGCCCTTCAGGTCTGGTATGGATATTAAGGGGAACCCCGGCCAAAATTAAAAAAAAAAAATGACGTGGGGTTCCCCCTAAATTCCATACCAGACCCTTCAGGTCTGGTATGGATTTTAAGGGGAACCCCACGCCAAAAAAAAAAAAAAAAAAACGGCGTGGGGTCCCCCCAAAAATCCATACCAGACCCTTATCCGAGCACGCAACCTGGCAGGCTGCAGGAAAAGAGGGGGGGACGAGAGTGCGGCCCCCCTCCCTCCTGAACCGTACCAGGCCACATGCCCTCAACATTGGGAGGGTGCTTTGGGGTAGCCCCCCAAAACACCTTGTCCCCATGTTGATGAGGACAAGGGCCTCATCCCCACAACCCTGGCCGGTGGTTGTGGGGGTCTGCGGGCGGGGGGCTTATCGGAATCTGGAAGCCCCCTTTAACAAGGTGACCCCCAGATCCCGGCCCCCCCCCTGTGTGAAATGGTAAGGGGGTACATAAGTACCCCTACCATTTCACGAAAAAAGTGTCAAAAATGTTAAAAATGACAAGAGACAGTTTTTGACAATTCCTTTATTTAAATGCTTCTTCTTTCTTCTATCTTCCTTCATCTTCTGGTTCTTCTGGCTCTTCTGGTTCTTCCTCCGGCGTTCTCGTCCAGCATCTCCTCCGCGGCGTCTTCTGTCTTCTTCTCCTCTTCCCCGTGACGTCACAGGGAAGTCCCGTCAAGTCACCGTGCGTCAGAGGGGGGCGGGGTCACCGGGTGGCCCCGCCCCCCCGTTATTTAAGAACTGTCAGACGAGGAGCGCCGTCACACAGCGGGAGCCTCCCTCCATGCCAGCATGGATTGCGGAGCGGCCCGGAGAAGAAAATGAAGAAGAGAAGAAGAGAAGAAAAGAAGAAGAGAAGAGCGGGAGCCTCCCCCCCATGCCATGGGTGCGGAGCGGCCCGAGGAGAAGAAGATAGAAGATGCCGCGGAGGAGATGCTGGACGAGAACGCCGGAGGAAGAACCAGAAGAGCCAGAAGAACCAGAAGAACCAGAAGATGAAGGAAGATAGAAGAAAGAAGAAGCATTTAAATAAAGGAATTGTCAAAAACTGTCTTTTGTCATTTTTAACATTTTTGACACTTTTTCGTGAAATGGTAGGGGTACTTATGTACCCCCTTACCATTTCACACAGGGGGGGGCCGGGATCTGGGGGTCACCTTGTTAAAGGGGGCTTCCAGATTCCGATAAGCCCCCCGCCCGCAGACCCCCACAACCACCGGCCAGGGTTGTGGGGATGAGGCCCTTGTCCTCATCAACATGGGGACAAGGTGTTTTGGGGGGCTACCCCAAAGCACCCTCCCAATGTTGAGGGCATGTGGCCTGGTACGGTTCAGGAGGGAGGGGGGGCCGCACTCTTGTCCCCCCCTCTTTTCCTGTGGCCTGCCAGGTTGCGTGCTCGGATAAGGGTCTGGTATGGATTTTTGGGGGGACCCCACGCCATTTTTTTTTTTTTTTTTGGCGCGGGGTTCCCCTTAAAATCCATACCAGACCTGAAGGGTCTGGTATGGAATTTAGGGGGAACCCCACGTCATTTTTTTTTTTTAATTTTGGCCGGGGTTCCCCTTAATATCCATACCAGACCTGAAGGGCCTGGTATGGAATTTAGGGGGACTCCCACGTCATTTTTTTTTTTTAAATTTTGGTTCGGGGTTCCCCTTTGGGGAATTCCCATGCCGTTTTTATCAATGAACTTCTATGTGTATTGTCGGCAATGCAATAGCCGCGGGTAGTTTTAAATGAGTTTTTTCCTTCAAAATGTAATTTTGCTGTCAGACTGTTCTAAACACAGGAAACATGCGCCCCTTTACAGGCACACTATAGACACCCCCCAGGTACGAAATTTAAAGGGATATTACACTTTTATTGATTGACTTTAAGCATTATTAAAATCACTGCTCCTGAAAAAACGGCCGTTTTTAAAACTTTTTTTTGCATTGATCCATGTCCCCTGGGGCAGGACCCAGGTCCCCAAACACTTTTTATGACATAACTTGCATATTAGCCTTTAAAATTAGCACTTTTGATTTCTCCCATAGACTTTTAAAGGGTGTTCCGCGGCATTCGAATTTGCCGCGAACACCCCAAATTGTTCGCTGTTCGGTGAACTTGCGAACAGCCAATGTTCGAGTCGAACATGAGTTCGACTCGAACTCGAAGCTCATCCCTACTCAACTTCAAATTCCTCACTTCCATCTACTAAGACAGGTTCAGGAGGTCTAGTTCCTCTATCAGGGAAGGGATCAGGTATAGCAGGTTTAAGCAAAGACACATGAAATACCGGGTGAATCTTGAGAGAATCAGGCAAGGTCAGTTCATAAGATACTTCATTAATTTTCCTCTTAACCGGGAAGGGTCCCATAAATCTAGGTAGGGATGAGCTTCGAGTTAGAGTCGAACTCATGTTCGACTCGAACATTGGCTGTTCGCAAGTTCGCCGAACAGCGAGCAATTTGGGGTGTTCGCGGCAAATTCGAATGCCGCGGAACACCCTTTAAAAGTCTATGGGAGAAATCAAAAGTGCTAATTTTAAAGGCTTATATGCAAGTTATTGTCATAAAAAGTGTTTGGGGACCTGGGTCCTGCCCCAGGGGACATGGATCAATGCAAAAAAAAGTTTTAAAAACGGCCGTTTTTTCAGGAGCAGTGATTTTAATAATGCTTAAATTCAAACAATAAAAGTGTAATATCCCTTTAAATTTCGTAGCTGGGGGGTGTCTATAGTATGCCTGTAAAGGGGCGCATGTTTCCCGTGTTTAGAACAGTCTGACAGCAAAATGACATTTCGAAGGAAAAAACCCATTTAAACCTACTGGCGGCTATTGCATTGCCGACAATACACATAGAAGTTCATTGATAAAAACGGCATGGGAATTCCCCACAGGGGAACCCCGAACCAAAATAAAAAAAAAATGACGTGGGGTTCCCCCTAAATTCCATACCAGACCGAAGGGTCTGGCATGGATTTTAAGGGGAACCCCGCGCAAAAAAAAAAAAAAAACGGCGTGGGGTCCCCCGAAAAATCCATACCAGACCCTTATCCGAGCACGCAACCTGGAAGGCCGCAGGAAAAGAGGGGGGACGAGAGTGCGGCCCCCCCTCCTGAACCGTACCAGGCCACATGCCCTCAACATTGGGAGGGTGCTTTGGGGTAGCCCCACAAAACACCTTGTCCCCATGTTGATGAGGACAAGGGCCTCATCCCCACAACCCTGGCCGGTGGTTGTGGGGGTGTGCGGGAGGGGGGCTTATCGGAATCTGGAAGCCCCCTTTAACAAGGGGACCCCCAGATCCCGACCCCCCCTGTGTGAAATGGTAAGGGGGTACTTACCCCTACCATTTCACTAAAAAACTGTCAAAAATGTTAAAAATTACAAGAGACAGTTTTTGACAATTCCTTTATTTAAATGCTTCTTCTTTCTTCTATCTTCCTTCATCTTCTTCTTCTTCTGGTTCTTCTGGTTCTTCCTCCGGCGTTCTCGTCCAGCATCTCCTCCGCTGCGTCTTCTATCTTTACCAAAGATACACAAGAGCCTTGTTTGCCCCCCGGGACGTCCCATAGTCAGTGGGATAGATTCCATTATGTCCCGGGTGGGCAAATACATAGATTTCTACTTGCAACCATTGGTACGTACCATGAGGTCCTATGTTAAAGACACTCGGGATGTCATCAATCTCCTCTCGAATCATGTACCGAGGGAAGGGATGATATTGGTGATGGCCGATGTCACCTCCCTATACACGGTCATCCCCCACCAATTAGGTTTGGAGGCTGTATCAGACCATCTTTACCGACTGTCTAATCTCCCTGAGGAACAAACTCAATTTATTATGTCGCTGTTGGAATTTGCAGCGACGCATAACTTTTTTTGGTTTGATGGGAATTATTATCGTCAGGATAGGGGGGTTGCAATAGGGGCCAAATACGCCCCTAGCCTGGCGTATTTGGCGAATCTTTTTATGGCCAGGTGGGAGGAGGATGTCGTCTATGCCCAGCCAAGGCCCCAGGTGGCCTTGTGGGTCCGCTACATAGACGGCATCCTCCTCCTGTGGGATGGCACAGTCTCTGATCTATCTGAGTATATGTGCTTCCTTAACAACAATGACAGGGGCATTCAGCTTAATTATGAAGCTAGTCCGAAACAGATCAATTTTTTAGATCTCACTATCTCCATTCATAACAATCAATTTGTCACTTCTACGTATTTTAAACCGACCGATAGGAACTCTTTCATCCCTATGATAGCTGCCATCACGCCTCATGGCTCAAATCTGTGCCTAAGAGCCAGTTTCTCCGACTAAAACGGAATTGCACAGATGTTGTCACCTTTTGGAATCAGGCACAAATCTTGACTCAGAGGTTTGTTGCCAAGGGCTACTCCCCAGACTTTGTGGCCAGTACGTTGGACCAGGTTGAAAAAGTGGACCGCAAAGATTTACTTGTGGAGCGAGCTAAGGATCCGATCGATGCTTCATTTCATTGCCCTTTTGTCACCGACTTTACCTGCCAACACTCTAAAGTTAAACGTATTATTAATAAGTATTGGCATATCCTCAAAAACGATAGGGTGCTGGCATCTATTTTGCCAGCTAAACCGCAAGTAGTGTTCAGGGGGGCACCATCGCTTAAAGATAAAGTGGCACCCAACATTTTTGACCCCCCTATTTCAAGGCCCAGTTTCTTTTCGGAGCTGACAGGATACTTCCAGTGTAGGAGGTGTCAGGTTTGTTTGCTAAATGGTTGTAGGAGTAGAAGAACGGTGAACTTTACCTCTACTTGCACACGCAAACCCTTTACCATTGAGCCCTTTATTACATGCTCCACCACGGGGGTGGTCTACTTACTGCAGTGCCCGTGTGGCCTGCAGTATGTGGGCCGAACTAAAAGACCACTGCAGGTGAGATTAAATGAGCACATTAATAATATTAGGAGAGGATTTACAAAACACTCTGTGTCAAAACATTAAGTGACAGCTCATAGCCGAGACCCCACAGGTACCATTTTTTTGGGGATAGACAAATTTAAGCCCCACTGGAGGGGTAGTGTCTTGGTGCGTAGCATCTCCAGATTAGAGATGACCTGGGTCCATAAATTGAAGACCTATACCCCCTTTGGTCTTAATATCGATGTTAACTCCTTTATAGACAATTCTTAGAGAGTGGGGGTTAATTCTGTTACCATCAGTCTTCTTTTTATTTATTTATACATCTTTCTTTACTTTTTAGATGTATACAGTATATATGAGAGTAATATCTGTTTTTACGGCATATATTAATGCTTTATGAATCGCTGTACTTTGAGTGCCCTCTCATTTCAGGGAAACGGTACCTTATTTTTATTTTCATTTTTCCAAAATTATTTTTTTTAAATATCTTTTATATTTATTTATTTTTTACTGTGTTTTTGGTAATGAACAGGGGTTCGCCTAATGCGGATTGGTGACCCCTGGTATTTTGGTTACTCTAAAGGGAACCCAAAAGGAAGATGGAAGAGAAGAGAAGAGGGAAGGAGAAGGAAAGAAAAAGAAAGGTAAAGGAAAAGAAAAAAAAATTTTTTTTTTTTTTTCATATTTTGATCCATTTATTTAATTCAATATATTTTTTAACTACTGTTTTTTCCCTATATGACGTTAAAACCATCCTTGGTTTTGTTTTTCTGGGCTTTTAAACTAAGCCTCATTAAGATCAACGAGGGTATGCACACATGATTTTGTTACAGAATTATGCGTGTGCAATATATATAAATTTATTTATATATATAATTCTTTAAGTAAAAGTAATTTATTAGCGGACTGCATGGATTTTCCTTTTTATAAGTGAATCTTTTTCAATAGCAGCCTTGTAATTCCTCGTTATATGTGTTGGTTATGATAGGCTCGATAGGGACTATCCATACACTATCATTATACCCTGAACATCTATTATAGAGGTAACTTTGTATTTGCCCATACTGTTTCCCTTAGGCAAGATGGCGCTTCAATTCCTTCTTTAGCAATGAGATGCTGTTAGTGTGTCTATTTAAGCGGTGCGTCGGGACGTTGCTCACATCCCGTGACCACGTCCTGTTGTGACGAAACGACGTAGGGAGGAGGAGCTACGTCCCGACGACACCGCGATTCGAACACCCGGAAGACACGGGTTGCCTTGGAGCCAGCCGGCTTTCCTATACTTTTTTTATGCTACTGATTCTTTCCTGGATTCGGATGACAAGTGCCTGTTGTACAGATCCCTGGCTGGGGTTGTAGCCATCCACCCTTTCAGGTCTCCTATAACTAAGAGACCAATTTTTTCTGGTAAGAGGCAGCAGTTTTTGAGAGGTGGAGGTCTGTCTATGCACCTTATTTCACTACAGCAAGTTTTTGTTCCAGTATTCACTCAGCACTTGGGGACACTTATCATTTTGTTTTGCATGCGTGTTACAAAGCATGTACGGACTATAATCATTATCGTTTCTGTACAGCCATGGACTTTTTTTGGGTTTTATAATTTTGTTTATCTCTACATTGATTATTCATTTTATGCTTTGGCACAGATATATATTTGTCACATTATTATATTTTGCCTCAGTGTTTTGAGACATTCACTTGTTGTTTGCATTTAGTCACGCATTATTGAGTGTTTCTTTTTTCTTTTTTTCAGGGACATAGGAAGCATTATCCGTGTCCTACAAATTCATTTTTATTATGGTGCATTCATACACTGACTAGCATTGAAATATTTGCTCAGTGACCACTACTTATCCTCATATTTTTATGAGGCTTTTGGGCACTTGTTTGTTGCCACTCTCAGTTTTTTAGCGCGACTTTTTGAATTTTATTAGATTATATGGTTTACTACTTTTTAGTCGCAGCTCATGTAAATTAGTGTAAGCGCAGTATTTATTTTATACCATCTCCTCGGCCCGCTCCGCACCCATGGCATGGGGGGAGGCTCCCGCTCTTCTCTTCATCTTCTTCTTCATCTTCTTCTCTTCTTCCTTCTTCTCTTCTTCTCTTCTTCATTTTCTTCTCCGGGCCGCTCCGCATCCATGCTGGCATGGAGGGAGGCTCCCGCTGTGTGACAGCGTCTCCTCGTCTGACGGTTCTTAAATAATGGGGGGCGGGGCCACCCGGTGACCCCGCCCACCTCTGACGCACGGGACATGACGGGACATCCCTGTGGCATTCCCCGTGACGTCACAGGGAAGTCCCGTCAAGTCACCGTGCGTCAGAGGGGGCGGGGTCACCAGGTGGCCCCGCCCCCGTTATTTAACAACCATCAGACGAGGAGACGCCGTCACACAGCGGGAGCCTCCCTCCATGCCAGCATGGGTGTGGAGCGGCCCGGAGAAGAAAATGAAGAAGCGAAGAAGAGAAGAGGAAAGGAAGATGAAGAAGAGAAGAAGATGAAGAGAAGAGCGGGAGCCTCCCCCCATGCCATGGGTGTGGAGCGGCCCGAGGAGAAGAAGATAGAAGATGCCGCGGAGGAGATGCTGGACGAGAATGCCGGAAGAAGAACCAGAAGAGCCAGAAGAACCAGAAGAAGAAGATGAAGGAAGATAAAAGAAAGAAGAAGCATTTAAATAAAGGAATTGTCAAAAACTGTCTCTTGTCATTTTTAACATTTTTGACAGTTTTTTAGTGAAATGGTAGGGGTAAGTACCCCCTTACCATTTCACACAGGGGGGGCCGGGATCTGGGGGTCCCCTTATTAAAGGGGGCTTCCAGATTCCGATAAGCCCCCCGCCCGCAGACCCCCACAACCACCGGCCAGGGTTGTGGGGATGAGGTCCTTGTCCTCATCAACATGGGGACAAGGTGTTTTGGGGGGCTACCCCAAAGCACCCTCCCAATGTTGAGGGCATGTGGCCTGGTACGGTTCAGGAGGGGGGGCTGCACTCTCGTCCCCCCCTCTTTTCCTGCGGCCTGCCAGGTTGCGTGCTCGGATAAGGGTCTGGTATGGATTTTTGGGGGGACCCCACGCCGTTTTTTTTTTTTTGGCGCGGGGTTCCCCTTAAAATCCATACCAGACCTGAAGGGTCTGGTATGGAATGTAGGGGGAACCCCACGTCATTTTTTTAAAATTTTGGCCGGGGTTCCCCTTAATATCCATACCAGACCTGAAGGGCCTGGTATGGAATTTAGGGGGACTCCCACGTCATTTTTTTTTTTAATTTTGGTTCGGGGTTCCCCTGTGGGGAATTCCCATGCCGTTTTTATCAATGAACTTCTATGTGTATTGTCGGCAATGCAATAGCCGCGAGTAGTTTTAAATGGGTTTTTTCCTTCGAAATGTCATTTTGCTGTCAGACTGTTCTAAACACGGGAAACATGCGCCCCTTTACAGGCATACTATAGACACCCCCCAGCTACGAAATTTAAAGGGATATTACACTTTTATTGTTTGACTTTAAGCATTATTAAAATCACTGCTCCTGAAAAAACGGCCATTTTTAAAACTTTTTTGCATTGATCCATGTCCCCTGGGGCAGGACCCAGGTCCCCAAACACTTTTTATGACAATAACTTGCATATAAGCCTTTAAAATTAGCACTTTTGATTATTCATGTTCATGTCCTATAGACTTTAACGGTGTTCGCGTGTTCGAACGAACTTTTTTCCTGTTCACATGTTCTGGTGCGAACCGAACAGGGGGCTGTTCGGCTCATCCCTAAACCTAGGTGCCAACTTCTTAGACGGACATGCTAACTTGATATTACTGGTAGAAAGCCATACCTGATCACCAAGCTGTAAATTCAACTCCCCTCTTCTTCTTCGATCGAAGACTCTCTTGCTGTCTGCCTGGGCCTTGGACACCGCCTCCTGCAACATCTGATTGTTGTGGCTGAGGAAGTCCACTGTATTCTGTACTGCCGGAACTGAAGACTCTGGAAGGAAATCAGGTAGAAAGGTTAAATGAAAGTCATAATTGGCGAAAAAGGGGGATTGACCGGTGGCTGAATGGTTAGCATTGTTGTATGCGAATTCTGCTAAGGGCAGCAGGGACACCCAATCATCCTGTGTGAAGGATGTAAAGCATCTGATGTACTGTTCAAGGGTCTGATTGGTCCTTTCTGTCTGCCCATTGGTTTGAGGATGATAGGCCGAGGATAAGGCCAGTTCAATTTTTAGGATTTCACACAGGGCTCTCCAAAAATGTGAGGTGAATTGTACCCCTCTGTCAGAAACTATATTTGCAGGGACTCCGTGTAGTCTGATGATTTCCTTGATGAATATGCGGGCGGTTTCGATGGCAGATGGAGTTCCCCTTAAGGGAAGGAAATGGGCCTTCTTGGTTAGACGGTCTACCACTACGAAGATGGCTGAACACCCCTCAGAACACGGAAGCTCTACTATAAAATCCATGGAAATCATTTTCCAGGGTCTATCAGGTACAGGCAAAGGTTTTAACAGACCCCAAGCTCGATTTCTAGATGTCTTGTTCTGGGTACAGATAGGGCAGGAGCTGACGTATTTTTCACAAACGTCTTTCAGATTGGGTCATCAGAATGTGCGTTGCACAAGTTCCAGGGTCTTGCAGACCCCAAAATGGCCTGCCAGTGGATGATCATAAAGAAGCGTCAAGACCTTAACCCGAACCTCCTCAGGAACAAAAATTTGGCTTCCCTTCCAGAACAATCCATCTCTGATCGTCAGAGTAGTCCCTGTAGGCCTAGATGAATCAGAGAATGCTTCTTTAATCTGGGAGAGTAGGTCTGTTTGCAGGAGTAGGAAATTGTTTGCGGGCAAGATGGTGTCAGGAATGGATAAGTCTTTCGGATTGTCATGCATATGTGACAATGCATCCGGTTTGATATTTTTAGAGCCTGGCAGGTAAGTTATATGAAAACAAAAACATGAGAAGAACAGAGCCCAGCGGGCTTGCCGAGGCTTCAGTCGTTTAGCAGATCTTAAATATTCTAAGTTTTTGTGGTCAGTGTAAATTAATACTGGATGCATAGCCCCCTCCAACAGTTACCTCCACTCCTCCAGAGCAGCCTTAATAGCGAGAAGCTCCCGGTCACCCACATCGTAGTTCTTTTCTGCAGAAGAAAGTTTACGGGAGAAAAACCCCACAGGATGCATTAAATCTTTGCTGCCTTTACGTTGTGAGAGTATTGCACCCACTGCTATTTCAGAAGCGTCAACTTCCAAAATAAACGGTAATGATGGTTCAGGATGGTTGAGGATTGGGGCCGAGGTAAACAGTCTCTTGAGATTCTCAAAAGCATCCTGGGCTGATTGATTCCAGGAGAAGTGGGTATTCTGCTTAGTCAACTGCATGATAGGTGCAATTATGGCCGAGAATCCTCTGATGAACTTCCTATAAAAGTTTGCAAAACCGATAAACCGCTGAATTCCCTTCTTGTCTAGGGGTACCGGCCAATCCAGAACAGCGGATACTTTCTGAGGATCCATTTTGATGCCAGTTGGAGAGATTATCAACCCCAGGAATTGGATGCTTTGTTGCTCGAACTCGCATTTCTCTGCCTTTGCATAAAGTCTGTGTAAGCGGAGACGGCCCAACACCCTGCGGACATGTTCTCGATGCAGATCAAGAGATTCTGAGAAGATCAGGATATCGTCCAGGTATGCGATCACAAACACGTCTAAAAAGTCCCTGAGAACATCCTTAATCAGATGTTGGAAGGTCGCAGGGGCGTTGCAGAGTCCGAAGGGCATGACCAGGTATTCATAATGTCTGAATCGGGTCTGAAAAGCTGTTTTCCACTCATGCCCGGCCCGAATGCGGATCAGGTTGTAGGCCCCTCTTAGATCGAGCTTAGTAAAGATGACAGCAGTCCTTAACTTTTGGAAAAGTTCAGGTATCAAGGGTAGGGGATACCGATTTTTAACCGTAATTTTGTTCAATTCCCGATAATCAATACACGGGCGGAGAGTCTTGTCCTTCCTGGTGACAAAAAATATTCTGGCACCTGCTGGGGAAGTGGAGTGGCGGATGAACCCCTTGTCCAAGTTTTCATCAACATACGACTTTAGTGCCTCTTGCTCTTTTTCTGATAAAGGGAAAGTACGTCCGAATGGAATCTCGGATCCTGGCAGTAACTTAATTGGGCAGTCATAGGGGCAATGAGGCGGAAGGGAGTCTGCCCTTTCTTGCTAAAGACATCGATGAACTTGTGGTATTGTTTAGGTATAGACTGGCATAATTTCTGGTCGGTGTCAAGACATAGCAGAGTAGCTGAGGAGTTGGGATTCTCTACCAAACAGTGTTCTTGACAGTAGGACGACAAAAACTTTACTTCTCCAGAGACCCAGTTGATGTGCAGGTTGTGGGCTTGGAGCCAGGGGATGCCCAAGATAACTGGAAACAGTGGAGAAGTAATGGCATCAAGGGTCAGCAGCTCCTTATGTTGGGAGGAAACGGTAGCAGGCAAAGGAAAAGTCTCATGAGTTACTTGTCCGGATTTAATGCGGGAGCCATCAGCTAGGAAAACAGAGAGTCCATGAGACTTAGTCCGTAAAGGAATGTTATGGAGGCTGGCAAAGGTCAAGTCGATAAAACAGCTGCATGCTCCAGAATCAATGATAGCATTGACTGGAATTATCTCTTCCTGGAGCTGTAACGAGAGAGGAATGGCAAGGTGGGTAGAGTTGGCAGACAAAGCAGAGAGACTGGTAGACACAGAAGATGAGCACTTACTTATCTTGACTGGACAATTGTGGACATAGTGTCCAGTTCCACCACAATAGAGGCACAGGTTCAGTTGACGACGACATGGCCGTTCTTCAGGAGACAAGGCAGGTCGCATCAGCCCTAGTTGCATGGGTTCGGAAGTGTCAGGTGTGGCGTTGACTGGATTCACACTGGGTGAAGGTAGATAGCGTGCTGCAGGAACCGGAGCCCTTGCTGTCATCCAGGCCGGGCGGGTTTGTTGAGCGGAATGTTCGGATCGACGTTCCCGGAGGTGTCGGTCAATCTGGATTGCCAAGGAGATCAAAGCCTCAAGGGTATCTGGTATGCCAACTCGAGCAAGTTCATCTTTCAGCCCCTCAGATAGACCCATGCGGAACTGGTGACGTAGGGCTGCATCGTTCCACTACGTGTCCATGATCCAGCGTCTGAAGTCAGTGACATAGTCCTTGGCTGGTCTGCGGCCTTGCTGGAGCGCGAACAGGGCTGACTCGGCTGTGGCAGTCCGCTGAGGGTCCTCATAGAGCTGAGCCATGGCTTCAAAAAAGGAGGGTAAATATTGGCTTAAGGCTGAGTCCCCCTTGAGTAAACGGTGAGCCCAGGTCTGAGGTTCCCCTTGTAGGAGGGAATTTACAAACCCCACCTTAGTAACTTTCAGCGAGAAGGTTCGGGGTTGTAAGGCAAAAAATAGCTGGCAGGCATTGCGAAAGGCTCGAAACTTAGTCCGGTCTCCGGAAAACCTCTCTGGGATAGGGACCCTCGGTTCAGGTGGAAGCATCACAATGGAAGGAGCAGGAGCAGGCTGTGCTGGAGCTGCGGCTGAAGAGGAAGACATGGGACTAGGCCCAGTGAGATTCTGAACTTGTCCTTCAAGTCTGGTATAATTGTCCTGAAGGGATTGCACCGCTTGAGTGAGGGCCACAAGATGCGTGCAGATCTCCTTCATTGGGGAGGTCTCTCCTGCAGGCTCAGTCATGGCTGTTTCGCACTGTTAGGTACCTGGTAGTAGAGCCTGACTGTAGGATAAGACCTCTCATACAACGCTGGTTCAGGAGCCACTGGAGTGGGGACAGTGGACTCGTGAGCACAGTGGGGTAGGAGTGCCTGTTGAGGTAGATGTCTCTGATGCTGGAGCAGAGTAGAGATCCCTCCAGGGATGGCTGGACTGCAGGTAAGGTGGTGACCAGAGAGCAGCAGGCAGCAGAACTGAAGATGCAGATGCAGAGATAACTGGAGCTGGAGCTGAAGGTACAACAGCACAGAAGCAAGGGCAGGCACAAGCAAGGTCAGACAGTCCGGATCAGCAGGCAGACAAGACGGGTAATAACGGCAGGCAGAAGCAGAGTCGGTAGGCAGGCAGAGGTCGGCAACGGTACTGGTAGAAACAGCAGCAGAGTCAGGCAGGCCGGGTCGGATTGGAGAAGGAGGAATGGTCAAACAAGCCGGGTCAATATGGTAATCGATCAATCAGGTGCAGGTTAACAGGTTCACAGAGCTGAGACGAAACAGCAGTGCACCCCTGCAGCAGGAGGACTCTTATGCGCTCCTTGGCGCCAAAACGGCGCTAACGCAAACGCGCCCGCGCTCACACACGCCGCGCGCCCGAACGCTGTGCTGACGCACAGTAACAGCTGGAGACTGCTGCATCATCTGAACAGGGGCGCGCCGGCGCATACGCGCACGCAAATGTCCCAGTCTGGTGCTGACAGATCCCTGACAGTCTTGAACATATTCTTTTCCTCAGTCTCCACAAGGAAAAGGGGAGGATACAGTAACCAAGACGGTAATGTTTATTTTCATGGCATATCACAGGAAGCACTCTCATGATTAACAGAGGACAGAATTAGAAATAGACTTGAAGAATGTAACATAAATAAATCACCGGGACCAGATGACTTGCACTCGAGGGTCCTTAACCACTTCCATACCGGGCCTATTCTGGCACTCCTCTCCTACATGTAAAAATCATAATTTTTTTGCTAGAAAATTACTCAGAACCCCCAAACATTATATATTTTTTTTTTAGCAGAGACGCTAAGGAATAAAATGGCAGTTGTTGCAACTTTTTATGTCACACTGTATTTGCGCAACAATTTTTCAAACGCTTTTATTTTGGAAAACAAAACAGTTTCCTGAATTATAACACAGTAAAGTTAGCCCTTTTTTTGTATAATGTGAAAGATGATGTTATGTCGAGTAAATAGATACCTAATATGTCACGCTTTAAAACTGTGTACACTTGTGAAATGGCGCCAAACTTTGGTACTTAAAAATCTCCATAGGCGACGCTTCAACATTTTTTTACAGGTTACCAGTTTAGAGTTACAGAGGAGGTCTAATGCTAGAATTGTTGCTCTCGCGCTAATGCATGCGGCTATACCCCACATGTGTGATTTGAATACCGTTTACATATACGGGCACGACTTACGTGTGCGTTCACTTCTGTACGCGAGCACACGGGGACAGGGGCACTTTAATTTTTTTTTTATTGTTTATTTTACTTTTTTTTTTATATACTTTCTCTTTAATATTTTTTTATCACTTTTATTCCTATTACAAGGAATGTAAACATCCCTTGTAATAGGAATGGTGCGTAACAGGTCCTCTTTATGGAGAGATCTCTCCTCCAGACTGGAAAGATTGAGATAAAAAAGAATTATCTCTTTCTTTCCAGCCGAGTTCTTGGCTTTGTTTACTTCCGCCATGTGACATCATAATGTCATGTCCGGGCCCCCGAAGATCATAGAGATGATTGGGGACCATCTGGTCATCAGAAATCTCTATGATCAACATCAGGCGGTGGCGGATTCTATCTCCGGTCGTACGGGCGAGCACGGAGAAGCACCCAAGGGCGGCGGGAGGGGGGAATGTCCCCTCCCGCCACCTGTAAGAATGATCAAGCGGTTGAACTACCACTATGATTGTTTTTACGGTGCACAGAATCGCCGGCAAAAAATAATGGTATCTGAATGATGCCTGTAGCTGCAGGCATCATTCAGATATCCCCACTCAAAGTCATTGATTTCATGCAACGTGATTGGGCTGGAAGTGGTTAAGGAACTCAGTCAAGTGATAGCCAGACCATTGTTCCTAATTTTTGTGGACAGTTTACTAACTGGAATGGTACCAACTGATTGGAGAAAAGCCAACGTGGCACCAATATTTAAAAAAGGGCAGAGATATATCCCTGGGATCTACAGGCCAGTTAACCTAACATCAATAGTCTGCAACCTATTGGAGGGGATGATAAGGGACTATTTACAAGATTTTAGTAATGGAAATGGTATCATTAGTAGGGATGAGCCAAACACCCCCGTTTCAGTTCGCACCAGAACATACCGAACAGGCAAAAAATTCAGAAGAACACACGAACAACGTTAAAGTCTGTGGGACACGAACATGAAAAATCAAAAGTGCTCATTTTAAAGGCTTGTATGCAAGTTATTGTCATAAAAAGTGTTTGGGGACCCGGGTCCTGCCCCAGGGGACATGTATCAATGCAAATTTTTTGGGAGCAGTGATTTTTTTAATGCTTAAATCAAACAATAAAAATGAAATATTTATTTAAATATTTTTCCTGGGGGGTGTCTATAGTATGCCTGCAAAATGGCACATTTTTCCCATGTTTAGAACAGTACCACAGCAAAATGACATTTCTAAAGGAAAAATTGTGATTTAAAACTGATCGTGGCTGTAATGAATTGTTGGGTCTTGGCAATATAGATAAAACTCATTGAAAAAAAGAGCATGGGTTCCCCCCCAGTCCGTTACCAGGCCCTTTGAGTCTGGTATGAATATTAACGGGAACCCCAAACCAAAATTTTAAAAAAATTGCGTGGGGTCCACCTAAAATCCATACCAGGCCCTTCAGGTCTGATATGGAAATTAAGGGGAACCCTGTGCCAAATTATTAAAAAAATGGTGTAGGGTCACCCCCAAAATCCATACCAGACCCTTATACGAGCATGCAGCCTGGCAGGCCACAGAAAAAAAGGGGGGACGAGAGAGCACCCCCCTCCTGAACCGTACCAGACCACATACCTCCAACATGGGGAGGGTGCTTTGGGATCTGACTCCAAAGCACCTTGTCCCCATGTTGATGGGGACAAGGGCCTCATGCCCACAACCCTTGCCCGGTGGTTATGGCGGTATGCGGGCGGAGGCTTATTGGAATCTGGAAGCCCCCTTTAACAAGGGGACCCCCAGATACCATCCTCCCCCCTATGTGAATTGGTAATGGGGTACACCCCTACTATTTCACAAAAAAGAGTGTCAAAAATGGTCCTCTATTAAAAATTAAAAAAATAAAAATGTCCCGCAATGTAAATTCATGCCGCCTGACAGACCAAAAAATGTAAAAAAAATAAAAATGAAAAAAATAAAAATGTCCCGCGATGTAAATTCATGCCGCCTGACAGACAAAAAAAAAAGTCGCAACCGTTCCGCCTCCATGGGAGGTTCCCGCCAACTCTGACGCTTCTTCTCTGTGACAGTACTTATATAGCTGAGGGACATAAATGGGTGACCCCGCCCACCTCTGATGCCACGGGGCTTCTCTGTGGCTTCCCCGTTGCATCAGAGGATGGTCTGGGTAGTCGGAGAATGGTCTGGTGTGGAAAGTGGGGTCCCCCAGGGTTCTGTCCTGGAACCAATCCTCTTAAATTCATTCATAAACGATCTGAAGGATGGAATAAACAGCTTAATCTCAGTATTTGCAGACAATACAAAGTCGAGCAGAGTAATAACTTCTACGCAGGATGTGGAAACCTTGCAAAAAGACCTAAACAAATTAGTGGGATGGGCAACTACATGGCAAATGAAGTTTAATGTTGAAAAATGTAAAGTAATGCATTTAGTTGCCAAAAATGTGAATAGAAATTTATTCGCTAGGGGGAGAACCTCTGGGGGGAATCTAGGATGGAAAAGAACCTGGGGGTCCTAGTAGATGACAGGCTCAGCAATGGCATACAATGCCAAGCTGATGCAAGCAAAGCCAACAGAATATTGGCATGCATTAAAAAGGGGATTCACTCCAGAGATAAAATTATATTTCTCCCACTGTACAAGACTCTGGTCCTGCTGCCCCTGGAGTATGCCATCCAGTTCTGGGCACCAGTCCTCAGGAGGGATGTGCTGGAACTGGAGAGAGTCCAGAGAAGGGCAACTAAACTAATTAAAGGACTGAAGGAACTCAGCTATGGGGAAAGACTACAAGCATTGAACTTATTCTCTCTGGAGAGGAGACGCTTGAGAGGGGATATGATATCAATGTACAAATACCGTACTGGTGCCCCTAGCATAGGGAAAAAACTTTTCAGTGAAAGAGAATTTAAAAAGACATGCGGCCATTCACTAAAATTAGAAGAGAAGCAGCTTAACCTTAAACTGCATAGAGGGTTCTTTACTGTCAGAGCGGTAAGCATGTGGAATTCTCTTCCACAACCAGTGTTATCAGCGGGGAGCATGGATAACTTCAAAAAACTTTTAGATGGGTACCTTAACGACTACAACATACAGGGGTATACAATGTACTATTAACATAGTAGCACACACAGGTTGGACTGGATGGACTTGTGTCTTTTTTCAACCTCACCAACTATGTAACCCATTTAACCACTTGCTGACAAGGCCTTTTCTGGAACTTTTGGTTTACAAGTTTAAATTAGTATTTTTTGCTAGAAAAATACTTAGAATCCCCCAAACATTAAATATTTTTTATTTAGCTGAGACCCTAGAGAATAAATTGGCAATTGTTACCATGATTTTATGTCGCACTGTAATTGCGCATCGGTTTTCTAAACGCAATTTTTTCAGCGAAAAAACACTTTAATGAATTAAAAAGAAAGAAAACATCATAGTTACCCCAATTTTTTTGTATAATGTGAAAGATGATGTTACACCGAATAAATAGAGACCTAACATGTCATGCTTTAAAATTGCGCTAGCTTGTAGAATGTCGTAAATCTATGATACTTAAAAATCTCCATAGGCGACACTTACAATTTTTTACAGGTTACCTGTTTAGATTTACAGAAGGTTTTGCACTAGAATTGCGCTAACGATCGCAGCGATGCTTCACATGTGTGGTTTGAACATCGTTTACATATGCGGGCGCGACTCATGCATGTGTTCGCTTTTGAGCGCAAGCACGGAGGTGGGGCTCTTTAAAAAAAAAATCTTATTCAATTTACTTTTGATTTTTGATTTTTACACTGTCCCTTAAAAAAATGTTTCGATCACTTTTCTTCCTATTACAAGGAATGTAGACATCCCTTGTAATAGAAATAAGCATGATCTCTTTATTGAGAGATCTGGGATCAAAAAGACTCTTCTGGCAGAGGTCCCAGGTCCTTTTCCCATCCTTTTCTACTAGGGATGACACGAGATGGTTATCACAAGTCCTTTATTAAAAATTCTACTTCTGGTGGTGTGTTCTTCTTCCGGTCTTCCTCCTCCGGTCTTCTTACTCCAGTCTTCTCCCTCCAGTGATGTGTTCTTCCTCCGGTCTTTTCTGCCACTGCTGTCTTGTCTGCCACTGCTGTCTTGTCGGCCACCGACCAGTTCCTCCTCTGATGCCGGCTCCCGTCATTGTGCCAGCTCCATTCTCTGCTGGTTCTTACATAGCCATGGGGCGTGGCCATCTGGTGACATCACCACGAGACTCCGCCCCGTGCGACTTGTAATTCTACATCTATAAGGCGATATACAGGCATTTTTTTATCATATGTAATGTGAGAGAGAATTTTTAGCTTTTACCAAAAATAAAGCCAAATATGCAGTAAGCACTATGAGTATGAACTCTCTTTTGGGTTCCATATGTGAGTATATGCTAAGATGACCCAGGATTGCAGTGGATTAACATCTTAACACCCACACTGACCACACAGGAAGTAAGCACACAGAGGAACATAGTAACCCTATTACTAAGGGGAAAAGCATGGTTTACCTGATATATATTAGGTTTATCTTGTGAGGGGAGAGCAGTATAACACTGGTGGTGTGATATGAGCACTATAAATACCAGTAATCCCAGAATAATCACTGGTGGAAAAGACTGTATATATATACAGTATTTCACAAAAGCGAGTACACCCCTCATATTTTTGTAAATATTTTATTATATCTTTTTATGTGATAACACTGAAGAAATTACACTTTGCTACAATGTAAAGTAGTGAGTGTACAGCTTGTATAACAATGTAAATTTGCTGTCCCCTCAAAATAACTCAACACACAGCCATTATTGTCTAAACCGCTGGCAACAAAAGTGAATACACCCCTAAGTGAAAATGTCCAAATTGGGCCCAAAGTTTCAATATTTTGTGTGGCCACCATTATTTTCCTGCACTGCTTTAACTCTCTTAGACATGGAGTTCACCAGAGCTTCACAGGTTGCCACTGGAGTCCTCTTCCACTCCTCCATGATGACATCATGTAGCTGGTGGATGTTAGAGACCTTGCGCTCCTCCACCTTCTGTTTGAGGATGCCCCACAGATGCTCAATAGGGTTTAGGTCTGGAGACATGCTTGGCCAGTCCATCACCTTTACTCTCAGCTTCTTTAACAAGGCAGTGGTCATTTTGGAGGTGTTTGGGGTCATTATCATGTTGGAATACTGCCCTGTGGCCCAGTCTTCCGAAGTGAGGGGATCATGCTCTGCTTCAGTATGTCACAGTACATGTTGGCAATCATGTTCCCTCAATGAACTGTAGCTCCCCAGTTCCGACAGCACTCATGCAGCCCAGACCATGACACGCCCACCACCATGCTTGACTGTAGGCAGGACACACTTGTCTTTGTACTCCTCATCTGATTGCCGTTAAACATGCTTGACACCACCTGAACCAAATAAGTTTATCTTGGTCAGACCACAGGACATGGTTCCGGTAATCCATGTCCTTAGTAGAGATGGGCTATCTGTTCGAGTCGAACATGAGTTCGACTCGAACATTGGCTGTTCGCCCGTTCGCCGAACAGTGAACAATTTGCTGTGTTCGCGGCAAATTCGAAAAGCCGTGGAACACCATTTAAAAGTCTATGGGAGAAATCTAAAGTGCTAATTTTAAAGGTTAATATGCAAGTTATTGTCATAAAAAGTGTTTTGGGACCTGGTTCCTGTCCCGGGGGACATGTATCAATGCAAAAATTTTTTTTAAAAACAGAGCAGAGCAGAGCAGTGATTTTAATAATGCTTAAAGTGAAACAATAAAAGTGAAATATTCCTTTTTTTTGCATTGATACATGTCCCCTGGGGCAGGACCCAGGATCCCAAACACTTTTTATGACAATAACTTGCATATTAACCTTTAAAATTAGCACTTTTGATTTTTCATGTTCGTGTCCCATAGACGTTAATGGTGTTCGTACAAATTTTTTGCCTGTTCGCATGTTCTGGATGCGAACAGAACAGGGGGTGTTCGGCCCATCCCTAGTACTTAGTAGGATTAGTAAGATGGCCTACCCAGAGACATCGTGGTAAAACCACATTTTTACAAGGTTAAAGAAGAAGTCATGCCCGACTAATGGAAAATCTTACTATACAAGGTCACCCCATTCAAATATTTGCAGACTTGTCACCTTACACAATACAAAAAAGAAGATCTTTAAAACCTCTTCTCCAGGTGTTGTCACAAAAATCTATCACCTATAGATGGTCCTTTCCTTTCCACTTAAATTTTGCCCATATGAACAATCTTACGGCTTCTCAACATTCACGGATGTAGAGCGTCTGCTTCTGCAACTGGGCCTCATCTCCCAGGTACCAGTAACCTCATTAGATCCCAGAGCCAAACTTATGTCGCAAAAGCAACAAGCGAAGAGATCTAAGGTCGGTCAAACCCCCTAAATTGGATCCTACTGAGCCCTTCATCATCTCCTAGGATTTCGTTTACCAAATCCTGGGCAGTTGAGTCATCCAGTCACTTCTTTCGACCTTGAAACAAATTTGTTCTGGCCCATTTCTTTTACCACTTCTATGACAACTGAGCAAAATAACCACTACAATAGCTCTGAACAGTTGTCATTTGCACAGGGCACCAACCAGACTTGACCAGACCCCCTGAGTAACTCTGACCAAAGTCGTCATCACATCTCGATGAGGGATGGTAATATTTTCAAAGAGGGACAGCCTATATTAACCTGTAAACACTTACCTGGTTAATCTGAAGTGGATTTCTCCTGCCCCCCCCCCCTTCCTAGGTGTTTAGGAGGGGGAGGCAGAAACTCACAACTAGTGGTGATTGGTTACACCACACTCATATGTTTAAAACAAAATTATTTTTTCCCTTTTATTTTACTTATTTTTAGCGTATCCAGATCCAGGTCTCTACCTTTATTTCTAGTTTTTAGTTGGCAGGGTGGCTGGAGCAGCCGCACTTCGCCTCCAACTGACTCAGAGTGGCTTTCTCCCTCCACTCGGGGACTGTGCTACACCCCCCATATATGGGGTTGTTTTTTGGGAAAAGATTTGCAGTAAGAGGGTGGCAGCACCTTCTTCCTGCAAAGGGGTTGGGATTTCTTCTTTGCTGCTTTAGAATTGTTTGTAATACTTTTTTGTTCCATATTTTTGACTTGCCATGTCTTCTCTTCTCAGGACCTGTCCGCACCACCTCTCCCTCTCACCTATCCTCTTTTTTTTCCAGGTCACCTAGAGGTTTATCTCCACAACCTACCCTCCACCCTCGGGAGCTTCGGACAGAAACACCCGCCTCCATGGGTCAGGGTAAGATCAACACCACATCTTCCCCCCTCTGTATAGCCACCCACAGTGTTCAAGGGATTAATTCCCCAGTTAAAAGACGGTGACCCCGCCCCCCTCTGATGCACGGGGACTAACGGGACTTCCCTGTGGCATTTCCCGTGATGTCAGAGGGGGCGGGGTCACTGGGTGGCCCCGCCCTCCATTATTTAAGAACCGTCAGAAGACGAGAAGCGTCACACAGCGGGAGCCTCCCATCATGGATGCTGAGCGGCCCGAGAAGAAGAAGGGAAGAAGACACCGCGGAGGAAGATGCCAGACGAGAACATCGGAGGAAGAACCAGAAGAAGAAGAAGATGGAGGAAGAAACCGAAGGAAGATAGAAGATAGAAGAAAGAAGACAGAAGAAAGAAGAAGCATTTAAATAAAGGAATTGTCAAAAACTGTCTCTTGTCATTTTTAACATTTTTGACACTTTTTTTGTGAAATGGTAGTTGTACATTTGTACCACCTTACCATTTCACACAGGGGGGTGGGCCAGGATCCCTGGGGTCCCCTTGTTAAAGGGGGCTTCCAGATTCCGATAAGCCCCCACCCGCATACCCTAGCCCGGTGGTTGTGGGGATGAGGCCCTTGTCCCCATCAACATGGGGACAAGGTGCTTTGGGGGGCTACCCCAAAGCACCTTCCCAATGTTGAGGGCATGTGGCCTGGTACGGTTCAGGAGGGGGGGCACTCTCTCGTTCCCCCTCTTTTCCTGTGGCCTGCCAGGTTGCGTACTCGGATAAGGGCATGGTATGGATTTTTGGGGGGACCCCACGCATTTTTTTTAAATTTTGGCACGCAGTTCCCCTTAATATTCATACCAGACCTGAAGGGTGTGGTATAGATTTTGAGGGGGACCCCACGCAATTTAAAAAAAAAAAAATTTGGCCAGGGTTCCCCTGTGGGGAATTCCCATGCCGTTTTTATTAATTAACTTTTATGTGTTTTGTCGGACCGGCAATTCATTAATAGCCGCGAGTAGTTTTAAATGACTTATTTTCTTTGAAATGTCATTTTGCTGTCAGACTGTTCTAAACACGAGAAACATGCGCCCCTTTACAGGCATACTATAGACACCCCCCAGGTATTAAATTTAAAGGAATATTATACTTTTATTGTTTCATTTTAAGCATTATTAAAATCACTGCTCCCGAAAAAACTGCCATTTTTAAAACTTTTTTTGCATTGATCCATGTCCCCTGGGGCAGGACCCAGGTCCCCAAACACTTTTTATGACAATACCATGCATATAAGCCTTTAAAATTAGCACTTTTGATTTCTCCCATAGACTTTTAAAGTGTGTTCTGCGGCTTTCGAATTTGCCGCGAACACCCCAAATTGTTCGCTGTTCGGCGAACTGGCGAACAGCCGATGTTCCAGTCAAACATGAGTTCGACTCGAACTCGAAGCTCATCCGTAGTAGCCATATGCTTTTCTAAAAACCTTAAATTTTCCGCTTCAGACACTATCAGAGATCTGGCAGGTAGATACCGATTAGTAAAAGGATCCATAGATGGCATAACATACTTGTTTCCTATTACACTCTAAATAAAGGCCAAGCAACCTTCTTCTCCTCCATGATGTCTGCACTTGGTCTACACCTGGAGGGGAAGATAATTATAGGAGGAGACACAAACCTTGCATTCGACCACTCCCTGGATAAATCGGGAAATGGCTTCCCTTGAACGAAAAAGCCCTCAAAACAGAGCACTAAAATAGCCTCCACACTGTGTTCCCTGAGCCTTATTGACATCTGGAGGGATCTTAACCCCCATGTCCAAAGACTACACCCACTACTCTGTGCCACACAAAATCTACACTAGGATAGACCACATCTTTATTCAATCCTACAACATACCTATAGCCAAAAAGCTGTCATTAGCGATAAACCCATATCTGACCACTCTATGGTTCTTTTATACCTACAACAAACACCCAACCCCAGCACAAAATTCACATGGCGCTTCAACTAAGGGTTTTTAAGTGACCCAGTCCAATGCACAATCCTTGCAAAGGACATTCAAGGATATTTTCTACTGAAGAACTTCATATCCCCAGAAACCCTGTGGGCTGCCCATAAGGCAGTGACAAGAGGGAAGATTATACAAACCACCCCTCGACTCAAAAGGGAATGCAGGGCAACCATTAACAAACTCACCATAGAGTTCCACTCATAAAGCAAAGCCCATAAACTTGACCCCACTAGAGAGTTCTTAGACCTTCTTGAATCGGCCCGGACAACCTTAAACCTAGCCCTAACCACAGAAGCGGAGAAATACCTCAGATGGTCGGGACCCGGTTCTATTCCCAGAAGGATAAGATCTGTGCCAAATTAGCAGCCAAACTATCCCCTAAACCCCGGTCTCAGGCTTTCCCCAAAATATGCACCCAGGCGAGAGAACTGACACAAAACCCACAATGCATCATGGAGTCATTCCATGACTCCTACACAATTTTGTATAGAGATAAGAAATTAAGCACACAATCTGGCTTCGATGGCTTCCTCAACAACATATCCCTCTAAAAACTAAAAATCAGCAGAACATTCTGATCTCCAAGACAAACCAATAACTGAAATGGAAGTTATGGAGGTGATCAAGCATCTCAAACAAAACTCAGCGCCAGGTCCTGATGGCTTTTCGGTCTGTTGTTATAAAAAATTTGCCAATAAACTAGTCCCCTATATGGTAAGATTCTTCCTCTGGGTGACCCATCTGACTCACCTTACCCCACCCTTTCTCTCACCTTACATTCCCCTCTCTCTAGAAACACGTTTCTATCCTCTACTTCCTCCTATTCACCCTCCCCGGGTCCATAGCTATATATACAAGAAATGGCTGGTCTCGAATCCTATAATGCATACTGGTTTATGGAAGGAATATCGGCTTATGATCTCAGTTGCCCTGGGCTACCCAACTGCACTCCTAATCAACTACACTAATGCTCTTGCCCCAGATCTCAGCACAGTTCATTGAATTGTTTTACATAGTGATAACCCAATAGGGCCTAATGATATGTTTTAACCCCAAATACTTCCCCCCTACCTTCTTTAAATGGGGACTCATGACAGTATTAAATGGTCAAAGCAGTGGATGGAACCCCCCATCCACAGCGTGCTCCCTTTAGGGGTGGGTGGGGGAACCCTCTCCCACCCTCTTTTCTCCCGCTGACTAAGAATTACTGTTCTGACTCCCCCACTCAGCCACAATTCATTGTTAAGTCCTCCACAGTAAATCTGTATCACATCAGAGCTCAGATCATATACTATGCATTTATTTAATTATTCATTGTACAATAGCTACTGTATTCCCAGAGTATGTAATCTGTTTTTCTGCTGCTTATCGGGCCGTGTTGGCCTGTACATATTTTTACTCTTCAAACCATATCTTTTTGACTGTACCTTGTTATCTTACCTGTTAAAACCAATAAACATTATTGAATGAAAAAGTGTTTGGGGACATGGTCCTGCCCCAGGGTACATGTATCAATGCAAAAAAATGTTTTAAAAACATCAGTTTTTTCGGGAAGCAGTGATTTTAATAATGCTTAAGTTGAAACAATAAAAATGAAATATTGCTTTAAATATCATGCCTGAGGGTGTCCTTAGTATGCCTGTAAAGGAGTGCATCTTTTCCATGTTTATAACAGAGCCACAGCAAAATGACATTTCTAAAAATTGGGCCTTTGGTGGTGGTGGTGATGCCACAACAATGCAAGCCCTCGCAATTACTCTTGTTGGGCGCAAGAATGGGCTCTGCATTGAAATATTATATAAAAAATTGTAATTACATGCACCTGTTAAACAGGGGCAAAAAATCGGGCCTTTGGTGGTGGTGGTGCCACAACACTGTAAGCCCTCACAGTTACTCTTGTTGGCTGCAGGAATGGGCCCTGTGTTGAAATATTAGATCAGAAATTGTAATTACGTGCTCCTGTTAAACAGGGGCAGAAAAATCGGGCCTTGGGCAGTGGTGGTGATGCCACAACACTGTAACCCCCTTACAGATACTCTTGTTGGGCGCATGAACGGGACCTGCGTTGAAATTTTACGTCAAAAGTTGTAATTACATTTCCCTGTTAAACAGGGGCAGAAAAATTGGGCCTTTGGTGGTGGTGGTGGTGGTGGTGGTGCCACAACACTGTAAGCCCTCACAATTACTCTTGTTGGGTGCAGTAATGGGCCCTGCATTGAAATATTAAATGAAAAATTGTAATTACATGCTCCTGTTAAACAGGGGCAGAAAAATGGGCCTTTGGTGGTGGTGGTGGTGGTGGTGGTGCCACAACACTGTAAGCCCTCACAATTACTCCTGTTGGGTGCAGTAATGGGCCCTGCATTGAAATATATCAAAAATTGTAATAACATGCCCCTGTTAAACAGGGGAAGGAAAATTAGGCCTTTGGTGGTGGTGGTGCCACAACACTGTAACCCCTCACAGATACTCTTTCTGGGCACAGGAATGGGCCCTGCTGTGAAATATTATATCACAAATTGTAATAACATGCCCCTGTTAAACAGAGGCAGAAAAATTGGGCCTTGAGTGGTGGTGGTGGTGCCCTAAACCAAAAATATTGTTGGAAGCTAGCATCATCAAGATTGAGGCGGAATAGGATAGTCAGCATAGGCAGTCTTCAAGGGATCCCACATTCATAGAAAATTCAATCAGTTACATCAGCATCAGGTGCTTGAAAGCTGCTGATACAAGACTGAATTATTTTTAGAAATGTGAGCCTATCAACGGTCTGTGGTCAGGCGCACTCTATGATCCGTTACAAACCTTCCAGCAGCACTGAATGTGCCTTCAGAAAGCATGCTGGATGCAGAACGGGCCAGTAGCTCAGTTGCATACTGAGCAAGTTCTGGCCAGTGGTCCATCCTCAAGACCCAGTAACCCAGTGGATGCTCTGTTGGAAAGGTCTCCAAGCCTGCTCTTGCCCCTAGATATTCCTGCACCATGTAATGCAGACGCTGGCGATGGTTGCTTAAACCGATCAGACATTGGCGCTGAGGACTGAAAAATTGTATTAAGGCATTGGTCAGCCGGCCACCTTCTCCACCTCTCTTCCTCTGACTGAATGAAGCCTCATTAACACGTTGTCCAGCACCAGTAAATTGTAACCTCCCAGGGTCTGGAAATGCGTTGCACAAACCTTTCTTCAAGGCCTCCTGAAGATGTTTCATCCTCTGCTCCCTCTGCGAAGGCAGGATGAGTTCTGCAACCTTACCCTTGTAACGTGGATCAAGAAGAGTTGCCAGCCAGTAATGATCCCTCTCCTTGATACCACAAATCCTAGGGTCCTTTCGCAGGCTTTGCAGAATCAGGGAGGCCATGCAGAGTAAGTTTGCAAAGGCATTCGATTCTGAGTCCTCTGGATCACTAAGGATCACATGATCCGTAACTACCTCATCCCAGCCATGTACAACTCCTTGGGTTTCTGGGGACTGAAAATCATCCCTTAAAGACTGCTGCTGAGTGTTATCCTCAACACCTATGCTGACACAATCCTCCTTCACATCTTCTTCCTGAGTGTTTGGTGGGCCCGCAGGAATGCTATCTGGATAAAGGGGGCCTTGAGAGGTAAGGAAGTCCTCCTCTTCCTCCCGATGTTCTGCCTCAAGTGCCCTGTCCATGATTCCATGCTCCAACAGGAAGATTAGATGGACAGTGTCACTGATGCATGCATTGTCGCTGTTCACCATCCTTGTGACCTCCTCAAATGGTGACAGGATAGTGCAAGCATCCCTGATCAGTAGCCACTGGCATGGCAAAAAGTAGCCAAGCTCCCCTGACCCTGTTCTGGTGCCGTACTTGCACAGGTACTCATTGATGGCCCTCTGCTGCGTGTGCAGCTGCTGCAGCATTGCCAACATTGAGTTCCACCTTGGTGGGCATGTTGCATTCCCTTTGAATGTCAGCCAGCTGAGCACTGGCATTGTATGAAATGGCCACAGACATTTCTGGCCTTCCTAAGGAGATCCTGTAAGCCTGGGTACCTGCTCAAGAGCTGCTGCACCACCAAATTCAGGACGTGTGCCAAACATGGAACTTGGTCAAGTGTCCCTGTCAGATGGCGGAGAGAAGGTTGGTGCCATTGTTGCATAAAACCATTCCTGGTTAAAGCTGATGTGGCATCAACCACCTCTGAGCCTGCCCCTGCAGAGCTGACAGAATTTCTGCCCCAGTGTGGCTCCTGTCCCCTAGGCAGACCAACTCAAGCACCGCATGGCATCTTTTAGCCTGACTGCTTGCATGGTCCCTTGAACGCTTAAGGAGCACCGCTGGTTCAGAGGACAAATCTGCAGAAGAGGCCATAGAGGAAGAAGAAAAGGAGGGGGTGGAGGAGCAAGCTGTGGCAGAATCACCACTTACATTTTGGAGGCATGGTGGTGAAATAAGCTCCAACAACACTGAACCCTGTCCTGCATCCTTCCCAGCTGCCAGCAGAGTTACCCAGTGCACCACAAAGGAAAGGTAATGTCCCCGCCCATGCCTGCTGGACCATGAGTCTGCAGTAATATGAACCTTACTGCTGACTGCCCTGTCCAACAAGGCCAAAACATTGCCTTCCACATGCCAGTAGAGAACTGGAATGGCCTTCTATGAAAAGAAATGGCATTTTGGAACCTGCCACAGAGGTACAGCACATTCCACAAATTCACAAAAGGGGACAGAGTCTAGCAGCTGAAAAGGCAGCAGTTGCGGTGCTAGCAATTTGGCCAAGCTAGCATTTGGACACTGAGCATATGGATGGCTGGGACCGAATTTCTTTTTATGGTTCAGCAACTGGGGTAGAGAAATTTGCCTGCTAAAATCAGATGGTGGTGTACTGCTAGCAGATTGGCTGCAAGTACATGGGACACCTATTTCTATACCTTCATTCCTTTCAGTGAGGGTTTTTGAGAGGACTGGAGGCATAGTAGGGTTGTAGATCCCAGATGAGGAGCAAGGAGAAGTCTGCCTTTTTCTTTGATGTGGGTCTTTCAAGTGCTGTTGCCAATGGACTGCATGGCAGGTTGTCATATGTCTGGTCAAGCTGTTCTGGCCACGCTTGATCCGCTTCAGACACAGGTTGCAAACAGCAACTATGCAATCTGCTGCACATGTGTCGAAAAAGGCCCACACCAAGGAATTGTTAAAAGTCAGCATGGAGTCAGCAGCACCCTGCACCTGCGAAGCTCTACGGTGTGATGCAAAAGGGTGGCTGCCCTTAAGCTGCCCCTAGAGGACATCCTGCCTCATTGGAATTGCCTCCTCCTGCTCCTCTCTTCTCTCAAGCACCCAAGTAGAGTCAGTGATGTCATCATCCCCTCCCTGCTCATCACTGGAGCAAACTTGGCAGTATGCTGCAGCTGGGGAAACATGACTGCCAGTTTCTTGTCCTTCTTGGCACCCCCAATCTCTAGGCTCACGTTACTCCCTTACTCAACCTGGGAACCAACATTGGAACCTTCAAATCGCTGCGCATCCTCCAGCAGCATGTACCCAACACTGTGGTTGAATAATTCTGGGGATTCCTCCATGCATGATGGTGGGGCTACAGAAGGAGTGACTGTGGACAAGGAGCCGGTGGAATAGGCTGCTTTGGCAGCTGCATTTGAAGGCAAACTACTCTGAGCCTGGGTGACAGAGGATGAGGAGGATGAGGGCGGCTTTGTTATCCACTCCACCAACTCTTCTGAATGTTCTGGCTCAATAACATGGCCAGCAGCAGAAAAAAAGGACAAGCGTGCCACACAGCCACCTGCCGAGGATGCACCATGTACACAACCACCGCTGTTGATTGTAGACACAGAGGCTGCTTGCCCTCTTTTAGTGGCCTGTGAGTGTCTGCCTCTCCTTCCGAACATGATGTATTTTTTTGTTTTGAAACTGTAATTAGAAACTGTATTAGATACTGTGCACACAGCCTGAAGTGTATTAGAAACTGCACACACTGTATTAGATACTGTGTACACTGCCTCTACTGTATTAGCAACTGTACAACGGCTGCACTATATTGTGTACACCACCAGAAGTGTAGTAGAGACTGTACACACTGTATTAGATACTGTGTACACCACCTGCACTGTATTAGAAACTGTACAATGGCTGCACTGTATTTTATACTGTGTACACCACCAGAAGGGTAGTATAAACTGTACACCCCCAGAAAAGTAGTAGAAACTGTACTACGGCTGCATTGTTTTGTGTACTGTGTACACCACCAGAAGTGTAGTAGAAACTGTACACACTGTATTAGATACTGTGTACACCGACTGCACTGTATTAGAAACTATACCATCATGGCTGCACTGTATTGTGTACAACACCAGAAGTGTAGTAGAAACTGTACACACTGTATTAGATACTGTGTACATCTCCAAAAAAGTAGTAGAAACTGTTCAACAGCTGCAATGTATTGTGTACTGTGTACACCACCAGAAGTGTAGTAGAAACTGTACACCCTATATTAGATACTGTGTACACCGCCTGAAGTGTATTAGAAACAGTAAACTATGGAATGCGCTGTAGATATAGGCTACATTGGATGCAGAGTATCTCACAAAAGTGAGTACACCCCTCACATTTTTGTAAATATTTTATTCTATCTTTTCATGTGACAACACTGAAGAAATGACACTTTGCTCAAATGTAAAGTAGTGAGTGTACAGCTTGTATAACAGTGTAAATTTGTTGTTCCCGCAAAATAACTCAACACACAGCCATTAATGTCTAAACCGCTGGCAACAAAAGTGAGTACACCCCTAAGTGAAAATGTCCAAATTGGGCCCAAAGTGTCAATATTTTGTGTGGCCACCATTATTTTCCAGCACTGCCTTAACCCTCTTGGGCATGGAGTTCACCAGAGCTTCACAGGTTGCCACTGGAGTCCTCTTCCACTCCTCCATGATGACATCACGGAGCTGGTGGATGTTAGAGACCTTGCGCTCCTCCACCTTCCATTTGAGGATTCCCCACAGATCCTCAAAAGTGTTTAGGTCTGGAGACATGCTTGGCCAGCCCATCACCTTTACCCTCAGCTTCTTTAGCAAGGCCATGGTTGTCTTGGAGGTGTGTTTGTGGTTGTTATCATGTTGGAATACTGCCCTGCAGCCCAGTCTCTGAAGGGAGGGGATCATGCTCTGCTTCAGTATGTCACAGTACAAGTTGGCATTCATGGTTCCCTCAATGAACTGTAGTAGGGTTGTCCCGATACCACTTTTTCAGGACCGAGTACAAGTACCGATACTTTTTTTCAAGTACTCGCCGATACCGAATACCGATACTTTTTTTTATGTCACGTGACAGTGTTTTTTTTTATTTTTTTTTAACAGTGCTTTTTTTTTTTTTTTTTTTGGGGGGGGGGGGGGGTGAACGGTGTATGTGTGTGTGTGTGTGTTTTGTTTTGTTTTTTTTTTAAATTTACAATTTTTATTTTTTACAATAATTTTTTTTTATTCTTTATTGCACTATGTGTGTGTGTTTTTTTTTTAATCAGCCCTGTTGGGGGGCTTTGGTGAGATATCAGGGGTCTTAACAGACCTCTGATATCTCCCCCTTGAGACAGAGAAAGAGACAGAGGATAGAGATTCCCCAGTCCCTTTCTCTGCAGCCTCAGCTGCACTAAAACGAATGGAGAGAAGACAGCGGCTCCTCTCCATTCATAAACTGACACATCGTAATCACAGGAGATTACAATGTTTCAGTTATGTGAATGGACAGAGTCAGCTGACTCTGTCTATTCACAAAGGAAGGAGGAGGGGGAGAGAGAAGGAGGGGGGAACGGAGGGGACAGCGGAGAGGCACAGAGGAGGAAAGAGGAACGGAGGAGGAGAACGGAGGGGGACAGAGAAGGAGGGGGGAACGGAGGGGACAGCGGAGAGGCACAGAGGAGGAAAGAGGAACGGAGGAGGAGAACGGAGGGGGACAGAGAAGGAGGGGGGGAACGGAGGGGACAGCGGAGAGGCACAGAGGAGGAAAGAGGAACGGAAGGGACAGCGGAGGGGGACAGAAAAAGAGAGAAGAACGGAGGGGGACAGCGGAGAGGCACAGAGGAATGGAGGGGGCATGGAGGATAATGCAGTGACAGTCAGTGGTGAGCGATCACCGCTGTGTCACTAAAGCAGCTGAAAGCCGCTGGGGGAGAATCTTGTATCTCCCCCACGCGCCGATCACTGCTGACTTTTAGGTATCGGGTGAAGCATCGGGAGCATTTGCCCGAGTACAAGTACTTGGGCAAATGCTCGGTATCGGTGCCGATACCGATACTAGTATCGGTATCGGGACAACCCTAAACTGTAGCTCCCCAGTGCCTGCAGCACTCATGCAGCCCTAGACCATGACACTCCCACCACCATGCTTGACTGTAGGCAAGACACACTTGTCTTCATACTCTTCACCTGGGTGCAACCACACACCAGGGGCGGACTGACCATTGAGTCACTCGGGCACTGCCCGAGGGCCCTGGGCCACTAGGGGGCCCCATCAGGGTTGCCAGCCTCAGCAAAACCAGGGACAGTATGTAAAAATCTGTGGTTTTTTTACATCTGTCTCTGAAATGTCCCTTACCGACATCTTTTTGGTCTAAAAATCCCGAGATTATAGCTGCCCCACTTCTCCAGTACCTTCTCAGCCAATAGAAACATGTCTGTGTATACTGTGTGTATATGTATGTGTATACTGTGTGATTGTACACTGTGTGTGTGTGTATACTGTGTGGCCCCATAATCTCCGATTACCTAGGGGCCCCATAATCTCCTATTGCCCGGGGGCCCCATGAGTTGTCAGTCCGCCCCTGCCACACATGCTTGACACCATCTGAACCAAATAAGTTTGGTCTCATCAGACCACAGGACATGGTTCTAGTAATCCATGTCCTTAATCTGCTTGTCATTAGCAAACTGTTTGCAGGCTTTCTTGTGCATCATCATTAGAAGAGGCTTCCTTCTGGGATGACAGTTATGCAGACCAGTTTGATGCAGTGCGGCGTATGGTCTGAGCACTGACAGGCTGACCCCCTACCCCTTCAACCTCTGCAGCAATGTTGGCAGCACTCATATGTCTATTTCCCAAAGACAACCTCTGGATATGACGCTGAGCACGTGCACTCAACTTCTTCGATCGACAATGGCGGGGGCCTGTTCTGAGTGGAACTTGCCCTGTTAAACTGCTGCAGCTCAGTTTCAGTGTCTTGGCAAACTTCTTACAGCCTAGGCCATCTTTATGTTGCAACAATTCATTTTTATCAGAACCTCAGAGAGTTCTTTGCCATGAGGTGCCATGTTGAACTTCCAGTGGCCAGTATGAGAGAGTGAGAGTGATAACACCAATTGTAACACACCTGCTCCCCATTCACACCTGAGAGCTTGTAACACTAACAAGTCACATGACACTGGGGAGGGAAAATGGCTAATTTGGCCCAATGGGCCCGAGCGCAGTAAGAACTATTCTCATCAAATCTTCAAGGCTTGAAGTTGGCAGCTGAGTTCATAGCGGAGGCCGCGGTGGACTTGGCCAGGTTCACCTCTCGTATCATGGCCCACTCGGTCATGGCTAGGCAGGCTCTTTGGCTCAAGCATTGGTCCGCGGATTCTACCTCAAAGCATGCTCCATTCCCCTTTCAGGGAATACACTCCTTGGTAAGACGCTGGAAGAGGCGATTCGCCGAGTGACGGGAGAAAAGCCTGGTCTTCTCCCCCAGGGTCAGAAGCAGCATCATTTTTAATGAATAGAAGACCCTGGGATCAGTTCAAGGAGGCCAGGTCCTATCGGCCGGGCAGAGAGTTCTTACGTTTTTCATGGCGATCTTGCTGTACCTTTGCCGATAAATCCAGGTCAAAATCTCCTCAAGCTCTGAAACCCACAGCCAAGTCCTTTTGAAGGCCTACCCAGGGATCGCCAGTAGGGGCAAGACTGGGCATCTACAACGATACCTGGGCGGAGACAATAACGGATTCCTGGGTCCTGGAAGTAGTTCGGATTGGCCTTTGTCTTCAGTTTCGAAGTGCTCCTCCAAAATATGCTTTGCTGCAACAAAGATTCCTACTTCAGCAGAGAAGCAGGCATCGCTAGAGGCATACATCAGGGAGTTACATGCTCTTCATGCTGTCATACCTGTACCGAAGGAGGAGCAGGGTTGCGGGGTATACTCCCCTCTTTTTCTCATCCAGAAAGCATCAGGAAAATGGTTCCTGTCCTGGACCTAAGAAGCCTGAACGCCTTTTTGAAGCCACAGCCATTTCGGATGGAGTCTCTCAAAACTATTGCAGCGGTAATCCGTCAGGGCAACTGGATGGTCTCGGTGGACCTCAAAAATGCGAACTTCCATATCCCAGTGGCCAATGTTCATCAGCGCTTCCTAAGAGTCTTCTACGCAGGTGACCACTTTCAATTCAGGTGCCTTCCCTTCAGGCTCAGCTCGGCTTCAAGGACTTTTACAAAAGTTCTAGTAACGGTAATTGCCTATATTCAACAAAGAGGGATAAGCATATTCCACTACTTGGACGATGTCCTGATCCTTGCCCAGTCCGAGGATCTTTTGCAGCGGCACCGAGATCAGGTTCTCGCCACCTTAACACAGTTCAGTTGGATGATAAATACGGCAAAGAGCCAGCTCACTCCGTGCCAAACCTTAAACCTTAGCAGAGGCCTTGAAGATGGGAGCCTCCCCTACCATTACGGTACATGAGGGGCTGAGTTTTTTAGGGAGCCTGACGGCCTGTATTCCAGCGGTGCCATGGGCACAGTGGCACACGAGGAGGTTCCAATTTGCCCTTCTCAGCCAATTGAGCCGTGGTTCACTACATCAGAAAATTCACATCCCGGGCTTTATTCGCAACGATCTGCAGTGGTGGAGCAGAAAGGACATCCTAGCCTGGGGAAAACCCATCAACCCTGGAGGCTGGGTCACGGTCACATCGGATGTGAGTCTTCAAGGTTGGGGTGCTCATTGCATGGGATGGCATGCTCAAGGCAGATGGCCCCCTCAGGCTCCCTGTTCATCAAACCTGCTGGAACTCACAGCAGCCAGGGAAGCTCTAGAAGTTTTTCTTCCCATCATTCAAGGAAGGATGGTCAGACTATTAATGGACAACAGAACAGCTGTTTCTTATGTCATGAAGCAGGGGAGAACAAGAAGTCTACGCTTGCTACAGATAACATCAGAGATCTTTGAGTTTGCCCAGGATCACCTGCTAGACCTTGCATCGGCTTATCTCCCGGGGATACAGAACACCTTGGCAGATTATCTGAGTCGCAACTTCACCAACAACACAGAGTGAAGGTTGAACCCGAAATATCTCAGGGAGATCTTCAATCAATAGGGGGTATCCGAGGTGGACCTCATGGTGACATCAGAAAATTTTCAGTTTCCCCAGTTCTTTTCTCGGTTCTTCTGTCCACAGGCTCTGGCACAAGACGTCCTCTCCCAGGCGTGGAATTTCAAACGGGTGTACATTTTTCCCCCGACGGCTCTAATCCTTCGGTCATTACTGAAGATCATGGAGGAGAAGGTTTTGGCAATGATTGCTCCGTTCTGGCCGAGGAGGCTATGGTGCTCCCTCCTTTGTCACCTGGCGACATGCCCACCAGTCAAGTTGCCTCAGAATTGGGACCTGCTCCTTCAGCACGACCAGTTTCATCCCAATCCAGCCCGCCTAGCCTTGACTGCATGGCTTCTGAGGGGGACAGGCTGAACAGCCTGAATCTGCCTGAATCAGTGGTGTCAACCTTACTTACAGCAAGGAAACCTTCTTCTAAGACCACCTACCACCGAGTTTGGAGGAGATTTGAAACATTTTCCACTCAACAGGGGTTTTCATTTCAGAACCCATCTGTGACTAAAGTGTTGCCATTGCTTCAGTCTGGTCTGGATGCGGGCCTCAGTTACAATATCATTAAGGTACAAGTTTTAGCGCTGGCAGCCTTGACTGATGTTCCTTGGGCCAAAAACCAACTTGTGATCAGGTTCCTCAGGGCGGCCATCAAGATTCGGCCCCAATTCGTTCCATGTTCCCAAGCTGGGGCCTACCGTTGGTACTGAAGGGGTTGCTGAAGTCAGCTTTTTTTCTGGACTCGACCAGCTCAATATATCACCTGACCTTGAAGATAGTGTTCCTGACAGCAGTGGTTTCAGCTAGATGAGTTTCTGATATTGCAGGATTTTCTTGCAAGGAGCCCTATTGCACATTTTCCCGGATGGAGTTGTGTTACATCCTTCTCCAAAATTCCTGACGAAAGTCTCTTTGAAGTTCCATATTAATTGGCAGTCGGTACTTCCAGCCTTTCCACCGCCACCTATGGACCAGGAAGAGTCAGATTTACACAAATTAGACCTGAAGATCATGTTTCAGATATATTTGGAGAGAACGGAAGCGTTTAGAAAGTCTGAAGCTCTTTTTATATATTCAAGTGGCCCCAGGAGGGGCATGCCAGCCTCCCCAAGGGTAGTTTCATCATGGGTAGTGAAGACAACTCACACGGCATATTCACTGGAAGGCCTCTCCCCTCCCCAGGAGATTCGGGCACACTCGACCAGAGCAGTCTCTGCCCTTGGGCGGCCTGGTGCAAGGTACCAGCGGACGTGGTCTGTAAGGCGGCGAGCGGGAGTTCCCCTAATACCTTCATTAAACATTACAAACTAGATGTAGCATCTTCTAAGTCAAGTCTCATGGGAACTTCTGTATTGTCTTCTGCTCTGTCTAGATGTTAATACATTTCCTTTTGGCAGCACCTGGTGTCTGAGTTTTTTCATTTTGTTTCCCTCCCTTTGTGTGTGCTAGTTAGGTCCCAAGGTTGTGCTGGCCTGAGGCTGAGCCAGGAAAATGGAAAATTGTCATCCATACTTACCGTAATTTTCCTTTCCTGGCTCTGCCTCAGGACAGCACACACCCTCCCTGGACCATCGCAAGCTATTCATAAGAACACCTGCACCAGGTACTGCCTGCCTTTTAACTGTCTATACAGGGTTGTGCTATACGGGGTCAAGGTGCGGGGATGACCCGAGGTTGTGCTGTACTGAGGCAGAGCCAGGAAAGGAAATTTACGGTAAGTATGGATAACTATTTTCCATTATATATCAAATACACTGCCGCTAACTGAATAGCCTGCCTGCTTAATCTAAATCAAGCTATCTCTCTATCCATGCCAACAACACTACACATGGCCACTGTGTAAGCAGCCTTATATAGTGTGGGGTGTTGACTTAGTCCCGCTCAGCCATGATTGGCCAAAGACACTGTGCCTTTGGCCAATTATGGCTCTCTTAGCAGAGTATGCTGTGATTGGCCAAAGCATGCAGGTCAGGTGCATGCTTTAGCCAATCATCATACAGCAATGCACTACGTTCTTACAGTGCATTATGGGGCGTTCCACAGCGCTCAAACACCCCATAATGTTTGCTCTTCTGTGAACAGGCGAACACCTGATGTTCAAGTCTAACTTATGTTCAACCCGAACATCAAGCTCATTCCTAGTTATTAGTCTGCTTGTCATCAGCAAACTGTTTGCAGGCTTTCTTGTGCATCATCTTAGGAAGAAGCTTCCTTCTGGGACGACAACCATGCAGACCAGTTTGATGCAGTGTGTGGTCTGAGCACTGACAAGCTGACCCCCACCCCTTCAAACTCTGCAGCAATCCTGTCAGTACTCATACGTCTATTTCCCAAAGACAACCTCTGGCTATGCACTTAACTTTTTTGATCGACCATGGTGAGGCTTGTTCTGAGTGGAACCTGTCCTGTTAAACCACTATATGGTCCTGGCCACCATGCTGCAGCTCAGTTTCAGGGTCTTGACAATCTTCTTATAGCCTAGGCCATCTTTATGTAGAGCAACCATTCTTTTTTTTCAGATCCTCAGAGAGTTCTTTGCCATAAGGTGTTGTATTGAAATTCCACACAAGTCCGACGCACAAAAGTTCACGCATGCTCGGAATCAAGCAGAAGGAGCCGCACTGGCTATTGAACTTCCTTTTTCTCGTCTCGTCATACGTTTTGTACATCACCACATTCCCATGTTTGTAATTGTTGGTCAACATTTGTGTGACTGTGTGTATGCAAGACAAGTTTGAGCCAACATCCTTTGAACAAAAATCCACAGTTTTGTTGGTGGAAAGTCCGATCGTGTGTATGGGGCATTAGACTTATAATGATATAAATCATTATAGAAACTTTTAAAAGATTTAATTACATCTCCTGAGTTATGTGAAATATTATCATCACCAGTATACTCAGTTGCAATATGCGTAGGTGGGTTTTGAAATTTAGCCAATACCGTTAATAAACTGTATTTTCTCCCTCCTCAAAAAAAAAAATTCTTGGTATATAAACTTGTATATTCTGTCTTCAAAGAGGCATCTGTTGGGCATCCTTCCATAGTTTTAAATTATCCAGAATGGGGTCCTCTAGGTATCAAGCTTCAGAATTTTGCACATCTTCAGCTAAAAAACTCTTCCTACTCTCCTGCTTTACTCTTACAGTAACTTATTTCCTTAAAGTAGTTGTAAGCCCCAGTCATGAAATCTGAACAAAGCACATAAATCGATAGTGTTTACTTGTCTCTCTCCAAAGCTCTAAGTGTCACTTCTCTCTGGTGCTTCGTTACTCTGTTATCAGAGTAAAACTTATCACTTCTGATAAGTTTTCCGGACACATGAGATAAAATATGTGTGGAGGAAGCTCAGAACACAGCTTGTCTATTCAGAACACAGTTCTGCTATGTGTGAATGGGGGGGGGGGGGGGGGGTGTTCCTTTCCTACAATCAGCTCTCACACAGTTTCTCAGACCTCTAACTGCAGCTCTCTACCCCCTCCTCTGTGATACTAAAAAATGCAGAAGGATTTCATCTCAAATCAGCACTTTTGAAGGGACTGCAGATAAACAAGTAAAACCTATGTAGGAGGATTTGTTTAATCTCTGTGTATCATCTGAGACTATTCACTTCACTGGGTATGTGAGAGGGCTTGCACCACTTTAATAAACAATCCCTGCAAATAAGCTTCATCGTATCCCATACTATTAAAGTGAATGAAGATGATTTGTTATTGCCATAAAAAAACAGTCAGCAACTGAGTTATAAGATCTGGTTGTGGAAGAACTTTAACTCTAAATAGATTCCGTTTCCAGGGAGTGGGAGCGTGACTTACAGTGCAAGTTCACTGAAGAGCAACTTTAACACTTATACCAACTGACTCACTCTAGCTTAATAGACACTAATATATTTAAATAAAGAGGCAGAAAAAATTGACTTTGTAGGCACCAATTATAAAAAAAAATATAGATAAATCTTTAATGTACACATAATACAAAAAACACACATTAAAATATTGCAAATAAAGTGCAAAAAGCTAGCTATGTCTCTCTCAGACAGGTCGTGGACCCCAGAGACAGACCCTTGAAACAAGGACATATCCCTACAATGTATTAAAAAAGACAACAAACTTGGTTAGCTCTACATGTTTCACAATTGAATGCTTCTTCAGGAGTAGTTTCATTAGTCTACAAGGAAGAGAGAAAACACAAATGCAAACAGTAAATACATTTGATACTCAACATCTTAGTAGAGAGTCTCAATGATTTGTGGGGAGTACCACAAGGCAATCAAAAGGTGGATCTCAGAGCGGACATGCAAAAGGTAAAACAGCTGAAGAGCTGAAAATAGCTCTTCTATCCACACTTTCGGCTGATTGCAGTACCCGGGGGGTGGTCTACCTAGTGACATGCAAATGTGGGGTCTTTTATATTGGCAAAACAATTTGCCAATTACGACAAAGAATAAATGACCATATCTATTCCTCTGCCAATGGCAGGATGCTCAGCCCCATAAGTAGACATCTTGTTCTTTGTCGTAGATTTGATACTTCTGTTGCCACCTTTGCTGTCTTGGCAGTGATCCCGCAGATCCAAGGGGAGGAGATTGGGACAGGAAGATACTCCAGCATAAGGCGAAATGGATAGAGCGCCTTAACGCCACATGGTGGCCAGGCATTAACGAAGTACAATCCTATAAGTCATTCCTTTAATAATGGGCTATGTGCCAGATTACCTGCTTTCCCAATAAATTCTTTATTGGTCTTATACTTTAATACATCCTGCCTCCTCATGCTGTAGTGACTCCTGGTCCCCTTCCCTCCCTCTTTTGTTCTGCTGGGCTCTTCATTGTTTAAACTTACATCTAATGCCCTGTACACACGGTCGGATTTTCCGACGGAAAATGTGTGATAGAACCTTGTTGTCGGAAATTCCATCACACATTTTCCATAGGAATTTCCGACACACAAAGTTTGAGAGCTTGCTATAAAATTTTCCGACAACAAAATCCGTTGTCAGAGATTCCGATCGTGTGTACACAAATCTGACGCACAAAGTGTTATGCATGCTCAGAATAAATTAAGAGACGAAAGCTATTGGCTATTGCTCCGTTTATAGTCCCGACGTACGTGTTTTACGTCACCGTGTTCAGAACGATCAAATTTTCCGACAACTTTGTGTGACCGTGTGTATGCAAGACAAGTTTGAGCCAACATCCGTCGGAAAAAATCCATGGATTTTGTTGTCGGAATGTCCGATCAATGTCCGACCGTGTGTACGGGGCATAATTGTACAGTGATGTGGCTTTGCCTCTTCGGTATTTCTCCTGTTTATACCTTCCTGCTGACCATTACTTAACTGCTGTCACATATATATAAAAATTGTTTGCAGTCATTTTTTATAAATTAATGTTTGTTTTTTCTATTTTTTATTTTCTATTTCCTTATAGGTGCTATTTTCTGTACTTATTTCAGATTATGGCTTTTAGTCTCGGGCCTGCGGTGGAGCCCCCTTGGCATCAATCCCTGGGAGTTGCAGTTTGTCTCCTTCTGAAGACGGTTTTATGCGGCTCTGGATCCAGGTTTGATACTCTCCCTTTGTGGCTTTTCCTCCCTTTGGTCCTACTATCACCTTTACATAGGCTATTTACATCTGCCTTTACAGCAGTCTCATGCTGTTATCTTGGAGGGTCCACTTGAGGGAGCCCCTAGCCTTGGATTCCTTAGGACTGTGCCCTCTTCGTGCAACCATGTCTATTGCAGCCGTTCCTACGTGCTGCGCATGTGAGGCCATGCGGGTTTGCGCGCACAACCCTGCCTGGCCGAATCAGGTGATGTGGAAGCCGCACACCTGATTTAGACGTGCATTTAAGGCTGATTTCTCAGCCTTGCACCATGCTACTTCTCCCAAACGGTGTTCCACGTTTGTAGGACATATCTACACTTACTACTTTATCCATTCGGGTAAGGCTTTTATCATCTTATATCCGGTTTACTGCACCCCCCTGCTGTTGGGCTGATGTAATACATGCACTGCCGATATTTAGATATATTTTTTCTCTTTATAGATGGCTCTTATCTGGCATCTGCCAAATTCACTGTGCCGTTGTGCATAAATCTCCATTAAGCATCCTTTCTCCTATTGGTAGACCTCTGAAGGGAGCATTTTCTATGTTTAATAGAAAGACTTTATATACTAATTACCACTATAAGGTGAGACTTTGTATTCTTCTAGTAATTTTGCCTAATTTAGGTGATGATTAGACCATTACTATCTAAAACTGTCTTTCATTACCATATCTATATATATACTCTAGAAGCGATGATGTTCATTACCAAGCACAGTTTTACCACCCAAAAGGGTTAATTGTTCAATCCAAGGTAGGCTTAAACTTATTTGTATTTCATCATACACACCTACCCCTCTTTTTTTGCATGGAGTGAAGTTTTCCAATTCACCTTAACCAACCCTTGCTGGGTTGTGATGTTTCCTTTCTTTTGGCAGTGGAGATATACATATATTTGTATATGTATATATTTTTTATATCTCTGCCATTACCACTCCCTTTCCCCCCCTTTTTTTCTTTTTTTCTCCCTCTTTACATTCTATACAGGTTCCCTACCAGGCACGTCCCCACATGTCTGCTGTTTCACCTTTTGCATGTCCGTTCTGAGATCCACTTTTTGATTGCCTTGTGGTACTCCCCACAAATTGTTGAGACTCTCTACTAAGATGTTGAGTATCAAATGTATTTACTGTTTGCATTTGTGTTTTCTTTCTTCCTTGTAGACTCAAACTATCTCCCTAAGAAGCATTCAGTTGTGAAACATGTAGAGCTAACCAAGTTTGTTTTCTTTTTTAATACATTATAGGGATATATCCTTGTTTCAAGGGTCTGTCTCTGTTCCACGACCTGTCTGCGAGAGACATAGCTAGCTATTTGCACTTTATTTGCAAAGTTTTAATATGTGTGTTTTTTTGTATTATGTGTACATGAAAGATTTATCTATAATTTTTTTATATAATTGGTGCCTACAAAGTCAATTTTTTCTGCCTCTTTATTTAAATATATTGATATTTAGGATGTTGGCACTGCTCTACCTAAAAAATTCCCACAGATCCATCCTGTGTTGGAATTTGGTACTCTTCTATAGATGAAGTTGCTAACGCCATAAAAGACCTAAAACTTAACAAAAGACCAGGCCCAGACGGCTACTCGGCTTTATACTATAAAACATTCTCAGAAATACTCTCTCCCATTCTCACTGAAACTTTTAACAAACTTCTAGATGGACATTCTTTTCGGCAAGAAACACTAATGGCAATTGTTTGTATGATCCCAAAACCCCTTTCTGATGATACTTCCTGTGTGAATTATCGGCCTATCTCTCTGTTAAACCTCGATATTAAATTATTAGCAAAAATAATAGCAAAACGCCTCAATAGCATTATAGGAAAATTAATACATAGAGATCAAGTAGGCTTCATGCCAAATAGACAGGCAGGCGATAATATACGCAGGGCAGTGTTATTGGCACATATTGCTAAAAAACAGAAAATCCCTTTATGTTTTCTATCTCTCGATATTAAGAGGGCATTTGACACAGTATCCTGGCAATATATGCAATATTCATTACAAAAATGGGGTTTTGGACCCCACTTTTTAACATGGATCAAAGCATTATATAATAAACCCAAAGCATATATAAAATATGCTGGATACAAATCTGAAGCCTTTAATATCGAAAGAGGTACCCGACAGGGTTGCCCATTATCTCCCTTATTATTTGCCCTTATACTCGAACCCATGGCACAATACATCAGAACAAACCAAACTATAACTGGCATTGAAGTAGGAGGTATTACACACAAATTATGTATATTTGCAGACGATATATTACTTTTTCTATCATCACCACAGGTCTCTGGTCCTAACTTAATACCAGCTCTTGATGGGTTTGCAGCCCTATCCGGCCTTATGATTAATCCTAAGAAATGCCTAGTGCTTAATATTTCACTCACAAACATGGAATTGATCCCGGCTAGGGCTGCACTCCCATTCACATGGGCAGAAAAATCAATCCCATATCTTGGAATTCATTTAACAGCATCTCATTCTGACTTATTCTCAACCAATTATCCTCCTGTATTAAGACAGATCACAAATCTAATAAAACAATGGTCGCAACTTCCTTTATCCTGGATAGGGAAGATTAATGCAATCAAAATGACTATTCTACCCAAATTGCTTTATCTATTCAGAGTCCTCCCTATTCCAATTCCTTCCTATTTTTTGAGAATAGTACAAAAAAGAGCAACTTCGTTTATATGGGGCTCTTCTAAACCACGTATACCTATACACACACTACATCTTCCCAAAAATAAAGGAGGCCTGGGATACCCTAATTTTACTAACTACTACAGAGCAGCACATTTGGCCAGTCTGTCCAAATACCATGCAAAACAGGAAATCCCATTATGGGTATTTATAGAGGCTTCAGAAAATGACCCTCTATTAATATCAAATTTATTATGGCTTGATCCTAAAGACCGCTTTAAAATTCATAATCCCATAACTAAACACTTCTTATCTCTCTGGGATAAACTAAAAACCAAATATCAGTTACAATCTCCACACAATCCTCTCCTTTCTTTTATCAGAAATCCGGCCTTTTATCCGGCATGGATCTACCCAAATTCTTTTAAAGCTTGGACAACATCAGGCATTGAGACACTAAATGACTTCATAGCATCTAAATCATTCCTTTCATTCCCATCGCTTAGAGAAAAATATGATCTACCAAACTCTGAGATATTTAGATATCTCCAAATCAAAAATTTCTATACACCATTCCTAAAGGGGGATACACCATTATCCCAATTATCCATTTTTGAATCAATCTGTACAAAAGATCCATTTGCTAAAGGTACTATTTCATCACTTTATAATCAATTATATGGAGTAGCAAATCTTAATAGACCCTCTTACGTTCAGAGGTGGGAGGAGGACCTGGGACGAACTTTAGAAGACACGGACTGGTCTAACATATGGCTCACATCTAAGTCATCTTCACCCAACATCTTAGCACTGGAGACAAATTATAAAGTCCTAACTCGCTGGTACCTTGTACCCACTAGAGTGGCAAAATATTCACCTAATACCTCAGCTCTTTGTTTTCGAGGATGCCCAGAAATAGGCACATATTTACACATATGGTGGACGTGCCCAGTAATCCAAACCTTCTGGAAGGAAGTCTTCGTGATTGCATCTAAAATATTTAAAAAAATAATACAACCAGATCCATATTTAACTTTACTTAATCTAAAACCGGAATGGTTAACACTCTCTCAATTCAAACTTATGATCCAACTAATAACGGCTGCAAAACAAACAGTGGCCAAGGCATGGAAATCTCCTACATTGGTACTAGCAGAAACAATTCACAGAATGAATAATACAATGTCCCATGCTAAGATGGTAGCCATCGATCAAAATCAAATTCCAAAATTTGAAAAAACTTTGGCATCCTTGGATAAAACAACAGTTCCTGTCAAACTTCAATGACTCTGTCCTGTTGCCATGGTAACAGATTAAATGACTTACAGAGACACCCATTCTAAGGCTTCAAAGAGAACTAAAAAGAATAATAAACTGACGAGCGGGACAACCTTGTGGACCATACCTCTACCTTTCAACCCTTTTTCTTCTTTCTCTTTCCTTTTCTCCACCTTACGATTAAAGCTCATTATCAGAATTTATTTGACCTATATACACTCTACTTGTAAACAATATGTATAGTAGGTATAAATCATTTAAATACCTACAAAAGTAACTAAGGAAATGATATATATCTTTAATTTAGGTTTACGTGAACCCAATGTTTAATATTTGAAATTTCATGATATTTACCTATATAAACCCTACTGTAAAACAATGAGCTTACTTTATAGATCCTTGTAAACTTACTTTATGTATCTTTATAACATTGTATACTCAATAAACTTCTTTTGACAAGGAATTTGGTACTCTTTGACTTAATAGACACTAAAACACAAGAAAATAACTACAAATCATTGATCGGGTGGTATTGAGTATGTAACTCTTGCCCAGATTTACCCCTCTGTTACTGACCTGCCTATATGGTGGGCGTGTCCCCAGATTAGAGCCTTCTGGGAGTATATTCGGGAACCATATGGCTGAGATCCTGGAAATTAATATTTCCCTTTTACTGGCCTACTTCTTGCTCCATGTCCCCACTATCCCACTACTACTCTATAAACAAAGTGCTCTCCCTCATTTGCTTAGTGCAGCTAAATGGCTTATACTGATTCACTGGAAAAGCACTCATGTTCCTAGCCATGGGGACTGGATTAGGAAGGTAAGAGAGATTATGGGGGTTGAGGAATGGATTGCTACATGTAGGGGAAAAAGAGGCCACTTTGATCCCATTTGGGCACCCTTAAAGTAACATACACTTGGGTTGAGTACAGTCTCCTCTAGTTTGGATGTTGCTTTATTAGCCTTAGCTGACCCCTTATTAGAGAAACTTGTCCAAGCGAACCAATGAACCTAATTTTAGGAGCTTCTCCTTATCTCCTATTCAGGGAAGGGCCCTGGTTCCCTTATTCTAGACAATGTGGTGGAAGCACACAACACTTTCAATTATATCAGTGTCCCCTTTTTCATCCGTCCCGGGATTCTGTTCTTTTTTTTCCTTTAGCATTTTGCCCATGTCTATTGGTATATTTTCTTTTTTTTACCAATTTAGCAGCTGTCCCCCTGTTGTGACTTAGTTGGTACATTTTAATGACAAGTTGCTGTGGGGAGATACCTCAAACTCCACTGCCCAACTTCCAGACAGGGTGGTAGTGTGGGGGTTGCACAGATAATGCACAGTTTGTAACACTCATTTGGGCCTACCTAAAGGTTCTCTATTTATGCAGTGGAATTTATGAGTGCCAATGAACATGCAAATGCGTTAACTTCTGGAGCTGTTTTGTTTCTTCTTTCTATGTATATTCTTGGCGCGTAGAGTACTGCACATTTTGTTTACATGTGATGTGACTATAAGTCTCTTGGTCATTGTGATCGGCATTGCTTCGGTTTGTAGTCTCACTAGCTTCACATGCCTACTCCTGGCCTCAAAAGGATTATCCAGCCCCCCTGGGTTTGCACACTCTCTGAGACCTCCAGACTTCCTACAGCCTTCCTGGACCCACTAACCGCCTCAGTTTTCTCAGCTTCTCAGACCCTCTCTTGGTCTCCCAAGCCCATGTAACTGTCCCAGTTTCTCCCACACAAGGGATGTAGTCTCTAAAAGGCACCACCAGCTCTGCTGATAGGGGTCTGTCTCCACACAGAATACACTGCAACTCCAACTCCCATGCATCTAAAGGCTTTTAAATTGTTGCCTATGGAGATTTTTAGGTACCGTAGTTTGGCCAGCATATGCAATTTTGACCACTGCCGATCAGCGACTTACCTGTATGCTGCTGGATTACAAGGGGGATATCTCAATCACTGCTGCAGTGATGACCAAGATATAATGTTTTCAGTCATTTACTTTTTTCAGGCAGTGGAAGGGGGTTTTGGTCTCATGTAAATAAGCCACTACTCACTTGTACAATCCTTAGAATAAATCAACCTTGATTTGATCTGATTCTTTGGAAGGCAGAGGAGAGATCTGGGGTTTAATAGACCCCAGATCTCTCCATAAAAATGACATGTCATGGTCCATGCTGTTCATCCCTTGTGATAGCAATAAATATGATAATGAAATTTAAGAGGCAGTGCAAACATTTTAAAAAATAAATTAAATAAATTAAAAAACAAAAAACTCATTTTAAAGTGTCCCCATCCCCCTGTGCTCTTGCACAAAGGTGAATGTGTGTGTCAGTACCACACGCCATGTACTGTAAACTGATCGCACCACACATTTAATGTTTCACCACGGATGTCAGAAAGAGATCAATAATTCTAGCTCCAGATATAATGTATAACTCTAAACTGGTGACCTGTAAAAGCTTTTAAATCATTGCCTAGGGAGATTTTTAGGTACTATAGTTTGGCGCTCTTCCACGGGTGTATGCAGTTAAAAAGCATAACATTTTTGGTATCTATTTACTTGGCATAACATCATCTTTTATGTTTTAACAAAAAACTGAGTATTAAAAAGTGTTTGTGAGCACTAAAATTCAATAAAGTGAATTTTTTCCAAAAAAATTGCATTTTAAATACAATGTGAAATAAAAAATTACAACACCCACAGTTTTATTCTCTAGGGACTCTACTAAAAAACAATATACAATGTTTGGGCGTTCTAAGTAATTTTCTATCAAAACAATGTAGATTTATACATATAGAGTATGTGAGAAGTGTCAGAATTGACCCAGAGGGGTTAAAGAATGACAGGTTAGGTATTTATTTACTAAGAATAAAACCATCTTTAACCACTTCAGCCCCAGAAGGATTTGTCCCCTTAATGACCAGGCCCTTTTTTGCGATACAGCACTGCGTTGCTTGAACTGACAATTGTGTGGTCGTGTGATGCTGTACCCAAACAAAGTTTATGTCCTTTTTCCCACAAATAGAGCTTTCTTTTGTTGGTATTTGATCTGGTGGTTTAAGATTTGGTGGTTCAAGATTTGGGGCCACTCTCTTTGACGGCAGGCTTTTGTGTGATCTCCCTCTAGAAGCCGGTGTGCGTCTGATGCCAGTTTTACTTTCAATATGTTTTTATTTTTAATTAGTACATACATGTTAAGCAATGTCATATCCATTGGCTCAGGAGGGAATGCCTCCTGGAACATGAAACATAAATGTTACAAATAAAAATATATTTCGACAATTATCTCAGCCTTAGTGGTGCATGGGGAGGCCAACCTATTAACTAGTAAGTTTCAAATACTAACATATCAAACTCAAGGCTCTGCCCCTAGAACATCAGGGGTCCTTTCCCTACCCCCATCACCCCTGACGGGATCTGACTGTGCCGGATGGGGAAATTCCCCCTCTACTCCTCTGCCCAAATTGGCTGAGAAAACAAGAATGAAAAGGAGATTGTAATTCCCCCTGAACGAGGGAGACTACCATATGGTAGCTTCAAATTGATTTATCACCATTTAGCTATCTGATATGGATTAGCAGACAGAAAGAATAGAGGAAAGAAAGGGAAAAAGAGTAAGAAGGGAAGGGGTGGGAAAGGGGGTCCTCATGATCGATGAGGAGAAAGGGTTATTTCTTCTGTGTGCCTCTTGCATAGCTATTAGATAGATTTGTCTAAGGATGGTTTAGGAGTGGTGTCGTGCCTGAACACCCGGTATGAGGGAAGTTCCCATATATTGGGCCCATGGCTCCCATATTTTTTTGGAATTTCGGGGAGGTGTCCGTTAGAATGCTGGTAAGTTTTTCTTGGGCCATAATCCATGAGATCTTCCTTTTGACTGTATGTATTGCAGGTTTTGGCTGTTTCCATGCTTTGGCAATTGTGATTTTTGTACCCAGTAGTATAAAGTAGATCAGCGTTTGGGATGCCTTGGGTAGGTCAGGGATGCATGCATTGAGAAGTGCCACCTCTGGGGACCTGGGGACCTGGCAAGCTGTCACCTTGTAGATCATAGAGAACACTTTTCTCCAGAAAGTGTGGATTTTGGGGCATTCCCACCAAATGTGGGCCATTGTGCCCAGGTGTTGGCAACCTCTGAAGCACAATGGGCTTGCTGAGGGGTATATTACTGCTAGCTTGGCAGGGGTCAGGTACCATCTGGTTATCAGTTTGACACTTGCCTCCATGAGGGAGATATTCTGGATCCCTTTAAAGGATCTGGTTAGTGCTGCTTGCCAAGTCTCTAGGTCCCTGCAGCATTGGAAAACAGCCTCCCAAGCCTTCATGTATGGGGTTTTGTCTGTAGGGCAAGTGAGGGCTGAATATATCACCGAGATACCCCCCTCTGTTCCATTGCTTGTCCGCACCACAATTCGTATGCTGTGAATTTGGGGGGAAGAGGTTTTTCCTTCCAGATAGTTTTTAGGAAATTGGTGATTTGGTAGAAACGGAATTGTTCCGAATCCGGGAGTTCCAGGTTTTTGATACAGAATCGGAGATTGATTGGCCCAGTGGAGGTGAAGAAGTGCCCTATCTGGTATAGCCCTTTATCTAGCCACCACTTAAATGCTGAGATGTCTAGTCCGGGTGCAAAATCGGGGTTGTGAAAGAGATGTGCTAGAGGACGTCCCTTGGAGACCAGAGCTGGGGATAGCCGGAGAGAATCCCATAGGGCACAGGAATGGGATAAAGTGGGTGAGAGGATGGATGGCCTGAATTTAGTCGGGCACCAAAGTATATGATCTAATGTGTGGTTGGGAATAGCCTGTTGTTCTATATTTACCCAGTCAGGTTTTTCATATCTGGAATAAATCGTGGACAATTGGGCTAGTCTAGCTGCTAAGTAATATTTATGTAAATTTGGGAGACCTAGCCCTCGTTTGTGTCTGTGTATGAATAGGGTGTTCTGAGGGATGCGATATCCCTTTTTACCCCAGATATATTTAAGTATTTTACTCTGTAAAGAACGTAAGTGGTCTTTCCTGATTGGTATAGGAAGGGAGCGAAAGAAGTAGAGAATTCTGAGTAGTAGGGTCATTTTGATGGAATTGATCCGGCCCAGCCATGATAGCTCGTGTTTTGACCATTGATTAAGATCTGCCTCCAGTTTTCTGAAGAGTGAGGGATAATTTTGTGTGCAAAGAGTTTCTATTTTGGCCGTGATACCTAGGTAGCGAATGGAGGTGTCGCTCCATTTGAATTTAAAGGACTGTTTTAGTGAGGATACTGTTTGGAGAGGTAGAGAAACGTTAAGAGCTTGGGATTTAGAGAAGTTAACTTTAAGTCCAGAAAATTTGGCAAATTTCTGTAACACTAAGCAGAGATTGGGGAGTGTAGTGAGGGGGGAAGTCAGGAAAAGGAGGATGCCCACATTTGTGCGTCTGGTCTCCACAGGTCACCCCTTTAATGACAGGATTTTGTCTAACAGCGATCGCCAGTGTTTCTATAGCTATTGCAAATATAGGAGGAGATAACGGGCACCCTTGCCTGGTGCCTCTCAAAATGTCTATTGGTTTGGAGTAATGTCCCTGTAGGTGTATCTGGGCCTTCGATTGTGAGTAAAGAGCATGCAGAAGGCCAAGGAATCGATCCCCGAAGCCCCACCTCTCCAATAGTGAGAAAATGTAGGGCCAGGAGACCATATCAAAGGCCTTCTGCAGGTCTAAGAATAAAAGAAATCCTGCTTGTTTCGGTCCCCCTTCCCAGTTAGTTTGTAGGATCGAGGTAATATCTATTGACGCCGTATTTGGTCAGGGCCCTGTCTTCCGGGTATAAATCCTACCTGATCCTTATGTATATACTGACTAATGAAGGATGATAACCTGTTGGCCATTATTTTGGTGAGTACTTTTAAGTCATTGTTTATGAGGGAGATTGGCCTGTGGTTGCTAACGTCCTCATGATTTTTGTCAGGCTTGGGTATGACTGTGATTAAAGCCGTATTAAGGTGAGTGTCTAGGGGGTCTCCATTGGTCTTGGAATTAAAGAAGGAGGTCAGGTGAGGTGCTAGAATGCTTGCAAAAGACTTATAATAGGGTATGGATAGACCATCAGGTCCCAGGGCAGACCCCTTTCTAAGATCCTTGATGACCCCCAAAACCTCCTCTTCCGTGATGGGTGATTACATCCTTTGTTTGTGAGCATTGTTTAGGGAGGGGATGGGAAGACCTTCCAGGAACTTAGGGATTAAGTCAGCGGTTGATGTAGCTGGTTGGCTATAAAATTTAGAGTAAAAACCTTGAAAAGCTTCCAGTATCTTGGATGGGTTAGTCGTGGGGGGTTGACCATTTATCCTGATCTTGGGCAATGCGTGAATCTTGATGGGAGGAGATAGTTTTGTTGCTAATAGGGGACCTATTTTGTCTGCCTGTGTGTAGAATTTATGTCCGTTCCAGCGAATCGCCTTTTCGGCCTTGGTTGTGAGTGCTAGGTTGAGATCTAATCTGGCTTTGTCAATGAGCGTGGAAGGGGTCTTGGACGGATCTTTTTTGTGTGAGGCCTTGAGTTTGGTATATTCTCTGTCTAAACGAATTATGTCGGCCCTTCGTTGTCGTTTGATCTGTGTGGAGATCTGAATGAGCTTACCCCTTATGAAAGCTTTATGTGCTGCCCAGAGCATTTCCGGGGAGTTTTCCTCTGTTTTATTGAGCGCAAAGTACTCTTGCAGCGCTGTTTCAAGTTCTGTAACTCTGATGGGATCAGATAGTAATGACTCATTGAGTCTCCAGTGTCCCCTAGATCCACCCAAGGCTCCTGTTTTGAGTGTTATGGTGACAATGGAGTGATCTGAGAGGGCCGATTTGGGCTCTGTGCATTGATGGGATTAGGGAGGATGGGGTCAGTATGTGGTCGATCCTCGCATAAGTGTTGTGAGGGGATAAATAGTGGGTGAAGTCCCGCTTGGAGGGATTGAGTTCCCTCCAAGTGTCAGCCAAACCGTGGGCATGAATCGTCTTTGCAATTCTGGGACTTTCTTTGGTGGGACGTGTTAGTTGAGACCACGGGCGTTTAGACTTGTCCAACCCATGATCGAACGCTGCATTCGAATCTCCGCCAAAGATAACCATCCCTTCCAGTTTCTGAGCGAGGATGCGCAATAGGGAGTCCAAAAATTTAGCTTGTCCTCTATTTGGAGCATAGTAGGAGACCAGGGAATATAGGTGGTCTCCCACTGTGCCCTTGACCAGGAGGAACCTGCCCTCTGGGTCAGCATGCTCAGAGATTTTCACAAATTTATGTTTTTTGGAGATTAAGATTGCAACTCCCTTGATTTTGTTGTTTGCACTCGCTAAGAAGAACTGTGGGAAATGTGGGTGAAGAAACTTAGGGCTATTCTGGGAGGGAAAATGTGTTTCTTGCAGCATGATAATGTCTAGCTTGAGATGTTTGTAATAGTCAAGAGCCTTCCTCCTCTTAATCGGGGAGTTGAGTCCCTGGACATTGTGTGACGCTGTGTGGAGTTCAGCTATGGGGTCGTCAGCCATGGAGCAGATGGAGTGAAATGCAGCCAAAACAGCCCTCACTTACCTTTAAAAGTGTTGCCACTTGGATGATAACTTGATGGTCATTGTTCCATCTTGGTGGATATGGAGCAGGTACTTCCTTGGGGGTGCGAGTGTTATCTGAAACACAAGATGCAGTTAGGTACAATATTATGAGCGGGAAGGAGGGAAGGAAGAACAGAATAGGATAGCAAAGGTCTCCAAGAAAAGAAAGAAAGGACACGGGGAAGGAGAAACCCCACGTGTCCTTCTGAAAGGAATCAGACAATGTCTGGCCCATCTAGGCTCAGACAACCTAGCCCCCAGAGACCAACGGGTGTCTAAGGGTTAGGTAAGTGCGCAAGTGGTCTGTCACAAAACCGGACGCCCTTCAAAAGACATGTTCCTCTAAGGTAAAAAAAAAAATCCTCACGAAAGCATATCACTGTATCTAGCAGCGTAATTGGCTAAAGGCCCTCCACCTCCCCCAAGTGCATTTACCCCCCCTTACTCCCAAGTCCCCTCTCTATCCCAGCAGAGCGTCCACTGGGGGAACCAGTCAGGTTACCCCTTATAGAGTGGTCAAGGTGCCCCATAGAGCAGTGTGGGGATAGAATATCCATCTGATCGGAGAGGTGTAGCTGCCTTGTGATCACCGTTCACTGCAATGAGCAAATTCAACGATAAAAATAACAACATAAAGCAGAAAAAATCTGAAAACTCAGAAACCAGTGCCCGGTTGGCTAGCATGCCTAAGGATATAGGCAAGAGGGACCCCCCACAGTTGGGGGAATTATTACTCTGGTCCCTGCTTCACAACCGGGATGTGTAAGATGAAATCCAAATTGTCACTGGCTTCAAGTTGGGTTGTTGTCTTTGGCCTTCTTAGCTTTTCCTGTGGACCACAAGGGAGATTGAGGGCTGGGTGTCGGTCATTTGTTAGAGTTGACACCGGCATTGTTTGTGTCCATTTCGGCTTCTTCTGATGCCAGTTTTAGTAAACATCCTTTTGGCTGCCTGCACTGCGCATGCACAGGCGTCCTGGACGTAGTGAGGGGCGTGGCACACTGTGGCCAGTGGGGATCTCACAGAGCCTCTGCCCATGCACGCGTGCGCGGTGCGGGAAGAGGCTGCGGTGGCCATCTTGGAAAGGGGCAAGGAGCCCTGTTTGGCATTCTTGTGGGTAGTGGGTGATCCTGTGCTAATCAAGGCCGCCCTCTCCTATACTTAGGCACTATAGCAGGTTCATTATGCAGCCCTCTATCTCACAGAGGGTTGCCTGAATTGAGCTTCTGCTAGTTCTAACCTGCCTCGGTGTGGTAGGTTTTAAAAAAACGTATTTTGCTTTTAATTTTTTTTTTTAAATGGGAATATATAGAGGGGGTTGAAGATAAGGTATTATTGGTAAAACTTTATCTTTTCTCTTTCCTTTCTCTCCTCTCTCCCTCATTATTGATTCAGCTGCTCGCTGCACCCTCTAGTCATGAGTCACTTGCCACATGAGTAAGACCTTCACACTGTCTTTAGGTAAGGGCCTTCGTTTAAAAAAAAAAGAGTTCATTTATACTGGGATTTTTTCTTTTTTTCCCAGTCCTGTATGCCCGAGAAGGTCCAAGGAGACTTCCAGGAATGAGCCCAAAGATACCAGCCAACCGGTTTTTATTTTTTGCGCTATAAACAAAAAAAGACCGACAATTTTGAAAAAAAAAATTATTTTTTACTTTTTCCCAAATAAAAAAATTCTTCATCAATTTAGGCCAATATGTATTCTTCTACATATTTTTGGTAAAAAAAATTGCAATAAGCCTATATTGATTTATTTGCGCAAAAGTTATAGCATCTACAAAATAGGGAATAGATTTAAGGCATTTTTATTATTATAATTTTTTTTACTAGTAATGGGGGCGATCTGAAAATTTTAGCAGGACTGTGACATTGCGATGGACAGATCGGACACTTTTGATACTTTTTTGGGACCAATGACATTTATACAGCAATCAGAGCTAAAAAATAGCCAGTGATTACTGTATAAATGTCACTGGCAGGGAAGGGGTTAACACTAGGGGGTGATCAAGGGGTTAACTGTGTTCCCTGGGTGTGTTCTAACTGTAGGGAGGATGGGCTACCTAGGACATGACAGAGATCACTGTACCCGATGACTGGGAACAGAAGATTTCTGACATGTCACTTGGCAGAATGGGGACTTGCCTTGTTTACATAGGCAGTTCCCCCATTCTGCCTCTGTACACAGCAAACATGGCAGACATCGAGTCTGCTGGAACTGCAGGCGTGCTCCAGTGGCGCTCACCCACTAGCTTCCTTGCACAGACCGATGTACACCTAGGGCGGTTTGCGCAGGAGAGCCGACCTACCGTAGTATAATGACGGCAAGAGGTTAAATTTTTACCAAACAATTGGGCATTTAATTAACTTTTATGTGAAAAAATACAATATAAGTGTATTGTTTAGAAAACAAATTGTTTTTGAAAAAACCGCTGCGCAAATATTGTGTGACATAAAAATATATGACACCCAACATTTTATTCTAGGGGGCCACTGCTTAAAAAATATGTAATGTTTGTTGTTCTAAGAAGTTTTCTAGCAAAAAAAAATCCATGTAGAAGAGGAGTGTAAGAATTGGCCCTGACCACCACTAACTGCCTCAGTTTTCTCAGCTTCTCAGACCCTTTCTTGGTCTCCCAATTCCATGAAACTATCCCAGTTTATCAGTCTTTTGTGTCTCCCACACAAGGGATGTAGTCTCTAAAAGGCACCACCAGCTCTGCTGACAGGGGTCTGTCTCCACATGGAATTCACTGCAACTCCAACTCCCACTCTACCTGCAACTCTCACTGGACCATCATGATAAGGGCTGTGTGCACCTGGGCACACACTCTGCTGGTCTTCCACAAAATACAGACACTGGGTTGGAGATCTCTTCCCTCCAAGGCACTTTGAAATCTCCAAACTATGGTAGCCCCATCCGAAAATACAAAAATCTGGAGAAATCTGCAAAAGCTGTTTTCGCTGCCCAAAATTAACACTCCATAGTCCTGCACTCAACAAACGTGCAAACCTTATGTCCATTTCCTGACCAATTCTACTGTGACAGAGCCTCGCACTGTCACTATATATAACTATCTATAATTCTTTGTTATATTGCAGCCATTTGCTAAAATCATTTAAGTTCATTTTTTTCCTCATTAATGTACACACAGCACCCCATATTGACAGAAAAACACAGAACTGTTTTGCAGATTTATTAAAAAAGAAAAACTGAAATATCACATGGTCCTAAGTTTTCAGACCCTTTGCTCAGTATTTAGTAGAAGCACCCTTTTGATCTAATACAGCCATGAGTCTTTTTGGGAAAGATGCAACAAGTTTTTCACACCTGGATTTGGTTGGATGGTAAACGTTGGTGGACAGCCATTTTTAGGTCTCTCCAGAGATGTCCAATTGGGTTTAAGTCAGGGCTCTGGCTGGGCCATTCAAGAACAATCACAAAGTTGTTTATAGAAGCCACTCCTTCGTTATTTTAACTGTGTGCTTAGGGTCATTGTCTTGTTGGAAGGTAAACCTTCGGACCAGTCTGAGGTCCTGAGCACTCTGGAGAAGGTTTTCGTCCAGGATATCCCTGTACTTGGCCGCATTTATCTTTCCCTTGATTGCAACCAGTCATCCTGTCCCTGCAGGTGAAAAACACCCCCACAACATGATGCTGCCACCACCATGCTTCACTGTTGGGACTGTATTGGACAGGTGACAGGTCAGGTGTTTTTTAGCAAACTCCATGTGGGCTTTCAAGTGTTTTGCACTGAGGAGAGGCTTCCATCGGGCCATTCTGCCATAAAGCCCCAACTGGTGGAGGGCTGCAGTGATGGTTGACTTTCTACAACTTTCTCCCATCTCCTGACTGCATCTCTAGAGCTCAGCCACAGTGATCTTTGAGTTCTTCTTTTCCTTTCTCACCAAGACTCTTCTCCCCCAATAGCTCAGTTTGGCCGGACGGCCAGCTCTAGGAAGGGTTCTGGTCTTCCCAAACATCTTCCATTTAAGGATTATGGAGGCCATTGTGCTCTTAGGAATCTTAAGTGCAGCAGAAATGTTTTTGTAACCTTGGCCAGATCTGTGCCTTGCCACAATTCTGTCTCTAAGCTCTTCAGACAGTTCCTTTTACCTCATGATTCTCATTTGCTCTGACATGCACTGTGAGCTGTAAGGTCTTATATAGACAGGTGTGTGGCTTTCCTAATCAAGTCCAATCAGTATAATCAAACACAGCTGGACTCAAATGAAGGTGTAGAACCATCTCAAGGATGATCAGAAGAAATGGACAGCACCTGAGTTAAATATATGAGTGTCACAGCAAAGGGTCTGAATACTTAGGACCATGTGATATTTCAGTTTTTTCTTTTTTAATAAATCTGCAAAGCTGTAAAAAATTCTGTGTTTCTTTGTCCATATGGGGTGCTGTGTGTACATTAATGAGGAAAAAAATGAACTTAAATGATTTTAGCAAATGGCTGCAATATAACAAAGAGTGAAAAATTTAAGGGGGTCTGAATATTTTCCGTCCCCACTGTATATATATATATATATGTATGTATATGGAAAAACTAATGCCCTGTACACACGGTCGGACATTGATTCGGACATTCCGATAACAAAATACATGGATTTTTTGGATGTTGGCTCAAACTTGTCTTGCATACACACGGTCACACAAAGTTGTCGGAAAACCCGATCGTTCTGAACGCGGTGACGTAAAACACGTACGTCAGGACTATAAATGGGGCAGTAGCCAATAGCTTTCGTCTCTTAACTTACTCTGAGCATGCATGGTACTTTGTGCATCGGATTTGTGTACACACGATCAGAATTTCCGACAACGGATTTTGTTGTCGGAAAATTTTATAGCAAGCTCTCAAACTTTGTGTGTCAGAAATTCCAATGGAAACTGTGTGATGGAGCCCACACGCGGTCGGAATTTCCGACAACAAGGTCCTATCACACATTTTCCGTCAGAAAATCTGACCGTGTGTACAGGGCATAAGTGTAATAACACAGCCTAAATACACTGCTCAGCACCAAATTACTTCACAGTTCCCAAGTCAGATAAATGATAATAGAACATAAAAAAATCCCTTAATCACTTCTCAGCAATCAAGCAGATAAAATACACTCAGCATTAAAGCAGCTATTATAGATTAGTAGAATTGCAAGAAGTAACAAAAGAAAGTTCAGTCCAATTGCTGCATCAGTCTCATGTTATAACAGCGCTATGGTTAGTCAATTCCAACTTATGACCAACTACAGTATTATAAACAAAGTTTCTTGAGCATAGAGCACATGCACCATACACCAGACACCAAATCTTCACCTTGTGAGGCACACTCCCTAAGGGGTTACACTCACCAGAGCAAAGAGAATTTCAAGCCTTAACCTCCCTGGCGGTATGATTATTTCATATTTTTGATGCTGAAAGCGGTGCAATGTCTTGCATGGAAATTTGGTGTTTTATATTGTAGGCCTATATTTCTTAGGAATAACTCACTTAAATCTGTTCAAACAAGAGTCTAGTAGACATCTTGGGTATGATAAAGTTTGAAACACGAAATCATAAATTATAATATAATAAACAACTATAAATAATTATACCAAATAATAATATAATAATAATAATAAAAATTATTCAATAATGTAATCAATCAAAAACACTGAAATTTGCTTAGTTGCAGAATTGTCGTTGTCATTACTTTTCAGTGTTTGATGACGGATCTCCCCACAAATCACTATCGCTCAATTCTGCGAGTGATTCTAATTTATTATCGTTGTTTTCTAGCTGATCTAAAACCCCTTTTGATGTAAAGGGACGGTTTTGGTTACTATGGACAATCTCCAGTTTCCAGGCAGAAAGAACAGTTTTTATAATATAAAACTGCATGCAGGGCACTGGACAAACCACTAGGGACAAAAGGGAGGTGAAATAATTTCATACAGTATTGTAATCTGTAATGCCGCGTACACACGGTCGGACTTTTCGTCTACAAAAGTCCGACAGCCTGTCCGACATACTTCCGACGTACCTTCGGCGGACTTGCGGCAGACTTTCTTACGAACGGACTTGCCTATACACGACCACACAAAAGTACGACAGCCTAGTACGCGGTGACGTACACCAAGTCCGACGAGACTATAAAACGGAAGTTCAATAGCCCGTACGACACCCTTTGGGCTCCTTCTGCTAATCTCGTGTTTATCTCGTGTTAGTAGAAGTTTGGTGAGAGACGATTCGCGCTTGTGAGACTCGTATTTTTCAGTTCGTTTTAACTGTTGTTCAGTCTGTGCTTGTGAGGTTTGTATCTGCTTTTCAGTGCGTTTGGTCAGTTGGCATTGAGAAATCTTTGTTTTATTGGCCGCTCGTTCCTGATTTTCAGGTCGTTCTTCACAGGCCTTGCTGTTCTTCAGTGCGTTCTGTTTAGTGCGTTCTGACCAGCCGACCGTTTTGAAGCCATGTTACCTGTACGTACTCGTCGTAGAGCTCGTGCATTGTATGTGCTTGGTGCTGTAGTTTATTCTTCAGCCCAAGACCAGTCCATGAACAGGGCGAGGAGGAGTTCATGGACCAAGAATTGGTTGCTTCAGCGTGACCAGTTCTGTCACATGCCTTTGCTCCGTGAGATCCGTGAGAATAATCCTGAGGATTTCAGGAACTTTCTCCGGATGACGGACCCCGTTTTTGACCGTTTGTTGGCTTTGCTGACCCCCTATATCAGCAGGCAGGATACCTGCATGAGGCAAGCCATCACTCCGGAGCAGAGGCTGGTCGCTACCTTGCGGTATTTGGCCACAGGGAGAAGCCTGCAGGACCTTAAGTTCTCGACAGGCATCTCCCCCCAGGCTCTGGGGATCATTATCCCAGAGACCTGTTCTGCCATCATACAGGTCCTGCAGAAGGACTATATTAAGGTAAGATATTTTTCTTTTATTAGCATCACATGTTCTTTTATGTAATCTTTGATAATGTAATGTATTTCTTGCTTCAAACACTACTTACCATCATTGCAATATAGTGTGAATGTCCCCTTTTTATCCTCACACATGCTGGAATTTTTTCCTGTTATTTTTTGTCATGCATGTATATTTTCCTTCAATAACCTTCCCAGCATGAAGTGATGGGAACATATCCACCTAGTCTACTCATTTTGAATGTATTTTGTTTGAGTGTATTTAGTGTGCTTATAATTAGCAATTATCTAGATTTCACAACTCCCCCACCCCCCACCTAAACTCACTCCAAATAGTGTGCTGCTAATGAGCAATTATCTAGATTTCACAACCCCCCCACCCCCCCACCTAAACTCACTCCAAATAGTGTGCTGCTAATGAGCAATTATCTAGATTTCACAACCCCCCCACCCCCCCACCTAAACTCACTCCAAATAGTGTGCTGCTAATGAGCAATTATCTAGATTTCACAACCCCCCCACCCCCCCACCTAAACTCACTCCAAATAGTGTGCTGCTAATGAGCAATTATCTAGATTTCACAACCCCCCCCCCCCCACCCTCGTTAAAATTTGCTTGAATGTTCTGTGGTGTTGATTTGTCTAAAGCAAATATATGTTGCAGTTTGCAAAATGCATGTGCACTCTACAAGTGCATTTGTTCCAGTGCTTTAGTAAATGAGCAGAAGCTCTGCTGATTTCCATCATCAAATCATATGCAAGCCTCAAAGTGTTTTCATTAATTGCCCTTGCCTGTGATTGTGTACTCCTTGCAACATGAATGCCTTTTTACATTACCTCATTTACTGTAAGCTGGTTAGCAACTGCACCTGCAGAGTGCGACAACTGCAGTCTTGTAGCCTTTTTAGTCCCTAAATTCCTGCGTGTCCTAAAAGTAATCTTTTTTAGGGATTTCACAACCCCCTAAAATGTAATCAATGTTCCATCAGAGGGGGTGAGCAATCTGATAAGTGTGCCTTTCCATATTAGTTATTCCAGAAGAATTAAATTATTTAATGTTATACTGATGCTGGGGAATAATGTTTTTAATTGTCTAATTTTCTTGCAATGTTAGCTTCCAAATTAATTGATTTTGGTTTTCTTGTTTGATTCCCCAGTTTCCTTCAACGCCACAGGAATGGCAGACTGTGGCATCCCATTTTGCCAGCCGTTGGGACTTTCCCAATTGTGGAGGGGCTATAGATGGGAAACATGTCCACATTGTGCCACCACCCCATTCGGGGTCATATTATTTTAATTATAAGGGGTTCCACAGTATTGTTTTAATGGCGGTGGTGTCGGCACACTATGATTTTTTATATGTGGACGTGGGGAAGAATGGCCGGATTTCGGATGGAGGAGTATTTGCCCAGACGGAGTTCTGCCAGCGTCTCCAGAGTGGTGGCCTGGGATTGCCACCTGATGAGGATAACGTGGAAGGACTCCCCTTTGTCTTCATTGCCGATGAAGCCTTCGCTCTCAGCAAGCACCTCATGAGGCCATTCCCCCAAAGAACCCTCACCCCGGAGAGGAGGGTTTTTAATTACCGGTTCCGCCTGTTTCAAACAGCCATTAATTTGGCGGAATACAAACTTAATTTTATCATTTTATCGTGCTGCATTCTGCACAACTTTTTAAACAAGCATTCTCCCAATTATATAGGCACAGTTGGGCCTGAGGCCGGACAAATAGAAGCCAACCTTACAGGCCTGGATACTGTCCGTACTGGCTTGGCCCCCCAAAGTGCCCGTCAAGTTAGACAGCAATATGTTAATTATTTTATGGGTAGGGGGGCCATTGCAATGGGCCAGGATATATAATTTTTTACAATAAAAAAAATATTGAGGAAATCTTGCATTATATTTATTGCTTGCCTTTCTTTTGGGCTGTCTCCTAGGTTATGGTCGAGCAGTTGTAGTGCCAACTGTATTTTAATTTTAAATGTCTAAATAAGCTCCATTGCCACTGTAAACAACTTTTTTACAATTATAACCAAACTGATACTGAGCCTTGAAATAACAAACCACACATTTATTTAATTCCTATAAGGAGATGTTTTTATTAATGGTTGTTATGCATTCAGTTCTGCATTTAGTATAAAATGTTCATAGACAAAAATATAATGATATCTTAATAATGTAGAAAAATATAATTATATTTAAATATTTCTACCTAATCCACAAAAAAATATTTTTGGCTTTTTGATTTTCGCAAACAGGCTTTTTTATTTTTTTTTTGGAAAATCAAGTTTTGTTGTTTTTTTTGTTTTTTTGAAAATCAAGTTTTGTTATTTTTTTTTTTTTTTTTAATCAAGTTTTTTTTAGTTTTTTTGTTTTTTTAAAATCAAGTTTTTTTAGTTTTTTTTGGTTTTTTAAAATCAAGTTTTTTTTAGTTTTTTTTGGTTTTTTAAAATCTATTTTTTTAGTTTTTTTTGGTTTTTTAAAATCAAGTTTTTTTAGTTTTTTTTTGGTTTTTTAAAATCAAGTTTTTTTAGTTTTTTTTGGTTTTTTAAAATCAAGTTTTTTTTTAGTTTTTTTTGGTTTTTTTTAAATCAAGTTTTTTTAGTTTTTTTTGTTTTTTTTAAATCAAGTTTTTTTAGTTTTTTTTGGTTTTTTAAAATCAAGTTTTTTTAGTTTTTTTTGGTTTTTTAAAATCAAGTTTTTTTTAGTTTTTTTTGGTTTTTTAAAATCTATTTTTTTAGTTTTTTTTGGTTTTTTAAAATCAAGTTTTTTTAGTTTTTTTTGGTTTTTTAAAATCAAGTTTTTTTAGTTTTTTTTGGTTTTTTAAAATCAATTATTTTATTTTTTTTGGGTTTTTGAGAAAATCAAGTTTTATTTTTTTGTGGATTTTTGAGGTATTTACGAGAAACAGCCCTCCTTTTTTACATTAGGTTAAACAGCCATTTATGTTCTGCCAAAAAAAGAAAGAGAAGGCCCAGAATGGGGTCAGCAAAACAGGAAATGAAGGACATGATTGATGTTTTGGGGTTTAAAAAAGGGCATTTAGATTCGACCCAAAACATCAATCATGTCCTTCATTTCCTGCTGCATACGATCCAGCCGATTACGCATTTCATCGATGTCTTTATTCCAGGCCATTATTTGACCAATTAGCCATTGGGCACTTTCAGAGGTGAAATAGTCACTTCTTGTTGTACCTAAAGTGGAATGAAACCAAAAAATGTCTTTAGAAATATGCACACATACATAGTTTACCTTACCATAAATAAAGCTGTTGTCTCAGACACTGACCTGGTGGGGTGCCCATGTAGCCTATTTCCTCCACATCCTCGGGGGTGGCACTGTTGCTTGAATGAAGCACAACCAGATCCCCTAAAATAGAGTAGACAAATTACATTAAACAAAAGGCAGCCATGCATAGATTAACGTAAGCTGGTGTGTCAGACACTCACCTGGTGGGGTGCCCATGTCGCCCACCTCTCCTTCCTCCACATCCTCAGTGGGACTTGGGCTGATTTCCCAATCATGTTTTGCTTGGGGTGGACTGTCTTCTTGTTGGCTGAGTGATTTTTCCCCTATGTGAAACAAAAAATTATTAATCTACTTAGCACACAGATATTTTAGTACATAGTAATTTTGCAACATTTGTAGTGAAGTGGTTTGTGTAGAGTTCCTATTTTACCTCAATATTTAAAATTATAAAGACATATCGGATAGATAGATATCAATATCTCAAAATATAGTTAATAATCTTTTGATCTCTCTCTATATCTGGAACAAAATCTCTAAATATCTAACTAAATGTAAAGAAAAAAAATTAAGATAACTTAAAATATTCCAAAAGAATGTTTTACATTTCTATATCTATCTATCTACCTATCTCTATATTTCTCTCTCTCTATATATTTCTCTCTCTCTCTCTCTCTCTCTCTCTCTATATCTATATCTATATCTATATCTATATCTATATCTATATCTATAGATATAGATATATCTATAGATATATCTATAGATATAGATATAGATATAGATATCTATATCTATAGATCTATCTATAGATATGTAACGAGGTTTATTAAAAGATCGTTTAAAACGATGAACAAAAAATCGTATAGGAAGGAAAAGCACATGGAGCAGTATACAAGGTAATAAACACAAGAGAAAAACACGACAAGTACTTACTTTTTTTAAGAACTTTCCGGATACGTCGGTATTGATCCGGCTCCCTGAGTTTCAGGTCAGACCATCTTTTTCTCAATTGATCTTTGGAGCGCTGGACCCCAAAAGATGCCTGCAAAGTCTCCACGACCTTCGCCATTATTTTGGCCTTGCGCAAATTTGGCCGTGCGTACGGCCCATAATTCCCATCATAGTCGTCTTTGTGAAGAATGGCCACCATCTCCACCATCTCTTTAAAACTCATATTAGAGGCCTTAAATCTAGGCCTCATAGATTTAGTTGACGTTCCAGCCTCCGGGCTGTCTCCACTACCTGAGGTCGTCAACATTTCAGGTGTCTCCGCCATTCTTTAACTCCACTACGCGCCGTAACAAAAAATGGGCGGAGAACATGAGTTAAAATCGAACGTCAGGGGCGGGCGACGCAGGCAGAGTTTCACACATGTGTAGTGTATAAAGAGGGGCCTTGCGCACGTGTCGTACGTACGTTCTGTGCGTCGAATTAGGGGGCGGAGAACATGAGTTAATTTCGAACGTCAGGTGTCGTACGTACGTTCTGTGGTAGGTGATAGTGGACCAGGACGTTACAAAACGAAGGTAATTTTATATATATATTTTTTTGGGTTTTATGGTCATGACTTTGTAGCAAGCGGCCTATATGGCTTGATAGATTGATGAGGCCTACATAGGGAGAAGATGATGAGGGGTTAGCAGAAACCTATAATAAAAGTGTTTTTTGTCTTGTGACTTCATCTTTTCCAGATATAATGAATCCCCTATTTAAGGATCCAGAGTTCCTTACAGCTTTTATTTCGAAATATCGAGAGATGAGGAATTTGTGGGAGGTGAAACACCCTCAGTATTATGCAAAGCATGTGAGGAAGTCAACGCTGGAGAGACTTCTGGCCTTTGTCCAGGCGACCATCCCGGAAGCAACAATGGAGACATTGCTCAAGAAAATTGGGGTCTTGAGGAACATGTATAAGAGGGAGCATAAGAAGATCCAGGAATCAAGGAGATCAGGAGCATCAGCAGATGATGTTTATGTACCCAGGCTGTGGTACTACAATCAACTCCGTTTTCTGGATGACCAGAATGAAGCCAGGCCATCACTTTCAACCCTTCCCTCCACCCTTCCCTCCACCCTTCCCTCCACCCCAGCAGAGGCTGATGAGGAGCAAGCTGGGTCTTCCATCCTGGATGAACCAGATATGACCATCTGGAGTCAGGTAAATTATTTTAACAAATATTTACTGTACTAATATTAATGATGTTAACTGGATGTTATAATTGTCTAAAATAATTTTGCACTCAAAATTGTGTATACATATCAATTGACAGTAGTGGCTAAATATGTTTGGCACCTGCTTGAAATAATTAGGGTGTCTGATTAGACTCTTTTATTAAAGAGATGTATTCACATTGAATTTGCTATTCATGAGAAGCAAACTGTGTGTCATTGATGAACCCCAAAAAATATACTCAAACTATTGTCCTTTTTTTATACACAGGATGAGTCCATCCAGGAGGAATGTGGGGAAAGTGGCAGGCAGGAGGAGACCGGGCCCATGGACAGCCTGGAGGAGGCCGGATTCACCATCATCCTGGAGGAGGCTGGGCCCAGTGTCAGGCAGGAGGTGGCTGCTCCCAGTGAGGTGGCTGCTCCCAGTGAGGTGGCTGGGCCAAGTGAGGTGGCTGGGCCCAGTAGGAGCCTGACCGAATCCCAAGTGCCTCCCCTCCACCTTCCCAAAAAAAGGGCCAGGAAGGGGATGGTCACACAGGACGCATCCCTGCGCCTCATGCAAGAGGCCACCCGTTTTTTAAGGAGCCCCCCCGAAGCGGAAGAATCCTATGGCTGCTACTTAGCCAGCAGGCTTCTTCAGATGGATTGGGAGCAGCGCCTCATTTGTGAGCGCCTATTTGGGGAAACAATCCATAAGGGGCTGCAGGGCACGCTAACACAAAACACCCAACTACATGAGGCAGCCCCCCATCCTCCTCCTCCTCCTCCTCCTCCTGCCACAACTGAAACACCAGAGCCACAGCCTCAAAAGAAGGCTACAGGGAAGGCTGCAGGGCAGCGTGGAGGAAAGGCTGCAGGGAAGAGAAGAAAGTGATGACCTGGGTTCAGTCTGGTCTGACAGAAGACGCAGGCTGTTGTAGGACCACAGTCTGGGGACATCTAGATCATCGGCTGGTGCTGTTGATCTCTGGGATTCTTGGACCAGATTGTGCTCCCTCTTATATGGACTCCGCAAGATCCCAATTTTCTGGTACACCGACTTTTTCCAGCGTTGACTTCCTCTTTATTTTATTTTGACCATGAATAAATGGATCTTTTTTGAGTTTAGCAAAAGACTTTATGTGTTTTCTTTGAAATCATTGATTTTACACACAATGTTAAATTAACAAGGGACAACAATCTCATTGAGTTTGGAAAAAACACACCAAAAATACATTACTAATGTTAATAATGTTCAAGTGGTAAGTCTTGAAAATAAAAAAATTTACATAACCAAAAACGGTGCTTTGGGTTAACTTTATCTAAAAACTAAAAAATAATCACTATAAAAAAAAAAAGAATAATGGGTTCTTTGTGGTAACTTTACAAACCTAAAAAAAAAAAAAAAAAAAAGGGGAAAAAGTATTATTAGTATGGAAACATTGTTTTTAAAATGCATACTATATCATTCATGAGATCAAAGAGAAAAAGAATCCAGAAATCAGTTTGGGAGAACTCTGATTATGAACAGCAAAACACCTTCGTTCTTTAGAGCACTCGTAAAGAAGAAATAAAATGCGCTGCATTCAACGATCACAGATTTTGCAGCGTGATGAATGTGCTACCTACAATACGAACACTAGTTTTACTAGACTGAGTGCTTCCGTTTAGTTTTTGCTTATGAGCATGCGTCGTTTTTTTGTCCGTCGGACTAGCATACAGACGAGCGGACTTCGGGGTCCGTCGTAGTTACGACGTAAAGATTTGAAGCATGCTTCAAATCTAAAGTCCGTCGGATTTGAGGCTAAAAAAGTACGTTGAAAGTCCGGAGAAGCCCACACACGATCGGATTACCAGCCAGCTTTAGTCCGTCAGCGTCCGTTGGACTTTTGTAGACGAAAAGTCCGACCGTGTGTACGCGGCATTAGAGTACAGTGTACTGTATGTATTGTGTGTGTTTGACTTTTTGAATTTGGCGCCATTCTCTGTCCCCGTGCATCGCAGCGCAGGGAACGGAGCCAGGCTCCATGATGAATCGAGCGGAGGATGAGCTGCTCACACTGCGGGGAGACTTCGCAGGATCCAGGGGATGAGGTAAGTAAGCTCTTCCTGGATACTGCGATACGATTCTGAGTCTGGCTTGGGGTTACCGCTTTTGGTTCTGAAATTCTACCCTGAGCCAGACTCGGAAATACTGCCAGGGAGGTTAAGAGGAATCCTCATGTTAGTTTAAAACATGGTCATCATCATTTGAGGCAGATTTGGGAAATATAATTTGCTCCGATCAAAGGTATTCATAAAATACAAAAAGATTCAGACACAGCGTAATCCTGTTTCATAGATTTATTTATAAGCCCAAAGAAAACCCTTCCCCCATATAAAATACATACAAACTTTACACTTCAATGAAGCATGTGAATTAAAAGCGAGTGTAGTCACCAGTCTGTTGCACAGGGAAATGTCTGTATCAATTACACAGCCATATTGTTTCCTTCCTGGTAGTAGCCAGCTGACTGTGGAGCGCACACATCACTTCCATGCGCATTTCGTCATATCCAACTTCAACTGAGGGCATGATTTCATGGCATAATGTCAGGCTTTTATTAGTCCGTCTCCCGACCTGTTAACCCATCAAGTGTTGCTCACTTTGACTGTTAGGTGCAAGCAAGCGTAATGTCAACACATGGAGAGATAACTGTGCAGGCTTGAGAGATTGGATCTCCTGCCATCACTGCACAATCTAATAGCTAAATGAAGGCATAGCTTTATGACTTCAGCTTCATACCCAATACCTAATACAATCACAAGTCTGTGTTAATTTCTAACATAGTTACTGAAGCTGTAAATCATTAACATACAATAAACCTAAAACATATAAAAATATCCATGACATTAGCTAAAAGGACCAGAGAGAGAGGGGGAGAGAGAGAGAGAGAGAGAGAGAGAGAGAGAGAAATAGTACATAAAATATAAATAACTAGTATTAAAAAACGCCAATTAATCTGAACATCATTAATAGTGGACCTTACAAGGTCAGTTAATTGATAATATTAATTAATTTAGAATACATGTAAAAAAAAAAAAATTGATAAAAAATAAAAATAAAAAAATGGTTATATGAATTCAATAATCGCTAATGAAACAATTGATTTCCGAATCAACATTTAACCCTTTCAACATTTATGTCAGTTGGTTATGGTAGAATTCCTTCGATAGAATCACTACTCCACCACCTTTATCCACAGGTCTCACTATTACATCTTTTCTTTTTTCTAGCATTTCAATACCTTCTTGGATATAGCGCAGGTTCACATTCTTTTTAAGTATGATTTGTTCCAGGACACGCAGGACCACCTATTCAATTTAACCCATAAAGAGACAAATATTCTACATCTTGGCCTAAAATGTGGTCTGAAAAGACCAATAAATAATTTTGATGTCTTTATAGACGTCCATAAGTACAGTATATGAGCAGGCTTAACATGAAGAAGTATTATTTGAATAAAAACTCCAACCCTGTAGGTAATAATGGCAACTCATCTGTACCAATAGATAGTGGATTATGGAATAAATCACTCTTTAACCCTCTTAATGTAGCCAATCAACTATTAGAGGTATTCAAAGGTTTGGTCCTACCATAACCAATTGACAGAAATGTTGACAAATGGGGAAACATACAAAAAACTAGAGAGAGATCCCACCGTACAATATGAAGAGGAATTGACTGTTAGTAGAAACAGGGCATCAAACAGGAGTCCTGTCTAATAAAGAGAGGAAATATTTAATAAAGAGAGGAAATATTTAGTATTGAGCAGTAGCCGTATCCCCACAATATACACACTCCCAAAAATGCATAAGGATGTGCAGTGCCCCCCCGCGAGACCAATAGTGAATGGAATTGGGTCGGTTACATCCAGGATGGGACAATATCTTGACCAATTCCTTCAGAAAAGTGTAGTCCAAACCAAGGCTTACCTTAGGGATACAAAAAATCTTCTGCAGCTTATACAGGAAGTAGATTTAACTGGGAAGGATGAAGTATATCTGGTAACTGCGGGTGTGTTGTCCCTTAACATGATGATGCATTATTGGCCATGAATTGGGCCTTGTCTCAAAGGGATGACATTTCACATAATCAGAAGGTATTCTTGCGTAATGCTTTGGATTTCGACTTCTCCCACAATTATTTCTGGTATGATGGAAAGTTTTAATCACAGAAAAGAGGAGTAGCTATGGGTTCAAAATTTGCACCCAACATTGTGAACCTTTTCATGGGGGTGTGGGAAGACAAAACTATATTCTTTGAGAAAATAGAGGAGTTACTTCTATACAGAAGATATATTGATTATATTTTTTTCATCTGGGCAGGATCAACACTATCCTTCCAATGTTTTCTAAAAGAATTAAATGCTAACACTAATAACATCAAATTAACAAGTGAATATAGCAAGTATGATATACATTTCTTGGATGTCAATGTGTACAGGTGAGGGGATAAACTAGAAACAAAAGTGTACTTTAAGCCCACTGATCGTAACAGTTATTTACCTTTTCAGAGTGGTCATCACCCTATGTGGTTGAGAAATATCCCCGAGGGACAAATAATGAGGGTAAAAAGAAACTGCTCTAACGATACAGATTACATTTCACATGTACAGATTATTAAGAAGAAATTTGCGGATAAGGGGTATAATGAACAGTATTTGGACAGTATAGCAGAGGAGGTTTTAAGACTTCCAAAAGAGAGCTGTTTGAGAGAGGGAGTCTCACTCCGGAACACAACTAGTCAGGAGTGGGGTTTCATTACAGGATTCTACTCACAATATAAAGAAGTGGACTTAATCTTTTCAACACATTGGCACATTTTACTCATGGATAAGGTGTTAAAAGCAGTACTCCCGCCAAATTCAAAATTTATTTATAGGAAGGCACCAAACTTCGGAAATAAAATAGTGAAAAAAGTATTAGACCCACCGACTAGACCACCCTCTTTTTGGGATAGGGATGGGTTTTTTGCGTGCAGAAAATGCAGAGCTTGTAGGGAAGTGAATAGACCAATAAGTGGTCTAGGGAGCTTTACATCTACCTCAAATAATAAAGAATTCTCTATTAAGGAATTAATTACCTGCAATACTACACACGTTGTATATGCTTTAAATGTCCCTGTGATTTGATGTACATAAACCGTACGAAGAGATGTTTAAAAGTGAGAATAGCAGAACATGTACAGAATATTAAAATTGGGTTCAAGGATCATAATGTATCTTTGCATTTTAATTTGTTCTACAACCAGGACCCATCAGGGTTAAAATTTTGGGGTGTAGATCACCTAAAACTGGCATGGAGAGGTTCTAATATTGTTAGGGAACTGTCCAAATGTGAAACACAATGGATATTTTTGGTTGATATTCTCTTACCGAAAGGGTTAAATGTTGATTTGGATATCATATCAACTGTTTCATTAGCGATTATTGAATTCATATAACCATTTTTTTATTTTTATTTTAATTTTTTATCAACTTCTTTTATATATTTTTTTAATTGATCTAAATGAATTAATATTATCAATTAACTGACCTGACTAAGGTCCTCTATTAATGATGTTCAGAGTAATTGGAGTTTTATAATACTAGATATGTATATTTTATGTACTATTTTTCTCTGTGTATATATATCTAGTCCTTTTAGCTAATGTCATGGATATTTATATGTTTTAGGTTTATTGTATGTTAATGATTTATAACTTCAGTAACTATTTTAGAAATTAACACTGACTTGTGATTAGGGATATGCCAAACTCCCTTCTGTTCAGTTCGCAGCAGAACATGGGAATAGGCAAAAAATTTGGCAGAACACACAAACACCGTTAAAGTCTATGGGACACGAACATGAATAATGAAAAATGCTAATTTTAAAGGCTTATATGCAAGTTATTGTCATAAAAAGTGTTTGGGGACCCAGGTCCTGCCCTAGGCGACATGTATCAATGCAAAACATTTTTTGTAAAAAACGCCGTTTTTTCAGGAGCAGTGATTTTTTTAATGCTTAAAGTGAAACAATAAAAATTAAATATTCCTTTAAATATCGTGCCTGGGGGGTGTCTATAGTATGCCTGTAAAGTGGTGCATTTTCTCGTGTTTAGAACAGTACCAGAGCAAAATTACATTTCTAAAGGAAAAATTGTCATTTAAAATTCATCGCGGCTATAATGAATTTTCGGGTCTCGGCAATATAGATACAGATAATTGAAAAAAAGAGCATGGGATCTCCCCACCCATTACCAGGCCCTTTGTGTCTGGTATGAATATTAAAGGGAACCCCGAATCAAACAAAAAAAATTGCTTGTGATTGGCTAGGCTCCCCAAACATGTAGATTTGGGACAAAAAAGGAATCTACCTCATTCCCGAATATCATCCGCCCATGCTGCACACACCTACTAAATAATTGCAACTAACGATGATAGCTATAAGTTCATAAAAACCACTAGATATCTAATATAAGATATCCCCCATTACAAACATGGTTTCCTAGATTGGGTATACCATGTGTGGACAAAAACACTCTTTGGCTCCCTCTAGTGGGGGAAATAAGATACCATAAATTAGATTTTGAAGTAGAAATGGTGATGGTATTACGGTACAATGGCATAAAAGTAAAAAAAAAAAAAAGTGATAAAAAAAAGAAAAATAGTTATTTAGGAAAAGGGAGTGAATAGAGATGGGATCTGACCCCATTCAACCACATAGGGTATTACTGCATGTGACAAACCAAACGGAGGAAATTAAAGATGAGATTTGTTGTACATGGTAGGCCCCCATTTCCCATAGGGCCCTAAATTGTTTAATAATCTGTAATAAAGCATTTGAGATCTATATCTAAATTTAGGCCCCGGGGATATAGATACTGAAGCCTATAAACCCACTGGGTCTCCATTTGGGAGACACCCTTAGTCATATCTTAACCCCTCCAATAGGTACGGACTTTGTCAATCTTAGTAAAGAGGGATCTCTATTATGCACTAATCTGAAGTGGTTGGAGACACTGTGCTTTTTAAACCCTTTTTTGATGTTACCTACGTGTTCTCTGACCCTTTTAGCCAAGGTCCTGGTAGTTCAACTTATTTATTGAACATTGCAAGGGCACATGAGAAGATATGTGACATATCTACTGTCACAGGTAATGAGTTGTTTAATATCATACTCCCTACCTTTGACCACCGAAGAGAATTTATCTGTTTTCCTGGTTCTGTTTCTAACTATTTAACATGCTTTTCACCTTCTGCATTTATAAAAACCTGTGCGGTCTAAAAAAGTGAGTTTTTTTGGGGGGGGGGGGGTGGGTGACGTTTTTAGCCAACATCATCCTAAGTCCCGGTGCTCTTCTGTAAATAAATTTTGGTTTTGGTGGAAGAATTTTTGTCAAAGTGTGATCCCCCAATAATATAGGCCACCATTTCCGGATGGCTTTTTCTACTTCCCTATATTGTGAATTGAATCCTGTAACAAATGCAAGATTGAACTGATCTCCTCCTTGATCCCTAGATTTTGGTAACAATATGGTGTTTCTATTCAACTGTCCCACCTGTTCCCTAGTATGAAGCAGTTCTTGTTTGCTATAAACTTTTCCTAGGAACCTACCTACCAACATGTCTGTTTGTACTTGATAATCTTCTCTCTTTTTACAATTCCATTTAATTCTTAAAAACTGTCCTTTTGGAATTGCTCTTACCCAATTGAGGTGGTGGCAACTTCGGGTTGAGATATACCCATTGCGATTGGTTTCTTTGAAGTATGTATGAGTGCCCAGGAAGTTCCCTGACTTACATATTTCTAAATCCAGAAAATATATGAATGACTTATGCCAAGAGCCTGGAAATTTGGTGCTATACTTGTTTGCATTCATATAGGTCAGGAACTCTTCTAATCCCTCCTGTGAACCCTCCCAGATGATAAATGTATCATCTATGTACCTTGTATACATTTTAAGTTGTGGTCACCGATTACAAAATATTTTTTCCTCCTCCCACTTATTCAAAAAGATATTGGAGATATCTAGCCCTCATCGCCACACCTTTAATTTGGTTAAAAAACTTCCCTGAATACCAAAAATAGTTATTCATAATAGCCATTTGAAGATTTTCCACCAGACAGTTTATTTGTGTAATGGTCAGTTTTGAATATTTATTAAGAGTCCATAGAGTGGAATCTAAAGCATGCTGTTGTTTGATAATGGTGTAGAGGGATTCCACGTGTACTGTAGCTAGCAATGTGTGTTCCCCTACCTCTACATCCTTTATTGCATTGATGAGTTACCTACTGTCTTTTAGATAAGCTTTACCTTGTGTGGAAACCGGCTACAAAAAGGTATCTATGTATTCCCCTAGTCTGGAGTAGAGAGAGCTTTCCCACTGACTATGAGCCTAGCTGGTGGGGTGGTCTTATTTTTGTAAATCTTTGGAACCTGATAGACTACTGGGATTTTGGGAGCTTTTGGCAGGAGATATTTAGCCTCTTTTTTGTTCAACATTCCTATCTTGGACCCTTTGTCAATTAATTGACTAAGTGCAGATTTTAACTTGATAGTGGGATCCCCCCATATTTTTTTGTAAGTGGTTGGGTCCTGGAGAATTCTCTGCATTACTGAAGTATATGCCTCTTGAGTAAGGGTCACCAACCCCCCCCCCCAACCTTATCCACAGGTCTAACCACTATCCCCTTATTTTGTTCTATTTGTTTAATAGCCTCTGGATAATATACACTTTCACAATAATAATCCACAGACACTGTACCTTTAAGATTACCAGTCACCAATGTGGAAGCTTGCTGTGCAATTTCAGTGTGCTGTCCCTTTAAGGACCAGATCACCCATGCTCAAAGTGGACAAAGGCTTACCAAAAGTATCCTTATAATAGTGACCACATTCAAGTCATTTTGACGACCCCCTCTTGATGTTAAAGAGCCCACAGGACCCACAGGTACATTTCCTCAGAGTTTATCCCTACAGTTCAATGAACAAAAAGGAGTAATGTAGTATTTAGATTAAAACCATAAAGTGCTTTATTAAATATACTCAAACAGGTAAAATTAGCAAAGCCCCTTGAAAACATTTTAAAATACACCTCTTCCGGGTTCAGCATGACATCACTTCCAGTCGACACACGTTTCATCATGTGACTTATTAAATTAAAAACGTTATGTAATTTTTTTTTTTCATTTTCTTTCCACATTTTTCAAAAAACTCGTGGCAATAAAATTAAGTCTTCAAAAGACTTACCAAGACTCACCAAAATGTGGACGTTTTGTGGGTGTTTCTACTGTGCTTGTGCTCCAGGGCCTCCAAAAATGTAGTCAGGAAATTAGATGCGTAATTTAAGTCCTTGGAACACCTGAAGGTGCTTTCTTGGATTTTGGGTCCATCTAAATGAAGGCTGTGAAAAAGTCTCACACATGTGACATCACCTTTTGGTGGTATTTGATCACCTCTATTTTATTCTTTTATTTTTTGACATCAATATATGCTTATTAGGATTGTTATTTGCAAAAAAAAGTGGCAGAATACATATTGGCCTAAATTAAAGAAATTGGATTTTTTTTACATTTTTTTATTGGATGTGCTTTATTGCAGACAGTAAAAAATGTTGTTTTTTATAGTGCAAAAAATAAAAACTACTGCATTTTCCAAAAACTTGTGGTGAAAAATTAAATTTTCAAAATATTAACTAAGTCTTTGTGTTTAGTCTAGTGTTTGCTCCAAAATTAGGTCATTTTGTGGGTGTCTCCACTGTTCTGGCATCGAGGACCTCCAAAATTGTGATAGGTATTTAGGAAAGTAGATGTGTAATTTATGTTCCTTGAGAGCTCAAAGGTGCTCCTCTATGCATCTGGGCTGTGAAAAAGTATCAAACTCATGTGGTGTCCCCATAATCAGTAGGCATAGCAAAATGTGTTTTTTGGGATGTAATTCTAATTATGCATTATACTCCTGTCCTGAAGAAGACAATCCTGTGACTTGTTGAAATGTCAAAATAAAATCTTCACTTGCTAATATGCAAGTTATTTCCATAAAAAGTGTATAGGGACCTGAGTACTGCCCCAGGGGACATGTATCAATGCAAAAAAAGTTTTAAAAATGGCCATTTTTTCAGGAGCAGTGATATTAATAATGCTTAAAGTGAAACAATAAAAATGAAATATTCCTTTAAATATCATGCCTGGGGATCTCCTTAGTCTGCCTGTAAAGTAACACATCTTATGCTCATAACAGTACCACAGCAAAATTTCATTTCTAAAGGAACAAAATTAATTCAAAACTGCTCGTGGCTGTAATGTATTGTCGAATCCTGGGAATATAGATAAAAATCATTGAAAAAAAATGGCATGGGTTCCCCCAGTCCATTACCGGGCCCTTCTGGTATGGATATTAAGGGGAACCCCATGCCAAAATGTAAAATAAAATGGCATAGGGGTCCCCCCAAAATCCATAGCAGGCCCTTGAGGTCTGGTATGGATTTTAAGGGGAACCCCATGCCAAAATGTAAAAAAAAATGGCATGGGGTCCCCCCCAAAATCCATACCAGTATCTTATACAAGCACGTAACCTGGCAGGCTGCAGGAAAAGGTGGAGGGGGCAAGAGAGCACCCCCCTCCTGAACTGTACCAGGCCACCTGCCCTCAACATGGGGAGGGTGCTTTGGAGTCCCCCCCAAAGCACCTTGTCCCCATGTTAATGGGGACAAGGGCCTCATCCCCACAACCCTTGCCCAGTGGTTGTGGGGGTCTGCGGGCGGGGGGCTTATCAGAATCTGGAAGCCCCCTTTAACAAAGGGGCCCCCAGATCTTGGCTCCCCTATATGAATAGGTATGGGTTAGATTTTACCCCTACCCATTCACCAAAAAAAGTGTCACAAAAAGTAAAAATGACAGGAGACAGATTTTGACAATTCCTTTATAAAAAAAAAAGTGTCCTGCAATGTCCATCCTTTCAATCAGCGTGCTGACGGTCCTGAAAAATGTTAAAAAAAGTGAAAAAAAAAACAAAACAGAAAAACTCTATGGGAGGTGTCCCGCCGACTGCTGTCTTTTTGCTTTGACTGCTCTTATATAGGCAATGTCATGTGACATCAGAGGGGGGTGGGGTCACCCATTTGCTCATTTGCCCATTTCTCTGCCCTTTGCTACATAACAGCTGTCACAGCGAAAAGACAGCAGTCAGCAGGATGCCTTTTTGCTTTCTTTTTTTTCTCTCGGGAATGTCGGCGCTGTGATTGAAGATGGATGTACATTGCGGGACACTTTTTTTTAAATAAAGGAATTGTAAAAAACTGTCTGCTATCATTTTTACTTTTTTGACACTTATTTTGGTAAATGGGTAAGAGTACAATGTACCCCACACTTATTCACATGAGGGGCAACATCTGGGGTCCACCTGAAGACCCCCACAACCCTTGCCCAGTGGTCCTTGTCGCCATCAACATGGGGACAAGGTGCTTTGGGGGATCCCAAAGCACCCTCCCCATGTTGAGGGCATGTGGCCTGGTACTGTCCAGGAGGGGGGGAGGGAGCTCTCTTGCCCCCCCTTTTCCTGCGGCCTGCCAGGTTGCATGCTTGGATAAGGGTCTAGTATGGATTTTTTTTATATTTTGGGGTATGGTTGCCCTTAAAATCCATACCAGACCCGAAGGGCCTGGTATTGATTTTGGGGGGACCCCCACGCCATTTATTTTTGTAATTTTGGCATGGGGTTCCCCTTAATATCCATACCAGACCTGAAGGGCCTGGTATGGATTTTGGGGGACGCCACCCCATTTTTTTTTAAATTTATGTGCGGGGTTCCCCTTAATATCCATACCAGACCCGAAGGGCCTGGTAATGGACTGGGGCAGACCCATGCCATTTTTTTTCAATGATTTTGATCTATATTGCCGGGATCCAACAATACATTACAGCTGCAAGCAGTTTTAAATTAAATTTTCTTCAATTAGAAATGTAATTTTGCTGCACTCATTCATTACACTATCTACAGCCACTATGTGAGCAGCCTTACATAGTGTGGGGCGTGAACTTAGCCCCCTGAGCCATAATTGATCAAAGGCACCCTGCTCAGCAGAGCACGCTGTGATTGGCCAAAGCATTCAGGCCAGGTGCATGCTTTGGCCAATCATAGGAGGCCAATGCACTGCGATCTTGCATTCCGTAGCACTCTAATTTGCTGCGAATGCCCCATAATATTTGGTATTCGAACATCGGGCCAATCCCTAGTGTGCAGTGGCAATCACTGCATTATACAGTATATACCATAATTCATAATTAGACTTTTTTGGTATTTTTTTCATGGATATAGCAAAAAAAACCCACAAAACAGTGAATATATAATACCACCAAAAAATAACTGTCTAAAAAATGATAAAAAATTTCATTTGGGTACAGTGTTGCATGACTGAGTAATTTTCATTCAAAATGTGAAGGTGCTGAAATCTTAAAATTGGCCTGGGCAGGAAGGGGGTGAAAGTGTCCAGCATTGCGGGGGGGGGTGTAAACTTTTGTGAGGAACCCATGGGCTTTTGGGTGTCTAGTTTGGAGCTTGTATGTGCATAGTATGCACTGAAACTTCTAGGTTGCCCTGCAGCCAATGTGCGGTTTGAGAGGCCCTTCAATGCAGCAAAATGTTTTATTATGGGGAGGAGAATCTGTCTTTCCTTGACAAGGTCTAATGGCTCACTTTCATTAAAATGCACCAGCCTTTGATTACACAAATCAATGCCTTCCCATAGTAAATGAACCTCTAACACAGTACACAAACACTGGCTAGGCACACATTTAATGCTTTCATCACCCCTGATGTTAACCCCTTTCCAGCCAGTGTCATTAGTACAGCGACAGTGCATATTTTTAGCACTGATCACTGTATTAGAGTCACTGGTCAAAAGTGTCAGTTAGTGTCTGATTTGTCCACCAGAATATCGCAGTCCCACTATAATTGATAGCCGCCATTACTAGTAAAAAAAAAAATAAAATAAAAAAAAACTCCAAAAATATATCCCACAGTTTGTAAACGCTATAACTTTTGCACAAACCAATCAATATATGCTTATTAGGATTGTTATTTGCAAAAAAAAGTGGCAGAATACATATTGGCCTAAATTAAAGAAATTGGATTTTTTTTACATTTTTTTATTGGATGTGCTTTATTGCAGACAGTAAAAAATGTTGTTTTTTATAGTGCAAAAAATAAAAGAATAAAATAGAGGTGATCAAATACCACCAAAAGCTCTATTTGTGGGAAAAAGGGACATAAATGTTACGTGGGTACAGCGTCGCATAACAGGGCAATTGTCAGAAAAAGTCAAGCAGTGAGGCAAAAAATGGCCTAATCAGGAAGGGGGTAAAACCTTCTGGATTTCCAGTGGCTAATTTACAGTTACAGTGTAATTTATTTTTAGTATTTCATAACAATGTTGATACTTTTGTAGCCCTCAAGTGACAAGCTCAAGAGTACTTTCACACTGGGGTGGGGGGGCGTTAGCGGTAAAGTGCTTCTAATTTTAGCGGTACTTTACCACTGTAATAGCTGTGCTTTTCGGCCGCTAGTGAGGCGCTTTTATCCCCTGCTAGCAGCCGAAAAAAGGGTTAATATTGCCCGAAAAGCACCGCTGCCGAAGTGCTTTGCAGGCACTTCGGGAGCAGTGCCCATTGATTTCAATGGAAGGGGCGGTGGAAGAGCAGTGTATTCACCGCTCCCACACCACTGGAAAGATGCTGCTTGCAGGACTTTTTCTAACGTCCTGCAAGCGCACCGCTCCAGTGTGAAAGCACTTGAGCCCCCACACTGGGGCTCCAGGGGAGGCGTTGTTTAGGCATTTTACAGGCGCTATTGTTAGCCCAAAAGCGCCTGAAAAATGCCCCAGTGTGAAATGGTTCTTATAGACCCTTTCTTCTTATGCAGCTATACTGATTATGAATTATAGTGATCAGTAAGTAAAAACAATTTACATAATTATTACAGGTACTTATATAGTGCTGTCAATTTATGCAGCACTTCACATATATATTATAGATTTACATCAGTCCCTGTACTCAAGGAGCTTACAGTCCAAGGACCCTAATACACATACTAGGGATAATTTAGACAGGAGCCAATCAGCCAATCAACCTACCAGCATGTCTTTGAAGTGTGGAAAGAAACTGAAGTATGCAGAGGAAACCCACACAGGTACAGGGAGAACATGCAAATTTCAGGCATGTAGTGTCATGGTTGGAATTCAAACCAGCGACGCCAGTGCTGCTAGGTTTTAGTTAATGCTAGGAATGAGATATATATATATATATATATATATATATATATATATATATATATATATTACAGTATCTCACAAAAGTGAGTACACCCCTCACATTTTTGTGAATATTTCATTCTATCTTTTCATGTGACAACACAGAAGAAATGACACTTTGCTACAATGTAAAGTAGTGAGTGTACAGCTTGTATAACAGTGTAAATTTGCTGTCCCCTCAAAATAACTCAACACACAGCCATTAATGTCTAAACCACTGGCAACAAAAGTGAGTACACCCCTAAGTGAAAATGTCCAAATTTGGCTCAAATAGCTATTTTCCCTCCCTGGTGTCATGCAACTCATTAGTGTTACAAGGTCTCAGGTGTAAAAAAATATATAGAATCGCACTAAACCTGTAAATATAAGTGAATATGAATCACCCACCAATTGAGGAGAAATCCAAAATTCAGCATAAATCAAAAATGAATGTGCAAGTGCATGAGTATTAATTTCTAGAACCAAAAATCCCATAAACACAAATACACATTAATGAAAACCTTCTAAACCACAAAATAATAAATACTCCAAATTCAATTATAGCAAATAGCTAAAATAAGTGACATTCATAAAAGTGAATAGATATATAATGTCCAACCACATATATATATATATATATATATATATATATATATATATATATATATATATATATATATATATATATATATATATATATATATATATATATATATACAGTGGGGCAAAAAAGTATTTAGTCAGCCACCAATTGTGCAAGTTCTCCCACTTAAAAAGATGAGAGAGGCATGTAATTGTCATCATTGGTATACCTCAACTATGAGAGACAAAATGTGGAAACAAATCCAGACAATCACATTGTCTGATTTTTGAAAGAATTTATTTGCAAATTATGGTGGAAAATAAGTATTTTGTCAATATCAAAAGTTCATCTCAATACTTTGTTATATACTGTATCCTTTGTTGGCAATGACAGAGGTCAAACATTTTCTGTAAGTCTTCACAAGGTTGTCACACACTGTTGCTGGTATGTTGGCCCATTCCTCCATGCAGATCTTCTCTAGAGCAGTGATGTTTTTGGGCTGTCGCTGGACAACACAGACGTTCAACTCCCTCCAAAGGTTTTCTATGGGGTTGAGATCTGGAGACTGGCTAGGCCACTCCAGGACCTTGAAATGCTTCTTACGGAGCCACTCCTTCATTGCACGGGCAGTGTGTTTGGGATCATTGTCATGCTGAAAGACCCAGCCACGTTTCATCTCCAATGCCCTTGCTGATGGGAGGAGGTTTGCGCTCAAAATCTCACGATACATGGCCCCATTCATTCTTTCATGTACACAGATCAGTCGTCCTGTTCCCTTTGCAGAGAAACAGCCCCAAAGCATGATGTTGCCACCCCCATGCCTCACAGTAGGTATGGTGTTCTTTGGTTGCAACTCAGCATTCTCTCTCCTCCAAACATGATTAGTTGTGTTTCTACCAAATAGTTCTACTTTGGTTTCATCTGACCATATGACATTCTCCCAATCTTCTTCTGGATCATCCAAATGCTCTCTAGCAAACCTCAGATGGGCCTGGACATGTACTGGCTTAAACAGGGGACACATCTGGCACTGCAGGATCTGAGTCCCTGGCGGCGTAGTGTGTTACTGATGGTAGCCTTTGTTACATTGGTCCCAGCTCTCTGCAGGTCATTCACTAGGTCCCCCGTGTGGTTCTGGGATTTTTGCTCACCGTTCTTGTGATCATTTTGACCCCATGGGGTGAGATCTTGCGTGGAGCCCCAGATTGAGGGAGGTTATCAGTGGTCTTGTATGTCTTCCATTTTCTAATTATTGCTCCCGAAGTTGATTACTTCACACCAAGCTGCTTGTCTCAGGCAGATTCAGTTTTCCCAGCCTGGTGCAGGTCTACAATTTTGTTTCTGGTGCCCTTCGACAGCTCTTTGGTCTTCACTATAGTGGAGTTTGGAGTGTGACAGTTTGAGGTTGTGGACAGGTGTCTTTTATACTGATAACAAGTTCAAACAGGTGACATTAATACAGGTAATGAGTGGAGGACAGAGGAGCCATTTAAAGAAGAAGATACAGGTCTGTAAGAGCCAGAAATCTTGCTTGTTTGTAGGTGACCAAATACTTATTTTCCACCATAATTTGCAAAAAAAATCAGACAATGTGATTGTCTGGATTTGTTTCCACATTTTGTCTCTTGAAGTTGAGGTATACCTATGATGACAATTACAGGCCTCTCTCATCTTTTTAAGTGGGAGAACTTGCACAATTGGTGGCTGACTAAATACTTTTTTGCCCCACTATATATATATATATATATATATATATATATATATATATATATATAACTAAAATATATGCAACATCCACCGGTGCAAAATAAGTTAAATAAAGTCCATCCACAAATAAGGTAAATCTTCAAATGTTGGTATAGAGAAGATTTTGCTGAATCCACCACCGCTATATAAAGAATCACTTACCAGAAGCCCAGGATCCCCCATTACAGAGGATCAAGGGAAGCCTGTAGTATTAATATATTCTCCAGGACATACTGAGCAGGACCCATGCACTTCAGATCGTCTGTGGTAGTAGTACAATCTCCAATGTACACCAAACAGGACCGCTACTCTTCAGACCACCTCATTGAATTCAAGCCCATAGGTGGATGTGTATGGCATGTAAAAATATAAGAACTCCAATAGTGTAAAACTTGCGTGTTGCCTATATTTCCTATAACACGTCATCCCTTGCTGGTCAAGAATATATAAACAAATATAAATGGGAATAAGGGCATGTGAGGGGGTTTGGTGAATGTGTGGTTGTGAGAACAAAGTGGTATGTGTGCTCTCTTGAATTCGTATTAAACTTTTAAGACAATGCAGTGTGATACTGTGAAAAAGCTCAGAAACTAAATGTTTAAACTGTTTTGCAACTGGTCAATTTCTACAAAGTTGAGGGCTTTCACTTTATTTTATTGAAGAGTAAAATTTCCTATAGCTTTTAGATCTGTTGTCGAAGCGACTTCCATGAATCAATTCAGGTTTATTTATGCTGGATAAAAAAAAATCAGATGTTACAGCCAAAACTACCTAAAAAAAGTTTTTCTTTTTCAGGTTGAAATAAATCAGATTGGGGTGCTGCTGCTGCTGTTGTAACTAAGCTAACTTAAATGCAAAGGTTAACATGGGCTTACCTCTCCATAGGCTATCCCCTCTTCAGTCTATCATGAATGCTGCTGCCAGACTTATCCACCTTACCAACCACTCAGTGTCTGCCAACCCTCTACTCCAATCCCTACACTGGCTCCCAATCACCCAGTGAATTAAATTCAAAATACTAACCACAACATACAAAGCCATTCACAACTCTGCCCCGAGCTACATCACTAATCTTGTCTCCAAATATCACCCAAATCGACCTCTCCACTCTTCTCAAGACCTCCTGCTTTCAAGCTCTCTCATCTCCTCCTCCCATGCTCATCTCCAGGATTTCTCCAGAGCCTTTGGAACTCGCTACCTCCATCTATCCAGCTATCCCCTACTCTTGCTACCTTCAGGCGATCCCTGAAAACTCATCTCTTCAGGAAAGCCTATCACGTCTCCAACTAATCTCCTACCACTTCCATCAGCTCATTCCCCACAGTTACAACCTTTTGTACCACCTGCCCCACCCTATTAGTTTGTAAGCTCTTCTGAGCAGGGCCCTCTTAATCCTCTTGTATTTTATTGTATTATAACTGTATTGTCTCCCTTTTATATTGTAAAGCGCTGCGTAAACTGTTGGCGCTATATAAATCCTGAATAATAATAATAATAATGAAATCAATTACACATCCAGAATATGTGATGCCAGATTATGGTGTCATGGGAAGCTATCTGTGAAAATTGCACTGTTCTCTAACACCACAGACAGCTCCTGTGTATCTCCCATGAACATGTAATTAAAAGATAGGTGTGTTTCCTATGTTGACCTTGAAATTGCATTAAAAGGACTCATTCTTCACTGTACAAATATTTATTTATTTATTTTCTCTGTTAATTGTTCTGCCCAGTTCCCTAAGCCCTTTTTGGACAATAGCTTGCCTATGAAGCGCATTAATCAACAGTGCAAGACTTTATTATCAGTAGCCCAAGCTGTTATTACACCCACAAAATCTAAAAATATCTTCTTGAGCAATCTAGGTGATCAAGGTATCCTTTTTTTTTCTTTAAATCTTTATTCGAATTTTAAAGAAGTACAGGAAACAACAAAGAAAACACATTAGATAGTACAAAGATTCAGCAGATATATACAATGAAACCTTGGTTTGTGAGCATAATTCTTTCCAGAAGCATGCTTGTAATCCAAAGCACTCATATCAAAGTGAATTTCCCATAGGAAATAATGGAAACTCTGATGATTCGTTCCACAACCATTTATTCATATAAAAATGATTACGGCAACAAAATACAGTATAAAGTGTACTGTAAACATAAAACAAATAAAACTGCACAGGAACTGGAACTAGCTATAAGTTCAGAGTGAAAGGTATCTTTAATGCAGCAGGAGTAGGCCATGGGATGTGTGCAGTAGTGGGTCTAGATATTTTTCATGCCATTACTTGCTGGAATGGTAAAATAGTCTGCTGTGAATGGTGGCATTGAGCAAGCATTGTGCTTTCAGTGCTTCCACTGCATGTATACTCTCGTCTGGTATGGCTCTCACTTTACCACTTTTTGTCTTCTACCATGGGGCCCTTCAAGCTGTGATCTTGTTGAGGCCAAGCAGCTTGAGTATTCATGGTTGGGATAACTGTGAATGCCCAGCCCAGGAGCAAGGCAGTGGCCATGCAAGAATTACAAATAAACGTATATGCACAAGGCTATAATGAAAACCAACCTGTCTTTCAAATGATATATAGAAATGTTTTCAGCAGTTATTAGGAAGTTATAGCCCTTTTTATTCAGTAGCTTGAGCACCAACAAGCCTTTGGTTTTGTAGGATATACAGTATCTAGAGAGATCATTCCAGTCTTACTATCAAAACATTTTCATACCTTCTAATCCACTATCACTCCTATCTTTCAATATTGTTCTTCTGTTTCACATATGATTTTGCCTCCTTTAAAACTGCTGCAAGTGTATTTTTTTTCAGTTTTGAAAAAATGCATATTTTAGATCTAAATACTACTTAAAACCCCCAAAATATTATATGTTTTCTGAAAGTATGGTCCTTGTAGAACAAAATGAATAAACTGAGGGAAATAGTATTTTTGATGGCATTACTGTTTAAAAAATCTATATTTTCAGTAAAAAATAAATGTAAAATAATTGGTTCCAAACAAACACTATATTAATTTCATTTTTTGGGGGGTAAAATAAAAATATGATGTTGTATTTAGCAGATACTAAACATGTCTAGCATTAAAAACACATTCCAAACTTCCAGTTCCGGCGCCACATGAGGAGGAGGTAATTATCCTCAGCTCCCGCCGCACTCCCCACATAAACGGCTACCAACACCTACTCACTCCTCGGGGAGAACCCCCACCACGCCTGCTGCTCTGTGGGCACTTATGGATCGCTTTGTAGAGCGATCGTACGCGCGAGCTGCATCTTCCTCGCTCCCCCCGCGGGAGAGACAGAAATGAGCGCAGCCAAAATGGCGGCCGCGCCATCTCCAGCGGCACCACTGCAGCCACACACACAGCCTCCCTCTACATCAGAGCTATCAGCCGCCGACCCTGCCTCTCCTGCAGGCATAGCCCAGGCAGTAGTTACTCTGCTAGGCCCTACACTGGCTGCCACCGTAGATGCAGCAGTCCACAGAGGGCTGGAACAGCTCCACCTAAAAGTGCAGGCTCAGGCGCAGAGGCTTACACAAACAGAAGAAAGGATCTCTTCCCTGGAAGATGAATCTGCAGCCACATCTGCAATGCTAGCGCGCATAAACACTACAAACAGAGATATATGGGACAAACTCGATGATTTGGAAAATTATTCGAGGAGAAACAATCTGCGCATACTAGGACTCCCAGAATCAGTCACTACTCCCCAAGGTACAAATATATGTGCAAAAATCATTCCCGAGCAACTGGGTCTCCGCATACCGTGCACTATTGAAAGAGCACATCGCATTGGGCAGTACTCAGACAGCCACTCCAAACCTCGCCACATCATAGTCAAATATTTAATCTACGCTGACAAGAGTGCCATTATGCAGAAGTTTCACCGCTCACGCTCGCTGTCAGTAGACGGAGCAAAGCTGCTGCTCTTTGCGGACTATTCGGTGGAGGTAATGAATAGACGTAGGGCATTTTCTCCACTATGCTCCATTCTCCACCATAACCAAATCAGGTTCTCTTTAGCCTACCCGTCAATCCTCCGCATCCAAACGCACGAAGGGGAACAACTCACTTTCACTACGCCTGACGAAGCGGAAAAATATGTCAATACCTTGGGCACGGAAATGCAACACATCAACTCTACAGAGAGCCCTACTTCACCATCATCGGCCTCCCCCTCCATACCACCTAAACAACAACGTAGTCCGATCAAGCCCCCCTACAAATGCATCCACGTCACTCAGAAGGACGACAGATCAGGAAATCACTGAAGAACCACAGAGACACACTGGTATTGCATACATGCGGGAGACGGGTAGTATCACTCCCCTCTTCTTCTCCTTTTCCTCCCTCCTAAAAAAAAAAAAAAATCTTTTTTAACTATTTTTGTACTTTAGCTGACTAAGCTATGTGCCCCGGTCAATGCTCTAACCTTCTGCTCTACTAAGTCTAGATGTGTTTGACCAAAAGGATGTAGTTACACATTTATGTTAACACCATGCTGTTTTATTGATTACTGTTATGATTACCATAGAGGATTCCACTACCAATCTGCTACACCGCTCACCCCTTTTTGACTTCAGCCATAGGCTGTGCTCTCATCCACTATAACCTTTCCCCCTATATGGAGTGGATACGCTCCATCCCTAACTTCCATCCTTTTGACTGCCCTTGCAGATCGCCTACCACCCCTCCCCCACTTTCCTCATACCTCTCTCCCCCTGGCTCAACCCCTGTCATCAGGGGAGGAGCTGGTAGCTGACGGAAGCTAAGATGGGTATATGAACCTCATGTGGAAAAAAGCGAAGTTTATGATGTATGTTAGGTGCTTTTTTCACCTGATCTCTGTTATGCTGTTCTTTCTCTCTAACAGTTCTAATTATATCTTAACTGTATTTGCATGTTATACACCTATACCCTCGGGAGACTTATGCTGCTTTGGCGACTCTCAGATTGCAGATGCTCTGTCTACAAAAGGGCTCCATTGTAAGCCCTCAACCCAGTACGTTACTTCATATCAGACATGGTCTCTTCAACCAGTGGGAATCACCTAAAGTTTGTCTCATGGAACGTTAAGGGGCTCCGCTCTCCGTGTAAACGTATGGCCATCCTTCGGCATTTGAAGCATCTCCGGGCAGATGTGGCTCGCCTACAGGAAACATATCTGTCCGCAGATGATCTGACACGTCTTCGCAAACTATGGGTGGGCTCAGTGTATGGCTCTCCAACGAATGGTCCGGAGTAGCTATTCTGCTACACAAGAACTTAAGACATACTGTAAGGGATGTTAAGACTGACTCGACAGGCCGCAAATTGACCCTACACATGACTTTAGGCACCAAGCAAGTTGCTATCACTAACATTTACGCTCCTAACTCCCCAGACACCTCCTTCTTCCAAGACATGGTACAGTGGATACTCTCTGCCCCTGAAACCATGCACCTACTAGATGGAGACTTTAACTAGGTCATGTCCACACTAGCAGACCGTACTAAGAACCCAACTCGCAGGCCACATAACTCTACTCCCCCACCACCTGATTCCACTCTTCTAGCTCAGTCCATTGCTTCCATGCACTACATAGACTTATGGCGGCTAATGCACCCAACAGATCAGGAGTATACCTTCTTCTCGCCCCCACATAACTTCTTTTCCCGCATCGATTACTTCTTTGCCTCCCCTGCTCTAATAACCGCCCTATGTGACTCGGAAACTACGGATGCCAGACTCTCAGACCACAGTCCCATCGTGATCCATCTGACCCATGCTAACCCTTCACCCTCCTTGCCCTCGTGACGCTTTCCTTCATACCTGGCAGACAATGAAGACTTAGGCCACACACTATACAAAGCGTGGAATAAATACGCCTCCACTAACAGAGCTCACATCACTGAACCTAACCTCTTTTAGGAAGCTGATAAGGGCTTCCTGAAAGGGAGAAACATCTCTTATACCACTCAATTCAAAAATCACACCAGGCAGCAATACAAACAAGCCAGTGAAACTTTACATTCAGCACACAAACGCCTAACTCTAAACCACACACCTGATAATATACAAGCGTGGAGGCAGGCTAAACGCACATTTGATCTTTGGGCAGAACAACAGGAAGTAGCTAAAATGTCATACTCTAAATTACACTACCACAGGTTTGGTAATAAGGCAGGAAAACTGCTGGCTAAACTGTGTTCTGGACCAAGGTGACCCACCCATATCTCTACTGAGATGCGACTGGCTCCCTGGTTACATCGCCGGCTGAAATCAGTAATTTACTTACCAAGTATTACACAGATCTATACGCTGCCAACCAAACTGATCAAGCCACTGCTGAAACTCTCCTGTCCAAGATCCATCTGCCCAAACTTCAAAGTACGCACCTAGAGAGGTTTAATTCTCCTATCACTACTGATGAAATCCGACTGACTATCAAAAATATGTCATCTGCCAAAGCCCCAGGCCCAGATGGATACATGGCCAAATTTTATAAATTGACCAACTACTTTATTCCAGATACCCTGAAACATGTTTATACAGCCATGTGAGATGGGGGCCCCTACCTCCCCACTGGAACACAAGCACACATCAAATTGATATCCAAAAAAGGGAAAGATCCCCTATCACCGGGCTCCTACCGCCCAATCTCCCTGATCAACGTGGATGTCAAAATCCTCTCAAAAATCATTGCGTCGCGTTTAGCCCCCATGCTTCCTTCCCTACTTCATTTGGCACAATCCGGCTTTGGTCCAGGATGCTCAGCTACTCTAAACATTCGTAAGGTTTTAATGGCACTAAACCACATTAACACACCCCAATCAAGACGTAGCTATTATATGACTCGACGCCGAAAAAGCCTTTGACAATGTTAGTTTGTCATGGCTGTTCAGAGTAATGGACCAATTTGATTTTTCGGGACCAATCATGGGATTTATACAACAAATGTATGCATCTCCAACAGCACGCCTAGTCACTCCTGATTTTGTATCTGACTTAATACCCTTAACAAAGGGAACGAGGCAGGGCTGCCCCCTATTCCCCCTTACTTTTTAATATAGCCATTGAGCCCCTATCCAGAATACTTAATTCACATGATGGGATCAGCGGCATCATCATAGGTAACCAAGTACTTCGCTCAGCTTTGTTTGCAGATGACATACTGTTGTTTTCCACTGACCCCCTATCAGACTTTGACAGATTACGCAAACTTTTTGCGGCCTTTCGTTTAAGTTCTGGCTTTCGAATAAATTTTGTCAAAAGTGAAATTCTACCACTCCACCCACGGTTGTCTGCTAAATAGAGACACCTATCTCCGTTCGCCTTGGTGTCCCGGTACATCACGTATTTAGGCATCCATATAGGATGTGAGCCATCCTCTCTATATGTACTTAATTATCCCCCTTTAATAACTAAAATTGTACAGGAGTTGGAAGCATGGGCGGCCCTTCCCCTCTCGCTCTTTAGGAGATGCCACCTCTTTAAAATGGTGTCATTCGCACGACTACTCTACCCAATGCAGACTATTCCTTTATTATTAAAACATTCTGATGTATACAAATTCCATAGGGCATTAACTGCATTTATATGGTCCCGCAAAAAAAACACGCATTGCTCTACAAAAATTATGCCTCCCAATGTCCAAGGGTGGGGCGGGTCTGCCCAATATCCGTTTTTATAATCTCTCATGTTTACTTAGGCAAGGTCTAGACTGGCTGTCCGGAAAGTCTAAATACTGCAATACACTACTTGAAGGCAATTTGACCTCCCCACACGCCCTATTGACCATCCTTCACTCTAACCCCAACGCCCTACCACCTCACCTCAAGTCAAATATACTCATCAGGGATATAATCATCGCTTGGAGGGAGATACAGAAACTAGGGCTACCATCGAATATCTCAAGCCATCTACCAATCCTAGGCAACCCTATGTTTTTCCCATCCACCTTACACAAAGCTTTTGATCAATGGTGCACCAAAGGTCTCACAAAAGTAAGGTCCGTATACCAAGATTTAACTGGCAAGTAGGGATGAGCCGAACACCCCCCTGTTCAGGTTTGCACCAGAACTTGCGAACAGGCAAAAAATTTGTTTGAACACGCGAGCACCGTTAAAGTCTATGGGACACGAACATGAATAATCAAAAGTGCTCATTTTCAAGGCTTATATGCAAATTATTGTCATAAAAAGTGTTTGGGGACCTGGGTCCTGCCCCAGGGGACATGGATCAATGCAAAAAAAAAGTTTTAAAAACGGCCGTTTTTTCGGGAGCAGTGATTTTAATAATGCTTAAAGTGAAACAATAAAAGTGTAATATTCCTTTAAATTTTGTACCTGGGGGGTGTCTATAGTATGCCTGTAAAGGGGCGCATTTTTCCCGTGTTTAGAACAGTCTGACAGCAAAATGACATTTCAAAGGAAAAAAAACTCATTTAAAACTACCCGCGGCTATTAATGAATTGCCAGTCCGACAATACACATAAAAGTTCATTGATAAAAACGGCATGGGAATTCCCCACAGGAGAACCCCGAACCAAAATAAAAAAAAAAAAAAAATGACCCAGGTCCCCAAACACTTTTTATGACAATACCATGAATATAAGCCTTTAAAATTAGCACTTTTGATTTCTCCCATAGACTTTTAAAGGGTGTTCTGTGGCATTCGAATTTGCCGCGAACGCCCCAAATTGTTCGCTGTTCAGCGAACTGGCGAACAGCTGATGTTCGAGTCGAACATGAGTTTGACTCGAACTCGAAGCTCATCCCTACTGGCAAGTTTAAACCCTTCCAATCACTGTCGAGGGAATTTTCCCTGCCATCGACACACATCTTCTTCTACCATCAACTAACTGACTATCTGAGGTCCTGCTATAGACCTAAATCCGATCCTTTCAGAACTCTTTCATTGACACAGTGCTCCAGAGAGACGATTACTCCAACTCCAATCTCTACTCTTACCTCATCCAACACCAATCAGAAAAATACAACCTCAAACCACTCCAAAAATGGTCCACCATATTTGGGGATGACAAACTGCCGGAAAAAATCCTAGAAGGATACAGACACATTTGAAAGCTCACAATATCAGAAACTTGGCGAGAAACCCAATTCAAGATCATGCACAGGGCCTACTACCCATTCTACATCAACAAAGAGCATCCAACTCAAATGAAATGCCCTTGCTGTTCTCTACCTCATCCCACTCTGCTCCACCGTCTCTGGGACTGCACAGCCATCACCAAATACTGGGACCCTATATTGGCCTACATTGGCATAATCACTAAAACAAAGATCCCGAAAGATCGTTTGCTTTGTTTATTTGGCTATGCACCCTCAACATCCTCTCCACCAGCGAGGGGACCTCTAAATATTTCACAGTGGACACACCTATGTCTTCTGGTTGCCCGTAGAATGCTTATGGCACATTGGATTACAACGACACCACCCGATCTACCTATGCTATCACTCTTTTACTTGGAGAGGTTGGACACCATTACGCTGAACTTTCGTTCTACCTCACGCTTCTTCGCGAGATGACGTAAATATATAGAAGCCACATTTACTCAGAATTTCCTCCAAGAAGTCATGTATCCATTCCGATATACAGACTGGTACCTGAAAAGAGATCTCGCCAACTCCCTGGGCAACCTTAAAGTATCTAATTTGTCCGATCCCTCTGCCTTCCTACCACCATGAGACTTATATGGATGCCTACAGCTCCTTGACCTCCATGACACCTATATCTTTCACACTGGTAACTCTCATAGCCAACTGTGTTCTAACTGAGTCAATTTTTGTAAACACAGGTTATTATCTTCCAAGCTCTGCTTCTACTCCTGAGGGTAAAACGTTGTACGTTCTTATGCCCCGTACACACGGTCGGATTTTCCGATGGACATTGTCCGATCGGAGCGTGTTGTCGGAAATTCCGACCGTGTGTGGGCGCCATCGGACATTTTCCATCGGATTTTCCGACACACAAAGTTGAACAGCAGGAGATAAAATTTTCCGACAACAAAATCCGATCGCGTCAATTCCGACCGTGTGTGGCCTGTTCCGACGCACAAAGTGCCACGCATGCTCAGAAGAAATTCCGACACGGGACAGCTCGTTCTGGTAAACTTAGCGTTCGTAATGGATAAAGCACTTTCGTCACGCTGCAATGTTCAAAATGGTTTAATACAGCGCACTCTCTTCTTCTTTATAATGTGACAAGAATTAAGTCGTTTTGATGCTCATATTCACACACACTTTTCACAAACTTTTTTCGTTACTATTTATCGGGATTCCCTCAATATATTTTGATTTCTCACATCTGACAACATTTTTTTTTTTTTTTTTTTTTTTTTACTTTAGTGTAGAATCTTTTTTTGTGTTTCTCTTTTTTTTTTTTTTTTTTTTGGTGATTTTGATTTGTACTCCCGAAAATGTTTGTGTGTTTTTTGTGACAAGTTCCCACAACACCATTGATATGTTGTTCTATTTAATCTGTAGGAGGAGATTGTTTGGTGTTGTTGTCCCTTGTTAATTTCACATTGTACTTTAGAAATGTACCTGAATACTCACCAACAAACTGTCCTTTTTGGATGAAAACACACACAGGAGAGTAGAATTTACCTAAAAATATTTTATTAAGGGGTCACAACTATAAACAAAGAGGGAGGCAACGCTGGAGAAACTGCAGAAGTGGGCGAAGCCTTGGACCCCCAGGGCAGACATCAATTATTTAAAAGCAAAATTGGTGGCCTGAGAAGTCCTTATCTAAGGGAGGGCAGTCTGGTCCAGAAGTCCCAGAGATCCGGAAAGCAGCAGATGACATCTGTGTCCCCAGGCTGTGGTCATACGAGAGACTGCATCTTCTGTCAGACCAGACTGAACCCAGGGTCATCACTCTTTGGTCTTCTTTCCACGCTTCCTTCCAGCCTTTGGCTGTGGTGGTGGAGTTGTGGCAGCAGGAGGAGGAGGAGGAGGAGGAGGAGGATGGTCCATCTCAATGACATCCGTCTTGGGTGTCAGTTCCCCACTCTCCCCCTTACGAAGGACTTTATAAATCAGGTCCTCAGAAATCTTGTGTTGGCCCTCCTGCATGCCCTGCAATTTGGTGGCAGCCATGCAGGCAAAGGCCTCTTCAGGACTGGGGAAGGCTCTGAGGGACGCCGAAGCCTCCTGGATCAGCCTATACGCTGAATCCTGCACAGGACTGGGAGTGGCCTTCCTGGCCCTTTTATATGGCAGGCGGAGGGGAGGGACCTGAGACTCAGTCAGGCTGCGACTTGTCCCTGGCTTCTCTTGGCTGACACTTAGCCCCGCCTCCTCCTGGCTGCCACTAATCCCTGCCTCCTCCTGACTGCCACATTCCACAGCCTCCTCCTGGCTGAGGTCTTCCTGTGTATGAAAAAGGGACATAGTTTTAGTATTGTTTTCATCAATCACACACAATTTTCACCTCCTGACTGCTGCAAATTCAATGTTAACAAATATAACAGACTATCCTTCTGAGCCCAGCATTTTGCATTCTTGTCCCAATTTTGGGTGCCCACTACTGTGTATTGATATGTAAAACACTTTCAAGCAGCAATTAGTGATCAATAATAACATCTAGTAAACATCATTTATTTATTGCCCAGAAATCTGTAGAAGAATGCTATACCTGACTCCAGCTGGGCTCCTCCACTTCTTCCTGGCTGGAAGGCCCAGGTTGGACATCGGAAGCCTCAGCTGGGGTGGAAGGAAGAGTGGAAGGAAGAGTAGAGAGGGATTCCCTGACTTCAGTGTGGTCTGACAGAAATCGCAGTCTCTCGTAGTACCACAGTCTGGGGACATAAACGTCATCTGCTGCAGCTCCGGACCTCTGGGAATCTGTGACCTTCTTGCGCTCCCTAAGATAAGTGCTCCTCAGGCCACCAATTTTAGCTTTTAAATAAGGGATGGTTGCTGTGGGGACCACCGGCTTCACCAACTCCAGCAGTTTCTCCAGCGCTGCCTGCCTCTTCTGTTTGTGGTTATAGTGGGGGTGTCTGACCTGCCACAGACAGGGCAGCTCTCTGTACTTATCAATAAACAGGGGCAGGAAATTGTGGTCGTTGAACCCATCCATTTTCTCTGCAAGACACAACACAAGACAAACCCTAATGTCAGGCCAAACTCCCCTAATCTTGTTACAATATAGGCTTCAATTTCGAAGCAGTATAGGCCCAAGTTTAGATCCTACCTTCGTTAGCACGATCGGCGTCTCCGATGCTCCTTCCTCCGCTCACAGATCGTACGTAAGACGCGCGCGTTACGATTTATACACACTGCGCATGCGTATAACTCCGCCCGCCCCTGACGTTCTTTCTATTCTATTCCCCGCCCCTTTTTGTTCGGCGCAGTGGAGGAAGAGCACATGGCGGATAGACAGCAGGATAGTGCTAATTACAGCAACGAGGAGGAGGAGGAGGAGGAAAGGCCGGAGCCTGAAACGTCCCGATCCAGAAGGAGATTAAAGGACTCAAATATGTCCTTTTGGGAGATGTTGGAGATGGTGGACATCCTGAAGAAGGCCGACTATGATGGAAAGTATGGGCCTTACCCCAACCACAATGTCCGAAAGGCCAAGATCATGGCGAAAGTGGTCAGGAGTCTGCACCGGAAATTTGGGGTACGACGATCGAAAGATCAGCTCAGGAAGCGGTGGTCAGACCTGAAATTACGAGAACATGAGCAGTACAGAAAGATCCGGAGAGTGCTGCAAAAAAGTAAGTAGTTGTGCTGTGTTCCTATTGTTCTTGTGTTTATTACGTTCGTGCTCCTCCATGTGCTTTTAGGAACTGTTGTACAGTTTAAAATGGCAACTTTCATGTTCATGGGCACATTATTCGTTCGGATCACACATTTTTTTTTCGGACTATAAAATACCATTGTTTAGGCCATATGCATTTGGCCACCATTTTGAGGCCCTATACTTGTCTTCAAAGAATTGGGTTGTGTAGATGGGTTTGTTACTAGAATGAAATGCAAACTAGATTCTGTGTAAGGAGAGGACACTCAGCAGCTGTTTTCACATCTGGACACTGGAGCACTAGTGTGGGACCCCAGAACACCCTTTTTATTAGGGGGGCCACACAGGTGCTCCAGTGTATACTATAGGGGGGTCTCCATCTGTGAAGCTTGTACAAAACAGGTAAAGTATTGCAGCTTGACAAAGGACACTAAAAAAGCTACATCTTGGAACTCTGCTAAAATAGACAATTGTACCCCACTTCCAAGCAATGTTTCATCTTTAGAGTTCTGCCATCAAATATCTGTGTGCTAATTATACCATTTTTGTTTTACATAGGGGAGAAAAGACTCGGAGGACACCCCTCATCCGAGGAGACCAGAGCCCCCCCCCCCTCTGGAAGAAGGGGAAATCCCCCCAACACAAGCTGAGCAGGAGGATGAAGACGTGGTGGAACTAGTCACCACAACAGGTGAGTGTCTGCAACCACAGGCTCAGATAAGAGATGGATGGCGGCATTTTTTTTAGACCTAATTTATTTTGGGTTTCCTTTCTTTTTAGGTGATCGTGAGGTTGTGGATGAAGATCCTTTCACATCCGAAAGTGCCCAGATCCTGATCGGGGAGATCATGGGGTGTAATTTACAATTGGAAAACATCAAGCAAAACATCAATGATGTTATTCCAAAATATAAAAACATCATTGATGTTTTGGGGCGAGTTTAAAACCCCTCCAAATCACTTTCTTCTTTTGTGTGCTACAATGTGCAAAATGTTTTTGTGATTTTTCCCAAAGCCAAATTTGGAGGATGCACACAGTGTGTCAACATGTGCTGAGCCAACACGGGAGATCAATGGACGCGTTTTGGGGGTGCAACCCCTTCCTCAATAATAAAGTAACGGTGAGGAAGGGCTTTCTCCCCAAAAACACGTCCCTTCATCCCCCGTGATGGCAGATAGCACATGTTGACATTGGGAAATTTGTGTGCATCTTCCAAATTTGGCTTTTCCTGGGGTGATTTCCCCCCATCTGAACGCTATATCAAACACAGTTCCTAAATACTCATGTCTGATATTGCCTTCCAGTTCTACCAAATGTGAACTTTGTAAGATTAAGATTTGTGTCTTTCTTGTGGGTTTTACACAGGCCTGTTTTCTATAAAATGCACATTTTGATTTTGGATAATGACACCACAAAAATTGTTATACAACAAACATGTTGGTTTGTCAGAAAAACCTTTGGTAAATGCACATGTGATTGTGCTGGTATTAAAAAGATTGCTCATCAAGAAGTGTGGATTATTGTCTCAACACTACAACACTTTTGGGGTGATGTAATTGTTGTTTGATGAGAAAATGGGGGTAATTTCCTAAGGGCAAATCCACTTTGCACTACAAGTGCAGTTTCAGTGCAGTTGCAAGTGCACTTGTAGTGAAAAGTGTCTTTGCATTTAGTAAATAACAGCCAACAGTGCTTTGTATAAGGTTACACAATCACGACATTTTCTGGACTCCACACATTTCTGTCAGGGTCAGCTAAAACAAACACAAGCAGTAAATTTCCACAAAGAAGAGCCTGGGGGGAGATGCCTGTCGAGAACTTCAAGTCCTGCAGGCTTCTCCCTGTGGCCAAATACCGCAGGGTAGCGACCAACCTCTGCTCCGGAGTGATGGCTTGCCTCATGCAGGTATCCTGCCTGCTGATATAGGGGGTCAGCGAAGCCAACAAACGGTGAAATACGGGGTCCGTCATCTGGAGAAAGTTCCTGAAATCATCAGGATTATTCTCACGGATCTCACAGAGCAAAGGCATATGAGAGAACTGGTCACGCTGAAGCAACCAATTCTTGGTCCATGAACTCCTCCTCGCCCTGTTCATGGACTGGACTTGTGTCAAGGTCAGGACCCCAACACCAAGCCCCCGCACAGCACGAACTCTACGAGGAGTACGCATACGAAACATGGCTAGAAAACGGTCGGCTGCTCAGAACGAAGTAACAGAACGCACTGAAGAACAGCAAGGCCTGTGAAGAGCGACCTGAAAAACAGCAACGAGCGGACAAGATCGCACAGAAAACTCCAATACGAACTGACTAAACGCACTGAAGAGCAAATACAAACCCACAAGCACAAACTGAACGGCAGAAAACGATCTGAAAGCCACGAGTCTGAAAAAGCGCGAATCGTTTCTCACCAAACTTTTACTAACACGAGATTAGCAAAAGGAGCCCAAAGGGTGCCGTGCTTGGTTCTGAACCGGCCTTTTCTAGTCTCGTCGTACGTGGTGTACGTGACCGCGTGGTTGTCGATCGTAAATTCCGACAACTTTGTGCGACCGTGTGTAGGCAAAACAAGTTTGAGCCAACATCCGTCGGAAAAAATCCGAGGATTTTGTTGTCGGAATGTCCGAACAAAGTCCGACCGTGTGTACGGGGCATTAGTGTGTATGAACTTCTTTGTTTAACCACTGTTGCATGGGTCGATATGACCCACCTACCACACCCCCCCTATTTAGAAGTTCACATTCTTTCTCTACTGAACTGTATATTTATACATATATATTATTATATTATTATATTATTATTATAAATATTGTATAATAATAATATAATATAATAATACATATATAGGAAGCTGCCTCGGAGTTATGGCTTTGTACATTGTTTGTACTGTGAAAAACTCAATAAAAAATTTTTCAAAAAAAAAAAACACATTCCTGTGAAATAGCAAACAATTTGGTACCAAACATTGTGCTTTAAAAGACTTGACAGTTTATCAGTTTAAAGTTAAAAGTGAATAGTGGCCCTAGAATTATTACACACCTGATAATCACATTTGTATGTGCAAGTACCTTGAGGCAAGGAAGGCTGTAAAACATTAGTTTGCATGTTTTTTATTTGTTTAGGTGCCACTAAACCCACATCATAAAAAACTATCAATAAATGCTGTATTACATGCTGTTCATACTCACTCAGTCACTGTGAGATTCATTCTCAGTATTCTGCAAAAAAAAACAACTGGTTAATCATACTGCGCTCTATCTCCACCTACAGTCCATGTACCCAATTCAGCTAGGGATTTTGCAACTGTGGTGGCAACCCTGCACATGCTCAGTTTTCAGAGAGTTTCTATGCTGAGTATTACCTCTCCATCACATTTGAGCAGACCATGTGACAATAGAGTCACACATGTGGACTTATACACAGTGGTAAATAACAGCCCACTTCCTCTCTCCTCCTCCATGCCACTAACCAGCTAAACAAAATGGGAGTGGGATGTTACATATACATTCATGGAGGCTTTTCCTCTCTATTGTTCTAAGGTTGGAGGAGCGTGACACAGCCTGTGACTGGCATGTTATTACCACAAAATAATAAAGGTTTGTTTTCAAATATATATTTGTATAACAATTTAAAAACAGTTTATTTAATATTATTTATGTTTACCCCTTATTCCAAAGGTTGTTTTTTTTTAAACATGTGACCAGCAGCAGAGGACAAGAATCTCCTCCTGCCTATGTTTCCCTGCAGAAAGGCTGGAAAAGATCTGGTTGATGTGACAGCTTTATATTGATAAGCAAAAAGGTACTGAGATGTTTTTATTTATAATTACGGTGCCATCATCCATATCCAGAAGTAGAATGGACAATGTAAATAAACAGTGTGTGTGTTAGAATCACTTTAAGCTTTAATATTTTTACATAACTTTATTAATATCACCATAAGGCAGATAACTCCCCTATGTAATAGCAAAATACAGTGGCAGGTTCTCTTTAAGGAGATATTAGGGGTCTATTGGACCCTTAATATGGTGTTTGTGTCACCACAGAGGCAAGAAAGGAAAGTAGCTTGGCGTTTGTTTACATGCCAGAACTACCATCAGCATAACATTTATGTCAACAACAGAAAAAGGGTTAAAGGATATTTAAACCCAAAAACAAAAATCAATTTTCAATTTCTGAATAAGCCAATACAGAAAATGCCTATTGATATTGCTAGAAATACATTGTCCTTGTAACTGCCTGTGCTTTGAAATGAAATCACAACAATGGCGATGAAAAGAGATGAAAATGTTTGCAGTACAAGTCAGGAGAGTAGCCTGCATGACATAAAAAGTAGAGCCGGCAACACAATATTCCAAAATCTTAGTAGAAAGACAAGCCCTTGTTGACTTTAAAGGAGAAATATCAAGGGGGTATAAAAGAACTGACGGCACTGCTGAATATTATAGTAGTAATGGGCAGAGGTACAGTAGTGTATTCGCCCAGATAATTGCATATACCAGGGGCACCAAGCCGTATAATAGGAATGTTCCTCTGAATTATTTATGCATATCAAGAAAAAAGGAAAGAAAAAAGAATTCATCAAAGAGGAACAGGCAATTATCAAAAATTATGTATACATGCTATTTATTGAAAATACACTTTAACACCAATCAAAAAATATATGGTTAAAAACCAGGTACCACCACCAATGCTTAAAATTGACAACGTTGTCATAGACAAAACACAGATGGCCATCACAGACATAAACCATGCATACCTCCTAACAAATAGATATTAAATAATTAATTCAATAAGCATGTATCCAGCGGTCCCAATGAATAGCTGAGTTACAGCTGGTGATGTATAGGGAGGGTATGAATGGTTTAAACAGCCACAGCGGAATCAAATCCTGTGTATGGGAGGCAGGAGGAACTAATTGTTGATAGCTTGTTGCTGGAGCAATGAATGCTGCTATCCTTATCTGCAAGATTCACCATACACATTACACTGCCAGGGGCCACAGATTACAAGGAAGAACAGTTCCTATATGTAAGGAATTGTGGGAGACTATGCACCATTTAGGGATGGAGCGGGCTACAGGTGATAGCTATGCAAGGTCATCATCAGCGCTTAAGGGTGAGTTTGAGCTTACAGCTTAGATAGACAGTCCTAAACTGATAAATAGCAAAGGTAAGATCTCACCCATGTGTAAGCGCTGGAAAGTGACACCAAACTGCATGCACTGCCTGCACCTCCCCGCTCTAAACATCACATTCCCCAGATACTGCCTTTGGGACCCTCTACACACGGCGATGGAAGACAGCCTGACGAACTACCCAGGGATGGATTGAATTCATGCCTTTTTCACACGGATCAGTGTCACTTTCCAGCGCTTACACATGGGTGAGATCTTACCTTTGCTATTTATCAGTATTGGACTGTCTATCTAAGCTGTAAGCTCGAACTCACCCTTAAGCGCTGATGATCCACAAAATTTGTGTCCTTTTTTTTCCCCATAAATAGAGCTTTCTTTTGATGGTATTTGATTGCCTCTGCGATTTTTTTTTTTTTGTGATATAAACGGAAAAAATGTAAATTTTGAAAACAAATGATATTTTCTACTTTTTGTTATAAGAAAAATCCAATAAACTCAATTTTAGTCATACATTTAGGCCAAAATGTATTCAGCCACATGTCTTTGGTAAAAAAAATGTCAATAAGTGTATATTTATTGGTTTGTGCAAAAGTTATAGCAACTACAAACTAAGGTACATTTTCTGGAATTTATGCAGCTTTTAGTTAATGACTGCCTATCTCATTTCTTGAGGTGCTAAAATGGCAGGGCAGTACAACCCCCCTCAAATGACCCCATTTTGGAAAGTAGACACCCCAAGGAAATTGCTGAGAAGCTTGTTGAGCTCATTGAATATTTTATTTTTTGTTACAAGTAATTGAAAAATGACAAAAAAAAATTTAAAAATAAAAAATTACACAAAGTTGTCACTAATCGATATATTGCTCACACATGCCATGGTGGGTAGGGCAGCAGAGTGGTGTAGTGGGTAGCACTCTCCCCTAGCAGTAAAAAGGAGTTGCTGGTTCAAATCCCAACCATGACACTACCTGCCTGGAGTTTGCATGTTCTCCCTGTGCCTGCGTGGGTTTCCTCCCACACTCCAAAGACATGCTGGTAGGTTAATTGGCTTCTGTCTGAATTGCCCCTAGTATATGAATGTGAGTTAGGGACCTTAGATTGAAAGCTCCTTGAGGATAGGGACCGATGTAAATGTTCACTGTATATGTAAAGCACTGACAGCGCTATATAGGTACCTTAAATAATAATAATAATAATAATGGTTATATGTGGAATTACATCCCAAAATACATTCTGCTGCTTCTCCTGAGTATGGGGATACTACATGTGTGAGATTTTTTGGGAGCTTAGCCGCGTACAGGACCCCGAAACCAAGCATCGCACTCAGGATTTCTAAGGGCGTAAATTTTTGATTTCACTCCTCACTACCTATTATAGTTTCGAAGGCCATAAAATGCCCAGATAGCACAACCCCCCCAAATGACCCCATTATTTGCTGAGAGGCATGTTGAGTCCATGGAATATTTTATATTTTGCCACAAGCTGCTGGAAAATTACAAACTTTTTTTTTTTCACAATGTTGTCACTAAATTATATATTGCTCAAACATGCCATGGGCATATGTGAAATTACACCCCAAAATACATTCTTCATTTTTCATTTTTATTGTTATCTCAGGGAATGTAAATATCCCCTGTGATAGCAATAGGTAATGACAGGTATTCTTTTTTGAAAAAAATGGGATCTATTAGACCCTAGATCTCTCCTCTGCCCTCAAAGCATCTGACCACACCAATATCGGTGTGGTAAAATGCTTTCCCAATTTGCCAATTGTCATAGTTTACAGTTTCTTAGGCCATAGAGATGATTGGAGCCATTATGGTCTCTGATTGGCTCTATGGTCAGCTGGCGGAACCACCGGCTGCATTCTCGGGTTCCCTGTTGGGACAGGAGAGCCGGAGAAAATCATGGAAGATGGCGGGATGGGGGGGACGTTCCCTCCCACTGCTTGTAAAAGCAGTCTAGAGGTTAATTAGCCACTAGGATTGCATTTACATGAAAGCCGACTGCTGGCTAAAAACAATGATACCAAGATGATACCTAAACCTGCAGGCATCATTCTGGTATAACCACTCAAAGTCCAGCAACATTCCAGTACGTCGCTGGTCCTTGTTGGGCATACATTGTAATGTTCTTTTTTTTCATGCAGCCTGTGGGCTGAACGAAAAAAAGAGATTGATCGGTGGGTATGCCCACCATTAGAATACCGCGCTTCATCCACCCACTTCTAATGATGGGCATACATGATCCATTTTTTCACCTCCTACAGTGCTGGAGTCATGGCTTTACCTATCATAGGAGCAAATGCTGTTGCTGTCAGAATAAATAAACGAATGCTGCAGCTGAATGGCTTACCTGCTAAGCAAATGATGGCTAATAATAAAACAAAGTAACATTACAGTATAACAGTAAGACATACCATACCTGCAAAGCAAATACAATAAAACATAGTAAAAATAAAACAGAGAGAGAACAATAGATATAAAACAATAGTGAGTGAACACACATTGCACTCTTTTGCCACATTTATATGTTGGACACTTATTTCAATCCTTTATTTTATTTTGTGTAACACACTATAGTAGTGCAAAGGCTTTTTTTCTTATTACTTTTTTGTACCAGCGTCTGGCCTTACGAGCAATTAGGTACGGTGCCAACAACCATGTTAACGTTGTATTTGTGGACACAGAGGGGTTTCTCCACAACACCAGTCGCCATAGGAATTTGGACTGTCGTATCTACATGAAGGGAGGACAGAACGAAAACATTCTGTGAATCCCTCCACTACAAATTATTACACTTCAAGCAGGCTCTCTCCCCCCGTCTAAGTCGGGATTCTACAAGCCATTGGAGGAAGCCCCGGCGATTAGATCGCACAGTGCCACATGTGCCAATTCCATAATCAAAAAGGTGACTAAAAAGTGGCACGCTTGTGTAATAACTGTCCACGTACAAGTGGTACCCCTTTCCGAATAAGGGTGATACCAAGTCCCACACAATATTACCTGCGCTCCCTATGTAGTCTGGGCAGTTCTCCGGCTCTACGTGACTATCTTTTCCCTCATAAACCATAAAATTATATGTATATCCTGTTGCCCTGTCACAGAGATTATACATCTTGACCCCATATCTGGCATGCTTGCTGGAAAGATACTGTTTGATAGACAAGTGGCCAGAAATGTAATCAAGGACTCATCAACACAGACAACTTGATCGGGAGTAAAAAATGCTGCAAACTGTTGGTTGAAGTGGTTTACAAGGGGCTGAATTTTGTAGAACCAATCAAATGCAGGGTCACCCCAAGGACGACAGAGTTCATTATCATTGACGTGCATTAACCGCAAGATCTTCTTGTATCATGTCCTGGTCATGGAGGCAGAGAACACGGGCATATGGTCAATTGGGTCAGTGGCCCAATATGACTGCAACTCACTCTTTTTAGTTATACCAATGAGGAGGGATAGGCCCAGGAAGGTCTTAAATTCGGAGACCGTAATAGGTCTGCAATCTCTGGCAAGGGTCAACTGGGGATTAGCAGCGATGAATTGACCAGCATACAAATTGCTTTGGTCCACAACAGATCTATAGAGATCTTCCATGAAAAACAGCGAATAAAAACCAAGTGACGTAAACTCAACTGTTTCCACCTGAATTCCGGGTTGGCCAGTTAATTGGGGAAGTACGGGTGCTGCAGAAGTGGTGGGCTCCCAATTAGGATTGGCAAATGCAGCAGGAAGGGCGCTATGGGCTCCTGTGTTTGACTTCTTTTTGGTGGCTGCGGGACACTACTCATGCTAGCCACCTCACCAGCTTGAACTGCACTTATAGGACTCGCCACGTCACCAAGTGTTACTGCAGTTCTGGATGTATGACCAGGATTTACTAGGCCACTGGTGCTTGCCAGTTCACCAGAAGGATGAGCGGCACTAGTACTGGCTCTCTGCTCCATACGAGAGCCCTGCGGTTCTTGCACCTCAACGACAGTAGAAAAATGGGATCGGGTACGCCTGACCTTAGCAGGGACCACTACTCCATCGTCAGAGCTATCTGTCAGGGTGCCGCTGCTGTCTACCGGTTCGTATTCTGAGCCTGAATGTGACAAATGGGTGACTTCCTCTTCACTGTCTGTCATGCTCAGAAATGTGTAAGCCTCTTCACTACTGTACTTTCAATTTGACATTTTGGTCTCTAAATTTACTGGTACAGTAGACTCACAGGAAAAAGAGCTCCTGACTGTCAGCGACTGCTTAAAACGCTACAAAAAAAAACTGTTAGCATCCGCAGGGATCAGGCCTGACTCTGTGAACACTGCAGTTATGTGTTTAGTGTTTTTGTAAGTGACAGTGATCGATTAATACTGCACTTGGGTGGGCTGGGTTTGGCAGAAGGGCTAAACACAGGTGCTAGCAGGTATCTGGGCTGATCCCACTAACACTGGGTTTTTGGGAATCCTAAACTGCTGGGGACGCTAATACAGATCTGATCAGATCCATTCAGACAATGTACTACTAAGGGAGGTGTATGGTGCGTGCGTGGGTGTTAGCACTACTGGTGCTAATCTGACGCTGCCTGGGGCAATGCAGACCCTACCTGACACTAAAACCTAACTGATTTATAAAAAAAACTAGCTAAATAGCATCACCCATGACACTAATACAGTGATCACTGGTGACAGGGAGTGATCAAGGGGTTAAACCTTTATTGGGGGGGTTGAGGGGGTCCTTAGACCTATCTGGGCCTACACTAAGTACCCTAACACTGATTTTTGTCACTAATGACACCAGTACAGTGATTAAAAAAAATATGAACACTGCACTGGGTGACACAGTGACAGGGGGTGAAGGGATTAACGGGGGGGCGATCGGTGGGTGATCGGGGGGTTGATAAGTGTACCTACGTGAACTGGTGTCAGTGTAGTGTTGGTGCACTTACTCTGAGATGTCTCCTCTCCTCTCTCTGGAATGGAAAAGAGTTTCCACGAGGAGAGGTGACATCACTTCCCATGCTGTATTTACACTTACACATGCAGGGGAAGGATTTCATTTGCCAGAACCAATCACCAGGTCCAGGCCAGATACTATTGGCCTAGGCCTAGGGATTGATTGGTTCTGGATCAAATCCGATCATCGAGGCCGCCTAGGGGGCGCACGCCCCCCAGGTGGCCACGCGCATGATGTATAGCTACGACACTTTGCGCAGCTGGGCCCACCTGCCGCAGTATAACTGCGGCAGCTCGTCTGGAACCGGTTAAGGACAAACTAACACATCTTTTTGACACAGGAGTAGAAATGGTTCTCACTAAGAGCACTTATTACTATTATGAATCCCAACTGAAAGAATTTAGCATTTTGGCAGTAACCTTCCTACTGCAGCATAACTATTTTATTTTTCATGACACCTTTTATGTACAATGCTGTAGGACCTCTATGGGAGCTAAATTCTCCCCATCACTAGCCAATCTGTATATGGGTTGGTGTAAGGAATGATTCCTTTTCTCACAACAGAACATCTATGCCCCTGTCAGGGCTGGGTCAGCCCTTACTTCTCTGAGCTGGCCGCTCAGCTGTCGGCTAATTGCCAGCTCTCATCTCTCTTAACAGTTAACCAGCTGTTGTGGATCTGCTCGTCAGTCCTGCCTACTTAAAGATCTCCAGCTCACTTCATTCCTGCCTTCGCCTTGGTCAAATTACAAGAAACCATCTACTGCATTCCTGTTTAAAGACTGGCTTTGCTGACATCCCTTCTGGCTCCTTATCCTGCTTGCTGTTCCTCTACTTGGATCCCTGACTTCTGGCCTGGCTGATTATTCAATCTGGTTACTGAACTCTGGCTTGGCTGACTACTCGATCCGGTTACTGGATTCTGGCTATTCTTTGACTACGCTTACTCTATTTACCTTTTTATTTTTATTAATAAACAAATGTGATTTAACTGTATTTCTGTCTCAGTCTGGTTCATGGTTTCTGACAGCCCCCCCATATCCATTAGTATGGGCAGTACATAGATGACTTGATCCTTATCTGGGACAATACCGAGTCTGCTCTACTTGTCTCATACCTCAATGACAATAGTCTTAATCTTGAAGTCTGGTATGAAAGCAATAAGGACAGTATTGACTTTCTTCAAATTACCTTCAGAGATGATTGTCATACAGGCGATATAGACACCAGGGCCTTTTGTAAATCTACTGCAAGAAATTCCTTATTCCTGGCCTCCAGCTGCCATCCTCCCTACACAATTTGTTCTATCCCAGTAGGTGAGTTTATTAGGGCCAGGTGGAATTGTTCTACCCTTGATGGCTTCCAACAAGAATGCTCCAACATTTCTTAACGTTTGAAAAACAGAGGCTATCAAGAGTGGCACATCAATAGAGCCATTGCTATTGCTAATTTACAATAAAAATAGGTCCAATAGGTCCTCTAGCAACAAAAATAAAAACAAGGATAATTTTCCCATTACTTTTGTCACCACTTTAATCTGAGTTTAATCAGATGAAGCATATTGTTACCAACATCTCCCTATTTTCTATGGTTACAAGCACCTAATTGAAGTGCTCTCCAATGGTTGCAATATTTCCTGCCCTTGTGCCCCTACTTTAGGGAATTTACTGTCATCTAGTTTGTATCAACCTTCTTCTACTGCCGAAACATTGCTTAAAGTAGATGTAAACCTGAAAAAAGTTTTTTTTAATTAAGGCTTGGACCTTGTACAGTATAGGATTTCATGTCATCTGTGCCCAGTCTTGCCACAAAGAGTTTATCCAGCTCTGAGCAATCCTCTTGTCTTTATACAGTGAGATAAAACTGGACACACAGAGAAATAGTAGTCAGTTCTTCCCCCTTGCTGTGAGTGACAGGTGATTTACATATCTCATGCATGAGCCTGAGAGAGGCATTCTGTGTACTTCAGATCCCCTTCTCCTTTCTTCTCCAGCTCTCCCAGAATTGGCTACTCCACACCTCAGCATGAACTGGGCATGCTGAAGTCATGTGGTGACCTTTCTGGATTTTGAATGGATGTTAGTGAACATAGCAGAAGTTCAGTGTAAGAAATACACAGGAGAAAATGCATGTTGACAAGGGGAGTGTAGAGGTGGGCGGGCAGTCTACTGACATCACGACTCCACTCACCGAGCTCCGGACAACAGACCCCTTCCACAGAATCTGCAGTTTTTTGGGTCTCATAACAGACAGAGGGGAGACATTTGACAGGTAAGGATACATGTAGGAGGCATGTATATCCTTATAGATAACCACTATGGCAGTAGTTTAGAAAGGATGAGAGTGGGTTTACATCCACTTTAATACTAATGGTTTGTACAGTTGCAGACTAAATACTTGTAGCTATTGTGACAAACACAACAGAATTTACAAAGCTATCACCTCATACCACAATAGCAAAACATTTTCCTATAAGTTTTTTATAAATTGTAGCACAAAATATATGGTATATGTGATAGAATGTGATCGCTGCAAACTGCAGTATATGGGATATACCACGAAGTCCTTGCGAACAAGGATCAGCGAACACTATGACGGAGTAGCCCATAGCAATGAGAAAAATAGATCTAATGTATCAAAGCATTTTAAATTTAGTCTTATTGTCAGCTTCATTCTCATTTTTTTTTTTATTCCTCTAGAGAGTAGCTTCGTATTCTTCGTCATCATTTATATTTATACACATGTAACTGTGTTATTATCACTAAACTATTTTTGTTACACCTATATATGACTCTTCCCTCTTTTTTGTGGATGGATATGTCACAGTATTTTGTGTATGGATTTATGTATTACTCTTTCACACATTATCTTTATTTTTGTTATACCATTTTAACCTTATGTGTAACCATGAAGCTTCACTTTATTTGTAAATCTGCAATCTCTCTTGGTTCTAATCTATGTTCTGTCTTTTTTGGCACAAAAGCAACCACCACTTAATTGATTAATTTTACCAATTGTATATGCTATTTTTTAAGGTGGGGTTTGCTTAGGTACTGTATATATATCTTGCCATTCTTCTCTTTTATGTTGTTTGAATGTGAAAGGACTTACTGAGCTCTGGCACCTCTGAGTGGATCCTGTGTATGGATTGGGTTGCCCCTGTTGTGAGCGCTGTTACTACTGTCTTTCATAGCCTGTGTGACACCCTTTGTTTCTTCCATAGATACAGTGGAGGAGTGATAGTAGCCACTTGAGGACAAGAAGTATATTCTTGGAAAAATAAATAATGCAGTTAACAAATCTAAAGTCTAGTAAGCTGCAATACTGGGTGTACATATATATATATATATATATTATTATTTATTTATTTATTTTTTTCAAAATGCCTTAACTTCTTTGCTTTCATCTTATGAGTAGCACAAGTCTGAAGATTCAGTCCAAAAGTATTCATAGTAAGATATTCCTAAACGTGAAAACTATGTTACACCATTGCTAATTTCAATGAAATGTTAAAAAAAAAAAGCTTTTGGTTGATTTTATTCAACTAGTGTTACTGATGACCCACTTTTTTTTAGTTAGGGCAGAAATAGAATAGAATAGCGACCATCCAGCAATTCTATTTCTATAACGAATGATATATATTTAAAAAAAAAGAAAATATCATTGAAAAGCTAACTGTGTTCAGTACCACTAGAAAATAGGAATGAAGCATTTCACTTAGAAAAATGTAAGCTAGTCATTAGGAGATGCTGAAAGCATACTGATTTCAAACTTATATTGCTTAGGTGCACCACAAATGAAATGCTCTTTGCTATTTAATCTGTTTTATATGGAGCAGAAAATGCAATCATATTTATACATTAACATCTCCCTTTGAGAAAGAATAATAATGTAACATTTTGTTAACCTAATGAGAGTGGATTTGAAAAGTCACAATTTCATTTCTTGGTGGCTAGTCTGCACATTATTTCACCAGTGTGTAATGGAGAAGACAAAAAGCAAGCTATTTGAGTTTCCCAGAAGCTTAATGAAAAGTATAATAGAAATGAAGCAGTTCAGCTCAATTGTTATACTGTATATCACAAAGTTTAAAACACCAAGATGAACACACAGGCATAACAGACTACAACTGAATTAAAGTATCTATTTTAAGGACCAGAAAACCTAAAAATCAGCTTTTTGAAAAAGAGCTATGAATGTCATTCAAAATACACATCTATAAATGTATACATATTTGTAGAAAAAAGGTACCCTCACCCCGGTATTTGTGTATAACCAAGGTAAGCTGAGAATATTATTCTGTGGGGTCATGATGCAGAACTTAGTTATGTTTTTGAAAAATATTTTCCCTACAATGCTAAATATTTACTTATTGACCACTGAGCATGTAAAATTATAGCTAAAGCCAAATCTTTTTGTCTTTTGTGTATATTTAGGGATATTTCCCTTCACTCACTTTTCTGTACACTCAATAGGAAGTGAAAGAATCTTTTAAATGTTGAATTGTTCTTTTAAGCAGATAGACAGTTGTCATGTATGGATGAGCTGAATACCCCCCCTGGTTCGATTCGCAGCAAAACATGCGAACAGACAAAAAATTTGTTCAAACACGCAAACACCGTTAAAGTCTATAGGACACGAACGTGAAAAATCAAAAGTGCTAATTTTAAAGGCTTATATGCAAGTTATTGCCATAAAAAGTGTTTGGGGACCCGGGTCCTGCCCCAAAGGATATGTATTAATGCAAAAAAAAAGTTTAAAAAAAACGTCCGTTTTTCAGGAGCAGAGATTTTAATAATGCTTAAAGTGAAACAATAAAATTTAAATATTCCTTTAAATATTGTGCCTGGGGGATGTCTATAGTGTGCCTGTAAAGTGGCGCAGTTTTCCAGTGTTTAGAACAATACCACAGCAAAATTACATTTCTAAAAGAAAAAAAGTCACTTAAAACTGCTTGCGTCTGTAATGTATTGTTGGGTCCCAGCAATATAGATGAAAACCATTGAAAAAAACAGCATTGGTCCCCCCCAGTCCATTACCAGGCCCTTTGGGTCTGGTATGGATATTAAGGGGAACCCTGCACCCAAATTGAAAAAATAAATGACGTAGGGGTCCCCCAGTCACCCAGGCACTATATACTCTGAACAGCAGTATATATACTATACTACTGTCCTTTATACTCTGTGGAAAATTGGGCCTTAGGTGTGGGTTACTCTTGGTGAGCGCAGGAACGGGCCCTGCTGTGAAATACTATATCAAAAATTGTAATTACATGCCACTGTTAAACAGGGGCAGAAAAATTGGGCCTTTGGTGGTGGTGGTGGTACCAGAACACTGTAAGCCCTCTTAATCTTGTCGGGCGCAAGAACAGGCCCTGCTGTGAAATATTATATCTAGATTTGGAATTATTATATAAATTAGTGCAGCGCTAAAATCATTAAATGAAAATAAATATAAACATGATGAAATGATGAAAACAAACTAAAAACAGAAAACTAAAGTGGAGAAATTTACAGAGAATAAAATAAATTAAATTTAGCGAAAATTAAATCACCTGATGATATAGTATTCAAAGATGGAAAGTATTGTAAATACATCAAATAAAAATTAATATACACATAGGCAAAGTGACAATATTGATCCTCTGGCGTGGATCAATAAACTCCAAAATTGCAATAATTCAGATAACAAATAGTGTGAATCTGTTATTCATAAGTGAAAATAAAATAACATATGTGATAAATTTTAGAATGAGTCCCAATGTTCTTGCAAAGAGGAAAGATTAGCCAGTGAATGATGCGATCAACACTTGGTGAGAAGAAAGGTCCCTTGTCCAATGAGACGGAACACCCAAAGTGAGTAAGTAGTCCCCTTACCAGCTAAAAAGACCAATATGTTGGTCTCACGGAGACCAGGGAATTGGGTCTCCCAAAAACCTTAAAGACTATCCAGGGCTGCTGAATCTGTATCCCCAGAGAAAATACAGGGCATCCAGGGCTGCTGCAGTTATCGGTGTCACTTTCTCCTAGAAACCTTGTGGTGATCCGAACTTTTGGAAAATTGGATTACGCTATATGCACCCTTATTTTCTTGCTTGTCACAAGCAATATACAGATGGAAAGATGCAGTGATTGCTGATTTTAGCCAGATTTGGAATTACATGCCCCTGTTAAACAGGGGCAGAAAAATGGGGCCTTTGGTGGTGGTACCAGAACACTTTAACCCCTCACAGATACTTTTTTTGGGCACAGGAACGGGCCCTGTATTGAAATATTATATCAAAAATTGTAATTACATGCCTCTGTTAAACAAGGGAAAGAAAAGTGGGCCTTTGGTGGTGGTGGTACCAGAACAATGCAAGCCCTCACAGTTAATCTTGTTGGATGCAGGAACTGGCCCTGCTGCGAAATATTATATCAAGAATGATTTGGAATTACATGCCCCTGTTAAACAGGGGCAGAAAAATTGGGCCTTTGGTGGTGGTTGGGGTGGTGGTACTAGAACACTGTAAGCCCTCACAATTAATCTTGTTGGGCGCAGGAACGGGCCCTACCGTGAAATATTATATCAAGATTTGGAATTAAATGCCCCTGTTAAACAGGGGCAGAAAAATTGGGCCTTTGGTGGTGGTGGTGGTGCCACAACACTGTAACCCCTCACAGTTACACTTGTTGGGCACAGGAACGGGCCCTGCTATTACATATTATATCAAGAATTGTAATTACATGCCCCTGTGAAACAGGGGCAGAAAAATTGGGCCTTGGGTGTTGGTGGTGGTGCCACAACACTAACCCCTCACAGATACTTTTTTTGGGTGTAGGAATGGGCCCTGCGTTGAAATATTATATCAAAAATTGCAATTACATGCCCCTGTTTAACAGGAACAGAAAAACTGGGCCTTTGGTGGTGGTGGTGGTGGTGATGCCACAACACTGCAAGCCCTCACGATTACTCTTGTTGGGCGCAGGAACGGGCCCTGCGTTGAAATATTACATCAAAAATTGTAATTACATGCTCCTGTTAAACAGGGGCAGAAAAATTGGTCGTTTGGTGGTGGTGCCACAACACTGTAACCCCTCACAGTTATGCTTGTTGGGCACAGGAACGGGCCCTGCTATGAAATATTATATCAAGAATTGTAATTACATGCCCCTCTTAAACAGGGGCAGGAAAATTGGGCCTTTGGTGGTGGTACCAGAACACTGTAAGCCCTCACAGCTAATCTTGTTGGGTGCAGGAACGGGCCCTGCTGTGAAATATTGTATCAAGATTTGGAATTACACTCCCCTGTTAAACAGGAGCAGAAAAATTGAGCCTTTGGTGGTGGTGGTGCCACAACACTGTAACCCCTCAAAGTTACGCATGTTGGGCGCAGAAATGGGCCCTGCTATGAAATATTATATCAAGAATTGTAATTACATGCCACTGTTAAACAGGGGCAGAAAAATCGGGCCTTGGGTGGTGGTGTTAGTGCCAAAAAAAAAAAAATTTGTTGGAAGCTAGCATCATCAAGATTGAGGAGGAATAGGATAGTCACTCAGCATAGGCAGTCTTCAAGGGATCCCACATCCATAGAAAATTCAATCAGTTACATCAGCATCAGGTGCTTGATAGCTGCTGATCCAAGACTGATTCATTTTTATGAATGTGAGCCTATCAACAGAGTCTGTGGACAGACGCACTCTATGATCCATTACAAACCCTCCAGCTGCACTGAATGTGCATTCAGAAAGAACGCTGTATGCAGGACAGGCCAGAAGCTCAATTGCATATTGAGCAAGTTCTGGCCTGTGGTCCATCCTCAGGACCCAGTAACCAAGTGGATGCTCTGTTGGAAAGGTCTCCAAGTCTGCTCTTGCCCCTAGATATTCCTGCACCATGTAATGCAGATGTTGGCGATGGTTGCTTGAACCAATCAGACCTTGGTGCTGAGGACTGAAAAATTGTTTAAAGGCATCGGTCAGCCAGCCACCTTCTCCACCGCTCTTCCTTTGACTGAATGAAGCCTAAGCAACATGTTGTCCAGCACCAGGAAATTGTAACCTCCCAGGGTCTGGAAATGCATTGCACAAACTTTTCTTCAAGGCCTCCTGAAGATGTTTTATCCTCTGCTCCCTCTGTGAAGGCAGGATGAGTTCTGCAACCTTACTCTTGTAGGGTGGATCAAGAGGGTTGCCAGCCAGTAATGATCCCTCTCGTTGATAACACCAATTCTAGGGTCCTTTCACAGGCTTTGCAGAATCAGGGAGGCCATGCAGCATAAGTTTGCAAAGGGATTTGATTCTGAGTCCTCTGGGCCACTAATGATCACATGATCCGTAACAACCTCCTCCCAGCCACGAACAACTCCTTGGGTTTCTGGGGACTGAAAACCATCCCTTGAAGGCTGCTGCTGAGTGTTATCCTTCACATCCATGCTGACACAATCCTCCTCCTCCTCCTCCTGCTCTTCTTCCTGTGTGTTTGGTGGGCCTGCAGGAATACTATATGGATAAAGCGATAAAGGGGGCCTTGAAAGGTAAGGAAGTCCTCCTATTCCTCCTGCTGTTCTGCCTCAAGTGCCCTGTCCATTATTCCACAAAACGTGTGCTCCAACAGGAAGACAAGAGGGACAGCGTCACTTAAGCATGCATTGTCGCTGCTCACCATCCTCGTGGCCTCCTCAAATGATGACAGGACAGTGCATGCATCCTTGATCAGTAGCCATTTGAGTGGCAAAATAAGCCAAGCTCCCCTGACCCTGTCCTGGTGCCATACTCACACAGGTACTCATTGATGGCCCTCAGCTGTGTGTGCAGCCGCTGCAGCATTGCCAACGTTGAGTTCCACCTGGTGGGCATGTCACAAATGATGCGGTTGGTGGGCAGGTCACATTCCCTTTGAATGTCAGCCAGCTGAGCACTGGCATTGTATGACCGGCGGAAATGACCACAGACTTTTCTGGCCTTCCTTAGGAGATCCTGTAAGCCTGGGTACCTGCTCAAATACCGCTGCACCACCAAATTCAGGACGTGTGCCAAACATGGGTCAAGTGTCCCCGTCGGAGGGCGGACAGAAGGTTGATGCTATTTTCACATACAACCATTCCTGGCTGAAGCTGGCATGGCGTCAACCACCTCTGAGCCTGCCCCTGCAGAGCTGACAGAATCTTTTCCCCAGTGTGGCTCCTGTCCTCTAGGCAGACCAACTCAAGCATCGCATGGCATCTTTTAGCCTGGCTGCTTGGGTAGCCCCTTGAATGCTTACGGAGCACCGCTGGTTCAGAGGACAAATCTGCAGAGGCCATAGAGAAAGAAGAAGAGGAGGGGGTGGAGGAGAGAGCTGTGGCAGAATCACCACTAGCATTTTGGAGGCGTGGTGGCAGAACAAGCTCTAACAACACTGAACCCTGTCCTGCATCCTTCCCAGCTGCCAGCAGAGTTACCCAGTGTGCCGTGAAGGAAAGGTAACGTCCCTGCCCATGCCTGCTGGACCATGAGTCAGCGGTAATATGCACCTTACTGCTGACCACACTGTCCAACGAGGCCAAAACATTGCCTTCCACATGGCGTTGAGAGAGCCGGAATGGCCTTCCATGAAAAGAAATGGCGTTTTGGAACCTGCCACTGAGGTACAGCACATTCCACAAATTTACAAAAGGGGGCAGAGTCTACCAGCTGAAAAGGCAGCAGTTGCACTGCCAGCAATTTGGCCAAGCTAGCATTCAGACGCTGAGCATTTCTTTTTACGGTTCAGCAACTGGGGTAGGGAAATTTTCCTGCTAAAATCATATGGTGGTGTACAGCTAGCAGATTGGCTGCAAGTACTTGGGACACATATTTCTATACCTTCATTCCTCTCGGTGCAGGTTTTTGAGAGGACTGGAGGTATAGTGAGGTTGGAGATCCCAGATGAGGAGCAAGGATGTTTGATGTGGGTCTTTCAAGTGCTGTTGCCAATGGACTGCAGGGCAGGTCATCATATGTCTGGTCAAGCATGTGGTGCCCAAGTGGCTGCTGTTCTGGCCCTGCTTGATCCGCTTCAGACATAGGTTGCAAACAGCAATGGTGCAATCTGCTGCACACGTGTCAAAAAAGGCCCACATCAAGGAACTTTTAAAAGTCAGCAGGGAGTCAGCAGCGCCCTGCACCTGCAGAGCTCTGCGGTGTGATGCAACAGGGTGGCTGCCCTTAAGCTGCCCCTAGAGGACATCCTGCCTAGTTTGAGTTATGCCCCCTCCTCCTCCTCCTCTCTTCTCTCAGGCACCCAAGTACAGTCAGTGACCTCATCATCCCCTCCCTCCTTGTCACTGGAGCAAACTTGGAAGTATGCTGCAGCTGGGGGAACATGACTGCCAGTTTCTTGTCCTTCTTGGGCACCCCTTCTCTCTGGGCTCACGTTTCTCCTTTCCTCAACCTGGGAACCAACATCGGAGTGTTCAAATCGCTGTGCATCCTCCAGCAGCATGTACCCGACACTGTGGTCAAATAGTTCTGGGGACTCCTCCGTGCATGATGGTGGGGCTATGGAAGGAGTGACTGTGTACAAGGAGCCAGTGGAATAGGCTGCTTTGGCAGCTAAGAAAAATAATTAGCTATCTAATTACAAACCGCGCTCCTATTAAAGTGCAAGTGCAAAATCACTCTATGTGAAAACAACATGTTATGAGAAAGGTCATGAAAATTGTGACATAATGTCTGCCAACTGAATATAACACTAAATCATCATAGTGAAAAAATTAAATAATAAAAATATCAAAATAATCGAAATGTACAAGGTGAAAAATAAAAAGTGCGCAAATATCCAAATACCAATGTGTACGAAAAATATAATAAATCAATCATGAATCAAAATGTTCAAATAGAGCTTCTGGGTGGATTGAGCTTCTGGGCAAATCTTCCTTGGGTACAGCGAAGCATCAAATAACAATATTCAGTCACCATCACCAGCCACACAGCCTACTCACCAGATGGAAGTGACTCCCATGACAGGAGTCAAACACGCTTTGGAGACAACCAACAGGGCTTCTCCCAGTCACGGCTAGGTGCAGATGCTGGAACTCAGGTGTCTTGATTAGCGCTACGGTTACTTGGATGCATGCGACCGGACTTCCCAAGGTGGGTCACAAAGACCGTAAATGTTTAAGAATGTGGAAAAATGAATAAAAAAGCTCCCATGGTGAAGTAAGCCAAAATATTTAATAGGCTAAAAACGGCTTAAAACCACATTACCCACATAAGGGTTCATGCGGGCAAACAAACAAACAAAAAAGCAGGAAAACCAGATACGAGTGGAAGTGGCGTGTCACGTTCGTTTACGTCCGACCGGTTTCGTCAGTACGTTCTGATGTCATCAGGGATCGTACAAACGGGCACACCGCCTCCTTAAATACACATCACCATTAAAGGCATCCAATCTGGTAACATCTCATCTAACAGAGAATTAGACCAGAATTAGAAATTTAATTGACTGCCATCTTGTGGCCAAAAAGCAAAATACAACAAAAGATGCAATAAGAATGTTATAAATTTGCAACGACATCCAAACTGCCATCTTGTGGAAAGATGCCAAATTGCACAATCAAGTCATATGTCATTGATTGAAATTGAAATAAATAGAAAATGAGTTTAGAATTAAAATTAAAAATTAGATAAAAGAATTTTTTTTTTTTTTAGTAAAAAGGAATACAAAGAGATGAAAACGAAATGGACAGCCCCTTCACAATCTGGAAGGACAGGGAACCAATACTCAGTAGTTAGACAGATAGCAGTTTAAATCAATATTGGCATTGATACCTGCCAGAGTAAGTGTGTCCAATCAGTAAATCCATTCCGTTTCGTTTTTTGACATTCTCTGTACCATATTTCCTCCACTCCAATCAGCATCCAGCTTGTCAATACAAGCTGCATTGGAAGGCAAAATACTCTGAGCCTGGGTGACAGAGGTTGAGGAGGATGAGGACGGCTTTGTTATCCACTTCAGCAACTCTTCTGCATGTTCTGGCTCAATAACATGGCCAGCAGCAGAAAAAAAGCACAAGCGTGCCCCAGGGCCACCTGCAGAGGATGCACCATGTCCACGACCAGCACTGTTGACTGTAGACACAGAGGCTCCTTGCCCTCTTTTAGGGGCCTGTGAGCTTCTGCCTCTCCTTGGTGGCCTTCCAGACATGATGTATATTTTGTTTTGCAACACCACACTACACTGTATTAGATACTGTGTACACCACCAGAAGTGTAGTAGAAACTCTATACACTGTATTGGATACTGTGTACACCGCCTGAAGTGTATTAGAAACAGTACACCCCAAAATGCACTGTAGATATAGGCTACACTGGATGAAGAGCATATATATATATATATATATATATATATATATATATATATATATATATATATATACACACACACACACACACACACACACACACTAGACTGGCTGTATATATATATATATATATATATATATATATATATATATATATATATATATATATATATATATATATATATCAAATACACTGCCACTAACTGAGTAATCTGCCTGCTTAGTCTAAATTGAGCTCTCTCCGTCCACACCAACAACACTACACAGGGCCACCATGTAGACAGCCTTATATAGTGTGGGCATGGACTTAGTCCCCCTGAGCCATGATTGGCCGAAGGCAGGGTGCCTTTGGCCAATTATGGCTCTCTTAGCAGAGGGCACTGGGATTGGCCAAAGCGTGCAGGTCAGGTGCATGCTTTGGCCAATCATCATACGCAGTGCATTATGAGGCATTCTGCGGCGCTCTAATTTTCCGCAAATGCCCCGTAATGTTCGCTCTTCAAGCTCATCCCTATTGTCATGGAAGGAATATAGATAGATAGATAGATAGATAGATAGATAGATAGATAGATAGACAAGATAGACTGCTGATTGATTGGCTGCTATGGGTTAATGCATTTACATATTAACCCTTGACCTTAAATGTGCCTAAATAAATAAATGTAGCCATTCATGTAAAATTCATAGCTCACAAAATTTACATCCTAATAAGGTACATACAAATCTCACCTCCTGTCAACTTGTGTCTTCAAGGAGGCTGCTTTGATTACACTACTGTTGGCTACAATCAGTTTAAACCCTAAAATTTGAATATTGCATTTGATTACCACCATAAAGTTTCAGGGGTTGAATAAAAATATGGAAACACTACATGATTTGTAGGTGTAAAAGTGACAACATGCATTGAAAGCAGAAGTGATGTAGGCAGTATAAACTCCAAACATACAAAGAACACTAGACACACCAAACTGGACTAATAATGGCCATGGGCTTGTTTATTGGTTTTCTCAAATATAAACAATTAACAATTCACCATAACCTTTTAAATCAAAAAATACTTTAATAAAAAGAAAATAAGCAGTGCTCCAAATAATGCAACAATATATAACATTCAGTTGTACAAAAAACAAAAAAAAGTGTCCATGTGCAAAATACAACTCAATCTTAATAATGTAACACCAAAAAATTATAAACAGTCCATAAATGCAAAACAATCCAGTGAAGGAATGATCCATGCAGAGTGAAAGTATCCATCACCAGCAACACCCTCACACTCTTACCAGATGTCCAGGACAACAAATTATAATGGTCAAACAAGCACCAGCAAGCTTATCCAGGAGGGTAACCGTCACATGGATCACAGATCGTATAGAGGAGACTTACAATAAAAAACAAGGAAAACTCCCATAATGAAGCCCATCATGATGTAAAAGAGTTTACCTTCATACAAAACATAGACAGCAATTGTTTTATATAATAAAAGAGCAGCAGGTTGTCGGCTTTGAACATAGAGTAAGATGAGAAGGCACTGCACCCAGAGGTGTCTGGTGATGGCATTTTGACACACAGCTGTCTTCCTATGGATGGACACCACATTTTACCTTTCATCCTTTGAATATAGATTCTGTCTTTGAAGGGGACTTTACAACTATAGATGTTTTTTATGGATGTTAATTAACAATACTTTCACTGTACAGTATATGTGTATGGTATCACTGAGCACATATTTTCACTGAATATCATATGTGATTTATATCTGTGTTGTTTATACATGGTATTTATTAAAGTTTGATTTATTACTCTTGTTGAACAATGCACCATTTCCTTTTTTATACATTATTTGAATTACCGTTGCCTTTCTATCATCTCAAACTAGTCTACTCATTCTCCTCCGACCTCTCATATCAACAAGGCATTTTCCTCCACACAATTGCCGCTCAATGGATATTTTCTCTTTTTCGGACCATTCTCTATGAAAAATTAGAGATGGTTGTGCGTGAAAATCCCAGTAGAACAGCTATTTTTTAAATACTCAGACTAGTCCGTCTGGCACCAACAACCATGCCACGTTCAAAGTCACTTAAATCCCCTTTCTTCCCCATTATGATACTCGGTTTGAACTTCAGCAAGTCATCTTCACCATGTCTAGATGACTAAATGCATTAAGTGGCTGCCATGTGATTAGGTGATTAGCAATTTGTGTTACCAAGCAATTGAACAGGTGTACCTAATAAAGTGGCCGGTAAATGTATAGAACACCACATGTATTTCTTAAATACATGATAAACCCAAAATATAACTCAAAATATACCAAAATGAATCATAAATGCATATCATATGTCAATGCATGCATAAAATCCATAAATGAATGAATGAATGAATGAATGATTTGTATAGCGCTGCAAATGCGAACTGAATCGCCTTAAGGCGCTAGATCTCACCTGTGTTGTCCAGCTTCTTAGAAGAGGTAGGTCTTGAGTTTCTTCCTGAAGGCCTGATGGTTTTCTTCCATGCGGATCGGAGTAGGTAGAGCATTCCATAACCGTGGTCCTTGGGCTGCGAATCTTCGTTCTCCTTTTGTTTTGTAGCGGGTTTTTGGAATAAGGAGGAGGTTTTGGTTTGAAGATTGAAGACTGCGATTGGGTGTATAGTGCTTTATTTTCTCACGTAGGTATTGAGGAGCGTTTCCTTGTATACATTTGTGAGTGAGGCAGAGGGTCTTGAAAGTGATTCGGTTCTTTACGGTTAGCCAATAAAGAAAAAAAGAGAAAAAGATTCATAGAGAAAGTTCATAAAAGACCCAGTGAAATAAACTGAAAATAAGGTGAAATTTGAACAATAATTCAGTGATCCATTATTGTGTCATCATAGAGAGAGGGTCCCACCACCATTCACTCTCTGCTCTCACCTGGAAACATGGACCTATTTGATGTTAATAGGTCAATCAGCACCTTTCCCTTTCACTGAAAGGTAAATAAAGCAGTTGACCCCAGCCATTGAATAAGCAGATGCCTCAGCAACAATCCATGAGCTTCTCACATCGGATAAGGGGTATAACCAGGCTTATTCACTCAAGGCAAAGATAAAATTCCACAGTGTAATAAAGTTAAAATAAGGGCCATATTTTATTAAAAAAACAAAACAAAAATAAAACTACTCACAAATAGAGTGCACCAAGAAAGCAGTGCAAAACAACAAGCACGTAATGGCAGTCAATTGCATGTATGGTAAAGTGAATATTCCCGCACTACTATGGAGTCTAATGTAACAATAGGTATGGTGCAGCAGCCACCGTGTGGGTCAAACACTACCCACAATAAGGTATGTGGAAAAAAATCAAAGGATGATGTTGCGCTCCAAATAGATTAATATAAAGTGCTGAGATAAATGACAGTATGTGTTATGTCCAATAAAAATGACATATACTGAAAAAATTCAAGAAATAATGCAAGAAATAATAATGGTGGTCAGTCCAATGGTAGCAAAGAATAAAAAAGTGACTGTAGTGTATAAATAATCAAAAAATCACAATACATCAAAGATATTAAAATGGGTACAAAATAAATAATTGATCAGCGCAACTTAATATTAGAAATATAGATGATTTAGCACTATGCGATAATCTGTGCAAAAATTGCTGAAAAATGCGACTGTGCAAAAAAAAAAAAAAAACGCTAAAGATGCTGTGCAAAATTGCTAGGTGCAAATATGAGCTTGTGCTCAAATAAATCAATGCCAATGAATGCTCATACTATAAATAAATGTAGATGATTCAGCACTGTGCGATAATCTGTGCAAAAATTGCTAAAAAATGCGACTGTGCAAAAAAAAAAAACGCTGAAGATGCTGTGCAAAATTGCTAGGTGCAAATATGAGCTTGTGTTCAAATAAATCAATACCAATGAACGCTCATGGCGCTGTGCAAAATACAAATATGAATCTGTGCACATAAGATGATTTCAGTGCAAAAAAATTATATAAATATCAATAATAAAATTCCTATGCATATGCAATATATCAATGAGATGCATGTAATTATTATAGATGAATGTAGCAATAATCCATATAACCTCTCTTTATCACACTGCTGACACAACAAATAGTGGTGGCCTAATGATAGATGATTTAGCACTGTGCGATAATCTCTGCAAAAATTGCTAAAGGTGCGACTGTGCAGAAAAACGCTAAAGATGCAGTGCAAAATTGCTTGGTGCAAATATGAGCTTGTGCTCAAATAAATCAATGCCAATGAACGCTCATACTAGAAATAAATTTAGATGATTTAGCACTGTGCGATAATCTGTGCAAAAATTGCAAAAAATGCGACTGTGCAAAAAAACGCTAAAGAAGTGGTGCAAAATTGCTAGGTGCAAATATGAGCTTGTGTTCAAATAAATCAATACCAATAAATGCTCGTGGCGCTGTGCAAAATACAAATATGAATCTGTGCACATAAGATGATTTCAGTGCAAAAAAAAAATATATAAATATCAATAATAAAATTCCTATGCATATGCAATATATCAATGAGACACATGTCATTTATATAGATGAATGTAGCAATAATCTGTATAATCTCTCTTTATCACACTGTTGACACAACAAATTGGGGTGCTGCAATAGTTCATGAAGTGAAGATAAATAAAGTCTATGATGAAACAAAGTGCAGACAGTGCTTCAATAAGTGCTCTTCAATAAAATCTCTGGTGTGTCTCTCTTCGTGTGTATCACTCAGTGTTCACTAGACTCTTACCTCCATATGGATAGTGAAAAGCAGTGGAGATGGGTATAGCTGGAGACCTTTCCAAGATGTTGTGATGGTAGATGGCCCTCTCCAGGTATTGTATATTAGATGGTGGCTCCGGTTTAGGCCATATGGACGTTCATTCCCAGCGTATACGTACAGGGGATAAAGAAGAATCTCCCATAGTGTAGAATGTATAAACTGATTGATTTATTTAAAAGCCAAGTGGAAACTTACAGAGTAGTGAAAAAACAGCAGATCTGTAATTTGGACGGCGTTACAGGTGCCTCTTACATCAATTCCGGTTCTCGTGTGGTCCGGTGCATTACGTCACACCACGTGACTTCCTTAGGGGATCCCCTGGAGAAAGGCATCACCCCCTAGGTTCTTCACCTACTGGAACTCCCGCTGAAGGAACCAATGAGAGATTCCCCTCTCTCCCTAGAGTGATCATCCATCCCCTTGTGTTTCTTTGAATGCTGCTTACCCTACAGCAGTAAGGTAAGAAGTTAGTACACCTACGGGTGTCATTTTTGCACCGAAGATCCACAACACTAATGTCACAATGCCACTTTTTGATGCCATTTAGCACCTTATGATTTGCACCTTGCACCTTCTAATGGTTGGGAGATTTCATTACTTCCGGATTCTGATCATTTGCACTATCTGCACTTTTATTTATATGGACTGGTGTTGAATCATTTTAATATCATTTATATATTGTGATTTTTTGATTATTTATACACTACAGTCACTTTTTTATTTTTTGCTACCATTGCACTGACCACCATCATTATTTCAGTCAATCGCATGTAGTTTAAAAATGCCTCAGACTCCCACATCCATACACCAGCTTGAAAGTCAAGCTCCCTGGATAGCACAATAGCGTCACTAATCTCTGTCCCTTAATGCGTTTTACCATGCCCATATGGCTGCTTCAGAAAGAAAAGGCATGTATAGTGTTCAGTGAGCTTATATAGCTGTTATGGGCACCATGTTGGAAACCAAACAATAGCGGGGCCATTTTCCCTGAGACCACTATTCCATCACAGCACTAAACCTAGTAACAATACTAGCTGCTATCTTCAATATAGGCGCCATATTGGAGACCAAATAGACATGAAGTACAGCTCCATTTTCCCTTGGTCATATTTCATGCATGACTTTATGCATGCATTGACATATGATATGCGCTTATGATTCATTTTGGTATGTTTTGAGTTATATTTTGGGTTTATCACATATTTATGCAATTCATGTGTAGTTATATATATGTCTTATTGATTTGGGCTATTGATACACAGTCTATCAGTTTGCACTGCACTTTCTTTTTTGCATTGCTGTTCTGAGATGATAGTGTTGCCCCCGTTCTCTGCATTTAATCAATCTCGGCCTAGATATGCGACTTGTAAACCTGTAGTTTAGGCAACAGTCATCCAACTTTAAATCCAGATTCTAAATGAATTGGTTAAGTCAATTCTCTAAAAAGAAAAAGGCATTTCTCTTAACCACTTCAGCCCCAGAAGGTTTTACCCCCTTCCTGACCAGAGCACTTTTTACAATTTGGCACTGCGTCGCTTTAATTGCTAATTGCGCAGTCATGCAATGCTGTACCCGAACAAAATTTCCTTTTGTTCCCACAAATAGAGCTTTCTTTTGATGGTATTTGATCACCTCTGTGGTTTTTATTTTTGCGCTATAAACGGAAAAAGACCGGAAATTTTGAAAAAAAAATTATATTTTCTACTTTTTGTTATTAAAAAATCCAATAAACTCAATTTTAGTCATACATTTAGTACAAAATGTATTCAGCCACATGTCTTTGGTAAAAAAAATGTCAATAAGCGTATATTTATTGGTTTGCGCAAAAGTTATAGCGTCTACAAACTAGGGTACATTTTCTGGAATTTACACAGCTTTTAGTTTATGACTGCCTATCTCATTTCTTGAGGTGCAAAAATGGCAGGGCATTTTGGAAAGTAGACACCCCAAGGAAATTGCTGAGAGGCATGTTGAATATTAATTTTTTTCGTCTCAAGTGATTGAATAATGATTAAAAGAAAAAAATTTACAAGAAGTTGTCACTAAATGATATATTGTTCACACAGGGCATAGGTATATGTGGAATTGCACCCCAAAATACATTCTGCTGATTCTCCTGAGTACGGGGATACCACATGTGTGGGACTTTTTTGGAGCCTAGCCGCGTACGGGGCCCCGAAAACCAAGCACCACCTTCAGGATTTCTAAGGGCATACATTTTTGATTTCACTCCTCACTACCTATCACAGTTTTGAAGGCCATAAAATGCCAGGACAGTTCAAACCCCCCCCCAAATGACCCCATTTTGGAAAGTAGACACCCCAAGCTATTTGCTGAGAGGCATGTCGAGTCCATGGAATATTTTATATTGTGACACAAGTTGCGGGAAAAAGACAATTTTTTTTTTTTTGCACAAAGTTGTCACTAAATGATATATTGCTCAAACATGCCATGGGCATATGTGGAATTACACCCCAAAATACATTCTGCTGCTTCTCCTGAGTATGGGGTTACCACATGTGTGGGACTTTTTGGGAGCCTAACTGTGTACGGGGCTCCGAAAACCAATCACCGCCTTCAGGATTTCTAATGCACACACGATCGGACTTTACGGCATACTTGGTGCGGCGTACCGGATTTCGTCGGAAAGTTAGATCATGTGTGGGCTCCAGCAGACTTTGTTTTCTCAAAAGTTTGACGGACTTAGATTTGAAACATGTTTCAAATCTTTCCGACGGATTCTGCTTTCTAGCATACAAACCGTTCATCTGTGTGCTAGTCCGACGGACCCAAACTGACGCATGCTCTGAAGCAAGTACAAGACGGAAGCGCTCGGTCTGGTAAAACTAGCCTTCGTAGCTAGCATTGAAGCTAGCACATTCCTCTTCTGTGATCTTTTAATACAGCGCATTCTTTTTTTCTTTATAATGCGAAAAGAAGTAAGTTGTTTTGCTGCTTATATTCACACAGAGTTCTCAAAAACAACTTTCTTCATGATTTATCCTCATGCCATGACTAATATGATATTTTTTTAAAAGCCAGATCTCCAGAACTATAAAGTAGCAAATTTTTTTTGGACTCATCTTTATTTTTTACAGATTTCAACAATATAGATTTTACAATGTGTTCTAAATTATACAAAATGTTTTTTTTTTATTATTTTTTTTGTTTTTGGATTTTGAGTTTCAAGTTACCACAATAACCTTAATAATTTTTATTGTTTTAATGAACCTTAATGAGGTTGGTGTCCCTTGTTAATTAGACATGGGTGATTATTTTAAAAAAGCAAAATCATTTTTTACTACAAGTGCAAATAGTACTTGGAATTGCCCTGAAAGAGCATTTGAAAGTGCATTCCCTGTGGATCTGAGGGGCACATGCAATGAACCCCCCAAAAGAAAAAAAATTCTCTTGCACATGATTGTATGATAAAATAAGCAGAGCTTCCCCTCATTTCAGAGCTTGCCCTCAGATTTACAGCGACTGCACTTCCAACAAGTGCACTTGCAGTGCAATTTATCAAGTGCACTTTGCAATAGCACTTTGCACTTGAATTGCAAAATGATTTAGCCTTTTGTAAATAACCCACATATAGTCTTTTTGACCTGTACCTGCCTACTAACAAACCAAATGTCCTTTTTGAATCAAAACACATAGTCAATAATGTAAGGTAATGAAAATATCCATTTATTTTGGTCAAAACAGAAAAGAGGAAGGCAACACTGGAGACACTTTTGGAATGTGTGAAGCCTTTTGTCCCCCAGGACACACATCAAGTTAGAGGACAATAAAATTGGTATCTTGCGACTAGGGAGCACAGGGAGCACAGTCAGAAGTCAGACCAGACAGAAGCCAGACAATCACTTTCGACTCTTCCGTGGAGCCTTCCCTGCACGCTGCCCTGCAGCCTTCCCTCCACGCTTCGCTGCAGCCTTCCTTGGAGGCTGTGCCTCTGGTGGTGTACCTGGAGCAGGAGGAGGAGGAGTAGCAGGAGGAGTGGCTTCATCTGCTATGTATGTTTTTGCAGTAAGCTCCCCTTTCAAGCCCTTCTGATACGCTTGAAAAATCAGACCCTCACAGAGGAGGCGTTGCCCCTTTTCTAGTTCCAGCAATCTGGTGGCCATATAGGTTCCATACGCCTCTTCCGCATTGGGTGGTGTGCTGAGGATTTGGCTGGCTTCGCGAATGAGGACTAGTGATTCCTCCTCTGTTCGGGTTATCTTTCTGGGCCTTTTGGTGGTAATGCGGAGGGGAGGCACCTGACACTCCGTGAGGCTTCTACTGGGCCCAGCCACGGCTTCCTCCTCTCTCCCACTGGGCAAGGCCTCCTCCTCTATACCTCTGGGCATGGAGTCCTCCTGGCTGAGCTCATCCTGGGTCAAAAAAAGGGACATACCGATAGTTGAAATTTTTGCTTACGCAATAACACACAATTTTCAGCTCATGACTTGCAAATATGATTCTAAACAAATAGTAAAGGCTATCTTTTTGACCCCACCATTATTCTAGCTGCTCACCACTATTTGAAGTATATTTTTGGCCACTACTGTCTAGTGATATGTCTACATATTAATAATTGTGATGAAGTCATTTTTGGTGAAGCACTTCAAAAATTTTTAGGTTTACATCATTAATATTTACACAATCCCAAATTCACCAAAAAAGTATACCTGGCTGAAGCTGGGCCCATCCACTTCATCAAGGATGAAAGGGCCCAGTTCTTCTTGGGACTCCTCAGCTGGGGTAGAGGGAAGGGTGGAGGTGGAGGGAAGGCTGGAGGGGAGGGTGGAGGGAAGGCTGGAGGGAAGGCTTGAAAGTGATTGCTAGGGATGAGCCGAACACCCCCCTGTTCGGTTCGCACTAGAACATGCGAACAGGAAAAAAGTTCGTTCAAACACGCGAACACCATTAAAGTATATGGGACACGAACATGAATAATCAAAAGTGCTAATTTTAAAGGCTTATATGCAAGTTATTGTCATAAAAAGTGTTTGGGGACCTGGGTCCTGCCCCAGGGGACATGGATCAATGCAAAAAAAACTTTTAAAAACAGCCGTTTTTTCAGGAGCAGTGATTTTAATAATGCTTAAAGTCAAACAATAAAAGTGTAATATCCCTTTAAATTTCATAGCAGGGGGGTGTCTATAGTATGCCTGTAAAGGGGCGCATGTTTCTCGTGTTTAGAACAGTCTGACAGCAAAATGACATTTTAAAGGAAAAAAGCCATTTAAAACTACTCGCGGCTATTGCATTGCTGGTCCGACAATACACATAGAAGTTCATTGATAAAAACGGCATGGGAATTCCCCACAGGGGAACCCCGAACCAAAATTTAAAAAAAAAAAATGATGTGGGGGTCCCCCTAAATTCCATACCAGGCCCTTCAGGTCTGGTATGGATATTAAGGAGAACCCCGGCCAAAATTAAAAAAAAAAATGATGTGGGGGTCCCCCTAAATTCCTTACCAGACCTTTCTGGTATGGCTTTTAAGGGGAACCCCGCGCCAAAAAAAAAAAAAACAGCGTGGGGTCCCCCCAAAAATCCATACCAGACCCTTATCCGAGCACGCAAACTGTCAGGCCGCAGGAAAAGAGGGGGGAAGAGAGAGCGCCCCCCCTCCTGAACCATACCAGGCCACATGCCCTCAACATTGGGAGGGTGCTTTGGGGTAGCCCCCCAAAACACCTTGTCCCCATGTTGATGAGGACAAGGGCCTCATCCCCACAACCCTGGCCGGTGGTTGTGGGGGTCTGCAGGCGGGGGGCTTATCAGAAACTGGAAGGCCCCTTTAACAAGGGGACCCCCAGATCCCGGTCCCCCCCGTGTGAAATGGTAAGGGGGTACAAAAGTACCCCTACCATTTCACTAAAAACCTGTCAAAAATGTAAAAAATGACAAGAGACAGTTTTTGACAATTCCTTTATTTAAATGCTTCTTCTTTCTTCTTTCTTCTATCTTCCTTCATCTTCTTCTTCTTCTTCTGGTTCTTCTGGCTCTTCTGGTTCTTCCTCCGGTGTTCTCGTCCAGCATCTCCTCCACGGCGTCTTCTATCTTCTTCTCCTCGGGCCGCTCCGCACCCATGGCATGGGGGGAGGCTCCCGCTCTTCTCTTCATCTTCTTCATCTTCTTCTTCATCTTCTTCTCTTCTTCTCTTCTTCATTTTCTTCTCCGGGCCGCTCCGCATCCATGCTGGCATGGAGGGAGGCTCCTGCTGTGTGACGGCGTCTCCTCGTCTGACGGTTCTTAAATAATGGGGGGCGGGGCCACCCAGTGACCCCGCCCCCTTTCTGATGCACGGTGACTTGACGGGACTTCCCTGTGACGTCACGAGGAATGCCACAGGAAAGTCCCGTCATGTCCCGTGCGTCAGAGAGGGCGAGGTCACCGGGTGGCCCCGCCCCCATTATTTAAGAACCATCAGAAGAGGAGATGCCGCCACACAGTGGGAGCCTCCCTCCATGCCAGCATGGATGCGGAGCGGCCCGGAGAAGAAGATGAAGAAGAGAAGAAGAGGATAAGAGAAGAAAAGAAGAAGATGAAGAAGAAGATGAAGAAGAGAAGAAGATGAAGAGAAGAGCGGGAGCCTCCCCCCATGCCATGGGTGCGGAGCGGCCCGAGGAGAAGAAGATAGAAGATGCCGCAGAGGAGATGCTGGATGAGAACGCTGGAGGAAGAACCAGAAGAGCCAGAAGAACCAGAAGAAGAAGAAGAAGAAGAAGATGAAGGAAGATAGAAGAAAGAAGAAGCATTTAAATAAAGGAATTGTCAAAAACTGTCTCTTGTAATTTTTAACATTTTTGAGTTTTTTTAGTGAAATGGTAGGGGTACTTTTGTACCCCTTACCATTTCACACAGGGGGGGCGGGATCTGGGGGTCCCTTTGTTAAAGGGGGCTTCCAGATTCTGATAAGCCCCCCGCCCGCAGACCCCCACAACCACCAGCCAGGGTTGTGGGGATGAGGCCCTTGTCCTCATCAACATGGGGACAAGGTGTTTTGGGGGGCTACCCCAAAGCACCCTCCCAATGTTGAGGGCATGTGGCCTGGTACGGTTCAGGAGGGGGGGGGGGCCGCACTCTCATCCCCCCCTCTTTTCCTGCGGCCTGCCAGGTTGCGTGCTCAGATAAGGGTCTGGTATGGATTTTTGGGGGGACCCCACGCCGTTTTTTTTTTATTTTTTTGGCGCGGGGTTCCCCTTAAAATCCATACCAGACCTGAAGGGTCTGGTATGGAATTTAGGGGGAACCCCACGTCATTTTTTTTTTTAATTTTGGCCGGGGTTCCCCTTAATATCCATATCAGAACTGAAGGGCCTGGTATGGAATTTAGGGGGACTCCCACGTCATTTTTTTTTTTAATTTTGGTTCGGGGTTCCCCTTTGGGGAATTCCCATGCCGTTTTTTTGGATTACTTTTTTTGTTTCAAAATGTTTATTGGAGTTTTCATTATAACAAAGATATTACAATGCAGAAATGAAATGTTACAAGTATGGCATCCCATGCCGTTTTTATCAATGAACTTCTATGTGTATTGTCGGCAATGCAATAGCCGCGGGTAGTTTTAAATGAGTTTTTTCCTTCAAAATGTCATTTTGCTGTCAGACTGTTCTAAACACAGGAAACATGCGCCCCTTTACAGGCATACTATAGACACCCCCCAGGTACGAAATTTAAAGGGATATTACACTTTTATTGTTTGACTTTAAGCATTATTAAAATCACTGCTCCTGAAAAAACGGCAGTTTTTAAAACTTTTTTTTGCATTGATCCATGTCCCCTGGGGCAGGACCTGGGTCCCCAAACACTTTTTATGACAATAACTTGCATATTAGCCTTTAAAATTAGCACTTTTGATTTCTCCCATAGACTTTTAAAGGGTGTTCTGCGGCATTCGAATTTGCCGCGAACACCCCAAATTGTTCGCTGTTCGGCGAACTTGCGAACAGCCAATGTTCGAGTCGAACATGAGTTCGACTCGAACTCGAAGCTCATCCCTACTCTTCACTACCTATCACAGTTTCGAAGGCCATAAAATGCCAAGATGGCACAACCCCCACAAATGACCCCATTTTGGAAAGTAGACACCCCAAGCTATTTGTTGAGAGGCATGGTGAGTATTTTGCAGCTCTCATTTGTTTTTGAAAATGAAGAAAGAAAAGAAAAAGGTAATTTTTTTCTTTTTTCAATTTTCAAAACTTTGTGACAAAAAGCGAGGTTGCAAAATACTCACCATACCTCTCAGCAAATAACTTGGGGTGTCTACTTTACAAAATGGGGTCATTTGTAGGGGGGTTTGTGCCATCTGGGCATTCCATGGCCTCCGAAACTGTGATAGGCAGTGAGGAGTGAAATCAAAAAGTTACATCCTTAGAAAGCCTGAAGGCAGTGCTTGGATTTCGGGGTCCCGTACGCGGCTAGGCTCCCAAAAAGTCTCACACATGTGGTATCCCCGTACTCAGGAGAAGCAACAGAATGTATTTTTGGGTGTAATTCCACATATGTCCATGGCATGTTTGAGCAATATATCATTTAGTGACAACTTTGTGCAAAAAAAAAATTTGTCTTTTTCCCGCAACTTGTGTCACAATATAAAATATTCCATGGACTTATGTCACACTTATGTCACACATCACCCACTCTTCTAACCACTTGAAGACAAAGCCCTTTCTGACACTATTTGTTTGCATGAAATAATACATATATAATTTTTTTTCAAGAAAATTACTTTGAACCCCCAAACATTATGTATTTTTTTAAAGCAAAGGCCCTACAGATTAAAATGGTGGGTGTTTCATTTTTTTTTCACACAGTATTTGTGCAGCGATTTTTCAAATGCATTTTTTGGGGGGAAAACACACTTTTTTAATTTTAATGCACTAAAACACACTATATTGCCCAAATGTTTGATGTAATAAAAAAGATGATCTTAGGCAGAGTAAATGGATACCAACGCGACATGCTTTAAAATTGCGCACAAACGTGCAGTGGCGACAAACTACATGCATTTTTAAAAGCATTTAAAAGCCTTTACAGGCTACCACTTTAGATTTACAGAGGAGGTCTACTGCAAAAATTACTTTCCTTGATCTGACCTTCGCGGGTATACCTCACATGCATGGTGCAATTGCTGTTTACATTTGACGCCAGACCAACGCTTGCGTTCGCCTTTGCACGAAAGCAGGGGGGGACAAGGGTGCTTTTTTTTTCTTTATTCTTTTTTTTGATTTTTTATCTTATTTTTAAACTGTTCCTTTCATTTTTTTATCATTTTTATTGTTATGTCAGGGAATGTAAATATCCCCTATGATAGCAATATGTAGTGACAGGTACTCTTTTTAAAAAAAATTGGGGTCTATTAGACCCTAGATCTCTCCTCTGCCCTCAAAGCATCTGACCACACCAAGATCAGTGATAAAATGCTTTCCCAATTTCCCAATGGCGGTGTTTACATCCGGCAAAATCTAAGTCATGAAATGCTCGTAGCTTCCAGTTTCTTAGGCCATAGAGATGATTGGAGCCATTCTGGTCTCTGATCAGCTCTATGGTCAGCTGTTGGGACAGGAGAGCCACAGAAAAACATGGAAGACGGTGGGAGGGGGGGATTTCCTCCCACTGCTTGTAAAAGCAGTCTAGAGGCTAATTAGCCTCTATGATTGCTATTGTATGAAAACTGACTGCTGGCTGAAAAGAATGATACCAAGATGATACCTAAACCTGCAGGCATCATTCTGGTATAACCACTCAAAGTCCAGCAACATACCAGTATGTTGCTGGTCCTTGTTGGGCATATATTGTAATCTTTTTTTATGCAGCCTTTGGGCTGAACAAAAAAAAGAGATTGATTGGTGGCTATGCCCACCATTAGAATACCTCCCTTCATCCACCCACTTGTAATGATGGGCATATATGCACCATTTATATATGCCGGAGCATGGGGGCATCCGCCCCAAAAGTTAGGAGAAAATCGCTCCTCCACCCCTGCTGCCCCCATGCTTCGGCATATATCACCTCCGACAGCGCTGGAATCATGGCTTTATGTATCATGGGAGCAAACGCTGTTGCTGTCAAGATAAATAAATCCACGCTGCAGCTGAATGGCTTACCTGAAAACAAAAAAATGGTTAACAATAAAACACAGTAAACAGTAAAGTATAAAAAATTGCATACCTGAAAAGCAAACATGATAAAACATACAAGCAAACAATAAAACATTGCAGAATAGAATACAGTAAAAAAGAGCAGAACAATAGAGAGAGAACAATAAAACGACAACTATTTTTTATATATATATATATATATATATATATATATATATTTTACACTTTTTTTTGTAACTGTAACTTTTATAACTGTAACCGGTTCCAGGTTCAGGTCTCTCAAAATGTGATGGCATCTTGGGAGACCCTGTGAAAGTGTGCCTAGTCTGTGCAATGCTGTACCCTACGCTAATATTCAATTAGTGTATGGTAGCGTTCAAAACATTCACCAATGCAAAGACCAGGATTGTCAGGACAGGAGGGACAATAATAGCGAGTGTCACACCTATATCCGCGCTTGCTGCAGACACAACATCTTTTTTGGGGGGTTCGTTGGGTAAGGGTATTCGTGAGGACATAAAGAAAATGCCTCTCATGCAGCACACTGCATTTGGTTGGGGATGTGACTGGGGGAAGTACGGGTGCTGCAGAAGTGGTGGGTTCCCAATTAGGATTGACAAATGCAGCAGGAAGGGCACTATGGGCACGCCGGGCCCGTGTTTGTCTTCTTGGTGGCAGCAGGACACTACTTGTGCTTGCCACCTCACCAGCTTGAACTGCACTTATGGGACTCGCCACGTCACCAAGTGTTACTGCAGTGCTGGTTTGACTATGACCGGAGTGTACTAGGCCGCTGGTGCTTGCCAGTTCACCAGAAGGAAAAGCGGCGCTTGTACTGCTCTGCTCCATATGAGGGACCTGCGGTTCCTGCACCTCAACAACAGCAGAAGATGATTGGGGTCGAGTATGCCTGACCTTGGCAGGGACCACAACTCTGTCGTCAGAGCTATCTGTCATGGAGCCGCTGACGTCTACAGGATTGTATTCTGAGCCTGAATCTGACAGATGAGTGACTTCCTCTTCACTATCTGTCATGCTCAGAAACGTGTAGGCCTCTTCACTACTGTACCTTCAATTTGCCATTTTGGGCTCTAAATTTAGTGGTACAGTAGTGAGACTCACAGGTAAAAAAGCTCCTGACTGTTAGCGACTGATTAAAACGCTACCAAAAAAACTGTTAGCGATCGCAGGGATCAGGCCTGACTCTGCGAACGCTGCAATTATGTGTTTAGTGTTTTGTAAGTGACAGTGATCGTTCGATACTGCACTTGGGTGGGCGGGGCTGGGCTGGGCAGAGGGGCAAAACGCAGGTGCTAGCAGGTATCTGGACTGATCCCGCTAACACTCCGTTTTTGGGAACCCTAAACTGCTGGGGACGCAAATATAGATCTGATTAGATCAGATATTGATCCATTCAGATACTATACCACTAATGGAGGTGTATGCTGCGTGCATGGGTGTTAGCGGTACTGGCACTAACCTGACGCTGCCTGGAGCGACACAGACCCTATCTGACCCTAAAACATAACTTGTATCACCCGCCGGGTGATCAGGTGGTTAAACCTTTATTAGGTAATAAACGGCGGGTGCCCTGACACTATAAAAAATAAACTAACTAACCAGCGTCACCCGTAACAGTTATACGGTGATCACTGGTGAAGGGGTTAACTGGGGGCAATCAGGGGGTTAAAACGTTGACGGCGGACCTAAATACTTACCTCCCTAACTAGCGTCACCTGTGACACTAATACAGCGATCAAAAAAACAATTGCTTAGTGACACTGGTGACGGGGGGTGATCAAGGGGTTAAAACTTTATTAGGGGGAGTTAGGGGGGTACCCTAGACCTAAAGGGGCCTAACACTAACTGCCCTACCACTTATAACTGTCACAAATGACACCAATGCAGTAATCAGAAAAAAAAAACTGCTATTGGTGTTACTGTGACAGGGGGTGCAGGGGGGTGAACGGGGGTTGATCGGGGGTGACTGGGGGGTGAAATGTGTGCCTAGAGTGTTCTCGCCCACGGGAGGAAAATCACATACCAGGTACGTGATTTTGCCTGCCCGTGCCATTCTGCCACAGTATATCTGCATTAGGTGGTCGGCAAGTGGTTAATGTAAGCTGAGGTGCAATTGTTAAGAGATATTTAGGCTTAGAAAAAAGCCAGGAACTTCCCTGGAGGAATATGTTAAAAAATAATGGCATTGGGGTACAGTGCTCTGAAAAAGTATTCACACCCCTTGACATTTTCCACATTTTGTCATGTTACAACCAAAAGTAAATTTATTTTATTGGGATTTTTTGTGATAGACCAACACAAAATGGCACATAATTGTGAAGTAGAAGGAAAATGATAAATGGTTTTCAACAATTTTTACGAATAAATGTTAAAAGTGTAGCATGCATTTGTATTCAGTCCCCCTGAGTGAATACTTAGTAGAACCACCTTTCGCTGCAATTACAGCTACAAGTCTTTTTGGGTATGCCTCTACCAGCTTTACACATCTAGAGAGTGAAATGTTTGCTTGAGCTCTGTCAGATTGGATGGAGAGCATCTGTGAACAGAAATTTTCAAGTCTTGCCTCATATTCTCAATTGGATTTAGGTCTGGACTTTGACTGGGCCATTGTAACACATGGATATACTTCGATCTAAACCATTCCATTGTAGCTCTGGCTGTGTGTTTAGGGTTGTTGTCCTGCTGGAAGATAAACCTCTGCCCCAGTCTCAAGTCTTTTGCAGACTCTAACAAGTTTTCTTCTAAGATTGCCCATGTATTTGGCTCCATCCATCTTCCCATCAACTGTGACCAGCTTCCCTGTCCCTGCTGAAGAAAAGCATCCCCACAACATGATGCTGCCACCACCATGTTTCACGGTGGGGATAGTGTGTTCAGGGTGATGTGCAGTGTTAGTTTACCGCCACACATAGCATTTTGCTTTTAGGCCAAAAAGTTCAATTTTGGTCTCATCTGACCAGACCAGAGCACCTTCTTCCACATGGCTGTGTCCCCCACATGGCTTCTCAAAAAACTGCAAATGGGATGTCTTATGGCTTTCTTTCAACAATGGCTTTCTTCTTGTCACTCTTCCATTAAGGCTAGATTTATGGAGTGCACGACTAATAGCTGTCCAGTGGACAGATTCTCCCAGAGCCGTGGATCTCTGCAGCTCCTCCAGAGTTACCATGGGCCTCTTGGTTGCTTCCCTGATTAATGATTTCCTTGCCCGGCCTGTCAGATTAGGTGAATGGTCATGTCTTGGTAGGTTTGTAGTTGTAACATACTCTTTCCATTTTCGGATGATGGATTGAAAATTGCTCCATTAGATGTTCAACGCTTGGGATTTTTTTTATAACCTACCCCTGCTTTAAACTTCTCCACAACTTTATCCCTGACCTGTCTGGTGTGTTCCTTGGCCTTTATGATGCTGTTTGTTCACTAATGTTCTCTAACAAACCTCTGAGGGCTTCACAGAACAGCTGTGTTTATACTGAGATTAAATTACACACAGGTGGACTCTATTTACTAATTAGGTAAGGTTTAAGGGGTATGAATACTTTTTCAAGGCATTGTAAATGAACACATAATGCATACTTCATAGCAAACAACACACGTATTATATCAATCAGTAGGCTCAGTTCACTAAGATATAACATGTGTTGTTTGGCATGAAGTCTGTTATTTTCAGTCATGTGACTAATATTATGAGAATGTCATTGCTAATAATAACAGTCGTTATGGCAAATAACGATTGTAATAGCACAGTGAATTGAGCCTATTCTCTCCAGTAAACTCAGTTCTCAGTGAAAAGTCAATATAATAACATCATTAAGTATGTTGTTTATTTTTGGCAACAATACAATCATTCTGCATGACTGAATGGTTATCTTTATTTTCTTATTTTCAAGTAAGTGACTACGCTATTAGCTTAAGTACATTATAAAATCATCACCTGACATAGAAAAATGACACATTTTAGGAAGGAACATATTATTTTTGGTGCATTCAGTCACCTAATTTGAGGGCTATTGCTATCATTTAAAGAACCAAAACATATGTTTTACATGTCTATATAAAAAATAAAGGCAGCGACATAAATACTAGAAGTCTGGTTAAACAAAATGAAAGAACTAGAACTTCTGATACATGAAGATAATTTTGACTTTGTGGGAATGACAGAAATCTGGTTTGACAGATAACAAAACTGGCTTGTGACTGTCCAGGGGAACTCCCTGTATCAAAAGGACAGGGTGGCTGGAGTTAGGGAATGGTGTGCTTTTATGTGAAGAGCCACTTGATAGTGAATAAGAGGCATGACATTGCTAATGGGGCCAGTGAGGAGGTGGAGTCTTTGTGGCTGGAGTTTCAAAGGAGCAAAACAAACAGTAAATTAATTGTGGATGTATACGATTGGTCCTACAACAATAAAGTGGAGGAGGAGACCCAACTTCCTTAACAGCTACAGATGGTGGGAATGTAGGGCAATGTTATAATCATGGGAGACTATAACTATGCTGATATTGATTGGGCAGACACAACTGTTCACCCAACTAGGGGATATCATTTATTGTATGCAATGTAGGACAACTTCTTGAGTCAGATGTTGGAAGCCCCAACTAAGGATAAGGATCTGCTGAACCTACTAATTGCAAATAGCACAGAGCTGATTGCAGATGTGGAATTAGGGGATCATTTAGGTAACAGTGATCACAGAGTAAATGCATTTGCCATAAATTATAGGAAAATAAGACATAATGGTAGGGGAAAATGAAAATGGTAGCTAATGGATTACCAACATCCCTAAACTACATGTATGTGGAAAAAACGTCAAAATGGGACTTTAATGGTACTGGGTCATTATTATATCAAGTGAATGAGAAATATTTCTTAGTATAAAAGTTAACAGATTAATAAAAATTGTGTAAAACGTTACAATACATTTAGAATTGGTAGAAAGAGGGCTCTTGAAACTGTACTCAAGTTGGAATCAACAAAGAACAAGGATGGAAATTGCTGAACCTCCAACGCGTTTCAAATTAGATTTTCTTCTTCGGGGTGCATACACATTACAGAAAAGGAAATCTTCTTAATGCATGAGTAAATCTTGGATAAAGAACCAAAATTAAAAATATTGGCTGCAATTGTTCTCCAGTGTCAACAGGGGGTGTTTAGACCAGTGCCCAAACAATAAGTCAAAAGTTTTTTCCGGTCATTCACCACAGCCAGGTGGAGATATATGCTAAAACAGGGAAGTCCATGTATTACCCACAGCTTTTAAATGCATAGTCACAGGAGATTATGAAGTAACGTTTTTCATGGCATGTATATATAGTATTACACCACCTGTGTATCTTCACTAGGCACATGAATATCACTTGTGACAGTCTATTCAATATCAGTTTTGGTGAATACATAAGGATAGAGTCACTGGATAAGGGAAGGGGATCTGTGCCACAGACTGCATTGAGCTGTGGTGTTTGAGTCAAGCTGTGTGGATGGTCTTGATAACTTGTGACAATCCATTCAATATTTGTCCTACATTAGAGCAATACACTCTTCTATATGGGATAACTTTGAGGTCTCCACCCATGACACAAGTGGACACTAATGAGAGGTACTTAATGAGGGAGTGGGCTGCTCCTCACCCAAAAGGATTAGCTCAGAATTACCTAAAAGTTCTCCCATATAGAAGAGTGTATTGCTTTCATGGTTCAGAGAAGCAGGATCTCCCAATCTATGGATAGTGTAGGACCCACTAATCATGGGGTACTTTGTCGCAGTCAGTGGGCTTAGCACCATATAGCAATATGGTGTGACCAAATCCCCATATTTTTTTGGTAATATTTTTTTAAATTGTTTAGGTGTTTTAAACTAGCCTTGCTGGAGGTAAGTGTCTTTTTTGCATGTGTGCACTGTAATATTTTGCTTTGTCAGTATTCAGTCACACCCCATACAAACAGCACTCCACCACCTTTCAACACATATGCTTACATCACCAATAGACCCATATTATAATATAGGTCATATGTGGTTAAAATCATCCAAATGGTCAGACCCCAATGGAAGTATGCTCCTAATCCCAGGGAATACACACATTGCTCCCTTAAAGGGGTCACAGTAGTCCAGGTTATAAACAGTGTTTCTCAGAAGAGGGGGAAGATACCCAATAGTGTAGTATTTTCATTACTAAAATAGTCAAAAATCACAAAATGAACACTCGCATATCATAAGTCAACAGACTCTCATAAAGCATCAATAAAAGCGGTTCACCGCTTGCTGTCTGATCTGCAGCTCATCCTGTAACCCGATCCTGAACCCGCATCTGCTCCAGTGTTTACCCGGCTTTCCTGACCTTGCTGCTGTCTCCAGTCCTGACCCCTTGGCTTGTCTTTGACCTGCTCTGTGTTCCTGTTTACTTGATCTCCTGTTGCCGATCCTGCCTGAACTTTGACCATTCTCTGCCTGCTGCCTCTGTCTGATTCATCCGCTGTTGTGGCTTGTCTGACCCTGCTCCTGCCTGCTGTCCTGCACTTGTGCGCACCTGCCTACAGTCCTGCACTTGTGCGCACCTGCCTACAGTCCTGCATCTGTGCACACCTGCCTGTTGCTTCCCAGTGTTCCTGCATCCACAGCAATCAGGCCTGTTCCTGCCCTGCCAAGCGGACATTATCTTCAGCCAAGCAAACCCTGCAGGCTCTCATACCCCACTGTGCTCCGAGGGTCACTGTTCCCACTCCAGTGATCCCTCTGCATGTCAGGCTCACCTCCAAGGTACATGTCAGTATCAGACAGCTATGCCTGAGCCTACAAGAGGGACCTTTCCCACAGATGAAGTATGTCAACACTTCTCCGCTCTTGCTCAATTGGTGGAATCTCTCTGGGACAGTTATACGCATCTGGAAGAGCGAGTGCAACTCCTGGGCACCCCTGCAAACCCTGTTACTGACCGGTTATCCTCAGAGACCATTACCATGGCTGCAGCAATAATGTGTCTTTCAGAGCCAAGGGTCCCTACCCCAGAGAAGTTCTCTGGAGACCGGAATAAATTTCAGGCATTCAGCAACGCCTGCGAACTATATTTCTCACTACAGCCCCTGACGTTTACCCAAGAGACCACCAAGGTGGGGTTTGTGATTTCTTTGCTACAAGGAGAGCCTCAGTCCTGGACCCATCATCTGCTAGAGGGTCACCATGTTGTACTGGACTCTTTGCAAACCTTCTTCAGTGCCATATCGTTACTTTATGATGATTCGCAGCGGTCTTCCACTGCAGAGGCTGTCCTTCATGCGCTCCAGCAAGGCCGCCGAGCGGTTAAGGACTATATCACGGACTTTAGATGCTGGAGCACAGATACCCAGTGGAATAGTGCAGCCCTGCGGCATCAGTTTTGTCTTGGCCTGTCCGAAGAATTAAAGGATGAACTAGCCCGGGTTGGTATACCTAGCTCCCTGGAAGCCTTGTTCTCCCTGACTATTCAGATGGATCGACGCTTTTGTGAGTGCAAGGCAGAGAGAGAAGCCTAGCTGACCCATTCCACCTGGACATTACCCCAAGTACCTGCCTCCACTTGCTCTGCTTCCTCTCACACTGCTCCAGCCCCCTCTGTGCCAAACAAACGGACTTCAGAACTCCCTGGACTTAAGCAGCTGGGGTTAATAAGGCCCTCTCTGTCCGCTGAGGAACGATTACACCAGCAGCAGAATCACCTTTGAATGAATAATAAATAATTCCGCGCCAGATAAAAATAATGTAGAAAATGAAAAAAATATGTGAAGCAGCTACACCATAAGCAAAAAATGAAAGAAATTCCATAAATGCATGAATGTGAAACAAGAGGGGTTGGGGAGCGCTAAATAATTGACCAAAAAATTAAATACATATATACCAAAGGAATCCTTAAAATGTGAGTAGATTCAAATGAAAAAATACCAGCCTGCCCATAAAAATAAACTTAGGTGAACAAAATTCATAAAACTGAATACCAGTGAATAATAATAATTATGCAATCGTGACTTGTGATGTCAAAAAAATATTATAAAATAATTATATATCAAATATAAATTAGCATCAATAACAAAGTCCATCCAGAATTGGTGCAAGATCCTGATGTAAATCTTTGATAACAAAAACGTGAGCAGCAAAATCCCTTCACCATCACTGAAAAAGATTCACCAATGTGCTCATGGAAATGGATGTCCGCTTACCAGATGGAGTTGACCAATTTAATTAAAAAAAGGTCAAATAGGCTTTAGCAAGATATTGCTTGCTGCAATGGAGAAAAAATATACCAGACTCTTGTCCTCACATCACAGGGTCTCACGCATGGGATATAAAATAGATGGAGAGGAACCGAACATAGTGTAATACCATTTATTAGGAATAAAAGTAAAAACAAAACATAGCCAAATGGCTACTCACATAGAAGGTGCCATCGCCCGGCACTGAGGCTGGAAAGCGTATCTAAGGATGAAGAAATCCGATCTGTGGGAGAAGTTTCCCGGATAATCACGGCAGCAGCGTGCGTTCCACCCTCGACGGACAGACGAACCACGGAGGCGGTACTTGGTCATGCAATTACATCACTTCCGGCCTCCGTGGTTCGTCTGTCCGTCGAGGGTGGAACTCACGCTGCTGCCGTGATTATCCGGGAAACTTCTCCCACAGATCGGATTTCTTCATCCTTAGATACGCTTTCCAGCCTCAGTGCCGGGCGATGGCACCTTCTATGTGAGTAGCCATTTGGCTATGTTTTGTTTTTACTTTTATTCCTAATAAATGGTATTACACTATGTTCGGTTCCTCTCCATCTATTTTATATCCCATGCGTGAGACCCTGTGATGTGAGGACAAGAGTCTGGTATATTTTTTCTCCATTGCAGCAAGCAATATCTTGCTAAAGCCTATTTGACCTTTTTTTAATTAAATTGGTCAACTCCATCTGGTAAGCGGACATCCATTTCCATGAGCACATTGGTGAATCTTTTTCAGTGATGGTGAAGGGATTTTGCTGCTCACGTTTTTGTTATCAAAGATTTACATCAGGATCTTGCACCAATTCTGGATGGACTTTGTTATTGATGCTAATTTATATTTGATATATAATTATTTTATAATATTTTTTTGACATCACAAGTCACGATTGCATAATTATTATTATTCACTGGTATTCAGTTTTATGAATTTTGTTCACCTAAGTTTATTTTTATGGGCAGGCTGGTATTTTTTCATTTGAATCTACTCACATTTTAAGGATTCCTTTGGTATATATGTATTTAATTTTTTGGTCAATTATTTAGCGCTCCCCAACCCCTCTTGTTTCACAGCAGAATCACCTTTGCCTGTACTGTGGGGGAGCTGGCCACTATGTATATGCCTGCCAAGCAAAGCTCCAGAGATGTCTATCTATATCCCCGTCCAGTTACCCCGCATCTGTTTCCAACACTACGCACCTGGCTCTCTCCATCACATTCCAACTTCCAGGAAGAACTGTTCCGGTCATGGCAATTATTGATTCTGGGACTTGCAGATGTTTTATCGACCTGAACTTTGCTCACCATCAACTCATTCCCCTCCGACCCGGGGCTCAAGGACTTTCCATTTTCCTAGCAGATGGGTCTCGCATCAAGTCAGGTCTGGTCACCCAGCAGACCCCTCCTTTATCTGTGATCTCTGCCACTAACCAGGAACTGTTAAGTTTGGATGCAATCGCGTCCCCGCTATTCCCAGTCATTCTAGGCCTACCATGGTTTCAGGCCCATAATCCACAAATTGACTGGGGTTCCAGAAATATCAAGTTCCAATCCCTCTACTTCCAGGAACATTGCCTGCCCACACCTCCTAGTGCTTCTGGCCTCCTACTATGTATGGAACCCGATCCGGAAGTACGTTCACTAGTACCTGAACCATACCATGAGTTTCTGGACATTTTTAGTAAACGGGGGGCTGAAACTCTCCCTCCTCACCACTCCTATGACTGCCCAATTGAGTTACTACCAGGGGCAGAGATTCCCTTCGGACAAATCTTTCCTCTCTCTGAGCGGGAGTTGGAGGTGCTGAAGGAAAATGTGGACGAAAACCTTAAAAGAGGATTCATCAGACCATCTACTTCTCCCGCAGGAGCAGGAATTGCTGAAAAAAAGGATCATACCTTACAGCCCTGTGTGGACTACAGGGAGTTGAATAAAGTTAAGAACCGGTACCCTTTGCCTCTGATACCCAAGCTCTTCCAAAGACTACGCACCACAGCTGTCTTCACCAAGCTGGATCTGCAAGGGACCTACAACTTGGTGTGAATTCGTGCAGGGGATGAGTGGAAGACTGCTTTCCATACTAGATTCGGCCACTATAAGTACTTAGTGATGCCCTTCAGTCTGTGTAACGCCCCTGCAACTTTTCAGCACTTCGTGAATAATATTTTCAGAGACTGCCTAGACTTTTTTGTCATTGTCTATCTGGATGACATCTTGATTTTCTCCTCATCCCTGGATCAACACCGAAAGCATGTTAAGACTGTATTCTACCGACTCCATCAACACGGACTATATGCCAAACCTGAAAAATGTGAATTTGAGCAGCAGAGTATTCAGTTCCTGGGTCTGGTGATCTCCACTGAGGGGTTCAAAATGGATCCGCAGATGATCACAGCTGTCCTGGATTAGCCTGCACCATCAGACAAGAAGGGGGTACAGCGGTTTGTTGGGTTTGCAAACTTTTACCGCAGGTTTGTCAAGGGGTTCTCCAACATCATTTCTCCAATCACACAGCTGACTAAGCCGAATGTCCGGTTCCATTGGAATTCCGAGGCCCAGATACCACCCTAAGAGGACTTTTTACTTCTGCCCCCATCTTGAGTCATCCGGATCTCTCCTTACCTTATCTACTCGAGGTGGACGCCTCAGAAACGGCAGTAGGAGTGGTCATTTCCCTGCGCTAGGGTCTAAAGAATTTGATGCATCCCATGGCCTTCTTCTCCCGTAAACTTTTTCCTGCCAAGAAGAATTATGATGTGGGTGACCAGGAACTCCTGGCTATTAAGGCTGCACTCGAGGACTGGAGGTACCTGCTGGAAGGGGCAGCACAACCCATACTTATATACACCGATCACAAGAATATGGAGTATCTGAGAACTGCCAAGCGCCTGAAGCCGTGTCAAGCATGATGGGTGCTATTTTTCTCCAGATTCTTGTCACATATCACCTACCAGCCAGGGTCAATGAACATCAAACCAGATGCCCTCTCCCGTATGTTTGATAATCCTAAAGAGACTTCAGTTCCTGATACCATCCTATCCCGCAACAACTTCCTTCTCCTTCAGTCTGATTTGATGCCCAGCCAAAGACAAGCCTCAGCGGGAATATCCAGTCCTCCTGGTATCATGTGCTGCCCAGGGATGGGTTACTTTGGAAGGGCATTAAAATTTTCATACCAGAGACTTTCCAGACAAAGGTACTCAGTCTTTGCCATGTTAATCATCTGGCTGGCCATTTTGGGGTCCACAAAACTCTTGAGCTGATTCAACGCATGTTCTGATGGCCGAACCTTGAGAAACACTGCAAAGAATATGTCAAGTCATGTACCAACTGTATTCAGAACAAGTCCACTAGAACTAAGTCTTGGGGGCTTCCAATCCCTGACCGACCATGGAGCATGATTGCTATGGACTTCATAGTAGAATTACCCCTGTATGAAGGATGCACGGCTATCTTTGTAGTTGTTGACCGCTTATCGAAGATGGCCCACTTTATACCATTGAAAAACACACCCTCTTCCATGGAAACTGCCCGGGTTTTCATCAGGGAAATTGTCTGATTGCACAGAATTGCAATAAACATAGTATCCTCCAGTTCACTTCCCGTTTCTGGAGAGCACTATGCAAGGTCTTGAAGAGTGATCTATATATGTCTTCTGCTTACCACCCACAGACTAACAGCCAGACCGAGAGGACAAACCAGACCCTCAAACAATATATCCGGTGCTTGACTACATTCATTCAAGACGATTGGGTAGGACTCTTGCCCTTAGCAGAATTCGCTTTTAACAACACCAGCCATTCTGTTACTGGCCGGTCCCTGTTTTTTGCCAACTATGGGTTCCATCCAGTCTTCTTACCTGACATTGTTCTGGAGTCTCTGGTCCCAGTAGTACAGAAAACTGTCGACTTCTTGAAACGAAACAGCAAGCTTCTGCAAGAAACTATGGTCAAGGCACAGGCAACCAACAGGAAAGCTTATGACCGGAAAAGAAGAGGTGAACTGTCTCTTCAGCCAGGTGACCAAGTATGGTTGTCAACTACCAACCTCAGCATGCCTGCCCTTCAAAAAAGCTGGCACCTAAATTTATTGGCCCTTTCCCGGTTTAAAGAAAACTAAACAAAGTTTCCTATGAACTTACCTTATCGGATTCACTCAAGGTTCATCCAGTTTTCCATGTGTCATTACTAAAGCCCACGATACCACACCCCTTCCGGGACAGGGGATCTGGCCCTCCAGAACCCGTAATAATTGATGGGGACCAGGAATATGAGGTGGAGGCTGTCCTTGATTGCAGAAGAAGGGGTAATCAACTACAGTATCTCATCAAATGGAAAGGGTATGGTCTGGAAGAAAACTCGTGGGAACCTCAGCAGGATGTTCATGCCCCAAGACTGATCTGGGCGTTTTTTCACAGCCATCCTCAGAAAAGAGTTCTGTTGGGCAGGTTGCCTTTAAGGAGGGGGCAATGTCATGAATGTACTGCGCATGGTGCTGCAACTGGCCATGGGCAAACAGGTCCATCGGGATGTGTTCCAGTCCACAGGCATTCAGCTGTGAATAGACGTGCGTCAATGTGCATGCGCGTGCACAGATCACACAGATCATGCACGCACGCACAGTAACGCAGCTTTGGCGCCCAGTGATCTTTAAAATGGGCCTTTTCAGAATGCATCCTTGCTGTCTGATCTGCAGCTCATCCTGTAACCCGATCCTGAACCCGCATCTTCTCCAGTGTTTACCCGGCTTTCCTGACCTCGCTGCTGTCTCCAGTCCTGACCCCTTGGCTTGTCTTTGGTCTGCTCTGTGTTCCTGTTTACTTGATATCCTGTTGCCGATCCTGCCTGAACTTTGACCATTCTCTGCCTGCTGCCTCTGTCTGATTCATCCGCTGTTGTGACCTGGCTTGTCTGACCCTGTCAATATATAAGAGATCACTATAAGATCAATATAATATATAATGTGTGACAACATTCTTGATAACCCTGCATGGTATAAAAAGATATCGCCTATTTCTATTACTCATTTTCAGCAGGCATTTTTCAAAATCATTGATAATCATTGATAAGGCATATAGACAACATATTATCTCCAAGGATACTAGGGACTTTCTCGAAATCACACACCTGTTATCCAAAACACATAAGGATCTACGTAACCCCCTGGACAACATATCATCTCAGGTATTAACAGTCTCACTTCAAGGGCCAGTAAGCTAGTGGATGACCATTTATGACCTCATGTGGAAAACCTCCCTATGTACCTGAAAGACACTATACATTTGTTAACGATTTTGGATGGTTTACATGTAGATGCCAATACAGTTCTCGTGTCTATCGATGTTGAATCTTTGTACTCATGTATACCACACAGTCAGGGCCTGCGAGATGTTTCCAGGTTCCTTGAAGCGAGAAGTGTGGAATATCATGAGTACAACCTCTTCGTACTTGAATGATTAGAATTTATACTTACACACAGCGCTTTTGTGTTTGACTGCTCCCATTACCTCCAGGTGCACGGGGTGGCTATGGGGACCACATGTGCCTCCACCTATGCCAACCTGTACCTGGGGGAGTGGGAGCGGTCAATATTTTGGTCTGACAAGTGCCAAAGATACATTGACAACATTCTAATCCTCTGGACCTGTCCACATGACATGCTAATCAAATTTGTCAATATTTATTTACCGTATTTATCGGCGTATAACACGCACAGGTGTATAACACGCACATTAATTTTAAGAGGGAAGTTTCAGGAAAAAAACTTACATTTTAAATAAGGAACTTTGAAACAAAATAAGGGTCAGTGCCCATCTGCAGTCTCACCATTGCCATCAATACAGCCTGATCAATGCCCATCTGCAGCCTCACAAGTGCCATCAAAGCAACCTCATAAGTCCACATCAATGCAGCAGCCTCACCATTGCCATCAATGCAGCAGCCTCACCATTGCCATCAGTGCAGCCTGATCGATGCCCATCTGCAGCCTAGGGGGGACAGGGAGGGGGGCGGGATGAGCGCAGACAGATTATATACAGTGAGAATCTCCTATGATAGACAGAACAGTGGTCCAATGGCGGCCCAGGAGACGGGACTTCCTATTACAGAGGCTGCCAAGTAAACAGGAGATTCTCACTGTATGTAATCTGACAGTGCTCGTCCCACCCCCTCCCTGTCCCCTCCGAGGCAGCTAAAATTGAAGTATTGGCGTATAACACGCACGTGCTATTTGCACCCGAGTTTTAGGGTGAAAAAGTGAGTGTTATACGCCAATAAATACAGTATTTACAATTTTTTTTTATTAAAGTATATACATTCTTGTGATATGATACAACAAAGAGTAGATCAATAACTGTCAAATATTTTAGGTACATAAAGAATCAGAGCGATATACCTAAAGGGCATTGATCTTACAGATCATGGCAACTTAAACTGGTATTGTATTAATTTAAGATAGCAGAATATGTCTATGAGTTTTCCAAGCTTCCCATTTACGATGAAACAGGTGCATTTTATCCTGTAGTGTATATAAAATCCTTTCCATCAGCATAACACCACCCACCCTATCTAGTATGGAGGACAGGGGTATTGCTGGGGACTTCCTGTGTAGAGCAATAGCCCACAAGGGCGATACACAAATAGTGTGTATTAATCTTTCCTCCGCAAAGGACACCTTGAATAGGGCATCCAATGAGACACATGGAGATTGTGAGATTTAGGGAAGTATCTGATATCGCTGAGGCTATAGAAGTTATTTTGTTCCATACTGGAGAGAGTAGTCCACACTCCCAAAATACGTGTTTGAAGGTACCCAAGAGTGGACATCCCCGAAAACAGAGTCCGGCTGTTCCCGTAATAATGGCTTAGAGTCTGGAAGGGGTATAATACCATCTGGTCAATACCTTAAAGGCAGTTTCTCTGACTGCTAGGGATTTTGTACATTTACGTAGATTATCAAACATTATATCCCAATCTTCCCGAGTAAACTGTGCATCACAGTCAGTTTCCCACTTGTTCCTATAAGGAAGCTCACTAGAGAAATAGGAAACTAATGCAGCTTTATAGAGGTCTGAAATGAGGCCTTTATCTCTGGGAGAGTCATGGCAAAGCCGTTCAAAGGATGTATAAGTGGAGAGTATGGGGAAAGGCTATAATGTGAGGTGTAAAAGTATCTTATTTGCACATAGTGATAATGTTCCTGATGCGGAATTTGTTTCTGCGAATGTAAGAGATCAAAAGTGGCAAATGCACCACCTATTTGGAGATCTGCTATGGTAAAAAGAGAATTAGTCTGCCACCATGAGAAGCTATCTGGGTCGTCAAAATCTGGGGTAAATGATGGTTCTCCTAGGAAGGATGAACCTTGAGGTGCAGATGAGATCAGACTAAATTTACTTTTATAGTGGTTCCAGAGGATTAAAGATTGAGTTACAATAGAATTAAGGGGGAAAAGTTTACAGTTAGAGGGTGACCATAAAGTATATGGGAGGCAATAAGAGCAGATGGAGTTGGATTCAAATTTCACCCAAGGTACCTTTGAGTTTGGGATATTCCATTGAATAATCTGAGAAAAGTGGGCTGCTAGAAAGTATAACCATAGATTAGGTAATCCTAGGCCACCAGTAGACTGAGATCTATATAAAACTTGTCTAGAGAATCTAGGTCTTTTGTCTTGCCAGATAAATCTATTAACATCTTCTTGTAGATTATTAATAAAGGTTTTTGGGATAATAAGGGGAAGGGCTCTAAAAAGGTATAAAAGTTTAGGTAACAGATTCATTTTGACAGCCGTGACTCTCCCCAATAATGAAATTTGATAGGAATGCCAGACTTTAAGTAAACTCCGGAGACGGGATACACATGGTGGATAGTTTGCAGCAAAAATAGAAGGTAACTGGGATGTGATGTATATGCCAAGATAAGGTATTTTGTCTGATTATTGGAAAGGAAAGGATCCTCCGGAGTGCCTTAGCAGCATGTATATTAATTTAGAGCGCTGTAGATTTTGAAATTTTGACTGAAAGCCCAGAGACAGAAGCGAATTTAGATAATATAGAGAATAAATTGGGCAGGGAGATTTGGGGATGGGTCAAAAAGAGCATAATGTCACCTGCATACATGCAGAGTTTAAATTGAGAAGATTCAGTGGGGTATCCAGTTATATCTGGGTGTTGTTTAATAGCTATTGCTAAGGGTTCTATAGCTGGGAAGAATAATAAAGGTGACAAGGGACATCCCTGTTGGGTACCCCTGTCCAGTGTAAAGAAGTCCGAGTTGCAACCTGGTAATTTCATTCTAGTTTTGGGAAGGTGTTAAAGAGCTTGTACACCAGTCAAAAAATCATCTTTAACCACTTGCTTACTAGGCACTTAAACCCCCTCCTATCCAGACCAATTTTCAGCTTTCAGTGCTCTCACATTTTGAATGACAATTACTCAGTCATGCAACCCTGTACCCAAATGATTTTTTTGTCCTTTTTTTCATACAAATAGAGCTTTATTTTGGTGGTATTTGATCACCTCTGGGTTTTTTATTTTTTGCACTATAAATGAAAAAAGACCGAAAATTTTGAAAAAAAACGCATTTTTCCTAATTTCTGTGATAAAATTTTGCAAATTCGTAATTTTTCTTCATAAATTTTGGCCACAATTTATACTGCTACATATCTTTGGTAAAAATAACCAAATATTTGTGGAAATTATTTGGTCTGTGTGAAAGTTTTAGAGTCTACAAGCTATGGTGCAAATCATAAAAAAATTATCACATCTGATGTATTGGTGGCCCTGAGACCCTATCAAGCCAGGAAAGTACAAATGCCCCCCAAATAACCCCTTTTTGGAAAGTAGACATTTCAATGTATTTAGTTAGAGGCATGGTGAGTTATTTGAAGTTGTATTTTTTTCCCACAATTCTTTGCAAAATTGAGATTTTTTTTTCCCCCACAAAATTGTCATTGTAATAGCTTATTTCTCTCACATGGCATGTGTATACCACAAATGACACCCCAAAATACATTCTGCTACTCCTCCTGAGTATTACGATACCACATGTGTGGGACTTTTTCACTGCCTGGCCACATACAGAGGCCCAGCATGCATGGAGCACCATCAGGTGTTCTAGGAGCATAAATTACACATCACATTTCTCAACCACCTATTACACTTTTGAAGGCCCTGGAGCACCAGGACAATGGAAACACCCACAAAATGACCCCATTTTGGAAAGCTAACACCCCAACGTATAATCTATGAGGCATAATGAGTCTTTTGAATGGTTTATTTTTTTCCAGAATTTTTTGGAAATTGTGGAAAAAAATGAAAACGCATTTTTTTTTACACAAAGTTGTCCGTTTATAAGATATTTCCAACACATAGCATTTAGATAGCAAAAATGACACCCCAAAATACATTCTGCTACTCCTCCTGAGTATTACGATACCACATGTGTGGGACTTTTTCACTGCCTGGCCACATACAGAGGCCCAACATGCAAGGAGCACCATCAGGTGTTCTAGGAGCATAAATTACACATCACATTTCTCAACCACCTATTACACTTTTGAAGGCCCTGGAGCACCGGGACAATGGAAACACCCACAAAATGACCCCATTTTGGAAAGCCAATCCCCTAATGTATAATCTATGAGGCATAATGAGTCTTTTGAATGGTTTATTTTTTTCCAGAATTTTTTGGAAAATGTGGAAAAAAATGAAAACGCATTTTTTTTACACAAAGTTGTCCGTTTATAAGATATTTCCAACACATAGCATTTGGATAGCAAAAATGACACCCCAAAATACATTCTGCTACTCCTCCTGAGTATGGCAACACCACATGTGTGAGACTTCTACACAGCCTGGCCACATACAGAGATCCAACATGCAAGGAACACCATAAGGTGTTCCAGAGACACATAGCATGCACATACCAAGAATTACACCCCAAAATACATTATGCTGAGCAAAGCGTAAACAAAAGATTACCTGTGGTTGTAGTAGCGCAGTTGTACACAGGAGGATAGCACTGGTCCAGGCAGCAGGCAGGGACTTGGTCAGCAGCGGTGAACACAATTGTCCAGGCAGCAGGCAGGGTTACTGTCCATACAAAGTCCAGGGTCAGTGCAGGCAGAGATATTGTCCGCAGTGCCAAAAATATTGGTCCTGGTAGTAGGCAGGTCCATGTGGTGTGGTCAGTGCAGTGCGACAGGCAGAGGCATGACGGCAGTAAGTCCTATAGGCAGAAGTAGGGCCTCGTTCAGGACAGAATGGGGACAGGGGTAGAGGCTTCTCCCACCCAAATCTCTTTGAAGCCTCCAAGTCTCCAGACCCTAATCTAGGATTGAGAAAACAAAAAAAATGTTTTCTTCATCCAGAAAAACAATTCTGGAGCCCCTCACATATGTGAGACCCCTGTGTTGAATCCCACTAGTCCAGTATCAGGGTACAAGATCAGTCCAAGAGGCAGGCAAATATCATGGTCAAACAGTCCAAGGTCAGTTCCAGATCAGGCAGATGTATGTACAGAATCGTTAGGCAGAAGCATGGTCGAATAACAGTCCAGGGTCAGTTCCAGATCAGGCAGAGGTATGTGCAGAATCGTTAGGCAGAAGCATGGTCGAATAACAGTCCAGGGTCAGTTCCAGATCAGGCACAGGTATGTACAGAATCGTTAGGCAGAAGCATGGTCAAATAACAAGCCAGGGTCAGTTACAGAGGAGGCAGTGGCATAAGGGGTGTGAGGGTAAATTGCAGGAACGGAGGCTTACATTTACCATACTTCACTAATAATTTAGTGAAGTATGGTAACGACGAAAACATTCACCTATGCAGAGGCCTGGTTCAGAAGGACATTGTGCACAATAATAAGATGTGTCTCTTCTGAATCCTGCTCTGGTACACACCTTACATTTTTTTTGCCGTCGTTGGCCTGTTGGTTTGGGAGGGATCTTATCGGGAAAGTGGCGTTCGGAGAGTCAACTTAGAACATCTGATCGGATATTTTCCAGGGGGCCGTTCGGGAATGTAAGGGCAGTGAAAACTTCCTCCTGGTAGCCAAGGAAGCGTTTGAGGTTTTGGGTGGAGGTACGATAAATGACATATGAATTGTAGAGGGCCAAATGAAAAAAATAAATTGCGACTTTCTTATACCAATGGTATGTCCGTCTTGTAGCAAGGTACAGTTCCAGAATCTGGTCATTCAAGTCAACTCCCCCCATAAACAAATTATAATCAAAGATGCATTTAGGTTTCTGTATGGGGCCATTTCTTCTGGGGATTTCCATAAAGGTATCATCGTGGATTGAAGATAACATGTACACATCTCTTTTGTCTCTCCACTTCACTGCCAAAATCAGAGGCCCAACATGCATAGAGCACCATCAGGTGTTCTAGGAGCATAAATTACACATCACATTTCTCAACCAGCTAATACACTTTTGAAGGCCCTGGAGCACCAGAACAATGGAAACACCCACAAAATGACCCCATTTTGGACAGCTAACACCCCAACGTATAATCTATGAGGCATAATGAGTCTTTTGAATGGTTTATTTTTTTCCAGAAGTTTTTGGAAAATGTGGAAAAAAATGAAAACGCATTTTTTTTACACAAAGTTGTCCGTTTATAAGATATTTCCAACACATAGCATTTAGATAGCAAAAATGACACCCCAAAATACATTCTGCCACTCCTCCTGAGTATTACGATACCACATGTGTGTGACTTTTTCACTGCCTGGCCACATACAGAGGCCCAACATGCATGGAGCACCATCAGGTGTTCTAGGAGCATAAATTACACATCACATTTCTCAACCAGCTATTACACTTTTGAAGGCCCTGGAGCACCAGGACAATGGAAACACCCACAAAATGACCCCATTTTGGAAAACTAACACCCCAACGTATAATATATGAGGCATAATGAGTCTTTTGAATGGTTTATTTTTTTCCAGAAGTTTTTGGAAAATGTGGAAAAAAATGAAAACGCATTTTTTTTACACAAAGTTGTCCGTTTATAAGATATTTCCAACACATAGCATTTAGATAGCAAAAATGACACCCCAAAATACATTCTGCTACTCCTCCTGAGTATTACGATACCACATGTGTGGGACTTTTTCACTGCCTGGCCACATACAGAGGCCCAACATGCATGGAGCACCATCAGGTGTTCTAGGAGCATAAATTACACATCACATTTCTCAACCACCTATTACACTTTTGAAGGCCCTGGAGCACCGGGACAATGGAAACACCCACAAAATGACCCCATTTTGGAAAGCTAGCACCCCAACGTATGATCTATGAGGCATAATTAGTCTTTTGAATGGTTCATTTTTTTCCAGAAGTTTTTGAAAAATGTGGAAAAAAAAATGAAAACGCATTTTTTTTACACAAAGTTGTCGGTTTATAAGATATTTCCAACACATAGCATTTGGATAGCAAAAATGACACCCCAAGATACATTCTGTTACTCCTCCTGAGTATGGCGATACCACATGTGTGAGACTTCTACACAGCCTGGCCACATACAGAGACCCAACATGCAAGGAACACCATCAGGTGTTCCAGGGACACATAGCATGCACATACCAAGAATTACACCCCAAAATACATTATGCTGAGCAAAGCGTAAACAAAAGATTACCTGTGGTTGTAGTAGCGCAGTTGTACACAGGAGGATAGCACTGATCCAGGCAGCAGGCAGAGACTTGGTCAGCAGCGGCGAACACAATTGTCCAGGCAGCAGGCAGGGTTACTGTCCATACAAAGTCCAGGGTCAGTGCAGGCAGAGATATTGTCCGCAGTGCCAAAAATATTGACCTGGTAGTAGGCAGGTCCATGTGGTGTGGTCAGTGCGACAGGCAGAGGCATGACGGCAGTAAGTCCTACAGGCAGAAGTAGGGCCTCGTTCAGGACAGAATGGGGACAGGGGTAGAGGCTTCTCCCACCCAAATCTCTTTGAAGCCTCCAAGTCTCCAGACCCTAATCTAGGATTGAGAAAACAAAAAAATTGTTTTCTTCATCCAGAAAAACAATTCTGGAGCCCCTCACATATGTGAGACCCCTGTGTTGAATCCCACTAGTCCAGTATCAGAGTACAAGATCAGTCCAAGAGGCAGGCAAATATTATGGTCAAACAGTCCAAGGTCAGTTCCAGATCAGGCAGATGTATGTACAGAATCGTTAGGCAGAAGCATGGTCGAATAACAGTCCAGGGTCAGTTCCAGATCAGGCAGAGGTATGTGCAGAATCGTTAGGCAGAAGCATGGTCGAATAACAGTCCAGGGTCAGTTCCAGATCAGGCACAGGTATGTACAGAATCGTTAGGCAGAAGCATGGTCAAATAACAAGCCAGGGTCAGTTACAGAGGAGGCAGTGGCATAAGGGGTGTGAGGGTAAATTGCAGGAACGGAGGCTTACATTTACCATACTTCACTAATAATTTAGTGAAGTATGGTAACGACGAAAACATTCACCTACGCAGAGGCCTGGTTCAGAAGGACATTGTGCACAATAATAAGATGTGTCTCTTCTGAATCCTGCTCTGGTACACACCTTACATTTTTTTTGCCGTCGTTGGCCTGTTGGTTTGGGAGGGATCTTATCGGGAAAGTGGCGTTCGGAGAGTCAACTTAGAACATCTGATCGGATATTTTCTGGGGGGCCGTACGGGAATATAAGGGCAGTGAAAACTTCCTCCTGGTAACCAAGGAAGCGTTTGGGGTTTTGGGTGGAGGTACGATAAATGACATATGAATTGTAGATGGCCAAATGAAAAAAATAAATTGCGACTTTCTTATACCAATGGTATGTCCGTCTTGTAGCAAGGTACGGTTCCAGAATCTGGTCATTCAAGTCAACTCCCCCCATAAACAAATTATAATCAAAGATGCATTTAGGTTTCTGTATGGGGCCATTTCTTCTGGGGATTTCCATAAAGGTATCATTGTGGATTGAAGATAACATGTACACATCTCTTTTGTCTCTCCACTTCACTGCCAAAATCAGAGGCCCAACATGCATAGAGCACCATCAGGTGTTCTAGGAGCATAAATTACACATCACATTTCTCAACCAGCTAATACACTTTTGAAGGCCCTGGAGCACCAGAACAATGGAAACACCCACAAAATGACCCCATTTTGGACAGCTAACACCCCAACGTATAATCTATGAGGCATAATGAGTCTTTTGAATGGTTTATTTTTTTCCAGAAGTTTTTGGAAAATGTGGAAAAAAATGAAAGCGCATTTTTTTTACACAAAGTTGTCCGTTTATAAGATATTTCCAACACATAGCATTTAGATAGCAAAAATGACACCCCAAAATACATTCTGCTACTCCTCCTGAGTATTACGATACCACATGTGTGTGACTTTTTCACTGCCTGGCCACATACAGAGGCCCAACATGCATGGAGCACCATCAGGTGTTCTAGGAGCATAAATTACACATCACATTTCTCAACCACCTATTACACTTTTGAAGGCCCTGGAGCACCGGGACAATGGAAACACCCACAAAATGACCCCATTTTGGAAAGCTAGCACCCCAACGTATGATCTATGAGGCATAATGAGTCTTTTGAATGGTTCATTTTTTTCCAGAAGTTTTTGAAAAATGTGGAAAAAAAAATGAAAACGCATTTTTTTTACACAAAGTTGTCGGTTTATAAGATATTTCCAACACATAGCATTTGGATAGCAAAAATGACACCCCAAGATACATTCTATTACTCCTCCTGAGTATGGCGATACCACATGTGTGAGACTTCTACACAGCCTGGCCACATACAGAGACCCAACATGCAAGGAACACCATCAGGTGTTCCAGGGACACATAGCATGCACATACCAAGAATTACACCCCAAAATACATTATGCTGAGCAAAGCGTAAACAAAAGATTACCTGTGGTTGTAGTAGCGCAGTTGTACACAGGAGGATAGCACTGGTCCAGGCAGCAGGCAGGGACTTGGTCAGCAGCGGCAAACACAATTGTCCAGGCAGCAGGCAGGGTTACTGTCCATACAAAGTCCAGGGTCAGTGCAGGCAGAGATATTGTCCGCAGTGCCAAAAATATTGACCTGGTAGTAGGCAGGTTCATGTGGTGTGGTCAGTGCGACAGGCAGAGGCATGACGGCAGTAAGTCCTACAGGCAGAAGTAGGGCCTCGTTCAGGACAGAATGGGGACAGGGGTAGAGGCTTCTCCCACCCAAATCTCTTTGAAGCCTCCAAGTCTCCAGACCCTAATCTAGGATTGAGAAAACAAAAAAATTGTTTTCTTTATCCAGAAAAACAATTCTGGAGCCCCTCACATATGTGAGACCCCTGTGTTGAATCCCACTAGTCCAGTATCAGGGTACAAGATCAGTCCAAGAGGCAGGCAAATATCATGGTCAAACAGTCCAAGGTCAGTTCCAGATCAGGCAGATGTATGTACAGAATCGTTAGGCAGAAGCATGGTCGAATAACAGTCCAGGGTCAGTTCCAGATCAGGCAGAGGTATGTGCAGAATCGTTAGGCAGAAGCATGGTCGAATAACAGTCCAGGGTCAGTTCCAGATCAGGCACAGGTATGTACAGAATCGTTAGGCAGAAGCGTGATCAAATAACAAGCCAGGGTCAGTTACAGAGGAGGCAGTGGCATAAGGGGTGTGAGGGTAAATTGCAGGAAAGGAGGCTTATATTTACCATACTTCACTAATAATTTAGTGAAGTATGGTAACGACGAAAACATTCACCTACGCAGAGGCCTGGTTCAGAAGGACACTGTGCACAATAATAAGATGTGTCTCTTCTGAATCCTGCTCTAGTACACACCTTACATTTTTTTTGCCGTCGTTTGCTCGTTGGTTTGGGAGGGATCTTATCGGGAAAGTGGCGTTCGGAGAGTCGACTTAGAACATCTGATCGGATATTTTCTGGGGGCTGTTCGGGAATGTAAGGGCAGTGAAAACTTCCTCCTGGTAGCCAAGGAAGCATTTGGGGTTTTGGGTGGAGGTACGATAAATGATATATGAATTGTAGATGGAGAAATGAAAAAAATAAATTGCGACTTTCTTATACCAATGGTATGTCCGTCTTGTAGCAAGGTACGGTTCCAGCATCTGGTCATTCAAGTCAACTCCCCCCATAAACAAATTATAATCAAAGATGCATTTAGGTTTCTGTATGGGGCCATTTCTTCTGGGGATTTCTATGAAGGTATCATCGTGGATTGAAGATAACATGTACACATCTCTTTTGTCTCTCCACTTCACTGCCAAAATCTCGTTGTTTCTTAGACTTGCCGTTTCTCCTTTTCTCAATTTTTTATTGACCAGACTTTGAGGAAAGCCCTTCCGGTTCTTTTTAACGGTACCACATGCAGGCATCTTCTTCCGATGAAGGTTGTGGAACAGGGGCAGAGATGTGTAGAAGTTATCTACATACAGGTGGTAGCCTTTCTCCAGTAGGGGCTATGTGAGGTCCCAAACAATTTTCCAACTTGATCCCAAGTAGTCTGGGCAATTAGGGGGTTGCAGCTGGGTGTCCTTTCCTTCGTACACTTTGAAGGCATACAAGTAACCTGTGACTCGGTCACATAATTTGTATACCTTCACCCCATAGCGGGCACTTTTACTGGGAATATATTGTTTTATTTTAAGCCTGCCACTAAACTTAACAAGGGACTCGTCCACACATATGTTTTTGTCCGGGGTAAACAGCAGGGGGAATAGTGCAGAAAAATAATTTAAAAGTGGCCGAATTTTGAAAAGTCTGTCATAGTTTGGGTCATTTCGGGGAGGGCACTGGGTTACATAGTTACATAGTAAGTGAGGTTGAAAAAAGACACAAGTCCATCAAGTCCAACCTATGTGTGTGATTATGTGTCGGTATTTCATTACATATCCCTGTATGTTGCGGTCATTCAGGTGATTATCTAATAGTTTCTTGAAGCTTTCAATGCTCCCCGCTGAGACCACTGCCTGTGGAAGGGAATTTCACATCCTTGCCGCTCTTACAGTAAAGAACCCTCTACGTAGTTTAAGGTTAAACCTCTTTTCTTCTAATTGTAATGAGTGGCCACGAGTCTTATTAAACTCTCTTCTGTGAAAAAGTTTTATCCCTATTGTGGGGTCACCAGTACAGTATTTGTAAATTGAAATCATATCCCCTCTCAAGCATCTCTTCTCCAGAGAGAATAAGTTCAGTGCTCGCAACCTTTCCTCATAACTAAGATCCTCCAGACCCTTTATTAGCTTTGTTGCCCTTCTTTGTACTCGCTCCATTTCCAGTACATCCCTCCTGAGGACTGGTGCCCAGAACTGGACAGCATACTCCAGGTGCGGCCGGACCAGAGTCTTGTAGAGCGGGAGAATTATCGTTTTATCTCTGGAGTTGATCCCCCTTTTAATGCATGCCAATATTCTGTTTGCTTTATTAGCAGCAGCTTGGCATTGCATGCCATTGCTGAGCCTATCATCTACTAGGACCCCCAGGTCCTTTTCCATCCTAGATTCCCCCAGAGGTTCTCCCCCCAGTGTATAGATTGCATTTATATTTTTGCCACCCAAATGCATTATTTTACATTTTTCTACATTGAACCTCATTTGCCATGTAGTCGCCCACCCCATTAATTTGTTCAGGTCTTTTTGCAAGGTTTCCACATCCTGCGGAGAAGTTATTGCCCTGCTTAGCTTAGTATCGTCTGCAAATACAGAGATTGAACTGTTTATCCCATCCTCCAGGTCGTTTATAAACAAATTAAATAGGATTGGTCCCAGCACAGAACCCTGGGGAATCCCACTACCCACCCCTGACCATTCTGAGTACTCCCCATTTATCACCACCCTCTGAACACGCCCTTGTAGCCAGTTTTCAATCCATGTACTCACCCTATGGTCCATGCCAACGGACCTTATTTTGTACAGTAAACATTTATGGGGAACTGTGTCAAATACTTTTGCAAAATCCAGATACACCACGTCTACGGGCCTTCCTTTATCTAGATGGCAACTCACCTCCTCATAGAAGGTTAATAGATTGGTTTGGCAAGAACGATTCTTCATGAATCCATGCTGATCACTGCTAATGATATCATTCTTATTACTAAAATCTTGTATATAGTCCCTTATCATCCCCTCCAAGAGTTTACATACTATTGATGTTAGGCTAACTGGTCTGTAATTCCCAGGATGTTTTTTGGGCCCTTTTTAAATATTGGTGCTACATTGGCTTTTCTCCAATCAGATGGTACCATTCCAGTCAATAGACTGTCTGTAAAAATTAGGAACAACGGTCTGGCAATCACCTGACTGAGTTCCCTAAGTACCCTCGGATGCAAGCCATCTGGTCCTGGTGATTTATTAATGTTAAGTTTCTCAAGTCTAATTTTAATTCCGTCCTCTGTTAACCATGTAGGTGCTTCCTGTGTTGTGTCATGAGGATTAACACTGCAGTTTTGGTTACTGAAGCCCCCCGATTCACTCGTGAATACTGAGGAGAAGAATAAATTCAATACCTTTGCCATCTCCCCATCCTTTGTAACCAGATGTCCTTCCTCATTCTTTATGGGGCCAATATCGTCTGTCCTCCCTTTTTTACTGTTTACATACTTAAAGAATTTCTTGGGATTTTTTTTGCTCTCCTCCGCTATGTGTCTTTCATGTTCTATCTTAGCCGTCCTAATTGCACCCTTACATTTCTTATTGCATTCTTTATAAAGTCTGAATGCTGAGGATGATCCCTCCACCTTGTATTTTTTGAAGGCCTTCTCCTTTGCTTTTATATGCATTTTTACATTGGAGTTAAGCCATCCAGGATTTTTGTTCGCTCTTTTAAATTTATTACCCAATGGGATACATTGGCTAATGCCCTTATTTAATATGCTCTTAAAGCAAACCCATCTCTCCTCCGTATTCTTTGTTCCTAATATTTTATCCCAATTTATGCCTTTTAGCAAGGTTTGTAGTTTAGGGAAGTTGGCTCTTTTGGGTATTGTCGTTGAAATGAAGAAACCTCAATATCATGAGGTATCTGTTTCTGGGCATTACCTTGGAGTATACTGGCATGTGTTGGAGGGGGTGGGTTGACCAATAGGACAGCAAAGTGTTTTTTTTGTGAGTCCCATGTTAAATGTGAGCCCTAAAAAAACCTTCAAGTCCTCCACTGTTAGGTCTCTCCACTCATAGGGACGGGCATAGTAGGACGTTGGATTATTCGAAATGAATTGCTGTGCATAAAGGTTGCACTGGGCCACAATATTTGACAGCATGTCCTCTGTAAAAAATAAATAAAAAAAATCTATTGGGGAAAAATTCTCCGTGTTCACCTGGACTCCTGGCTGGGCAGTGAAAGGGGGAATGTTGGCTTCTCCTGAATTAGGAGGAAGCCACAAGGGGTTCTGCAGGGCATAGGGAAGGCTGGCTTGGGTCCTTGGCCTTTCTTGCCGAGGCACTGCGGTGCTGGTGGATGGCACTGCGGTGCTGGTAGATGCCACTGCCTCCCCACCAGAACGCCTTTGTTTGGTGGGCCGAATCTCTTCCTCCTCTGAGTCACTCAGTGTTCCACTACTGAGGACTGGCTCATAATTTATGTCCGACTCAGAATCGGAGTTGGAAAGGGAATCCGAAAAAGAGAGCTCCCCGTTGCTCTCGTCGGCCTGGGACAGTATTTGGTACGCCTCCTCGGCGGAAAAGCTTCTTTTGGCCATGGTTGCTAAGCCTGCACTGATGGGCACTGATGAGATGGCACTGATGAGCACAGATGGGCACTGAGGTGGCACAGAGGGGCACTGATGAGGTGGAACAGATGTGCACTAATGAGGTGGAACAGATGTGCAGATGTGCACTGATGAGGTGGCACTGGTAGGCACTGATGAGGTGGCACAGGTGGGCACTGATGAGGCGGCACAGGTGGGCACCTGATGAGGCGGCACAGGTGAGCACTGATGAGAAGGCACAGGTGGGCACTGATGAGGTGGCACAGGTGGGCACTGATGAGGTGGAACAGATGTGCACTAATGATGTGGAACAGATGTGCAGATGTGCACTGATGAGGTGGAACAGATGTGCAGATGTGCACTGATGAGGTGGCACTGGTGTGCACTGATGAGGTGGCACTGGTGGGCACTGATGAGGCGGCACAGGTGGGCACTGATGAGGCGGCACAGGTGGGCACTGATGAGGTGGAACAGATGTGCACTGATGAGGTGGAACAGATGTGCACTAATGAGGTGGAACAGATGTGCAGATGTGCACTGATGAGGTGGCACAGATGGGCACTGATGAGGCGGCACAGGTGGGCACTGATGAGGCGGCACAGGTGCGCACTGATGAGGTGGAACAGATGTGCACTGAGATGGAACAGATGTGCACTGATGAGGTAGCACAGATGTGCACTGATGAGGTGGCACAGCTGGGCACTGATGGGGTGGCACAGCTGGGGCGGCACAGATGGAGCGGCACAGATGGGGCGGCACAGATGGAGCGGCACAGATGGGGTGGCACAGATGGAGCAGCACAGATGGGCACTGATGAGGCGGCACAGATGTGCACTGAGGCAGCACAGATGGGCACTGATTGGCACAGGTGGGCACTGATGAGGTGGTACAGGTGGGCACTGATGAGGTGGCACAGGTGGGCACTGATGAGGTGGCACAGGTGGGCAGTGATTGTGCAGATGCGCAGCTGGACACTGATCACCACTGGGCAAACAGGTGGGCACCGATTGGCACAGGTGGGCACCGATTGGCACTGTACTGATGGTGCACTGTACTGATGGGGCACCAAAAATTTTGAGATCATTGTTAAGGACCGATATTGACCTGTAGTTTTGTGGGAGTGAATGGTCTTTAAGGGGTTTTGGTAATAAGGACATATTGGCCAAGGTCACTTCACTCAGGAAATGATCACCGTTAAGAATTCTGTTAAACATAGTGGTTAAGCGTGGGGTTAAAATAGGGGCATGGTGTTTATAGTAACTAGCAGTAAACCCATCTGGGCCTGGAGCAACCAAATGCTTTAAGGGTTTGATTACTCCAAGTATTTCTTCCTCTGTAAAGGGTGCATTAAGAGATTCTAATTGAGAAGGTGACAGGGAAGGAAGAGGAAGGGAGGTTAGCCAATTGAGTGATGCAACTGTAAAGGAAATTTGTAAGTTCTGTATATAATTGTATTCTATTTTGTATGTATTGCACACTGGCCTCACTATGACATGACACTAATAATGTTTTCATTACATGTTTGCATTCTTTCAAGTCCTGATTAGAATTAGTCTGCCTATGATACGCCCCTTGTTACCATAAACGTACAATTGTAATATTAATGTGTTACCTACGTAATCATGTGTAAAATACCTTCAATTGCATCATAATAAAGCAGAACAGTTATTTGGAAAGATGCAGAGTGTATCTTTTGTGTCTGTTCCCTACTGCAGTAGTTATTAATTTGGAACCACTAATCAATATGAGGATAAATGTTTCCTATCTATAAAATAGGTATTGATACCTGTAAACGCAAACACACAAGTTCATATAATACAGGAGATATAAAGGGCTGAGCAACTTAGTCCATGATGGACAGGCTGGCAGTTCAAGGGTTAAGCAGTAACTGGCAGTGCAGTAGTTAAAATCAGCTGGTTAACAAGGCAGCTGCTGTCTTCAGAGAGCTGGCTCTGTGATGGGTAAGAGAAGGGTAGAGAAGGAGGCGCCACCTGAGTGTAGTATTAACAACTGTTATTTATTGACACCAGGTAAAATAACACTTACAGGATAAAAACATATAAAAAGGCTCATCTGTATTAGTGTGCGGTCCTCAGTATGCCCTCTGGTCCTGTTCTGGTGACACTGCAGGGACGCTGGGCTGCAGAGCATGGGTTACCAGCTGGGAGCTCCTTCTGCGGCCATCAGAAAGAGGCTAGGGCTGGCGTGGAGTGCACGTGACATCCCAGATTGTCCGATAGCTTCTGGGATCAGTATCCAGGGGAGGGATCATCCAGGGAGGAGGGCTGTGGAGAGTTTAGAAAAGGCTACGCGCTCAGAGCCACTAAACCTGCAATAGGCCTAATTGGGAAGTGTCTGCACTGTGCTATTTATAGGCTGGCAGTTCAAGGGTTAAGCAGTAACTGGCAGTGCAATAGTTAAAATCGGCTGGTTAACAAGGCAGCTGCTGTCTTCAGAGAGCTGGCTATGTGATGAGTAAGAGAAGGGTAGAGAAGGAGGCGCCACCTGAGTGTAGTATTAACAACTGTTATTTAATGACACCAGGTAAAATAACACTTACAGGATAAAAACATATAAAAGGGCTCATCTGTATTAGTGTGCGGTCTTCAGTATGCCCTCTGGTCCTGTTCTGGTGACACTGCAGGGATGCTGGGCTGCAGAGGATGGGTTACCAGCCGGGACCTCCTTCTGCGGCCATCAGAAAGAGGCTGGGGCTGGCATGGAGCGCACGTGATGTCACAGAGTCCGATTGCTTCTGGGATCAATATCCAGGGGAGGGATCATCCAGGGAGGAAGGCTGTGGAGAGTTTAGAAAAGGCTACGCACTCAGAGCCACTGCTCCTTCAATAGGCCTAATTGGGAAGTGTCTGCACTGTGCTATTTATAGGCCAGCACCGTGGGACAACAGGTCCCAGCGTCTGCTGACAGAAGCACAGCACCGACTGTGGACAGGAGGGCCACTACAAGATAATACAATATACACAGAATAAAAAGAAGGTTATACACTAGTGAATAGGGAATGACATGAAAAAATAGGAATGAGGAGAAGAAGTACATGGTGATAAACATGGAAGCGATAATAACAATGATAATAAAAAAAGGTAATAAAAATGGGGGCGAAAAATAAAGGTAAGTATAAGAATGAGGATAACAGCGAGAAATAATAATATTTCCCATGGTAATAATTCAAAATTAGAATAAAACTAAAAATAAAGATAAAAATAAAATAAAAATAAAAATAAATATAAAAATAAGAATACAAATAAAAATAAAAATAAAATAAATATAAAGATAAAAATAAAAATAAAAATAGAAATAAGAATAATAATAACAGAAAGTAGTAAATAAGAAATATAAGAATAAGAAAGAAAAAAAGGGGAAAGGAGGAATAAAGCTAAAAATAAACCTAGGAGTTAAATGAAAATGATGATGAGGATGGAGTAGAAAAAATAATAATAGTAAAGAGAAAAAGAAAAAATGGTGGTATAAGAAGTAGGTGGACATAGATGAGGCATGCGTATTAGAAAACACAATAAACAGGGATTTATGCATGGTTCATAAAATATCGTAGCGAGGCTACATCTGTAGGGGTGGTCTCAAAAGGAGACAGGGTGACTTAAAGTAAAGCGTGCACCTCAATATCCTCGTTCAACCCCCCAGCTATTAGGAACTCACAATCTGTCTCTCCTCTCCTCACGGAACAGGGATTTGTGTGTTTTCATCGTGACCGCCGGCCACACGCATCGGCACCCCCACAGTGCAGCGGGTACGTGCGCGTGCCTCCGGCAGCGCCCGCCTGTTATCCCGCCTAAAGAGACCAACATACAGCTACCATGTTCACAGTATCGTGCCAACCTGCCCTTGTTAAAGGAGGCTTCCAGATTCTGATAAGCCCCCCTGCCCTCAAACCCCCACAACCACTGAGCCAGGGTTGTGGGGATGAGGCCCTTGTCCCCATCAAAATGGGGACAAGGTGCTTTGGGGGGGACCCCAAAGCACCCTCCCCATGTTGAGGGCATGTGGCCTGGTACGGTTCAGGAGGGGGGGCGCTCTTTCCACTTTCCTGTGGCCTGCCAAGTTGCATGCTCGGATAAGGGTCTGATATGGATTTTCGGGGGACCCCATGCCATTTTTTTTTTTAAATTTGGCTTGGCTTCCCCTTAATATCCATACCAGACCTGAAGGGCCTGGTATGGCTTTTGGGGGGACCCCCACTCAATTTTTTTTTTAAATTTGGGTGCGGGTTTCCCTTAATATCCATACCAGACCCAAAGGACCTGGTAATGGACTGGGGGTGGGACACCCATGCGTTTTTTTAAATGATTTGTATCTATATTGCCAGGACCCGACAATACATTACAACTGCAAGCAGTTTTAAATTACTTTTTTTCCTTTAGAAATGTCATTTTACTGTGGTACTGTTATAAACACGGGAAAATGTACTACTTTACAGGCATACTAAGGACACCCCCCAGGCACGATATTTAAAGGAATATTTCATTTTTTTTGTTTTACTTTAAGCATTATTAAAATCACTGCTCCTGAAAAATTGTCCATTTTTAAAACTTTTTTCTGCATTGATACATGTTCCCTGGGGCAGGACCCAGGTACCCAAACACTTTTTATGACAATAACTTGCATATAAGCCTTTAAAATGAGCACTTTTGATTTTTCATGTTCGTGTCCCATAGACTTTAATGGTGTTCAAGCGTTCATACAAATTTTTTGCCTGTTCGCTGGTGCAAACTAAACTGGGGGTTGTTCGGCTCATCCCTAGTGGTCACACTACATTCACAATGACTGAAATATCCCCACATTAACACTAATGTAAAGATGAATAGTCACACTACACTCACACTGATTTATCCCTAGATGCACACTAAACTGATATTCTACTGACAATAGAATCCGAATAGCACACTATAGCACATGAACTGTCTAATAGCACTGAACAGAGCCTTGTTCTATCTCTCTCCATGCCGCTATCACACATACAAATGGCTGCTATATAAAGAATACTTTTATAGTGTGGGGGGTTTAGCAAAAAATAAAAAGTTCAATGGTAAATAAATATCACCAAAGGAAAGCTCTATCTGTCTCAAAAGAAATTATAAAAATGTCATATGGGTACAATGTTGCATGGCTGCGCAAGTGTCATTCAAAGTACAACAGCTCTGAAAGCTGAAAATTGCCCTGGGGAGGAAGGGGGTGAAAGTGTCCAGTACTTAAGTGGTTAAAAGATAACACCATCAGACAATTTCAAAATTAGGTATCAAAGTATTTAAAATCTTCAGTATGTCACCTTACTGGCAGTATATATATATGAATACTAATGTTTTATCCTTTTTATTCACAGAAAGCCCTCTTGCTGTGAAAGACAAAAATGAACGATAGTGCATTCCTTCATAAAGTGTAGTACATTGCCAATCTTTGAAATGTCAGTGCCTGGACAACCTGCTGGGCTCAGCTTAGGGAACTGGAGTGCCAAGACTGCAAATAATAAAGGATAAAGGTTAATGAAGGCATTGGGCTATTTATTATCTTGAATAAAACAGTCTAGTACTATGCAACTCTATCAAAGAATGAGGGATTTAGCTTTTAATGTTAACCTTTTGCTATCTATTACAGTAATCATTTCATCTGATTTCTACTGTCTATGACATGGGGCTCAATTTACCGAATTAAGCAGTGATTTCCCCAGTTTTAATGCACTTGTCCAAAGTAGAACATATATTTTTGCATTTAAATGCAATAGGAAAGTCTTTCCTTCCCTCTTTCAAAAGTACATTATCTACATCCAGAAATCACTTTAGGTCCCCTAAGCAGACTATTATAAAACCTGGCTAAAATAGTTAATTGCTATATAACATTACATCAGATAAGCAGGCACACTACTATATGAAGGGTTTCTGAAGAGGTCACTAGAGCTCACAGTAGCTTGTTCATAGAACAGAATGTTTTTTAATTAAGTCTTTTTATGTCTTGAGTCATACCTTTGAAGCAATACTTTGAAGGAAGAGATGGACATTAAGACAACAGCGTATACGGTTTAAGCTATTTAATTTGCACTAAAAAGCAACAGAAAGATGAAACATCAGTATACTTCAACAATTTAAAGGATTTGTTTAACTTTAGTAGCATGTTACATGTTACACCCATATTCAGGGGGGGAACTTGTAACATGTTTCTGAAGTACCAGTCAGGCATCCACTGATCCCTAAGGCCCCTTTCACACTGAGGAGCTTTTCAGGCGCTTTTACGCTAAAAAAAGTGTCTGAAAAGCTCACAAAAACCTATTTTCATTATCAATCAATAAATGCTTTCACACTGGGGCAGTGCGCTGGCAGGGTAGTGAAAAAACGCCCCTCTCCTTTGAAATGAACAGACAGCGCTTCAAAAGCACCTGAAAGGCTCCTCAAAAGTGCCTGAAAAGCTCTTCAAAAGTGCTCAGTGTTTTATTGTCAGTTATATTTATTGTCAAGCGCCTCAGTGTGAAAGTGGCCTAATTGTGACATTGAGTGAGAGATTTCCCCCCCCCCGCACCTGCTGTCCCAATTTAAAAACAGCACAGCTGTGCAGGGCTCCACACACATAGCTGCTTCATTCATTCATTCATTCATTCATTCAGAATGACGCGGCAGACAGCTAGTAGTTTTCAATGAACTGAGAGGGCGCTAATGAGTGCCTTCGTAGTTCATTACTCTTTCTGCACTTCAATAGCTGTCTGCCCATACAGCTGCACCCGCATATCATAGATGCAATGTTCTGCAGGCTCCTAAAAAATAATTATTAAATCAATATTTTTTACCTGCAAAATCATGTGCATTTATTGTTGTTTTTTTTTTAACAGAGGTGAGCTTATCCTTTAACCACTTACAGACCGGAAGATTTGGTGCTTAACCTGTTGCTGCCCGCCCACCGTCATATGACGGCGGAGAGGTGTGGTCCTTGTTCTGGGCCGCCGTCATATGACGGCGGCTGACTTACACAGGACATGCGTGCGATTGCGGGTGTGCAGCCCTGTTCTGTCAGTGTCGCCATGTCCCCGGGACACAGCACGTCACCGATAGGGGTGAACAGCCCTTTGGCATGGCTGTTCACCATGTGATCAGCCGCGATTACGTCGTGGCCAATCACAAAGGGGTATTCCCCGCTTTAGACCGCGCATGCGTGCGATCGGGAGCATGCAATGTGGTCACGTCGGTGGCGGCGTGTTCCCAGGAACACTGCTTGTCACCGACAAGGGTAAACAGCCAATGGCTGGCGGCTGTTTAGCACGTGATCGGCTGTGATCCATTCACAGCCGATCACTAAATGTAAACATAGACCAGTTACTAGCTGTTACCGGCTCTTTTCTCCTCACACCCCGTTACCAGTGTGAGAAGAGAAGAGCCAGGAGCAATGAGTGACCGATCTGTGTTTGTACTGTACTACACCAACACAACACATAAAAGAGAACCTGTCACATCGCCCCCCTCTTACAGCCTGTCACCCAACAGTCACCACATCAGTGCTTATAAAAGTGCACCTGTCACCCATCAGTGCCCACAAAGTGCTGTCACCCATCAGTGCCCAAAAAGTGCACCTGTCACCTATTAGTGCCCACAAAGTGCACCTGTCACCCATCAGTGCCCACAAAGTGCACCTGTCACCTATCAGTGTCCACAAAGTGCACCTGTCACCCATCAGTGCCCACAAAGTGCACCTGTCACCGTCAGAGACTGCCGTCAGCGGTGCACCTGTCACCCACCAGTGACCATCATCAGTGACAGTCATCAGTGACCGCCATCAGTGACTGTCATCAGTAACCCATCTGTGACCCTCATCTGTCACCTATCAGTCACATAAAGTGCACCAGTCACAATCAATGACTGCCATCAGTAACTGTCACCCGTTACCTGTCACCTGTCACCCACCAGTGACCGTCGTACATCACCTGCTACCCACCAGTGACCGTCACACGTCAGCTGTCACCCATCAGTGACCATCACCTGTCACCGATCACCTGTCGCCCATCAGTGACCGCCACCTGTCACCCATCACCTGTCGCCCATCAGTAACAGTACTTTGTCACCTGTCACACAGCCCATCAGAAAAAATGTCCAAAAGATTCTATACAAGTGAGGAGGCGTTTCAGATCCTCTCCATAACTGATGAGAGCAGCGGGGAGTTCTCATCAGATTCAAATGCCAATTCCGATCATGAATCAAATTCAGCATTTGAACCAATCGATAGTAATGGATTGGCAACCGAATCAGAGGAAGCATGGATCCTTCCTAAAAAAGCACGGTGCTCTGGAAATCAGGCAGCCACCAGCAATATACCCCAGGATCAAATTCCCAGGCCCAGTACCAGTGCTGCTGCCAGCGATAGACCCCAAAACCAAAGGCCCAGTACCAGAGCTGCTGCCAGCGAAAGGCCACAAGAAATGCCCAGTACCAGCACTTCCGCAGCATCACGCCCAAATGCCAGCACAGGAACTCCAACTACCAGCACTGGAGTGCCACGTCCCCCAAGAGCCAGGGCCACTACATATCTCCCAGATGGTCTTGCCAATCCAACATGGCTGCCTTCCAACTCAGGATCAGCAAGAATACCCCCTTTCACCGCACAGCCAGGTGTGCAGGCCAATACCCAAAATTTTTCTGAAATTGATTGTTTTAATTTATTTTTGCCCAACACTTTGCTGCAACTTATCGTGGACCAGACCAATTTATATGCCCAGTAGCATATTGCCAACAACCCCCAATCTTCATACGCTTGTCCATTTGAGTGCAAGGATTTGACTCTGGAGGAGCTCAAAATGTTTATGGGCCTCACCATAAACATGGGGCTTACAAAAAAAAATGAAGGACATGCCTATTGGTCCACCCACCCCATTCTCCACATCCCCATGTATTCTTCTGTAATGTCCAGTTCCCGATACGAGATGATAATGCCCTTTCTTCATTTCAGTGACAATACCCAGTGCCCTCCCCGCAATCATCCAAATTACGATAAATTATATAAAATTCGCCCACTCATTAATTTCTTTTCCCAACCATTTGCAGAACCCTATGTCCACGATAAGCATATATGTGCAGATGAGTCCCATGTACCCTTTTCAGGCCGGCTAGGAATAAAACAATACATTCCTAGCAAAAGGGCCAAATACAGAGTGAAATTTTATAAGCTTTGCGAGAGAGTCACAGGATATCTGTATGCGTTCCGCATATACGAAGGAAGAGATTCCCAGCTCCAGCCCCCTGAGTGCCAGGCCTACATGGGCACAACTGGTAAAATTGTATGGGACCTGGCCTACCCACTGCTGAAGAAAGGTTACCACATATACCTGGATAACTTCTATACAAGCCTGCCCCTTTTCAAACACCTATACCTCGCACAAACCCTGGCCTGTGGAACCCCCAGAAAGAATAGGAAGGGCTTCCCACAAGCCATAGTAAATAAGAAATTGCGAAGGGGAGAAAGAGCAACTTTGAGATGCAACAAAGTGCTGGCCTTGAGGTGGAAGGATACCAGGAATGTGTACATGATGTCCACCATCCATGACGACACTACAGTTGAAGTTCAGAGAAGACGAGGTCCCATTGCAAAGCCAAAATGTGTACAAGATTACAATCTGTACATGGGGGGGTGGATTTCAATGACCAAATGCTTGAGCCCTATTTAGCAATAAGGAGGTCCCATTTCTGGTACAAGAAAGTAGCACTCTATTTAATTAATTTGGCCATTTTTAATGCCTACATAATTTACACCAAATCCACCGAAAGCCCTGCCCACTTTCTAAAATTCATTGAAGAAGTTGTCACGTCCCTCATCTACTATCAAAGACCCCCCCCAGAAAACCTTCGCTATGATGCTGTTAGCCGACTTCATGAACGCCACTTCCCGGACCACATTCCACCATCTGAAGCAGGCTGAAGACGCCAAAAAAGATGTTGAGTATGCAGTAGTAAAGGATTTCGAAGAGATACCAGCTACCATTGTCCCCTTGAACCTGGCCTTTGTATTGGTAAATGCTTCAGTCTATATCACACATCCCTAAAATATTAGCCCATATTCTTAACCCATTTTCATCATCTTTCCCCATTTTCATTATCTGTGCTGACCATTTCCCATGCTTCCTCAAATAACCATGCCACTTCCTTCTACGTGAACTGACCCTGGCCTGTTTTTTGACTATGCCTCTGCCAAAAGTTTGGACTGCTTACATGTGAACTGACCCTGGCCTGTTTTACCAACTACGCTTCTGTGTACTGTTTGGACTGCTTACATGTGAACTGACCATGGCCTGTTTTACCAACTACGCTTCTGCCTAACCACTTGGACTGCTTGCACGTCATCTGACCCTGGCCTGTTTTATGGACTATGCTTTTGCCTACCGCGTGGACTGATCTGTTGTGCTGCTACTGTAGGACACAGGGGTCTCACATGTGAGGGGCTCCAGAAATGTTTTTCCGGATGGAGAAAACAATTTTTTTTAGTTGTCCCCAGGTTTCGTAATTTCCAGATTAGGGTCTGGAGTCTGGAGGCTTCATAGAGATTTGGGTGGGTCGAAGCCTCTACCCCTGTGCCCCTGTGCACATGTCTTACTTGATTGTGGCCCTCAGCCTGCTGCTGACTTACTGCTGCCATCCCCCTGCTGCAGCATAAACTGACCACACCTCTGCCTGCTACCTGGACTATGGAAATAATTAGCTGTAGCAAGAGGCAGTATGTTTACGAAGGGCTGGAGAGTGGTACAATGATGAGTGCAGGGAGGTAACGGTGTACCAGGACCAATATCATGGCTGTGCTGGCTGTCTTTGCCTGGACAATTTCCATGGACAAATGCTTTGGCTGTGCTGACGATATCCTTGTGCTGACTATAGACAATATTGCTGCCTGCTGCTTGGATAATTACTATTGTTGCTAAGCACATCCCTGCCTGCTGCCTGCTGCCTGCACCAATTCTCTCCTCTGGGGACACTACTAAAACCACAGGTAATACTTTTTTTACCCTTTCCTCAATAGAATTTATTTTGGGTGTAATTTTTGGTATGTAAATGCTATGTGTTAGAAATATAAGGGCCTTCAAAAATAATAGGTTGTCAGGAAATTATGCTTGTAGAACGCCTGAAGGTGCTATTTCAATGGTGGGCCTCTGTATGTGGTCAGGCTGTGTAAAAGTCTGACACATGTGGTATCGCCATACTCAGACGGAGTAGCAGAATGTATTTTGGGTAGTCATTTTTGCATTTTACATGCTATGTGTTGAAAATATCTTAAAAATGGACAACTTTGTGAAAAAAAATGCGTTTTCATTTTTTTTCCACATTTTCCAAAAACTTCTGGAAAAAAATGAACAGTTCAAAAGACTCATTATGCCTCATAGATTATACATTGGGGTGTCTGCTTTCCAAAATGGGGTAATTTTGTGGGCGTTTCCATTGTCCTGGGACTCCAGGGCCTTCAAAACTGTAATAGGTGGTTGAGAAATGAGATATGTAATTTATGCTTGTAGAATGCCTGAAGGTGCTACTTCCCTGGCGGCCTCTGTATGTGGCCAGGCTGTGTAAAAGTCTCACACATGTGGTATCGCCATACTCAGGAGGAGTAGCAGAATGTATTTTGGGGTGTCATTTTTGCTATGTAAATACTATGTGTTGGAAATATCTTAAAAATGGACAACTTTGTGGAAAAAAAATGCGTTTTCATTTTTTTTCCACATTTTCCAAAAAATTCTGGAAAAAAATGAACAGTTCAAAAGACTCATTATGCTTCAGGGATTATACGTTAGGGTGTCTGCTTTCCAAAATGGGGTAATTTTGTGGGCGTTTCCATTGTCCTGGGGCTCCAGGGTCTTCAAAACTGTAATAGGTGGTTGAGAAATGAGATGTGTAATTTATGCTTGTAGAACGCCTGAAGGTGCTACTTCCCTGGTGGGCCTCTGTATGTGACCAGGCTGTGTAAAAGTCTCACACATGTGGTATCGCCATACTCAGGAGAAGTAGAAGAATGTATTTTGGGGTGTTATTTTCGCTATGTACATGCTATGTGTTGGAAATATCTTAAAAATTGACAACTTTGTGGAAAAAAATGTGTTTTCATTTTTTTTTCCACATTTTCCTAAAACTTCTGGAAAAAAATGAACAGTTCAAAAGACTCATTATGCCTCATAGATTATATGTTGTGGTGTCTGCTTTCCAAAATGGGGTCATTTTGTGGGTATTTGTACTTTCCTGGCTTGTTATTGTCTCAAGAAATGAGATAGGTCTTCAGTACATCAGGTGTGATGTGATCAGGTGTGATCAATTTTCAATGATTTGCACCAGAGCTTGTAGACTCTATAACTTTCACAAAAACCAAATAATATACACTAATTAGGGTTATTTTTTACCAAAGATATGTAGTCGTATACATTTTGGCCAAAATTTATGAAGAAATATTACTAATTTGCAAAATTTTATGACAGAAACAAAGAAAAAAGCATTTTTTCACCAAATTTTCAGTCTTTTTTTATTCATAGCACAAAAAATAAAAAAAACACTAGTGATTAAATACCACCAAAAGAAAGCTCTATTTGTGTGAAAAAAGGATGCAAATTTAATTTGGGCACAGTGTTGTATGACTGAGTAATTGTCATTCAAAGTGTGAGAGTGCTGAAAGCTGAAAATTGGTCTGGGCAGGAAGGGGGTGAAAGTGCCCTGTAGGCAAGTGGTTAATGACCAGGCCATTTTTTGCGATATGGCACTGCGTCACTTTAACTGACAATTGTGTGGTCGTGCGATGCTGTACCCAAACAAATTTTTTTTTACCCACAAATAGAGCTTCCTTTTGGTGGTATTTAATTACGTCTGCAGTTTTTATTGTTTGCGCTATAAGCAAAAAAAGAGCGACAATTTTGAAAAACAATATCCAAAAATGTTTTTAAAAAACAAATTTCTTCATCAGTTTGGGCCGATATAAATTCTTCTACATATTTTTGGTAAAAAAAAAAAAAATCGCAATAAGCGTATATTGATTGGTTCGCGCAAAAGTTATAGCATCTACAAACTATGGAAAAGATTTATGGCATTTTTATGGCATTTGTATTATTATTTTTTTTTTTACTAGTAATGGCAGTGTTGTGTGATTTTTAGCGGTACTGCGACATTGCCGCGGACAGATCGGACACGTTTGACACATTTTTGGGACCATTGACAATTATACAGCAAATGTACTGATTACTGGGTAAATGTCACTGGCAGGGAAGGGGTTAACACTAGAGGGCGATCAAGGGGTTAAATGTGTTCCCTAGTTAGTGTTTCTAACTGTACGGGGATAGGACTGACTGGGGGACAATATGTCTCCTCTTCCCTGACAAAACAGGGATTTGTGTGTTTACACACACAAATCCCTTTTCTATCTCTTGTTCCTGCAAATGCGGGTGGTCGGCGGCAATCGCGCCCACTGGCCAAGTGCATCGGGTCCCCTGCCGTGCCACACGCGCACCTCTGGTGGCTCTTAAAGGGGAAGACATACCCGTACGGCGATTCGCGGGAATGTGCCACTTTGCCAATGCTTATCAGCGTGAGCCAGTCGGCAAGTGGTTAAAGGAGTTGTAAAGGCAGAAGGTTTTTTATCTTAATGCATTCTATGCATTAAGATAAAAAAAAAAACCTTTTGTGTGTAGCAGCCACTCCAGCACCCCCCTAATTACTTACCTGAGGCCCATCTCTGTCCAGCAATGTCCACGAATATCTAAGCCATCCGGGACACTCCTTTTGATTGGCTGGGACACAGCAACGATGCCATTGGCTCCCGCGGCTGTCAATCAAAGTCAGTCAGCCAATTAGGGGAGAGAGGGGGTGGGCTGGTTCAGGGCTCCATGTCTGAATAGACACACAGAGCAGTGACTCTGCTCCAGTGCCCCCATATGAAGCTGTTGACTGTTGGGGCATTCAATAGGAGCGAGGGGCTAGAAGCAGCAAAACCAACTGCACAGAGGGGGTAAGTATAAGATGTTTGTTATTTTTTTTTTAAACAAGACTTTACAATAACTTTAAGATAATTCTAACCTCCGTTTACAGTCTGGTCTGGGCACAGAAAACAAAACTCTTACTAGTTACTACATGTCACAACCTTTTTAACTTCATGATCTTTTTATTGCATAAATCAATTAAGTAGAACATTTTGCAGCGAAAGCACCATGTCAGAGACAGTATAACTTAAAACAGAACTTAAACAAAGGACAAACTTTTTTTTACCTTAATGCATGCAAGGTGCATTTACACCTTTAACTACTAGTCCTGACTATTATCTTATTATCTAAATATAATTACCTTTTATCGGCCAATTCCCTTGTCTCATATCCAAACATCTCTATGTGTACAGCGTAAATGAATAACTCACACAGCAAAATTGCTTTGTACACTGTTCAGTTTATTATTATGGTGTTAAATAACAATGAAAGGTAGGCGTTACGACCACCATCCACCTATAAGGGGTACATATTCAAATGACACATTTCCTTTTCAACATACAATCAATCAATCACGGTCATTAACTCTTTATCTGAGCAACCCATCATGTCATATTATTATTATGTCACCTAGACAGATATAAATGTAGACCATCTTATGACACATATGTCATTTCCTACGTCTAGTTTTGTTTTCAACACAAGACCCATCTTTACACAAAAATATATTTTTACTTAATCAGCAAAATGATAACTTTTAAAGGAACAGTCGTGTATTAGATTAGAAAACACAAGGGGGCTTTCATGACCCTTTCAAACCTCTCTATTATCACAAACGTAACAATCACAAACCCTGTTGCCCCCAATATGCCACCAACATTTACCTGGACTACTTTCCCATAAATGTACCACTACTTTAAGCATGTAAAAATAGAGAACAATAAACACATCAGAATTAGTAGATATCAAAATCTCGGCTGCATAGCAACTGTCCATGAAATACAAAGGGGGGAGGGGCGTGACAGTCCATAAAAGCAAGTGGGAGGGACATGACAGCCTTTAGGCCAAATAAAAAATAGTCCCAAAGAAAAGCACAAAAAAAGTCTCTTGTATGGCTTCTGAATGTCCATAAAATTCAAAAAAGAAGGAAAATGGAAATGTCCACATTATAATTCTCATTCTGCTAAACTTTTCCCAAAACTTTCCCCAAACTTTTCCCAAATGTTTGGTTAGATTCTGTGCTCATCCATATTTGCGGACATGAATTCTCCACCCCAAACCCTGCCTCTTTGTAAGGACACAACTTAATATCCACAGACAGACTGGAACTGATGCATTGGGCTAGACTTGGGACTTTGGGCTGGCATCTGAATCTCTCCCTTGTGATGCTCACTGGAATTTCGTAGACCTTTTGTCCATGCGTCATTGGCTAACCCTTAAGGTGTCATTCCCAGGAACATTTTCCAGCAGGAGCCCGCCTCTACTCCTCTCACCTCGCACCTCCAATGGCAGTAGAATAACAAATATGAACAATGAAAATTTCCATGTAAAAGCTGTAGTTATGTCTTCAAGTAACTTGACATCCGGATAGGGTATAGGGTAGGGTATGAATAGGGTGAGCATTTCTTCATGTGCATGGGCTAGGGGTGCATACTGGCTGGCTGGGGTGGACACTCCTCATCCAACATGAATAACCACAGAATCTACCTGATCAGTTCAGGCCTTAACCATTGGAGGTATTAAAAATAATATTCCTCATTAACTCAAACATAAGTAAAGCATGCAGAAATAAAAATATTTCTCAGCAACAGTTTTCATTATATAGATTCAATATTTTTAACTAAAGATATTTTTTCTAAATCCAGTAGTACAGCAAGATTTCAACAAAACATAAACACCTTTAGTTCCTTCTATCCCAGCACCCAAGTGGACCCGAGGGTCTCAGAACAGAACATTTTAACCAAACACATATTCTGACTCAGAAGTTGGCCTCCCGACTTTGCAAATATATCTGATCATCAGCAACAAACAAAACATTGATGAATAAACAACATTATATCATTAATACTTCATGGTTAAAATTCTGGGAATTCAAAAAGTAAATATATCCAGAATAGTCACCCTGACTATTATTCAAACAAACTTTCCCTTCACATTTCATGGACTCAACATATACAGCAATTTATTTTGGTCCTGTGTACTTAATTTCATTAACTCTTCAAACATTTATAATTTCACCCTTTTTTACCAAAAATCCCATTAACAATTGTAATGTAACCCCAAACTTTTAGGGAAATATTTTGTAAATACACACACACATGTATATCTATATATCTATAGATATATAGATATATATCTATCTATAGATATATATCTATATATATCTATATATATATATATATAGAGAGAGAGAGAGAGAGAGAGAGAGAGAGAGAGAGATATAGATATATCTATATCTATATATCTATATATATATAAATACCAAAAATCCCATTATCAATTTTAATTTAACCCCAAACTTTTAGGGAAATATTTTGTAAATATATATATATATATTTATTACCAGGAACATTGGCCTAATAAACTCTACCCAACTCGAGGTCGTACTATTATAATTATAAGGGGTTCAATAGTATTGTGATGTTGGCGGTGGTGTCGGCTAATTATGAGCTCCTGTATGTGGACGTGGGGAAGAATGGCCGGATGTCCGATGGTGGAGTCATCACCCAGACGGAGTTCTACAGGCGTCTACAGAATGGCAGCTTGGACTTGCCACCTCCAGAAGACAATGTGGAAGGACTCCCATTCGTCTTAATTGCGGATGAAGATTTTGCGCTGGGGGACCATCTTATGCGGCCATTCCCGATGAGGAACCTCACCCCGGACCAGAGGGTTTTTAATTACCCACTGGCCAGAGCCAGAAGAGTGGTGGAGAACACGTTTGGAATCATGGCCAGCCGGTTCCGCCTATTTCTTACACCCATACACATGGCGGAGTATAAACTGAATCATATTATCCTGGCGTGCTGTGTTCTACACAACTTTTTACAGCAACATTCTGCCAACTATGCTGGCTCAGTTGGGCCTGAAGCAGGAATTCAAAATGAACCAACCCTGACGGCGCTTGAAAGTGGCCGTCCTGGCATGCCCTCCCTGAGTGCCTGTGATGTCTGGCTAAGATACCTGGAATTCTTTGCGGGTAGAGGGGCTATCAATATGCCAGACAATATGTGAAACTTTTATCAAATAAAAAAAAAAATTAAGCAAATCTTTGGTGACATTTACTGCTTGTGTTTGTTTTAGCTGACCCTGACAGAGATGTGTTGAGTCCTGAAAATGGCGTGATTGAGTCCTGAAAATGGCCTTATACAAAGCACTGTTGGGTGTTATTTACTAAAGGCAAAGACACTTGGCACTACAAGTGCACTTGAAGCTGCACTTGTAGTGCAAAATGGATTTGCCCTTATGAGATAACACCCATTGTCACAGAAAGCAGCAATTAGAGCACCACAAAAGCGTTGTAGCATTGAGACAATTATCCACACATTCTTGATTAACAATCTTTTTAATACCTGCACAATCACATGTGCATTTTGACAAGGTTTTTAAAACAAACCAACAATTTTTGGGGTGGCATTAGAAAAAGTAGAAATGTCCATTTAAGATAAAACAGGCATGTTTTAAACCAACAAGAAAGACACAAATCTTGAACTTACAAAGTTCACTTTTGGTAGAACTTGAAGGCAATATCAGACATGAGTATTTACAAACTGTGTTTGATATTGCATTCAGATGGGCTGAAGTCACCCCAGGAAAAGCCAAATTTTGAAGATGCACACCAATTTATGAATGTCAACATGTGCTAGCTGCCATCACGGGGGATCAAGGGACGTGTTTTGGGGGAGCAACCCCTTCCTCTCAGCTACTTTATTATTGAGGAAGGGGTTGCACCCCCAAAACGCGTCCATTGATCTCCCGTGATTGCAGATAGCACATGGTGACACACAGTGTGCATCTTCAAAATTTGGCTTTTCTACAATTCGACAAAAAAATTTAAAATTGTAGCACACCATAAAAGAAAGGGCTTTGGAGGGGTTTTAAACTCTCCCAAAAACATCAATGATGTTCTTATTTTTTTGAATAACATCATTGATGTTTTTCTTGATGTTTTCCAATGCAACATTACACCCCATGATCTCCCCAATCAGGATCTGTGCACTTTCCGAGGTGAAATGCCCTGGATCCACAACATCACGATCACCTAAAAAGATAGAAACCAAAAAAAACATGTATCATAAATATGCCGGCATCCATCTCTTACCTGAGCCTGTGGTCGCAGACACTCACCTGTTGTGGTGACTAGTTCCACCACGTCTTCCTCCTCCTCCTCTTCTTGTCTTTGGGGGATTTCCCCTTCTTCCAGAGGTGGGGGGTCTCTGGTCTCCTCGGATGAGGGGTGTCCTCCGAGTCTTTTCTCCCTTATGTAAAAAAAAATGGTATACTTAGCACACAGATATTTGATGGCAGAACTATAAATATGAAACATTGCTTGGAAATGGGGTACAATTTTTTTGTGGTCAGAGTTCCAAGATGTAGAATTTTCAGTGTCCTTTGTCAAGCTTCAATACTTTACCTGTCTTGTACAAGCTTCACAGATGGAGACACCCCTATAGTATACACTGGAGCACCTGTGTGGGACCCCCTAATAAAAAGGGTGCTCTTGTGTTCCACACCAGTGCTACAGTGTCCAGATGTTTAAACTGCTGCTGAGTGTCCTCTCCTTACACAGAATGGAGTTTGCATTTCATTCTAGTAACAAACCCATCTACACAACCAAATTATTTTCAGACAAGTAGGCCCTAAAAAATGTGGGCAAATGCATATGGCCAAAACAATGGTGTTTTATATGCCGAAAGAAAAATGTTTGATACGAACGAATAATGTGCCCATGAACATGAAATTTGACATTTTAAACTGTACAACAGTTAAGAAAAGCACATGGAGCAGCACGAACGTAATAAACACAAAAAGAATAGGAACACAGCACAACTACTTACTTTTTTGCAGCACTCTCCGGATCTTTCTGTACTGCTTGTGTTCTCTTAATTTTAGGTCCGACCACCACTTCCTGAGCTGATCTTTCGATCGCCGTACCCCGAAATTCCGGTGCAGACTTTTGACCACTTTCGCCATGATCTTGGCCTTTCGGACATTGGGGTTGGGGTAAGGTCCATACTTCCCATCATAGTCGGCCCTCTTCAGGATGTCGACCATCTCCAACATCTCCCCAAAGGACATATTTGATGCCTTAAATCGTCTCCTTCTGGATCCTGACGTTTCCTGCTCCGGGCTTTCCTCCTCCTCCTCCTCGTTGCTATAATTAGCACGCACCTGCTGTGTCTCCACCATGTGCTCTTCTAGGAGTATAGGAGGCGCCGATCATGATAACAAAGATAAGAGCTAAACTTGGGCCTATACTGCTTCTAGATTGAGGCCTGTATTTGCACAAGTTTAGTAGACTTTATGCTGACATTAGGGTTTGTCTTGTGTTGTGTCTTGCAGATAATAAAATGGATGGCTTCAATGACCACAACTTCCTCTCCCTGTTCATAGACAAGTACAGGGAGCTGCCCTGTCTGTGGCAGGTGAAACATCCACATTATAATCATAAACAAAAGAGGCAGGCAGCGCTGGAGAAACTGCTGGAGTTGGTGAAGGCGGTGGTCCCCACGGCAACCATCCCCTATTTAAAAACCAAAATTGGTGGCCCGAGGAGCACTTATCTTAGGGAGCACAAGAATGTCATGGATTCCCAGAGATCAGGAGCTGGAGCAGATTACGTTTATGTCCCCAGGCTGTGGTACTATGAGAGACTGCGATTTCTGTCAGACCAGACTGTCAGGGAATCCCTCTCAACCCTTCCTTCCACTCTTCCTTCCACCCCAGCTGAGGCTTCCAATGTCCAACCTGGGACTTCCAGCCAGGAAGAAGTGGAGGAGCCCAGATGGAGTCAGGTATAGCATTCTTGTACAGATTTCTGGTCAATAAATAAATGATCTTTACTAGATGTCATTATTGATCACTAATTGCTGATTTAATAAAGTGTTTTACATATCAATAGACAGTAGTGGGCAAAAATAATTGGGACAAGAATGAAAAATGCTGGGCTCAGAATGATCATCAGTTATATTTGTTAACATTCAATTTGCAACAGTCATGAGCTGAAAATTGTGTGTGATTGATGAATAAAAAACTAAAACTATGTCCCTTTTTCATACACAGGAAGACCTCAGCCAGGACGAGACTGTGGAATGTGGCAGCCAGGAGGAGGTGGGGCTAAGTTGCAGCTAGGAGGAGGCGGGGCTAAGTGGCAGCCAGGAGAAGCCTGGGACCAGTCACAGCCTGACCGAATCGCAGGTTCCTCCCCTCCGCCTTCCATACAAAAGAGCGAGGAAGGTGACTCACATGCAGGATTCAGCGCTCAGGCTCATTCAGGAGGCTTCTGCATCCCTCAGAGCCTTACCCACTCCTGAAGAGGCCTTTGCCTGCATGGCTGCCACCAAACTGAAGTGCATGCAGGAGGGTCAATGCCTCATGTGTGAGAAACTGATTGATAAAGTCCTAACTAAGGGGGTGAGTGGCGAAATCACACCCAAGACTGACGTGATTGAGTTGGACCATCCTCCTCCTCCTCCTGCTGCCACAACTCCACCACCAGAGCCACAGCGTGGGAGGAATCGTGGAAGGAAGACCAGAGAGTGATGACCCTGGGTTCAGTCTGGTCTGACAAAAGATGCAGCCTCTTGTATGACCACAGCCTGGGGACATACATGTCATCTTCTGCTTTCATGATCTCTGTGACTTCTGGACCAGACTGCACTCCCTTAGATATGGACTCCTCAGGCCACCAATTTTGCAGTAAAATAATTGATGTGTGCCCTGGGGGTCAAAGGCTTCAACAATTTCTACTGTTTCTCCAGTGTTACCCCCCTCTTTGTTTGGTTCTGAGCCCTTAATAAAGGCATTTTTGGTTCAATATACAATGTGAAATTAACAAGGGACACCAACACCAAGCAATCTCCTTGAGATTAAATAATACAAGATATCAATGGTGTTGTGGTAACTTGACACACAAAACACACACAAAAAAATTCTTACAAAAAAACAGCCTTGAAAAAATATTTTTTACAATTAACCACTTAAGGACCGCCTCACGCCGATGTACGTCGGCAAGGTGGCACGGGCAGGCAGAATCACGTATATGTACGTGATCTGCCTCCCGCGGGCGGGGGGTCCGATCGGACCCCCCCGGTGCCCGAGGCAGTCCCCTTTTGTCCAGCGGCGAATGGAGATGAGGGGGAGACCATCCGTTCGTGGCCCCCCCTCGCGATCGCCGTCGGCCAATCAGATCATTCCTATGCTGCTGTATGCTAAACAGCAGCAAAGGAAATTATGTCATCTCTCCTCGGCTCGGTATTTTCCGTTCCAGCGCCGAGGAGAGAAGACTGCAATGTGAGTGAAAACACACACATCACAGTAGAACATGCCAGGCACACAAAACACCCCCCTTTACCCCCCGATCCCCCCTGATCACCCCCTAATCACCCCTCCCCCCTGTCACACTGACACCAAGCAGTTTTTTTTTTTCTGATTACTGCATGGTGTCAGTTTGTGACAGTTAGTGTGGTAGGACAGTTACTGTTAGCCCCCTTTAGGTCTAGGGTACCCCCCTAACCCCCCCTAATAAAGTTTTAACCCCTTGATCACCCCCCGTCGCCAGTGTAGCTAAGCGATCATTTTTCTGATCGCTGTCTTAGTGTCACTGGTGACGCTAGTTAGGGAGGTAAATATTTAGGTTCACTGTCAGCCTTTTATAGGGACCCCCATATACTACCTAATAAATGTTTTAACCCCTTGATTGCCCCCTAGTTAACCCTTTCACCACTGATCACCGTATAACTGTTACGGGTGACGCTGGTTAGTTAATTTTTTATAGTGTCAGGGCACCCGCCTTTTATTACCTAATAAAGGTTTAGCCCCCTGATCGCCCGGCGGTGATATGCATCGCCCCAGGCAGCGTCAGATTAGTGCCAGTACCGCTAACACCCACGCACGCAGCATACGCCTCCCTTAGTGGTATAGTATCTGTACGGATCAATATCTGATCCGATCAGGTCTATACTAGCGTCCCCAGCAGTTTATGGTTCCCAAAAACGCAGTGTTAGCGGGATCAGCCCAGATACCTGCTAGCACCTGCGTTTTGCCCCTCCGCTCAGCCCAGCCCAGCCCAGCCCACCCAAGTGCAGTATCGATCGATCACTGTCACTTACAAAACACTAAACGCATAACTGCAGCGTTCACAGAGTCAGGCCTGATCCCTGCGATCGTTAACAGTTTTTTTGGTAGCGTTTTGGTGAACTGGCAAGCACCAGCGGCCTAGTACACCCCGGTCGAAGTCAAACCAGCACTGCAGTAACACTTGGTGACGTGGCGAGTCCCATAAGTGCAGTTCAAGCTGGTGAGGTGGCAAGCACAAGTAGTGTCCCGCTGCCACCAATAAGAAGACAAACACAGGCCCGTCATGCCCATAGTGCCCTTCCTGCTGCATTCGCCAATCCTAATTGGGAACCCACCACTTCTGCAGCACCCGTACTTGCCCCATTCACATCCCCAACCAAATGCAGTCGGCTGCATGAGAGGCATTTTCTTTATGTCCTCCTGAGTACCCCTACCCAGCGAACCCCCCCAAAAAAGATGTTGTGTCTGTAGAAGGCGCTGATATAGGCATGACACCCGCTATTATTGTCCCTCCTGTCCTGACAATCCTGGTCTTTGCATTGGTGAATGTTTTGAACGCTACCATTCACTAGTTGTGTATTAGCGTAGGGTACAGCATTGCACAGACTAGGCACACTTTCACAGGGTCTCCCAAGATGCCATCGCATTTTGAGAGACCCGAACCTGGAACCGGTTACAGTTATAAAAGTTAGTTACAAAAAAAGTGTAAAAAAAAATTAAAAAATATATAAAATAAAAAAAAATAGTCGTTTTATTGTTCTCTCTCTCTCTATTCTCTCTCTATTGTTCTGCTCTTTTTTTACTGTACTCTATTCTGCAATGTTTTATTGTTATTATGTTTTATCATGTTTACTTTTCAGGTATGCATTTTTTATACTTTACCGTTTACTGTGTTTTATTGTTAACCATTTTTTTGTCTTCAGGTATGCCATTCACGAATTTGAGTGGTTATACCAGAATGATGCCTGCAGGTTTAGGTATCACCTTGGTATCATTCTTTTCAGGCAGTGGTCAGCTTTCATGTAAAAGCAATTCTAGCGGCTAATTAGCCTCTAGACTGCTTTTACAAGCAGTGGGAGGGAATGCCTCCCCCCACCGTCTTCCGTGTTTTTCTCTGGCTCTCCTGTCTCAACAGGGAACCTGAGAATGCAGCCGGTGATTCAGCCAGCTGACCATACAGCTGATTAGAGACCAGAGTGGCTCCAAACATCTCTATGGCCTAAGAAACCGGAAGCTACGAACATTTCATGACTTAGATTTCGCCGAATGTAAACAGCGCCTTTGGGAAATTGGGAAAGCATTTTATCACACCGATCTTGGTGTGGTCAGATGCTTTGAGGGCAGAGGAGAGATCTAGGGTCTAATAGACCCCAATTTTTTCAAAAAAGAGTACCTGTCACTACCTATTGCCATCATAGGGGATATTTACATTCCCTGAGAAAACAATAAAAATGATTAAAAAAAAAATATGAAAGGAACAGTTTAAAAATAAGATAAAAAAGCAAAAAAATAATAAAAAAAAAAAAAAAAAAGCACCCCTGTCCCCCATGCTCTCGCGCAAAGGCGAACGCAAGCGTCGGTCTGGCGTCAAATGTAAACAGCAATTGCACCATGCATGTGAGTTGTCACCGCGAACGTCAGATCGTGGGCAGTAATTTTAGCAGTAGACCTTCTCTGTAAATCTAAAGTGGTAACCTGTAAAGGCTTTTAAAGGCTTTTAAAAATGTATTTAGTTTGTCGCCACTGCACGTTTGCGCGCAATTTTAAAGCATGTCATGTTTGGTATCCATGTACTCGGCCTAAGATCATCTTTTTTATTTCATCAAACATTTGGGCAATATAGTGTGTTTTAGTGCATTAAAGTTTAAAAAAGTGTGTTTTTTTCCCCAAAAAATGCGTTTGAAAAATCGCTGTGCAAATACTGTGTCAAAAAAAAAATGAAACACCCACCATTTTAATCTGTAGGGCATTTGCTTTAAAAAAATATATAATGTTTGGGGGTTCAAAGTAATTTTCTTGCAAAAAAAAAAAAAATGTTTTCATGTTAACAAAAAGTGTCAGAAAGGGCTTTGTCTTCAAGTGGTTAGAAGAGTGGGTGATGTGTGACATAAGCTTCTAAATGTTGTGCATAAAATGCCAGGTCAGTTCAAAACTCCCCCAAATGACCCCATTTTGGAAAGTAGACACCCCAAGCTATTTGCTGAGAGTCATGTCGAGTCCATGGAATATTTTATATTGTAAGTGACAAATTTTGTTTTTGTTTTTCGTTTTGTACAAAGTTGTCACTAAATGATATATTGCTCAAACATGCCATGGGAATATGTGAAATTACACCCCAAAATACATTCTTCTGATTCTCCTGAATACGGGGATACCACATGTTTGAGACTTTTTGGGAGCCTAACCATGTATGGGACCCCGAAAACCAAGCACTGCCTTCAGGTTTTCTAAGGGCGTAAATTTTTGATTTCACTCTTCACTGCCTATCACAGTTTCGGAGGCCATGGAATGCCCAGGTGGCACAAAACCCCCCCAGATGACCCCATTTTGGAAAGTAGACACCCCAAGCTATTTGCTGAGAGGTATAGTGAGTATTTTGTAGTCCTCACTTTTTGTCACAAAGTTTTGAAAATTGAAAAAAGAAAAAAAAAGTTTTTTTCTTGTCTTTCTTCATTTTCAAAAACAAATGAGAGCTGCAAAATACTCACCATGCCTCTCAGCAAATAGCTTGGGGTGTCTACTTTCCAAAATGGGGTCATTTGGGGGGGTTTGTGCCACTTGGGCATTCCATGGCCTCCGAAACTGTGATAGGCAGTGAAGAGTGAAGTCAAAAATTTACACCCTTAGAAATCCTGAAGGCGGTGATTGGTTTTCGGGGCCCCGTACGCAGCTAGGCTCCCAAAAAGTCCCACACATGTGGTATCCCCATACTCAGGAGAAGCAGCTAAATGTATTTTGGGGTGCAATTCCACATATGCAAATGGCCTGTGTGAGCAATATATCATTTAGTGACAACTATGTGCAAAACAAAAAACAAAAACAAAATTTCACACTTTCCCACAACTTGTGTCAAAATATAAAATATTCCATGGACTCAACATGCCTCTCAGCAAATAGCTTGGGGTGTCTACTTTCCAAAATGGGGTCATTTGGGGGGTTTTGTGCCATCTGGGCATTTTATGGCCTTCAAAACTGTGATAGGTAGTGAGGAGTGAAATCAAAAATTTACGCCCTTAGAAATCCTGAAGGCGGTGATTGGTTTTCGGGCCCTGTACGCGGCTAGGCTCCCAAAAAGTCCCACACATGTGGTATCCCCGTACTCAGGAGAAGCAGCTGAATGTATTTTGGGGTGCAATTCCACATAGGCCCATGGCCTGTGTGAGCAATATATCATTTAGTGACAACTTTTTGTAAATATTTTTTTTTTGTCATTATTCAATCACTTGGGACAAAAAAATAAATATTCAATGGGTTCAACATGCCTCTCAGCAATTTCCTTAGGGTGTCTACTTTCCAAAATGGGGTCATTTGGTGGGGGTTGTACTGCCCTGTCATTTTAGCACCTCAAGAAATGACATAGGCAGTCATAAACTAAAAGCTGTGTAAATTCCAGAAAATGTACCCTAGTTTGTAGATGCTATAACTTTTGCGCAAACCAATAAATATACGCTTATTGACTTTTTTTTTTACCAAAGACATGTGGCCGAATACATTTTGGCCTAAATGTATGACTAAAATTGAGTTTATTGGATTTTTTTTATAACAAACAGTAGAAAATATCATTTCAATTTTTCCATTTATAGCGCAAAAAATAAAAACGGCAGAGGTGATCAAATACCATCAAAAGAAAGCTCTATTTGTGGGAAGAAAAGGACACAAATTTCATTTGGGTACAGCATTGCATGACCGCGCAATTAGCAGTTAAAGCGACGCAGTGCCAAAATGGAAAAAGTCCTCTGGTCCTTAGGCAGCATAATGGTCCGGGGCTGAAGTGGTTAAATAAAAACCAAAAAAAATTGGTCAGATGTGACAAATCAAAATATATTGAGGGAATCACAATAAATAATAAAGAAAGAAGTTTGTGAGAAGTCTGTGTGAATATGAGCAGCAAAACGACTTCATTCTTCTCACATTATAAAGAAGAAGAGAGTGTGCTGTATTAAACCATTTTTTACATTGCAGCATGACGAAAGTGCTGTATCCATTCCGAACGCTAATTTTACCAGACCGAGCTGTTCCGTCTGGGAATTTCTTCTGAGCATGCGTTGCGCTTTGTGCGTTGGAACTGGCCACACACATTCGGAATTGACGCGATCGGATTTTGTTGTCAGACAAAAATCGGAAAATGTGTCGGAAAATCCGATGGAAAATGTCCGATGGAGCCCACGCATGGTCGGAATGTCCGACAACACGATCCGATCGGACATTTTCCATCAGAAAATCCGACCGTGTGTATGGGGCATTAAGATTAAACAAACTTACTTGGCTTGGTACGAGGTGGGTTTGGTGAAAACTACTGAAGTTTGGGTGACAAATACACACCCCAGTTGAAGGCAATAGGATCAGAACATTGAAAACCCCTAGTGGCCATTTTCTAGGCTCAAAGGCAAAGTATTGTCAAAAAAGATGCATGGAGGACTGGTCATTGTCATGAGGAGCATCTACCAAAAAAAAAAAAATATATATATATATATATATATATATATATATATATATATATATATATATATATATATATATATATATATATATATTTATATTTATATTTACTCCCTTCCTGACCAGGCTATTTTTTGCGATACGGCACTGCGTCGCTTTAACTGACAATTGTGCATTCATGTGATGCTGTACCCAAACAAAATTGTTTTCCCACAAATATAGCTTTCTTTTGGTGGTATTTGATCACCTCTGTTGTTTTTATTTTTTGCAGTAAAAAAACAAAAAAAAGACAATTTTTTGAAAAACACAATATTTTTTACTTTTTGCTATAAGAAATAATAAATAGTCCAATAAAAAAAAACTATTTTTTTCTTACTTTAGGCTGATATATATACTTCTACATATTTTTGGTAAAAAAAACACAATAAACATATATTGTGATATTGAGTGGTTTATAGTTATAGCGTCTACAAAATAGGGGATAGATTTAGGCATTTTTTAAAAATTTTTTTTACTAGTAATGGTGGCGATCAGCGATTTTTATTGGGACTGCGATATTGCGGTGGACAAATCGGACACTTTTGACACTTTTTTAGGGCCATTGATATTTATACAGCGATCAGAGCTAAAAATAGCCACTGATTACTGTATAAATGTCACTGGCAGAGAAAAGATTGACACTAGGGGGTGATCAAGGGGAAGGGATGAGCTTCGTGTTTCAGTCAAACCCATGTTCGACTCGAACATCGGCTGTTCGATCGTTCGCCAAATTGCGTACGATATGGGCCGTTCGCGCCAAATTCGTGTGGCACGTCACGGCCCATAATTCACTGCGGCATCGCAGTGCATTGCTGGCTGATGATTGGCCAATCATGCACTATAACCCGCATGCTTGGCCAATCACAGCGCCGTCGGTAGAGAGAGCTGTAATTGGCCAAAGCCAGTGTGGCTTTGGCCAATTATGGCTCAGGGGGTTTAGAACACTCCCCACACTATATAAGGCCACCTGAACGGCGGCCCTGTGTAGTGTGTTCCGGCGTGCTGAGAGATAGAGAGAGTGACAGTGTCATTTCATTTGAGTTAGCTAGATTAGGCAGGACAGTCAGTGAGTTAGCTGTACTTACAGTGCATTGTGTATATATATGCATCCCAGATGTTGCATATATATATATATATATATATATATATATATATATATATATATACACTGTATTCAGTTTAGCTAGATCCGTTCCTGTTTTCTTCCTACTGACAGGCAGGCTTGTCTTGTTACAGTATTTACAGCTACCTGAAGAAAACTGCTGGTGTTCTTTTGATCCTATTAGTACCGAAGTCAGGCAGCTAGACTATTTACAGTTAGCGTAGTGTGTCCTGCTCACAGTGTTCAGCTAAAACTACAAGTTAGTGTAGTGAGATCTCTGCACAGTGTTCAGCTAAAGCTACAAGTTAGTGTAGTGCGTCCTGCTCACAGTGTTCAGCTAAAACTACAAGTTAGTGTAGTGAGACCTCTGCACAGTTTTCATCTAAAGCTACAAGTTAGTGTAGTGCGTCATGCTTACAGTGTTCAGCTAAAACTACAAGTTAGTGTAGTGAGACCTCTGCACAGTGTTCATCTAAAGCTACAAGTTAGTGTAGTGCGTCCTGCTCACAGTGTTCAGCTAAAACTACAAGCTAGTGTAATGAGACCTCTGCACAGTGTTCAGTTAAAGCTACAAGTTAGTGTAGTGTGTCCTTCTCACAGTGTTCAGCTAAAACTACAAGTTAGTATAGTGAGACCTCTGCACAGTGTTCAGCTAAAGCTACAAGTTAGTGTAGTGCGTCCTGCTCACAGTGTTCAGCTAAAACTACAAGTTAGTGTAGTGAGACCTCTGCACAGTGTTCAGCTAAAGCTACAAGTTAGTGTAGTGCGTCCTGCTCACAGTGTTCAGCTGAAACTACAAGTTAGTATAGTGAGACCTCTGCACAGTGTTCAGCTAAAGCTACAAGTTAGTGTAGTGCGTCCTGCTCACAGTGTTCAGCTAAAACTACAAGTTATTGTAATGAGGCTTCTGCACAGTGTTCAGTTAAAGCTACAAGTTAGTGTAGTGTGTCCTGCTCACAGTGTTCAGCTAAAACTACAAGTTAGTGTAGTGAGACCTCTGCACAGTGTTCAGCTAAAGCTACAAGTTAGTGTAGTGCATCCTGCTCACAGTGTTCAGCTGAAACTACAAGTTAGTATAGTGAGACCTCTGCACCGTGTTCAGCTAAAACTACAAGTTAGTGTAGTGCATCCTGCTCACAGTGTTCAGCTAAAACTACAAGTTAGTGTAGTGAGACCTCTGCACAGTGTTCATCTAAAGCTACAAGTTAGTGTAGTGCATCCTGCTCACAGTGTTCAGCTAAAACTACAAGTTAGTGTAGTGAGACCTCTGCACAGTGTTCATCTAAAGCTACAAGTTAGTGTAGTGCGTCCTGCTCACAGTGTTCAGCTAAAACTACAAGTTAGTGTAGTGAGACCTCTGCACAGTGTTCAGCTAAAGCTACAAGTTAGTGTAGTGCGTCCTGCTCACAGTGTTCAGCTAAAACTACAAATTAGTGTAATGAGACCTCTCCACAGTGTTCAGTTAAAGCTACAAGTTAGTGTAGTGTGTCCTGCTCACAGTGTTCAGCTAAAACTACAAGTTAGTGTAGTGAGACCTCTGCACAGTGTTCAGCTAAAGCTACAAGTTAGTGTAGTGCATCCTGCTCACAGTGTTCAGCTAAAACTACAAGTTAGTGTAGTGAGACCTCTGCACAGTGTTCAGCTAAAGCTACAAGTTAGTGTAGTGCGTCCTGCTCACAGTGTTCAGCTGAAACTACAAGTTAGTATAGTGAGACCTCTGCACAGTGTTCAGCTAAAACTACAAGTTAGTGTAGTGCGTCCTGCTCACAGTGTTCAGCTAAAACTACAAGTTAGTATAGTGAGACCTCTGCACAGTGTTCATCTAAAGCTACAAGTTAGTGTAGTGCATCCTGCTCACAGTGTTCAGCTAAAACTACAAGTTAGTGTAGTGAGACCTCTGCACAGTGTTCATCTAAAGCTACAAGTTAGTGTAGTGCATCCTGCTCACAGTGTTCAGCTAAAACTACAAGTTAGTGTAGTGAGACCTCTGCACAGTGTTCATCTAAAGCTACAAGTTAGTGTTGTGCGTCCTGCTCACAGTGTTAAGCTAAAACTACAAGTTAGTGTAGTGAGACCTCTGCACAGTGTTCAGCTAAAGCTACAAGTTAGTGTAGTGCGTCCTGCTCACAGTGTTCAGCTAAAACTACAAGTTAGTGTAGTGAGACCTCTCCACAGTGTTCAGCTAAAGCTACAAGTTAGTGTAGTGTGTCCTGCTCACAGTGTTCAGCTAAAACTACAAGTTAGTGTAGTGAGACCTCTGCACAGTGTTCAGCTAAAGCTACAAGTTAGTGTAGTGCGTCCTGCTCACAGTGTTCAGCTAAAACTACAAGTTAGTGTAGTGAGACCTCTGCACAGTGTTCAGCCAAAGCTACAAGTTAGTGTAGTGAGACCTCTGCACAGTGTTCAGCTAAAGCTACAAGTTAGTGTACTGCGTCCTCCTCAAAGTGTTCAGCTAAAACTACAAGTTAGTGTAGTGCGACCTCTGCACAGAGTTCAGCTAAAGCTACAAGTTAGTGTAGTGCGTCCTCCTCACAGTGTTCAGCTAAACCTACAAGTTAGTGAAGTGCGTCCTTCTCACAGTGTTCAGCTAAAACTACAAGTTAGTGTAGTGAGACCTCTACACAGTGTTCAGCTAAAGCTACAAGTTAGTGTAGTGCATCCTGCTCACAGTGTTCAGCTAAAACTACAAGTTAGTGTAGTGAGACCTCTGCACAGTGTTCAGCTAAAGCTACAAGTTAGTGTAGTGCGTCCTCCTCACAGTGTTCAGCTAAAACTACAAGTTAGTGTAGTGAGACCTCTGCACAGTGTTCAGCTAAAGCTACAAGTTAGTGTAGTGCGTCCTGCTCACAGTGTTCAGCTTAAACTACAAGTTAGTGTAGTGAGACCTCTCCACAGTGTTCAGCTAAAGCTACAAGTTAGTGTAGTGCGTCCTGCTCACAGTGTTCAGCTAAAACTACAAGTTAGTGTAGTGAGACCTCTGCACAGTGTTCAGCTAAAGCTACAAGTTAGTGTAGTGCGTCCTGCTCACAGTGTTCAGCTAAAACTAAAAGTTAGTGTAGTGAGACCTCTGCACAGTGTTCAGCCAAAGCTACAAATTAGTGTAGTGAGACCTCTGCACAGTGTTCAGCTAAAGCTACAAGTTAGTGTAGTGCGTCCTCCTCAAAGTGTTCAGCTAAACCTACAAGTTAGTGTAGTGTGTCCTGCTCACAGTGTTCAACTAAAACTACAAGTTATTGTAGTGAGATCTCTGCACAGTGTTCAGCTAAAGCTACAAGATAGTGTAGTGCATCCTGCTCACAGTGTTCAGCTAAAACTACAAGTTAGTGTAGTGAGACCTCTGCACAGTGTTCAGCTAAAACTACAAGTTAGTGTAGTGAGACCTCTGCACAGTGTTCAGCCAAAGCTACAAGTTAGTGTAGTGAGACCTCTGCACAGTGTTCAGCTAAAGCTACAAGTTAGTGTAGTTCGTCCTCCTCAAATTGTTCAGCTAAAACTACAAGTTAGTGTAGTGCGACCTCTGCACAGTGTTCAGCTAAAGCTACAAGTTAGTGTAGTGCGTCCTCCTCACAGTGTTCAGCTAAACCTACAAGTTAGTGTAGTGCATCCTGCTCACAGTGTTCAGCTAAAACTACAAGTTAGTGTAGTGAGACCTCTGCACAGTGTTCAGCTAAAGCTACAAGTTAGTGTAGTGCATCCTGCTCACAGTGTTCAGCTAAAACTACAAGTTAGTGTAGTGAGACCTCTGCACAGTGTTCAGCTAAAACTACAAGTTAGTGTAGTCCGTCCTGCTCACAGTGTTCAGCTAAAACTACAAGTTAGTGTAGTGAGACCTCTGCACAGTGTCCAGCTAAAGCTACAAATTAGTGTAGTGAGACCTCTGCACAGTGTTCAGCTAAAGCTACAAGTTAGTGTAGTGCGTCCTGCTCACAGTGTTCAGCTAAAACTACAAGTTAGTGTAGTGAGACCTCTGCACAGTGTTCAGCTAAAGCTACAAGTTAGTGTAGTGCGTCCTGCTCACAGTGTTCAGCTAAAACTACAAGTTAGTGTAGTGAGACCTCTCCACAGTGTTCAGCTAAAGCTACAAGTTAGTGTAGTGTGTCCTGCTCACAGTGTTCAGCTAAAACTACAAGTTAGTGTAGTGAGACCTCTGCACAGTGTTCAGCTAAAGCTACAAGTTAGTGTAGTGCGTCCTGCTCACAGTGTTCAGCTAAAACTACAAGTTAGTGTAGTGAGACCTCTGCACAGTGTTCAGCCAAAGCTACAAGTTAGTGTAGTGAGACCTCTGCACAGTGTTCAGCTAAAGCTACAAGTTAGTGTACTGCGTCCTCCTCAAAGTGTTCAGCTAAAACTACAAGTTAGTGTAGTGCGACCTCTGCACAGAGTTCAGCTAAAGCTACAAGTTAGTGTAGTGCGTCCTCCTCACAGTGTTCAGCTAAACCTACAAGTTAGTGAAGTGCGTCCTTCTCACAGTGTTCAGCTAAAACTACAAGTTAGTGTAGTGAGACCTCTACACAGTGTTCAGCTAAAGCTACAAGTTAGTGTAGTGCATCCTGCTCACAGTGTTCAGCTAAAACTACAAGTTAGTGTAGTGAGACCTCTGCACAGTGTTCAGCTAAAGCTACAAGTTAGTGTAGTGCGTCCTCCTCACAGTGTTCAGCTAAAACTACAAGTTAGTGTAGTGAGACCTCTGCACAGTGTTCAGCTAAAGCTACAAATTAGTGTAGTGCGTCCTGCTCACAGTGTTCAGCTTAAACTACAAGTTAGTGTAGTGAGACCTCTCCACAGTGTTCAGCTAAAGCTACAAGTTAGTGTAGTGCGTCCTGCTCACAGTGTTCAGCTAAAACTACAAGTTAGTGTAGTGAGACCTCTGCACAGTGTTCAGCTAAAGCTACAAGTTAGTGTAGTGCGTCCTGCTCACAGTGTTCAGCTAAAACTAAAAGTTTGTGTAGTGAGACCTCTGCACAGTGTTCAGCCAAAGCTACAAATTAGTGTAGTGAGACCTCTGCACAGTGTTCAGCTAAAGCTACAAGTTAGTGTAGTGCGTCCTCCTCAAAGTGTTCAGCTAAACCTACAAGTTAGTGTAGTGTGTCCTGCTCACAGTGTTCAACTAAAACTACAAGTTAGTGTAGTGAGACCTCTGCACAGTGTTCAGCTAAAGCTACAAGATAGTGTAGTGCATCCTGCTCACAGTGTTCAGCTAAAACTACAAGTTAGTGTAGTGAGACCTCTGCACAGTGTTCAGCTAAAACTACAAGTTAGTGTAGTGAGACCTCTGCACAGTGTTCAGCCAAAGCTACAAGTTAGTGTAGTGAGACCTCTGCACAGTGTTCAGCTAAAGCTACAAGTTAGTGTAGTTCGTCCTCCTCAAATTGTTCAGCTAAAACTACAAGTTAGTGTAGTGCGACCTCTGCACAGTGTTCAGCTAAAGCTACAAGTTAGTGTAGTGCGTCCTCCTCACAGTGTTCAGCTAAACCTACAAGTTAGTGTAGTGCATCCTGCTCACAGTGTTCAGCTAAAACTACAAGTTAGTGTAGTGAGACCTCTGCACAGTGTTCAGCTAAAGCTACAAGTTAGTGTAGTGCATCCTGCTCACAGTGTTCAGCTAAAACTACAAGTTAGTGTAGTGAGACCTCTGCACAGTGTTCAGCTAAAACTACAAGTTAGTGTAGTCCGTCCTGCTCACAGTGTTCAGCTAAAACTACAAGTTAGTGTAGTGAGACCTCTGCACAGTGTCCAGCTAAAGCTACAAATTAGTGTAGTGAGACCTCTGCACAGTGTTCAGCTAAAGCTACAAGTTAGTGTAGTGCGTCCTCCTCAAAGTGTTCAGCTAAAACTACAAGTTAGTGTAGTGCGACCTCTGCACAGTGTTCAGCTAAAGCTACAAGTTAGTGTAGTGCATCCTCCTCACAGTGTTCAGCTAAAGCTACAAGTTAGTGTAGTGCATCCTGCTCACAGTGTTCAGCTAAAACTACAAGTTAGTGTAGTGAGACCTCTGCACAGTGTTCAGCTAAAGCTACAAGTTAGTGTAGTGCGTCCTGCTCACAGTGTTCAGCAAAACTACAAGTTAGTGTAGTGCGTCCTCCTCACAGTGTTCAGCTAAACCTACAAGTTATTTTTTTGCGAGCTCTGCACAGTGTTCAGATAAAGCTACCTGTAGAAGGTTGGTGGTGTTTTCCTGATCCTATCACTACCGCAGGCAGCTAAATAAGCTGCAAGTTAATTTTTTGCAAGCTCTGCACAGTGTTCACCTAAAGCTACCTGTAGAAGGTTGGTGGTGTTTTCCTGATCCTATCACTACCGCAGGCAGCTAAATAAGCTGCAAGTTAATTTTTTGCAAGCTCTGCACAGTGTTCAGCTAAAGCTACCTCTAGAAGGTTGGTGGTGTTTTCCTGATCCTATCACTACCGCAGGCAGCTAAATAAGCTGCAAGTTAATTTTTTGCAAGCTCTGCACAGTGTTCACCTAAAGCTACCTGTAGAAGGTTGGTGGTGTTTTCCTGATCCTATCACTACCGCAGGCAGGTAAATAAGCTACAAGTTAGTTTTTTGCGAGCTCTGCACAGTGTTCAGCTAAAGCTACCTGTAGAAGGTTGGTGTATCAGTACATATATATATATATATATATATATATATATATATATATATATATATATATCCCAGCTTAGTGCAGCTACAGGCCATTAGTATGTCTGGAAGGCCAACAAGGAGAGGCAGACAGTTACAAGCCAATAAAAAAGGGCAAGCAGGGTCTGTGTCTAGTGCTGGTCGTAGAGACGGTGCATCCTCATCAGCACGTGGCCGTGGGACACGCTTGGCCTTTTTTTGGCAGCTGGCTGTGTTGAGTCGCAACATGCGGAAGACTTGATCGAGTGGATGACCAAGCCGTCCTCATCCTCCTCATCCTCTTTCACCCATGCTCAGGGTACTTTGTCTGGCAAAGCAGCGGCCTCTTCCCTCGGCTAAATGTCATCAGTGACTCCTTCCCTAGCCCCACCATGTCCTTCTGAGGAGTCCCTCGAACTGTTTGACCACAGTGTTGGGTACATGCACCTGGAGGATGCCCAGCGTTTGGAAGGCTCTGATGATGATACTGAGCTAGATGGAGGCAGTAACGTGAGCACGGACAGAGGGGGTGCCCAAGAAGGATAGCAATCTGGCAGTCATGCTCCCCCTGCTGCAGCATACTGCCAGGTTTGCTCCAGTGATGAGGAGGGAGGGGATGATGAGGTCACTGACTCAACGTGGGTGCCTGATAGGAGAGAGGAGGAGGAGGTGGCACATCACCAACGAGGCAGGATGCCCTCCAGGGGTCAGCCTAAAGGCAGCACACTGACTGCATCACACCCCAAAGCTCCACATGTGCAGGGCGCTGCAGTCTCTGCGCGTTATTCAAAAAGTTCTTTGGTGTGGGTCTTTTTTGAGATGAGTGCATCAGATCACACCGCTGCTATTTGTAACATATGTCTCAAGCGTATCTCGCGTGGCCAAAACATCTCCCGCTTGGGTACCACATGCTTGACCAGACATATGTTGACCTGCCATGCAGTTCATTGGCAAGCGTATCATCAGCTGAGATCTCCAACCCCACTATACTTTCAGTCCTCTCTGAGACCTGCACTGAGAGGAATGAAGGTGTAGAATTAGGTGTGTCACAGCCAAGTACTTGTGGGCAATCTGCTTTCGGTACACCAACGTCAGATTGTACCAGGCAAATTTCCCTGCCCCAGCTGCTGCACCGCCGAAAGAAGTTCACTCCCAGCCATCCACATGCCCAGCGGTTGAATGCTAGCTTGGCAAAATTGCTAGCACTTCAACTGCTACCTTTTCAGTTGGTAGACTCTGCCCCTTCCGTGAGTTTGTGGAATGTGCGGTTCCTCAGTGGCAGGTACCCAAACGCCACTTTTTCTCATGGAAGGCGATTCCGGCTCTCTACCAGCATGTGGAAGGCAATGTCCTTGCCTCGCTGGACAGGGCGGTCGGTGGTAATGTGCATATTACCGCTGACTCATGGTCCAGCAAGCATGGACAGGGACGTTACCTAAGTTTCACGGCGCATTGGGTGACTCTGCTGGCAGCTGGGAAGGATGCAGGACAAGGTGCAGTAGTGTTGGAGGTTGTTCCGCCACCATGCCTCCAAAATGCCACTACTAATGATTGTGACACGCCTCTCTCCTCCACCTCCTCCTCTGCTTCTTCCTCCATGGCCTCTTCCTATGCTTTGTCCTCGGAACCAGCGGTGCTCCGTAGGCGTTCAAGGGGCTACGCATGTACGCAGGCCAAAAGATGCCATGCGGTGCTTGAGCTGGTGTGCTTGGAGGACAGGAGCCACACTGGGGCAGAGGTTCTGTCAGCTCTGCAGGGGCAGGTTCAGAGGTGGTTGACGCCACGCCAACTTAAGGCAGGAATGGTGGTTTGTGACAATGGCACCAACCTCCTCTCTGCCCTCCGACAGGAACAAATGACCCATGTGCCCTGTTTGGCTCACATCCTTAACTTGGTGGTGCAGCGGTTCTTGGGCAGGTACCCGGGCTTACAGGATGTCCTGAGGCAGGTCAGGAAAGTCTGTGTGCATTTCCACCGGTCATATAATGCCAGTGCTCGGCTGGCGGACCTTCAAAAGGAGTTTAACCTGCCAAAGAACCGCCTAATCTGTGACATGCCCACCAGGTGAAACTCAACGTTGGCCATGCTGCAGCGGCTGCACATGCAGCAGAGGACCATCAATGAGTACCTGTGCAACTATGACATCAGGGCAGGGTCAGGGGAGCTTGTTTTTTTTTCCCCACACCAGTGGGCCATGATCAGGGATGCATGCACTGTCCTGTCACCATTTGAGGAGGCCATGAGGATGGTGAGCAGTGACAGTGCATGCATCAGTGATACTGTCCCTCTTGTCCACCTGTTGGAGCACACGCTGCGTGGAATAATGGACAGGGCACTTGAGGCAGAACAGAGGCAGGAAGAGGAGGACTTCCTTAGCTCTCAAGGCCCCCTTTATCCAGACAGTGTTCCTGCGTGCCCGCCGATCACACAGGAAGAGGATGAAGAGGAGGAGAAGGATTGTGTCAGTATGGAGGTGGAGCCTGGCACTCAGCACCAGCAGCAGTCTTTAAGGGATCAGTCCCAAGAAACATATGGACTTGTACGTGGCTGGGAGGAGGTGGCTGCGGACCATGTCTTCCTTAGTGACCCAGAGGACTCCGGACCGAATGCCTCAGCAAACCTACGCTGCATGGCCTCCCTGATCCTGCAAAGCCTGCGTAAGGATCCTCGTAATCGTGGTATCAAGGAGAAGGACCAATACTGGCTGGCAACCCTCCTTGATCCACGTTACAAGGGTAAGGTTGCGGACCTTATCTTGCTGTCGCAGAGGGAGCAGAGGATGAAACATCTTCGGGAGGCCTTGCAGAAAGATTTGTGCAACACGTTCCCAGAGACTGGGAGGTTACAAACTCCTGTTTCTGGACAACGTGTTGCTGAGGCTTCGGTCAGTCAAAGAAGGAGCGGTGGAGAAGGTGGCCGTCTGACCGATGCGTTCAGACAATTTTTTAGTCCGCAGCCCCAAGGTATGATCGGTTCCAGCAACCATCGCCAGCGTCTGTTTTACATGGTGCAGGAATACCTAGGGGCAAGATCTGACTTGGACACTTTTCCCACCGAAAATCCTCTGGGTTACTGGGTCTTGAGGATGGATCACTGGCCAGAGCTTGCACAGTATGCAATTGAGCTACTGGCCTGTCTTGCATCCAGCGTTCTTTCGGAACGCACATTCAGTGCTGCTGGAGGCTTTGTAACTGATCACAGGGTGCGTCTGTCCACCGACTCGGTCGATCGACTGACCTTCATAAAAATGAATCAGTCTTGGATCACCACCAGCTACCAAGCACCTGATGCTGATGTAACCGAATATTCTTTTTTTGAAATCTCAGATCCCTTCAAAGACTGCCTATGCTGATGCTGAGTGACTATCCTGAGTAATTATCCTCTTCCTCCTCAATGATCATGCTGATAGCTTGTAAGAACATTTTTGGTTCTGGGTGCCGTCACCAGTGCCTAAGGCCCAATTTTTCAGCCCCTGTTTAACAGGGGCGTGTAATTACAATTTTTGATGCAATACTTTGCAGCAGGGCTCGTTCCTGCTTTCCAACTAGAGTATCTGTGAGGGGTTGCAGTGTTGTGGCACCAGCACCAGTGCCTAAGGCCTAATTTTTCAGCCCCTGTTTAACAGGGGCATGTAATTACAATTTTTGATGCAATACTTTGCAGCTGGGCTCATTCCTGCGTTCCAACTAGAGTATCTGTGAGGGGTTGCAGTGTTGTGGCACCAGCACCACCACCAAAGGCCCAATTTTTCAGCCCCTGTTCAACAGGGGCATGTAATTACAATTCTTGATCTAATATTTCACAGCAGGGCCCATTTCTGCGCCCACCAAGAACGAGTGAGGACTTACAGTGTTGTGGCACCAGCACCACCACCACCACCAAAGGCCCAATTTTTCTGCCCCTGTTCAACAGGGGCATGTAATTACAATTCTTGATCTAATATTTCACAGCAGGGCCCTGCGAGGGCTTACAGTGTTGTGGCCACAACAACACCTAAGGCCCAAATTTCTGCTGAGTATATAGGGCAGGCCCCTACTTTCAAACATCCAACTTACAAACGACTCCTACTTGCAAACCGAAGGAGACAACAGGAAGTGAGATGAAATCTACCCCTAGGAAGGGAAATTCTCTCCTGTAAGAGTTAATATGGGAAAAACATTTCTCCTTTCCACTGATGCTTTATCACCAATCCTTGTTTCACTAAAAACCCCAAATTTTCAAAAAACATTTGTCATTGGGACAAAAAGTGAGGTGAAATCTTTTGAAGAGGAACACAGACAGCAAAACAAATGTCACAGGGGTGATAACCCTTCCCTATGTTTTCCAAAAAGCTTAAAAAAGATTTTTTGGCTGGAGCTAAACGCGTTAAAAATGTACCCGTTCAAAATTACAAACAGATTCTACTTAACAACAAACCTACAGTCCCTGTCTTGTTTGCACCGCCTGTATACTGCTGTTCAGAGTATATAGGGCCTGGTGGCCCCACACCTTTCCTTTTTTTAATTTGGGTGCGGGGTTCCCCTTACATAGTTACATAGTTACATAGTAGGTGAGGTTGAAAAAAGACACAAGTCCATCAGGTCCAACCTATGTGTGTGATTATGTGTCAGTATTACATTACATATCCCTGTATGTTGCAGTCATTCAGGTGATTATCTAATAGTTTCTTGAAGCTATCAATGCTCCCCGCTGAGACCACCGCCTGTGGAAGGGAATTCCACATCCTTGCCGCTCTTACAGTAAAGAACCCTCTACGTAGTTTAAGGTTAAACCTCTTTTCTTCTAATTGTAATGAGTGGCCACGAGTCTTATTAAACTCTCTTCTGCGAAAAAGTTTTATCCCTATTGTGGGGTCACCAGTACAGTATTTGTAAATTGAAATCATATCCCCTCTCAAGCGTCTCTTCTCCAGAGAGAATAAGTTCAGTGCTCGCAACCTTTCCTCATAACTAAGATCCTCCAGACCCTTTATTAGCTTTGTTGCCCTTCTTTGTACTCGCTCCATTTCCAGTACGTCCCTCCTGAGGACTGGTGACCAGAACTGGACAGCATACTCCAGGTACGGGCGGACCAGAGTCTTGTAGAGCGGGAGAATTATCGTTTTATCTCTGCAGTTGATCCCCCTTTTAATGCATGCCAATATTCTGTTTGCTTTATTAGCAGCAGCTTGGCATTGCATGCCATTGCTGAGCCTATCATCCACTAGGACCCCCAGGTCCTTTTCCATCCTAGATTCCCCCAGAGGTTCTCCCCCCAGTGTATAGATTGCATTCATATTTTTGCCAAATGCATTATTTTACATTTTTCTACATTGAACCTCATTTGCCATGTAGTCGCCCACCCCATTAATTTGTTCAGGTCTTTTTGCAAGATTTCCACATCCTGCGGAGAAGTTATTGCCCTGCTTAGCTTAGTATCGTCTGCAAATACAGAGATTGAACTGTTTATCCCATCCTCCAGGTCGTTTATGAACAAATTAAATAGGATTGGTCCCAGCACAGAACCCTGGGGAACCCCACTACCCACCCCTGACCATTCTGAGTACTCCCCATTTATCACCACCCTCTGAACACGCCCTTGTAGCCAGTTTTCAATCCATGTACTCACCCTATGGTCCATGCCAACGCACCTTATTTTGTACAGTAAACGTTTATGGGGAACTGTGTCAAATGCTTTTGCAAAATCCAGATACACCACGTCTACAGGCCTTCCTTTATCTAGATGGCAACTCACCTCCTCATAGAAGGTTAATAGATTGGTTTGGCAAGAACGATTCTTCATGAATCCATGCTGATTACTGCTAATGATATCATTCTTATTACTAAAATCTTGTATATAGTCCCTTATCATCCCCTCCAAGAGTTTACATACTATTGATGTTAGGCTAACTGGTCTGTAATTCCCAGGGATGTTTTTTGGGCCCTTTTTAAATATTGGTGCTACATTGGCTTTTCTCCAATCAGCTGGTACCATTCCAGTCAATAGACTGTCTGTAAAAATTAGGAACAACGGTATGGCAATCACCTGACTGAGTTCCCTAAGTACCCTCGGATGCAAGCCATCTGGTCCCGGTGATTTATTAATGTTAAGTTTCTCAAGTCTAATTTTAATTCCGTCCTCTGTTAACCATGTAGGTGCTTCCTGTGTTGTGTCATGAGGATAAACACTGCAGTTTTGGTTACTGAAGCCCCCCGATTCACTCGTGAAGACTGAGGAGAAGAATAAATTCAATACCTTTGCCATCTCCCCATCCTTTGTAACCAGATGTCCTTCCTCATTCTTTATGGGGCCAATATGGTCTGTCCTCCCTTTTTTACTGTTTACATACTTAAAGAATTTCTTGGGATTTTTTTTGCTCTCCTCCGCTATGTGTCTTTCATGTTCTATCTTAGCCAACCTAATTGCACCCTTACATTTCTTATTGCATTCTTTATAAATTCTGAATGCTGTGGATGATCCCTCAACCTTGTATTTTTTGAAGTCCTTCTCCTTTGCTTTTATATGCATTTTTACATTGGAGTTAAGCCATCCAGGATGTTTGTTCGCTCTTTTAAATTTATTACCCAATGGGATACATTGGCTAATGCCCTTATTTAATATGCTCTTAAAGCAAACCCATCTCTCCTCCGTATTCTTTGTTCCTAATATTTTATCCCAATTTATGCCTTTTAGCAAGGTTTGTAGTTTAGGGAAGTTGGCTCTTTTGAAATTCAGTGTCTTTGTGTTCCCTTCATGTCTCCTATTTGTGTGATTTATACTGAAACTAATTGACCTGTGATCGCTGTTACCTAAATTGCCCCGTATTTCCACATCTGTTATCAGGTCTGTATTGTTGGTAATCAGTAGATCTAGTAATGTTTTATTTCTAGTTGGTGCGTCTACCATCTGACCCATAAAATTGTCCTGCAAGACACTAAGGAACTGGCGAGCCTTAAATGAATGCGCGGTTCCCTCCGCCCAGTCTATGTCTGGATAATTAAAATCCCCCATTATGATAACACTTCCCATCCTTGCTGCTAATCCAATTTGTGATAGGAGATCCGTCTCCACTTCCTCCCTCAGGTTAGGGGGCCTATAGCATACTCCCAGTATTATTTTCCCCTTAGCTTCATCCCTTTGGAGCTCTACCCATAAAGATTCCACCTCCTCCCTAGCCCCCTCAGTGATGTCATCTCTCACATTCACTTGTACATTATTCTTGATATATAGGCATACCCCTCCCCCTTTTTTACCCTCTCTGTCCTTGCGGTATAGGGTATACCCTTGAATGTTTGCCAGCCAATCATGAGAGCTGTTGAACCAGGTCTCTGAAATTCCCACAAAATGCAAATCCTCCTTGTACAACAGTATCTCTAGTTCACCCATCTTGTCCGCCAGGCTCCTGGCATTGGTGAACATGCCACATAGTTTAGACCGGTCGCATATTGTCCTCGTATTGGGTGTTTCAAGATTGCAACTTGGACTTGCTACTATACTCACCTTGTGTTTTTGTGCTTTGGTTAACCTACCACTAATGCCCCCAATACTACCCTCTGGAATATCTTCCGCGCTGGCTATCACTGTCTCTGGACCCTCCCCCCCATCGCCTAGTTTAAAAACCCCTCTAACTTTTTGGCCATCTTCATTCCCAACAGATCTGCACCCTCCTCATTTAGGTGCAGTCCGTCCCTTCTATAGTACCGGTTACCGACTGAGAAGTCGGCCCAGTCCTCCAGGAACCCAAACCCCTCCTTACTACACCAGCTCTTCAGCCACTTGTTTACTTCCCTAATCTCCCTCTGCCTCTCTGGTGTGGCTCGATGTACCGGTAGTATTCCTGAGAACACTACCTTGGAGGTCCTTTTCCTCAATTTAGCTCCTAAGTCCCTAAAATCGTTCTTTAGGACACTCCATCTGCCTCTGACTTTGTCATTGGTGCCAACGTGCACCATGACAGCCGGGTCTTCCCCAGCCCCTCCCAGTAATCTGTCCACAAGATCCGTGATGTGCCGAACCCGAGCGCCCGGTAGACAACATACTGTTCGGCGCTTCAGGTCTTGGTTACAGATTGCCCTCTCTGTCCTTCTAAGAATTGAGTCCCCTACCACCAGAATCTGTCTTTCCTTTCCCTTTGCTGCCCCCCCACTCTCACTGGAGGAGTTCTTCCCCTGGCAGCTAGGAGAGTCCCTCATCTCCAGCAGTGCTGGTTCCTGACTGGTTACACCAATGTCACTCAATGGAGCGTACTTATTGGGATGCTCCAGTCCTGGATCGGCCTCCCTGGCACTTCCCCCTCTACCCCTCCTGACTGTCACCCATCTACTCTTTGCTAGTGCCTGCACCTCTTTGTCTCCACCCGCCTCTGTGCTGGCCCCTGCCGGCACCTGCCGTGTACGTTCCTGGCTCACCTTTAGTATGGAGGGACTTCTCAGTGCTGACAGTTGCTTCCCCAGATTCAGAACCTGGGCTTCCAGGGAAACAATGTGCTTACATTTTGCACAGCAGTATTCGCCCTCGATCGGATGATCAAGGAACGCATACATGCGGCAAGATGTACAAAGAGTCGCCTCTCCACACCCGCCGGGCATCGTACCTATTAAATTTGGTGAGGATTTGGGGATTTTACCCTGTCCAAATTACCTAACAACTAGCTTCCTGGCACTAATACTCAAGACAATACACAGGTACACGACAAGACAATACACAGGTACACAATACACAAGTACTAACGATCCACACACACTACTCAGACAACACTCAGATACTCACACTACACAGGTACTATGACCCCTTTTATAACCTCCTGTTTTAAACTCTTGTTTTTAACTCCCACTTAATCCAGCTCCACTTACACCAAGCTCCACAGCTTCAAACTGAGCACGCTCAGACTGAGTCCTACAACAAGTTAAATAGGCACCTGTGAGCAATTAACCACACCCCTTAATTGATAGACTGATGGAACCAGAGAAAAAAAAAAGCTATTTAAAAAGTGACAGCAAAAGGCAAATTAAAAACTAAAAGGAAAAGTCCCTAAAATGCAACCCAGCAAACACCAACAGACAGCAAACACACACCAACAGACAGCAACACACACCAACAGACAGCAAGACTTGTATACTCTAACACTTGTTTTTAACTCCCACTTAATCCAGCTCCACTTACACCAAGCTCCACAGCTTCAAACTGAGCACGCTCAGACTGAGTCCTACAACAAGTTAAATAGGCATCTGTGAGCAATTAACCACACCCCTTAATTGATAGACTGATGAAACAAGAAAAAAAAAAAAAAAAGCTATTTAAAAAGTGACAGCAAAAGGCAAATTAAAAACTAAAAGGAAAAGTCCCCAAAATGCAACCCAGCAAACACCAACAGACAGCAAACACACACCAACAGACAGCAACACATACCAACAGACAGCAACAGACAGCAACACACACCAACAGACAGCAACACACACCAACAGACAGCAACACACACCAACAGACAGCAAGACTTGTATACTCTAACACTTGTTTTTAACTCCCACTTAATCCAGCTCCACTTACACCAAGCTCCACAGCTTCAAACTGAGCACCCTTAATATCCATACAAGACCCAAAGGGCCTGGTAACGGACTGGGGGGTAACCATGCCGTTTGTCTCACTGATTTTCATCCATATTGCCAGGACCCGACATTACATTAAACCCGCAAGCAGTTTTAAATGACTTTTTTTCCTTTAAAAATTACATTTTGTGCAGGGACTGTTCTAAGCACGGGAAACACGCGCCACTTTACAGGCATACTATAGACACCCCCCAGGTACGATATTTAAAGGAATATTTCACTTTTTCTTTTTTTTACTTTAAGCATCATTAAAATCACTGCTCCCGAAAAAACGGCCATTTTTAAAAAATTTTTTTGCATTGATACATGTCCCCTGGGGCAGGACCCGGGTCCCCAAACCCTTTTTAGGACAATACCATGCAAATTAGCCTTTAAAATGAGCACTTTTGATTTCGAACGTTCGAGTCACATAGACGTCAATGGGGTTCTAACGTTTGTGCAAATTTTCGGTCCGTTCGCAGGTTCTGGTGCGAACCGAATCGGGGGGTGTTCGGCTCATCCCTAATCAATGGGTTAAGTGTTTATTCCATAGGTGTGTTCTAACTTTGAGGGGATAGGACTGACTGGGAGAGAAGACAGATCCTTGTTCCTACTTAGTAGGAACACGCAATCTGTTTCTCCTCCCCTGACTGGACAGAGATTTGTGTGTTTACACACACAAATTCCCATTCCTGCTCTCTTGCCCACAATCACAGGAGATTGTCGGGGATCGCGCAAGCAGGCCACCAACATCGGGTCAAATCACATACCACAAGACGTCATAGTCCTGCTTAATTTTTTTACTTTAAGTAAAAACTGCTGCAATTGACATGACAGGCAACTCCCTTATCAGACCCATATGCAGGTATCAAGCTGTTCACAGATCTTTCTCAGTATACCCTCATGGCTCTTAAGCAGTTAACCTTTATCACTTCAAAAGCCCAAATTTTCTACAAGTGGCGGTTCCCTGCAAAGCTACTAATCACCAAAGGCAACAAACAGCACACTGTCTTCACACTTGATGATGGCCTCCGCTTACTCAGATCATGGAATCTACTACCCACTTCGGATGACCCTTCGCAGTCTCAGGCAAGCAACTCTCTGACACAATGCAGAAATAATTTCTCTGACCATTGAATATGTTCCACACAAGGATGCGGCTGATGCCTTCTGTTCCATCAAGGCTCCTTACCATGATTATTCTTGTTCCATTTTGGGTGTCTGCACCTCTTTGAATCATTCTCCTGCTGGGTGTTGTACCCACGTGAGCTACAGAAGACCCCCCCACTATGGGAGTAGCTATTGCTACTCATCAATCATTTACGGATCTATTTTTAGTACCTATAACTGTATGTGTTCTTTTGTTTGTTTTTGTGTCTGTCTAGTTCCTTTTTTGCTGTTCAGTTTACACCTCTAGTTTTTACTGGTCGCAGTTCTTACTTCTTAACTCAGATGGCTACCTCCACAATACCTGAACTAACCAATAACCATCATGGAAACTTTGGTCTCTACTTGACTTATGGAGATCAAACCAGCAGGATCTGGCCAGTGGACTTTTGGACAATCATCCTTAATGCATCTGGTAATATCTTAAAGTAATAAGGGCAGATGTAGTCAACAAAGAGCACCACATTCCATATTTCAAATATAAATGGAAGGGCGAATTTTGCCGGGGGAGGGGTATTTTAAAAAAATACCTCAGGGACTTTTAAGGTGCTGTTTAGATAAGCAATATACTCAATAGTCAATGAATCTGTACAATCATACTATTTTTTTATAAAATATCTATACTTTTATTAGAACCATCATGAATTAAAAACCAATGTCTCAAACAAATGAGATATCATCATAAGAATATCATACAAAAGGTGGTATATCCACAAAACAGTACATTAAAGGTACAGCAACAAAGAGCTACTTAATGGTTTCGTGAAAAATTGCCGCTCGACATGTTTCGCTCTTATACGAGCTTCTTCAGGAGTTTTATGGCAAAAATTTGTAGTAGACTCTAAACAATAAAGAAGTATATAACAGTGAATACATACATCATCATAAAAATAGAGTTATTATAGCATATTGGTTGACAATACATAATATCAATAATATCAACTAACTAATATCAAGATCCGAGGATCACAACAGAATTTGTACAGAAGCAATTATTTAATTTTATTTTTATATGAGGAGAAGACAAGTTGAAAAAAATTTTTTTTTTGCTAAATGTGTCTTACCAGGCTGTAATGCACCAACAGTATATAAAACTTGAAATAACTGATAAACTGCTACAGATTCTCCAAAAGTGGGGTCTCTCATGTGTAGGGCTCCCCCGTCCTAGATGTGACCACAGGGGAATATAAAGTTTTAAAACGGTCCTTGAATAATGCAAACAAAATTTTGCAATTAGTTTAAGTGTGGATGCAAAATGCATTCAATTTAGTCCATGAATATATGGATTCATTACCTTAAATAGAACCAATGTTTATAAGGGCTTGAGAATGAGACAGCCTCCCAAAGGACATGGACAATAAAAGCCAGAATAAATCAATGGTAAGATCAACCAGTGATGGAAACTATAATTTGTTGTGCAGAGGAGGAGAAATCCCTTCTCGGCACCAATCTCTAAAAGAAATGAAAAAGTAATTAAAAACAGCTTGGTGAGAGTAGTTATTGTCAAAGACTGACAAGACTACAAATATGACACTTACTTATGGAGCATTCGTTCGGCGTGCTGGGCTTGAAAACAGTCCGTGCCCACCTTGTATAGAGGCGCCGGTAGCAGAGCAGTGTGCGGTAAGCAGTTCTGCCTTTATATAACCCCCATCCCGGCGGCGTCTGACCTCACCGCCGGGATGCGGACGCTTAATTGAGAACGCCTGTGTTCCAGCCTTGCGGGGGAGTGTGGTGACGTCAGCCCGACGTCAGCGACGTTACTAAAGTCCAGTGCGCAGGCGCATGAGCCTGCTAACCTATGGAGCATGAGAGCGCCCTTGGCGCCATCTTAGAGAGGGGCAAACAGAGGGCAAAACAATCACTAACCTCAGTGGGACATCTAAATGCATTGATGCATGTATGTTCTCTAGAAAGCATGAATGAAGAGCTTAATGTGGACTCCATATGAACAGTTATATGATATACAGAAATCCCCCATTTGCCAGAGCTAGGGCTTACTTCTCTAGGGCTCCCATCCGGCGAGCGATTGGTTCTGCACTCCCCAGAAAAATGGGTGCCCCGGGCGTCCATGTGGTCTAAAAGGACAGGAGTGACCCAACAAGAGAGACCAAGGTACTGACCAATTCAAATGAGATAGAGCATGTGCATGTGCATATTTCGGTTAACAAAAGACAGCCTGCAAGATAAACAGCAGCACCACAGTAGGAATTCATTACATTTATATCAAAGATTATGCGGTTATATATATTTTGTACATCAATACAAACTATCAGCTGATTTAAACATTAAAAATCCAATAATAAATCCAATAACCAAAAAAAAGAAAAGAAAAGATAGAAAAAGAAAAAGAGAAGAACAAGGAAAATAGGAAAAAACTTATAAAAGGAAATTGTTACAAAAATGGTTTAAAGCTAAATGCATCATTCATGCCTGGATAACTAAGGGCTGACAAATCATGTATCCAGCGTGCTTCCTTTTGGAGGAGTATCTTGTCATAGTTTCCACCTCTGTCTCCAGAGGGAACATGTTCTAATGCAAAAAAGTGTAAACAATTGCTGTTAAATTTGTGCTGTAGACTAACATGGTGGCTAATAGGGGTCTCCATTTTCTTTTTTTTTCTTCTCCTCATAAAAAAAATAAAATTAAATGATTGCTTCTGTACAATCTTGTTGTGATCCTCGGATCTTGATATTAGTTGGTTGATATTATTGATATTATGTATTGTCAACCAATATGCTATAATAACTCTATTTTTATGATGATGTATGTATTCACTGTTATATACTTCTTTATTGTTTAGAGTCTACTACAAAATTTTGCCATAAAACTCCTGAAGAAGCTCGTATAAGAGCGAAACATGTCGAGCGGCAATTTTTCATGAAACCATTAAGTAGCTCTTTGTTGCTGTACTTTTAATGTACTGTTTTGTGGATCTACCACCTTTTGTATGATATTCTTATGATGATATTTCATTTGTTTGAGATATTGGTTTTTAATTCATGATGGTTCTAATAAAAGTATAGATATTTTATAAAAAAATAGTATGATTGTACAGATTCATTGACTATTGAGTATATTGCTTATCTAAACAGCACCTTAAAAGTCCCTGAGGCATTTTTTTAAAATACCCCTCCCCTGGCAAAATTCGCCCTTCCATTTACATCTGGTAATATCTGTCTAAGCATTCTTGTAAAACCCCAACATGCCCATTAAATTAGTGTCGCTTAACTGCTTGCCGACCAGTTGCCGCAATTTTACTGCTGCAGAATGGCATGGCTGGGTGAAACAACTTTACCTTACATTGCTTCGCCTTTTGGCCACTAGGCCTCCTAAACAGTCCCATCCCCCTACAGTTAGAACACAGTGAGGGAACACAGTTAACCCCTTGATCGCCCCCTAGTGTTAACCCCTTCCCTGCCAGTGACATTTATACAGTAATCAGTGCATTTTTATGCCACTGATAACTGTGTAATTGTCATTGGTCCCAAAAATGTGTCAAAAATGTCCGATCTGTCCACTGCAATATAGCAATCCTGATAAAAATTGCAGATCGCCACCATTACTAGTAAAAAAAAATAATAATAATAAAAATGCCATAAATCTGTCCCCTATTTTGTAGACACTATAACTTTTGCGCAAACCAATAAACATATGCTTATTGCATTTTTTTTTAACAAAAATATGTAGAAGAATACATATCGGCCTAAACTGAGGAAATTTGTGGGAAAAAAAGGTCGTCAATTTTGTTTCGGCACAGCACGACCGCGCAATTCTCAGTTAAAGTGACGCAGTGCCGTATCGCAAAAAAGGGCCTGGTCATTGAGCAGCCAAATCTTCAGGGGCTGAAGTGGTTAATGACAATGGGCTTAATAGCCCTATAAACATAAGGCAGCTTGGACTGAGGCTGTAAAGTTGCATGCTGATGTCTTCTGTATCCAAGAGACCCCTTTCTGTTCTACTAAAGCTCCTCACTGCTCACATAGACTATTTTCACATGTGTTCACTGCCATTGCTCCAGTTAAGAAAAATTGTGTTTTAATAGCAATTAGCTTTTCTGTAGCTTTCTCTGTGAACAATGTTATCCTAAAGGGCGCTATATCATTTTGGTATGCAACATTAACAATGTTTCCTATAAAATTGTAAACCTATATGCCCCTAACTCGGGTCAACTTAAGTTTTTTAGTACCCTCTTTTTGCTGGAGACTTTAATATGATAGCTGAGCACTAGACTTCTCAAATTCCTCCCTTCGTATGAGACAAACTTTGCAGACTTTCATGAGCAGAAACAACCTATATGACTATATATCCCTTGTCACCTCATCCCATGCTCGCCATCAGGACTTCTCCAGAGCCTCTCCCATCCTCTGGAATGCTCTACCCCATTCCATCCGATTTTCTCCTACTTTATCCACTTCCAGACGATCCCTGAAAACTCATCTCTTCAGAGAAGCCTATCTGGCCCCCACCTAACAACTGTACATTTATCATCTCAATCAGCACATCACCCACAGTTATTACCTCTTATATCTCTTGACCTTCCCTCTTAGATTGTAACCTCTAAGGAGCAGGGCCCTCTGATTCCTACTGTATTAAAGTGTATTGTATTTGTACTGTCTACCCTCAAGTTGTAAAGCGCTACGTAAACTGTCGGTGCTATATAAATCATGTATAATAAATAATAATAATAATATGACCCATGGACATATACACACTCCACAGAAAGAGACTACACTTATTCTTTGGCACCCCATCGATCATACTCCAGAATAGATATTTTTCTCACTGATCTTACTCTTCTGCATAAAGTATAATGCCAATCACATGGTTTGACCACGCACCCCTTTGAAATGAAAATGATTAATTTACTCACAGTAACGGAAACATGGAAAAACCCCACCGCCTTCTTAACACTAGATGCTGTGAAGGCCTTTTACCAGATCCATTGGGGATACCTTAAAGAAAACCTTCAAACTTTTGGTATACAGGGACCTGTATTCACAGCCTTTTCAGCACTCTATTCTCAGACCTCTGCCGTTTTATCTGAATCTTTCATAATGTCAGGGCTGTTCTCGGCCCTTCCTTCTCAAAGCTGGCAGCTCAGCTGTGGGCTAATTGCCAGCTTCTAGTAATACAATAAACCCAACTTATAAATAATGATACACAGTGCACAGTACTTTAAACACCAATAATCCGTGAGTATACAAAATAAACAATAAATCATAATATAATGCTCCTTCCTCTGTGGGTATAGGTAAAGGTGAAAAATGTGTTCACACGCCATCATAATACAAAGGTGAAAAGAAAGTTCCAATGAAAAAAATCAACACCACCTTGTAAAAAAGTTCCTGCTCACCTTCAAAACAAATAGAATGAAAAACCCCTAAGTCAAATATCTCTTTTCAAAGACCGGGGATCCTCACTAAGATAAGCTTACATGTTTCCCGTGATAATAATCTGTGTTTTCTCCAGGGATGATTGATTCTAAAAGATTCACTCTCAACAAAGATAGAAAGACATCATTGTGCAAGATTGCTGCAAATTCATATATTCCTACTTGATATAGAATATTCACTCACATTTGGTTAGATAAAAAAAACACTGATTAAACAATCAGTAGTGCAAGCAGCTCTCCTCCTTACTGCACGTCCGGTATAACGAAACACCGAAAGTGACGTCTCAGGTCACGTGACTTTCTCAAGTTAAAAGAGCAATGTGGAGACCACATGTGAAAGACAATAGAAACTTGCAATGGTGTGATAATGTTTCAAAACAGGTTTATTAAACTTAAAATCCCACATAGATGTACACTCACATTTAGTACAATAAAAACAAGCCTTGATATGCTTATGGACAGAACAAGGGGGGTGATAATGTCACCTGGAGACCAAATCTGCAGCTACGGTTCCCAGCGTTCTCCCCGTCCTTAGCCTGTAGTACAAACAAGCACCTCACTACCTCCCTTGTCAGCCAATCAAGCTCCTCCTTGGAGGACGAGGGAGGTAGTGAGGTGCTTGTTTGTACTACAGGCTAAGGACAGGGAGAACACTGTCTGTCATGTGTTTTAGAAATTAAGAGAGAACAATCTCTATAGTAAATTGGAGAAGTGCGAATTCCATCGTGAACAGGTTAAATTCCTGGGATATGTCATTTCCACTGCTGGTTTTTTGATGGACCCAGAAAAACTTCCTGCAGTCCTACAGTGGCCCTGACCCATGGTTTTATGTCCTCTGCAATGTTTTCTGGGCTTTGGCAACTATTATAGGAAGTTTATTATTAACTTCTTGTCTCTGGTCAAGTCCCTGATCTATTATGACCAGAAAGGATGGTAACCCACAGAGTTGGTCTCTGGAGTCCGTTAAGGCTTTTGAGAGTCTCAAGTCTCCCTTTGTTTCTGCTTCTGTGTTGGCACATGCTGATTCTGTGTTACCTTTTATCCTTGAGGTTGATGCTTCTGAGACTGGTGTTGGCGCCCTTCTGTCTCAATGTCCTACCTCTGAGAGCGCTATGCATCCTTGTGGCTACTTTTCCAAGAAATTGTCACCTGCGGAGTGCAATTACGAGATTGGTGACAGAGAGCTGTTGGCAATCATTTTAACCCTGAAAGAATGAAGACAACACCTCGAAGGTACCACTGTGCTGGTTCTCATTCTTACTGACCATAAGAATCTCACATTCTTGTCTGAGGCTAAACGCCTCTCTCCTAGAAGGGTGCGATGGGTTCTTTTCTTGTCTAGTTTCAATTACATTGTCTCATTCTTACCTCATAGAGTACTAATAATGTAGGGGCTGACGCTTTGTCACAACAATTTTACTCCACTTCCAAGATGGAGTCGGTTCCGGTTCCTGTGATTCCTCCTGATTGTATTCTGGCTATAGTTTGCACCAGTCTCACTTCTCCTTTGGGTGATAAAATTCTTGCTGCTCAGGTCCATGCTCCTCCTGAGAAACCCTGTGACCGCTGCTTTGTCCCAGAGAGTCTCCGTACTGCCGTGCTCCAGACTTACCACTCTCCCAAGGCTGCTGGCCATCCTGTGAAGAATTATCTCTTTTGGGCCATTTCCCAACAATTCTGGTGGCCTAGTCTACGTGCTGATGTAACTAACTGCCTTCATAGTTGCCTGTTCCGTGTGTGCTCAGAGTAAGACTCCATGACACCTTCCAGTGGGCCTCCTACAACCCATACCCAATGGAGAGAGGCCCTGAAACCACCTGTCTATGGATTTCATAGTGAAGTTACCCAACTCCCAGGGCAATTCAGTTATCCTTATGGTGGTTGACCGGTTCTCGAAAATGTCCCATTGTATTCCACTTAAGAAGTTGCCCACTTCTAAGAAACTGGCTTCCATTTTTGACTTTGTGTTCCCTCTCTGAAGTGCGCACCTAGGTTTATTGGGCCTTTCTATATTCTTCGTAGGACTAACCCAGTGGCTTACGCATTAGACCTTCCTTTTAATATGCGTATTTTGAATGTATTTCTTGTCTCCTTAGCAAAACCTTTGGTCTGCAACCGCTTTACCACCTCGATGCCTTGTCCTCACCCTGTACAGGTTGAGAACCATGAGGAGTATGAAGTACAGTCCATTGTTGACTCCTGTAGGTTCCGTGGGCACATACAGTACCTGGTGCATTGGAAAGGGTACAGTCCGGAGGAACGCTCTTGGGTCTCATCCTCGGACGTACATGCCCCTGTCCTCCTCCGTGATTTCCATAGACATTTTCCCCTCAAGTCTGGTGGTCCTCCAAGGGGGAGGGGTCATTGTCTAGTTACCCAACTCCCAGGGCAACACAGTTATCCTTATGGTGGTTGACCGGTTCTCGAAAATGTCCCATTGTATTCCACTTAACAAGTTGCCCACTTCTAAGGAACTGGCTTCCATTTTTGCTCGGGAGATCTTTCGCTTACATGGACTACACAAGGTGATTGTCTCAGACAGGGGTAGTCAGTTTGTGTCCCAGTTCTGGTGAGCCTTTTGTGCACAGTTGGGAATTCAGCTTGCTTTTTCCTCTGCATATCACCCGCAGTCTAATGGGGTCGCAGAATGAGCCAATCAGTCCTTGAAGCAATTTCTATGTTGCTATATTTCTGACCATCATAACAACTGGTCAGACCTCTTACCATGGGCGGCGTTTGCTCACAATAGTGCCTTGAATTCTGCTTCCCGATTGTCCCCGTTTATGGCGAACTATGGTCCAACCTCATTTGTTCCACAGAGTATTCCTGCATTAGAGCAGCATCTCTGTGGTCTTCCTTCCACTTGAGCACAAGTCCAGGAGGCTCTGGCTGTCATCTCGCAACCTCCGACTTCGTGTTCCCTCTCTGAAGTTCGCACCACGGTTTATTGGGTCTTTCCGTATTCTTCGCAGGACTAACCCAGTGGCTTACACATTAGACCTTCCTTCTAATATGCATATTTTGAATGTACTGTATTTCATGTCTCCTTATCAAAACCTTTGGTCTGCAACCGCTTTACCACCTCGGTGCCTCGTCCTCACCCTGTACAGGTTGAGAACCACGAGGAGTATGAAGTACAGTCCATTGTTGACTCCTGTAGATTCCATGGGCACATACAGTACCTGGTGCATTGGAAAGGGTACAGTCCGGAGGAATGCTCTTGGGTCTCATCCTCGGACGTACATGCCCCTGTCCTCCTCCATGATTTCCATAGATGTTTTCCCCTCAAGTCTGGTGGTCCTCTGAGGGGGGGTCATTGAGGGGGGGTACCGTCAGGGCTGGGCTCAGCCCTTCCTTCTCTGAGCTGGCCGCTCAGCTGTCGGCTAGTTGCCAACTCCTATCTCTCCACAGTGACTCAGTTGTTGATGATATCCTGCTTGTCAGTCCTGCCTACTTAAGTCGTCCAGCCCAGATGATCTCTGCCTTCGCCTTGGTCACGCTCTCCTGTGTTTCTGTTAAAGACTTGCTTGGCTGACATTCCTTCTGGCTCCAGATCCTGCTTGCTGTTCTACTATGCTCATCTCTGGCTCCCTGATGTTTTGGCTCGTCTGACTATCTGTTCCGGTTCCTGAAATCTGGCTCTGTTTTGTCTATGTTTACTCTGTTTACCTTTTTTTATTATTAACAAGTAAGATTTAATTGTACTTCTGTCTCAGTCTGATTCATGGCTTCTGACAAGAACATTTTTTTAGTATTGGCACTGGCTAAATCATATTAATTCTTATCTCCTCTTGGAGAAAAATGCAACGTTTTGATCTCTTCAGTGCCATATAAATTGACAAAATATGTTAATTGCTTAAATGATATGCCACTAACTGCTGAGTGAGGTTAAGAACCATGAGGCACAATGTTACAGGCATTGTTTTATATAATTTGTGTATTTCTTTAATTCAATACTACCTACTGTGCCTGCCCTATGCCTTCAGATCGCAAAGCACTACATACTCTCCTGTGTTCCTGTTAAAGATATGCTTGGCTGACATTCCTTCTGGCTCCAGATACTGCTTGCTGTTCTACTACGCTTATCTCTGGCTCCCTGACGTTTTGGCTTGTCTGACTATCCGTTCCGGTTCCTGAACTCTGTCTCTGTTTTGACTACGTTTAATGTTTACCTTTTTTTATTATTATTAAGCAAGTGTGATTTAACTGTACTTCTGTCTCAGTCTGATTCATGGTTTCTGACACATAATAATCAATGATACCCAGTAAGGATATCCCTTATCTCCAATTATTTCCAAAGAAGATTTGAATGTGGGTGTGGCGCTGTTGTAATTAAAAACAAAAAAAACCAGTGAAATATGTATATGCGAAATTCCTATATTCGTATGGAATGTATAGGGCTCTATAAAACCTTGATGTGCTCAAATCATGGGTCTAAGAGAAAGATCGTTGCTCCTGGGTAAATACCAAAAAATGTGAGCCCAAGCGAAAAAAACAAAGAAAAAATGATGTAAGGGAATTAAGAAGAAATAAATAATAGATAAATTAAAATAAAATTGTATTGCCAGAATATTGATACCTTTTATAAATTAATATGTTCCACTGTGCTACAAATAAGACTTGGCAAACATAGGTGAATATTATCAAAAAGCAACGTGAGGAAAAGAGGAGGAGGGGCAGGGGGGTGGGGGAAGGACAAAGGAGGTGGGAAAGGTGTATAATAGTCCAAGTAAAGTGCACACGTCCCTTCTACTTCATAAACCAATATTATAATAAAAAATTCAGATGGAGTGCACTCGTGGCAAAAAAGTGCTAATAGCTCGATTGTTTCAATATGTGAGTGTGTTCAGTGCAATCCTTCAATTCTTTTTCTTGGTGACAGTGTGTTTAAATCCCGTGCTCTTAATGTGCACACACTCACCAACTTCTTTAACCCCTGCGGGGGTCTTAGGCAGTCACAGTCTGTGCTACTGTGCAGCAATTACCGGACCTCTCAGGATCGAATTGATGTTTGCCATAGAAGAGAAGGGATATCCATAGCATAATACCATTTAAAAAGTGTTTATTGTGAAAAATACAGAGCGGTACTCACAAATTAGTAGCTCATATAAAGCAAGTAAAGATCTCAATCGAACCGTCAGAAGTAATCCTGTTTTCCCTGGGAGATACTGCAGCGTAGGTTTAGGCCACGCCCTACGCGTTTCATCATTGGACGTCTACGGGAGCGTAGATGTCCAATGATGAAACGCGTAGGGCGTGAAAGGTCCAGTAATTGCTGCACAGTAGCACAGACTGTGACTGCCTAAGACCCCCGCAGGGGTTAAAGAAGTTGGTGAGTGTGTGCACATTAAGAGCACGGGATTTAAACACACTGTCACCAAGAAAAAGAATTGAAGGATTGCACTGAACACACTCACACATTGAAACAATCAAGCTATCAGCACTTTTTTGCCACAAGTGCACTCCATCTGGATTTTTTATTATAATATTGGTTTATGAAGTAATAGGCACGTGTGCACTTTACTTGGACTATTATACACCTTCCCCACCTCCTTTGTCCTTCCCCCTCCGCCCCCCCTCCTCTTTTCCTCACGTTGCTTTTTGATTATATTCACCTATGTTTGCCAAGTCTTATTTGTAGCACAGTGGAACATATTAATTTATATAAGGTATCAATATTCTGGCAATACAATTTTATTTTAATCTATCTATTATTTATTTCTTCTTAATTCCTTTACATCATTTTTTCTTTGTTTTTTTCGCTTGGACTCACTTGCATTTTTTGGTATTTACCCAGGAGCAACAATCTTTCTCTTACACCCACGATTTGAGCACATCAAGGTTTTATAGAGCCCTATACATTCCATAGGAATATAGGGATTTCACATATACATATTTCACTTTTTTTGTTTTTAATTAGAACAGCACCACACTCACATTCAAATCTTCTTTCATCTAGCGGCTGCCACTTCGGGGGCGATCGCATCTGTGGAGGCAGCAGTTTAAATTCAATTAAATTAAATTTTAACTATCTCCCTTGCGCGGGTTCACCACCGTCCTTCTTATTTATCCAATTATTTCCACCCTAATGATGGAACCATTTGCAGAGTCCATTAGACAAAACCCCCATATACACAGTATCGATGTAACACACTATTCACACAAGATAGGACTATTCATTGTCGATGTCCTTCTTACCTTAACAGATGTGGCTCCTTCCCTGAGAGCAGTGCATGGCAAGACTGAGAAATTTTAGGCAATATCACACTATAAGGTGAACATCTCGAAGTCTTCTATTCTACCTATTGCTATAGGAAAGTCGGCTATCAAACCTCTGAAATGGGAATTCCCATATGTATGGGACAACAGAGCTTTGTGTACTTAGCAATTAAATTAACTTCTCCCATATCCAAATTGTACGAGGTTTACTTTCCTGACTTATTGCAAACCATCAAACAGGACTTGCTCACGTACAGGAAATTTGAAATATTGTAGTTAGGTTGCATCACAGTGTTTAAGATGATGTCCCTACCAAAAGGATTATACTACTTTCATAGTATCCCTATCCCTCTCCCATCCCACTTCTTTCTGACCCTAAACAAGTACCTAAACCTGTATGTATGGAAGCCGGGCAAACCAAGAAAATATTCTTTGTAGACATAAATCACAAGGAGGAATAGGTATGCCAGATTCCCAGTTTTACCATAGAGCAACCTTACTGGACCAACTGTCAGAATGGTTCGACTCCAACCCCACCAAACATTGTGTAGGTGTTGAAAAAACCTTTCTACACAATAGAGACTTACCTTCATTTCTAATCAATTCAGCTACAGGTCATAAGGTGTATGTTCCCGGGTCCCTACCTAGTCAAGCCTCCTTGGCAGCATGGTCTACAACCCTGCAATAAATCCCTCCTGATGATTTTCTGAAGGTCATAAATATACCCTCACTAGCATATGAATATTTAATTTCTTCATTCTCAGTATGTACCTGGACACAACTGGAACAGTTGAACTTTACAGACAACCTAGCTGCAATTGATCCTAAATCCTTTTAAAGGACTTCCCAAATACAACACTTCCATCAAAGCTATCCATCCACTCATACCAATAGTATCAATGCAGTATGGTCATACTAAACCTCCCCACTACCCTCCAGGAAATGCATCTCATGGTTCTACAAGTATCTTAACTATCGCCCCCTTGTAAATAAACTCACTCAGATCATTAGATGGGAATAAGAGTTACAAATAGTCTACTCTATTACAGATTGGAATAAAGCACTCTCCAAAATTTTGAGCTCCTTCCACTGTACTGCACACTGAGAAAGTGCAAGTGCAGACACTTCACAATTCTGTTGGTGTCAATGTGGCGAAGTTGGCAATCTCCGCCATATATTATGGGCTTGCAAAAATGTAAAAAGTTTCTGGAACTCTGTGTTCACATTGATTTCACAGATAATGGGGATTTTCACCTTCCCACCCCCCTCATTAGCTCTATTTGAAATGCAACTGGATACATTTCCTAAACAATATTTAACTATAGTTTCACATTAAGCCACCCGAGTGACCATATCGAGCAAGTGGAAACAAACATTAGCTCCAAACATCAGAAGTTATACATGTTCAATACACCTGTGAAAAGTCTATAGCTGATCTAAAACAGTCTCTAAATGTGTTCTATCTAAAATGGAATGCATGGTTCTCTATATACAAGTTACAGTAGATTCTAACTGGTAATTATGCCCAAAAGTAATCTTCAGCCATTACCTTTGTGAGGAAGTCAGAGCACTTATTCTTTCTGCCTTAATATTTGAGTTGAATGAACACTCAATTTCTTTCTATGCACGTTAAAGTTATCCACTGGAAACACCCTATTTCCGATACTAGTGAATTTATACTGCAGTATTTTGGTAACATCCCATAACCCATATGTATGAAATATGTCTTTATTTGTACCTATGATATTGTAATGACTCACTTACAATGAAGGTTTTTTTCTGGTTGATCAATACCTTTATGTGATGTAACGCTTGATTACATTTATAATTTTCAATAAAAAATATTCAAATGAAAAAAAAAAGAAAGAAATGGTGCTCTGCTAGACCTGTTAATCTTCAACCATTCAGAGTGTATTACTAATGTTTATATAAAGCAACATCTGGATAGCAGTGACAATAACATGATTTGATTTCAGCTGGGTTCCCACTGGAGAATGCAGCGGCTCACAGCAGGAGTCCAGTGCATCTCCATTCACCATTTCAGGTCTGATTTTAGCCCAAATTTTTGTCTGAATTCAGACCTGATACGCGACAAAAAGACGCACAGGGCTCCTGTGCAATTCGCATAGGAGCCGCAGTGGACATGTGTGAATCGGTTCCATAGAGAGCCAGTTGTAATCTCCTGCTATGCGAATCAGATGCAGGGAAACACACATCCAATTTGCAATAATGTGAACCCAGCCTTAATGTTAGCTGTAAACAGCAAATACATACTGGAAAGATAAAAACAGCAGTGTGAACAGCAAGCTTTGCCAAAGCATTTGCAGAGCTTTCAGCAAGCTTTTTTGTACTATAAAGTACTATTCAGCTTCAATTTGTAAAAGTCGAACATACGGTAGATCTTAATGAGAGTGCTGATTGCTACTTTAAACAAGCTGCTAGCAGGTTTCAGCACTTTTTGAAGCTTGTTGAAAAGCCTGCGGAAGCCAGATAGCAGCTTGCTTAAACTGACAATCAACACTCCGATTAGGTTCTGTGTTCAACCTTTACAAACTGGAGTTGAATGGTACTTTTAAAGCTTTGGCAAAGCTTGCTGAAAGCTCTGCAAATGCTTTGTCAAAGCTTGCTGTTCACACTGCTTCTATACAAGCTGAGAGCTTGTTCTACAGTTGAGGGTTGCTCTGCAAGATTTAGACTGGGAGGGAATATTGTCAATAAAAAACACAGAACAGAAATGGGAATGCTTCAAATCAACTGTATGCAAACGCACTGCAAAATATATTTCCATGGGCAATAAGTTTAATAGGCTAAATATAAAACCTATGAGGCTCATGTCCAATGTTAAAATATGTATAAATAGGAAAATACCATTTTAAAAATATAGAAAATGAAGGAACACTATTATAAGTTAAAAGTTACATAGAATATAACAGAATATGTAAAAAGGAAATCAAGGCCACAAAAATTTAAAATAGAATGACAGGCTGCAGAAAAAAAGTAGGACAAACCCCCGAAAATTCTTCCAATATATTAACAGTAAAAAGGTAAGGTTTGAGCGTGTACTATATAATTCTGAGTTTTGTTACTGGGGTCAAAGAGAATGCCAATGTATTAAATACCTCAAATAACTCTGTGTATATAAAGGAAAATGTGGAAGCTCAAGTCCTCAATAAGGGTGGTATTAGCATAGCTCCAAATGATCCACAATGCCTCAAAATTGACATGGCCCAGAAACATTTAGACAAAACAAAGGTGAATAAAGCACCTGGACCAGATGACTTACATCCAAGAGTTCTCTGTTAAATCTAAGCCATTGTTTATAATGTTTAGACACTCTTTAATGACTGGCATGGTGTAATCACTGGATTGGTGTAATGCAGTAGTAAGGAAATACTTAAGAGGTTAATAAAGGACTATGTAAAAACGTTTGTACTAGAAAATAATATTTTAAGCAGTCAGTATGGATTCTCCGAAGTTGTCAAACAAATCTGTGTGTTTTTACATTTTCTTGATTGTTGAACTAGATAGACTAGTGTCTGTTTTCAACCTGATTAACTATGTAACTATGATTCATGGAGGATTTCCCTTTCTACTGGGTTAAAACAGAAATGCATTCTTCTGCTGGCTACTAGGTCCAGACTGATGTCATCCGGGGGGGGGATTTCTCATCCAACAGTGGCCAGTTCCTCTCCTCATGCTTGTGGCCAAAACAGCTTTAGGCTGGGTTCACACCATGGAGGCATCTGTTGCACAGCAGGGGCCCAGTGTGTGCTGGTTCACTGTTTCAGGTCTGATTTCAGCCACAATTTTAGGCTGAATTTGGACCTGAAACAGATAAAAAAACGCAAAACACACCGAACCTGCTGGGGAGATATGTGAACCGGCTCCATAGAAAGCCAGTCATATCTTTCTGCTATGCGAATTGGATGTGGAAAAAAACAGCATCCAATTCGTATAGGTGTGAACCCAGCCTTAAAGACTCCTCTGAGAAAGACCATGAAATTACTAATTCATCAACTGCTCCATTGAACATGCTGTATATGGTTTAACCACTTCAGCCCTGGAAGATTTGGCTGCTCAATGACCAGTCCATTTTTTGCGATACTTCACTGCGTCACTTTAACTGACAATTGCACATTAGTGTGATGCTGTACCCAAACAAAATTGATGTCCTTTTTTTCCCACAACTAGAGTTTTCTTTTGGTGGTATTTGATCACCTCTGCGGTTTTTATTTTTTGTGCTATAAACAAAAGAAGATCGTAAATTTGGAAAAAAAACACAATATCTTTTACTTTTTGCTATAATAAATATCCCACTTTTTGAAAAAAAAAAAAAAATTTTTCCCACAGTTTAGGCCGATATGTATTCTTCTACATATTTTTGGTAAAAAAATCACAATAAGCGTATATTGATTGGTTTGCGCAAAATGTATAGCATCTACAAAATAGGAGATAGATTTATGGCATTTTATTTTTTTACTAGTAATGGCGGTGATCTACAATTTTTATCGGGACTGCGATATTGTGGCGGACAAAATGGACACTTTTGACACATTTTTGGGGCCATTGACAATTATACAGCGATCAGTGCTATAAAAATGCACTGATTACTGTATAAATGTCACTGGCAGGGAAGGGGTTAACACTAGGGGGCGATCAAGGGGTTAACTGTGTTCCCTCACTGTGTTAAAACTGTAGGGGGGTGAGACTGTCTAGGAGGAGAGAGAGATCGGTGTTCATACATAGTATGAACACACAATCTGTCTCCTCTCCCCTGAGAGAACCAGGATCTATGTGTTTACAAACACACAGATCTCACAAGCGATCACAGGTGCCTGGCGGTCATCGCGCCCGCTGGGCACTCGCATCGGCGCATGTGCCCCTAGTGGCCAAAAGGCGAAGCGATGTAAGGTAACGTCGTTTCGCCCAGCCGTGCCATTCTGCCACAGTAAAACTGCGGCGGCTGGTCAGAAACCAGTTAAGGTGTTCGTATGGCTTTGTTTATTTAGGCCATACCACAATGACTCTTGCTTTTTTGTAATTTTTTTTACCTTTTTGCAATTTGTGTTAGATAATGAGTTTATGTGAAATCTCCATTAACAGATGTAAATAATATTGTAATTAGAAATATATTTTAGTTAGATGGAAATAAATTTAAACCACTGAGTGTGTTTCAGCATCAAACCACTCTGAGCTTACCTGTTGATATTACTATAAATTGATTTCTACTTCCATTGCCTTTCCTTATCATGTCTCACATGAGTTGTAAGCAGAAGCCTTATTTGAATCCTCCAACATACATTTAATAGGTATTTCAATTAGGGTGCATTATAGCCACTCTACAGAAAGGAGAGGGGGGATAAAATGCATTGTGTTGATGGTGTGCTCCTTCTTTGTCCTGGGGACACACAAGCACTCAGTATGAACAGAACTGAAGCTGAGAGGTAAACAAAATTTATATTTGTACTGTACATTGTATTGTAAAGATTGTTTTCTGTTTAATTTGTAAATATCATGTAACCCAATGTACTTATAGTGTACATTGTTTTGTAAATACTGTTTAGTGTATAATTTGTATACTGTATATTAGGGATGAGCCGAACACCCCCCGGCTCGGTTCGCACCAGAACCTGCGAACGGACCGAAAATTCGCAGGAACGTTAGAACCCCATTGACGTCTATGGGACTCAAACGTTCAAAATCAAAAGTGCTCATTTTAAAGGCTAATTTGCATGGTATTGTCCTAAAAAGGGTTTGGGGACCCGGGTCCTGCCCCAGGGGACATGTATCAATGCAAACAAAACTTTTAAAAATGGCCATTTTTCGGGAGCAGTGATTTTATTGATGCTTAAAGTAAAAAAAAAAAAGTGAAATATTCCTTTAAATATCGTACCTGGGGGGTGTCTATAGTATTCCTGTAAAGTGGCGCGTGTTTCCCGTGCTTAGAACAGTCCCTGCACAAAATATCATTTTTAAAGGAAAAAAGTCATTTAAAAGTGCTTGCGGCTTTAATGTAATGTTGGGTCCTGGCAATAGGGATGAATATCAGTGAGACAAATGGCATGGGTACCCCCAAGTCCATTACCAGGCCCTTTGGGTCTTGTATGAATATTAAGGGGAACCCCGCGCCCAAATTAAAAAAGGAAAGCTGTGGGGCCCCCAGGCCCTATATACTCTGTACAGCAGTATACAGGCGGTGCAAACAAGACAGGGACTGTAGGTTTGTTGTTAAGTAGAATCTGTTTGTAATTTTGAACTGGTACATTTTTAACGTGTTTAGCTCCAGCAAAAAAATCTATTTTAAGCTTTTTGGAAAACTTAGGGAAGGGTTATCACCCCTGTGACATTTGTTTTGCTGTCTGTACTCCTCTTCAGAAGATTTCACCTCACTTTTTGTCCCAATGACAAATGTTTTTTGAAAATTTGGGGTTTTTAGTGAAACAAGGAGTGGTGATAAAGCATCAGTGTAAAGGAGAAAAGTTTTTCCCATATTAACTCTTACAGGAGAGAATTTCCCTTCCTAGGGGTAGATTTCATCTCACTTCATGTTGTCTCCTTCTGTTTGCAAGTAGGAGTCATTTGTAAGTTGGATGTTTGAAAGTAGGGGCCTGCCCTATATACTCAGCAGAAATTTGGGCCTTAGGTGTTGTTGTGGCCAAAACACTGTAAGCCCTCACAGGGCCCTGCTGTGAAATATTAGCTCAAGAATTGTAATTACATGCCCCTGTTGAACAGGGGCTGAAAAATTGGGCCTTTGGCATTGGTGCTGGTGCCACAACACTGGAACCCCTCACAGATACTCTAGTTGGAGTGCAGGAACTAACCCTGCTGCAAAGAATTGCATCAAAAATTGTAATTACACGCCTATGTTAAACAGGGGCTGAAAAATTGGGCCTTAGGCACTGGTGGTGGTGCCACAACACTGCAACCCCTCACAGATCCTCTAGTTGGAACACAGGAACTAGCCCTGCTGCAAAGAATTGCATCAAAAATTGTAATTACAGGCACTGGTGGCGGGGCTGGCGGCGCCCAGAACCAAAAATACTCTTACAAGCTATCAGCATGATCATTGAGAAGGAAGAAGATAATGCATCAGCATAGGCAGTCTTTGAAGGGAACTGACATTTCAAAAAATGTATTCGGTTACATCAGCATCAGGTGCTTGGTAGCTGGTGGTGATCCAAGACTGATTCATTTTTAAGAAGGTCAGTCGATTGACCGAGTCGGTGGAGAGACGCACCCTGTGATCGGTTACAAAGCCTCCAGCAGCACTGAATGTGCGTTCCGAAAGAACGCTGGATGCAGGACAGGCCAGTAGCTCAATTGCATACTGTGCAAGCTCTGACCAGTGATTCATCCTCAAGACACAGTAACCCAGAGGATTTTCAGTGGGAAAGGTGTCCAAGTCAAATCTTGCCCCTAGGTATTCCTGCACCATGTAAAACAGACACTGTCGATGGTTGCTGGAACCGATCATACCTTGGGGCTGCGGACTAAAAAATTGTCTGAACGCATCGGTCAGACGGCCACCTTCTCCACCGTTCCTTCTTTGACTGACCGAAGCCTCAGCAACACGTTGTCCAGAAACAGGAGTTTATAACCTCCCAGTCTCTGGGAACACGTTGCACAGACCATTCTGCAAGGCCTCCCGAAGATGTTTCATCCTCTGCTCCCTCTGCAACGGCAAGATAAGGTCCGCAACCTTACCCTTGTAACGTGGATCAAGGAGGGTTGCCAGCCAGTATTGTTCCTTCTCCTTGATGCCACGAATACGAGGATCCTTCCACAGGCTTTGCAGGATCAGGGAGGCCATGCAGCGTAGGTTTGCTGAGGCATTCCGTCCAGAGTACTCTGGGTCACTAAGGATGACATGATCCACAGCCACCTCCTCCCAGCCACATACAAGTCCATGGGTTTCTTGGGACTGTAAATGATCCCTTAAAGACTACTGCTGACTGTCTGGATAAAGGGGGCCTTGAGAGCTAAGCAAGTCCTCCTCTTCCTGCCTCTGTTCTGCCTCAAGTGCCCTGTCCATTATTCCACGCAGCGTGTGCTCCAACAGGTGGACAAGGGGGACAGTGTCACTGATGCATGCACTGTCACTGCTCACCATCCTTGTGGTCTCTTCAAATGGTGACAGGACAGTCCATGCATCCCTGATCATGCCCACTGGCGTTGGGAAAAAAAACAAGCTCCCCTGACCCTGTCCTGGTGCCATAGTCACACAGGTACTAATTGATGGCCCTCTGCTGCGTGTGCAGCCACTGCAGCATGGCCAATGTTGAGTTCCACCTGGTGGGCATGTCACAGATTAGGCGGTTCTTGGGCAGGTTAAATTCCTTTTGCAGGTCTGCCAGCCGAGCACTGGCATTATATGACCAGCGGAAATGCACACAGACTTTCCTGGCCTGCCTCAGGACATCCTGTAAACCCGGGTACCTGCCCAAGAACCGCTGCACCACCAAGTTAAGGATGTGAGCCAAACAGGGCACATGGGTCATTTGTCCCTGTTGGAGGGTGGAGAGGAGGTTGGTGCCATTGTCGCAAACCACCATTCCTGCCTTAAGTTGGTGTGGCATCAACCACCTCTGAACCTGCCCCTGCAGAGCTGACAGAACCTCTACCCCAGTGTGGCTCCTGTCCCCCAAGCACACCAGCTCAAGCACCGCATGGCATCTTTTGGTCTGCATACTTGCGTAGCCCCCTGAACGCCTACGGAGCACCACTGGTTCCGAAGACAAAGCATAGGAAGAGGCCATGGAGGAAGAAGAAGAGGAGGGGATGGAGGAGAGAGGTGTGTCAGAATCATTAGTAGTGGCATTTTGGAGGCATGGTGGCAGAACAACCTCCAACACTACTGCACCTTGTCCTGCATCCTTCCCAGATGCCAGCAGAGTCACCCAATGCGCAGCGAAACTTAGGTAACGTCCCTGTCCATGCCTGCTGGACCATGAGTCAGTGGTAATATGCACCTTACCGCTGACCGTCCTGTCCAGCGAGGCATGGACATTGCCTTCCATATGCCGGTAGAGAGCCGGAATTGCCTTCCGTGAGAAAAAGTGGCATTTGGGTACCTGCCACTGAGGAACCGCACATTCCACAAACTCATGGAAGGGGGCAGAGTCTACCAACTGAAAAGGTAGCAGTTGAAGTGCAAGCAATTTTGCCAATTCAACCGCTGGGCATGTGGATGGCTGGGAGTGAACTTCTTTTGGCGGTGCAGCAGCTGGGGCAGGGAAATTTGCCTGGTACAATCTGACATCAGTGTACCGAAAGCAGATTGCCCACAAGTACTTGGCTGTGACACACCTAATTCTACACCTTCATTCCTCTCAGTGCAGGTCTCAGAGAGGACTGAAGGTATAGTGGGGTTGGAGATCTCAGCTGATGAGGAGCAAGGAGAGGTCCTCTTTGTTCTTTGTGTGGGTCTTTTAAGTACGCTTGCCAACGAACTGCATGGCAGGTCAACATATGTCTGGTCAAGCATGTGGTGCCCAAGCGGGAGATGTTTTGGCCATGCGAGATACGCTTGAGACATATGTTGCAAATAGCAGCAATGCGATCTGATGCACTCGTCTCAAAAAAGGCCCACATCAAAGAACTTTTAGAATAACGCACAGAGACAGCAGCGCCCTGCACATGCGGAGCTTTGCGGTGTGATGCAGTCAGTGTGCTGCCCTTAGGCTGGCCCCTGGAGAGCATCCTGCCTTGCTGGTGATGTGCCTCCTCCTCCTCCTCCTCTCTCCTATCAGGCACCCACGTTGAGTCAGTGACCTCATCATCCCCTCCCTCCTCATCACTGGAGCAAACCTGGCAGTATGCTGCAGCAGGGGGAGCATGACTGCCAGATTGCTGTCCTTCTTGGGCACCCCATCTGTCCGTGCTCATGTTACTGCCTTCATCTAGCTCAGTATTATCATCAGAGCCTTCTAAACACTGGGCATCCTCCTGGAGCATGTACCCAACACTGTGGTCAAACAGTTCGAGGGACTCCTCAGGAGGACATGGTGGGGCTAGGGAAGGAGTCACTGATGCCATTGAGCCAAGGGAAGAGGCCACGTTGGCAGCTGCTTTGCCAGACAAAGTACCCTGAGCATGGGTGAGAGAGGATGAGGAGGATGAGGACGGCTTGGTCATCCACTCGACCAAGTCTTCCGCTTGTTGCGGCTCAACACGGCCAGCTGCCGAAAAAAAGGCCAAGCGTGTCCCACGACCACGTGCTGATAAGGATGCACCGTGTCCACGACCAGCACTGTTGCCACTAGACACAGAGCCTACTTGCCCTCTTTTATTGGCTTGTGACTGCCTCTCCTTGTTGGCCTTCCAGACATACTAATGGCCTGCAGTGAGATGTAGCTGCACTAAGCTGGGATATATATATATATATATATATATATATATATATATATATATATATATATATATATGCTGATACTGCAGCTAGCAAAATCAACCGCCTGCCTGTAGTATGAGAACACCACCAATCTTCTACAGGTGGCTTTAGCTGAACACTGTGCAGAGGTCGCACTACGCTAACTTGTAGCTTCAGCTGAACACTGTGCAGAGGACGCACTACACCAACGTTAAAATAATGTAGCTGCCTGTGGTAGTGGTAGGATCAGGAAAACACCACCAACTTTCTACAGGTACTAACGTGTAAATAATTTATGATCGTGTATGAAACAAACAAAAGATGCATGATGGCGGTGGGTGACGTCACGACGCTTCCTTGTTCTGGACGCGTTGCGTCCCAGTGGGCAGGAATCTCTTCAGCGAATGCGTTAACAACGTGAGCACCCGCGCCTTATACTAGCTAGGTTACCATGGCACTCATCAACAAACCATGTAACACACAGGATGGAGAACGCTATGCAGGGATGAAATCCCGGAAGTGTGCCCATATATAACAAACGATCCAACGGAAACAGATAAGGGAATAATAATGTGTATATAAATGTAATAAACATTAAAAACTGCAGTGGCACAAGAGATACTAGTTAATGCATGACCAAAAAGACACATATGCATTACTAGAGAAATTAATTATTAAAATATATCTACATAAAAATTTATTAAAAATATAAAATATAAAAATAAATATATAGAAGAAAAAATATAGAAGGAAAAATATATATATCATCCGCGGCCTCCCTACACATAATAGGTTTGCTCCTCTTACTGATCATGCTCCCTCTGGTAGAGGGGATTTTTTAGACCAGCGAGGGGAACAGAGATATCCCCCTCCGTTCCACCAACCCCCCCGAGAGGAACCATGGAGACAACTCATACCGTATACACCTCCAAATCTGGTTCCCCTGAAAACGAAAAGAAAGAGAGGAAGGAGAGGGGGCAGGTGAACACAAAAGGCCTAAACCACATTAGGTGTTGGTATATATAATCTTAGTCATGTCACCCTCAATGACGATGAAAATAAAGTTCTTGATCGAGGTTTAAAATTTGCTCCGATTAAAAATCTCAATAGGTTTGAAACTTATGTTAGCATTCAAAAATACATAAGGACCCTTACCATGAAAAAATACTTTCTTTCCAACCCCAGTCAGGGGTTGAGACCCTCTGTGCAGAACCATTCATTATTACGGAATAGATCCACTTTTAATCCTCCCAATACGGATAATAAATTTCTCGAAGTTTTCAAGAACATGGTGTCCAATGATTTGGAAAAGCTCCATGTTAAGAAAATTTCTGACCCATTATCGATCAAACGTGGTATTGACTCCCTGGCATAACCTAAAGATATAGTAATCCGCCCCGCAGACAAGGGGGGGGTCTTGTGATTCTTAGTAAGGAATACTATCAAACAGAAATGCGCCGTTTGCTTGAAGATCGAGAAACTTATAGTGTCCTTAATAAGGATCCCATGTTGGTGTTTAAAGATGAACTACATGCTATCATAGAGGATGGTAGGGATCAAAAAAACCTTACTAAAAAAGAAGCTATGTATCTGGATCCTTTGTTTTGCAGGACCCCCATTATTTATTTTTTACCAAAGATCCATAAGGATACCACCCACCCCCCTGGACGACCCATTGTTAATGGGATCGATTCTGTCTCTGCCAGGTTGGGACAATATATTGATTTCTTTTTACAGCCGCTTGTCATGAATACTCCAGCATTTTTGAAAGACACCAAGCACATTATACAAATCTTAGAGACCCTCAAATGCTCCCCTTCTACAATATTGGTTACTGCGGACGTGAGTTCGCTTTATACCATCATCAATCACAAGGATGCTATGTCCTCTGTAGAATGGGCCCTCTCTTCCTCCTCTCTGTCAGGTAAACATCAGGAATTTCTCCTAGGTTGTCTGGATTTCTGTTTAACCAGGAACTATTTCTGTTACAACAAGGAATTCTATTTACAGACAAGGGGAGTTGCTATGGGGGCACGCTTCGCTCCCAATGTGGCTAATATTTTTATGGCCCACTGGGAGGAAGAAGCTGTATTTCTAAATCGTCCCCCTGAACTTGTATGTTATCACAGATTCATAGATGATCTCATCATGATCTGGAAGGGTGATAGATTGAAGCTTGATGACTTTATTGAATCTCTGAACAATAACCAAAAAAATATATCCTTGACCTGGACTATTGATCCTGAAAGGGTTGTGTATCTTGATTTGACCATTAGCAGTGACAATGATCGTTTCAAAGTCACTAACCATTTCAAACCCACCGATCGTAATTCTTACATTCCCCTGGGGAGTTGTACTCACCGTTCCTGGTTGTGCAACATCCCCAGGGGACAGTTTATTATGTTACGTTGCAACTGTACCAATGAGGAAGACTTTGTTACTCAATCTCATGTTCTCACTTCCAGGTTTGAGCAAAAAGGTTACAATCGTGTTACTCTAGAAGAGGAAATATCAAAAGTTAAATTGATGGATAGATGTACACTGATCTCTGATCTTACCAAGGATTCCAAGGGGGATAATCATAATTTTAAAATTATAGTGTATAAATAAAACCACAAAGCGCTGTGAGGGTTATTAAAGATAAAACTAATCTCCAAAAATCAAATAAAAACCAAATAAATAAGTGAGGCTGCTATCAATAAAAAGTGCTCAGAATGACTACACATATACAAATAAATAGGGGGTTTGAAGCGCTTCACTACGTGGTCAATGAAAAATAAATAGTATAACCCACATACAGAATCACATAAACAATCACATAAAAAATCGCATAAAAAATCGCATAAAAAAATTCACCTCCTGTGCAATGAGAGTGCAGCTAATATAAGTGACCACACGTGTTAAACTAATAAATACCTAGTGTCACAGTGTCAGCTGTTAAAAATAAATATATAGTGAATTGTTAAACCAGAAAATTCGCCGTAAATACATGATGATTATTTATCCAGTGATTAGAATTAGCCACACTGATAATATAATATAAATACGTGAAAGAACAAGATAGCCAATTCAAATGGAAAATAAAATGTAGTCCCAGTGTTAAAAGTTCTAAAATTCCTTAATTGGAGTACTCGCTTGTTAATCCTGAACAATGGTGTCAGTCAGCTCCAACCTCATAAGATGTGGTTTTCAGCGCCAGCAATCATATGTAAAGCAAAATGAGAAGAAAAATTTCATTTCGCAATGTTCTGTAAATATGGTACACCAGCAAACATGCTATGAGATCCACTCACGTGCGCCCATAATAGGAAAGGCATATGCAGATGTGAATAGCAGTCAGCCGCCAAGGACGAGAGCAGGATCGCTGCAGTACACAGCCACTACTGACAGACTGCACAGTGCGTCCTAGGCTCCTCCCACGCGTTGCGTCACCGTCACGTGACTTTCTCAAGGATACACTCGAGCCATCACGGTCTCAGTCTTATAACACAGTGGCATAGCGGTTGCCATGGCTACAACGTGATTCACTCGAGTCATCATCCTGCTTTCTGCATATCATCATCTGTTACTTCTGAATCTACTTTTATTATTCATACAATTAAAAAGTAATAGCAAATTACACATATTGGAAAATAAAACCACTAACACACACATATGATAACTTAAAATTACACACTGAGTATTTACAACCAATTCTTTAGCGCCCTCCAGTGGTGTAAAACATTATTGCACCATTATAGTTTTCATGCTAACGGTCATGGATGGCCACCTCCAGCAAGGATCTGGTGCGTATCATGGGATAACTTCACTCCACACAAAATATATTATCCCTATTCTGATTACCTAATACATATATAGCGCCCCCTATGTATAAACATATATTAGGGACGAAAGTTGATTATAGCATACTCAATGCATATTCCAAACATAAATACATATATATATACGAATAGAGTAAACTAAAAATTAATATAAAAATAAAACTTATTTTTTTAAATTTAAATGGATAAAAATATAAAAAATATATAAAAAAATTTCCCTAAAATCTAATTATGTATATACGAAAAAGAAGAAAGAGAGGCAAGGGCTGAACCAACTACCACCTAAGCCATCTTATAATACAGTTAAAAATTATAAAGTGAGAAGGTTAATATCAATATTTTATAAATAAAAAAATTAAAAATCAGATATAAAACAATTAAGGTCGAATTCAATATTCAAGCCATTTGATTCAAGAGTACGCATCTGGAATATCCATTTTGACTCATTCTTACTGAGTTCCCTAATCTTATTGGAACCCCTCCAATGTGGTTTATATTTTTGGATTGCCCAGAACTTTAAGTCCCTGGGATCTCTATTATGGTACATGGCAAAATGTTTTGAGACACTATGCTTGGGGAAGCCTTTTTTAATATTTTGGATGTGTTCTCTTATTCGCTTCTACATAGGCCGTTTGGTTCTACCAATATATTGGAGAGAACAAGAACATTGTAGAACATATACCACGCCTTCCGTTCTACATGATACAAAGTCCCTTATTTCAAATTCTTTTCCAGTACTTGTTGATGAAAATTTCTGGCACTTGTACCCATTTTGATTAGTATTTTTGCAGGCATAACACCTCTTACATGGGAAGAGCCCTTTTCCCTGAAAGAAGGATAGGTCAGTTATTCTTTTAGGAGGGTCCGGTACATTTTTTGCTATTATGTCCCTTAGTGTTGGGACTTGCCTGTATATGAATCTTGGTTTCTCAGGGAGAATGTTACCCAGAGTGGTATCTGCTTTCGAAAGAGACCAATGTTTTTTAATAATTCTCTCCATTCGTTTGTGTTGAGCACTAAAATCCATAATTAAAGGTACGTCATTTGTTGTATCATTTTCCTTGATTTTATCCTGGATCAGCAACTCTCTTGAGGTTTGGTTCACTTCTATAATTTTTTCTTTAATAAAATCTTTGCTATAGCCTTTATCTTCAAACCTCTTCCCCATCCATTGAGCTTGTTTGAGATACTCATTGTTATCCGAACAGTTTCTTCGTAAGCGAATAAACTGGCCTTTTGGAATATTAATTAGCCACGGCTCATAGTGGCAACTATTCACTGGTATATAGCTGTTTCTCTCGACCGGTTTGAAGAACGTTTTGGTACTGATAGTATTTTCCTTTAGTTCTATTTCTAGATCTATGAACTGGGCCTTTTTCTCACTGATTTGGTATTCAAGTTTGATATTCTTTTGATTCATTGTTCAGGATTAACAAGCGAGTACTCCAATTAAGCAATTTTAGAACTTTTAACACTGGGTCTACATTTTATTTTCCATTTGAATTGGCTATCTTGTTCTTTCACGTATTTATATTATATTATCAATGTGGCTAATTCTAATCACTGGTTAAATAATCATCATGTATTTATGGCGAATCTTCTGGTTTAACAATTCACTATATATTTATTTTTAACAGCTGACACTGTGACACTAGGTATTTATTAGTTTAACACGTGTTTGTCATTTATTTTAGCTGCACTCTCATTGCACAGGAGGTGAATTTTTTTATGCGATTTTTTATGCGATTTTTTATGCGATTTTTTATGTGATTGTTTATGTGATTTTGTATGTGGGTTATACTATTTATTTTTCATTGACCACGCAGTGAAGCGCTTCAATCCCCCCTATTTATATATAATTTTAAAATTGTTTTAGATTATAATGTGCAATATCGTAAGTTTGAAAAAATCATTCAAAAGAATTGGTCCATCCTAAAGCAGGATAAAGTTCTAGGCCCTGTTCTACCAGATCGACCTCAGTTTATTTACAAGAAAGCTCCCTCATTAAGAGATCGTCTGGCCCCCGGTGTTCTAAACCCTCCGGTTATTTTCCTTCCTGGGGGGCTTTTATGCATGTGGACGGTGTATCTCATGCAAGCACTCTAAAGGAAACATTAAAAAACGTAAAAAGTTCCTTGCATCAGCCACTAATAGAGAGTATGATATTAAGCAACTGATTACTTGTGACACTGTAGGGGTTATCAATATGAGTGTGGCTGTGGGCTACAGTATATCGGCAGAACCTCCAGACCCTTGCATGTCAGGCTGGCGGAACACGTTAATAATATTAAGAAGGGCCTTAAGACCCATAATCTGTCTAAACATTTTAAATGATTCCACCAACAGAATCCTAAGAGTTTAAAATTCTGGGGTATTGAGAGGGTCACTAAGCACTGGAGAGGGGGCAATTTTATTAGACAATTGAGCAAAAGGAAATCTTATTGGATATATGAAACCCAAGTTCTTTGCCCCGATGGATTAAATGTTGACTTTGATATTAATTGTTATATTTCTGATCGTTGACTTTTTATGGAGTGTTGTTGATGCAGTAGATGGCCGCGGATGATATATATATTTTTTCCTTCTATATTTTTTTCTTCTATATATTTATTTTTATATTTTATATTTTTAATACATTTTTATGTAGATATATTTTAATAATTAATTTCTCTAGTAATGCATATGTGTCTTTTTGGTCATTCATTAACTAGAATCTCTTGTGCCACTGCGGTTTTTAATGTTTATTACATTTATATACACATTATTATTCCCTTATCTGTTTCCCCTGGTTTGTTTGTTATATATGGGGACACTTCCGGGATTTCATCCCTGCATAGCGTTCTCCATCCTGTGTGTTACATGGTTTGTTGATGATTTCCGTGGTAACCTAGCTAGTATAAGGCGCGGGTGCTCACGTCGTTTCCGCATCCGCTGAAGAAGTCCCCGTCCACTGGGACGCAATGTGTCCGGAACGAGGAAGCGTTTTGATGTCACCTGCGGCCATCACGCATCTTTCGTTTGATTCATACACGATCATTTGCTACTTAATCCGGCACTGGAGAAGTGCCTTGCTTGTAAGTGAATTACCTGTTTTTTATCTAATAAATTGCATTATACAGAGAGCACTATGTTGTACTTTTTCTGTTCCATATCAACTTAAACGCTGGGAAAGTGCCTTTATGCTGTCATATGCCCGTTTTTACACTGCTGTCTGACGGATGTGGATCGGCTGTGCTCCATCCTTATTTGACCTGTAAGGGAAAGCTTTTGTGACCCTCTATAACCAAAGGGTCCCTGCTACAAGGTGAGAGGCCATCCTTTGCATTGGTGGAGGGTTCACTGAAAGTCACTGAGATGTCAGCATGAAGCCACACTGCACCTGAACGATTGGATTTATTGAATGTTTATGGACTATTATGGTTGTTTTTTTTAGCGCTGCACCATCTGTTTATTATTTCTGTTTAGGGATTTGATTTTTGACCCTGGTGTTCAGCTGCTGTGTCTTATATACATATCTGTGCTGATTTGTTTTCTTCTTGACTAAATAATTTAGCTGCCTGTGATAGTGATAGGATCAGGAAAAAAACACCAACCTTCTACAGGTAGCTTTAGCTGAACACTGTGCAGAGGTCGCACTACACTAACATGTAAATAATGTAGCTGCCTGCAGTAGTGATAAGATCAGGAAAACACCACCAACCTTCTACAGGTAGCTTTAGCTGAACACTGTGCAGAGGTCGCACTACACTAACATGTAAATAATGTAGCTGCCTGCAGTAGTGATAGGATCAGGAAAACACCACCAACCTTTTACAGGTAGCTTTAGCTGAACACTGTGCAAAGGTCCCACTACACTAACGTGTAAATAATGTAGCTGCCTGCGGTAGTGATAGGATCAAGAAAACACCACCAACCTTCTACATATAGCTTTAGCTGAACACTGTGCAGAGGTCGCACAACACTAAGTTGAAGCTTTAGCTGAACACTGTGCACTACACTAAGTTGTAGCTTTAGCTGAACACTGTTCAGAGGACAAACTACACTAAATTGTAGCTTTAGCTGAACACTGTGCAGAGGTTGCACTACACTAACTTGTAGCTTTAGCTGAACACTGTTCAGAGGACGCACTACACTAACTTGTAGCTTTAGCTGAACACTGTGCAGAGGTCGCACTACACTAACTTGTAGCTTTAGCTGAACACTGTGCACTACACTAACTTGTAGCTTTAGCTGAACACTGTTCAGAGGACACACTACACTGACTTGTAGCTTTAGCTGAACACTGTGCAGAGGTCGCACTACATTAACTTGTAGCTTTAGCTGAACACTGTTCAGAGGACGCAGTACACTAACTTGTAGCTTTAGCTAAACACTGTGCAGAGGTCGCACTAACTAACTTGTAGCTTTAGCTGAACACTGTGCAGAGGTCGCACTACACTAACTTGTAGCTTTAGCTGAACACTGTGCACTACACTAACTTGTAGCTTTAGCTGAACACTGTTCAGAGGATGCACTACACTAACTTGTAGCTTTAGCTGAACACTGTTCAGAGGATGCACTACACTAACTTGTAGCTTTAGCTAGACACTTAACACTACACTAACTTGTAGCTTTAGCTGAACACTGTGCAGAGGTCGCACTACACTAACTTGTAGCTTTAGCTGAACACTGTGAGGAGGACACACTACACTAACTTGTAGCTTTAGCTGAACACTGTGCAGAGGTCGCACTACACTAACTTGTAGCTTTAGCTAAACACTGTGCACTACACTAACTTGTAGCTTTTGCTGAACACTGTTCAGAGGACGCACTACACTAACTTGTAGCTTTAGCTGAACACTGTGCAGAGGTTGCACTACATTAACTTGTAGCTTTAGCTGAACACTGTTCAGAGGACGCACTACACTAACTTGTAGCTTTAGCTAAACACTGTGCAGAGGTCGCACTACACTAACTTGTAGCTTTAGCTGAACACTGTGAGGAGGATGCACTACATTAACTTGTAGCTTTAGCTGAACACTGTGCAGAGGTCGCATGACACTAACTTGTAGCTTTAGCTGAACACTGTGCACTACACTAACTTGTAGCTTTAGCTGAACACTGTTCAGAGGATGCACTACACTAACTTGTAGCTTTAGCTGAACACTGTGCACTACACTAACTTGTAGCTTTAGCTGAACACTGTTCAGAGGATGCACTACACTAACTTGTAGCTTTAGCTGAACACTTAGCACTACACTAACTTGTAGCTTTAGCTGAACACTGTGCAGAGGTCACACTACACTAACTTGTAGCTTTAGCTGAACACTGTTCAGAGGACGCACTACACTAACTTGTAGCTTCAGCTGAACACTGTGCAGAGGTCGCACTACGCTAACTTGTAGCTTTAGCTGAACACTGCTACAAGTTAGTGTAGTGTGTCCTCTGAACAGTGTTCAGCTAAAGCTACAAGTTAGTGTAGTGCACAGTGTTCAGCTAAAGCTACAAGTTAGTGTAGTGCAACCTCTGCACAGTGTTCAGCTAAAGCTACCTGTAGAAGGTTGGTGGTGTTTTCCTGATCCTATCACTACCGCAGGCAGCTACATTATTTACAGAGGACGCACTACACTAACTTGTAGCTTTAGCTGAACACTGTGTAGAGGTCGCACTACACTAACTTGTAGCTTTAGCTGAACAATGTGAGGAGGACACACTACTCTAACTTGTAGCTTTAGCTGAACACTGTGCAGAGGTCACACTACACTAACTTGTAGCTTTAGCTGAACACTGTGCACTACACTAACTTGTAGCTTTAGCTGAACACTGTTCAGAGGACACACTACACTAACTTGTAGCTTTAGCTGAACACCGTGCAGAGGTCACACTACACTAACTTGTAGATTTAGCTGAACACTGTGAGGAGGATGCACTACACTAACTTGTAGCTTTAGCTGAACACTGTGCAGAGGTCGCACTACACTAACTTGCAGCTTTAGCTGAACACTGTTCAGAGGACACACTACACTAAATTGTAGCTTTAGCTGAACACTGTTCAGAGGACGCACTACACTAACTGTAAATAGTGTAGCTGCCTGACTGTGGTACTAATAGGATCAGAAGAACATCAACAATTTTCTTCAGGGAGCTGTACTGTAACAACACCTGTCTGCTTGTCAGTAGGAAGATAATAACAGGAACGGATCTAGCTAAACTGAATACAGTGTATATATATATATATATATATATATATATATATATATATACAACACCTGGGATGCATATATATACACAATGCACTGTAAGTGCAGCAAACTGACTGACTGTCCTGCCTAATCTATCTAACTTAAATCAAATGACACTGTCTCTCTGTCTCTGTCTCTCAACGCCAGAACACACTACACAGGGCCGCTGTGCAGGTGGCCTTATATTGTGTGGGGCATGTACTAAACCCCCTGAGCCACAATTGGCCAAAACCACCCTGGCTTTGGCCAATTACAGCTCTCTCTACAGACGGCGCTGTGATTGGCCAAGCATGCGGGTCATAGTGCATGCTTGACCAATCATCAGCCAGCAATGCACTGCAATGCCACAGTGAATTATGGGCCGTGACGCGCCACACGAATTTGGCACGACCGGCTCATATCGTTCGCAATTCGGCGAATGGGCGAATAGAAGATGTTCGAGTCGAACATGGGTTCAACTCGAACACGAAGCTCATCCCTATTGTATATTAGGCAACCCTATCAATAAATGTATATTAAAGATCAAACTACTACTTGTATTCAAGAATTCAAGAACTGGCTGTGTATACTGTATGTAAATACTCCCATATACACTTAACCTAGTTAGCAATTTGTTTATATTTTTTCTTATAAATTCCATTACATTTATAAAAACATTTTCACAGTATTTTATGTTATTTACTATTCTCCTCTAACCATTTCTTCTAACTTCACAATTATAAACATATCTTAATACCCCTCTTTTATGCCTTTTATGTTTGCATTTATTTTGCATGCCCTCATGTTTCTCACATACAGTGCCTTAAAAGGTATTCATATCCCCTGAAATTTTCCATATTTTGTCATGTTACAACAAAAACTTAAATGTATTTTATTGAGATTTTATGTGATAGACCAACACAAAGTGGCACAACTGTAATTGTAAAGTAGAAGGAAAATGATAAATGGTTTTCAACATTTTTTACATATAAATATCTGAAAAGTGTGGTGTGCATTTGAATTCAGCCCCTTTACTCTGATACCCCTAACTTAAATCTAGTGGAACCAATTGCCTTCAGAAGTTACCTAATTAGTAAACAGAGTCCACCTGTGTGCAATTTAATCTCAGTATAATACAGCTGTTCTGTGAAGCCCTCAGAGATTTGTTAGAGAACCTTAGTGAACAAACAGCATCATAAAGGCCAAAGAACACACCAGACAGGTCAGGGATTAAGTTGTGGAGAAGTTTTAAGCAGGGTTAGGTTATAAAAAAATATCCCAAGCTTTGAATGTCTTACAGAACACTGTTCAATCCATCATCTGAAAATGGCAACAGTATGGCACAACTGTAAACCTACCAAGACATGGCCGTCTACCTAAACTGACAGGCTGGGCAAGGAGAGCATTAATCAGAGAAGCAGCCAAGAAGCCCATGGTATCTCTGGAGGTGCTTCAGAGATCCAAAGCTCAGGTGGGAGAATCTGTCCACAGGACAACTATTAGTCGTACACCCCACAAATCTGGCGTTTATAGAAGAGCAGCAAGAAGAAAGCCATTGTTGAAAGTAGGCCATAAGGAGTCCTGTTTGCAGTTTGCGAGAAGCCATGTAGGGGACACAGCAAACATGTGAAAGAAGGTGCTCTGGTCAGATGAGATCAAAATTGAACTTTTTGTACTAAAAGCAAAACACCACAACAGAAAACTAACATTGCACATCACCCTGAACATACTATCCCCACCGTGAAACATGGTGGTGGCAGCATCATGTTGTGGGGATGCTTTTCTTCAGCATTGACAGGGAAGCTGGTCGGAGTTGATGTGAGGATGGATGGAGCCAAATACAGGGCAGAAAATCTGTTAGAGTCTGTAAAAGACTTGAGACTGGGGCAGAGGTTCACTTTCCAGCAGGACAATGACCCTAAACATACAGCCAGAGCTACAATGGAATAGTTTAGATCAAAGCATATTCATGTGTTAGAATGGCCCAGTCAAAGTCCAGACCTAAATCCAATTTAGAATCTGTAGCAAGACTTTAAAATTGCTGTTCACAGATGCTCCCCATCTAATCTGACAGTCTGAGCTGTTTTGCAAAGAAGAATTGGCAAAAATGTCACTCTCTAGATGTGCAAAGCTGGAAGAGACATACCCAAAAAGACTTGCGGCTGTAATTGCAGTGAAAGGTGGTTCAACAAAGTATTGACTCAGTGAAGCTGAATACAAATCCATGCCACACTTTTCAGATATTTATTTGTAAAAATGGTGAAAACCATTTATCATTTTCCTTCCACTTTCCAATTCCATTTTCCTTCCACTTCACAATTATGTGCCACTTTGCATTGGTCTATCAGATAAAATCCCAATAAAATACATTCATGTTTTTGGTTGTAACATGACAAAATGAGGAAAATTTCAAGGGGTATAAATAATTTTTCAAGGCACTGTATACCCATTTTTAAAACAATTGTTAAAGGTTAGGTTTTAACAACCCCCTTTTCCAAATGTCACCACTGTGGTCAATTTTACATTTTTAGTATATATTGTATACTGCTCAACTCATTCTGTGTGCAGCTTTCCCCCAGCCGCTCCCCCCCCCCCAATACTTATGTAAACCCGATGTAAATGCTCTCTCATCAGCTCAATCATAGCCAGTGAGGATAGAGCGGAGGCAAGGCTGAGGCCTACTCTGTGTGTCAATAAACACACAAAGCAGAGCTCAGTAGTGAACAGGCATGAGTTTCCCTTGCACCAAGTGGCTTGCTATGCGGTACTTAGCAGGGAGAGGAGCCCAGACCGTCGGTAAGAGACCCGAGAAAAGGAGGATCAGGGCTACTATGTGCAAAACCATTGCACAAGTATAACTTGTTTGTTGTTTATTTTTTGTTTTCCTTTAGTTTCACTTTAATAAAGCATCTTCCACTGATACATGTTGCAAAGCAACAGAGATGCTTTCCCTGATACCCGGAAGTCATTCCATGCTATGCCTGCCACACAGCATACACACTCGAAGCTGGCAGTGGCTCTGGACCATATTTATCTCCCTCTGCTTGCACTGAAGAGGGTACAACCCCGATCTATGCTCACTTATCCTTTCCTGGATTTTCTTCCATACTGCTATCCAGTCATAATGGTTGTAATCCAGCTTATGCTATTACAGAAATCTGAAGTGGCCCTTTTCTGCACAGCTTTCCTTATGCCTCTGATTTCAGCTGCTGCCTCATGCTGTTAATCCTATTGCACAGCTCTGATCCAGCTTTGCAGTTCTTTATTCAGAACAATGAGTTCTACCACTACTACAAACCATATCTTTACATCATTTTTCCTAAGGTTTTAACTTTTTAATATTTGTGTACTTTTTACACATGGATTGTTCCCAGTCTCCTATTTTTACCTAGGCAACTAGTAGAATATGCCCTATCGTGTTTGTTCATGATTTTAAATTATTTCCCAGCCTCTGTTCTAAGAAGCTTAAGGGAACATCGTGGAAAAGTACCATTATTGTTCATATATCTTTATGTTTAATAAAAAGTAAAAAATCACAAAAAAGTGATATATATCCATCATCAACCACTTGACAAAGCAATGCAGATCCACATCAGTCATGATGAAGGGAGGGTGTGCTTTCATTCACTGGTGTAACATCAGGGGGCGCAATTGGCACCCAGCCCCATGCTCTAGGAGGCCCATGTGGCCTCCATGTCACATTCTGCTTTACACGTGGACAGGATGGGTGACATATACAGGAACTGATCCCCTCTGTTTTCCTCCTGCAGCCGCTGAAAGCTTGCTTCTCCTTCTCTTCCCCCTGCCGTCATTCAGCGCCTGCAGGAGGGAAATGAAGGGGTTTGGTTCCTGAATATGCCGCCCCTCCATCCAGGTTATAAGGAATAAGGTGTGGCGCTGAAAAAGACTTGTTCTTTATTGTGCAAGACCCACCAGAATAGCAGTCTGGGGGCCAAATCTAGCCCAATAAGGTGTTTGATGAAAATAGGACTTTCACTAATCCTGTGTATAAATAATAATTATACGCAATGGGAAGAGGGTATATCTGTGAGGTGGTCACCCATATAATCCCACATATAAAGTGTGTATTACAAACAAGATCCAATGGAAAACAATCAAGTGGGAAATTAGTTGCATTAACCCCAAAGGTATATCTCTGTGAGATTATATCAATTTAAGTGTCTTATTAAAACATCAAAAGAAGAAAAGAGGAGAAAGAAAACATAGTACCAAAATTAAAATCAAGTATATGAAACACTAAAACTTGTGGGTACATATCTATTGTGCTCATGAGCGAATCTGCACATGTGTTTGCCTACTCATAACAGGCAACATTCAGGTGCATATATATTAGATCAATGAGTGCAAATAAAAAATGTATAAATATAAGTGCAACAACATTCATGCAAATGGTGTTTTTGCTATAGCCCAGATGAAAATAAAGTGAGAGTCCAAATAAATCATCCGGGCTATAGCAAAAACACCATTTGCATGAATGTTGTTGCACTTATAGTTATACATTTTTTATTTGCACTCATTGATCTAATCAGATCGGATGAAAATAAAGTGAGAGTCCAAATAAAAAGTCCTCTAGAAATATAACTGGAAACTTGACCAATGAAGCTTCCCTTTGAATGCAAGGATGGTTCCCGTGTGTTCTGCTGGTCAAATTGCTAATGTAGATAGGGATAGGTAAAAAAATACTCTTACCAGAGGTGGTGGACTCACCAGCCAGCGGCTTCGGACTCAAAATAGGCTTATGGCAGAGCAGACAGCGGTGGTTACAATGCTGTTTCATCCGCTAGTAGAGACACCGGAAGATGAGGATCCTCAAAGAACAGCCTCTCATACTCAGTGCTCGGTTCTTCATACAAATCCTCAGGTGAAGAAGTTAGAGAAAAAAACTCCACATAGCGTAAGACTGCTTCCAAAAGCTTTAATAAAAGTTTTGCGATAAAAGAAATACACTGGCTCATAGACAACAACAGAGACCAGGTATAATTCAGGTACATTGGCCCATAGACAACAAGAGGGGCATGGTACAAAAACGTATAAGATCAATAAAAAAGCGCTTATTCAATCGTGGCAAGACAGGCATATCAAAACCGACGCGTTTCGTCCGCGAGGACTTCAACTGGGGTATATGCCTGTCTGCCACAGCTATGCCTAAATATATATACTAAAATATGATTTGAAAAAACTGGCACCTGTTTCCACCATGTGAGACGCCACTTCCGGGTCCCAAGAGAATGACGTCCATGGAGTAATGATCCAATCATAGTAGGCAGGTGTAGGTATGTGTAACCAAGCCTCGAAATGAATTAGCTGCTTACACATAATTCAAGGGAGCTTTCCGTCGCTCTCTCACTTACACAAGAGTCAGATGGTCACACTTTAGCCAGTCAGGGCCGTCGTAACTCGTCATGAATCACATGACTGTCACAAATCCCGCCCTAACGTCAAGGCCGTCTGACGTAACTCGTCATGAATCACATGGCAGTCATAGACGGAGGGCCAATGACTGATGAGTACCCCCGGGAGCCAATAGCCTATCGAGGCTCGCGCAAGCTGCGCGTGACGTCAATTGGAGCCGGTCCCGGAACTAGATGTAAATGTCCATGGTGGGTGGAACGCATATGCGGTTCACACCTCTATCTGAGCCCGTATCAGAAATGACTACAATGTCCGGGGTGTGTGGAACGCGAATGCGATCCAAACCTCCAACCCACTGTAACAGTAGGATAGAAGCAAAAAAAATATATAAAAACTTGGAAGAGTAACCAAAACAAGAATTATATAAACAAAAATTAAAACGCAAAGATGTCCGCCAGAAAGCAGATTATCCAAGTACTCACAGTCGATGTAGCAGAAAGGGAAAAACATAGATGTGTGGAGCGCATACATGATCCACACTTCTATCTTACATCTTTTAATATGGTTTGTAAAAAATAATGAAATTGAATGGATAAATACGGTTGGGGTCACGTAATCAGGAATGGATAAACATTGACCATAGGAACTATGGGGCGTCTCACATGGCAAAAACAATGCTAACCTTCCATGTTTATGAAATCCAGTATTAGATAGGAGAGAACACCACTGTTTATTATCCTATGTTAAAAAACTACCAATATAAAATATCAAGGTAATTACCAACAACACTAATAATACTCTTACCCTTTCATAAGGAGACCATAACGTATATATTAATCTTATAACGGAACAGTAAATCGAAATATATATGTGAGTGATCGAAATCTCTCATCTGATACGGGGGAAAACATGTGCACGGGATAATCTCAAATATATCTATTCATCTAGAAAATTGTGTAACCTAAGGGACAAGGAGCAAGAAAAATTCTGAAACATACATTTTATGCCTGATTAATAAATGCATTTATGTCCCAATCAATATTGAGACCAAATGGCGAATAACTTTTTAATTGATGAATCCAAAATGTCTCTAACTTGGACACGCCCCTCTTAAGGGATTCGCCCCTCCAGTGTGGAATGAATTTATCTATAACCTGGAACCGAGTCCCAATTGGGTTCCGATCATGGCACCGCAAAAAGTGTTTGGGGACACTATGGTTTGTAAGGCCCTTTTTAATGTTGGCTATATGTTCATTCCCTCTCACAGAGAAAGTACGTATAGTGCGGCCCACGTATTGTTTTCCACATGGACATGTGATCAAGTAGACCACATATCGTGTTTCACATGTCAAGAAATGTTTGATTTGGTATTCTTTTCCAGTAGAGATGGAAATAAACGTCTCAGTTCTCTTCCGTCCACAAACATTGTGTAGACAGACATTACAACGACGGCAAGGAAAAAACCCTTTCATATTATGAAAGAAAGGAGGACGCACGACAGAGGGGTCTATAATATTAGGAGCGATCTGATTTTTGATAGATGGGGCTCCCTTATAGATGATCCCACTCCGCTCCGGGAGCAAAGGGCCCAATATAGGGTCATTTTTTAGAACCTTCCAATGTTTAGATATGATTTGTTTGATCTGCTTGTGCTGTACAGAAAAACTTGTCAAAAAGGACCACTTATGTTTGTTGTCTTGTGCCCGTTTAGATTGCCCAACTAACAACGAATCTCTATTAATTGAGGAGACTTTTCTGATCTCGTCATCAACTTCTATTGGGTCGTAGCCTTTGTCAATGAATCTAGATCTTAGAATTTGGGCCTGATAGTAATAATCGGAGAGGTTGCTACAATTACGTCTAATCCTAGTGAACTGGCTGCGTGGTACTGATTTCAGCCAGGTCGCATAATGGCAACTATCGACTGGAATGTAACCATTCCGGTCGGTTGGTTTAAAAAACGTTTTTGTTTCCAAGTGGTCGTCAACTGCAACTATCTCTAAATCGAGAAAGTGGATAGCGGAAGTACTGACCTCATATTTCAACTCAATTCCAATATCATTATCATTCAATGTGGTTAGAAAAACATGTAAGGATTCGACACTACCTCTCCATAGGAGGAGGATGTCATCTATGTACCTGGCCCAAAGGACCAACTCCGGGGGGTCCAGGGCATAAACGGCATCCTCCTCCCACCGGGCCATAAAAATGTTGGCCAAACTCGGGGCGAACTTGGCGCCCATGGCCACTCCCTTCTGTTGGATAAAGAAATCACCATTATACCAAAAATACTTATGTTTGGTAGCGAACCTCAATAGGTCCATGATGAATCTTTGTTGGGTTCTTGGGATGGACTCCTCCCTAGATAGGAAGAGTTCAACTGCCGCTATCCCCAAATTATGGGGTATATAAGTATATAGCGACGTCACGTCAGCTGTGACTAGGAGTAAATCCCTACTGTAAGTAACATTATTCAACTTGGTGATAGTGTCCTTGGTATCCCTTAGATAGGAAGGCACAGATTGTACAATAGGTTGAAGGAAGTGATCTATATATTTCCCTATGCGGGAAGTAACGGAATCAATGCCGCTGATAATGGGGCGGCCTGGAGGTTGAGTGATACTTTTATGCACTTTAGGTAAATAATATATTACAGGGATCCTAGGGGCAACTGGAACTAAAAAACTTTTTTCTTTTTGTCTAAGATTCCTAATTGAAAACCGGTATCTACAAGATCACTAAGTAATTTCTTATAAGAAGTTGTAGGATTAGCATACAACCTTGTATGGGTTTCCGTGTCGCTTAAAATCCTAGTCATTTCAAGGTGGTAGTCACTTTTATCCAAAATGACTATCCCTCCCCCCTTGTCAGCGGGTCAGATGATTAAATCCTTGCGCTCGCATAATTGTTTAAGTCCGATTCTAAAATTAGGGTTACTAAAAGTCTTTTTAATAGGTAGCTTGTCTAAATCTCTCGAAAGACCTTGATAGAGGGGGCAGTAGAACCTGTAAAAAGTGAGGGGTTTGAAAGTCCTGAATGGACTATATGTGAACTCACTTCAATTTGTGGTCTCATTGGATTTGAAAGTATGTGCCTCTGTACATTAAGTTTCCGCACATATATTTGTATGTCTATAAAAGTGCTGAACTTGTTAAGTTTTTTTGGGGGAGCAAACTTCAGGCCCTTTTCTAGAACTGAAAGTTCTGTTTCTGAGAGGTTAGTTTTACTAAGATTAAAAATCCCGCCATCTGTTAAACTCGTTTTCTTTTTTCGGGTGCACCTCCCCCCTCTAGTCCCGCGTTTCCGTCTATAGCTCGTTTGTATCTTTCTGGTTCGTTGGGAAAATCCCTTACATTAGAAGGTCCTGGTTGTTGCTGATTATAATTAAAAGGTGACCTATTGTAATAGTTAGAATCAATCTCTCTATATGACTGATGAGGATTATAATTGTTTCGTGGTCTTTCGTCCTCTAGTGGTGAATATCGGTTGTACGTATGGATAGGTGTTCTTTGTGGGTAATGGCGTTCATACTGATCATTGTATCTATCGTATTGGTATTCTCTCCTTGGTGTGGACCTATGTTGGTCATGACTAGAAGACTGGTCTCTCTGTCCTCTTCCCCTACCTCTCCCACCCCTACTTCTTCCCCTAGGGTAAGGGGGGGACCTTTGATGTGGGGCCTAGGAGTACTAGGAGGAAATGGTTGGTGATTGTAAGTGGCTCTATGATTCGTTATTTTTCCCCTTTCTGAAGGGTGAGGAGGTTGTTGGGATTGAAGGGTTTGCTGTTCTGAGGTGTCCATTTCACATGCACCCCTATCTGGAACAGCAAGCCCCTCTTCTTTGTTTTGCCAAGCAAAAACGCATCCGTTTTTGTAATCATTGACATCTCTGGTATACTTTTTTTGCTTTTTGATCTTTTGATCTTTTTCTTTCTCCTCCAAATGGTTTCTCAGAGATGTGGAATGAGAGGCATATTCTGAAGTAGACCTATAGGAAGTCAGTTTGTCTCTAATTTCCTTGATCTCCTTATCTATAGCGACCATTCGTGTTTGTTTTTTATCTATCAAGAAATTCAAAAGCGAGATCCCTGCCTCGTTAAAATATCTAAACCAGGGCTCTAATTCTAAATCGCCCTGTTGGGGATACACATTCCACCTAAGTCCACTCGGAACCATATGCTCCTTGGAGTACTGTTCTAAGAAAACTATGTCCCAATCCAAATGAAGCTCAGATACCATGAGGTTTTTCAGTCTCAAAAAGAGGCCACCTATTTCAGTGTCTGTCTTTAAAAGAGTGAAGACTCCCTCGGTATTCACTGATCGGTTGGTACGATAATCGAATACATCCATGACTTCAATACTCAGTTAACTGTATATATGGAAGGCAGCAATATAAGTGTCTAAGGTAACAAATATGAATTGGAAATAATATTGCGCCAATCCAACAATATGAAAAGCTGCCAACACAACAATCAGACAACTTGTGAACCAGAAATAAGGAATAAGGTGTGGCGCTGAAAAAACGGAAAATTCCTATCATAATACTTACCGTAATTTTCCTTTCCTGATGGACTCCATGGCAGCAACGTGTGGGTTAAGTCCCGCCTCTACTACCCTATAGGACACTACTCCCATAAATCTTTGCTCCCTGCCCCCGGCCGTGTTCGGTAACTAGCCTACTTCAGCCATTCGGGGGGGGAACTCCTGCTGCCATGGAGTCCATCAGGAAAGGAAAATTACGGTAAGTATTATGATAGGAATTTTCCGTTTTCCTGACAGACTCCATGGCAGCAACGTGTGGGAAATAACTCGCCATACACACCCGGGTGGGCTAAATGCTGAACAAAAGATTTATTTAACACTGTCGGCCGACAGCACTTTTAAACCAAATTTAACAGAAGATAAGGTTTCTGGCTCAACACAATAATGGGTCATGAAGGTATGAATCGAAGACCACGAAGCTGCTCTACAGATCACATCAGGAGCAACGTGACGTGAGGCCGCCCAGGACGTCGACAGACTTCTTGTAGAGTGAGCTGTAACCACCTCAGGAGGAGCCAAGCCTTTCTCTCTGTAAGCCCATTGAATGGCTTGAACCACCCAAGCCGCGATGGATCTGACAGAAGCTCTAGAGCCCCTGTTTTTCCCATGGAATAGAACAAAAAGGAATTCAGATTGACGGAAAGATGCCGTAACTTCCAGGTATTGATTGAGAGTAGCTCCTACATCGAGAGGGTGTGGATCTGGACCTCCAGTGGATTTGAAGGTAGGGAGTGTGATATCCTGGTTCTCGTGAAAGACCGAGGTAACTTTGGGATTTGTCCCAAGCATTGGTATTAGGACCACTCTGTCCGGAAAAAAGGTGATGAATGGTTCCTTGGACCCCAGGGATTGAATTTCCGAGACCCTCTTCGCCGAAGTTATAGCTATCAGGAACGAAGTCTTGAGGGTTAATTCCCTGACTGAGAGAGATCTGTCAAGTTGAGCAAAGAAATCCAGGACTAACGGAAGATCCCATTTAGGGAATCTAGGTTTCCTCTGTGGCCTAAGTCTGACTGCTCCTTTGAAAAATTGCTGGACCAGAGGGTGCTTGGCCCATGCGACTCCGGAGAAAGCTGATATTGCGGAAACCTGGACACGCAGAGAACTGACGGATAGTGAGATGTCCAGACCCGTCTGCAGAAAACTTAGAACGTCCTGAATCGCCAGATTATCACAGGAGCTGGACCTGGAAGACAAATGGCTGCTAAATTTCGCCCAGATCCTCTCATACACTCGGTTAGTACTATTCCTTCTTGAACTAAGGAGAGTAGGAATGACTTCATCCGGGCAGCCTAGCGCCTCCAACCTTCCCCTTTCAAAAGCCAAGCCCTTAGGCGTAGGTGATCCGGGCAAGGGTGTAGCCTCGACCCCTGAGACAGGAGGTCTGGTCTGGATGGAAGAGGGATCGGATCTCGGACACTGAGGAGTGTCAGGAGAGGGAAACAGGGCCTGTTGGGCCAATAAGGAATTATTGCTAACACCTCTGCTGTCTCTGCCCTGAGCCTCTTCAGGAACTGGAGGATGATCGGAGTTGGCGGAAAGGCATAGGCTCTGTTGAACCACCATTTCTCCGTCAGGGCATCCACCCCATACGCTTGAGGGTCCCTGTACCTTGAATAGTATCTTGCCATCTTTTTGTTGCAGGGGGAGGCGAACAGGTCGACTTCCGGAAGGAACCCCAACGAAAGAATCCACTTGAATACTTCTTCGTGGAGAGACCACTCGTTGTTGTCTAGGAGCCTCCGAGAAAGAAAGTCTGCCTGAACATTCTGAACCCCCGGAACATATGTCGCTGTCAGATCCTTCAGGTTTTTCTGGGCCCAGGACATAATTGGCTCTACCTCTTGTAGTAAGGAGAGACTTCGAGTCCCTCCTTGCCTTCTTATGTATGCCACTGCTGTGGTATTGTCCAGTCTGAGTAGGACCGAGGAGCCTTGAATGAGATGCCGAAATGCCAGAAGTGCCTGGAAGGCTGCTCTCAGCTCCAGGATGTTTGACACTATCCTTCTGGAGGGGAATTCCCAAGTGCCCTGAGCCACTTCCGCCAGACAGTGGGCACCCCAGCCCCTGTTGCTGGCGTCTGTTGTTATAGTCACCCAAGCAATGGGAAGGATAGAATGGCAGTTGGAGAGGTTCTCCCGTTGGAGCCACCATAGGAGAGAGTGCCTCATGGATGCAGTAATCCGAATCAGCTGGGTCTTGCTGCCCTTCCACTGGTGAAGGAAGCCCTTCTGAAAAGGCCTCATTCTCCATTGGGCCCACCTCACCATCGGAATCGCCGCCACCATAGTGCCAATGATCCTCAGGCATTGGAGAGCGTGAAGATGAGGAGTAGAAAGAGCTGGGTGGATCCTGTCTCTGAATGTCGAGATCTTCTCTTCCGGTAATGAAATGGTGCCTCTGACCGTGTCGAAGAGGGCACCCAAAAACACCAGAGACTGCGATGGGTCTAACTGGCTCTTCTGCTGGTTCAGAATCCATCCGAATTCCTGTAGTGTGGAAATCACTTGCCCTCTGTGTGCTATGAGTTGCACCCTGTCTTGTGCCAAGAGAAGCAGGTCGTCCAGGTAGTGATGTAGACGAATCCCCCTGGTTCTCAGGAGAGCTACTATTGCCAACAGCACCTTTGAGAAAACCCGAGGAGAAGTTGACAACCCGAAGGGAAGGCATGTAAATTGTAAGTGAAGGTTGCCCACGGAGAAGCGGAGAAATTGTTGAAAGTTTTCCGCGATGGGAACGTGAAAGTAGGCGTCCTTGAGGTCTATGGACACCATCCAGTCCTCTGGTTGAACTGACTGTTGAATTGTGGAGAGTGTTTCCATCTTGAACCTCTCCTTTTTGATGAAGCGATTTAGATGGGTTAGGTCTATGACCGGCCTCCAGGCCCCACTCTTCTTCTGAACCAGAAAGAGGGGAGAATACATTCCCATGCCTTGCTGGCTGACTGGGACTGGGACGACAGCGCTTTGGGCCAACAAAGATTCTATGTAGGCTAAAAGTATTGTCCTTTTTTCTTCTGATGCCGGAAGAGTAGTGGGTACCCACCTGAGTCTGGGAGGGTCGGTAAAGGTCCAGGCATGACCAGAGGAGACTGTCTTGATTGTCCAGAAGTCGTGAATCGAGGCCGCCCAGACATGCCGAAAGTGGAAGAGACGGGCCCCCACACGGTCTGCCTGAGCGGGCCCACTTTCAAAAAGATTTGGAAGGTTGCCTCTCCCCTTTCGACTCACTACCTGCAGCCTTCTTAAAGGACGATTGCCTTGATTTCCAGGATCTGGAGAATTCCCAGCCTGGCTTGTAAGTACGAGCCTCTCTGGATCGATCTTGATATTGCCTCTTCGGGAAGGATCTTCCTTGGCCTTGCAGGCGTCTATCCTGAGGTAGGAACCCCGACTTCCCGCCAGTAGCCCGTGTAATGGCCTCATCCAGCTTGTTGCCGAAAAGAGAAGAGCCCCCGTAGGGAATTCGGCACCATACCTGCTTAGAGGCTGGGTCAGCCAGCCAAGGGCGGAGCCAAAGAGCCCGCTTGGCGGTGACCGACGAGAGCATTACTCGGGCCGCCAGGCGAATGATGTCAATCGAGGCTTCACCCAGAAAAGCCGATGCTAGCCTTAATTCTTGAATAGGCGAGTTCTTCGCTGTGTCATCTGAAATATTCCTTAGCGTACCTTGAACACTATCCGTCCACACCTCCATAGCTTTGGACAGGGCTGCCAGGGCTAAGGCTGGTTTGCAAGCCATGCCTGCTGTAAGGTACACTCTCCTCAAATCAGCATCAATCCGTCTGTCCAGAACGTCTTTAAAGGACACTGTGTCCTCCAAGGGGAGTGTCACGTGTTTCACTAGCCTCATCACCGCTGCGTCCACCAAAGGAGCTGATTCCAGATGCTTCACTTCTTCCTCCCGAAAGGGATAAAGCTTTGAAATTTTGGTAAGCATGGAGTTTTTCTTCTCCACCTTGCTCCATTCATCTGTGATGATCTCGCCCAACTCAGAAAAGAAAGGAAAGTTAACTCGCTCCTTCTTTAGCTGTTTAAAGAATTTTCTCTGTTTGGGGGGGACAGCCGTCGCATCCTCCCAATTTAGAGTTTCTCTAATCGCCTTGACCAAGGGAGGTAGCAGAGTGAAGTCAAAACCCACACAGGTATTATCTTCATCCGAGTCACTGTCAGAGTTGACCACTGAAGGGTGGCTAGGAACAGAGGACTCCCAGGTGTCCTGCAACTGAGTTTCCCTCACTGGGGAACCTGGTGGCTCTGCCTGAGGGGTAACAGGCCGGACTGCCTCAATACCCTTAAGTGATTCCTTCACAACCCTCTCAACTAGGGCTTTAAGTTGCTGGTCCGAATCACCTCTTTCCCTGGAAGCTTTGGCGAAGCAGGAATCGCACAGCGATTTACCGACAGGTACTTGTGATCTGCATCCCCAGCAGACACTTGAAGAGTGGCTGGAGTGGGCCACTGAGGAGTGCGAGCGCTCCTCACTACGGTGTCCTGATTTTGAGGAGGAGCCGTAATGTTTAGATTTGGAAGAGGTTTGCCGGTGATGCGACTTTGACGAATCACTTCCTTTGTGCGAGCTGCGACGCTGTTCTGACCTGGAAGGGCTAAAGCAGAAGACAGAGAACCACAGAAACAAAACAGAGCAGTTAGAAAGAACGATCATCTGCGGAAATACACCCCCCCCCACCCGCCTAAGGACCCTCGGCAATGGGACCTGCCCTTGTACCTTGTGAGAGAGGAGGCTGGCCAGAGGCAGGCGGTGGAGAGCTCATGTCTTGAGAAATATCCATCTGACTGCAAAGTTAACGTAAGGCATATAAATTAACTCTGCTATGAGCCAGGGAGCAACAGCCCTCCTGTATGTAAAGCTACTTACCAGTAGCTGATTCACTGGAGCGTGGGGAAGAGCCAAAAACAGCTTGCAGGCATTCCCAGGGACTGCAGGCTATTTCCCCAGTTTAAATAGGGCGCCCCAGTGACGTCACCCGCCCGTGACGAGCGAACGCCAGTGCGCATGCGCGATTAGCGGCGATTTGCCGCTATCGCGCATGCGCGAAAACCAAGCCTCGGTTTCGTGCCGTCCGCGCATGCGCAGTACGGCCGGACACAAAGTGAAAGTAAAAACGGCGGCTGGAACGCAGGAAGAACCAGCCGCCATGCCTGCAACCACCTGAACGTTAAGACGAGGGGAAAAGACACACAAGGGAGAGGAACAACAAGGAATTCCAACAGAAACTGCTGCCATGATAGCAAGGAAACATCTCACCAATCCCACCACGATCGTCAGGCCGAACGTAAACACCGGACTTTCCAGGGGCAACAAGGGGTCACCTGCTAATAGCTGGCTATCCAACCCATGCGCGGCCTCGCCTGCCAGTGGCCAGGGAAAACGGCTTCTTCCTGCGCCTCTTCCAACGCCCCACTCCATACCCTGCTAATAGCTAGGGCTTAGCGGAGTAATGCGACTTTTCCCGATCCAAGTCGCAGCTCGGCCAACCTTGATCGTGGGGATAAACATCTTCAGGTAGGAAGACCAACACTAGGTCTTGCGAGGAGGACAAAAAAAGAACACGGCCGGGGGCAGGGAGCAAAGATTTATGGGAGTAGTGTCCTATAGGGTAGTAGAGGCGGGACTTAACCCACACGTTGCTGCCATGGAGTCTGTCAGGAAAGACTTGTTCTTTATTGTGCAAGACCCACCAGAATAGCAGTCTGATTAGATCAATGAGTGCAAATAAAAAATGTATAACTATAAGTGCAACAACATTCATGCAAATGGTGTTTTTGCTATAGCCCGGATGATTTATTTGGACTCTCACTTTATTTTCATCCGGGCTATAGCAAAAACACCATTTGCATGAATGTTGTTGCACTTATATTTATACATTTTTTATTTGCACTCATTGATCTAATATATATGCACCTGAATGTTGCCTGTTATGAGTAGGCAAACACATGTGCAGATTCGCTCATGAGCACAATAGATGTGTACCCACAATTTTTAGTGTTTCATATACTTGATTTTAATTTTGGTACTGTTTTCTTTCTCCTCTTTTCTTCTTTTGACGTTTTAATAAGACACTTAAATCGATATAATCTCACAGAGATATACCTTTGGGGTTAATGCAACTAATTTCCCACTTGATTGTTTTACATAGGATCTTGTTTGTAATACACACTTTATATGTGGGATTATATGGGTGACCACCTCACAGATATACCCTCTTCCCATTGTGTATAATTATTATTTATACACAGGATTAGTGAAAGTCCTATTTTCATCAAACACCTTATTGGGCTAGATTTGGCCCCCAGACTGCTATTCTGGTGGGTCTTGCTCAATAAAGAACAAGTCTTTTTCAGCGCCACACCTTATTCCTTATTTCTGATTCACAATTTGTCTGATTGTTGTTTTGGCAGCTTTTCATATTTTTGGATTGGCGCAATATTATTTCCAATTCATATTTGTTACCTTAGACACTTATATTGCTGCCTTCCATATATACAGTTAACTGAGTATTGAAGTCATGGATGTATTCGATTATCGTACCAACCGATCAGTGAATACCGAGGGAGTCTTCACTCTTTTAAAGACAGACACTGAAATAGGTGGCCTCTTTTTGAGACTGAAAAACCTCATGGTATCTGAGCTTCATTTGGATTGGGACATAGTTTTCTTAGAACAGTACTCCAAGGAGCGTATGGTTCCGAGGGGACTTAGGTGGAAAGTGTATTCCCAACAGGGCGATTTAGAATTAGAGCCCTGGTTTAGATATTTTAACAAGGCAGGGATCTCGCTTTTGAATTTCTTGATAGATAAAAAACGAGCACGAATGGTCGCTATAGATAAGGAGATCAAGGAAATTAGAGACAAACTGACTTCCTATAGGTCTACTTCAGACTATGCCTCTCATTCCACATCTCTGAGAAACCATTTGGAGAAGGAAGAAAAAGATCAAAAGATCAAAAAGCAAAAAGAGTATACCAGAGATGTCAATGATTACAAAAACGGATGCGTTTTTGCTTGGCAAAACAAAGAAGAGGGACTTGCTGTTCCAGATAGGGGTTCATGTGAAATGGACACCTCAGAACAGCAAACCCTTCAATCCCAACAACCTCCTCACCCTTCAGAAAGGGGAAAAATAACGAATCATAGAGCCACTTACAATCACCAACCATTTCCTCCTAGTACTCCTAGGCCCCACATCAAAGGTCCCCCCCCTTACCCTAGGGGAAGAGGTAGGGGTGGGAGAGGTAGGGGAAGAGGACAGAGAGACCAGTCTTCTAGTCATGACCAACATAGGTCCACACCAAGGAGAGAATACCAATACGATAGATACAATGATCAGTATGAACGCCATTACCCACAAAGAACACCTATCCATACGTACAAATGATATTCACCACTAGAGGACGAAAGACCACGAAACAATTATAATCCTCATCAGTCATATAGAGAGATTGATTCTAACTATTACAATAGGTCACCTTTTAATTATAATCAGCAACAACCAGGACCTTCTAATGCAAGGGATTTTCCCAACGAACCAGAAAGATACAAACGAGCTATAGACGGAAACGCGGGACTAGAGGGGGGAGGTGCACCCGAAAAAAGAAAACGAGTTTAACAGATGGCGGAATTTTTAATCCTAGTAAAACTAACCTCTCAGAAACAGAACTTTCAGTTCTAGAAAAGGGCTTGAAGTTTGCTCCCCCAAAAAAACTTAACAAGTTCAGCACTTTTATAGACATACAAAAATATGTGCGGAAACTTAATGTACAGAGACACATACTTTCAAATCCAATGAGACCACAAATTGAAGTGAGTTCACATATAGTCCATTCAGGACTTTCAAACCCCTCACTTTTTAACCCACCAGGTTCTACTGCCCCCTCTATCAAGGTCTTTCGAGACCTTGTGCTACAAGATTTAGACAAACTACCTATTAAAAAGACTTTTAGTAACCTTAATATTAGAATCGGACTTAAACAATTATGCGAGCGCAAGGATTTAATCATCCGACCCGCTGACAAGGGGGGAGGGATAGTCATTTTGGATAAAAGTTACTACCACCTTGAAATGACTAGGATTTTAAGCGACACGGAAACCTATACAAGGTTGTATGCTAATCCTACAACTTCTTATAAGAAATTACTTAGTGATCTTGTAGATACCGGTTTTCAATTAGGAATCTTAGACAAAAAAGAAAAAAGTTTTTTAGTTCCAGTTGCCCCTAGGATCCCCGTAATATATTATTTACCTAAAGTGCATAAAAGTATCACTCAACCTCCAGGCCGCCCCATTATCAGCGGCATTGATTCCGTTACTTCCCGCATAGGGAAATATATAGATCACTTCCTTCAACCTATTGTACAATCTGTGCCTTCCTATCTAAGGGATACCAAGGACACTATCACCAAGTTGAATAATGTTACTTACAGTAGGGATTTACTCCTAGTCACAGCTGACGTGACGTCGCTATATACTTGTATACCCCATAATTTGGGGATAGCGGCAGTTGAACTCTTCCTATCTAGGGAGGAGTCCATCCCAAGAACCCAATAAAGATTCATCATTGACCTATTGAGGTTCGCTACCAAACATAAGTATTTTTGGTATAATGGTGATTTCTTCATCCAACAGAAGGGAGTGGCCATGGGCGCCAAGTTCGCCCCGAGTTTGGCCAACATTTTTATGGCCCGGTGGGAGGAGGATGCCGTTTATGCCCTGGACCCCCCAGAGTTGGTCCTTTGGGCCAGGTACATAGACGACATCCTCCTCCTATGGAGAGGTAGTGTCGAATCCTTACATGTTTTTCTAACCACATTGAATGATAATGATATTGGAATTGAGTTGAAATATGAGGTCAGTACTTCCGCTATCCACTTTCTCGATTTAGAGATAGTTGCAGTTGACGACCACTTGGAAACAAAAATGTTTTATAAACCAACCGACCGGAATGGTTACATTCCGGTCGATAGTTGCCATTATGCGACCTGGCTGAAATCAGTACCACGCAGCCAATTCACTAGGATTAGACGTAATTGTAGCAACCTCTCCGATTATTACTATCAGGCCCAAATTCTAAGATCTAGATTCATTGACAAAGGCTACGACCCAATAGAAGTTGATGACGAGATCAGAAAAGTCTCCTCAATTAATAGAGATTCGTTGTTAGTTGGGCAATCTAAATGGGCACAAGACAACAAACATAAGTGGTCCTGTCGTGCGTCCTCCTTTCTTTCATAATATGAAAGGGTTTTTTCCTTGCCGTCGTTGTAATGTCTGTCTACACAATGTTTGTGGACGGAAGAGAACTGAGACGTTTATTTCCACCTCTACTGGAAAAGAATACCAAATCAAACATTTCTTGACATGTGAAACACGATATGTGGTCTACTTGATCACATGTCCATGTGGAAAACAGTACGTGGGCCGCACTATACGTACTTTCTCTGTGAGAGGGAATGAACATATAGCCAACATTAAAAAGGGCCTTACAAACCATAGTGTCCCCAAACACTTTTTGCGGTGCCATGATCGGAACCCAATTGGGACTCGGTTCCAGGTTATAGATAAATTCATTCCACACTGGAGGGGCGAATCCCTTAAGAGGGGCGTGTCCAAGTTAGAGACATTTTGGATTCATCAATTAAAAAGTTATTTGCCATTTGGTCTCAATATTGATTGGGACAAAAAATGCATTTATTAATCGGGCATAAAATGTATGTTTCAGAATTTTTCTTGCTCCTTGTCCCTTAGGTTACACGATTTTCTAGATGAATAGATATATTTGAGATTATCCCGTGCACATGATTTCCCCCGTATCAGATGAGAGATTTCGATCACTCACATATATATTTCGATTTACTCTTCCGTTATAAGATTAACCACTAAGCCACCGCCCACCGTCATATGACGGCGGGACGAAGCTTCTGTTGTTCTGGGCGGACGTCATATGACGTCCTCGCCCTCCCGAGCCACTAGGGGGCGCGCCGCCGGCGGCGCGCGCGTGCCCGCTGCGTCGCTCGGGACCCGGTGCGAGTGCCTGGCGGCCGCGATGTCCGCCGGGCACCCACGATTGCCGGGTAACAGAGCAGGACCGTGGATCTGTGCATGTAAACACAGATCCACGTCCTGTCAGAGAGGAGAGGAGACCGATGGCGTGTCCCTTGTACATAGGGACACCGATCGGTCACCTCCCCCAGTCAGTCCCCTCCCCCCACAGTTAGAATCACCTCCTTAGGTCATACATTAACCCCTCGATTGCCCCCTAGTGGTTAACACCTTCCCTGCCAGTCACATTTACACAGTAATCAATGCAATTTTATAGCATTGATCGCTGTATAAATGTGAATGGTCCCAAAAATGTGTCAAAAGTGTCCGATGTGTCCGCCGCAATATCGCAGTCACAATAAAAATCGCAGATCGCCGCCATTACTAGTAAAAAATAAATAAATAATGAAAATGCTATAAATCTATCCCCTATTTTGTAGACGCTATAACTTTTGCGCAAACCAATCAATATACGCTTATCGCAATTTTTTTTACCAAAAATATGTAGAAGAATACATAATGGCCTAAACTGAGGAAAAAATTTGTTAAAAAAAAAAAAAATTGGATATTTATTATAGCAAAAAGTAAAAAGTATTGTGTTTTTTCAAAATTGTCCCTCTTCTTTTGTTTATAGCGCAAAAAGTAAAAACCGCAGAGGTGATCAAATACCACCAAAAGAAAGCTCTATTTGTGGGGAAAAAAATGATAAAAATTTCATTAGGGTGCAGTGTAACATGACCGCGCAATTGTCATTCAAAGTGCGACAGTGCTGAAAACTGAAAAATGGCTTGGGCAGGAAGGGGGTGAAAGTGCCCTGTATTGAGGTGGTTAATATATACGTTATGGTCTCCTTATGAAAGGGTAATATCTCTGACAGAGTATTATTAGTGTTGTTGGTAATTACCTTGATATTTTATATTGGTAGTTTTTTAACATAGGATAATAAACAGTGGTGTTCTCTCCTATCTAATACTGGATTTCATAAACATGGAAGGTTAGCATTGTTTTTGCCATGTGAGACGCCCCATAGTTCCTATGGTCAATGTTTATCCATTCCTGATTACGTGACCCCAACCGTATTTATCCATTCAATTTCATTATTTTTTACAAACCATATTAAAAGATGTAAGATAGAAGTGTGGATCATGTATGCGCTCCACACATCTATGTTTTTCCCTTTCTGCTACATCGACTGTGAGTACTTGGATAATCTGCTTTCTGGCGGACATCTTTGCGTTTTAATTTTTGTTTATATAATTCTTGTTTTGGTTACTCTTCCAAGTTTTTATATATTTTTTTTGCTTCTATCCTACTGTTACAGTGGGTTGGAGGCTTGGATCGCATTCGCGTTCCACACACCCCGGACATTGTAGTCATTCCTGATACGGGCTCAGATAGAGGTGTGAACCGCATATGCGTTCCACCCACCATGGACATTTACATCTAATTCCGGGACTGGCTCCAATTGACGTCACGCGCAGCTTGCGCGAGCCTCGATAGGCTATTGGCTCCCGGGGGTACTCATCAGTCATTGGCCCTCCGTCTATGACTGCCATGTGATTCATGACGAGTTACGTCAGATGGCCTTGACGTTAGGGCAGGATTTGTGACAGTCATGTGATTCATGACGAGTTACGACGGCCCTGACTGGCTAAAGTGTGACCATCTGACTCTTGTGTAAGTGAGAGAGCGACGGAAAGCTCCCTTGAATTATGTGTAAGCAGCTAATTGATTTCGAGGCTTGGTTACACATACCTACACCTGCCTACTATGATTGGATCATTACTCCATGGACGTCATTCTCTCGGGACCCGGAAGTGGCGTCTCACATGGTGGAAACAGGTGCCGGTTTTTTCAAATCATATTTTAGTATACATTTAGGCATAGCTGTGGCAGACAGGCATATACCCCAGTTGAAGTCCTCGCAGATGAAACGCGTCGGGTTTGATATGCCTGTCTTGCCACGATTGAATAAGCGCTTTTTTTATTGATCTTATACGTTTTTGTACCATGCCCCTGTTGTTGTCTATGGGCCAATGTACCTGTATTATACCTGGTCTCTGTTGTTGTCTATGAGCCAGTGTATTTCTTTTATCGCAAAACTTTTATTAAAGCTTTTGGAAGCAGTCTTACGCTATGTGGAGTTTTTTTCTCTAACTTCTTCACCTGAGGATTTGTATGAAGAACCGAACACTGAGTATGGGAGGCTGTTCTTTGAGGATCCTCATCTTCCGGTGTCTCTACTAGCGGATGAAACAGCATTGTAACCACCACTGTCTGCTCTGCCATAAGCCTATTTTGAGTCCGAAGCCGCTGGCTGGTGAGTCCACCACCTCTGGTAAGAGTATTTTTTTACCTATCCCTATCTACATTAGCAGTTTGACCAGCAGAACACACGGGAACCATCCTTGCATTCCAAGGGAAGCTTCATTGGTCAAGTTTCCTGTTATATTTCTAGAGGACTTTTTATTTGGACTCTCACTTTATTTTCATCCGGGCTATAGCAAAAACACCATTTGCATGAATGTTGTTGCACTTATATTTATACATTTTTTATTTGCACTCATTGATCTAATATATATGCACCTGAATGTTGCCTGTTATGAGTAGGCAAACACATGTGCAGATTCGCTAATGAGCACAATAGATGTGTACCCACAAGTTTTAGTGTTTCATATACTTGATTTTAATTTTGGTACTATGTTTTCTTTCTCCTCTTTTCTTCTTTTGATGTTTTAATAAGACACTTAAATTGATATAATCTCACAGAGATATACCTTTGGGGTTAATGCAACTAATTTCCCACTTGATTGTTGTCCATTGGATCTTGTTTGTAATACACACTTTATATGTGGGATTATATGGGTGACCACCTCACAGATATACCCTCTTCCCATTGCGTATAATTATTATTTATACACAGGATTAGTGAAAGTCCTATTTTCATCAAACACCTTATTGGGCTAGATTTGGCCCCCAGACTGCTATTCTGGTGGGTCTTGCACAATAAAGAACAAGTCTTTTTCAGCGCCACACCTTATTCCTTATTTCTGATTCACAATTTGTCTGATTGTTGTGTTGGCAGCTTTTCATATTTTTGGATTGGCGCAATATTATTTCCAATTCATCTCCATCCAGGTTACTCATATTTGCTGGCCGGCCCCTTATGTGCTCCCCTGACCCCCAATCCCCCCCCCCCCCCGCAGCACTGCTAGCTTTCACCTATCCTTTCCTGCTGTGGATGTTTCAGGTTCGAGAGATGAAGAGCAGGGAGAAGTGGCTGGTAATTATGTAATTTGGTGCATGGTGGGAGTATCTTGGTGCATACTGTAAGCAGCGAGTGGTAGTGTGGGGGAGCTTGGTGCTCACAAGCTTCAAGCTACACCTCTGCTTTCATTAAAATCTCTTGGTGCAATCTCAGCAGCATGTCCTCATCCCCTTGCAGCAAGAAGACAGATGAGAATTGTGGTAATAGATGTAGAACATGTAGCAATGTCAGGACATACAAATCCTCTAAGACCATAACTGAATGACTTTTGATATAGTTATCTGCTATACAATACTAAAAACACACAAAAGCATTTGTTCAAGTTTATAGGAAAATTAGGCTTTCCAAAGCAGATAACAAATTAAAATATGGTAAAAAAAAAAATTTAATTACTTGTGTGATTGTTTATTAAAACGTTGCTTAATGTTTTTATAAATGAGACAACAGGCATGAGATTCTTTTAAATTAAGGAAATAAACTGGAAAATCATGCTGTTACTTTGAAATAAAGAACCATCAGAAAGATATAATGCAGAGACTTGGTAACTTTGCAGTCTTTTTCTGAGATTAATCTCTGGAGTGGAATTTGGCAAATATATTACCACAAAAATGTGAATCTCCAGTAGTTTAGGATAAAATCAATATAAAAGAAATATGATGCTTTAATCTTTCCCACGCATAGATAGAGCAACAGTATATAATAATTTGGCAGCGATGGACAATGTGAATGCAAATAGAGCTTCAGTGTGAAAATCAGAATTACTCCTGAACTTTTATTTTATTCTATATTCTTTTTTGAAGTTTAAAGTTTATGTCTACAGCTTTTACCTTGCAGTTTTTAGACTTTTCTTCCTAATTTATAGTTCTTTGCATTGTCCACCTCATTAAGTAAGAAGTTTTTACTGGTATTTGATTTTGCTTTCCTGTGTTATATATGGGATTGCCACAAAGGAAACCTATAACCTGATTTTACCATTGAAGACACTTGAACATTTTAGAAAAACATTCAAAGGTGAAGTATGGCCAAAGCATTTTTGGCCCTATTTCTCCTATGGATCACAGGAGTGCAGTTTGTTCTGCATTCCTGTGATGTCACTCAGCTATTCCAGGCTGGGGAAAGATCCTGACTTTACAGTCGAGATCCACCCAGATTCCTGGATCAGCAGTTGGCTCAGCCTTTCAGCTGCATCTTTGAGAGACTGAACCACCTGCTCTCTCGCCTCCCCAGCCCAGAGCTCCAGTGAGAGCTGGATGAGCAGAGCAGAAAGCCTTTGATTAACAGTGATGGCCCTCTGGTCACAGTGGAGGGGAGAACTGAGCAATCAGCGGTCTTTGATCACTCGGTTCTCAGTGCAGAAATGACGGGAGACAGATGCAGCATCGGATTATAGCTGCATCCACCCAAGTGAGTATAAGGTCTTTTTTTATATACCCCATATTTCTCTTTTAAGCTGCATTACGCTAGGTAAATAAAAATTAGGATATTTAGAAATTCTGAATGCCATTTACATAGTCACATGCAGTAGTTACATAGTTGGTAATATTCAAGTTCAAGCTGAGTGTTTATGTGTGTTTGTATGTTTATGTCACTACCATTTTCAATATCCCTGTACATAGTGTTTGATAAGAAACACATCAAAATGTTTTTTGAATGTATCCATGCTCCCTGCTGACATCACCAACTATGAAAGGGAGTCCCACAACTCTACCGCTCTTACAGTAAAGGGCCCTTTAATATTTAATATTGAACTGATTCTCGTCCAACTTCATTCTTTGGTAGGTTATATATAGCTTACCTCCTCACAGAATGTTAAAGGTTTAAGGGTAGTTAGTATAAGGCTTAGAATGGGGTGCAAGCAGGCTTCAGTGTAGTAAGGTACTTCTGACAGGACATCCACCTAAAATGAATCACAATGCATTCTATGTGGAAGGGTTACCATGCACCACTGTCTGCTCATACTAGATACTGTATATGATTGTTTTCCCTGTGCAAAAGCACATTTACCAATTATAGGGTATAGGACCTTAGTTCATACATACTCTGTCCCCTGCATCCACAAGGGGCTGTGTATACCACAGTGTAAGTGTGGTGCTTATAATCACATTGCTGGGTGCCAGTACATGTCACAGAGAAACCCATCAATCACAAGGTACAATTGCAATATACGATTGTATAGGTGTATGTCCAAGCTTACCACCTCTGAAGCAATAACTACCCCCATAACTGTTTTACATGTGTCAGACTATATTTTTATCATGTATGCATCTCCCTAATGCATTTTCTCCAAAGCCAGGGAGGGAAAATCAACCACTCCATTATTTGGTCTAAGTAGCCCTGGGTGGTCCCCACCCCCAATGATGTCACCACACTCTGTATTCCATTTAGGGGTGGTTAACATCTTCCCGCCCACTGTCCTACTATTAATCTGTGCTGTTGTATTGCTTCTTTTTAATACAACACACATTTATATTTTACATCTACTTTGTGTATACCTTTCTACACATGAGTATATGCATTTAACATATTACATATGACAAACAATGCAATCTTGAAACCAGCGTATGAATTTGAAGTGCAATTAATTTTTATAGCTATTTCTACCTATATGAACCTTACATTGAGATCCCCTTACTACCTGGTTCCTCAAAGGATTTTATTTGGTGGATATATCTGCACTCTGTTTGCAAAAAGCATTTGTCTCAATCTCTTGCTTGCCTCAATGTATATTATTTAGGACAAGGAAGCACAGCTTTTCTACTATACTATTCTAAGACTGTGTAAAAAAAAAACCTGCACTACCAACTTTATTTAGATAATAATAATAAAAATAAATGATAGACCTAGAATTAGTCAGTCTACTCTTTTTCTACCTAAGAGTAGAGAAGGGGTGGCTTTACCTCAAATTACTTTATACTCTCAGGCTGCATCCCTGCTCAGAGATTTGGAGTGGTATCATAGCAGATCCTCCAAACTATGGACTCAGATTGAAGATGCCCTAATTTCTCATGACCTTACCTCTTTAATTTGGTCTGACCCTATTCATAGGTATACGAAGGACCTTCTACCAACTCTCATTTATCTCTTGCCAGAAAAACGATAATCTTTTACTAGTCCACACATTGTATGATGGATAACTAGTTCCTTTATCTCGGATCCTCCCAAACTGCCACATTTCTCAGACCGCTTGGCTGGAACATAGGCAGTTATAACATTTCCTTAGACAGTATCCTTCCTTTACTCCTCTGACTAGGGCACTTATGGAGTTCGAGTCAATGCTTTCACAATCCTCCAGACCCAACCACCCACTTTCCCAGATATACCAAATACTAATGTAGGAATCTCTTCTGAATTCTCCTTTATTTATAGGAACTGAATGTACTGGCAGATGAACTGTAGTGGACTAAAGTCTTAGCTCTCTCCTATAAAGCTTTCAGCATCTTCCATTGTCCCAAGAATGTAATTATTGCATACTTTCTAGGTGGTATCGTTGCCCTTCCATACTTCATAAAATTAATCCTTACCATCCCTGACACCTGTTGGCACTGTTTGCAAGCTTCTGGCACCACGGTCTATATCTGGGGCACTTGCCCGGGTATCCTCCCTTTTTGGAACAAGATATTGCAATTGCTTGCTGATATAGTGGGTGATGCATATCCTAACCAGCCCCAGCTTACTGTTCTTTCTCTGGGGATGGGCTCCTATAAAAATATTTTAAAAAGTCTGATTAGATATTTCCTAACTGTGGCTCGATCTGTTATTGCCAGATGCTGGTGTCAATCTGACCCACCAACCTTAGCCACCTGGGCTTATGAAATGAATCACATTGAATGTATGAAGATTAAGATAGCTTGGGATAAAGACAAATCGGGATCTCATATATTAATGGATTGTCTGGTGTAATTTCCGGTACTCACTTACCTTCGACACGTTTACCACTACTGTGGTTTAGCCTTCTGAATAATTTTGGGGTCCTCTCAACAGTTTCTGTTGCCCTTTTTTTATTATATGCAGGTATTTTTGGGCCTCTCATCACTCTTCCTTTATCCTTCACCTTCCCTTCCCTATTTGAATTATTTTGTTATTTATTTTTTTTATTTATTTTTGTGTTTTTTTTTTTCATCCTCTCTTTTTCTGTTTCAATAATTTGCCAATTTAACAAGTCATTAACATGCTATTGATCTGCCCACATAGGGGCTAGCATTGACAGTGGTAACAAAAGGTAGCTGACAAAAGTAGACAAAATGCAGCAGAATGAAATCAAGAACTGTTATAAGAACAGAGAATAGGCATTTTTTCATCAAGCCATGGGGGCCAAGTGGTCCTGGGGAGGTTTCTCTCAACGGCGGGATATCCTCTGGGCCCACCAATATCCATACAGATTTGCAATTTGTAGCCTATACAAGAGAGAATAGGGAAAACATAGGGCAGCCATGGTTCCCAAACTTTCAGGAACTTAGCATGAGTGTCATTGCAGATGCTAGACATCTGTTTGTTGAGGATCAATGAGGGTATCTGATCTCTAACCCCCTGGAAGGGGACAGATGGTTTCGTCCAGGCCTGGGCAATCGTTCTTTTGACTGACAAAAATAATTAGGAAGCGAGTTTCCACTGGTAGGTGAACAGGCCCAGAATTGGGCAATGTAATAGGGCAAACTTGGCTTATTTTTGTATGGGGAGGTGGAATAAAGTGAGTAGAAAGGAAAAAAACACGGGATTAAAAACTAATTAGTCTAGGGCACATCCACCATGTGTGAACAACGTTACCCCGATGGCCACAGCCCCGGAAACAGCGGTCACTGTAGGATGGATTGGCATGGGCAATGCAGGCAGGGACCCAATACCAACAGAGAAGCACTTTATTTGCCGCCTCCAAGGTGGCTGTATTAAATGAGCATTTGGCTACAGAAGACCAGGCTCCACTACAATCCGCCAAGTCTATCTCAGTTGCCAAGTCTCATTTCTGCTGAACTACATGAACTACAGGCGAGAGGGTTGGAAGAAGATTGGTTATTCAGAGAAGCATAGAGGGCTTAAATGAGGCCGGGGGTTCCTGGAGAATGCAGGCAGGTGTGTTCAAATTAAGTTTCTTGGAATGAGTACTAGGAAGTTCTGCGAAGTGAGGTGAGCCAATGCTGAAGTTGAAGGCAGTGGAAGAATTTCACCTCTGGAACGTCATGGGACTCCAGAAGTGAGGCCCATGTTGGGAGTGATCTGGTGGTTAGAAAGTGTCGTACATGTGTGATTCCATTAGCGACCCTTCCTCTTTTTTTCTGTTCTCACTCTCCTGTTTTGCCTTTTCTGAACTCATTATTTTTATCACTCTACTGCTGTCCATGGTTTCAGAGATGCTCTGTTTCACGGATAGCCATATGTCAAAGTCCTACCTGCAATAAATTGTTATAGGAATCTGTTTTTTCCCTTATTTTTATTATCTGTGATTCGGTCATCTGTAGGTTCTTGATTGAACTATGGAACAATGGTTTCTTTAATATTTCATGAAGATACGGCTTTGCTGTTCCTGATGGTTGTCATCATATATACTTTACCTATATGTGCGGGTTTGTATATGTCAGTGTTCCTTTGATACGTTTGCATTTTCTTGATTTGCTCTGACATTTATTTTTGTGTCTTTCTTATATCTATTAACTCAATAAAAGAGATTAAACATAATAAAAATGAACGGCTGCTACTGGCATCAAACATGTGTTCCCAAACGTAAAAGATAGAATATACCACAAATGATTCTACGCTGCCGTGTTAGGTAATTAAATGTTACTCCAGTGCACAAAATATACTAATTGTTACCCAAATGGCTTCAAGTGTATCAAAATGAAAATGAAAAAAATAGAAAGAATATAAAACACAATCCTTATATATGTTTGTGATCAGTTACGCTCCATAGACACATATACTCCAGATCAATAAAGTAAAGTGCAATCAAACTGCATGTTCACAGTTTTATGATTTATCTTCTTCCCCGCTATCACCTATGGATTCCAATAGTGTATTCCCTTTTAAGAAGACAAAGTGCTGCTACTGGTTGTTCAACTGCTCTATTTAAGTGAAAGACCCTCTTATACTGTAAGAAAATCCCTTTCAGGTATTAACCACTTCACCCTCGGAAGGATTTGCCCCCTTAATAACCAGGCCATTTTTTGGAATACGGCACTGCATCGCTTTAACTGACAATTGTGCGGTCGTGCAATGCTGTACCCAAACAAAATTGACATCCTTTTTTTCCTGCAAATAGAGCTTTTTTTGGGTGGTGTTTGATCACCTCTGCAGTTTTTATTTTTTGCGCTATAAACAAAGAGTGACAATTTTGACAAAAAAAAATGTAGTTTTTGCTATAATACATATCCAAAAAAAAAAAACATTTATTCATCAGTTTAGGCTAATATATATTCTCCTACATATTTTTGGTAAAAAAAATCGCAATAGGTGTATAGTTATTGGTTTGCACAAAAGTTATCGTGTCTACAAACTATGGAATAGATTTAGGGACTTTTATTTTTTTTTAATTGTTTTTACTAGTAAAGGCAGCAATCTGGGATTTTTAGCGGGACTTTGGACATTGCAGTGGACAAATCTGACCCCAAATTACACTCTTTGGGGACCAGTGACATTATTACATTAATCAGTGCTATAAAAATGCACTTATCAATGTATAAATGACACTGGCAGGGAAGGGGTTAACAGTAGGGGGCGATCAAGGGGTTAAGTGTGTTCCCTAGATGTGTTCTGTGTCACTGAGAACAGAAAATCTGTGACATGTCCCCTGTCAGAACGGGGATCTGCTAGTTTACACTAGCAGATCCCTGTTCTGCCTCTGTACTAGACGATCACAGGTCACCAACAGACATCGAGTCTGCCCATCCCACGGGCATGCTCATGCACCAGAAGTGAGAGCGTGCCGGCGATGAGAGCGCAGCGGCGACAGGTGCGTGCCCAGCCGCAACTGCGTCTGCACGAGCGGCTGTACAGGTATGACAATTCGTGCAGTGCTGCCAACCTGCAGCAGTAAATGTACGTAAGCTGGTTGGCAGTGGTTAAACTCAGACTTCCTGGGCTTTCTCTCTTCTTTATTCTCTCTCATTGCAGACCGGATGTGGCAACAAAACAAAAGACAGTGAAAAACACAGTCAGAGACAAGGGGGTGGAAAATTAAAGTATTAATGTAAGAAAAAAAGCAGAAGAGCCAGGAAGTGGAACTTCAGCGGTGTAACGATAGTGTGTGCAGTGTGATGAAAGGCTGTGAGGAGATTAGCATTTGCTAAAGAGAGAGAGCCCAGGAGTAATGACCAGGCAGATTGTTGGGAGGTGTTACAATGCATGATGATAACCTGAGCACACAGTACGTAGGCATGGCATTCTGAGATTATTACCTGAAAATGAATTTTCTTACAGTATACTGAGGCCTTTCATTCAAATATGGCATTTGAACAACAAGTAACGACACACTGTCCTCTTAAAGGGGAATATACCAGTGGAATCTATTGTATTATAAGCTGTTATGAACAGGGCCCTCTTAACACTCTTGTATTGTTCTATATTGTAACTGTACTGTCTCCCTTTTTATATTGTAAAGCACTGAGTAAACTGTTGGCACAATATAAATCCTGTATAACAATAATAATCTGAAGGTGATAGAGGGGAAGAAACAGTACGGTTTGCTGGAACTGTAATAAGCGCTCTATGACATAAGTTGTTTGGGTTATAGTGATAAGGTGAGAGCGTATATACAGAGTTTAATCACGGGTGTATCATAAGAGTGGACTTGGAGCACTGGATGGTGTGGGCACAGAGCAAGGCTGAATATACATATATGAACTTTCATAAAAGTGAATGTGCAACACTGTGCAATCAAAAGTTTATTGATTTAGAATATATGTCTATGGAGCATAATTGATTACAACCATATATAGCATTGTGTTTTCAATTTTTTTGTATATTTTACTTATATTATATGTGTACTGGAGTTACATTTATTTACCCAATGTGGCAGCGCAAATCACTTTTGGTACATTAGACTCTGGATTCTGTTTAAAAACCACCTAAAATCATCATAAAGGTGTTTAAAAATGTTGTGTTTTAGCATCTTTCTTATCTTCACAACATAGTACATGTTAAATGCACATAGGAGGAAATATATGATCCCTTCTGTTTCACAATTTGCAAAATGTTTGCTTTTGATTTCTTGTCCCATAGGTGTTACTAATTGGGTCATTGTCTGCAAAAATAATGTTTCTGGTACTGAAAGGCCCCTCTGCATTTGTACATCACTTTTTCTGACTTTTAAACTAAGTAACCAAGTTGTATTTTAGTGATTTTACCTTTCTATAGCCTACGTCAGACCTTTCTGAAATGAAATTGGAAAGCTTAGAAACTACTTTACTACTGCAGTCTTTAAACAGGGAAATGATAGACACTTATTTTTGAAGCACCATTTATAAACGTTACTGCGTAAATAACTGCTGAATGTCCAGTGCATCTGTTAATGCCTGACATCCAAGAATGGCTTGGTTTATAGATCGTTATGATTGGTCTGTTTATATTTGAAAAATGTTTTCATCAATTTTCTACATCTATTGTAATGCTTTTTCTGGCAAAACCTGCATTATATTTTTTTTACATTTACAACCTAGCGAGGGGACTTTGACACATATTTGAGTTATTGGCATGGCTTTCGTGGACTTGGGCTTAACCTGAGGATGAATTTGCTTTGAGCTTAAGCAAGGAAAACTTATACAGTATGACATTTCTGCAATGTTACTAATGTTGATGTTACAAAAGTAATATGAATATATGTCAGTGTCCATGAGCATGGGACTCATAGAAATCCTAACATTTTTAGAATATTTCCATGATATTTTAAATTGTTGTGTACACATAAATAATCTGTCTCTTGGGGTCATGGTTTTATTAATATTTTTTATTTAATTTCAAGTTGAATTCCAGCCTTAAAACTGCCCCTCCTCTATTCTAAAAATCAGGCTTACTAACCTGTCTAAGAAAAATGTTTATACTTACCTATTTGCACCACACTCCAGTCTGGTCACATGATCTGCCCTGTGTTAGTCAGTAGTAAGGCTAGTAAAGCATGCAGTGGTGACATCACCCATCGGTTTTAATGGCCCATCTGTTTTTGGCACTCCCTCCTCTCCCCTGAGACTGCACTGGTTGACACAGGGGAGCTGAATCATCATATCAGAGTAATCTGAAAATAGGTAAGTGTATACATTCTTCTTACACAGGTTAGTTAATGTAGGTGTTAGAAGGGGATTGGGGACATATTTAAAGTGTGTTAGGGGAAGCTAAAATTCAACTTTCATTTTTTTTAAACATTTTTTTTTCTATGATGTGTATACTTAGATTGTGAAGTTGGTTGTAGTCTATATACAGTACAGGTCTTGCATTAAGAAAGCATTTTTAAGAAACCTGTTATGTAATTCTGCTTGGGCAAAACAAAGACTCTCTTTAACCACTTGCCGACCGCTTAACGCAGATATACTGCGGCAGAATGGCACGGGCAGGCAAAATCACGTATCTGGTGCCCGGTGCCGAGGCGGTCGGCATCGTTAGGGGAGCAATCCATGCTGAGGGGCCACCCATTTGTGGCCACCCCCTCGTGATTGCTCCCAACGAATGACAATATTCTTCTGCCTCTGTAATGTAAACAGCAGCAGAGGAAGTGATATCATCTCTCCTCGAGTCGGTCTTTTCGTTCCAGCGCCGAGGGGAGAAGACATCCAAGTAAGTGCACCAACACTACACTAACAGTAGAACACTCTAGGCACACATTTCACCCCCAGTCACCCCCCGATCACCCCCTGCACCCCCTGTCACAGTGATACCAATAGCAGTTTTTTTTTTCAGATTATTGCATTGGTATCATTTTGTGACAGTTATAAGTGGTAGGGCAGTTAGTGTTAGGCCCCTTTAGGCTAGGGTACCCCCCTAACCCCCCCTAATAAAGTTTTACCCCTTGATCACCCCCTGTCGCCAGTGTCACTAAGCGATCATTTTTCTGATCGCTGTCTTATGCCCCGTACACACGGTCGGATTTTCCGATGGACATTGTCTGATCGGAGCGTGTTGTCGGAAATTCCGACCGTGTGTGGGCGCCATCGGACATTTTCCATCGGATTTTCCGACACACAAAGTTGGACAGCAGGAGATAAAATTTTCCGACAACAAAATCCGATCGCGTCAATTCCGACCGTGTGTGGCCTGTTCCGACGCACAAAGTGCCACACATGCTCAGAAGAAATTCCGACACGGGACAGCTCGTTCTGGTAAACTTAGCGTTCGTAATGGATAAAGCACTTTCGTCACGCTGCAATGTTCAAAATGGTTTAATACAGCGCACTCTCTTCTTCTTTATAATGTGACAAGAATTAAGTCGTTTTGATGCTCATATTCACACACACTTCTCACAAACTTTTTTCGTTACTATTTATCGGGATTCCCTCAATATATTTTGATTTCTCACATCTGACAACATATTTTTTTTTTTTTTTACTTTAATGTAGAATCTTTTTTTGTGTTTGTCTTTTTTTTTTTTTTTTTTTGGTGATTTTGATTTGTACTCCCGAAAATGTTTGTGTGTTTTTTGTGACAAGTTCCCACAACACCATTAATATGTTGTTCTATTTAATCTGTAGGAGGAGATTGTTTGGTGTTGTTGTCCCTTGTTAATTTCACATTGTACTTTAGAAATGTACCTGAATACTCACCAACAAACTGTCCTTTTTGGATGAAAACACACACAGGAGAGTATAATTTACCTAAAAATATTTTATTAAGGGGTCACAACTATAAACAAAGAGGGAGGCAATGCTGGAGAAACTGCAGAAGTGGGCGAAGCCTTGGACCCCCAGGGCAGACATCAATTATTTAAAAGCAAAATTGGTGGCCTGAGGAGTCCTTATCTAAGGGAGGGCAGTCTGGTCCAGAAGTCCCAGAGATCCGGAAAGCAGCAGATGACATCTGTGTCCCCAGGCTGTGGTCATACGAGAGACTGCATCTTCTGTCAGACCAGACTGAACCCAGGGTCATCACTCTTTGGTCTTCTTTCCACGCTTCCTTCCAGCCTTTGGCTGTGGTGGTGGAGTTGTGGCAGCAGGAGGAGGAGGAGGAGGAGGAGGAGGATGGTCCATCTCAATGACATCCGTCTTGGGTGTCAGTTCCCCACTCTCTCCCTTACGAAGGACTTTATAAATCAGGTCCTCAGAAATCTTGCGTTGGCCCTCCTGCATGCCCTGCAATTTGGTGGCAGCCATGCAGGCAAAGGCCTCTTCAGGACTGGGGAAGGCTCTGAGGGACGCCGAAGCCTCCTGGATCAGCCTGTACGCTGAATCCTGCACAGGACTGGGAGTGGCCTTCCTGGCCCTTTTATATGGCAGGCGGAGGGGAGGGACCTGAGACTCAGTCAGGCTGCGACTTGTCCCTGGCTTCTCTTGGCTGACACTTAGCCCCGCCTCCTCCTGGCTGCCACTAATCCCCGCCTCCTCCTGACTGCCACATTCCACAGCCTCCTCCTGGCTGAGGTCTTCCTGTGTATGAAAAAGGGACATAGTTTTAGTATTGTTTTCATCAATCACACACAATTTTCACCTCCTGACTGCTGCAAATTCAATGTTAACAAATATAACAGACTATCCTTCTGAGCCCAGTATTTTGCATTCTTGTCCCAATTTTGGGTGCCCACTACTGTGTATTGATATGTAAAACACTTTCAAGCAGCAATTAGTGATCAATAATAACATCTAGTAAACATCATTTATTTATTGCCCAGAAATCTGTAGAAGAATGCTATACCTGACTCCAGCTGGGCTCCTCCACTTCTTCCTGGCTGGAAGGCCCAGGTTGGACATCGGAAGCCTCAGCTGGGGTGGAAGGAAGAGTGGAAGGAAGAGTGGAGAGGGATTCCCTGACTTCAGTGTGGTCTGACAGAAATCGCAGTCTCTCGTAGTACCACAGTCTGGGGACATAAACGTCATCTGCTGCAGCTCCGGACCTCTGGGAATCTGTGACCTTCTTGCGCTCCCTAAGATAAGTGCTCCTCAGGCCACCAATTTTAGCTTTTAAATAAGGGATGGTTGCTGTGGGGACCACCGGCTTCACCAACTCCAGCAGTTTCTCCAGCGCTGCCTGCCTCTTCTGTTTGTGGTTATAGTGGGGGTGTCTGACCTGCCACAGACAGGGCAGCTCTCTGTACTTGTCAATAAACAGGGGCAGGAAATTGTGGTCGTTGAACCCATCCATTTTCTCTGCAAGACACAACACAAGACAAACCCTAATGTCAGGCCAAACTCCCCTAATCTTGTTACAATATAGGCTTCAATTTCGAAGCAGTATAGGCCCAAGTTTAGATCCTACCTTCGTTAGCACGATCGGCGTCTCCGATGCTCCTTCCTCCGCTCACAGATCGTACGTAAGACGCGCGCGTTACGATTTATACACACTGTGCATGCGTATAACTCCGCCCGCCCCGACGTTCTTTCTATTCTATTCCCCGCCCCTTTTTGTTCGGCGCAGTGGAGGAAGAGCACATGGCGGATAGACAGCAGGATAGTGCTAATTACAGCAACGAGGAGGAGGAGGAGGAGGAAAGGCCGGAGCCTGAAACGTCCCGATCCAGAAGGAGATTAAAGGACTCAAATATGTCCTTTTGGGAGATGTTGGAGATAGTGGACATCCTGAAGAAGGCCGACTATGATGGAAAGTATGGGCCTTACCCCAACCACAATGTCCGAAAGGCCAAGATCATGGCGAAAGTGGTCAGGAGTCTGCACCGGAAATTTGGGGTACGACGATCGATAGATCAGCTCAGGAAGCGGTGGTCGGACCTGAAATTACGAGAACATGAGCAGTACAGAAAGCTCCGGAGAGTGCTGCAAAAAAGTAAGTAGTTGTGCTGTGTTCCTATTGTTCTTGTGTTTATTACGTTCGTGCTCCTCCATGTGCTTTTAGGAACTGTTGTACAGTTTAAAATGGCAACTTTCATGTTCATGGGCACATTATTCGTTCAGATCACACATTTTTTTTTCGGACTATAAAATACCATTGTTTAGGCCATATGCATTTGGCCACCATTTTGAGGCCCTATACTTGTCTTCAAAGAATTGGGTTGTGTAGATGGCTTTGTTACTAGAATGAAATGCAAACTAGATTCTGTGTAAGGAGAGGACACTCAGCAGCTGTTTTCACATCTGGACACTGGAGCACTAGTGTGGGACCCCAGAACACCATTTTTATTAGGGGGGCCACATAGGTGCTCCAGTGTATACTATAGGGGGGTCTCCATCTGTGAAGCTTGTACAAAACAGGTAAAGTATTGCAGCTTGACAAAGGACACTAAAAAAGCTACATCTTGGAACTCTGCTAAAATAGACAATTGTACCCCACTTCCAAGCAATGTTTCATCTTTAGAGTTCTGCCATCAAATATCTGTGTGCTAATTATACCATTTTTGTTTTACATAGGGGAGAAAAGACTCGGAGGACACCCCTCATCCGAGGAGACCAGAGCCCCCCCCCCTCTGGAAGAAGGGGAAATCCCCCCAACACAAGCTGAGCAGGAGGATGAAGACGTGGTGGAACTAGTCACCACAACAGGTGAGTGTCTGCAACCACAGGCTCAGATAAGAGATGGATGGCGGCATTTCTTTTAGACCTAATTTATTTTGGGTTTCCTTTCTTTTTAGGTGATCGTGAGGTTGTGGATGAAGATCCTTTCACATCCGAAAGTGCCCAGATCCTGATCGGGGAGATCATGGGGTGTAATTTACAATTGGAAAACATCAAGCAAAACATCAATGATATTATTCCAAAATATAAAAACATCATTGTTGTTTTGGGGCGAGTTTAAAACCCCTCCAAATCACTTTCTTCTTTTGTGTGCTACAATGTGCGAAATGTTTTTGTGATTTTTCCCAAAGCCAAATTTGGAGGATGCACATAGTGTGTCAACATGTGCTATCTGCCATCACGGGAGATCAATGGATGCGTTTTGGGGGTGCAACCCCTTCCTCAATTATAAAGTAGCGGTGAGGAAGGGCTTTCTCCCCCAAAACACGTCCCTTCATCCCCCGTGATGGCAGATAGCACATGTTGACATTGGGAAATTTGTGTGCATCTTCCAAATTTGGCTTTTCCTGGGGTGATTTCCCCCCATCTGAACGCTATATCAAACACAGTTCCTAAATACTCATGTCTGATATTGCCTTCCAGTTCTACCAAATGTGAACTTTGTAAGATCAAGATTTGTGTCTTTCTTGTGGGTTTTACACAGGCCTGTTTTCTATAAAATGCACATTTTGATTTTGGATAATGACACCACAAAAATTGTTATACAACAAACATGTTGGTTTGTCAGAAAAACCTTTGGTAAATGCACATGTGATTGTGCTGGTATTAAAAAGATTGCTCATCAAGAATGTGTGGATTATTGTCTCAACACTACAACACTTTTGGGGTGATGTAATTGTTGTTTGATGAGAAAATGGGGGTAATTTCCTAAGGGCAAATCCACTTTGCACTACAAGTGCAGTTGCAACAGCTAAAACAAACACAAGCAGTAAATGTCCACAAAGAAGAGCCTGGGGGGAGATGCCTGTCGAGAACTTCAAGTCCTGCAGGCTTCTCCCTGTGGCCAAATACCGCAGGGTAGCGACCAACCTCTGCTCCGGAGTGATGGCTTGCCTCATGCAGGTATCCTGCCTGCTGATATAGGGGGTCAGCAAAGCCAACAAACGGTGAAATACGGGGTCCGTCATCCGGAGAAAGTTCCTGAAATCATCAGGATTATTCTCACGGACCTCACGGAGCAAAGGCATATGAGAGAACTGGTCACGCTGAAGCAACCAATTCTTGGTCCATGAACTCCTCCTCGCCCTGTTCATGGACTGGACTTGTGTCAAGGTCAGGACCCCAACACCAAGCCCCCGCACAGCACGAACTCTACGAGGAGTACGCATACGAAACATGGCTAGAAAACGGTCGGCTGCTCAGAACGAAGTAACAGAACGCACTGAAGAACAGCAAGGCCTGTGAAGAGCGACCTGAAAAACAGCAACGAGCGGACAAGATCGCACAGAAAACTCCGATACGAACTGACTGCACGCACTGAAGAGCAAATACAAACCCACAAGCACAAACTGAACGGCAGAAAACGATCTGAAAGCCACGAGTCTGAAAAAGCGCGAATCGTCTCTCACCAAACTTTTACTAACACGAGATTAGCAAAAGGAGCCCAAAGGGTGCCGCGCTTGGTTCTGAATCGGCCTTTTCCAGTCTCGTCGTAAGTGGTGTACATGACCGCGTGGTTGTCGATCGGAAATTCCGACAACTTTGTGCGACCGTGTGTAGGCAAAACAAGTTTGAGCCAACATCCGTCGGAAAAAATCCGAGGATTTTGTTGTCGGAATGTCCGAACAAAGTCCGACCGTGTGTACGGGGCATTAGTGTCACAGGTGACGATAGTTAGGGAGGTAAGTATTTAGGTTCGCCGTCAGCGTTTTATAGCATCAGGGACCCCCATATACTGCCTAGTAAAGGTTTTAACCCCCTGATTGCCCCCTAGTTAACCCTTTCCCCAGTGATCACCATATAACTGTTACGGGTGACGCTGGTTAGTTAGTATGTTTTTTATAGTTTCAGGGCACCCGCCGTTTATTACCTAATAAAGGTTTAACCCCCTGATCGCCCGGCGGTGATATAAGTTAAGTTTTAGGGTCAGATAGGGTCAGATAGGGTCTGCGTCACCCCAGGCAGCGTCAGGTTAGTGTCAGTACTGCTAACACCCATGCACGCAGCATACACCTCCCTTAGTGGTATAGTATCTGAACGGATCAATATCTGATCCGATCAGATCTATACTAGCGTCCCCAGCAGTTTAGGGTTCCCAAAAATGCAGTGTTAGCTGGATCAGCCCAGATACCTGCTAGCACCTGCGTTTAGCCCCTCCGCCCAGCCCAGCCCACCCAAGTGCAGTATCGATCGATCACTGTCACTTACAAAACACTAAACACACATAACTGCAGTGTTCGTAGAGTCAGGCCTGATCCCTGCGATCCCTAACAGTTTTTTTGGTAGCGTTTTGATACAGTCGCTAACAGTCAGGAGCTTTTTTACCTGTGAGTCTCACTAGTGTACCACTAAATTTAGAGCCCAAAATGGCAAATCGAAGGTACACTAGTGAAGAGGCCTACACGTTTCTGAGCATGACAGATAGTGAAGAGGAAGTCACTCATCTGTCAGATTCAGGCTCAGAATACGATCCTGTAGAGGACACTAGCTCCATGACAGATAGCTCTGACAACGGAGTTGTGGTCCCTGCCAAGATCAGGCGTACCAGACCCCAATCTTCTTCTTCTGTTGTTGATGTGCAAGAACCGCAGGTCCCTCATATGGAGCAGAGCAGTACTAGTGTCGCTATTCCTTCTGGTGAACTGGCAAGCACCAGCGGCGCAGTACACCCTGATCGTAGTCAATCCAGCACTGCAGTATCACGTGGTGACGTGGCGAGTCCCATAAGTGCAGTTCAAGCTGGTGAGGTGGCAAGCACAAGTAGTGTCCCGCTGCCACCAATAAGATGAACACAGGCCCGTTGTGCCCATAGTGCCCTTCCTGCTGCATTCAATCCTAATAGGGAACCCACCACTTCTGCAGCACCCATACTTCCCCCATTCACAAACAGTTGATTTTACGTCACTTGATTTTTATTCGCTGTTTTTCACCGAAGATCTCTATAGATCTATTGTGGACCAAAGCAATTTGTACGCTGGTCAACACATTGCCACTATTCCCCAGTTGACCCTTGCCAGAGATTGGAGACCAATTATGGTTTCCGAATTTAAGCTCTTTCTGGGACTTTCCCTCAACATGGCCATAACTAAAAAGAGTGAGTTGCGGTCATATTTGTACACTAACCCAATTCGCCATATGCCCTTGTTCTCTGCCTCCATGACCAGGGCACAATACGAGCAGATCTTGCGGTTCATGCACTTCTATGAAAATGTACTCTGTCGTCCTCGTGGAGACCCTGGATACGATCGGCTCTACAAAATTCGCCCCCTCGTAAACCACTTCAACCAATGTTTTGCAGACTTGTTTACTCCTCATCAAGTTGTCTGTGTTGATGAGTCCCTTATTAAGTTTTCTGGCCACTTGTCATTCAAACAGTACCTTCCCAGCAAGCTTGCCAGATATGGGGTCAAGATGTATAAGCTCTGTGAGAGGGCCACAGGCTGTACATGTAGTTTTATGGTTTACGAGGGAAAAGATAGCCACGTAGAGCCAACAAACTGCCCAGACTACATAGGAAGCGCTGGCAAGATTGTGTGGGACTTGGTGTCACCCTTATTCGGAAAGGGGTACCACTTATATGTGGACAATTATTACACGAGCGTGCCACTTTTTAGTCACTCGTTTGATCAGCAGATTGGAGCATGTGGCACTGTGCAACCTAATCACTGGGGCTTTCCCCAACGGCTTGTAGATTCCTGTCTTAGGCTGGGGGAGAGAGCCTGCTTCAAGTGTAATAACTTGCTCGCTATGAAGTGGAGGGATAATAAGAATGTTTTCGTTCTTACTCCCTTCATGCAGATACGACGGTCCAAATTACTACGGCGACTGGTGTTGTGGAGAAACCCCTCTGTGTTCATGAATATAACCAAAATATGGGAGGGGTGGACCTCAATGATCAGTTGTTGGCGCCGTACCTAGTTGCCCATAAGGCCAGACGCTGGTATAAAAAAGTGTCTGTATACTTATTTCAAATGGCTTTGCTGAATGCTCATGTGCTATACAGAGCTTCAGGATGGACTGGATCCTTCCTTAAATTCCAGGAAGAGATCGTCAGAGCCCTTCTGTTTTCAGACGGTGCTCCACCTCACCTTCCCCAACCAAATGTAGTAAGCCGGCTGCATGAGAGGCATTTTCTTTATGTCCTCCCGAGTAACTCTACCCAACGAGCCCCCAAAAAAAGATGTTGTGTCTGCAGCAAGCGCGGATATAGGCGTGACACCCGCTATTATTGTCCCTCCTGTCCTGACAATCCTGGTCTTTGCATTGGTGAATGTTTTGAACGCTACCATACACTAGTTGAGTATTAGCATAGGGTACAGCACTGCACAGACTAGGCACACTTTCACAGGGTCTCCCAAGATGCCATCGCATTTTGAGAGACCCGAACCTGGAACCGGTTACAGTTTGTTTTATTGTTATTATGTTTTATCATGTTTGCTTTATAGGTGTGCAATTTTTTTATACTTTACTGTTTACTGTGTTTTATTGTTAACCATTTTTTTCTTTTCAGGTACGTCATTTAGCTGCAGAGCGGATTTATTTATCTTGACAGCAACAGCGTTTGCTCAATCTTTTTTTTCGTTCAGCCCACAGGCTGCATGAAAAAAAGTTTGCAATATATGCTTCAGCATATATATATATTTTAGGCACAGGTTGCGTTAAAAAATGTTTTATTTTTTGCTTTTTTTTTTGTATTTTCTTTGCAGGTATGGTAAGTCTTACTGTTATACTGTAATGTTACTTTGCTTTATTGTTAACCATCATTTGCTTAACAGGTACGCTATTCAGTTGCAGCGCGGATTTATTTGGCTTGACAGCAACAGCATTTGGTCCCACGATGCATAAAGCTGTGACTCCAGTGCTGTAGGAGGTGATTTCACCACCACAGTTAAAAAAAAGAGCATATATGCCGAAACATGGGGGCAGCAGGGGCAGAGGAGCGATTTGCTCCTACCTTCTGGGGAGGATGCCCCCATGCTTCGGCATACATAAACGGTGCATGTATGCCCATCATTAGAAGTGGGTGGATGAAGGGAGGTATTCTAATGGTGGGCATACCCACCGATCAATCTTTTTTTTCGTTCAGCCCACAGGCTGCATGAAAAAAAAGTTTACAATATATGCCCAACGAGGACCAGCAACATACTGGTATGTTGCTGGACTTTGAGTGGTTACACCAGAATGATGCCTGCAGGTTTAGGTATCATCTTTTCAGCCATTGGTCGGCTTTCATGTAAAAGCAATCCTAGCAGCTAATTAGCCTCTAGACTGCTTTTACAAGCAGTGGGAGGGAATGCCCCCTCACCATCTTCCATGTTTTCCTCTGGCTCTCCTGTCCCAACAGGGAACCTGAGAATGCAGCTGGTGATTCGGCCAGCTGATCATAGAGCTGATCAGAGACCAGAATGGCTCCAAACATCTCTATGGCCTAAGAAACTGGAAGCTACAAGCATTTTATGACTTCGATTTCGCCGGATGTAAACAGCGCCATTGGGAAATTGGGAAAGCATTTTATCACACCGATCTTGGTGTGGTCAGATTCTTTGTGGGCAGAGGAGAGATCTAGGGTCTAATAGACCCCATTTTTTTCAAAAAAGAGTACCTGTCACTACCTATTGCTATCATAGGGGATATTTACATTCCCTGAGATAACAAAAAAAATGAAAAAAAATGAAAGGAACAATTTAAAAATAAGATAAAAAAGCAAAAAAAAAAATAAAGAAAAAAAAAAGCTCCCCTGCCCCCCGCTCTCACGCAAAGGCGAACACAAGCGTCGGTCTGGCGTCAAATGTAAACAGCAATTGCACCATGCATATGAGGTATCACCACGAAGGTCAGATCAAGGGCAGTAATTTTAGCAGTAGACCTCCTCTGTAAATCTAAAGTGGTAACCTGTAAAGGCTTTTAAAGGCTTTTAAAAATGTATTTAGTTTGTCGCCACTGCATGTTTGTGCGCAATTTTAAAGCATGTCGTGTTTAGTATCCATGTACTGAGCCTAAGATCATCTTTTTTTATTTCATCAAACATTTGGGCAATATAGTGTGTTTTAGTGCATTAAAATTTGAAAAAGTGTGTTTTTTCCCAAAAAAATGTGTTTGAAAAATCGCTGCGCAAATACTGTGTGAAAAAAAAATGAAACTCCCACCATTTTAATCTGTAGGGCATTTGCTTAAAAAATATATAATGTTTGGGGGTTCAAAGTAATGTTCTTGCAAAAAAAAAAAAATTTTTCATGTAAACAAAAAGTGTCAGAAAGGGCTTTGTCTTCAAGTGATTAGAAGAGTGGGTGATGTGTGACATAAGCTTCTAAATGTTGTGCATAAAATGCCAGGACAGTTCAAAGGGTGTCTACTTTCCAAAATGGGGTCATTTGGGGGGGGGGGGTTGTGCTATCTTGGCATTTTATGGCCTTCGAAACTGTGATAGGTAGTGAGGAGTAGGGATGACCCGAACACCCCCCCGGTTCGGTTCACACCAGAATTTGCGAACGGACCGAAAATTCGCACGAACATTAGAACCCCATTGACGTCTATGGGACTTGAACGTTCAAAATCAAAAGTGCTCATATTAAAGGCTAATTTGCATGGTATTGTCCTAAAAAGGGTTTGGGGACCCGGGTCCTGCCCAAGGGGACATGTATCAATGCTAAAAAAAGTTTTAAAAATGGACGTTTTTTCGGAAGCAGTGATTTTAATGATGCTTAAAGTAAAAAAAAAGTGAAATATTCCTTTAAATGTCATGCCTGGGGGTGTCTATAGTATGCCTGTAAAGTTTCCTGTGCTTAGAACAGTCCCTGCACAAAATGTCATTTTTAAAGGAAAAAAGTCATTTAAAACTGCTTGCGGCTTTAATGTAATGTCGGGTCCTGGCAATATGGATGAAAATCAGTGAGACAAACGGCATGGGTACCCCCAAGTCCATTACCAGGCCCTTTGGGTCTTGTATGGAAATTAAGGGGAACCCCGCGCCCAAATTAAAAAAGAAAAGGTGTGGGGCCCCCAGGCCCTATATACTCTGAACAGCAGTATACAGGCGGTGCAAACAAGACAGGGACTGTAGGTTTGTTGTTAAGTAGAATCTGTTTGTAATTTTGAACTGGTACATTTTTAACGTGTTTAGCTCCAGCCAAAAAATCTATTTTAAGCTTTTTGGAAAACCTAGGGAAGGGTTATCACCCCTGTGACATTTGTTTTGCTGTCTGTGCTCCTCTTCAGAAGATTTCACCTCACTTTTTGTCCCAATGACAAATGTTTTTTGAAAATTTGGGTTTTTTTGTGAAACAAGGATTGGTGATAAAGCATCAGTGGAAAGGATAAAAGATTTTCCTATATTAACTCTTACAGGAGAGAATTTTTCTTTCTAGAGGTAGATTTCATCTCACTTCCTATTGTCTCCTTCCGTTTGCAAGTAGGAGTCGTTTGTAAGTTGGATGTTTGAAAGTAGGGGCCTGCCCTATATACTCAGCAGAAATTTGGGCCTTAGGTGTTGTTTTGGCCAGAACACTGTAAGCCCTCACAGGGCCCTGCTGTGAAATATTAGATCAAGAATTGTAATTACATGCCCCTGTTGAACAGGGGCAGAAAAATTGGGCATTTGGTGGTGGTGGTGGTGCTGGTGCCACAACACTGTAAGTCCTCACAGATACTCTTGGGCGCAGAAACGGGCCCTGCTGTGAAATATTAGATCAAGAATTCTAATTACATGTCCCTGTTGAACAGGAGCTGAAAAATTGGGCCTTAGGCAGTGGTACTGGTGCCACAACACTGGAACCCCTCACAGATACTCTATTTGGAGCACAGGAACTAGCCCTGCTGCAAAGTATTGCATAAAAAATTGTAATTACACGCCCCTGTTAAACAGGGGCTGAAAAATTGGGCCTTAGGCACTGGTGGGGGGATTGGCGGCGCCCAGAACCAAAATGTTCTTACAAGCTATCAGCATGATCATTGAGGAGGAAGAGGATAATTACTCAGTATAGCAGGATAGTCACTCAGCATCAGCATAGGCATTCTTTGATAGGATCTGACATTTCAAAAAAATGTATTCAGTTATATCAGCATTGCGTGCTTGGTAGCTGGTGGTGATCCAAGACTGACTCATTTTTATGAAGGTCACTTGATCGACTGAGTTGGTGGACAGACGCACCCTGTGATCGGTTTCAAAGCCTCCAGCAGCACTGAATGTGCATTCCGAAAGAACGCTGGATGCAGGACAGGACAGTAGCTCAATTGCATACTGTGCAAGCTCTGGCCAGTGATCCATCCTCAAGATGCAGTAACCCAAAGGATTTTCAGTGGGAAAGGTGTCCAAGTCAGATCTTGCCCCTAGGTATTCCTGCATCATGTAAAACAGACGCTGGCGATGGTTGCTGGAACTAATCATACCTTGGGGCTGCGGACTAAAAAATTGTCTGAACGCATCAGTCAGATGGCCACCTTCTCCACCGTTCCTTCTTTGACTGACTGAAGCCTCAGCAACACGTTGTCCAGAAACAGGAGTTTGTAACCTCCCAGTCTCTGGGAACGCAATGCACAGACTTTTCCGCAAGGTCTCCCGAAGATGTTTCATCCTCTGTTCCCTCTGCGACAGCAAGATAAGGTCTGCAATCTTACCCTTGTAACGTGGATCAAGGAGGATTGCCAGCCAGTAACGATCCCCCTCCTTGATACCATGAATACGAGGATCCTTCTGCAGGCTTTGCAGGAGCAGGGAGGCCATGCAGCGTAGGTTTGCTGAGGCATTCGGTCTGGAGTAAACTGGCTCACAAAGGACGACATGATCCGCAGCCACCTCCTCCCAGCCACGTACAAGTCCATGTGTTTCTTGGGACTGTAAATGATCCCTTAAAGACTGCTGCTGATGCTGAGTGCCAGGCTCCACCTCCATACTGACACAATCCTCCTCCTCGTCCTCTTCCTGTGTGATCGGCGGGCACACAGGAATGCTGTCTGGATAAAGGGGGCCTTGAGAGCTAAGGAAGTCCTCCTCTTCCTGCCTCTGTTCTGCTTCAAGTGCCCTGGCCATTATTCCATGCAGCGTGTGCTCCAACTTGTGGACAAGGGGGACAGTGTCACTGATGCATGCACTGTCACTGCTCACCATCCTCGTGGCCTCCTCAAATGGTGACAGGACAGTGCATGCATCCCTGATCATGGCCCACTGGTTTGGGGAAAAAAAACAAGCTTCCCTGACCCTGTCCTGGTGCCATAGTCACACAGGTACTCATTGATGGCCCTCTGCTGTGTGTGCAGCCGCTGCAGCATGGCCAACGTTGAGTTCCACTTGGACGGCATGTCACAAATTAGGCGGTTCTTGGGCAGGTTAAATTCCTTTTGGAGGTCTGCCAGCCGAGCACTGGCATTATATGACAGGTGGAAATGCACACAGACTTTCCTGGCCTGCCTCAGGATATCCTGTAAGCCCGGGTACCTGCCCAAGAACCGCTGCACCACCAAGTTAAGGACGTGAGCCAAACAGGGCACATGGGTCATTTGTCCCTGTCGAAGGGTGGAGAGGAGGTTGGCGCCATTGTCACAAACCACCATTCCTGCCTTAAGTTGTCGTGGCGTCAACCACCTCTGAACCTGCCCCTGCAGAGCTGACAGAACCTCTGCCCCAGTGTGGCTCCTGTCCCCCAAGCACACCAGCTCAAGCACCGCATGGCATCTTTTGGCCTGCATACTTGAGTAGCCCTTTGAACACTTACGGAGCACCGCTGGTTCCGAGGACAAAGCACAGGAAGAGGCCATGGAGGAAGAAGAAGAGGAGGGGGTGGAGGAGAGAGGTGTGTCAGAATCATTAGTAGTGGCATTTTGGAGGCGTGGTGGCGGAACAACCTCCAACACTACTGCACCTTGTCCTGCATCCTTCCCAGCTACCAGCAGAGTCACCCAACACGCTGTGAAACTTAGGTAACGTCCCTGTCCATGCCTACTGGACCATGAGTCAGCTGTAATATGCTCCTTACCGCTGACCGCCCTGTCCAGCGAGACATGGACATTGCCATCCACATGCCGATAGAGAGCCGGAATCGCCTTCCGTGAGAAAAAGTGGTGTTTGGGTACCTGCCACTGAGGAACCACACATTCCACAAACTCACGGAAGGGGGCAGAGTCTACCTACTGAAAATGTTGCAGTTGAAGTGCTAGCAATTTTGCCAAGCTAACATTCAACCGCTGGGCATGTGGATGGCTGGGAGCGAACTTCTTTCGGCGGTGCAGCAGCTGGGGCAGGGAAATTTGCCTGGTACAATCTGACGTCGGTGTACCGAAAGCAGATTGCCCACAAGTACTTGGCTGTGACACACCTAATTCTACACCTTCCTTCCTCTCAGTGCATGTCTCAGAGAGGACTGAAGGTATAGTGGGGTTGGAGATCTCAGCTGATGAGGAGCAAGGAAAGGTCCTCTTTGTTCTTTGGTGTGGGTCTTTTAGGTACGCTTGCCAATGAACTGCATGGCAGGTCAAAACATGTCTGGTCAAGCATGTGGTGCCAAAGCGGGAGATGTTTTGGCCACGCGAGACACGCTTGAGACATATGTTGCAAATAGCAGCGGTGTGATCTGATGCACTCATCTCAAAAAAGCCTACACCAAAGAACTTTTGGAATAACACGCAGAGACAGCAGCGTCCTGCACATGCGGAGCTTTGTGGTATGATGCAGTCAGTGTGCTGCCCTTAGGCTGGCCCCTGGAGGGCATCCTGCCTCTTTGGTGATGTGCCTCCTCCTCCTCTCTCCTATCAGGCACCCACGTTGAGTCAGTGACCTCATCATCCCCTCCCTCCTCATCACTGGAGCAAACCTGGCAGTATGCTGCAGCAGGGGGAGCATGACTGCCAGATTGCTGTCCTTCTTGGGCACCCCCTCTGTCTGTGCTCACGTTACTGCCTTCATCTAGCTCAGTATCATCATCAGAGCCTTCTAAACGCTGGGCATCCTCCTAGAGCATGTACCCAACATTGTGGTCAAACAATTTGAGGGACTCCTCAGGAGGACATGGTGGGGCTAGGGAAGGAGTCACTGATGCCATTGAGCCGAGGGAAGAGGCAGCATTGACAGCTGCTTTGCCAGACAAAGTACCCTGAGCTTGGGTGAGAGAGGATGTGGAGGATGAGGATGGCTTGGTCATCGAGCTCAACACAGCCAGCTGCTGAAAAAAAGGCCAAGCGTGTCCCACAGCCACGTGCTGATGAGGATGCACCGTCTCCATGACCAGCTGATACTGATACTGCAGCTAGCAAATCCAACTGCCTGCCTGTAGTATGAGAACACCACCAGTCTTCTACAGGTAGCTTTAGATGAACACTATTCAGAGCACGCACTACACTAACTTGTAGCTTTAGCTGACCACTGTGCAGAGGACGCACTACACCAACGTTAAAATAATGTAGCTGCCTGCGGTAGTGATAGGATCGGGAAAACACCACCAACCTTCTACAGGTAGCTTTAGCTGAACACTGTGCAAAGGACACACTACACTAACGTGTAAATAATGTAGCTGCCTGCGGTAGTGATAGGATCAGGAAAGCACCACCAACCTTCTACAGGTAGCTTTAGCTGAACACTGTGCAGAGGACGCACTACACTAACGTGTAAATAATGTAGCTGCCTGCGGTAGTGATAGGATCAGGAAAACACCACCAACCTTCTACAGATAGCTTTTGCTGAACACTGTGCAGAGGTCGCACCAGCGCTGTATTTTGGCCTAGGCCAACAAGGCCCAGGCCTAGGGTGGCAATTTGTGGGGGGGGGGGGTGGCAGAAAGCCGCCCCCCTGCACAAAAAAAGCCCCCCGAACCCCTACTGCGCTGCCGAATTATAGTGTCATCTGGGCAGGCAGAAGGAGCCGCTCCGCAAGTGAGCGGGGTCCTGCACCAATCCAGAGGCGACATAAAGACACTTGCAGCAGCGGAGGAGGGGTCTGTATGAGCAGGAAGTCCGGGCACGGCAAGTAGATGAGGATGCTGTCCGAGTCAGTGGGCGGCGGGAGGCGGAGTTTCTGGCTGGCTGTGCTGTGGCCGGGGGAGATCTACTGAACGAGAGGAAGATGCTGAGAGGAGTGGTCGGGAAGATGTCAGCACAAAAACATATGTCACCAGGTGAGGCTGACAAGACTGCACAGAGAGGTGACAGGCAGGGACAGCTTGCTCTGTATCCTGTTACATACAGGCTACCATTGCTTGATAATGAAGATGTGTCTGGGTCTAACAGGTGACATACTGGTGCTCAGGTGTTGCTGGGGATATGGTTGTGCCGGGTATTGCTGGCGATATGGTGGTGCCGGGTATTGCTGGCGATATGGTGGTACCGGGAATTGTTGGCAATATGGTGGTGCCGGGCATTGTTGGCGATATGGTGGTGCCGGGCATTGCTGGCGATATGGTGGTGCCAGGCATTGCTGGCGATATGGTGGTGCCGGGCATTGTTGGCGATATGGTGGTGCCGGGCATTGCTGGCGATATGGTGGTGCCGGTTATTGCTGGCGACATGGAAGTGCCCAGGTGTTACTGACAGCATGGCGGTGCCTGGGTGTTGCTGGCGACATAGCGGAGCCCGAATGTTGCTGGAAAGATAGCGGAGCCCAGGTATTGCTAGCAGCATGGCGGTGCCTGGGTGTTGCTGGCGACATGTGTGTGTATGTACATTACTCTTGCCCCTAATCCTGTACAATCACAACTGCTTTTTTTTTTATGCTCGTTCACAATGTCAGTAAGGACTGGCACGCCTCTGAAAAGCAATCCATGCTCAGATCACTTTTCAGAGGAATTTGACATGCAGTGAAGAGGCAATAAGTTGGCTCCGCAATGCCTCTTTTAACCCCTTAAATGCAGTATCACAGTGCTGCAACTGCGTGCAATGCACATGGTTGCAGGTTGGTTGGCCCCATTCACACTTCATTCCATGCCATGTATGCAGTTTCTGACCGTCCCTTGTGCTATGCTCGCAGTCTCTGACCGTCCCTTGTGCCATGCCCTCAGTCTCTGATTGTCCCCTGTGTCATGCCCGCAGTCTCTGACCATCCCTTGTGCCATGCCCTCAGTCTCTGGTTGTCCCTTGTGTCATGCCCGCAGTCTCTGACCGTCCCTTGTGCCATGCTCGCAGTCTCTGACCGTCCCTTGTGCCATGCTCACAGTCTCTGACCGTCCCTTGTGCCATGCCCGCAGTCTCTGACCGTCCCTTGTGCCATGCTCGCAGTCTCTGACCGTCCCTTGTGCCATGCTCCCAGTCTCTGACCGTCGCTTGTGACATGCTCGCAGTCTCTGACCATCCCTTGTGCCATGCCCGCAGTCTCTGATTGTCCCTTGTGCCATGCCCGCAGTCTCTGATTGTCCCTTGTGCCATGCCCGCAGTCTCTGATTGTCCCTTGTGCAATGCCCGCAGCCTCTGACCGTCCCTTGTGCCATGCCGCAGTCTCTGATGGTCCCTTGTGCAATGCTTGCAGTCTCTGACCATCCCTTGTGCCTTGCCCCAGTCTCTAACCATCCCTTGTGCCATGCTCGTAGTCTCTGACCGTCCCTTGTGCCATGCCCGCAGTCTCTGAGCGTCCCTTGTGCCATTCTTGCAGTCTCTGAGCATTCCTTGTGCCATTCCTGCAGTCTCTGACTGTCCCTTGTGCCATGCTCGCAGTCTCTGTGGGCCGTGATGTAAGGGGGAGCTCTGTGGGCTCTTTTGTAAAGAAAGGGCTGTGGTTACCAGAGACCCCTTACATCAGAATTCCCTATTATACCAGAGTCCGCAGCAGTCCCTATTACATCAGAGTTCTCCTTTACATTGGGGTGTGGCCTTGACAGGAAGGGGTGGGTCATATTTAAATTAGGGGGTGCACGAGTTTAGTCAGGCCTAGGGCAGCACAAAACCTAAATACACCACTGGGTCGCACTACACTAGCTTGTAGCTTTAGCTGAACACTGTTCAGAGGACGCACTACACTAACTTGTAGCTTTAGCTGAACACTGTGCAGAGGTCGCACTACACTAACTTTTAGCTTTAGCTGAACACTGTTCAGAGGACAATTTACACTAACTTGTAACTTTAGCTGAAAACTGTGAGGAGGATGCACTACACTAACTTGTAACTTTAGCTGAATACTGTGCACTACACTAACTTGCAGCTTTAGCTGAACACTGTGCAGAGGTCGCACTACACTAACTTGTAGCTTTAGCTGAACACTGTTCAGAGGATGCACTACACTAACTTGTAGCTTTAGCTGAGCACTGTGAGGAGGATGCACTACACTAACTTGTAACTTTAGCTGAATACTGTGCACTACACTAACTTGTAGCTTTAGCTGAACACTGTTCAGAGGATGCACTACACTAACTTGTAGCTTTAGCTGAAGACTGCGCAGAGGTCGCACTACACTAACTTGTAGCTTTAGCTGAACACTGTGATGAGGACGCACTACACTAACTTGTAGCTTTAGCTGAACACTGTGAGGAGGACGCACTACACTTTCTTGTAGCTTTGGCTTAACACTGTGCACTAAACTAACATGTAGCTTTAGCTAAACACTATTCAGAGGATGCACTACACTATCTTGTAGCTTTAGCTGAAAACTATGCAGAGGTCGCACTACATTAACTTGTAGCTTTAGCTGAACACTGTGAGGAGGACACACTACACTAACTTGTAGCTTTAGCTGAACACTGTGCACTACACTAACTTGTAGCTTTAGCTGAACACTGTGAGGAGGACGCATTACACTAACTTGTAGCTTTAGCTGAACACTGTGAACTACACTAAGTTGTAGCTTTAGCTGAACACTGTGAGGAGGATGCACTACACTAACTTGTAGCTTTAGCTGAACACTGTTCAGAGGACGCACTACACTAACTTGTAGCTTTAGCTGAACACTGTGCAGAGGTCGCACTACACTAACTTGTAGCTTTAGCTGAACACTGTGAGGTGGACTCACTACACTAACTTGTAGCTTTAGCTGAACACTGTGAGGAGGACGCACTACACTAACTTGTAGCTTTAGCTGAACACTGTGCAGAGGTTGCACTACACTAACATGTAGCTTTAGCTGAACACTGTGAGGAGGACGCACTACACTAACTTGTATCTTTAGCTGAATACTGTGCACTAAACTAACTTGTAGCTTTAGCTGAACACTGTGAGGAGGACGCACTACACTAACTTGTAGCTTTAGCTGAACACTGTGCCGAGGTCACACTACACTAACTTGTAGCTTTAGCTGAACACCGTGAGGAGGGCGCACTACACTAACTTGTAGCTTTAGCTGAACACTGTGAGGAGGACACACTACACTAACTTGTAGCTTTAGCTGAATTTTGTGCACTACACTAACTTGTAGCTTTAGCTGAACACTATTCAGAGGACGCACTACACTAACTTGTAGCTTTAGCTGAACACTGTGCAGAGGTCGCACTACACTAACTTGTAGCTTTAGCTGAACACTGTGAGGAGGACGCACTATACTAACTTGTAGCTTTAGCTGAATACTGTGCACTACACTAACTTATAGCTTTAGCTGAACACTGTTCAGAGGATGCACTACACTAACTTGTAGCTTTAGCTGAACACTGTGAGGAGGACGCACTACACTAACTTGTAGCTTTAGCTGAACACTGTTCAGAGGACGCACTACACTAACTTGTAGCTTTAGCTGAACACTGTGCACTACACTAACTTGTAGCTTTAGCTGAACAATGTTCAGAGGATGCTCTACACTAACTTGTAGCTTTAGCTGAACACTGTGCAGAGGTCGCACTACACTAACTTTTAGCTTTAGCTGAACACTGTTCAGAGGACACATTACACTAACTTGTAACTTTAGCTGAAAACTGTGAGGGGGATGCACTACACTAACTTGTATCTTTAGCTGAATACTGTGCACTACACTAACTTGCAGCTTTAGCTGAACACTGTGCAGAGGTCGCACTACACTAACTTGTAGCTTTAGCTGAACACTGTTCAGAGGACGCACTACACTAACTTGTAGCTTTAGCTGAGCACTGTGAGGAGGATGCACTACACTAACTTGTAACTTTAGCTGAATACTGTGCACTACACTAACTTGTAGCTTTAGCTGAACACTGTTCAGAGGATGCACTACACTAACTTGTAGCTTTAGCTGAAGACTGCGCAGAGGTCGCACTACACTAACTTGTAGCTTTAGCTGAACACTGTGATGAGGACGCACTACACTAACTTGTAGCTTTAGCTGAACACTGTGAGGAGGACGCACTACACTTTCTTGTAGCTTTGGCTTAACACTGTGCACTAAACTAACATGTAGCTTTAGCTAAACACTATTCAGAGGATGCACTACACTATCTTGTAGCTTTAGCTGAAAACTATGCAGAGGTCGCACTACATTAACTTGTAGCTTTAGCTGAACACTGTGAGGAGGACGCACTACACTAACTTGTAGCTTTAGCTGAACACTGTGCACTACACTAACTTGTAGCTTTAGCTGAACACTGTGAGGAGGACGCACTACACTAACTTGTAGCTTTAGCTGAACACTGTGAACTACACTAAGCTGTAGCTTTAGCTGAACACTGTGAGGAGGATGCACTACACTAACTTGTAGCTTTAGCTGAACACTGTTCAGAGGATGCACTACACTAACTTGTAGCTTTAGCTGAATACTGTGCAGAGATCGCACTACACTAACTTGTAGCTTTAGCTGAACACTGTGAGGTGGACTCACTACACTAACTTGTAGCTTTAGCTGAACACTGTGAGGAGGACGCACTACACTAACTTGTAGCTTTAGCTGAACACTGTGCAGAGGTTGCACTACACTAACATGTAGCTTTAGCTGAACACTGTGAGGAGGACGCACTACACTAACTTGTAGCTTTAGCTGAATACTGTGCACTAAACTAACTTGTAGCTTTAGCTGAACACTGTGAGGAGGACGCACTACACTAACTTGTAGCTTTAGCTGAACACTGTGCTGAGGTCACACTACACTAACTTGTAGCTTTAGCTGAACACCGTGAGGAGGGCGCACTACACTAACTTGTAGCTTTAGCTGAACACTGTGAGGAGGACACACTACACTAACTTGTAGCTTTAGCTGAATTTTGTGCACTACACTAACTTGTAGCTTTAGCTGAACACTGTTCAGAGGACGCACTACACTAACTTGTAGCTTTAGCTGAACACTGTGCAGAGGTCGCACTACACTAACTTGTAGCTTTAGCTGAACACTGTGAGGAGGACGCACTATACTAACTTGTAGCTTTAGCTGAATACTGTGCACTACACTAACTTATAGCTTTAGCTGAACACTGTTCAGAGGATGCACTACACTAACTTGTAGCTTTAGCTGAACACTGTGAGGAGGACGCACTACACTAACTTGTAGCTTTAGCTGAACACTGTTCAGAGGACGCACTACACTAACTTGTAGCTTTAGCTGAACACTGTGCACTACACTAACTTGTAGCTTTAGCTGAACAATGTTCAGAGGATGCTCTACACTATCTTGTAGCTTTAGCTGAATAGTCTGCAGAGGTCGCACTACATTAACTTGTAGCTTTAGCTGAACACTGTGAGGAGGACACACTACACTAACTTGTAGCTTTAGCTGAACACTGTGCACTACACTAACTTGTAGCTTTAGCTGAACACTGTGAGGAGGACGCACTACACTAACTTGTAGCTTTAGCTGAACACTGTGCACTAGACTAACTTGTAGCTTTAGCTGAACACTGTGAGGAGGATGCTCTACACTAACTTGTAGCTTTAGCTGAACACTGTTCAGAGGACGCACTACACTAACTTGTAGCTTTAGCTGAACACTGTGCAGAGGTCACACTACACTAACTTTTAGATTTAGCTGAACACTGTACAGAGGACACACTACTCTAACTTGTAGCTTTAGCAGAAAACTGTGAGGAGGACGCACTACACTAACTTGTAACTTTAGCTGAATATTGTGCACTACACTAACTTGTAGCTTTAGCTGAACACTGTGCAGAGGTCGCACTACACTAACTTGTAGCTTTAGCTGAACACTGTTCAGAGGACGTACTACACTAACTTGTAGCTTTAGCTGAGCACTGTGAGGAGGACGCACTACACTAACTTATAACTTTAGCTGAATACTGTGCACTACACTAACTTGTAGCTTTAGCTGAACACTGTTCAGAGGACGCACTACACTAACTTGTAGCTTTAGCTGAACACTGCACAGAGGTCACACTACACTAACTTGTAGCTTTAGCTGAACACTGTGATGAGGACGCACTACACTAACTTGTAGCTTTAGTTGAACACTGTGAGGAGGACGCACTATACTAACTTGTAGCTTTAGTTGAACACTGTGCAGAGGTCACACTACATTAACTTGTAGCTTTAGCTGAACACTGTGAGGAGGACGCGCTACATTAACTTGTAGCTTTAGCTGAACACTGTGCACTACACTAACTTGTAGCTTTAGCTGAACACTGTGAGGAGGACGCACTACACTAACTTGTAGCTTTAGCTGAACACTGTGCACTACACTAACTTGTAGCTTTAGCTGAACACTGTGAGGAGGATGCACTACACTAACTTGTAGTTTTAGCTGAACACTGTGCCGAGGTCACACTACACTAACTTGTAGCTTTAGCTGAACACTGTTCAGAGGACGCACTACACTAACTTGTAGCTTTAGCTGAACACTGTGCAGAGGATGCACTACACTAACTTGTAACTTTAGCTGAATACTGTGCACTACACTAACTTGCAGCTTTAGCTGAACACTGTGCAGAGGTCACACTACACTAACTTGTAGCTTTAGCTGAACACTGTTCAGAAGACGCACTACACTAACTTGTAGCTTTAGCTGAGCACGGTGAGGAGGACGCACTACACTAACTTGTAGCTTTAGCTGAACACTGTTCAGAGGATGCTCTACACTAACTTGTAGCTTTAGCTGAACACTGCGCAGAGGTCGCACCACACTAACTTGTAGCTTTAGCTGAACACTGTGATGAGGACGCACTACACTAACTTGTAGCTTTAGCTGAACACTGTGAGGAGGACGCACTACACTTTCTTGTAGCTTTGGCTTAACACTGTGCACTAAACTAACATGTAGCTTTAGCTGAACACTATTCAGAGGATGCACTACACTATCTTGTAGCTTTAGCTGAAAACTGTGCAGAGGTCGCACTACATTAACTTGTAGCTTTAGCTGAACACTGTGAGGAGGACGCACTACACTAACTTGTAGCTTTAGCTGAACACTGTGCACTACACTAACTTGTAGCTTTAGCTGAACACTGTGAGGAGGACGCACTACACTAACTTGTTGCTTTAGCTGAACACTGTGAACTACACTAACTTGTAGCTTTAGCTGAACACTGTGAGGAGGATGCACTACACTAACTTGTAGCTTTAGCTGAACACTGTTCAGAGGACGCACTACACTAACTTGTAGCTTTAGCTGAACACTGTGCAGAGGTCGCACTACACTAACTTGTAGCTTTAGCTGAACACTGTGAGGAGGACTCACTACACTAACTTGTAGCTTTAGCTGAACACTGTGAGGAGGACGCACTACACTAACTTGTAGCTTTAGCTGAACACTGTGCAGAGGTTGCACTACACTAACTTGTAGCTTTAGCTGAACACTGTGAGGAGGATGCACTACACTAAATTGTAGCTTTAGCTGAATACTGTGCACTAAACTAACTTGTAGCTTTAGCTGAACACTGTGAGGAGGACGCACTACACTAACTTGTAGCTTTAGCTGAACAATGTGCACTACACTAACTTGTAGCTTTAGCTGAACACTGTGAGGAGGACGCACTACACTAACTTGTAGCTTTAGCTGAATACTGTGCACTACACTAACTTGTATTTTTAGCTGAACACTGTGAGGAGGACGCACTACACTAACTTGTAGCTTTAGCTGAACACTGTTCAGAGGACACACTACACTAACTTGTAGCTTTAGCTGAACACTGTGCAGAGGTCGCACTACACTAACTTGTAGCTTTAGCTGAACAATGTGAGGGGGACGCACTTCACTAAATTGTAGCTTTACTAGAACACTGTGCACTACACTAACTTGTAGCTTTAGCTGAACACTGTTCAGAGGACGCACTACACTAACTTGTAGCTTTTGCTGAACACTGTTCAGAGGACGCACTACACTAACTTGTAGCCTTAGCTGAACACTGTGCAGAGGTCGCACTACACTAACTTGTAGCTTTAGCTGAACACTGTGCAGAGGTCACACTAAACTAACTTGTAGCTTTAGCTAAACACTGTGAGGAGGACGCTCTACACTAACTTTAAATAGTCTAGCTGCCTGACTGTGGTACTAATAGGATCAGCAGAACACCAGCAATTTTCTTCAGGTAGCTTTAAATACTTAACAACACAAGCCTGCCTATCAGTAGGAAGATAATAACAGGAACGGATCTAGCTAAACTGAATACAGTGTATATATATGTATATATATATATATATATACAACACCTAGGATGCATATATATACACAATACACTGCAAGTACAGCTAACTGACTGACTGTCCTGCCTAATCTATCTATCTTAAATCAAATGACACTGTCTCTCTGTCTCTGTCTCTCAATGCCGGAACACACTACACAGGGCCACCGTGCAGGCGGCCTTATATAGTGTGGGGCATGTACTAAACCCCCTGAGTCATAATTGATCAAAGCCACCCTGGCTTTGGCCAATTACAGCTCTCTCTACAGACGGCACTGTGATTGGCCAAGCATGTGGGTCATAGTGCATGCTTGGCCAATCATCAGCCAGCAATGCACTGCGATGCCACAGTGAATTATGGGCCGTGACGCGCCACACAAATTTGGCGCGAACAGCCCATATCGTTCGCAATTCAGCAAATGTCCGAACAGACGATATTCGAGTCGAACATGTGAGGAGTGAAATCAAAAATTTACGGCCTTAGAAATCCTGAAGGCGGTGATTGGATTTCGGGGCCCCGTATGCAGCTAGGCTCCCAAAAGCCCCACACATGTGGTATCCCCGTACTGAGGAGAAGCAGCAGAATATATTCTGGGGGGTAACTCTACATATGCCCATGGCATGTTTGAGCAATATATCATTTAGTGACAACCTTGTGCAAAAAAAGAAAGTTAGTCATTTTCCTGCAACTTGTGGCAAAATATAAAATATTCAATGGACTCAACATGCCTCTCAGCAAATAGCTTGGGTTGTCTACTTTCCAAAATGGGGTCATTGGGGGGTGTTTGTGCCAGAATGTATTTTGGGGTGTAATTCCACATATGCCCATGGCGTGTTTGAGCAATATATCATTTAGTGACAACTTTGTGCAAAAAAAAAAGTTTGTAATTTTCCCGCAACTTGTGTCAAAATATAAAATATTTCATGGACTCAACATGCCTCTCAGCAAATAGCTTGGGGTGTCTACTTTCCAAAATGGTGTCATTCGGGGGGGGGGGGGGTTGTGCTATCTTGGCATTTTATGGCCTTCAAAACTGTGATAGGTAGTGAGGAGTGAAATCAAAAATGTACTCCCTTAGAAATCTGTATGCACATTGTACATTGTATGCAATGTACCATAACTGTGCAACTTATGGATTTGATTTACCACACTGTTTATATAGCAAACATCACTGCAAATATTATACTGTTATGGATTTATAATTAATGTATGTTTTCTGTCTTGCAGTTTGGTTCTCCACCTCTGATCTCCTGATTCCACATTTGGTGTCTAATATATATTTAATATACATTTGACCTTTCATTGGCAAACATCCACCACTACTTTTCTGTTGACCATTGCCTAGTGCCTCCTGGTGTCCCACGGCACGGGTAGGCTCCACACAATTGTGGTGTGCGCCTCACTTCGGGCCTTCCGTGGTCCAATGCGAGTTCGCCGCTCGTGCATGCGCGGTGTGGGGGACTCCTGGACCAATTACAGACATGCCCCTCCTTCCCATGTCGGCGGCGCTCTGACGTCTGACGTCATTGCGCCCTATGACGCGGCGACGCCGGACGCCATTGAGGGGAACTTAGCATCCGGCGACAGTTTACCTCCCTGCTGACACTCTGGCCGGATAGTGGAGGTGTGTCACCGGAGTTAGGTGCGGGCCCCCTCCCCTTTTTCTCTATGTTGACGCTACCATCTTCTCATAGGATCCCCCGCCCTTCATAGGTGGTGCTCATTCACAACCAGCTGGCTTATATATCTCAGGATGTGGACATCATGTTTGCTTCACACCCGAACCTCAGAGCAAGGAGCAGGCTGATTCTTTCACAGATCCTCAGCATATAGTAAGTATGTCACTTCTCCATCCATTCATGCTGCAAACCAACCCTTTAAGGTAGTGTAACTATATAACCAACTATTGTTGTCCTGACTAAAACATTGATATTGGGATGTGTGCAAATTGATTGTTGCACTGTATAATTAATCAAATTGCCTCATATTGGGCTATGCTCAATGCATATATATAATACATACTTGTTTTTGATGATTGATTAATTTTAGCTTATTCTTCAGTTTTTCTGCATAAGCTTGTATAATAGCATCTCACGATTTATACACACATTATTTAAGTCACTGATATTTCCCCTGTCCCCCCCCCCTTCAATTAATATATACCAACTATTAGAGATCAAGTTGATCTTCTTACTAACCCCTTGTATTTAATTCTCCTCTCGTGGGTATAGACAAGCACATACATCATTACCCTACGCTCCTTACACCTCCTTGCATTGCTAGCTGTTACCAGTAGAATATCCTATATATACATAGTTCTTTAGTTATATAAATTCTAATATACACTATATATTATATTTACACCTAGGATCCTGCACCTAGTTATTTATGCTGTTCTTCGTGGACCCCATGGGCCTGGCACTCCTGACGGACCTATGATGCTAAGCTGCCATTCATGTAGATAGATGAAAGGAGCCTCATATAGTATCTAAACGATAAATAGATGCATCCATAATTTGGTCTATTTTTCATGCAACACCCTCAATTGGCATTGAGGCGATCGGATTCTGGAGTACTACTTGGGGAACTTAGCGTAACTTTTGATCCATATAAACAAACACAGCGGTATGTACTAGTAAGTTTTTTTACTATTATCAATTATTTCTTTATTCTTTCCTTCCAGAGCGCCCCCCCCCCTTGTATGTACCCTGATTATTTATATCTCATCTTGATACATTTGAAATTATTTTGATTGGTATACTCTATTCATGTACTTTTCTAGATTATATCATACAACCCCACAGGAAATCCCTGAAGAAGGAATCACATCTTTGATATTCCGAAACATGTCGGTTCTCTAAAATGTATCATATATGCATGTGGTTCTTTGTATAGAACCGTATTAACATGATATTGGTGCAACAGTTGTATGACATATCCATTGTTTTTAACTCCTATTGTGTCAATTTTTGAATAAAGTTTATATATATTTTTAACAATTTCATGATCACTTTATCTATACCAATCAGTCATTACTATTAATCACTGTACTCCTTCGTCCCCTCTCACCCGCAAAATCCCTGGGGCAATTCTCTTATTTTTTCTAATATTTTGGAATGAGGTGAGAGGTTGGCTTCACTCCTATTTAGACCATAGGTCATTCATTCGTAGTCCATTTCTATACATATCTGTTCCAGAATGTATTCTGGGGTGTAATTCAACATATGGCCATGGCATGTTTAAGCAATATATCATTTAGTGACAACTTTTGCAAAAAAAAAAAAAGTTTGTCATTTTCCTGCAACTTGTGGCAAAATATAAATTATTCCATGGACTCAACATGCCTCTCAGCAAATAGCTTGGGGTGTCTACTTTCCAAAATGGGGTCATTCGGGGGGGGGTTGTGCCATCTTGGCATTTTATGGCCTTCAAAAATGTGATAGGTAGTGAGGAGTGAAATAAAAAATGTACTCCCTTAGAAATCCTGAAGTCGGTGCTTGGTTTTCGGGGCTAGGCTCCCAAAAAGTCCCACACATGTGGTATCCCCATGCTCAGGAGAAGCAGCTAAATGTATTTTGGGGTGCAATTTCACATATAACCATGGCATGTGTGAGCAATATATTATTTAGTGACAACTTTTTGTAATTTTTTTTATCATTATTCAATCACTTGGGACAAAAAAATGTAATATTTAATGGGCTCAACATGCCTCTCAGCAATTTCCTTGGGGTGTCTACTTTCCAAAATGGGGTCATTTGGGGAGTTTTGTACTGCCCTGACATAGGTAGTCATAAACTAAAAGCTGTGTAAATTCCAGAAAATGTACCCTAGTCTGTAGACGCTATAACTTTTGTGCAAACCAATAAATATACGCTTATTGACATTTTTTTTACCAAAGACACGTGGCCGAATACATTTTGGCCTAAACGTATGACTAAAATTGAGTTTGTTGGATTTTTTTTTATAACAAAAAGTAGAATATCATTTTTTTTCAAAATTTTCGGTCTTTTTCCGTTTATAGCACAAAAAATAAATACCACAGAGGTGATCAAATACCATCAAAAGAAAGCTCTATTTGTGGGAAAAAAAGGGCGCAAATTTTGTTTGGATACAGCAATGCATGACCGCGCAATTAGCAGTTAAAGCGACGCAGTAACAAATTGTAAAAAGTGCTCTGGTCAGAAGGGGGTAAATCCTTCTGGGGCTGAAGTGGTTAAACTAAATCCACAAAAGAAAGTTAATGTTGAAACTGCTCAATTCTTATTCAACATTTTATTGTTGTTTTCCACTGTGTTTTTAATCACATTCTGTATACCTGTGCATGTGCAGTGTATGCTACATTTAAGGTATGCCTTTGGTCATAACTGTCACAGTTGCCAGTGTGCTTATGTCAACTCCCAACTGATATTTAAATCTCTGAAATGGTTGGTGTTATAGTTGTTCATCTGTTCATCTGTACAGTACAATGACAACTGCAGATATACTGCAGATATAAATAGAGGCTAAAATGGCACCATCCTCAGCAGATAATATAATGTAAGGGTTAGGTTCAGAATAAAAGATCCATAACAAAAACATTAATTACTTTATACACAAAAGTATAAATAATAGGAAATGTACAAACCCTGAAAAAACAAGACAAAAGAAATACTTGTATGCAGTGTCGGTCTTGTATGAATAAACAAGTATGAGTGCTTTGCAATCTGAAGGCATAGGGCAGGCACAGTAGGTAGTATTGAATTATAGGAATATACAAATTATATAAAGCAATGCCTGTAGCATTGTGCCTCATGGTTCTTAACCTCACTCGGCAGTTAGTGGCATATCATTTAAGCAATTAACACATTTTGTCAATTTATATGGCACTGAAGAGATCTGTTGCATTTTTCTCCAAGAGGAGATAAGACTTAATATGATTTAACCAGTGCCAATACTAAAACAGTGTTCTTGTCAGAAACCATGAATCAGACTGAGACAGAAGTACAGTTAAATCTCACTTGTTAATAATAAAAAAAGGTAAACAGAGTAAACGTAGTCAAAACATAGCCAGAGTTCAGGAACCGGAACGGATAGTCAGACAAGCCAAAACATCAGGGAGCCAGAGATGAGAATAGTAGAATAGCAAGCAGGATCTGGGACCAGAAGGAATGTAAGCCAAGCAAGTCTTTAACAGAAACACAGGAGAGCGTCTCTAGAGATGTGACCAAGGCGAAGACAGAGATCATCTGGGCTGGATGGCTTAAGTAGGCAGGACTGACGAGCAGGATATCATCAGCAGGTGAGTCACTGTGGAGAGATAGGAGCTGGCAATTAGCCGACAGCTGAGCAGCCAGCTCAGAGAAGGAAGGGCTGAGCCTAGCCCTGACAGTTCTCTCCATTAAAAAGCACTGTTTAACTACTAGCTTGCTTTATTTGCATTTCAGATTCTTGTTCCTGCAATTTAGGAGGATTTTACTTTAAATATATATTTTTTAAATTAATTTTACATCATTTTAATCTTTACAAAAATTATGTTTTCTTTGTATGTGTCAGATGTACCGAAAAGCACTAATGTTTTTTCCATAAACACTTTATTAAGTTAGATAAGATATTAGGTTAGTATGATTTATCTGGCACCATTAGCCAGCCATACACTTGAGTGTGAGGAGCTACTAGTTATTTTTAGAGTTTCAGGGTGGTATCAATTTCTCTGTGTGTAGGATGCCTAGCGACACAACACTGGCCAGCTTTTGTAATCTGATTCTGTAAAAAGAAAAACAATTTTGTGTGGGGGGTGACTTAGAGAACTAGAGTGTGTGCCTGGGACCTGTAGTAAAAGTATCTGCTGCCCTTTGTGCCCATAAAGTATTCCAGGAGAATGTGTTCTATTATGAATCTGCCATTGTAGCTGACAATTTTGAACATTTTTGCCTGTAGTAAAAGTATCTGTTGCCCTTTGTGCCCATAAAGTATTCCAGGAGAATGAGTTCTTTTACTAATCTGCCATTGCAGCTGACAGTTTTGAACATTTTTGTCTGTAGTAAAAGTATCCACTGCCCTTTGTGCCCATAAAGTATTTCAGGAGCAGCTGACAGTTTTGAATATTTTTGTCAGTTTTTAATGTTGTTTTTGTTCCATAAAACCCTTAATTAGGTTAGATAAAGCTGCAAACAGTTGTAATTCCTTAAGCAAATTAATTGAACAAGCAAAAGAGCAGTTGCCATAACACATTCTCATGATAAGAACAATTTATTTATAACTACTGGACATTGCCAAAGATAACTTAACTTTGAGGTGGCTTTATACAAACCGGGGTCAAAGGGCTTGGAGTAGACAACTAGGAGATGAAGTTATGGACCATAAGAAAGCTTTAAATAGAAGATCTTATGTGTGATAATGCTGATTTGGGAACTTGTTGAGGTGAGGACCAAGGAACTAATTTTGGGGGAAGCAGGGAGAAAGATTTTTTTAAGGATACCCAACTTTTTCCTTTTTCATGGACATTCCAGTCTATTATTCTAATGAGCTGACAAGCCCAAAAGTACTGGTTGACATCAGAAAGTCCAATGTCACCCTTGTGCTTAGGTAAACTGAGATGTATGTACTTGATCCTTGGGGATGACCCTTTTCAGATAAAGGCTAAACTGCATTAATAGTTTACCTCTACCACAGGGAGAGTTTGATTCAATCAAATGTAATGAATAAAGATTGACTGCTTCAATATAAAGGCAGTTTATCAGAAATGAACGTGATTTTGAAACCGAATCAGCAGTATCTACTTGGTGAAGGACCATTGTGAGACTTAAATACTTAAAAAAGTACTGTGGTGACCCCCCCAAGCCTTTTTTTTTAATTATAGAGCTAAAACATAAAAAAATACTCTGCTGTACATTATACTTAGCTTATTTACAGTTAACGTTAGCTCAACAGATCTTTGGAAGTCAGCTGTTTGCTGAATTTGGATGTAACATGTATCAGAGTGTAAAAGGTGGAGTTAGCCTTTAATTTGTCAGTACATTTTTGAATTGCAGAAGGAAACACACAAATATGGGAAGAAATTGAAAATTTCATGCAGATAGTATCCTTGGTGGAAATTGAACCCAAAACCCCAGCAGTCTCAAAATAAAGTCACAGGGACACAAACAGCTCAGTTATAAGACAAATCCAGATGGGAAGGAAGATAAAACTAGCCAACTAGGACTCAAGTGGTTAATCATAGACAACATGAAAAGGAAGCCCAATTAATGTTTCATAGAAACTGATAAAATTTGGGTCTTGTTGCCACCAAGGGCATGATCTGCAGGGTGTTTTTATGTTAATTATATGTCTGCATGGGTTTCTGATTCCATGTTTATTGGTTGCCACTACAGAAAGAATGTTCCTGCATTGTTTACAGATTTACTGTATGTTAAGAATGGCTAATGTTATCAACATTGACGTTACTATAAAAATATAATATTTTTATTACTTACTGTGTTATCATTGTTAGTATTATCCAAAAAGTGGAAATACTTCACTAATTTGAACTATCCTGTCATTGTACTGATGCTTTAAAACCCTCCTGCTTCCTGTTCCACCCCACATTTCAGAAGTATTAAGTGTAATGGAAATAAGTGGCACCCAATAATTGAACATCTCTGATTTTACCCTGCATACTGCTCTCCCCTTTGGGAATTCTTTTGAATCATCTCGGATGCTTCTTCAGTTCGCATCTAAGAGCATATTTGCAGAAGATGCACATCAAATGACATAGAAATGAAAAATCCATTGACGCCAGAGTGTTATGGTCACAAAAATGATAACAATGTCCTGCATGCATGATTTTTGCTAACTTGACATTGTTGTAGTTGATTAAAGAGCTTCAAAAAAGAAACACAACATATTTTTTGTTTATTTATTATTGAATTATTATTTATTTTTTATTAATTATCATAAATTATTGTTATATATGAAGGTTAAACAAGTCACACCTTCTTGGGGTTTGGTAAAATAACAAAACACGTGCATTAACCATTCTGTTTAACTTAGAGTAAATATTATTATTAATATGATTATGCAGTGGCTGCACTAATACTGCTATATATTTTAGTATAAAAATAGCAGAACTTTGTCATGCATTATAATGAAATGATGTTACCCATATATTGTTATTACCTACGCCCTACATGATCTTTGTTTCATTTTAAATACAAGACACATTTATCACCTAATCTGTAAGTAAAAAAATCTTGCAATGAAGCAAGTTTAACATTATTTATCAGTTCAGACAATTTTATGGTAAATGTCTTTGTGTATGGCAGTATGAATTGAACATCACTACAATATTTCATGACCGATTAAATATGCCACAATTCATAAATCTCTATTAGGCTTGAGATGATCATCTTTACAGTTTATTTCAGAGCATAAAACTCATAAGCAAATTTGTCTGAGTGTAGTTAATTAAAATGAGATATATATAAATTCTTTGAGCCAATATATTTATTAATGTGTTTATGTGCAATAAAACATATTACATTTAAAGATTATAAAAATTCTAAATAAGCCTGCAATAATATGCTTCACTGGTGGAAAAAAAAAGACAACAGCATTTCAAGCATGAATATCACATTAAACAATTATGTGACAGTAACTGAATTTCCAAAGAATGACCTCGTAAACATATCAGGCATATATAAATGATCAATTCCTTAAAAAATTAACAGACTCATTTGATTGCCAGCAGAAATTATCAAAAGTAAAAAGGACATATATAGAAGAATTTCTATACAGCAAATATGGCCCTTACAGTAACAAGTTTGTGTTAAGTTGATCTGCGTTGACAAGGGTTTTCCAAATCTAGACACATACTAGATTATATATATATATATATATATATATATATATATGCAGCTGAAGGTAGAAATTCTGACATTCTTATGCCCACATTTAAAGGCATATGCTTTGCTATATACTGACACACAAAGAGGCATGAGGGCTGGACCTGCATAAATATTTCTATATTCTCTATACACTGGATCTGGACATTTTATCTTAGTATTGCTCATGAAGAGGAATTTAGTTCAAAAATACTGACCAAAATGAGTACAGAAATGACTGACAGGGGATGATTTAATAAAACTGTAGAGAATTTGCACTTTGCAAATTAAAAGTTCATTTAGCTAAGTAAATACGTTTATGCTATATTTCAGCCATCTAACCATATACAAGTAAAAATCTTCTTTCTTTTTTATTATTTTATTTGCAAATGACTCTGTCCTTGAAGTTAACAAATCTTTACCTTATTTATTGAGCTAAGTGAAAAGTTACCTTTCTAAGGGAACACAAAATGGAATTGCCGTACTAGCAGTGGCCAGGGGTGACATAGGTGCTAGAACACACTCTCTTCTACAAGCACAATGAGGTAGATATAGCTTTCCTGAGCCAGTAAGAGCTATCACTACTTTCTGTAGTCCCACAGTGAGTGGGTGCATGTGGGATTGTGCCTTGTCTGGCACCATTAGCCAGCCATACATTCAGGGCCGTCTTTAATGCAGGGCAAAATGGGCAACTGCCCCGGGCCCAGTCATTGTTGTAGAGCCCAAAGCAGCTGCCCCTTGAGCCCACACTGCTCGAAAATAGTTGATAAGTGGATTTGGGAGGGCCCAAGAAAATGTTTGCCCAGGGTTCAATCAGTATTAAAGACAGCCCTGCATATACTTGAGTGTAGGGAGCTAATGGTTAGTTTTAGTGTTGCGCAGTGGTAGTCATTTTTGTGTATGTGTGTGTGTGTGCAGGTTGCCAAGTGGCACAACACTAGGCAGCATTTGTAGATAATTTCTGTAAAAAATAAACAACACACACATGTGTGTGTTTTTAGGACCGGGGGGGGGGTGTAAAGCTATGTGGGTTCTATTACTAATGTTATCTACCATTGCAGCTGTCAGTTTTGAAGATGCCAAAGTTGGCATTAAGTAGTTATGTTACTTCCTGCATGACAAACTGCTGGTTAAAGTGAAAGTTCAAGTTTCTTTATTGTTCTCTAGAAGAGTGGATATACACAGAGCATTTGAATTTTTTTTTTAAATTGAATTTCTCTGATGAACATTGAGCCAACTTGAATATCTACCCAGAAGAAGTACATTTTAGTGATTATATAGTTGCAATAAAAAGTATGTGAACCCTTTTGGAATGATATGGATTTCTGCACAAATTGGTCATAAAATGTGATCTGATCTTCATCTAAATCACAGCAGTCGACAGTCACAGTCTGCTTAAACTAATAACACACAAAGAATTAAATGTTACCATGTTTTTATTGAACACACCATGTAAACATTCACAGAGTAGCAGCAGTGCTGGACTTTCTCCATTTATAGACAATTTGTCTTACCGTGGACTGATGAACAGCAAGACTTTTGGAAATACTTTTATAACCCTTTCAAGCTTTATGCAAGTCAACAATTCTTAATCGTAGGTCTTCTGAGAGCTCTTTTGTGCGAGGCATCATTCACATCAGGCAATGCTTCTTGTGAAAAGCAAACCCAGAACTGGTGTGTGTTTTTTATAGGGCAGGGCAGCTGTAACCAACACCTCCAATCTCATCTCATTGATTGGACTTCAGTTGGCTGACACCTCACTCCAATTAGCTCTTGGAGATCTCATTAGTCTAGGGGTTCACATTCCTTTTTTCCCCTGCACTGTGAATGTTTACATGGTGTGTTCAATAAAAACATGGTAACGTGTAATTCTTTGTGTGTTATTAGTTTAAGCAGACTGTGATTGTCTATTGTTGCTACTTAGCTGAAGATCAGAACACATTTTATGACCAATTTGTGCAGAAATCCATATAATTCCAAAAGGGTTCACATACTTTTTATTGCAACTGTATGCTGTTGCTAGTGTTCATCAAGTTGTAATAAATACTGAAGTTATCTGCCAGAGTCTTAAATTTAACATGAGTTTTTAAACTTCTAAACATCTTTAGAAATGATCCATTCGCATCACCCATGATGCAGTTACTTTCAAAGGTGCACTGATGTGCCATTCTAAAAGACTCCCAAATGCACATCATACCTGTACATGCACTGCAATGCAGTGCCATGTGCACTGCAAAAAATCATTTTTATTTTAAAAATAATATTTTTCTTTTGTGCATACTTTAAGTTCTACTTAATTTGCATAGAGCGATCCTGAACCTTTTTTTTCGCAGGTCCCCTGCTTCCGCTCCTGGCTTCTCCCCTCTGCTAAGTGCCCTCACTCCTGAGTCTATTGACACAGACAGTGGGATTCAGACCCGCCCCCACTCCCTCGTCACTGGCTTTGATTGACAGCAGTGGGAGCCAATGGCTCCTGCTGACTCAGCAAAGCCAGTAAGACCAGGAAATGAGGGTAGAAAGTAGATGCAGATATTAGACATGTGCGCTGCTGAAAAATGTATTTGTTTCATTAGTTTTTTTTTTTGTTTGTTTTTTTCCCTTTTCGCATCATTCGTGATGATCCAAATTCGTTATTTTGAATAAATTCGTAACTTCAGAATTCGGAAATTCGAAAAATTGTAAATTCTTAAATTCAAAAATTAGTAAATTCTAAAATTTGAAAATCCAAAAATTTGAAAATGTTAAAATCCAAAATGATAACTAACTAACTAACTAACTAACTAACTAATAATAACTAATTATTACATTATAGTAATTCGAATTTTCTTTCAAATTTGGCTGTTTATGAACGTAACAAATACGAATTTATCCAAGGTTAGAATTATCCGAAATAAATAATGCCGCATCTAAATGAATGGAACGTAACAAATTAATAACAATAAATAATAATACGTTTTTATTATTCTTATTATTATTCGTAACTTTGGATAAATTTGTATTCGTTACGTTCACTAACAGCCAAATTTGAAAGGAAACTCCAATACCTATAATTTAATAGTTAGTAACAGTTATTACTATTAGTTAGTTATTATTTCCGAATTTCAAATTTTTGGGTTTTAAAATTTTTAGATTTTCGTGCTTATTTTCGGATTTTCGTTCTTTTGAATTGTCAGATTTTCAAATTTTAGGATTTTCGAATTTATGAATAAACGTTAAATGGGTTTTCATTGATTTGAATATTTCCTAATGAACAAATTTGGTGAATTTTGTCAAAAAAACTAATTTGGGATGAAACAAATTTAAAATTTCATTCATTCACAGTGCTGGATTAAATGAGAGCTCTGCTAAGTAAAAGAGGTGATGAGGGGAGATACCTAAATTTTTCTTAACTCAATACAAGGAATGCATTAGGGCAACAAAAATGTTTAGGCTTTATAACCACTTTGCATTTCGCATTTAAATAACAATGTGCATCACTGTTATTTAGAGGTGTGAACAATGCAGTAAACATTTCCACTATTCAAAAATGTCATTATAAGGGGCAACATTTCCTACACTAAAAAGGCATTCAGCGTATTCTGAAAAGTAGTGTAAATCTTGCTCATCTCCTTCTGCATTGCAAATATATTACAAACTGTTTCCTCTTGTGTGTTCTTGACTCGAAAGATATATATAAAAAAAAAAATCATATATGAGAACATATTTATTTGACTCTTTAAAAAGTCCAAAATATGGCTTATCAGCAAGAATAACTAATTTAGAGTGGTATAGAAGAAGAGTTTCTGCCTGATAAAGGTAAAAACAATGTTCACTATTTAGTAACGGTGTCAACTCTTTAGTAGGACTTTTTTTTTTTTTTTAAATGTAAACTCAATTACAGGTTCATTTTAAATACTTGCAACTGTGTACATGTAATTAGTCACCTGGAAGCAGATAATCTCAGATCTAAAAAAAAAAAAAAAAAAAAAAAAAAAAGACCTGTGGTACTATTCTATATGCTGTGTCACATTAATGTAGGGGAAATGTAGTATGCCTCTTTGAAAGCTACATTTCCTCTTTAGCAGCTCTGTTCATAGTGCTTATTTGGGAAAAATTTTCATTGTATTGCATTTTGTATTTGAGATACTGCATACTGTGTCTTATATTGTTAATATTGCTCTAGGGCAAAACGTATTGTGATACATGAAACATTTATCAAACATCAAGAAGAGAAAAATGATAATCATCATGAACCTAATGTGCTTTGTAAACACACACTACGTATTAATTATTGCCATGATGTTACATCCATCTTCTTCCTAAAACTTACATTTCTGAATACATTTTATGCATGCTTTCATGCCATCAAACATCTTGAATGCAAAGAACTGAACACTATCCTTGCATCCAAATTTATTTCAAGGTCAAGATAAAAAGTTATTTATATGTCTATACAAAAACATGTCAGACTGCTTCTGGCAACAATACTATGAAGTCTGATGTTCTTTTTATCTGTGAAGTTTCTGATTATCTGTAAAAGAAAAGTGTTTGTGTTTTCTTATACATTTCAGATTTCATTCGACTGAATCTATGGCCCCTTTTAAAGTTCAATATAATGTGATTGTGATCAGCATAAAGCAAATAATGTTTTCAGCATTTTATAAAACCATACATTACTTTTTTTAAGATATACTGTATATGACACATAATAGTAAAATATTAACCTGGTTCAGTACAATATGAATTTTGAACCAGAAAAGATCAGATTTTTTTACTTTCACTATATAAAAATTTTTTGAGGAAAGAACAAATTATAGGGCTGTTTTAATACATCAGTGCATGGATATACTGTAATTCATGAAGAAAAAGAGAACGTTGGGACTTTAAATGATGCGGTGACTTGGTAAGGTCAATTACCTCCATCCCTATCTAAATGAGACAAAAAGGAGGACTGAGGGTTGGGACTTTAGATAAAGCATGCAGGTGTAGAAAATTTAAATTTATTGGAAATCAGTAATATGTTACATGAGGGTAATCATGGGTAGACATAGATAACCAATGCAATTCATTCAGTAGATATACATACAGTAATTACAAATTGCCACTTAGTAATACAAATCGCATAATACAAGTAATGATTTGGTCAGGTTAAACATGTAATTAGGCATAAAAACACAGCATATAATAGCTCTATGCATTTTGTGGATTCATCCACTCCTCAGGAGCATGCACGTGGATAAATGAATACTGTAGTATAGTAATAAAAAGAATATCTATAAGGTCTGACCCTGTCAAGAAAAAGAGATTAACCTCTAGCCTACCGCCCACAGTCATATGCCGGCGGGACGATAAGGCTCTAGTTCTGGGCGGACGTCATATGACGTGAGCCCGTTTAAACAGGGCATGCGCGCAGCCCTGTACTATCGGTGGCAGCGTGTTACCGAGACACCGATCGTCACCGACAGGGGTGAACAGCCACTGGGCATGGCTGTTTACCACGTGATCGGCCGTGATGAAGTCACAGACGATCACGAATGGTAACTCCCCGCATTGCATGGCGCATGCGCGCGATCATAATCGCGCTGCAAGTACACGTCGGTCGCGGCGCGTTCCCGGGAACACTGCTCATCACCGTCGATAGTAAGCAACCATTGGCCAGGGCTGGCATTCACAGCCAATCACTAAATGTAAACATAGAGCTGTCACTAGCTGTTACCAGCTCTTCTCTCCTCACACACCATTTCCAGTGTGAGGAGAGAAGAGCTAGGAGCAGTAAGTTTCAGATCTATGTTTAGTAGTGTCTGCACCAACACCACACCTGTCCCATCGCACCCCCCATTGTCATCTGTCCCCCAACAGTCACCCCATAAAAGTGCACCTGTCACATAAGAGACTGCCATCAGTGACCATCAGCGGTGCAACCGTCACCCATCAGTGACCGTGCCCTGTCACCCGTCACCCATCAGTGACCATGCCCTGTCACCCATCACCCATCAGTGACCATGCCCTGTCACCAGTCACCAATCAGTGACCATCAGTGGTGCACCTGTCACCCATCAGTGACCATGCCCTGTCACCCATCACCGTCATCCATCAGTGACCATCAGCGGTGCACCCGTCACCCATCAGTGACCGTGACCTGTCACCCATCACCCGTCACCCATCAGTGACCGTCAGCGGTGGACCCGTCACCCATCAGTGATCGTGGCCTGTCACCCATCACCCGTCACCCATCAGTGACCGTCACCTGTCAACCATCTGTGACCATCACCCGTCATGTCCGTGGCCTGTCACCCATCAGTGACCGTGCCTTGTCACCCATCACCAATCAGTGACCATCAGCGGAGCACCTGTCACCCATCAGTGACCGTGACCTGTCACCCATCACCCATCAATGACCGTGGCCTGTCACCCATCACCCGTCACCCATCAGTGACCGTCACCTGTCAACCATCTGTGACCATCACCCGTCACCGTCTGTGGCCTGTCACCCATCAGTGACCATCGCCTGTCACCCATCAGTGACCATCACCCATTCACCACTCAGTGAACGTCACCTGCCACCCATCGCACAGCCCATCAGTGACCATCACCTGCCATCCATCTGTCACTCATTGCACAGCTACCCGCCACACAGCCATGTCCAAAAGAGTATATACTAGTGAGGAGTTGTTCCAGATCCTCTCCATGATTGATGAGAGCACTAGGGAGTTCTCATCAGATTCCAATTCCAATTCTGATTCCAAATCAAATTCGGCATTTGAACCGATCGAGAGTAGTAATGATTCGGATGAAGAATGGGTCCCTCCTAAAAGGGCACAACACTCTGGAAACCAAGCAGCCGCCAGCAACTAAGATTATATTCCCAGGCCCAGTACCAGCGCTGCTGCCAGCAATAGGCCCCAGGAACAAAGGCCCAGTATCAGCGCTGCCGCCAGAAATAGGCCCCAGGAACAAAGGCCCAGTACCAGTGCTGCCACCAGCGATAGGCCCTGTGAACATATGCCCAGGCCCAGTACCAGTGCTGCCACATCACACCTGAGTACCAGCACAGGAAATTCAACTCCCCCAACTACTAGAGTGTCACATCCCCCAAGAGCCAGGGCCTCTACATACATGCCAGATGGTCTTGCCAACCCAACATGGCTGCCTTCCAACTCGGGATCACCAATTATTCCCCTTTTCACAGCACAGCCATGTGTGCAGGCCAACACCCAAAATTTCACAGAGATCGATTGCTTTCACCTGTTTTTTCCCAACACTTTGCTGCAATTCATTGTGGACCAGACAAATTTGTATGCCCAGCAGTATATTGCCAACAACCCCCAATCATCTTATGCCCGTCCGTTTGAATGGAGAGATCTGAATTTGGAGGAGTTCAAATTATTTTTGGGCCTCACCCTAAGCATAGGGCTTACAAAAAAAAATGAAGGACATGCCTATTGGTCCACCAACCCCATCCACCATATACCCATGTATTCTGCTGCAATGCCTAGGTCCCGATATGAGATGATTATGAGATTCTTTCATTTTAACGACAACACCCAGTGCCCTCACCGCAATCATCCAAATTCCGATAAGTTATAAGATTCACCCACTGATAAATTTATTTTCCCAACAATTTACAGAACTCTATGTCCCCGAGAAGCATATATGTGTGGATGAGTCCCTGGTACCATTTTCAGGCCGGCTAGGAATAAAACAATATATTCCTAGCAAAAAGGACAAATACGGAGTAGAATTTTACAAGCTCTGTGAGAGAGCCACGGGATATTTGTATGCGTTCCGCATATATGAAGGAAGAGATTCCCAGCTCCAGCCCCCTGAGTGCCCGGCCTACATGGGCACAACTGGAAAAATCGTATGGGACCTGGCTTACCCACTTCTGAAAAAAGGATATCATATATACCTTGACAACTTTTATACCAGCCTGCCCCTTTTCAGGCACCTATATATCGAAAAAACCCTGGCCTGTGGAACCTCAAGAAAAAATAGGAGGGGCTTCCCACAATCCATAGTAAACAAAAAGCTGCAAAGGGGGGAAAGAGCAACACTGAGATGCAATGAAGTGCTGGCCTTGAGGTGAAAGGATAACAGGAATGTGCACATGATGTCCACCATTCACGATGACACTACAGTTGTAGTTCAGCGAAGACGAGGTCCCATTGAAAAACTGACATGTGTCACAGATTATAATCTCTACATGGGAGGATGGATTTAAATGATCAAATTATTCAGCCCTATTTGTCAATAAGGAGGTCCCGATTCTGGTACAAGAAGGTAGCAATTTATCTCATCCATTTGAGATTAATTCCTACCTAGTGTACACAAAATCCACAAAAAGCCCCACCCCCTTCCTAAAATTCCCAGAAGTAGTAGTCACGTCCCTCATCTATCAACAAAGACCCCCCCAGAAGACCTTCGCTCTGATGCTGTTAGCCGACTTCGTGAACGCCACTTCCCGTACAACATTCCACCATCGAAGCAGGCCGAAGACGGCAAAAAAGATGTCACATGTGCAGCAGAAGTGGGTTTCGAAAAGATACCAGCTTCCATTGTCCCCAGTGTCCCTCCCAACCTGGCCTCTGCATTGGTGAATGCTTCGAACTTTATCATACATCCCTAAAATATTAGCCCATATTTTCCCCATTTTCATCATCTGTGCTGACCATTTTCCATGCTTCCCCAAAATAAATGCCACTGTCTTCCATGTGAACTGACCCTGGCCTGCTTGTTGACTATGCCTCTGCCCACCGTTTGGACTGCTTCCACATGAACTGACCCTGGCCTGTTTTATGGACTATGCTTTTGCCTACCACTTGGACTGATCTGTTGCCCTGTTACTGTACTACACAGGGATCTCACATATGTGAGGGGCTCCAGAATAGTTTTTCCGGATGGAGAAAACTATTTTTTTGTTTTCTCCGGGTTTTGTAATTTCCGGACTAGGGTCTGGAGTCTGGAGGCTTCATAGAGATTTGGGTGGGTCGAAGCCTCTACCCCTGTGCCCCTGTGCACAGGTCTTACCTGATTGCAGCCCTCAGCCTGCTGCTGACTTACTGCCATCATGCCTTTGCCTGCCCCATGAACGGACCACACCTCTGCCTGCTACCTGGACTATGCAAATAATTAGCTGTAGCAAGAGGCAGTATGTTTATGAAGGGCTGGAGAGCGGTACAATAATGAGTGTCTGCAGGTAACAGTGTACCAGGACCAATATTATGGCTGTGCTGGCTGTCTCTGCCTGGACAATTTCTATGGACAAATGCTTTGGCTGTGCTGACAATATCCTTGTGCTGACTATAGACAATATTCCTGCCTGCTGCCTGGAAAATTACTATTGCTGTCGCTAAGCACATCCCTGACTGCTGCTTGGACCAGTGCTCTCTTCTGTGGACACTACTAAAAGCACAGGTAATACTTTTCTTTTTACCCTTTCCGCAATAGAATTTATTTTGGATTGTAATTCTTGGTATGTACATGCTATGTGTTAGAAATACGAAGGGCCTTCAAAAATGATAGGTTGCCAGGAAATTATCTATGTAATGTATGCTCCTGGAATGCCTGATGGTGCTACTTGGATGTTGGGCCTCTGTATGTGGCCAAGCTGTGTAAAAGTCTCACACATGTGGAATCCCCATACTCAGGAGGAGTAACAGAATGTATTTTGGGGTGTCATTTTTGCTATGTGTTGGAAATATCTATAAATGGACAACTTTGTGTAAAAAAAAATTATAATATTTTAATTTTTTTTCCACATATTCCAAAAACTTCTGGAAAAAAAATAACCATTCAAAAGACTCAATATGCCTCATAGATTATACGTTGGGGTGTTTGCTTTTCAAAATGGGGTCATTTTGTGGGCAATTCCATTGTCCTAGTGCTCCAGGGCCTTCAAAACTGTAATAGGTGGTTGAGAAATGAGATGTGCAATTTATGCTTGTAGATCGCCTGATGGTGCTACTTCAATGTTGGGCCTTTGTATGTGGCCAGGCTGTGTAAAAGTCCCACACATGTGGTATCCCCATACTCAGGAGGAGTAGCAGAATGTATTTTGGGGTGTAATTTGTTGTATGCATATGCTCTGTGAGAGAAATAACCAGTTAATATGACAATTTTGTAAAAAAAAATCTTTCTTTTGCAAAGAATTGTGGGAAAAAATTACAACTTAAAAAAACTCACCATGCTACTTAATTAATACATTGGAATGTATACTTTCTAAAAGGGGGTCATTTGGGGAGTATTTGTACTTTTCTGACTTGTTAGTACCTCAAGAAATGAGATTCATTTGATGTACTGAAGACCTGATCAGATGTTTTCAATTTTCAGTGATTGGCACCATAGTTTGTAGACTCTATACATTTCACAAAGACCAAATAATATACACTAATTTGGGTTATTTTTATCAAAGATATATAGCAGTATAAATTTTGACCAAAATTTATGAAGAAAAATTACTAATTTGCTAAATTTTATGACAAAAACAAAGAAAAAGGCAATTTTTCACAAAATTTACGGTCTTTTTTTATTTATAGCACAAAAAATATAAAACCCATTAGTGATTAAATACCACCAAAAGAAAGCTCTATTCGTGTGAAAAAAAGGACACAAATTTCATTTGGGTACAGTGTTGCATTATTGAGTAATTGTCATTCAAAATGTGAGAGCACCGAAAGCTGAAAATTGGTCTGGGCAGGAAGGGGGTTTAAGTGCCCTGTAATGAGGTGGTTAAGATGGGATAAATAGGAGATAAAATTACCTAAAAAACCCCCACCAAACCACTCTCAAAAGTACTTACATTCTATGTACCTGAGTTCCCTGTATATTTTTTCCGATTTTTTATTTTTGGTTTCAACACTTATGGTCATTTATGACTATTTTCTTTTGGAATTTCCTTTCTTGGAAATCATCCTTGTTGAGTTCCGGGCCACCCTAACCACCTTAGCTCCCGCCAGTGATACCCCTAGGGGTTCTCTGATTCATGTTGGCACTACTGCATAGATACATAGAATATAAGTACTTTTGAGCGTGGTTTGGGGGGGGGTTCCTAGGTAAATCCCATCTTAATCTCTTTTCCTTGACAGGATCAGACCATATAGATATTCTTTTTATTACTATACTACAGTATTCATTTATCCACGTGCATTCTCCTGAAGAGTGGATGAATCCACAAAATGCATAGAGCTATTATATGCCGTGTTTTTATGCCTAATTATATGTTTTACTTGACTAAATCGTTACTTGTATTATGCGATTTGTATTACTAAGTGGCAATTTGTAATTACTGTATGTATATCTACTGAATTAATTGCATTGGTTATCTATGTCTACTCATGATTACCCTCATATAACATATTACGGATTTTCAATAAATTTACATTTTCTACACCTGTGATCAGTGGCGTAGCGTGGGTTGTCAGCACCCGGGGCAAGGCAAGTAATTTGCGCCCCCCCCCCCTAACCTGCGGACTTTTATCACTCCCCGAGTCCCTTCAAATACAATAGTACTGACCTACCTGATTCCTATACTGACCATTACACACTACACTGACCACTATACTATACTGTCCACTACACTAAGAACTACACTGACCACTACACTACACTGACCACTACACTATGCTGTCCACTACACTAAGAACTACACTGACCACTATACTGTCCACTACACTACACTGACCACTATACTGACCACTACACTGAGAACTACACTGTCCACTACACTATACAATACTGACCACTATACTACACTGACCACTATACTGTCCACTACACTGAGAACTACACTGACCACTACACTAACCACTATACTGTCCACTATACTATACTGACCACTACACTGAGAACTACACTACATTGACCACTATACTGTCTACTACACTACACTGACCACAATACTACACTGACCACTATACTACACTGACCACTATACTACACTGACCACTATACTACACTGTCCACTATACTACACTGTCCACTACACTGTACTGACCCTTATACTACACTGTCCACTACACTATACTGACCACAATACTACACTGACCACAATACTACACTGACCACTACACTGTACTGACCACTACACTGTACTGACCACTACACTAAGAACTACACTGACCACTATACTGTCCACTACACTAACCACTATACTGACCACTACACTGAGAACTACACTGTCCACTACACTATACAATACTGACCACTATACTACACTGACCACTATACTGTCCACTACACTACACTGACCACTATACTGACCACTACACTGAGAACTACACTAACCACTATACTGTCCACTATACTATACTGACCACTACACTGAGAACTACACTACATTGACCACTATACTGTCTACTACACTACACTGACCACTATACTACACTGTTCACTATACTACACTGTCCACTATACTACACTGTCCACTACACTGTACTGACCACTACACTACACTGTCCACTACACTATACTGACCACAGTACTACACTGACCACTATACTACACTGACCACTACACTGTACTGACCACTAGACTGTACTGACCACTACACTGGCCACAATACTACACTGTCCACTACACTGTACTGACCACTATACTACACTGACCACAATACTACACTGACCACAATACTACACTGTCCACTACACTGTACTGACCACTACACTACACTGTCCACTACACTATACTGACCACAATACTACACTGACCACTACACTATACTGACCACAATACTACACTGTCCACAATACTACACTGTACTGACCACTATACTACACTGACCATAATACTACACTGTCCACTACACTGTACTGACCACAATACTACACTGACCACTACACTATACTGACCACAATACTACACTGACCACTACACTGTACTGACCACTACACTGACCACAATACTACACTGTCCACTACACTGTACTGACCACTACACTACACTGTCCACTACACTACACTGTCCACTACACTACACTGACCACTACACTGACCACTACACTGACCACTACACTATACTGACCACTACACTACACTGTCCACTACACTGTCCACTACACTATACTGACCACAATACTACACTGTCCACTACACTGTACTGACCACTATACTACACTGACCACTATACTACACTGACCACTACACTGTACTGACCACTACACTGACCACTATACTACACTGACCACTACACTGTACTGACCACTACACTGACCACAATACTACACTGTCCACTACACTGTACTGACCACTACACTGACCACTACACTGACCACTACACTACACTGACCACTACACTACACTGTCCACTACACTATACTGACCACAATACTACACTGTCCACTACACTGTACTGACCACTACACTACACTGACCACTACACTACACTGACCACTACACTACACTGTCCACTACACTACACTGTCCACTACACTATACTGACCACTACACTATACTGTCCACTACACTATACTGACCACTACACTATACTGTCCACTACACTATACTGTCCACTACACTGTACTGACCACTACACTACACTGACCACAATACTACACTGACCACTACACTGTACTGACCACTACACTATACTGTCCACTACACTACACTGACCACAATACTACACTGACCACTACACTGTACTGACCACTACACTACACTGTCCACTACACTGTACTGACCACAATACTACACTGTCCACACCACTACACTATACTACACTGTCCACTACACTATACTGTCCTGCCTAGTCTTCCTATACTGACACTACATATACGGCGCCTGTCTCTTCTCTCCCCCCGTTTATCTATTTCTTACCTTATTGTGTTGCATCGGTCAGGAGGATGAGAAGACATCTGCCCCGGCGCTCACACTCTCGTCTCCCCTGCGCTCCGGCCGCCATATTCATTTTTCCCGGCGCACTGTGATTGGGCGAATGGGGGTCATGTGCGGAGGCGGGACTTCAGGAGCGACTGTGATCGCGGATAGGCCAGCCCCATGCTGCACATGACCCCCATACGCCCAATCACAGGGCGCAAAACACTAGACATGGCGGCGGAGCGCGGGGGACACAGGAAAAGAAATTAGGAGGAGGCAGCCAGTAGTGACACTACTGGCACGAATTGCGCCCCCCTAAATTTCGCGCCCGGGGCCACGGCACCCCCCGCACCCCCCACGCTACGCCACTGGCTACGCCACTGCCTGTGATATACTGTAATTGTTAAAGAACCAGCTAATTTCATTTTTTATCAGGAAATTATTACATATCAAAGTAAGTTGGGTCAAGCAATATAGCAACTCAAAACATTGGAGTAAATCTGTGAATTCTGTATTTTAGAGTGCTGACTTCAGACACATTAAACGTGATGTTGTAGGAAGCAAGATTTTCAAGCAACACATTCCAAAAAAATCTGAACAGGAACAGTTTTACATACAGGAAAGGACCAAATATATCCTAATCACTACTCTAAAAAGGACAGCTACTGTACAGAAATGTTAATCATTAAATAGATGCCCAATGGTACTGTGAAGTAAAACATTCTGTGTGTCTTGAATAATAAAACTGCTGTTTATTAGGAATTTCAGCATTTTTTCATGGTCATCCATGCAGAAATCCAAAATCATGTCAAGCCTGCATGCAACCATATATTTTTCTATATACAAGTTAATCTGCTATTTACCTGCTCTTATTGCAATTTTGTGGAGAAACTTTTTTAACATCTTGCTGAATTTTACTAATCCTACATCATTTTTGTCAACAGAAAAACTGGCAACATTACTTCATATTCTATCCAACAAGTCATTATTTCCTTGTCAAAAGAAGTTTATTGAGTATACAATGTTATAAAGATACATAAAGTAAGTTTACAAGGATCTATAAAGTAAGCTCATTGTTTTACAGTAGGGTTTATATAGGTAAATATCATGAAATTTCAAATATTAAACATTGGGTTCACGTAAACCTAAATTAAAGATATATATAATTTCCTTAGTTACTTTTGTAGGTATTTAAATGATTTATACCTACTATACATATTGTTTACAAGTAGAGTGTATATAGGTCAAATAAATTCTGATAATGAGCTTTAATCGTAAGGTGGAGAAAAGGAAAGAGAAAGAAGAAAAAGGGTTGAAAGGTAGAGGTATGGTCCACAAGGTTGTCCCGCTCGTCAGTTTATTATTCTTTTTAGTTCTCTTTGAAGCCTTAGAATGGGTGTCTCTGTAAGTCATTTAATCTGTTACCATGGCAACAGGACAGAGTCATTGAAGTTTGACAGGAACTGTTGTTTTATCCAAGGATGCCAAAGTTTTTCAAATTTTGGAATTTGATTTTGATCGATGGCTACCATCTTAGCATGGGACATTGTATTATTCATTCTGTGAATTGTTTCTGCTAGTACCAATGTAGGAGATTTCCATGCCTTGGCCACTGTTTGTTTTGCAGCCGTTATTAGTTGGATCATAAGTTTGAATTGAGAGAGTGTTAACCATTCCGGTTTTAGATTAAGTAAAGTTAAATATGGATCTGGTTGTATTATTTTTTTAAATATTTTAGATGCAATCACGAAGACTTCCTTCCAGAAGGTTTGGATTACTGGGCACATCCACCATATGTGTAAATATGTGCCTATTTCTGGGCATCCTCGAAAACAAAGAGCTGAGGTATTAGGTGAATATTTTGCCACTCTAGCGGGTACAAGGTACCAGCGAGTTAGGACTTTATAATTTGTCTCCAGTGCTAAGATATTGGGTGAAGATGACTTAGATGTGAGCCATATGTTAGACCAGTCCGTGTCTTCTAAAGTTCGTCCCAGGTCCTCCTCCCACCTCTGAACGTAAGAGGGTCTATTAAGATTTGCTACTCCATATAATTGATTATAAAGTGATGAAATTGTACCTTTAGCAAATGGATCTTTTGTACAGATTGATTCAAAAATGGATAATTGGGATAATGGTGTATCCTCCTTTAGGAATGGTGTATAGAAATTTTTGATTTGGAGATATCTAAATATTTCAGAGTTTGGTAGATCATATTTTTCTCTAAGCGATGGGAATGAAAGGAATGATTTAGATGCTATGAAGTCATTTAGTGTCTGAATGCCTGATGTTGTCCAAGCTTTAAAAGAATTTGGGTAGATCCATGCCGGATAAAAGGCCAGATTTCTGATAAAAGAAAGGAGAGGATTGTGTGGAGATTGTAACTGATATTTGGTTTTTAGTTTATCCCAGAGAGATAAGAAGTGTTTAGTTATGGGATTATGAATTTTAAAGCGGTCTTTAGGATCAAGCCATAATAAATTTGATATTAATAGAGGGTCATTTTCTGAAGCCTCTATAAATACCCATAATGGGATTTCCTGTTTTGCATGGTATTTGGACAGACTGGCCAAATGTGCTGCTCTGTAGTAGTTAGTAAAATTAGGGTATCCCAGGCCTCCTTTATTTTTGGGAAGATGTAGTGTGTGTATAGGTATACGTGGTTTAGAAGAGCCCCATATAAATGAAGTTGCTCTTTTTTGTACTATTCTCAAAAAATAGGAAGGAATTGGAATAGGGAGGACTCTGAATAGATAAAGCAATTTGGGTAGAATAGTCATTTTGATTGCATTAATCTTCCCTATCCAGGATAAAGGAAGTTGCGACCATTGTTTTATTAGATTTGTGATCTGTCTTAATACAGGAGGATAATTGGTTGAGAATAAGTCAGAATGAGATGCTGTTAAATGAATTCCAAGATATGGGATTGATTTTTCTGCCCATGTGAATGGGAGTGCAGCCCTAGCAGGGATCAATTCCATGTTTGTGAGTGAAATATTAAACACTAGGCATTTCTTAGGATTAATCATAAGGCCGGATAGGGCTGCAAATCCATCAAGAGCTGGTATTAAGTTAGGACCAGAGACCTGTGGTGATGATAGAAAAAGTAATATATCGTCTGCAAATATACATAATTTGTGTGTAATACCTCCTACTTCAATGCCAGTTATAGTTTGGTTTGTTCTGATGTATTGGGCCATGGGTTCGAGTATAAGGGCAAATAATAAGGGAGATAATGGGCAACCCTGTCGGGTACCTCTTTCGATATTAAAGGCTTCAGATTTGTATCCAGCATATTTAAATAGGCTTTGGGTTTATTATATAATGCTTTGATCCATGTTAAAAAGTGGGGTCCAAAACCCCATTTTTGTAATGAATATTGCATATATTGCCAGGATACTGTGTCAAATGCCCTCTTAATATCGAGAGATAGAAAACATAAAGGGATTTTCCGTTTTTTAGCAATATGTGCCAATAACACTGCCCTGCGTATATTATCGCCTGCCTGTCTATTTGGCATGAAGCCTACTTGATCTCTATGTATTAATTTTCCTATAATGCTATTGAGCGTTTTGCTATTATTTTTGCTAATAATTTAATATCGAGGTTTAACAGAGAGATAGGCCGATAATTCACACAGGAAGTATCATCAGAAAGGGGTTTTGGGATCATACAAACAATTGCCATTAGTGTTTCTTGCCGAAAAGAATGTCCATCTAGAAGTTTGTTAAAATTTTCAGTGAGAATGGGAGAGAGTATTTCTGAGAATGTTTTATAGTATAAAGCCGAGTAGCCGTCTGGGCCTGGTCTTTTGTTAAGTTTTAGGTCTTTTATGGCGTTAGCAACTTCATCTATAGTTATAGGCTCATCCAAACTGCTTTTTTGATTCTGAGATAACTCAGGTAAGGTTATTTTTGAGAAGAAGGATTCAGCCTCTGTAGGATTAAATTCACTGTTTGTCTTGTATAAAGTTGCGAGATGTGAGTGAAATTTATGGACTATTTTAACTGGATTACAAGTGTAAACATTTTTTGATAATTTCAAACGTATTGGTTTGAAAGATTTGTTAGTTGAATTTAATGCCCGAGCCAAATATGTACCTGGTTTGTTTGTATTCATGTAGAAATTGTGATTGGAGCGTTTGAGGGATTTATCAACTGACTCAGTGAGAAATAGATCGTATTCCAATCTAGATTTTTCCAGATGAGATTTTGTACTCTGAGATGGATTATCTTGAAATGATATGTAGGCTGCATTAAAATTGAGTTCTAGTTTTTTTGCTAGATTTTTGCGTTCCCGTTTAAATAGTGCCATTTGTCTTTGTATTGTACCACGCAAGACAGGCTTATGAGCTTCCCACAGTGTTATTGGGGAGATGTCTGTTGTATTATTAATTGATATGTATTCCTTTAAAGCTTGTTCAATGGCCATCTGATGTAGTGGGTGTTTGAGCATTATGTCCGGTAAGTACCACGTTGGGTCATGTGCTTTTGGTATGGCTGAGGCTATAGTAGTGTATACTGCATTATGGTCAGACCACGGAATCGGAATTATATCTGATGCAATAATTTCTGGTATCATTCCTATTGTTAGAAAAATATGATCTATTCTGGTGAAGGTTTGATGAGGGTGCGAGAAATAAGTGAATTTCTTTTTCATTGGGTTACTTTCTCTCCATGAATCTACCAGATTGTATTTGGAAAGAAGTTGAGAAAAAGGTAATCTAGAGGTTATTTTGGATGGTGTAAAAGGTGATTTATCTAGAAATGGGAGGAGGACCTGGTTCGAATCCCCACACATTATTACTGTTCCTATTTTGTGTGTATTAATCACTTGTAATATATGTGAGAGGAATGGTGTAGGTTGTTTGTTAGGAGCGTAGTAGGAAATCACCGTGATTGCTGTATTCATTATATAACCCATGAGTATCAAGTATCTACCTTCTGGGTCTTTAATTTCTGATGATAAGGTGAATGGTGTGGATCGGTGAAATGCAATTAGAGTTCCCCTTTGCTTGGTACAGGCAGAAGCCGTGTAAATTTGTTGATAAAAAGGAGAAATATATTTTGGAGTAGAATCTTTGGTGAAGTGTGTTTCTTGGAGGCATACTATGTGAGCCTTCTTGTTATGGAAAGTACGGAAGGCTTTGGTCCTTTTTTGAGGGACATTTATTCCCTGAACATTCAGGGAAAGTATATTCAGTGGTGCCATGGCAATAGATCAAATAGTTTTGACTTACTTTTTGTTATGCAGAGCTGACTGCGCAGATCAACCTGTGTGGACTGAAGAGATGAATAGATAGAAAAGAAACCAGTGAATTCTGGAGTAAAGAGTAAACAAAAAACATATGAGATTAGATGATACATTGTATAAATAATTTTTTGCAAGTAATCACAATTTACCCGTGAAAGAGAATAAATATCTCTCTCAGGGGAATAAGTGCCTTCGTCACACTCCCACATAATATGGTTGGGAGAATGAGGAGGGCTAATGGGGGTACACGGATCTTCCGCTTACAGGAGAGAAGTGCTATGTCAAAAGACATCAAAATGATGTTTCATTAATTGGAGTGCAGAATATAGTTTTTGTTGAAATTATTTATTCCAGGGTGGTTGTATATGGTTAGTCTTGCCCTAGGCTAAATAATTCAGTTAGAAAGGTACTGTTAATAACTTTGGTATTGATGAAGATAGTTTGAATTATTTTGGGATTTTAACCCTTTTAGAGTAAACAATTACATATTTTATTCATATGTAACTGTTTAGATATGTTAACTCATAAAATTGAGGTTGTATTGCTTCAGATTAGAATAAACAAAAACATAATTCTAGGAACTAGTTAGGTAATAATATATTTGTTTTAAGAAAAGAAAGAAAAAGCTTCCATTACTTCTGGATTATTGAACATATTTGTCCTAAAAAGTAATAAATCTATTGTTATTACCTGATAATATATAACTGAACAAGAATTTCCTTATTTCACTTATATATTCTAAGGCTATATGAATCAGAAGTAATAAGAAATATAACTGGAATGTAACATGATCCCACACAGTGTGTGACTATCAGAATGCAGTTACATTCAGTTATAAATATAGGTTTTTTATAGAGAACCATCTCTTAGTATAATAAATGAAGAGATATCAGGAATTAGGATGTCAGTCCATTGAATCTTCTTGGTCCATGGATGATGTGGCATAACGGCCTCTTTTGTGAGAATGATGATTCCCATTTTGTTCTGAAATTTTCTGGGTGCTGCCTGAAGGTGAAGATGATGTCATTCTTCTGCGTGTGGGAGTGTTGCTGCTTGTGGGTTCTGTCAGATTTAATTTTAAAAGGGTTTGTTGTAGTTCATCTGCTGATCTGCTTCTGTAAATTGTACCTTGGTAGTTAAATCTGACTGAAAAGGGGAAGCCCCATTGATACATAATGTTGTGGCGTTGCAGTTCCATTAGTTGGGGTTTCATGGATCGTCTTTTAGTAATAGTAAGTTGGGATAGATCAGCAAAAATTTGATAATTGTGTCCTTGAAAATTAAGTTCCTTTTTTTCTCTTGCAGCAATTAGTATTTGTTCTTTCGTTCTGTAATAATGAAATTTTGTGATTATATCACGTGGGGGTCCATCTTTCTTTTTGGCTGTGAGGGCTCTGTGTACTCTGTCCAGTTCTAAACGTTCAATAGGGATATCTGGCTTTAGTTCTTGTAATAGAGCAGTAATAGTAGATTGCAGGTCTGTCACAGTTTCAGGTATTCCCCTTATGCGCAAGTTTGAACGTCTGGCTCTATTTTCGTAATCTTCGAGCTTAGTTTGAAGTATTAAATTCTCTTTTTTTAATTGTTCCAATTCTGTTATATTTTCTTGGGTTGTAATTTTAATTTCATCCATTTTTATTTCTAAGGCTGCGGTGCGGGTCTGTCACAGTTTCAGGTATTCCCCTTATGCGCAAGTTTGAACGTCTGGCTCTATTTTCGTAATCTTCGAGCTTAGTTTGAAGTATTAAATTCTCTTTTTTTAATTGTTCCAATTCTGTTATATTTTCTTGGGTTGTAATTTTAATTTCATCCATTTTTATTTCTAAGGCTGCGGTGCGGTTTCCCAGCTCTCTTATTTCTTTGGTTAGGCTTTTTGTTATTTGGTCTGAGGTTTGTTTTAAAGCCTTATGAAGCATCTTTTCAAATTGTAATAATATTACTGGGGATACTGAGGAGGCTTGTGGAGAAGTTTGTGAGAGGATTTGTTCTGTATCTGACTCAAATGGAGAGTCTTGCTGTGACATTTTCTGTCTGTGAGAGCGCCCTGATGCTGTATCTTGTGAGGTGACTGGAGCTGCTTCAGCTGCAGTGAGTGCCTGTGAGCTCTTTGTGAGGTGATTTTTATTTCTGCCACGGTTTCCTCCCAGTACCATATTTCCTGCCCAAACTTTCACAGCTTGTTCCCTGGGGCAAAAAGGTTCAAATGGATACCTTTTGAGCCTACAGGCTCCGCTTTGTCCTTCTCTTCTCTCCTCAGCGGTGTGGAGCTCTAACAATGCATGTCTGCTCCGCTAGGCTCCGCCTCCTGCCCCCACAAGTCATTATTTCAATGATTACAAGAAATAGCCCTCATAGAACAAAATCTTTTTTCCATTTGAATATGTTCCTTATATAACACTGCTTTGTTTTGTATCCTTTTCATTACTTTACTTATGCACATACTTCCTCCTTTAGTCATCCTCATCTTTTGAACCAGGCTATTATGAAGAACAGTGTGAAATGCTTTTACATAATTAAAATGTATTACGTCAAGAGTATTTCTATTTACTCATTGGCAATCATCAGGTCATGCCTATTGAAGTCTTTTGGACAAATGCATTGGATTATGTGGTGATGCCTTTACCGACATTTATGTTTTTAATGTTCATTGTCCATTATCCTGATACTGCTGCCAAGATTTGGATGTGGCTTTAGACCCTGAAAGAAGTCCATGGAGTCGATGAGAAACAATTGCTGAAAAAGAAAGGAGGGGAAGCAGTACACAAAGGAAAAAGATCCTTACAAGGGTTTATGATAAGGAATTAGAACAAGTGCTTAATGACAAGCATATTTGTGTATATGGTCAGTGCTGGTTAGTGGATGTCAAATTATCTTTGCCTATTGCAGAAAAGAGAAGGTTGACCAGGTTAATGATATCATCAGCATCCCCATCCCTTTGTTACGTGCGACTGTGGGAGAGGAATTTCATAACCACAGTTGACTGGGACATCAGCCTGCTATCATGTGACAGTTTCCCATGAGTTTGGGACAAACTCAGCTTACTAGTAGCTCTATTAAGTATTATTAATTATTTGCTGTGAATCAGTAAATTACAATGTAGTTAAGCAATGACCATCCATTTGCTTATGTACAAGTTTCCTTCAACTCTCTATATAAACACTATTATGCTAAATAGACATTGCCCATGAGCTTATGTTAACTTGCTGGCATTTGATTATCCGCTACTGTATATAACTGTATATATTATGGTATATATATTCTGTTTCAGTGGTTTTATTGAAAAGGCTTTGAACAAAAGACCAAAGCAAATATAAGATTGTCAGTTCAGTGGTGCAGTCACAAGTAGTACAATAAAGGTGGAAAAAGCGAAAACCATAGTAAAATTTTGACAATATGCCTACGAGAACCCTCAACAGAACATGACCAAGGTAATAGATAGGGCACAACCTGTGCACAAATGTCATCTATCATCAAGAGTATAGAAATCACCCTCATCTCAATCCCCTATTTGGGCGTCAACCTTGCAGCTAGCGTTGACTGACTTTATAATGTCAATTATCCCTCATGTATAAAAAAACTGAGTGCAGACCTCACTAGTTGGGCGCTGGGGGGAACTGTCCTGGTTGGACAGGGTGAACTCTGTCCAAATGACCCTTCTACCTAGGATCTTATACTTATTTTGTTCCCTTTCTATTCTGATCCTGAAATCACATCTGCAAAAGTTTCAGTCCCAGGTAATACATTTTATCTGGGGTGGCAAAGGCTTTTGATGCCCTAAAAGTGTGCTATTTAGAGCACGTGCTCAAGGAGGTCTAAGCTTGCCTGTTCTCTGGAGGTACTGTATTGTCAGGCAGCTCAATTGGCACAGTTTTCTGTCATATACTCTCAGGGATGAAAACCAGACTGGATTGAAATGGAGAGACAAGCAGTCCCGTTGCATACTATAGATTTCCTAGCTTGGGTCCCCCCTAAAATAAGACCCCCTATCATGGCTTCTACTCTATCGCACTCGATGGCCCTTTGTGACACTTTATACAAATCCCCTTATCTGATTTCTGATTTACACCCTTTAGTGCACCTCTTGCACAACCCTAGGTTCCCCCATAGCCAGGATATTCAGGCATTTCAGTGGTGGACGAATAAGGGGCTTTTCAGGATCGGTCATTTTTTATCCTCTATGGGACCCCTTACAGCAAACCACTGCATCAGTAAACTGAACATGCCCCCATCTGAAAGATTATGGCTGCACCAAATTCAGCATTTTATTTCCATTCTATGGGCCTCGAAACCCGACCCACCGAGAATTACTACATACCTAAAGTGGTGCTCTGGGTTCATGGATCAGAGGGGAGGAATATCTATGATCTATGCCTCACTGGCAGAGAACCCTGATAAACCTTTTTAATCATTGAGCTGGGAACAGGACATCAAGGTTGGTTGGGAGGCTGACACATGGTTCTCATAATTCCAGAAGTCTTTTAAGGGTATAGTAAATGTCTCCCTCATAGAGGCAAGTGTCAAACTATTTACACATTGGAATCGTGTACCCTCCCGCCTGGCCAAGATGTTGCCAGGCATGTACCCGCTATGTTATAGAGGATATGGGCTCATGGGATCCTTTTTTCACACATGGTGGGAATGTCCTCATATTCGGGGCTTTTGGAACAGGATCTTTTGTTTGCTGGGTAAAGTAATGGGTCTGGCTGTGCCAAAAACACCTGAGATCGCTTTATTGAATAGTACACCGATCGGATGTCCCGGGTCCCTCCAGAAATGCATTCATTTTATACTGCTGGGCGCCAAGATCATGGTAGCCCGAGTCTGGAAACAGCCTACCACGTCCTTTGCCACAGCTAAGTGTAAAATATCCTGGATAATGTATCGGGGTGGGGCGAGTGCGAAAATACCATCCCTTCTATAGAGGCACCATCCCGTAAATATATGCAAATGTGTTCCTAAAAAGGTATATGGAACTGAATGGGACTTTAATCGTGCCTCTAAGAAGTATAAATAGATGAAAACAATTAATGAGAAAATACATAATTTTATTTTATTCAGTATAAAAACAGTTAATAATACCTTACAGTTGATACAGTTGAAATGGACTCAGGGTGTGCAAATCCCCAATTTCAACAGAGTTATGGCCTACGTGTTTTGCGTATGAGGCCGCTTCGACCAGAGCAGCCAGTCACAGTGTCCCCAATCACTACCACACTATTCCCAGAGTCACCATAAGGCCTCCTTCATGTGTTCGGATTGCTCTTCAGAGAGTATTTACCATGACTGCAAAGCAAAGACTTTTCAGCTGAGACATGTGTACACCCTTGGTTGCTGCCTCTGCACCTAAAGGGAGGAGCAGTTGGGGGTGGCAAAAATGTGACTCAACTGTGAGGTATTACTGTTCCCCAACCTCAAGTGTGATCAAGCCCTAGTAGTGCAGCCAGTCACAGTGTCCTTAATCACCATTGCACTAGTCCCAGTGTCACCATAAGGCTCTGCAGAGCAACCCATGTTTAGATGGCTCTTCAGAGAGCATTTGACAGGCAGTGAGGAGACATTGTGTTGTCTCCTAACTGCCTGCTTTAACCTCTTGGACCCTACACAAGCACCCCTATTCACTTAAATGGGTCGCAATCATCTGGCCCTATGCCCACTGAAAGTGACAGGGGAAATGTTTCCTGCTACAGCTGTGAAGCAAAGCATCACAGTTATGGCATGTATACAACCTTGGTCATTGCCTCTGCAGCTAAAAGGAGGAGCAGTTGGAGGTGGCAAAATGTGGCTCAATCATGACATTTTACCACTTCCAACCTCATGTGTGAACAAGCCCTAACAGTGCAGCAAGGCACAGTGTCCCAATTCACCTCCACACCAGTCAGAGAGCATTTGACAGGTGGTGAGGAGGCATTATATCATCTCCTCACTACCTGCTTTAACACCTTGGACCTCACTCAAGAACCCTCATTGACTTGACTTTACTTTGACTATGCTCACAGAAAGTGACAGGGTATATAATTTCTGCCATGGCTGCAAAGCATTACAGCCACAGCTTGTCCCCCCCCCAGCTGCTGCATCTGCAGCTAAAGGGTGTAGTAGTTGGTGGTAAAACAGCAGCCCAACCATGAAGTTTTACTACTCCCCAACCTCACATGGGAATGAGCACTAATGGTGCAGCCAGTCACAGTGTCCAAAAATGTGATAGGTAGTTAAGATAGTAGATGCATAATTTATGCCACCAGAAATTCTGAAGATGCTCATTGGATTTTGAGCCTCTATGTTTCCAGGCTGTGATAAAGTCTCACATAAGTGGAATACTTTGGAAAAATACCAGAATGTGTTTTGTGGTCTAGTTCTAAGTATGCCTATGTCATGTGTTAGAAATTTCTCATTATTTGACAGCTTTGTGTAAAAAAAAAAAGGTTTTCATTTTTGTTCTGCATTTTCCAGAAGCTTGTGGCAAAAAAAAGAAGACTTCATAGAACTGACCATGCCTCTTAGAAAATACCTTGGGGTGTTTGATTTCCAAAATGTGGTCATTTTGTGGGTATTATCACTGCCCTGGTGCTTCAGGAAAAATGTCATGGATAGTAAGGAAATTAGATATAATTTATGCCCTTAGAACGACTGAAGGTGCTCTTTGGATTTTGGGACTCTCTATGTGGCTAGACTGTGAAAAAGTCTTACATATGTAGTGATGTCATACTTGGGGGGTAATAGAATGTGTTTTGGGGTGTAATATATGTTCAATTTCATTCTGCATTTCCAAAAAAGCGTGGTAAAAAAATGACATTTTCAAAAGACTCACTATGCCTTTCAGAAAATATTTGCGAGTGTTTTCTTTCCAAAACAGGCTCATTGTGTGGGTGTTTCTGCTGTCCTGGCTCTTCAGCAACCCAAGAGATGTGATAGGTATGTAGGAAAATGGTTGTTCATCTAAGCTGTGAATATGTCTCATACATAAGAAGCATAGCGTGTTTTGAGATGCAATTGCTGTGTGTGAGAAGTTAGCTGTTAAAATTACAACTTTGTGAAAAAGATATATGGTGGCGAGTAACCCTTGACGCCTGGCTAGTAGCTCAGGACGTGAAATTTTGAGCCCTGAGGAACCCATCCAGGTAAACGGCCGGCCCTGCACAGCCGCATAATGCAGAGCCATTGAATATATAGCAAAGGATGTGGCGCTAACTAAAATAACATCAAAATAACATCAAAAATCCATTTGGTGCAAAAAATGATTCAAACAATATGCAAATCCAATGTAGCTAAACGTTCATCAAAAGTGTCAATTAATATTAAAATGTGCAAAAAAATAAGTGCATAAAAATATTATATTTTCAGCAAAAAATTCATATATAAACCACCCATATATAAAATTCATATATAAAGTGCAAAAAAATGTGCAAATTAGTCTCTTTGAAAGTGCAGAGAAAAAAAAACTGTGCAAAATATGCTATCAAAGCAGTAAGAGTAAAGTGTCCCAGTGCAAGAAAAAAAACTCTGGGTAGTGGGATCCCACTTGTGAAAGGTGGAAGGAAATGGGATCACACTACCCAGACAAGCGAAGCCCTCCAGCAGCATGCTGTCACTGCTGCCGGGGGCCTCCCCCTTCACCCGGTCTTTCTTCTGGGTTTTCGTGCTCCTGCTCCAGGCCTTGATGGCATCACTCTTGAGCAAGTGCACAGGATGCTGTTTTTGTGCAGGTTTGCAAAATTAAAGTGGGCTGATCTGGATGAAGTCCAGGGCAAAATTTTTGTCCCAGTCCAGCCCTGCTACTACCTATTGTGGTGCACCTGTGGGCTCCCTCTCTGTGCTGCCTGTGTCTATGGACACAGACAGTGCTGCTTGTCCATGCTCCTTGCTCCCTCGTAACAGGATTTGTCTGACAGCAATGGAAGCCACTTATCCTGCTGCCTCAGCAAATCATGTGAGAGTGATGAGAAAAAGGAGAGAGCTGCTACAAAAGGGCACAGAGCTGGATGGATACAGGACTCAGGTAAGTAAACAAGGGAATGAGGGGGCAATACACGTCCTGAGACATGTTTTACCTTAAAAGAGAAGTAAAGGATTTTTTTTTCAGTTTTATACTTAGGTGGATGCAGCATTTGTCTGATGCTACATTTGTCCCCCGGCACCTCTGCACTAATAACCAAACGATCGAATACTGCAAATTGCTCAATTTTCACAATTTGCACAAAAATGTGTGTATGTGTCAGAAACCATGAAATCAGATCGAGACAGAAGTACAGTTAAATCACACTTGTTTAATAATAAAAGTAAAAACAAACAAACATAGTCAAAACATAACCAAAGTTCAGTAACCAGAATGGATAGTCAGCCAAGCCAGTAGTCAGGGATCAATATAGTCGAACAGCAAGCAGGATCTGGAGTCAGAAGGGATGACAGCAAATCAAGTCTTTAAACAGGAACACAGGAGATAGGCTCTGTGATGTTGACCAAGGTGAAGGCAGAGATCCTTTGGGCTGGATGGCTTAAGTAGGCAGGACTGACGAGCAGGATATCATCAACAGCTGAGTAACTGTGGAGAGATAGGAGCTGGCAATTAGCCGACAGGTGAGCAACCAGCTCTGAGAAGGAAGGGCTGAGCACAGCCCTGACAGTATGCATAGCTCCCAACTGTCCCCAATATTGAGGGACTGTTCCTGATTTGGAACTCTGTCCCTCTATCTATTGGAACTTTGTCCCTCATTTTGGTCTGATCTATATAGTTGTATAAAAAATATGCTATTTATCTTTCAAAAAGTGTTTTACAGTGCTAAACCTTTCATCCAGTTTCTAAAACACTGCATTTGTAAATGTCAAAACCCAGTATAAAGGAAAAGTAGTGGTAATAAAAGCATTTGTGGATTTAACTAATCTTTTTTTGTATAATTCCCCTTTAAGATGGAGTGGCTGGGGTGTGTCTTATAGCTTCATACTTTTGCTAATGTCCCTTGTCCCCATCTCAAGAAACAGGGAGGTATAGTGTATGGGGGGGATGTTTGTATAAATTTTATTTTTTAAACTTTTGTTAACTGAAATGCTATAATTAGGTGGCAAATGCCCCTGATGACAGGTCTGCTCTTCGGTCCCCTGATGTGTCCCTTTTTGTACTGGAGAAAGAAAGTGAGAGACAGCATCCTCAAGTTTATTCCCACCCAGCACTGACTTTATAAACACTTCCAATTCAATTTTATCATGCAGGGGATCCATAAACATTAGAGCAATGTTTACCAATCTACCCATTCTCCAATGCCGCCACAGCAGCTCGACAGAAATAGGAACAAAACAGCAGGATCACATTAATTTATAACATTTTCTATGTTCCCCCATGCCACTGCTGTTTTGTTTCTATCCATGAAGAACGACTGTAGTCACAAAGCTGTAAATTGTATGAACTGATGTCAGCAGCTTTCTAGCCACTGATCACATTCATTCATAATTACAGAGAGCCCAGGGCACTAAATGGCCTTTAGGTTTTTGGTTGCCCACAGTCCCTCACAATTCCTTGGATGAAAGGATTTCTGAGCTGGCCAGCTGTAAGTTGTTCTGTTCCAACATAACCTTTATATACATGGCAGTAAAAGGGTTAAGAATATGTAAAACATTATACAACAACAAGATATTGGGACTTTATAGGTGCTGAAACCTCCTCCTAAAATGATGAATCTTATAACGTGATTTAAAAAAAATATTTTATTATAAATTGTTAAAATGATGTCTATATCACATAATAGACATATTGAAAGTGCAAAAGTTATGCAGCATGACTCTAATTAAACAGGACTTCTCCCTCTCCAAAGTATAGTAATTCCTCTATAAACAATTGTATATGCAGTCATGGATGGCCATGGCAAACAAAGTTTCACATATATGAGGAACTGCACAATCCAATGCGTTTTGCCTTGTCAGCTTCTTCATTGGTTTTCCTTTGGAGGGGAATGAATGTAGTAGAGTTGCTGTAAAAGAAACAAATAAATACAAATATACATTCACAAAAAGTCCTAATTTCATAATCAATTGATATCACAAGGATTATTTATACAATAATTGAAAAACTTACATCTGGTATATATTCACTTTGGGAGGCCCCTCTAAGGGCAATACATATTCCCGCCAGAGCACTATAATGTGGACTGGGCATCTGTATGTGTCAGGCGGACCTTGGGTAGAATAGAAGGGCCTATCTCAAAAACCAATAAAGTATCAGATCTGAAATAGCATAGGAGAAACAATATTCATTTAATATGTAAAACATTAATTTCCACCCATTGGGCACAGGTGTAATAATAATAATAATAATAATAATAATAGTACACTGTAGACACAACTGTACATAAGTATGGTGGAACTAGCTCAATTAAAAGAAAGTCTGACTTATAGGTTAGTGAGTCTGAATCGTTTCATACAAGTAACATTGAATAGCAGAATATGGGGTTGAGTTACAGAAGAAAAATATGCTGTTTGCTTTGCAAGGGAATTTTTACTCTGCAATGGAATCTTCCCTCAGCTTAGTAAATGTGCAATTCACATTGCATACAATAACCAATTATTATTATCATTCAGGATTTATATATCGTCAGTTTGTGAAGCACTATACAAAGTGAGGGCAGACAGTACAGTTACAATGCAATACAAGAGGAACCAGAGGGCCCTTCTCATTTGTGCTTACAATATAAAAGGAAGGGTTACGTGATACAAAAAAAAGGTAAAAACTGTGGGGGAAGAGCTGATGGAGAAAAATAATGTATTTGTTAGGTGAAGGGGGGAGGGCTTCGCTAAAGAGATGGGTTTTTAGGAATTGCTTAACGGTGGAGCAGGAGATAGTTAGACCGATTTGTGGTAAGGTGTTCTAGAGGATGGGAGAGGCTCTGAAGAAGTCCTGGAAGTGAGCATGGGAGGAGGTGATGAGGGAGCTAGAGAGCAGGGGGTCTTGGGAGAAGCAAAGAAAACTGGTTGGTATTTTGAGACAAGGTTAGTGATTTAGCTGGGGGCACAGTTGTGAAAGGCTTTGTAAGCTGCTGTTAGTATTTTGAACTTTATTTATTTGGTGAGTGAAAGCCAGGGGAGGGATTGGCAGGGAGTGGTAGGAGAACCTGGTGGTAAAGTGGATGAGTCTGGCAGTAGCATTCATGATTGGCTGAAGGGGTGATAGCTTATGTAAAGGTAATCCAATGGGGATGTAAAGTGATTCTAAAGTAATATTTTTAAAAATAACAAACATGTTATTATTACCTGCTTTCAGCCCTATTCTTCTTTATGGGTCCCCTGCTGGTGATCCTGGCTCCTCTGCCCTGCCAAGTGCCCCCAATAGCAAGCATCTTGCTATGTGGGCACTCAAGCAGGCTCACTTCTGAGTCATACTGTGTGTCCATTCACACAAAGTGTGGCTCAGCCCTGCCCCCACTCTCTCCTCATTGGCTCACTGACTGATTGACAGCAGCAGCTACTGCTGTGTTAGCCAATGAGGAGAGAGAGTCCCAGGAGAGCTGTTGCTCTCATGCACATTGCTGCATTGAGATGGGGTTCAGTATAAGAGGAGGCTGGGGGGGGGGGGGTTAAAAAACCCTGAGCCTTTAGAACCACTTAAACATGAGAGATAACCAGGGAATTCATAAAAAAAACTGTGTGCCATTGGTTAAGAAGGGGCATGTTTTAGAGATGTTGTGGAGTTTTAGGAGGCAAGATTTTTACAATGATTGTATATGAGGCCGAAAGGAGAGTTCAGAGTCCAGGATTACACCTAACGCCCTTGCATGTGGGAACAGACTGAAAGTTGTGCCATCACTCACAACAGAGATGTTAGAAGTAGGGGCATGAGAATAAGGAAGTATTATGACCTCAGTCTTGGATAGCTTGAGTTTGAGGAAGTGGTGTGACATCCATAATTATAAGTATTAGTAAATTAGTGATGCATGAGGATACTGATGGGGTGAGCTGAGGGGTAGAAAAATAGATGTGGGAGTCGTCAGCATATAAATGGTATTGAAAGTCATGGGAAGCTATCAGCTGACCTAGGGAAGAGATGTAGATCAAGAATAAGAGAGGTCCAAGGACAGAGCCTTGGGGAACCCCAACAGAAAAAGGAAGAGAAGGGGCGGAGGTAGAGTTGTAAGTGACATTGAAGGTGTGGTAAGATCGGTAAGATGAGAACCAGCAAAGATTACAGTTATGGAGACTAAGAGAGTGGAGTTTGAGGAGAAGGGGATGGTCAACTGTATTAAAGGCAGGAGAGAGGTCAAAGAGTACAAGTATTGAATAGTGACCATTAGGGATGGGCTTTATGTTCGACTAGAACATTGGCTGTTCGCCCGTTCGCCGAACAGCGAACAATTTTGGGTGTTCGCGGCAATTTCGAAAGCCGCGGAACACCCTTTAAAAGTCTATGGGAGAAATCAAAAGTGCTAATTTTAAAGGTTAATATGCAAGTTATTGTCATAAAAAGTGTTTGGGGACCTGGGTCCTGCCCCAGGGGACATGTATCAATGTAAAAAAAAGTTTTAAAAAACTGAAATTTTTTCGGGAGCAGTGATTTTATTAATGCTTAAAGTGAAACAATAAAAGTGTAATATTCCTTTAAATTTCATACTGGGGGGTGTCTATAGTATGCCTGTAAAGTGGCGCATGTTTCCCGTATTTAGAACAGTCTGACAGCAAAAAGACATTTCTAAAAGGAAAAAAAGTCATTTAAAACTACTTGCGGCTATAATGAATTGTCGGTCCGGCAATACATATAAGAGTTCATTGATAAAAATGGCATGGATTCCTCCACAGGGGAACCCCGAACCAAAAAAAAAAAAAAAAAAAAAGCGTGAGGTTCCCCCTAAATTCCATACCAGGCCCTTCAGGTCTGGTGTGGATTTTAAGGGGAACCCCATGCCAAAATAAAAAAAAAAAAAAAAAAAAAAATGGCGTGGGGTCCCCCCAAAAATCCATACCAGACCCTTATCTGAGCATGCAACCTGGCAGGCTGCAGGAAAAGAGGGGGCGAGAGAGCACCCCCCTCCTGAACCGTACCAGGCCACATACCCTCAACATTGGGAGGGTGCTTTGGGGTAGCCCCCCAAAGCACCTTGTCCCCATGTTGATGGGGAGAAGGGCCTCATTCCCACAACCCTTGCCCGATGGTTTAACAAGGGGACCCCCAGTTCCCGTCCCCCCTGTTTGAAATGGTAACAGGTACATTGTACCCGTACCATTTCACAAAAAAAAGTGAAAATGGTAAAAATAAAAAAAAACACACCTTTGGAGAAGTCCTTTATTAAAAATTAAAAAATAAAAACTGTCCCACGTAGTCCATTCACTTCCGCCAACGGACTGAAAAAAAAATAAAGAAGATCTGCCTCCATGGGAGGCACACACCATATGACGTGTCCTCGCAGGTGACAGCTCTTTTAAAACTGTGGGCAGGGCCACACAGTGTCATCGCCTGGTGACCCCTGCCCCCCTGACGCACAGGGACTTCCCTGTGACCCTGCCCCCCTCTGATGCATGGGGACATCCCTATGGCTTCCCACGTAGCATCAGAGGGGGGCAGGGCCACCCGGTCTGCCCCCTTCTGATGCCAGGGGACATCTCTATGACTTTCCTGTAGCATCAGAGGGGGCGAACCGGGTGGCCCCGCCCACTCTGACGCTACAGGGGAAGCCATAGGGATGTCACCACGAATCAAAGGGGCGGGGTCACCCGGCAACGACACCGTGTGGCCTCGCCCACAGTTTTAAAAGAGCTGTCACCTGTGAGGATGTGTCATATGGCGTGTGCCTCCCATGGAGGCAGATCTTTATTTTTTTCGGCCCATCGGCGTGGGGGGTTGTGGGCCCTTCTCCCCATCAACATGGGAACAAGGTGCTTTGGGGGGCTACCCCAAAGCACCCTCCCAGTGTTGAGGGCATGTGACCTGGTATGGTTCAGGGGGGTGCTCTCTCGTCCCCCCCTCTTTTCCTGCGACCTGCCAGGTTGTGTGCCCAGATAAGGGTCTGGTATGGATTTTTGGGGGGACCCCACGCCATTTTTAAAAAAATGTTGGCACGAGGTTCCCCTTAATATACATACCAGACCTGAAGGGCCTGGTATGGAATTTAGGGGGACCCCCACACATTTTTAAAAAAAATTTTGGTTCCGTGTGGGGGAAACCCATGCCGTTTTTATCAATGAACTTTTATGTGTATTGTCGGACCAACAATTCATTATAGCCGCAGGTAGTTTTAAATGCCTTTTTCCCTTAGAAATGACATTGCTGTCAGACTGTTCTAGACACGGGAAACAAGCGCCCCTTTACAGGCATACTATAGCCACCCCCAGGTACGAAATTTAAAGGAATATTAAATTTTATTGTTTCACTTTAAGCATTATTAAAATCACTGCTCCTAAAAAAAAAATGGACATTTTTAAAACTTTTCTTTGCATTGATACATGTCCCCTGGGGCAGGACCCAGGTCCTCAAACACTTTATGACAATAACTTGCATTTAAGCCTTTAAAATGAGCACTTTTGATTATTCATGTTCGTGTCCCATAGACTTTAATGGTGTTTGAGTGCGGGGGGGTGTTCGGCCCATCCCTAGTGACCATCAGTTTTAAAAGTTAGTAAATTGCTGATACATTTTGGGAGAACCGTTTCTTTGGAGTGTTGGTGAAATCCAGACTGAAGGGGATCAAGAAGGTTATTTTCAATGAGGCGGTAGCTCACGCAGTAGACTAGGTGATCAAGGAGTTTGGAGGTAAAAGGGAGCAAGGAGATTGGTCTTTGGTTACTAAGATTGGTGCTTGAGTGGGCATTAAAGAAAAGGTTAGTGACCTCCTCTATAGTAGCAGGGTTGAAGGAGGCAAGTAATGAGTGAGCAGGTGAACATGGAATGTTAGGTGGGGAAGATATCTGTACAGTATAGATCTCAACATGAATTGATCAATCTTATTATTAAAGTGAATAGCAATATCCTGGACAGTGAGTGAGTTAGTGGGTGGAGGCAGTGAAGACTAAAGTAGAGAGTTAAAGTCAGAAAAGTGTTGATCGGGACTGTGTAAAAGGATGTTAATGAGCGTGATAAATTATGTATGTTTGATAGTGAGGAGTAGGAATTGTATTTTTGAAGGTCAGATTCAGGGCCGGTCCTAGGGTCACCGACGCCTGGGTGCAGAAATATTTCTTGCGCCCCCACGTGGTCATCTTACAAAACTCCTCCCCTTTACAAATGTTTCTATGGCAATGACACAAACACAGAGATGCTCCCCTAAGAAGTCTTTGCTACCCTGGGATCCTCCCATGATCTTTTAACAATAAAAAAAATAAATACAGGAAGAGAGTACACTAATGAGACCTGGAGGGGGTCTCTCTGATGCACACAGAGATGGCTTCTGTTAGAGAGTCTGCTAGAAAGAGCCCTCAGACATATTATAGGAGATGGTCAGAGACTGCAGACATTGTACAGGAGACGGTCAGAGACTGCAAACATAGTACAGGAGACGGTCAGAGACTGCAAACATAGTACAGGAGACGGTCAGAGACTGCAGATATAATACAGGAGACGGTCAGAGATTGCAGACATGCTACAGGAGACGGTCAGAGACTGCAGACATACTACAGGAGACGGTCAGAGACTGCAGACATACTACAGGAGACGGTCAGAGACTGCAGACATACTACAGGAGATGGTCAGAGACTGCAGACACAGTACAGGAGACGATCAGAGACTGCAGACACAGTACAGGAGACGATCAGAGACTGCAGACACAGTACAAGAGATGATCAGAGATTGCAGACATAGTACAGGAGATGATCAGACACTACAGACATAGTATAGGAGATGATCAGAGACTACAGACATAGTACAGGAGATGGTCAGAGACTGCAATCATGCTACAGGAGACGGTCAGAGACTGCAGACATACTACAGGAGACAGTCAGAGACTGCAGACATACTACAGGAGACGGTCAGAGACTGCAGACATACTACAGGAGACCGTCAGAGACTGCAGACATACTACAGGAGACCGTCAGAGATTGCAGACATACTACAGGAGACCGTCAGAGATTGCAGACATACTACAGGAGACCGTCAGAGACTGCAGACATACTACAGGAGATGGTCAGAGACTGCAGACATACTACAGGAGACGGTCAGAGACTGCAGACATAGTACAGGAGATAACTCATGGAGCCCCCGGGCAATAGGAGATTATGGGGCCCCCGGGCAATCAGAGATTATGGGGCCACACAGTATACACATACATGTACACACAGTATACACAGACAGATGTAAAAAAACACAAATTTATACATTCTGTCCCTGGTTTTACTGAGGCTGGCAACCCTGATGGGGCCCCCTAGTGGCCCAGGGCCCTCGGGCAGTGCCCGAGTCGCTCAATGGTCAGTCCACCCCTGATAGTACAGTAGATGGTCAGAGACTGCAGACATAGTACAGGAGATGGTCAGAGACTGCAGTTCCTATGGACGCTAGTAGATAATGGCCGATAGGCCCTCTCGCCTGACCCAGCAATACAGCAATGGTTCCTCTGATCAGGAGTTAGCTCATTCTGAATTGCCCATGGCGACTCCGTTGGGTAGCGCCCAGATCTGTATTCATGCAATGACTCCATTCCTTTCTCCGCCAGGGATGGCTTTCCCTCTGGTGGTGCAGGGCAGTGGGGTTCTCTTTCAGATGGTGTTCTCTCAGCACTGCCCTCTCCCTCTGGAGTCCTGGGTGCACTTTCCTGAAAGCTTTTCCGGGCTCCTGTCTCTCTCTCCCATTCAGCTGAGCATGCTGTGTGGGCTGCAGTTTTCGTGTTACAGTGGGGCTGCCAGTCCTCGGGACTATATGTCCCACAATCCTCTTCTCTGCTCCTTTTTCTATTCTATTTCTTCCCTGGCTGATATGAAGGTGGGGGAAGATACATAGTGGGCAGCTGTGCTGGCAAGCGCTGCTCACTAGTACAGCAGCACGTGCGAGAGGGAGAAGGAGAGGGGGGGGGGAGAAGAGCCCGCAGCTGCATTGGCATCACTAAGGTTGGGGTCACCCCCCTTCCACCAACTATAGTCGCCCCTCAGTACAGACCCCCCTCCACTAAGTATAGACCCCCCTCCGTCAGTGCAGAACCTGCACTAAGTATAAAACCCTCCCTCAGTACAGAAATTCCTCAGTACAGACCCCCCTCCATTAGTATAGACCCCCCCAGGAAACCCCCCCTCCATTAGTACAGACCCCCAGAACAGACCTCCCCCTCCATGAGTACAGACCCCCCACAGGACAAACCACCCCCATAGTACAGACCCCCCAGGACAAAACCCCCCCTCCATTAGGACAGACCCCCCCATTAGTACATACCCCCTTCCAATAGTACAGACCCCCTATTAGTACAGACCCCCCAGGCCGCCCCCCCTCCATTAGTACAGACACCCTCTTCATTAGTACAGACCCCCCCAGGACAGACCTCCCCCTCCATTAGTACAGACCCCCATTAATACAGACCCCCCCAGGACAGACCCCCCTCCATTACGACAGACCCCCCAGAAAAACTCCCCTCCATTAGTACAGACCCCCCAGGACAGACCTCCCCCTCCATTAGTACAGACCCCCATTAATACAGACCCCCCCAGGACAGACCCCCCTCCATTACGACAAACCCCCCAGAAAAACTCCCCTCCATTAGTACAGACCCCCCAGGACAGACCTCCCCCTCCATTAGTACAGACCTCCACAGGACAAACCACCCCTCCATTAGTACAGACTCCCCCATTAGTACAGACCCCCCTCTATTAGTACAGACCCCCCCGGAAAACCACAGGACAAACCAACCCTCCATTAGTACAGACCCCCAGGACAGACCCCCCTCCATTAGGACAGACCCCCATTAGTACAGACCCCCCAGGAAACCCCCCTCCATTAGTACAGGCCCCCCAGGACAGATCTCCCCTCCATTAATACAGACCCCCACAGGACAAACCATCCTTCCATTGGTACAAACCCCCAGGACAGACCCCCCCTCCATTAGGACAGACCCCCCATTAATACAGACCCCCTCTATTAGTACAAACGCCCCCAGGAAACCCCCCATTAGTCCAGACCCCCCCGGGACAGACCTCCCCCTCCATTAGTACAGACCTCCACAGGACAAACCACCCCTCCATTAGTACAGACCCCCCATCACTAGGGTTAGGGTCACCCCCCTTCCACCAACTATAGTCACCCCTCAGTACAGATCCCCCTCTGTCAATGCAGAAGCTGCACTAAGTATAAACCCCTCCCTCAGTACAGACCTTCCTCAGTACAGACCCCCTCCATTAGTATAGACCCCCCAGGAAAACCCCCTCCATTAGTACAGACCCCAGGACAGACCTCCCCCTCCATTAGTACAGACCCCCACAGGACAAACCACCCCTCCATTAGTACAGACCCCCCATAGTACAGACCATTAGTACAGACCCCCCTCCATTAGTACAGACCCCCCCCATTAGTACAGACCCCCCCTCCATTAGTACAGACCCCCCCATATTAGTACAGACCCCCCCATATTAGTACAGACCCCCCCATATTAGTACAGACCCCCCGGCTGCCCCCTCCATTAGTACAGACCCCCCAGGAGAGACCCCAATTAGGACAGACCCCCCAATAGGACAGACCCCCCAGGAAAACCCCCCTCCATTAGTACAGACCTCCCTGTCATGAAAATCCTGCCAGTAATCAGCGATCCAGACGCAGGGGGACACGGCCGCGGGTTCCACTGTGCATGCGTTCATGGGTGCTGTCACGCACGCGCACACTCCCGCTAGTGCCAGGCGGGCTATTTAAACCGGCCTGTCACACTCTATCCCCGCTGTCTGCTCTACAGTGTTCCGTGTGCCTTAACCTGATCTGACCTGTGTACTCTGCTACCTGACCCGGCTTCCTGTTAGACCATCCTGCTTTCCGCCTGCACCAGACCCTCTTGGCTTGCCTGACCATCCCTCTGTGTTGTCCCTGGTACCTCTGCTGATCGACCGATACCGACCTCCGGCTTGTTTGACCATCCCTCAGTCTGATACCTGTATCCAGTCTACTACCTGCTGCCTTGTTCCAGGTTCTAGCCCAGCGTTCCAGGCTACTACCTGCTGCCTTGTTCCTGGTTCCAGTCCAGCGTTCCAGTCTACTGCCTGCTGCCTTGTTCCTGGTTTCAGTCCAGCATTCCAGGCTACTACCTGCTGCTTTGGTCCTGGTTCCAGTCCAGCGTTCCAGGCTACTATCTGCTGCTTGTTCCTGGTTCCAGTCCAGTGTTCCAGGCTACTACCTGCTGCTTTGTTCCTGGTTCCAGTCCAGCGTTCCAGGCTACTACCTGCTGCTTTGTTCCTGGTTCCAGTCCAGCGTTCCAGGCTACTACCTGCTGCTTTGTTCCTGGTTCCGGTCCTGCTTACTTACCTGCTTTCTTACCTGCTGTGGCTCCGGGTCCTCTCTGCATTCCAGCTTCCTCTTCAGCTTCTGGATCCAGAGGGCGACACCATTCCTGAACTTCCTTTGACTGTCGATCCTGCCAGGCACCCATACCACTCCTCACTCCTGGCCTTCTGTCTCCATTCCAGAGGAACAGAAGTGGGAGCTGTAAGGGAGGTCCTTCTCTGCACTTCGGGCTCAAAACCTACCAGGTACGTGACAGTAGCAGACAGCCATGTCTGAGTCTGAGCAGGGAACGTCTCCCATGGAGGAACTTTGTGCACACCTGGCAGGATTGACTGAAGCAGTCAAGAATCTACAGCAAGGATACACCAGGCTGGAGGAACGAGTGTTAACCTTGTCTAATCCCATTGGGGCTCAGGGAGTTCCTTCCGCTCCTGCTCCTTCAGTCAGGCCTTCCTCAACAGTGGTGATGCTCCCTCCAGAACCCAAGGTCCCGACGCCTGAACGTTTCTCTGGAAATCGCCTCAAATTCAGGGCTTTCTGCAACTCCTGTGAATTGTTCTTTGCTCTTCAGCCACATACCTTTTCCCTGGAGGCTACTAAGGTGGGCTACGTAATCTCTCTGCTTTCTGGTGACCCCCAAACCTGGGCCCACCGCCTCTTGGAGCAAAAGGACGTATCCCTGACTAATCTCTCCACCTTCTTTGACGCACTAGGTCAGCTGTATGATGACCCCCAGCTGTCCGTGACTGCAGAAGCAGCTTTGCACACCCTTCAGCAGGGTCGCAGGGCTGCAGAGGACTACGTGGCGGAATTCAGAAAATGGAGTGCGGACACAAATTGGAATGATGCGGCTCTCCGCTATCAGTTTCGAATGTGACTTTCTGACTCTCTGAAGGATGAATTGGCCAGGGTGGGTACCCCACAGACTTTGAATGCATTGATCGATCTAACCATCCAGATCGATCAACGTCTAAGAGAACGTAGGACTGAGAGAGCTATGGGAACTTCTCGCCCAACTTGGGTTACCCCTAAAGTTCCCCATCATACGTCACCAGCACCACCAATCTCTACGTTTAACCCACCTGAGCCAATGCAATTAGGGGTTCTGCGGCCTTCTTTTACCCAGGAAGAACGACAACGTCGTCGAGTGAATAATCTGTGCCTGTATTGTGGGGAACCTGGGCACTATGTCAGGAACTGTCCCCTTAAACTCTGTAAGTGCCTATCCCTGTCCACTGACTATGTTGCACCTCTGGTTAAGAACACTACTCACCTTGCTCTCTCTCTCTCCTCTTACAGCTTCCAGGAGACTCTGCAAATAACCGCCATTATTAACTCTGGAGCTTGCAGTTGTTTCATGGATTCTCTTTTTGCTACCCAACACCGGATACCTCTGTTGCCTAAAGCCCATGGACTTTCCATCCATCTAGCTGATGGAACAGCCATTAAGTCTGGGCCTGTTACCCAAGAGACTGTTCCAATACCCGTCTCCATCTCCGATTCTCATCAAGAACTGTTACGCCTAGATATCATCGCTTCACCTCTGTTCCCCATAATCCTCGGCATGCCATGGTTACAGGCCCACAATCCTGACATTAATTGGATCACAGGTGAAGTTACCTTTTCTTCCCCATATTGCCAACAGTCTTGTAGACTTCAGAACACTCAGGAGAACCCTACCCTGCTCTGTTTGAACACAGATCCTAGTCTACACCTTTTCATCCCTTCTGCATATCATGACTTCTTAGATGTATTCAGCAAGCAGGGGGCAGAGGTCTTACCCCCTCACCGGGCCTATGACTGTCCTATCGAATTACTCCCCGGTGCTGAGATACCTTTTGGAAGAATATTTCCTTTGACGGAAGTGGAACAAGGGGCTTTAAAAGAATATATTGATGAGAATCTAAAGAAAGGCTTCATTCGTCCATCCACGTCTCCAGCAGGTGCAGGTATCTTCTTCGTACAAAAGAAAGACAAGACCCTCAGACCATGTGTAGATTACCGCGAGCTGAACAAAATCACTGTAAAGAACCGTTACCCTCTTCCCCTGGTACCAGAATTGTTCCAAAGACTTGGGACAGCTACCATATTCACTAAGCTTGACCTCCGCGGAGCCTACAATTTGTTTCGTATTAGGGACGGAGACGAATGGAAGACCACCTTTCGTACCCGTTATGGACATTTTGAATACCTTGTGATGCCGTTCGGTCTGTGCAATGCCCCTGCTACATTCCAGTACTTCATCAATGATGTTTTACAAGACTTTCTAGATCTGTTTGTTATCGTCTATTTAGACGACCTACTAATTTTTTCTTGTTCCCTTGAATCCCATCGCAGGCACATCAGAAGTGTGTTGGGCCGGCTTCGACAACACGGTCTATATGCAAAAGCTGAGAAATGTGAATTTGAACAGGAAAGTATTCAATTTTTGGGGTTAATCATTTCCAGCAAGGGCATTAAGATGGACCCTCAAAAGGTCACTGCAGTGCTAGACTGGCCAGTCCCGACAGATAAGGGGATCCAGCAATTCGTTGGATTCGCTAATTTTTACCGTAAATTTATTAAGGGATTTTCAGCCATCATCACACCCATCACACAGCTAACTAAACAGGGTACACGTTTCTACTGGTCTGCTGAGGCTCAAAAGGCTTTCGAGACTCTCAAGGGCCTCTTTACTTCTGCTTCCGTGCTAAAGCATCCAGATTCCTCTCTGCCATTTGTACTAGAGGTGGACGCATCCGAAATTGCAGTAGGGGCAGTGTTGTCCCAAAGACAGGGAACTAAGGCCCTGTTATATCCTGTGGCCTTCTTCTCTTGTAAATTGTCCACGGCAGAGAGAAATTATGATGTAGGTGACAGGGAGTTATTGGCTATCAAATCAGCGTTGGAGGAGTGGCGCTATCTGCTAGAGGGTGCCGCTCATCCAGTCTTAATTTTTACAGATCATAAGAACCTGGAGTATTTGAGGTCTGCAAAAAGGTAGAAGCCACGCCAAGCCAGGTGGGCCCTCTTTTTCTCCAGGTTCTCCTTTCATGTCACTTATCACCCTGGCTCCAAGAATACCAAGCCTGATGCCCTATCCAGGATGTTTCACAAGCCCCAAGAGGTTTCCCCTCCGGACACCATTCTGTCCCCGGGGAATTTTTTTTTGCTTCAGGGAGACCTGCTTTCCCAGATTAAGCAGACTTCTGCAGAGTTGGGATCTTCCATTAGGTCAGAACTCCAAGTTAAGGATGGGTTATTGTGGCACGAGAATAGGATCTTTATACCTGAAGAACTACGGAGTTTCAGTACTAGAACTCTGTCATGACCATGCATTGGCTGGGCATTTTGGAGTGGCTAAGACTACTGATCTGGTACAGCGTACCTTTTGGTGGCCTCAGTTATGTGAGGATTGTAGGAGATTTGTTGAATCCTGTACCAGCTGTATCAGGAACAAAGGGCACAGGACCAAGGCATGGGGTTTGCTAAAGCCATTACCTGTCCCAGATAGGCCTTGGAAGATGCTTTCTATAGATTTTATTGTGGCATTACCTCCGGCTGGGGGCTTCACCTCAATTTTTGTCATAGTAGACCGGTTGTCGAAGATGGCCCACTTTGTCCCAATGAAGGGCACCCCCTCAGCGACAGAAACGGCACAGGCATTCATTAGAGAAGTCATCAGGCTCCATGGGGTACCAGTCAATATCGTTTCAGATCGGGGGGTACAGTTTACCTCCCGATTCTGGAGGTCTCTGTGCAAAACATTGAAGATTGAACTCTCATTTTCATCTGCTTATCATCCCCAGACTAATGGGCAAACAGAGAGAACAAACCAGACTCTTGAACAATATTTACGCTGTTTTTCTTCATTTGCCCAAGATGATTGGATTTCTGTTCTTCCATTGGCTGAGTTCGCCTACAACAACTCTATTCATTCCGCTATCAAACAAACCCCATTTTTTGCAAATTATGGTTTCCACCCTTCATTTCTGCCTAATTCTCTTCCAGAGTGCACAGTACCCGCAGTTCAGGAGAGGTTGGACTTCTTCACTTCCAACAATCAAGTTTTGCAGGAGACCATGACCAGGACCCAGGAGTATAATAAAGCAACTTTTGATAAGAAGAGATGAGGTGAGCTGTTACTTACACCCGGGGACCAGGTTGTCTACAGTAAATCTCAGGATGGCTTGCCCATCAAAGAAATTGGGTCCCAAGTTCCTTGGACCATTTCCTGTCAAGCGAAGAATTAATGAGGTGGCATACGAACTTGAACTCCCGGATTCATTAAAAGTGCATCCAGTATTTCATGTGTCTCTACTCAGACCCTCTGTTTCTAACCCATTTCCAGGCCGAAGTACGGATCCTCCTGATCCAATTTTGGTAGATGGAGAGGAAGAATTCGAGGTGGAGGCTATCATGGACCATAGGAGAAGAGGCAACCAAAATCAATTTCTGATAAATTGGAGGGGGTTCGGCCCAGAAGAAAATTCTTGGGAACCCGAGGATAATATTCATGCTGAAAATCTTTTGCAATCTTTTAAAAGAGCCCATCCAGAGAAATTCCTTTAAAAGGGGCAATGTCATGAAGATCCTGCCAGTAATCAGCTATCCAGACGCAGGGGGACACGGCCGCGGGTTCCACTGCGCATGCGCGTGCGTTCACGGGTGCTGTCACGCACGGGCATGCGCGCGCGCTCCCGCTAGTGCCAGGCGGGCTATTTAAACCTGGCCTGTCACACTCTATCCCCGCTGTCTGCTCTACAGCATTCTGTGTGCCTTAACCTGATCTGACCTGTGTACTCTGCTACCTGATCCGGCTTCCTGTTAGACCATCCTGCTTTCCGCCTGCACCAGACCCTCTTGGCTTGCCTGACCATCCCTCTGTGTTGTCCCTGGTACCTCTGATGATCGACCGATACCGACCTCCGGCTTGTTTGACCATCCCTCAGTCTGATACCTGTATCCAGTCTGCTACCTGCTGCCTTGTTCCTGGCTCCAGTCCAGCGTTCCAGTCTACTACCTGCTGCCTTGTTCCAGGTTCCAGCCCAGCATTCCAGGCTACTACCTGCTGCCTTGTTCCTGGTTCCAGTCCAGCGTTCCAGGCTACTACCTGCTGCCTTGTTCCTGGTTCCAGTCCAGCGTTCCAGTCTACTACCTGCTGCTTTGTTCCTGGTTCCAGTCCAGCGTTCCAGGCTACTACCTGCTGCTTTGTTCCTGGTTCCAGTCCAGCGTTCCAGGCTACTATCTGCTGCTTGTTCCTGGTTCCAGTCCAGCGTTCCAGGTTACTACCTGCTGCTTTGTTCCTGGTTCCAGTCCAGCGTTCCAGGCTACTAGCTGCTGCTTTGTTCCTGGTTCCAGTCCTGCTTACTTACCTGCTTCCTTACCTGCTGTGGCTCCGGGTCCTCTCTGCATTCCAGCTTCCTCTTCAGCTTCTGGATCCAGAGGGTGCCACCACTCCTGAACTTCCGGTGACTGTCGATCCTGCCAGGCACCCATACCACTCCTCACTCCTGGCCTTCTGTCTCCATTCCAGAGGAACAGAAGTGGGAGCTGTAAGGGAGGTCCTTCTCTGCACTTCGGGCTCAAAACCTACCAGGTACGTGACACTCCCCCTCCATTAGTACAGACCCCCACAGGACAAACCACCCCTCCATTAGTACAGACTCCACCATTAGTACAGCCCCCCCAGGACAGACCTCCCCATTAGTACAGACCCCTCTATTAGTACAGACCCCTCAGGAAAACCCCCCCTCCATTAGTACAGACCGCCACAGGACAAACCACCCTTCCATTAATACAGACCCCCATTAGTACAGACCCCCCAGGACAGCCCCCCTCCATTAGTACAGACCCCCAGGACAGACCCCCCAGGACAGACCCCCCCAGGAAAAAAACCCTCCATTAGTACAGACCCCCCAGGACAGACCTCCCCTCCATTAGTACAGACCCCCACAGGACAGACCCCCCTCCATTAGTACAGACCCCCCAGGCCGCCCCCCCTCCATTAGTACAGACCCCCCCAGGACAGACCCCCTCCATTAGTACAGACCTCCCCTCCATTAGTACAGACCCCCACAGGACAGACCCCCCCTCCATTAGTACAGACCCCCCAGGCCGCCCCCCCTCCATTAGGACAGACCCCCTCCATTAGGACAGACCCCCTCAGGCCATCCCCCATTAGTACAGACCCCCTCAGGCCAGCCCCCCATTAGTACAGACCCCCTCAGGCCAGCCCCCCATTAGTACAGACCCCCATCCATTAGTACAGACCCCCCAGGCCGCCCCCCTCCATTAGTACAGACCCCCCAGGACAGACCCCCTCCATTAGGACAGACCCCCTCCATTAGTACAGACCCCCCCATTAGTACAGACCCCCCAGGCCAGCCCCCCATTAGTACAGACCCCCCAGGCCAGCCCCCCTCCATTAGTACAGACCCCCCACGACAGACCCCCCCTCCATTAGTACAGGCCCCCCAGGACAGACTGCACCCCTCCCCTCCATCAGGGTACATAAAAACACCCGGACGGCAGCTGGAGAGGACAGTGTGCAGCCGCGCCGCCCAGGTGAAGAGCAGTTCACATAAGGCAGGAGTGAGAGACACAGAGAGGAGGAGAACGTGTCAGGCATGGACAGCCCCGCCCCCCCGCACGACATCACTGTGTGGCTGGTCTCTCTCCACACAGAGACCAGCCACTCTCCTTCTCAGACAGGAGGAAGGAAGGGCTTAAGCAGGAAACACAGCGGCGCCTTTCTCCTTAGAACACCGGCAGAGAACCGCCGCCGGACACGAACAGGAGGAGGGAAGGGACAAGGGAGCACTCTGGTGCTTCAGCGCCCCCACTTCTCTGGCACCCAGGTGCACTGCACCCCATCTGGGATTGGCCCCGGTCAGATTTATACTGGGTGAAGTTTTTCTGTGATGTAGTCTGATTCTTGTGCCACAGATGCTCAGGGATGTGTCTACATTTTTTGAGCCTTCGAGTGTCATCTGTTTGTCAAGGTTGTAGTGATTGGAGCCTGATATTATGTGTAATGTGGGGAGAGGGGTGAGTGTGTCCAGGGAGGATCACAGTGAAATGCTGTAGACAGAAGTGACTAGGTTGGGGGAGGATAGCGGTGAGAAGTTGTCAAAGATAGTCTGTTGCAGAATAGAGAGAACGGTTAAAGTGGTGCAGGTTTCTACAGGTAACTGTTTAGGTAGTTAGAGGAAAAGAAGCTGGAAGACAAGGAGAGAGTGAAGCTGATAAGGTAGCAATCAGAGAGGGTAAAAGGTTTGTTGGAGAGGATAGGTAGGAGAATACAAGGTCAAGTGAGTTGTCATCAGAAGGTGTAAAAGTGTGTGTCTATTGTTTAAGTTCAAAAGAGGTGGTTAAACTAAGATGATTAGAAGTTGCAAAGAAAAAAAAACAAAAAAAACAATGTGCAATTTTTGCGTGCACATAATTGGATGATGGAAGTCATTCACCAAGCTAAGAAAAAATTTGCTTGCACAATGAATAGCCTATTTTCCTTCGGTAAATCAACCCCTATGTCTCCACCATACTATTTGGTTTTAGAAATTCATTTGTGAAATAAGATTAAATATTAAAGTTAGGACATCAGCTTTTAGTTTGACTTTCATATTTTTCATTTACATTTTGAGCTATCTAATGATTCCGATAATTACCATTTAATACCTCCACAAACTCAATTATCTTGTCCCTGTCACATCTACAACATATTTGAATTCTGGAGAGGTATCTATATTATGCTAGAACATGGCACAGGTATCCTGAAGCTGAAAAAAATAAAATGTGTTCTCACAACTTCAGGTCCACAGCCATAAACAGGGTACAGCTAATGGCCATGGCAAAACCAGTGGTAATGCTTAGAACCAAACTTTAAAGTGTTGCATATCAATAAAAATTCCAACAGAACAAAAAAATATAAAGATATTCTATTTTCCTAACACTCAAATAACTTCTAAACCTTTCTGCTGAGGTATACTGTAGTGTAAAGCTTCAATATATACCCTCTCAAAGTAGGTCCATGGAGGGACAATTAGGCAATTTAACTGTTCTAGGAGGGGTGGCATAATATGAGAAACATGGGATTGAATATATGAGTCAATGTATATGCTAACATTCTCATTGAAGTCCCTGCAGCCAGATACAGTTGAGAGGCCCAGAAGGTGAAGGACTAAATTTTCGGTATTGCCTAAATAGAGATAGATTTGCAGATTTGTGATGACGTACGACCAGACTAAAACAAGGAAGTTCATAGCCAGCAGCCAATAGCTGCCCTAGCGTCGGTTTTTGTCCGTCGAACTAGCATACAGACGAGCAGACTTTTCGACTGGACTCGAGTCCGTCAAAAAGATTTGAAACATGTTTCATTTCTAGGTCCGTCGAACTTTTGGGGAAAAAAAGTCCGCTGGAGCCCACACACAATCGAATTGTCCGACGGACTCCGGTCCGCCGAACAAAGTATGCTGTAAAGTCCAGTCGTGTGTACGTGGCATAAGGGTCTTGGTTTTTGGTGAGTTTTCTGAAAATTGTGAAAAGGTTCAAAGACTGATTGAAGGTGACACACTGTGCAGTTATTTCATTTGATTGAAGATTGCACTGGAGAATTGTACATAGCACTGCATTGATTGTGTTGGTGTATACACAGCTTAGGACTTTTGTACAGAGACTTTTTTTGTATTTTGCATAGCATTGCTTGTATTTGCACCCTTTTATATGTTACAGGAATCGATGTAGATACAGCTTACGGAGGAGTTTTGCACCAAGGACTTTTGCACAAAAAGATTTCTGGTATTTAGCACAAAATGGCTTATATTTGCACATGATTATAAGTATGTATATAAAATGTTAATTTTTAAGAAGTCTTAGGAGCACAGACTATTTTAATTATAGCATTTTAGTTTAAAGGGATAGTGCAAATTATTTTTATAATTTGGAACTGCAAATATTGGGCTAATAGCAGTGATTTCTAAAATTTAAGAACCTATTTCATTTGAAGTATTTGCATATACATGTTATACTTACCTGCTCTGTGTAATTGTTTTGCACAGAGAAACCCCGATCCTCCTCTTCTTGGATCCCTCTTCGGAGCTCCTGTCCCCTCCCTCCTGTTGAGTGCTCCCACAGCAAGTAGCTTGCTGTGGGGGCACCCAAGCTGAGTCACAGCTGCCTGTGTCCATTCAGACACGGAGCCATGGCCTGGCCCCACCCCTTTCTATTCTCATTAGGTGACTGACTTAAATTGACAGCATCAGGAGCCAATGGCACCGCACTGCTGCCTCAGCCAATGAGGAGGCGAGTCCCCGGGCAACCAAGATATTCCTACAACATCTCTAGATTTAGATGGGGCCTAGGTAAGTATTAGGGGGGCTGTGGGGGGCTGCTGCACACAGAAAGCTTTTTATCGTAATGCATAGAATGCATTAAGATAAAAAACATTCTGCCTTTACAATCACTTTAAGAAGTGTAAGGTATTTGGTACAACACAGACCCTCCCTGGATCAGGACGTTACTCCAAACTGAATAAAAGAGCCAGGAGGAAACTGGTCAGGGAGGCTACCAGGAGGCGCCTACAGCAACTCTGAAGCAGTTGCAAGAATTTATGACAAAGGGTGATCATTTGTGTGCATGTGACAATATCACAAATTCTCCTCAAATGTGGCTTGTATGGGAGGGTTGCAAGAAAAAAGCCACTCCTTAAGAAAGGCCACATGGAGTCATGACTGAGCTTTTCCAAAAAGCACCTTGAAGATTCTGAAGCCACATGGAAAAAGGTGTTATGGTCAGACTAAAATGGAATTATTGGCCTCAACACCAAATGATATGTCTGGTGAAATCCAATGCAGCTTACAACCCAAATAACACCATTCCTACAGTAAAGCATGGAGGTGGTAATATCCTGGGGACAAAAATCAGGTAGTACTGAGTATTACCAAAATAGCAGACTTTTTAGGCTAAGAAATAATAAAGAGAAAATCTAATGAAAGCGATCAATTTTGTTGAAATTTACATAGAATAATCAAAAAAGGTAAAAACATCACATATGTGCATCTGTATTTATGTGCAGTGAGCCCTTGTGCATCTAAGCATTTCACTGTTAGGCTTCTTCAGGACACAACAGATAAGAGAATATGTTTCTCTATCTTAGTTTGAGATACAATACTATAATACCCATGGAAAGATGATCAGTAGATTTGGGGATTGAGGATAAATCCAAGATAGCTGAATCTAAAAGCAGGGGCAAATGGACATTCTGGAGTCCTGGTATAAAGGACGCAGAAGGCGCCAAAAGGCGTCCAAAAAGCGTCCCCCATATACAGCTCACTAGTTAGGCTTGGACAATACAGGTGACCATATAGAGCCCGGCAGCATATAGCTGTTAAACCAGGATTTCAATAGGAAAGCATGCCCCTGGGAGACAGCCGTCCACTGCACACAAAGTAGTGTGCAGTGGACAGCTGTCTCCCAGGGGCATGCTTTCTTATTGAAAATCACGGTTTAACAGTTATATGCTGCCAGCTTCTATATGGTCACCTGTATTGTCCAAGCCTAACTAGTGAGCTGTATATGGGGGACGCTTTTTGGACGCCTTTTGGCGCCTTCTGCGTCCTTTATACCAGGACTCCAGAATGTCCATTTGCCCCTGCTTTTAGATTCAGCTATCGTGGATTTATCCTCAGTCCCCAAATCTACTATTCATCTTACCATGGGTATTATAGTATTGTATCTCAAACTAAGTTAGAGAAACATATTCTCTTATCTGCTGCTTCTGTGAACCTTGGTCGTGTCCTGAAGAAGCCAAATGGCGAAACGCGTAGACGCACAAGAGCTCACAGCACATAAATACGGATGCACGTATGTGATGTTTTTACCTTTTTTGATTATTCTATGTAAATTTCAATAAAATTGATCGCTTTCATTAGATTTTCTCTTTATTATTTCTTAGCCTAAAAAGTCTGCTATTTTGGTAATACTCAGTACTACCTAATTTTTGTCCCCTTATGGATGTGGCTTTTTAATGCTCTTTTCTTTTCTAATAATGTGTTAATATCCTGTTATGGGGATGCTTCTCTGCAGCAGGGACTGGAGCACTTGTCAGGACAGAAGGAAAAATTGATAGGGCAAAATATTGTCAAATTCTAGAAGAAAATCTGCTGCCTCCGCCAGAAAGTTGTCAATGGGAAGAAGGTTTAACTTGCAACATGACAATGACCTAAAGGACACAGCAAAATGACCACACAGTGGTTGTAGGAGAAAAAAGTGAATGTCCTTGCATGACCTAGTCAGAGCCCAGACTTAAACCCCATTGAAAATCTGTGGAATGATTTGACGACTGCAGTCCACAAACAGTAACCACAAATTTAACTGAACTTGAGCAGTTCTCCAAAGAAGAGTGGAAAAATATTGCAGTCTACATACGTAAAGTTAGTAGAGACATATCCCAACTAGGGATGAGCCGAACACCCCCCAGTTCGGTTCGCACCAGGACATACCAAGCAGGCAAAAAATTCAGCAGAACACACGAACACTGTAATGCCACGTACACACGATTGCACATTCTGACAACAAAATCCATGTTTTTTTTCCCTGACGGATGTTGGCTCGCATACACACAGCCACACAAAGTTGGTCAGAAATTGCGAACGTCAAGAATGCGGTGACGTACAACACATACGACGAGCCAAGAAAAATGAAGTTCAATGGCCAGTGTGGCTTTTCTGCTTAATTCTGAGCATGCGTGGAACTTTGTGGGTCAGAATTGTGTACACACGATCGGAATTTCCGTCAATGGATTTTGTTGTCGGAAAATTTGAGAACCAGATCTCAAATTTTGTGTGATGGAAATTGCGATGGAAAATGTTCGATGGAGCCTACACACGGTCAGAATTTCTGACAAAAAGCTCCCATCGAACATTTCCCATCGGAAAATCCGACCGTGTGTACGAGGCATTAAAGTCTATGGGACACGAACTTGAATAATCAAAAGTGCTCATTTTAAAGGTTTATATGCAAGTTATTGTCATAAAAAGTGTCTGGAGACCTGGGTCCTGCCCCAGGGGACATGTATCAATGCAAAAAAATTTTTAAAAACGTTTTTTCAGGAGCAGTGATTTTTTTAATGCTTCAAGTGAAACAATAAAACTGAAATATTTCTTTAAATATTGTGCCTGGGGGTGTCTATAGTATGCCTGTAAAGTGGCACATTTTTCCCGTGTTTAGAACAGTGCCACAGCAAAATTACATTTCTAAAAGAAAAATTGTCATTTAAAACTGATCGCGGCTGTAATGAATTGTTGGGTCTCGGTAATTTAGATAAAACTCATTGAAAAAAATAGCATGGCATGCCCCCCCCTCCCCCCCCCGTCCATTACCAGGCCCTTTGTAAATACAGCTGGATAAAACAAAAACTGTGTCTGTCTCCATTTCAGGTTGCAAAGCAACAAAATGTGATTTTAGAGTGGGTGATTCTTTTCTATACCCACTGTATATAGAGAATTCACAAACAAACGCAAAAAAGAGAGCATTGTGAACTTTGTAGGCACCACACAGATCACAATGGATTTATAAAAAAGGTACACATTTTATTGGATATTACATATAAAAACATTTAAAAGCAAAATACATCACAAAATGACTTCACAGATTATTGAAAGAAGCACCCCTTTTTTCTGACGTATAAGATCAATGATAATAGTACTTGTTCAAAGTAATATTCCACCATGGGATTCCGCCATCCTTGTACAGCTGATCTACATTTTTACCTGTTTCTTCAGAAGCATGTGGAGATCAGAAAAAACATTTCCTATCTAAATGTAAAAACATGTAAGGATTCCAGTTTTACAAAATATAGACAACTACACAGTTCCGCTATGGTACTGGGCAATATGTAAGCTCTCCCATCTTTCCATCCCTGATCATATCGTTGTGGAAATGGTTTATGTTTATGGTTACAGTTTCAATAATGTGTACTCATTATGGACACATCCATTTGTGGTGATATAATTTGGCAATTACCCTATTAACCATTTGGTTTCTTTTTGGGATGGAGGACATTTGATTCTCTAGTAAGTATTGACACTGGCATGATTTCCCATCCTTTGACATTTGAGCAGTGTATAGGTATCAGCTACAGGAGTACATTCATATTTGGCACTATGTTACCCCAGAGACTACTCCCTTTGTAGATGACCTTTTTTTCTGTTTGGTTTCAACTTCACTCAGTTCAATAACACACAGCAGCAGGAGTATGGGACTTAAGTTTTATTGATTTCATGATATGTACACTCCAATTGCTGACCTGGCAATTATTAGCACCAGACTTTTCTAGTTGTTACATTTATGTACCCATACTCACTAAGATTACATGATTTATTCTCAGTTGTATGGATAGCGTCCAGCCTATAAAAATGCTCCTGAGTGGGCATGAAGGTGTACAGCGAGAAAGAGGGAAAGAACCAAACCTGATATATAAGAAGATAAACCAATGTATTCATAATTATGAAATACTCCCTGGTCCTAATATTGTACAGGTGAATTGCTCTTACCTCAATATAATTCTAATAATTTCAAAGATACTTTTGAATTGTTCTGCTCTTTTTTATTGTATTCTATTCTGCAATGTTTTATTGTTACAGTAGGTGACCGCGATATTGTGTCAATCTCGCTGCACTTCTCGGCGAGATTTGACACCTACGAGCCCCGTCGCAGGAGCCAGCGCCGAGATGGCTCACTCATCGGGAAAGGAAAACTTTGTTTTCCTCCCGCGATGAGTGACAGGCAGTGCTGACAGCTGTCTAGTATGATTCCTGAGACGGGAACACCGCGCCAAATTTTGAATGAAAAAGCCGGCGTGGGTTTCCCCCCTCGGGGGCATACCAGGACCTTAGGTCTGGCATGGATTGTAAGGAGAACCCCCTATGCCGAAAAAAATCGGCGTGGGGGTCCCCCCCAAATCCATACCAGACCCTTATCTGAGCACGCAGCCCGGCCGGCCAGGAAGGGGGGTGGGGATGAGCGAGCGCCCCCCCTCCTGAGCCGTACCAGGCCACATGCCCTCAACATGGGGTGGGTGCCTTGGGGGAGGGGGGTGCCCTGCGGGCCCCCCCACCCCAAAGCACCTTGTCCCCATGTTGATGAGGACAAGGGCCTCTTCCCGACAACCCTGGCCGTTGGTTGTCGGGGTCTGCGGGCGGGGGGCTTATCGGAATCTGGGAGCCCCCCTTAATAAGGGGGCCCCCAGATCCCGGCCCCCCACCCTGTGTGAATGAGTTTGGGGTACATGGTACCCCTACCCATTCACCTAGGGAAAAAGTGTCAGTATAAAAAAAACACAGTACACAGGTTTTAAGAATAATTTATTAGTCAGCTCCGGGATCTTCTTCCGACTTCGGGGGGTCTCCTTCCGACTTCTCCCGGTGTTCTGCCTCTTCTCCCGGGCCCCGCCGCTATCTTCTTCCAGCTCTATTGCCAGCGAGGGGCCCGGTCTGCTGCCGCTGTCTTGTCGCCGGTGTCTCGCCGCCGCTGTCTTGTCGCCGCTGTCTCGCCGCTTCTTCTCTTCTTTTCTTCTTCCCCGATGTTGACACGATGCTCTCTCTGGCTCGAATGCTGTGTGCGAGCTGCGGAGCCATTTATATAGGCGGTAACCCCGCCCCCTTACGACGCCGGTGATTCAGCCAGCTGACCATAGAGCTGATCAGAGACCAGAGTGGCTCCAAACATCTATGGCCTAAGAAACCGGTAGCTACAAGCATTTCATGACTTAGATTTCACCGGATGGAAACCGCGCCATTGGGAAATTGGGAAAGCATTTTATCACACTGATCTTGGTGTGGTCAGATGCTTTGAGGGCAGAGGAGAGATCTAGGGTCTAATAGACCCCAATTTTTTAAAAAAAGAGTACCTGTCACTACCTATTGCTATCATGGGGGATATTTACATTCCCTGAGATAATAAAAAAAAAAAAAAAAAAAAGCACCCCTGTCCCCCCCTGCTCTCGTGCAAAGGCGAACGCAAGCGTCGGTCTGGCGTCAAATGTAAACAGCAATTGCACCATGCATGTGAGGTGTCACCGCGAACGTCAGATCGAGGGCAGTAATTTTAGCAGTAGACCTCCTCTGTAAATATAAAGTGGTATCCTCTAAAGGCATTTAAAGGCTTTTAAAAATGTATTTAGTTTGTCGCCACTGCGCGTTTGTGCGCAATTTTAAAGCATGTCATGTTTGGTATCCATGTACTCGGCCTAAGATCATCTTTTTTATTTCATCAAACATTTGGGCAATATAGTGTGTTTTAGTGCATTAAAATTTTAAAAAGTGTGTTTTTTTCCCAAAAAAATGCGTTTGAAAAATCGCTGCGCAAATACTGTGTGAAAAAAAATGAAACACCCACCATTTTAATCTGTAGGGCATTTGCTTTAAAAAAATATATAATGTTTGGGGGTTCAAAGTAATTTTCTTGCAAAAAAAAAAAAATTTTTCATGTAAACAAAAAGTGTCAGAAAGGGCTTTGTCTTCAAGTGGTTAGAAGAGTGGGTGATGTGTGACATAAGCTTCTAAATGTTGTGCATAAAATGCCAGGACAGTTCAAAACCCCCCCCAAATGACCCCATTTTGGAAAGTAGATACCCCAAGCTATTTGCTGAGAGTCATGTCGAGTCCATGCAATATTTTATATTGTGACACAAGTTGCGGGACAATTTTTTTTTTTTTTATGCACAAAGTGGTCACTAAATGATATATTGCTCAAACATGCCATGGGAATATGTGAAATTACACCCCAAAATACATTCTGTTGCTTCTCCTGAGTATGGGGATACCACATGTGAGAGACTTTTTGGGAGCCTAGCCGCGTACGGGACCCCGAAAACCAAGCACTGCCGTCAGGCTTTCTAAGGGCGTAAATTTTTTATTTCACTCTTCACTGCCTATCACAGTTTCGGAGGCCATGGAATGCCCAGGTGGCACAAAACCCCCCCAAATGACCCTATTTTGGAAAGTAGACACCCCAAGCTATTTGTAGAGAGGTAAAGTGAGTATTTTGCAGACCTCAATTTCTGTCACAAAGTTTTAAAAATTGAAAAAAGAAGAGCGCATGCGCGGAGTCTGACAGGAAAGTAATGCCCTGTTAGAGCTCCGCTCCGTGAGGGGAGAAAGCCGCCGTTTTCTATCAGCCAGCCGGCATTTAAGACACACGGCTTTTCACACAAGCTCCGGAATACCTGGAGGAAGTTTTGTATTGGTAATGGTATTAGGGGTGACCCGCACAAAGGTAAAAACCTTCCCTAACGGCGGCACACGGTCCCGAGCAGCAGGTAAAATGAAGCCAGTCTCCTCAGACACGGGTACCTCAGAGCGCTCTCACAAGCTGTCACACTCACAGCCTGTGTTCACAGAGGAATCTGATACTGAGACTTTTCAGTCACAGAAATCTCCACAGGAATCCTCTTCCTCTCCAGGTCTTATAAAACAATTTGAGAAAATGCTGCAGAAAGCATTAAAACAAACATCTGAACACATAACTAACAGCTTAACCAGAGAGATAAGAGAACTGGGGAAGCGCACTGAGGAATTGGAACACAGAGCAGATGAATTTGAAAACTCTGCCCAGGAATTTATGTCAGAAATAAAATGCCTCAAAGAAGAAAACCTAACACTGCAAAATAAGTTAGAAGATTATGAGAATCGCGCCAGAAGATCTAATTTACGCATCAGGGGCATACCCGAAACAATTACTGACCTGAATTCTACAATAACAGCACTATTTCAAGAGCTAATACCAGGTATACCCCTTGAACGCTTGGAAATGGACAGAGTCCACAGAGCCCTTATGCTAAAAAAAACAGATGGCCCCCCACGCGATATTATCGCTAAGTTTCATTATTATCGAACGAAAGAGCAGCTTCTGATGGCAGCCAGAGAGAAAGAAGCTTTAATATTTCAAGGTCATAATTATCAGCTCTTTTCGGACCTCTCCCAATTAACCATATCAAAAAGACGTGCAATGAAACCACTGCTTATGGAATTGCAGCGACATAAAATCACCTACCAATGGGGTTTCCCATTCTCTATTCGCTTTAGTTACCAGGGTTCAAGACATACCTGTAGTTTACCAAAAGAACTTCAAAAGACACTTCAAGACCTACACCTGATTGATGACCTACCCTCCACTTCTGCCTCACGTAGAAGAGCGACTTCATCCTCCTCTACACGCAATCCATCTCAGTCCCAAGAAACAACTGGAATGCAGCAATCCCACAAGAGAGGACGCTTCGCTTCTCCACCTCAAGAACAAGAAGATTCCATGGACTGATTAGTTAATCCTATAATCCTCCTCTTCATAATCATAACTTAGCAGCGATTTTTAAAAAAGATCTCTGCTGTGTTTGACTTTTTTTTTCTTTTTTTTTTTTTTTTTTTTATTAATTGATTAATTTATTTTTATTTATTTATTTATTTATTTATTTATTTATTTATGTATCTATTTTAATTAATTGATTAATTAATTAATTTTATATAAACAATTTATACTACCATATTATTTTTCATAACTGAACACCAATTTATTGGACTGTTTTCTATCACATATGCATAGAAACATAGTTTATTTTAGTTTATTTTACTTTATTATATCTGGTTTAATTTGTTATAATATATAAGCTCTTATTTGCGGGTTTGGAGTTTGGGATCAGGTTAAATACCTGGACCCAGATTTCAGATATATATGTATGTGTATGTGTACTATGTGTATGCGCATGTATATATGTGTGTATATGTGTCTGTATATGTCTGTGTGTATGTATGTATATGTAGGCGTGTATATGTATGTATGTATGTATATATATATGTATATGTATTTATATGTGTACGTATGCTATTGTGTGTATATATATATATATATATATATATATATATATATATATATATATATATATATATATATATATATATATATATATATATATATATATATATATATATATATATATATATACACATACATATACACATACACATACACATATATATATATATATTTATTTATTTATTCCTTTATTTATTTTTAAGTTGAATTGATCATATTTAGGCACGAAAACCCAGCTAGTCGATGTAATATCCCTATTTACATACTATATGTTTTCTCAATTGATTTATAATAGTTAGTTTGACTAATACAGAACTGGGTTTGTTTTAGTTCCAATTGCTCACATGTCCCTTCCTAGCTTCCAGTCTTCTGGTTTCTACCTTAACCCCTCTCGTGGCTCATTCCCGCTTATATAATTGTTAGATTAGACTTTCCATTAGTACGTACTATATGTACTATATTCCCCCTTTGCTTTAGGAAAATATAAGACATTTGGAGCTATTTTATTATACCCGGCAGGTTATAATTATTCATCTTCATGATGTTTTTTTTTTTATAGGCGGTTCTCCCACACGCGGATGTTCCGTGTGCTCCACCTTACCTCCCTCGACTCCCCGCTCTTATTATGTGGGTGGTCGACGTAGGCCCTCTATCCCCTGATGGGGAGTTGTATCCCCAATCACGGGTAATTTTTGACGCTATTTACAATCAGATTTTAAAAATATATTGTATTATTTCTTACGGTTCTTACTTTTCTTTCACTCTAGTCTATCCTGGATTTCCTCCCTCCTTGCTTTCCTTCAGGTCCACACAGGTCATTCCATACAGCCAAAGAACATCAAGAATCTGTGAGTATCATTTCCTAACTCAGCTGCCATGGCACCTTTAAACATATTAACCCTGAATGTTCAGGGTCTCAATATACCGCAGAAAAGAACGAAAGCTTTCCGTTCGTTTCATGCAAACAAAGCACACATAGTGTGCCTACAAGAAACACACTTTACGACAACTTCTACACCTAAATTTGTAAGCTCCTTTTATCCGCAAATATTCTCAGCTTCAGCCACTACTAAACAACGTGGAACACTCATAGCCTTCCACCGCACCACTCCATTTACACTCCATTCTGAAATAAAAGACCCTGAAGGGAGGTATTTAATTCTTTTAGGACATATAATGGATACAAAAATAACTGTTGTGTCATATTACGCACCCAATAAACAACCTATACCTTTTCTCACCCACCTTTTACAAGTAGTATCTACACACAAGATGGGAACACTTGTCGTATGCGGAGATTCTAATCAGGTCCTCCTCCCGTTTCTGGACAAATCACCATACACTCCTCCTCGAAGTCCAACTAAGATATCTCTCTCCCAACTTCTTTCTAAACATAAATTGGTAGATTCTTGGAGAGAATGTAATCTGACTAAAAGGAAATACACTTATTATTCATACCCACATCAAACATTCACTCGCATTGACCATATATTTCTAACAATAGGTATGATCCCAGAGTTACTTACATCACATATAATCCCCATTCCATGGTCTGATCATAACGCAGTCCTTACTACCATCACTTCCACTATACCCAAAAATCATGACCCTACTTGGTACTTCCCAGATATATTACTCAAACACTCGTCGCATAGTTTAATAATTGAACAAGCACTAAAAGAATATTTAACACACAACAAAAGTCCTGACATTTCCCCAATAACATTGTGGGAAGCACATAAACCTGTGCTGCGTGGCACCTTACAAAGGCAATTCGCATTATTCAAACGGGAACGCAGGAATCTTGCAAGAAAATTAGAAACTGAATTTAACTCTTCCTTTATAGCCTTCCAAGATAATCCAACGCCGCTTACCAAAAGTCGTTTAGAAAAAGCACGTCTGGAATATGACTTGTTCCTCACAGAATCCGCGGATAAATATCTAAAACGCTCTCGACATGCCTTCTACATGAAATCCAATAAGTTTGGTACTTTTATGGCACGCGCACTTAAGTCATTAAACAAATCTTTTAAGCCAATTAGACTTAAATTGTTTAATGATACATACACTAGTAATCCCACTAAAATTGTTCACAAATTTCGCTCCCACCTAACCTCCCTATACTCAGAAACAAATAAATTTAATACCATTGAAGCTGATGCCTTCTTCTCAGATATCTCCATACCCAAGATGTCTAACACCCAAAAGATTATACTCGAAGCACCCATCACTGTGAATGATGTAACCAAAGCAATCAAAGAATTAAAACTAAACAAAAGACCAGGTCCTGATGGCTATTCTGCATTATACTATCGTACTTTTTCAGACATCCTCTCCCCTATTTTGGCCGATGCTTTTAATTTCTTACTAGAAGGTAAATCCTTCAGACAGGAATCATTGACCGCAACTATTTGTATGATCCCTAGGCCTCATTCTGACGATACATCCTGTAATAACTACCGTCCCATTTCCTTATTAAATTTGGATGTCAAACTATTAGTAAAAATTTTAGCGGCCCGCCTCAATGGAATTATAGGTAATCTTATACATTGTGATCAAGTAGGCTTCATGCCTACACGCCAAGCAGGCGATAATGTACGTAGAGCGGTTCTTTTGGCACACATTGCTAAAACACGCCGCATTCCTTCATGCTTTATATCTCTGGATCTTAAAAAAGCCTTTGATTCCATCTCCTGGCCCTACTTACATTACTCACTTCAGAAATGGGGTTTTGGCCCTAACTTTATAACTTGGATCACTGCATTGTATAATAAACCAAAAGCATACATTAAGTATGCAGGTTACAAATCTGACCCCTTTAATATAGAAAAAGGCACAAGGCAAGGATGTCCACTCTCCCCCCTTTTATTTGCCCTCTTAATAGAACCGTTTGCCCTTTCGATTCGATCAGATCCCAAAATAACCGGAATAGAACTAGGAGGATATCAACATAAACTTTGTCTGTTTGCAGACGATATCCTCCTATTTCTATCATCCCCACAGGTCTCAGGACCTAATCTCCTCCCCATCCTCAATAGGTTTGCTGCTTTTTCAGGCTTATCAATTAACCCTAAAAAATGCTTAGCATTAAATATTTCCCTATCTAACCTGGAATTAAATTCAGCAAAGGTAGGACTTCCGTTTACCTGGGCGGAAAAATCAATACCATATCTAGGGATTCATCTTACGGCTTCTTTATCAGATCTTTTCTCAGCAAATTAACCACTGATTCTCAAAAATGTAACAAACCTGCTGAAATCTTGGTCTCTACTTCCATTATCATGGTTTGGTAGAATTAACGCAATAAAGATGACAATCCTGCCTAAGTTACTATATCTATTTAGGGTTTTACCAATTTCAATTCCCGCTTATTATCTACGACTAATACAGAAAAAAGCAATTTCATACATATGGGGGGCATCCAAACCACGCATACCTTTGCACACACTTTATCTTCCCAAAGTTAATGGAGGCTTAGGCGTACCAAACTTTGCAACATATTATAAGGCAGCTCATATTGCTAGCCTAACTAAATATCACGCAAGACAGGAAATCCCATTATGGGTTTTAATTGAAGCTACTGAATGTGATCCTTTATCGATCTCGAACCTGCTTTGGCTGCATCCTAAAGATCGTAAAGATTTACGAAACCCCATCACCAAACATTTCATTTCTCTATGGGACAGTCTTCAATCCAAACACAACTTACAATCTACACATAAACCCCTTCTCTCATTCTTAAAAAATCCCGCCTTTTATCCTGCTTGGACTGCTCCCAAATCCTTTCGAGAATGGTCATCCAGGGAAATCTTGAACATACATAAATTTGTCACTGATACATCTTTCATCCCTTTTCCAACCCTTTGCGAAAACTACGGCATACCTCAATCAGAACTATTCCGATACCTGCAAATTAAAAACTTTTTCACTCCTTTTATAAGCTCTGACACTCCTCTCACACACTTTACTGCGTTTGAATCTATCTGCAGGAAAGATCCCCACACAAAAGGCTTGATTTCCTTACTTTATTCACATTTAATAGTTCAACCTGAACTGGATAAACCCTCTTATGTCCAGAGATGGGAGGAGGACCTGGGTCGAACGCTCGACACTACAGAATGGGATCAAATCTGGTCATCTACCAAATCAGCCTCCCCAAATATTATTGAGGTAGAGGCTAATTATAAAGTATTGACAAGATGGTACCTTGTACCAACTAGGGTTGCAAAATATGCACCAACCTATTCCGCGCAATGTTATCGTGGTTGTTCAGAGCCAGGCACACAAATACACATCTGGTGGACATGCCCAATAGCACAAACCTTTTGGAAAGAGATCTTTAAAATGGCCTCCAAAATGTTTGGTTTGCAACTACAGCCTGATCCTGCTACCGCATTACTTAATCTGAAACCAGGATCGCTAACTTTGATTCAATTTAAACTATTTGTACAACTTCTAACAGTAGCTAAGCAAACTTTGGCAAAGGCATGGCGGTCTCCGACATTGGTAGTGGCTGAGACGAAGAATAGGATGACTAACGCCATGATTCATGCCAAAATGGTAGCCATTGACAACGCTCTGCTTCCCAAATTTGAAAAACAATGGCACCCATGGATAACACATCATTTACCATCTAACTTTGATGAAAATGTTCTACTGCCATGGTAGCTGAGTTGCAATGATTTAAGCTGATATATAAAAAATGCACAGACTTCATGATGGATCTCAATCCAACCCTGTGGACCCTCTCCTTTCTATGTTCTACTCCTTCTCTCCTTTCTCTTCTTCCCTATCCACTTTCCGATCCTGAAGCTCTTTTCCTAGTAGATTGTAGTCTCCTTCAGACATTTCTGACATAGCTCAAGTTGTGGGCACAAGTACCATTTGAGAATCTACTTACTCTTTAATAGCTCCTACTTAGGTATTCTACACCTTATCCAGGTTATACCCAATTACTGCAATTTATATGTTATGTAATATTCTATTATTAACTAATAATTTTAGCATCTTATCTGTACTACAATATGTTTACTCATGTATTCGTTATCTACTTATTCATATACTCAATAAAATCTTTTGACAAGGAAAAAAGAAAAAAAAAAAAAAAAAAAAAAAAAGTTCTCTTGTCTTTCTTCATTTTCAAAAACAAATGAGAGCTGCAAAATACTCACCATGCCTCTCAGCAAATAGCTTGGGGTGTCTACATTCCAAAATGGGGTCATTTGGGGGGGTTGTGCCACCCGGGCATTCCATGGCCTCCAAAACTGTGATAGGCAGTGAAGAGTGAAATCAAAAATTTACACCCTTAGAAATCCTGAAGGCGGTGATTGGTTTTCGGGGCCCCGTACGCAGCTAGGTTCCCAAAAAGTCTCACACATGTGGTATCCCCATACTCAGGAGAAGCAGCTAAATGTATTTTGGGGTGCAATGCCACATATGCCCATGGCCTGTGTGAGCAATATATCATTTAGTGACAACTTTGTGTAAAAAAAAAAAAAAAGTGTCACTTTCCCGCAACTTGTGTCAAAATATAAAATATTCCATGGACTCCACATGCCTCTCAGCAAATAGCTTGGGGTGTCTACTTTCCAAAATGGGGTCATTTGGGGGGGGGTTTTGTACTGCCCTGCCATTTTAGCACCTCAAGAAATGACATAGGCAGTCATAAACTAAAAGCTGTGTAAATTCCAGAAAATGTACCCTAGCTTGTAGACGCTATAACTTTTGCGCAAACCAATAAATATACGCTTATTGACATTTTTTTTACCAAAGACATGTGGCCGAATACATTTTGGCCTAAATGTATGACTAAAATTGAGTTTATTGGATTTTTTTATAACAAAAAGTAAAAAATATCACTTTTTTTCAAAATTTGCGGTCTTTTTCTATTTATAGCGCAAAAAATAAAAACCGCAGAGGTGATCAAATACCATCAAAAGAAATCTCTATTTGTGGGAAGAAAAGGATGCAAATTTCGTTTAGGTACAACATTGCAAGACCGCGCAATTAGCAATTAAAGCAACGCAGTGCGAAATTGGAAAAAGTCCTCTGGTCCTTAGGCAGCATAATGGTCCGGGGCTGAAGTGGTTAAAGTCGTAATGGTGCATAATGAAAACCTGTGGCTTTGTGTAACTAAAAAGTAGGCTTCATCCACCTGCTGGCTTGTATAGAATTTTTAATCAAATTTTTAGACATTTTTGCCAAGGAACCCCGTGGTGCCTGGGCACCCTGGTTGAAAAAGGCTGGTCTTAGACAGATAGTTTTGCTAATGTGAAATGCACAGCATTTACAAAGCATTCGATAGATCCACCCCTTGTGTGCCACAGTCGGAAAAAAATCTTGATATAAAATGTCTTACTGTGTACTGGGCTGGACCCAAGGGCAGTGGAAACATTGCCCATATTGAAAGGTATTCTTGAATTTAGATAAAGCAACTCATTTAGGAAGAAAATTACTAGATGTGAGCATGTCATACAGACACTTCACGCTGAAAAAAGATTTCAGGAGTGTCCCTAGTATATCTCAACAGCGCATGGTCTTCTGATAGCAGGTTCCAATGCATGGCTAATATTACCCACAAGTCCTGATGTTGTGTGGAGTATTTTGTGATCTTGAATGTAGGCTGATGTTCAGGGGTCTGAGTCTAATAGAAAAGAGAAGCATGAGAGGAACATAGGGCCTTCTTGTATTCTTTCCTTAGAAATTACTTACTATAGCCTTGACTTAATAAACGCTGCCTCAAAGCAGTTACTTGGGTAATGAAGTCCTGAAGTTGTGTACAATTACGTCTGATGTGTATATATTTCGCATATGGAATACTTCTGATCATGTGAGTTCTTTGCATGTAATATTGTGTTGCCTGCCAATGGTTTATAGTATAAGCTAATATATAGACAGTTGTCTTCATTAATGAAAATATCTACAACTGAAAATGAGATGCTTTTATCATTATAGTTCATGGTAAATCTCAAATGACATGAGTTATTAACTAAGACTATCACAAACTCATTAAAATCATACACAGACCCTGTCTAAATCAGTAGAAAGTCATCAATGTAATGAAACTAGCATAACTCATGATACTCAAACTGTTATGAGAAAAAATGTCCCACTCCCACCCTCCATGGCCACGCCCTGCACCTGGAGGTGGTAGGAGTCAGCAAATACAAAAAACTGCTGTTCAAAATAAACTACAGATCACAAAATTAACTCATTAGATGGCCATTGGGATTGGTCTTGCTTCATTAGGAAGGTTCTGTCCACGGCAAACGCCCGACTCATGGGGGATGCTGGACAATAAGTGTCATTATTTGTAATATCCAATAAAATGTGCACCTTTTATAATTCAATTGTGATTTGTGTGGTGTCTACAAAGTCCACGATTCTCTCCCTTTTGGGATTGTTTAGTTACGAAACATGGAACTTATTAGTAAATATATAAAAGTGGTATATAAAAGTGGAATTTGTATCAGAACTACTAGGTGGGCTTTCAAAATATTATAGAGAGGGATTTTAACCGCTTCAGCCCTGGAAGATTTTAAACCCTTCCTGACCAGAGCACTTTTTGCGATTCGGCACTGCGTTGCTTTAACTGACAATTGCGTGGTCTTGCGACATTGCACCCACACAAAATTGATGTCCTTTTTTCCCCACAAATAGAGCTTTCTTTTGGTGGTATTTGATCACCTCTGCAGTTTTTATTTTTTGCGCTATAAACAAAAAAAAAGGGACAATTTTGAAAAAAAAGAAAAACATTATTTTTTGCTATTATATATATCCCCAAAAATAAATAAAAAAACAATTTTTTTCCTCAGTTTAGACTGATATGTATTCTTCTACATATCTGTGTTAAAAAAAAAAAAAAAAAAAAAAAAAAAAAAAAAATCGCAATAAGCGTATATTGATTGGTTTCTACAAAATAGGGGATAGATTTATAGCATTTTTATTACATTTTTTTTAACAAATAATGGCGGTGATCTGCAATTTTTATCGTGACTGTGACATTATGGCAGACAGACAATTTTGACACATTTTTGAGACCACTGACATTAATACAGCGACCAATGCTATAAAAATGCATTGATTACTGTAAAAATGTCACTGGCAGTGTAGGGGGTTAACACTAGGGGGCGATCAAGGGGTTAATTGTGTTCTGACTAGGGGAGATGACAGATCACTGTTCATACTTTGTATGAACAGACGATCTGTCACTTCTCCCCACAGAGAACCGGGATCTCTGTGTTTACACACAGAGATCCCAGTTCTCGCCGTGTTATGAGCGATCACGGGAGCCGGACACTCGCATCGGCTCTGGAAGCAAGCTGTTGGCCCTGCGCGCCCCTAGTGTAGTGGCCACCAGAGAGAGCGACATAAGATAACGGCGATTCGTGCAACTGAGCCATGTTGCTGCATTACAACTGCTGTGGCTGGTCGGCAAGCTGTTAAAGGTGCCAAAAACAAAGCTCAACAGTCAACTATTTAGAATATGTAAAAACATTTAATTTTATTTAAAAAAGACATTAAAACATGCACAAAAAAAAAAAAGGTATGATTGTTAAAACCATTACAAATAAATGTACAGCTTGAGTACTAGTGTAGCGACTTCAGCTCTACATGTTTCACCAACATATGGCTTCTTCAAGAGTCTTATGAATGCTGCATACATTATCAATGTAAATAAAATATATATAGTGGGGACGGAAAGTATTCAGACCCCCTTACATTTTCCACTCTTTGTTATATTGCAGCCATTTGCTAAAATCATTTAAGTTCATTTTTTTTCCTCATTAATGTACACGCAGCACCCCATATTGACAGAAAAACACAGAATTGTTGACATTTTTGTAGATTTATTAAAAAAGAAAAACTGAAATATCACGTGGTCCTAAGTATTCAGACCCTTTGCTGTGACACTCATATATTTAACTTAGGTGCTGTCCATTTCTTCTGATCATCCTTGAGATGGTTCTACACCTTCATTTGAGTCCAGCTGTATTTGATTATACTGACTGGACTTGATTAGGACACACCTGTCTATATAAGACCTTACAGCTCACAGTGCATGTCAGATCAAATGAGAATCATGAGATCAAAGGAACTGCCTGAAGAGCTCAGAGACAGAATTGTGCAAGGCACAGATCTGGCCAAGGTTACGAAAAAATTTCTGCTGCACTTAAGGTTCCTAAGAGCACAGTGGCCTCCATAATCCTTAAATGGAAGATGTTTGGGATGACCAGAACCCTTCCTTGAGCTGGTCGTCCGGCCAAACTGAGCTATAGGGGGAGAAAAGCCTTGGTGAGAGAGGTAAAGAACAACCCAAAGATCACTGTGGATGAGCTCCAGAGATGCAGTCGGGAGACGGAAGAAAGTTATAGAAAGTCAACCATCATTGCAGCCCTCCACCAGTCGGGGCTTTATGGTAGAGTGGCCCGACAGAAGCCTCTCAGTGCAAGACACAAGAAAGCCTGCATGGAGTTTGCTAAAAAACACCTGAAGACTCCAAGATGGTGAGAAATAAGATTCTTTGGTCTGATGAGACCAAGATAGAACGTTTTGGCCTTAATTCTAAGCGGTATGTGTGGAGAAAACCAGGCACTGCTCATCACCTGTCCAATACAGTCCCAACAGTGAAGCATGGTGGTGGCAGCATCATGCTCTGGGGGTGTTTTTCAGCTGCAGGGACAGGGCGAATGGTTGCAATTGAGGGAAAGATGAATGCGGCCAAGTACAGGGATATCCTGGACGAAAACCTTCTCCAGAGTGCTCAGGACCTTATACTGGGCCGAAGGTTTACCTTCCAACAAGACAATGACCCTAAGCACACAGCTAAAATAACAAAGGAGTGGCTTCACAACAACTCCGTGACTGTTCTTGAATGGCCCAGCCAGAGCCCTGACTTAAACCCAATTGAGTATCTCTGGAGACACCTAAAAATGGCTGTCCACCAAGGTTTACCATCCAACCTGACAGAACTGGAGAGGATCTGCAAAGAGGAATGGCAGAGGATCCCCAAATCCAGGCGTGAAAAACTTGTTGCATCTTTCCCAAAAAGACTCACGGCTGTATTAGATCAAAAGGGTGCTTCTACTAAATACTGAGCAAAGGGTCTGAATACTTAGGACCATGTGATATTTCAGTTTTTCTTTTTTAATAAATCTGCAAAAAATGTCAACAATTCTGTGTTTTTCTGTCAATATGGGGTGATGTGTGTACATTAATGATTAAAAAAAATGAACTTAAATGATTTTAGCAAATGGCTGCAATATAACAGAGTGAAAAATTTAAGGAGGTCTGAATACTTTCCGTCTCGACTGTATGTAAATACAAATAATTCACACATTACATTAATTCAACAATGATCATCAAATGCATATATAAATCATACTAAGGGTATCCTACCAGGGTACTCGGAAGACTTTGACAAACACCTCGCTTATTGCACTTTTTTACCAAAAATATGTAGAAGAATACATACTGGCCTCAACTGAGGAAGAAATTTGTTTTTGTTTTATATATTTTTTGGGGATATTTATTATAGCAAAAAGTAAAAAATATTGCTTTTTTCTCAAAATTGTCAGTCTTTTTTGTTTAGCGCAAAAAATATAAATCGCAGAGGTGATCAAATACCACCAAGCTCTATTTGTGGGAAAAAAAGGACATTAACTTTGTTTGGGTACAGTGTCACACAATTGTCAGTTAAAGCGACACAGCGTTGTATCGCAAAAATGGCCAGGAAGTGGGTAAATCCTACCGGGGCTGAAGTGGTTAAAATCCCTAATTTCTATAATGTTTTGAAATATAAAAGTGGACCTTTACGTTTTCATGCAGTAGAGATTAAGTTCCAACTTTTCTGATATGCAGGCAATTCACTAAGGAGTTTTTTCTTCAATGTGCTATCTATCTCTGATACTGGGATTATTGGTTTCATTTGAGTGGGAGTTGTTTTATGGTATTACTTATGCTGTAAATGCATACTCAAAGAATTGGATTTTAAACTGTGAAGATGCTTACACAGGGCCCCCTGGACCTGATTGTTTTTTTTTAATCACAATTTTTATATTTTTGATATTAGAGGCTGCATTCCTTTATAGGTTTGATGATGATGCATAAAGAATAGCAAACTGGACCCCCCATATTTAATTAAAGTTTAACAATATTATTTTGACCAGGTATGGACGTTGGGCATGCTACACATGCACCAAAGAAATGTCATCTAAACACTTTGGGTGTGTGTAGTACACAGAGCCCTTTTTCTTCCCCTGTTGTTCTCCAGACATATACCAGCAAGTCCTGTCAGACATTTTGCTGACAAGACTTGTTTTATTTAAACAGGAGCATGTCTTCCTAACTGAACCTCACAGAGCAGCATCGAGAAAGGTTAGACAGCCCATAGATCATTATTTAGATGATAGAATCATAGTTGGTTGAATGAAAACAAAAAATAGACTTAATTCCCCCATCCCAGGGCTCTTTTTTTCAGTCGGCGCTGGTCACTTTCTCGACCTTTACTGCCGTCACTTGTAAAAACAAAAGCAAGGCTTCTGTATTTACAACTGATAGTGCTCCTCTCCTGGTATAGGAGGGAAGAGAACTCTGTATTGGTAGGGGGGAGCTATGTCCTGAAAGCTAGGGAGTTAGCTCCGTACTTGAAGAGGGTGAGCTCTCTGGAATCCAGGGGGGTTATTGGGAAGAACTCTGTACTGGGGGGAGAGGGTGGGAATAATTTTGGGATAAACCATTTTCGGCTCTAAACTGGCTTGTGAGATATGCACTCCTCAACCCTGCACTCTGTACACAGCACAATCCTCGACTCTGCATGTAGCACACTCCGCAACCCTGAACTTTGTACACAGCGCATTCCTAAACCCTGCATTCTCTGTGTAGTGCACTCCTGAACCCTGCAGAAGAAGGGGTAAGTTCCTTCACCTTTTAATCTGAAAAAAAAAGTCCTACTCCAACTATGCATTTGAGGCGGACGAGGGAATCTTCTCCGCTAAGTGGGCAGACTTCCCCACCATCACAATACAGTGATCAGAGCTGTTGGTCCCTGATGAATGACCAAATTTTGCTTCATTGTAACTCCCCTGGTTCATTCATTTGCAAACAGAGGGAGGACCCTTGATCTGCATATGACACCAGATAAAGGAAGCTTGCCAGATGTTGCCAGGTGGCCCCATCCTTATCTATACAAGAACTGTCAAAATGGAGAGGAGACATTCAGTGGGTGGGCGGCCGTCCTGGAGGGCGGAACATTTTTTTTTTCGAGTTGGCGGTGTGGCAGGCGGCGTGATTGATGATGGATTTACATCCTGCTAGAAAAGCACCCCCCCCATGTTGAGGGCATGTGGCCTGGTGTGGTTTAGGAGGAGGAGCGCTTTTCACCCCCCCTTTCCTGACCTGCCAGGCTGCATGCCCAGATAAGTGTATGGTATGGATTTTGGGGGGGACCTGTCAGAAACCATGAATCAGACTGAGACAGAAGCAGTTAAATCAGACTTGTTTAATAGTATAAAAAAAGTAAACAGTAAACATAGTCAAAACATAGCCAGAGTTCAGGAACCGGAACAGATAGCCAGACAAGGGAAATGTCAGGGAGCTGGAGTTGAGCGTAGTAAAACAGCAAGCATGATCTGGAGCCAGAAGGGAAGTCAGCCAAGAAAGTCTTTAACAGGAATGCAGGAGATCTGTGATGTTGACTAAGGCGAAGGCAGAGATCCTCTGGGCTGGACAGCTTAAGTAGACAGGCTGACAGCCCAGGAATTTAACCTGTTCATAATGGAATTTGCACTTCTCCAATTTACAATAGAGATTGTTCTCTCTTAGTTTCTGAAGCACACAACAGACATCTGTGTGGTGGCTCTCCGGGGACTTGGAAAATATGAGGATATAATCAAGATAAACTACCACACATAACTGCAACAAATCTCAGAGGACATTAATAAATTCCTGGAAAACTGCCGGGGCATTACGAGGTACTCACAATGGCCTGTTCTGGTATTAAATGCAGTTTTCCACGCATCACCTCCTTAATCCTCATGAGATTGTATGGCCCTCTCAAATCAAGCTTCATGAAAACCGTTGCTCCCTTAAGGCGGTCAGATAACTCCATAATCAACGGAATTGGATAGGCATGCTTAATCGTGAAACGATTGAGACCCCTATAATCAATACAAGGTCTCAGTTCACCACTCATCTTCACAAAGAAGAAACCAGCACCAGCAGGAGACGAGGATTTGCGGATGAAACCTCGAGAAAGTGCATCTGCAACATACTCCTTCATGGCCTTATCCTCCAAGACCAACAAAGGGTAAACCCGGCCACAAGGAGGTATGGCAACAGGTTGAAAGTCAATTGCGCAATCATATGACCGGTGTGGAGGCAAACTAACGGCTTGACCTTTGTCAAAGGCATCACTAAAATTGCGGTACTCCTCCGACAGGGAGGAGAGTGAAGAGGTGCACAGGACCTTGGCTATCTTCTGGAAGTATGTCTTACTGCATTGTGGCAGAGGGTTTGTGCCTCTGTAACCAAGGATAACAATAACCAGTGAAAACTTAGGTGAGGAAATAACTTGGAATTGGATTATCTCATGGTGAAGAGCCCCTATGGCCATGGACAATGGAACCATCTCATGAGTCACATGGGCAGGCTGTAGAGGTCTCCCCTCAAGAGCCTCAATGGCAAGTGGAGTGTCACGCAGCTGCAGCAGAAGTGAGTGCTTCAATACAAAGGCAGCATCAATGAGCAGCCCCAGAGTTGATTAGAGCCTGTATCTCGATAGACGATTCAGCCCAAGAAAGGGTGACTGAAACCAGGGGCTTATCCTTCTGGATAATTGGGGATGAAAGACCGCCACCTAAGGTCTGTCCATGATAGGACCTCAAGGTTCGGACGTTCCCTGGACGGGTAGGACAAGACTTCAAAAAGTGACCTGCCTGGCCACAATAAAGGCACAAGCTCTCCCTCCCCCTAAAGGTTCTCTCATCCGCAGTGAGACATGTGAAACCCAAGAGTGTGGGTTCACCTTCACTGACCGACTCGGTACCAGGAGGCATGGGAGGTGAGGGAGGCATGGGTGGAACTGCAAAGCATGGAGACAAACATACAGGAGGCTTCTGCAAGCGCTCTTTAAAAGAGTCTCTGAATCTGGAGTCAATGAGGATGGCAAACGTGATCAACTTCTCCAGCTTAGTGGGTATATCTCCGGCTGCCATCTCATCCTTGATGGAACTTGAGAGACAATGAGAAAAAGCAACCACAAGGGCCTCATTGTTCCAAGCAACCTCTGCTGCCAGAATACGGAATTCAATGGCGTAATCGGCAACAGTTCTCATACTCTGATGAACATGAGGCATATGGCAGCAGAAGTGGAGTGTGCGGGAACATCAAATACCCTTTTAAAAGGTGACCACAAACTCAGGGTTAATCAAGACAACAGGTTTTTTGCGTCTCCCATAGAGGGTTCGCCCAGGCCAAGGCTCTCTCAGAAAGCAAAGATATCACAAAACCTACTTTGCGTCTGTCTGTGGGAAATGCCTGGGGCAGCATCTCAAAGTATATCTCAACCTGGTTGAGAAACCCTCTAAATTGGACTGGATTGCCCCTAAATTGCTGGGGAAGTGGAGTGGAACCAGACATCCCTCTTATAGAGGTAATACTCGAGGCGGGTGCCTGCAGCAGAAGGGATGGCCTGCAACACAGGTTGTACTGGAGCACAATGGGAGATTTCAGGTGAACCGTGCAACTCAGGACGTTTGTAACACCATGTCAAACTGATCCATGTGGTGATCCTGCTCATACAATCTGAAAAAAAAAGTACTAGTTACTTACCGGTAACTGTCTTTCTGGGAAATCTTCCAGGAAGGCACACCTGAGAGATGAGAGGCTCCTCCCCACAGGAAACACAATCAATCAACAGCTGTTTTAAGTCCACACCCTTCCCCCTGATCCTCAGTTTGTAGAGAAGTAACTCCTGAACCTGGTTCACAAGGGAAATCATTCCTCATAGGCACTCACCTTCTAGTGTTCTAAAATTTTCCCTCCTCCAACGGGTGGGAAGTAGGCCTGCCGTCCTGGAAGATTTCCCAGAAAGACAGTTACCGGTAAGTAACTAGTACTTTCCTCAAGTCATCTTCCAGGACGGCACACCTGAGAGGATAATCAAGTACCTCAGGCCTACCTTAGGGTGGGACCACTGCAAGACCCTCTTGGTGAACCTCGGTTCTGCAGTAAGCTTTACCTTTACTCCATATGCTTGATGAAGGTATCTTAGCTGGATCATGCGGCTGATCTGCCGGTCTACTCCACCGGTGTCCCTACCTTCTCTGTTTCGGATGCAGGGTCTAGGTGGAGTGGGCTCTTAAAGATGGAATCAGAAAACATGTTAAACTTGTAGGTTATCAATGTTGCCTGTCACACATCTACCAACAATGGCCTATTCTGCCTATAGGTGCTGTTTAGAACCACTAAAAAGATTAATCGGAGACCTCTGTTTTAAGACAAGGACACTACATTGATCCATAAGGGGGCCTGTCTTAACACAACCCTGTCCAGGGAAATAAAACTGCCAAAAAAGGGGGGCCCCTGACAAACAACCCCTTTTTGTTCATTTTTATCTTTACGTCAGCAAAGACTGAAGGGAAACCTACTTAAGGGAAATAGATTAACAAAAACTTAATCCCTGGGTTTAAGGCATGCCCAATCTATAGTTTTACTTACACCTGAGAGCCTACTCAGGAGACTAACATCTATAGCAGGAGAAGAACACTCATATTGCTACATCTAGTTTTGCTAGAAGGGCAAAATGAAGGCCATGCACCGAGCTGTAACCTATTTGGTCAGGTATACATGTTTATACTTCATCTTCAGGCCATAAAACTCCTCTGAACCGAACTTCCTAAGTTCTTATTAAACAGGGCGATTCATTATCGCCTTCCTCCAGTGACCCATAACTCTACTGGGCTTCAACCCTAGGAAATGGCTCTGGCATCCCTGAATGTAAGGGGTCGAGGCTTTCTGACATGTGACATCTGCAGCCAGAACTCCTGGCCCCTCCACGGAAGAGAAGGCTGAAATATAAAAAGGTGATACATGTATTATTAATATCACAAATAAAAAAAAAAAAAATCATAGATTGTGGACATAGCACAATAGATTTAGACAGAAAGGACACAAGCATAGACAACAATGTTGTGTATCTGAGTGTGACTAGCTAAACCAAAATATCAAATATGGGAAGAGACCCAAATATGAACCTCACAGTCTGGTTTTCTGATGTGCGGCCAATATGTAAGCATTAAGACACAAACACACCTTAAATGCTGCGCATTTCTGAAGTGCAGCTAGCTAGGTCATAACTGGTAAATACAGAAAGGACAGGAACCCCCTTTTACAGTGGTGTTTTACTGATGTACAGCAAAACAAGGCTATAAAGAGAAGACAGAAAGACCCAAACTTCTATGTTGCGTATTTATGACGAACCACCAAGTACAGTTATAAGACAATCCTTCATGTTATGCAGTTCTGTAGTGCAGTTACGTAGAACCAACAGAGAAAGAACACAAGCAACCTACAGCATTGTGTTTTTCTGAAGTGCGATAAGGTAAGGCAATATGAAACAGAAAGCACCAACAAGCTTCAATGTTGAGTACTTCTGCTGTGCAGCAACATAAAAACAAAGAAACAACAGACAGCCTTTACAGCTGCGATCTTTCTGGTCTACTGCAAAATAAGGCAATAACTCCACAATGAATATTCCTGCTGCGTTGCAAAACCTGAACCAGAAGGGACAGATAAACTTAGGGTTCCCACACCCGTGCGACCCAACCTGCCACTTGGGACTGTAAGACGCATGAGAAGTCATATACTATGGCTTCCAAAGGGTACCATTCGTGACTGTGCGACTCCAGGTCGCAGCGTCTCCAGCAGTCCCTGCTTACGGAACCACAGACCTCAAGATTACACAGGTCGCAGGAAAAGCAGTTTTCGGGTCGAACAAACAAGGGGTCCCCATGCTGTGGCTCCCTGGAGGAGTGCAGCCAACAACTCCCTACTGTGTATACCTAAGAAACAGCAAGGAAGATCAATGAGAAACACCACTTACTGCTGTGCCTTTCTGATATACGGACGATAAGGCAGTAAATATAGGACATACAGGATACAAACAATGTTCAATCTTTGTGTATGTCTGATGTGTAGCATATACCAATACTGAGCAGAGATGTCATCACCCTCAATGTGTCTCCCTGCTGAGCAGCAAAAACAAAATCAGAAAAAGACAAACAGCCTTCACTGTTGTCTCCTTTCTGATATGCAGCCAATAAGGCAGTAAATGAAAGACATAAAGGACAGACAACCTTCAATCTTGTATGTGTCTGATGTGCAACAACAATCTTGAATAGAGATAGCACATCCATATTCAAGTGATTTGGCATGTGACTCAACATGTCAAATCGCATGCCTAAAATTGGCAGCCATTGCCGTTAATAGCGCTGTCTGAATCAGCACGACGTCACCTTGTGGTGCTGCACCGATTACCAATGGCAGTATGTGTACTACCCATGGCACAGGTTCAATTTGTATTTTCCAACAAAATCAGGACCATCCATCTTCACTGCTACCTTTCTGATAAGCAACCAATAAGGCAGTAATACAGGACCCACAGACAAACCTCAATCGTGTATATCTTTAATGTGCAACAATCTAACAATTGTGAATAGAGATAGCACATCCATATTGAAGCAATTCGGCATGCGACTCACATGTCAAATCGCATGCCTAAAATAGGCAGCTATTGCCGTTAATAGCACTGTCTGAATCAGCACGACGCCACCTTGTGGTGCTGTACCGATTACCAAAGGCAGTATATGTACTACCCCTGCCATCAATCTTTCCTGCTGCCTTTCTGATAAGCAACCAATGTGATGTGCAGCAATATAACAATTATGAGCAGAAATGTCATCTCCAGACTCAATGATGTGCGTTTCTGGCGTGCGGCACAAAACCAGAAAGTACAGACACCTTCCCTGTTGTATTTTCTGATCTGTAGCCAAACAAAGCAGTACCTTTAGGATATAAAGGACACCCAACAAGCTTCAGCAGAGATGTCACAAATCTCAATGTGTACTTTAGTTGTGCCACCAAAACACCCCAGCAAGGACAAACCTTCACTACTGAGGTCTACTGGTGAGCAGCCAAGAAGGAGTCATGGTGTATCCCTTTATGAAATAACCAAACAGGGGCAAAATATTTCATAGGCATAGCCTGGGGCTGTAGATACTAATCCTTCACCACCAGTGAAGGAACCAATCCTAAAATGGTTGGACACCTTACTATAGTAGCTGTTGTCCTACCTTACCTCCATAGATTGAGCAAACACTAGCCAGCTCATACACGGGTGGGGCTGATCAGTAACTAAAGTCTCAATGAGCCCAGCCCTAGAGACCACTATAAGACCTCTAAAAAGGGTGGTTACCAATTTAGCCTGGAGGTAAATAGCCACCTGCAGCCCTTAAAGAAGCAATCATATAGTCATCTAGCTCTTGCATATGTTTGCACAGAAAATCCTTAGTCAAAGGATATAGGAAAAACGATTTATGGTAAATCGCTTTTAGATCTGTCACTGAGTGGACTGTAGCCCAAACCAACAAAAAGGTTTTTCTTACCCCCTGCATTAAAATATAACCACAATGTAAGAGTGGAGTGGGAGGTTGGAACTTATGAAAAGTTACCCATAGCAAGCAACCCCCAAAAGGAGGATCTGTCACAAGGGAACCCCTACTGTGCCACACAGAAGCTTGGTCCCTGCCACATTGTTGAAAGTTAGGTCAGCTTTTAAGCATCTTGGAGCAACTTTAAGCAGATTCCTAGCAGCTGGGCTAATAGGGCCAGATAACCTAGTGCACCTGCTGAGCAAGGGAGCTTACTCCTGAATCCTTCAACCATTGCACCATTAATAACTTGTTCAGTGGTATACCTGGCCAGTAAGGAACTCTTTGTTCTACCAGGTCACCCTCTTTGCTGTATTCACCCCTACTAATGTACCACAACTGGGTATGTAGGGAGAGGCTGGCAACCTACTGTTGTGATAACCACAGTGTCTCTGCTATAAGAGGAAGCTGTGGCTGGTGGTTTTTAGTAGACATGTGCATTCGTTTTCGTCCAAATGCATTTTCGTCCGAATTTCAGGTATTTTCGTTATCGTTTTAACAAACGATAACGAAAGTGCAGAGTCCGAAAAACGAAAGATCCGACATAAACAAATGCTTTATTTTCGTTTTCGTTGCTACAACAGTTCGATATAGATAGGAGATTCGACATGATGATGACAATAACAATCTGTGTCCATCAAACCTGTGGTCGAATGTGCCTAACCTTAGCTCTATTAGTCCAAGATTATTCTACATAGAGAGAAAAGATTCGACGTAGGGGAGGAAAGATTCGACGTAGGGGAGGAAAGATTCGACGTAGGGGAGGAAAGATTCGACGTAGGGGAGGAAAGATTCGACGTAGGGGAGGAAAGATTCGACGTAGGGGAGGAAAGATTCGACGTAGGGGAGGAAAGATTCGACGTAGGGGAGGAAAGATTCGACGTAGGGGAGGAAAGATTCGACGTAGGGGAGGAAAGATTCGACGTAGGGGAGGAAAGATTCGACGTAGGGGAGGAAAGATTCGACGTAGGGGAGGAAAGATTCGACGTAGGGGAGGAAAGATTCGACGTAGGAGAGAAAAGACAAATAAAAATAATGATGATGATGAATGTTATTGGCTGATTGTAACCAAAGAGGAGGAGCAGTAAAATAGCTAGAACTAAGTACACATGTACTTTTGCTTATGGTGTCTGTTGAAAGTTCTAAGAAGATTCGACGGAGCAGGTAAACTATACGGCGTTGTACAGTTTAGCTGCTCCGTCGAATCTTCTTTGAACATTCGACAGACACCATAAGCCTTCAATGACAGATTCGACCTTAATTTGGATTTTCGAACGAATGCAATTTTTAACGAAAAACGAAATAAATAAAAACGAATTTCGGGAGTAACTAAATAAATTTTTTTTTCAGACGAAAACGAAATTCCGAAACGAAATATTTCAGTGTGCACATGTCTAGTTTTTAGCAGTAGCTTCTGGGCTATTTTGTTATGGAGACCCCAGGTCCTGCACTGCACCACTCAGTAAATACAGGTGGAAGGGGAAAAAATGCCTTACCTACCTCTTTCCCATCTGAGGTGGTTTAGGCACACTCGCTCCTCTGCACCACTTGTCCACCATACAGCATCTCTGATGTAGGAGGGAGCTGTGGCTGGTGTCTTTAGCAAAAGCTTCTGGGCTATTTGAATCCAGACCCCAGGGGAGATCTCAAATGCCCAAAAACCATCTGGCTGGGAATGGGGATTTTTGACTCACCGTTGTCGTCTTCCCCTTTTGCCAAAGCCACCGGGCTTGCTTTTCCATCCTTATGATCCACACGCAAGGAGGATAGCTGCCAAAGTGCCCCCCCCACAACTGCTGTCCCTTTAGGGAGCTGCAAGGTTAGGCTGTGTCCTGCACTGTCCAGTCAGTATATACACATGGGGGGGCAATGCCGTACATTCCTCATTCCCATCTGAGGTGGTTTAGGCAGACATTCACCATAGTAAACTGGTGCCTCTTCGAAAGGAGGATGTGGGCGCCTGCTCCTGCTGACTCTCAGCCTTTCCTTCTGGGTAAGAACGCGGGTCGTTCAGGCGGTGCCCTCCCCAGCAGCCCACGCGAGCTACCAGGGACCCAGGAGTCAGGGGATACGATCCCCCTGGAAAGAACCGACGGCCAGCACCCCCGTCTGAACGGACGCCCGGACAGGTAAGGGGGGGGAACAGGATAAAGGCCCCTGAAGTTCTGGGGACACCACTGTACCCAGGGGCCTTCAGCTCTCAGGGGGGCTTTCCCAGTTTCTGTTGCCCCCCCTGAGGAAAGGATAGGGGAACCCCCCGGGAAGGATAAATATATCCCACCAGACCCAGAGGCTTCCCAGGCATTTGGTCCGGCTCCCAGGGGGAGACCACCAGCCCCAGGCTTCGGTCATTTGGAAAAAAACAAACAGTTTCGCCGTGTAGGGAGAAACACAATCAAAAACTGAGGATCAGGGGGAAGGGTGTGGACTTAAAACAGCTGTTGATTGATTGTGTTTCCTGTGGGGAGGAGCCTCTCATCTCTCAGGTGTGCCGTCCTGGAAGATGACTTGAGAAATATTACCAACAAGTGGATTAACTGCATCTTCTGAATTCATGGCCTTCGCCTACTGTCAGAAACCATGAATCAGACTGAGACAGAAGTACAGTTAAATCACATTTGTTTAATATAAAAAAAAGGTAAACAGAGTAAACGTAGTCAAAACATAGCCAGAGTTCAGGAATCGGAATGGATAGTCAGACAAGCCAAATGTCAGGGAGCCAGAGATGAGCATAGTAAAGCAGCAAGCAGGATCTGGAGCCAGAAGGGAAGTCAGCCAAGAAAGTCTTTAACAGGAATGCAGGAGATCTCTGATGTTGACCAAGGTGAAGGCAGAGACCCTCTGGGCTGGACAGCTTAAGTAGGCAGCACTGACGAGCAGGATATCATCAACAGCTGAGTAACTGGAGAGATAGGAGCTGGCAATTAGCCGACAGCTTAGTGGCCAGCTCTGAGAAGGAACGGCTGAGCCCACCCCTGGCAGGACCCCATGCCATTTGAAAAAATAAAAAAAAAAAAAAAAAAAATTGGCGTGGGGTTACCCATACAATCCATACCAGACCCAAAGACCCACACCGTTTTTTTCATAGACCGGGGGCAATTGCATCCGCAAGTTATTTTAAATAGGATTTGACTCATCTTTTTTTCTTTAGAAATTTGATTCTAGATTCATAGACTTAAATGGGGTTCACCATTCGGGTTAGAACTTTGCCCCTGTTTGAGAGTTCTGCTGTTAACCAAACAGGGGGGGTGTTTGGCTTATCTCTACTTAGCAATACTAGATAACGCCCCACCTCCATGTGTCTCTTGTAGTAGCTAATTAGTTTGCCATTGGGTACCATTGTACTGTTGCTGGTTAGCATATGCCAATATAAGTTGTTTCACAAGCTCCTCTATTTTGTTCAGTAATATGTGTGTCTCTTTATGGTGCTGCCGGCATCCAAGCACTGAGTTGTAAGGGGAGCAGGCCCAATTGGTAAAGGCAGCATTAATTATACATGAGACAGGAACACCCAGGAACAGTCCAAAAAGGTTTGTCCAACACTTTTATTCAACAAGGTAATAATCAAACACAGTTTAGTGCAGTAAGGCAGCACATGTACCATTTCAACATTTTCTCAGCAGATATCCTTTCACCCAGCATCAGGCTACCACATAGGCCTATGAACACTAACTAATTAGTAAGGTCTGGCTACCAGGTAAACATGGACCTAGAACTGGAGTCTTTTTCCCACCCAAAACTCCACAAAGCCTCTGGGCTCCAGATCCAAAGCCAGAACCTATTAACATCTGAGAAGACAAAATGTTTGTTTTCTCCATAACAGATTACCAACTACAAATCCTGAGCCCCACACCATGGGCAGGTGAAATACCTAGGTGACACATTTAATATAAATATATTTAAAGAAAAAAAAAAAATTATATATAGATATAGATATAGATATATATTTTTTGCACAGGAGTTTCTCGGTCAATTTTTTTGGGAAAAAATACACTTTAATGAATTTCAATGCAAAAAAACTGAAACAGTAAACAGATAACTAACATGTTATGCTTTAAAATTGCACACGCTCATGGAATAGCCACAAAGTAGTAGAATTATTGTTATCACTAAAACATTTGCGGTGATACCTCTCATGTGTCTGTTTACATATGTGTGTGTGACCTACATATGCGTTTGCCTCTGCGTGCGAGCATGGGGGCACGGGGCGCTTTTAAAAATGTTTTTATTTATTTTATACATTTATTTTTATTTTTCCACTGTTCCTTTATTTTTATTGTTTTATTTTTTTTTTTTGATGCAATAAAGCATGACAGGTCTTTATAAAGATATCTGGGGTCTAAAATAACCTAGATCTCTCCTCTCCCCTTAAAATCATGATGTTAAAAAAAAAAAAAAAAAAAAAAAACATTGATCTCATGCTTTAAAAAAAAAAAAGTCTGTTTATATTTGCCCTGGACTGGAAGGGACAAAATGCTTGTCAATTCTGGTCTCCTAGATCATAGAGATGATCTGAGACATTCCAGTCTCTCATCAGCCAGGAGAAACGCCGGCTTCAGTCCCGGGTTTTCCAATCACACGGGAGAGTCTGTAGAGGCACCGATTGGTGGTGGAAGGGAGACCAATCCCTCCCATTGCCTGTACAAGTGATCCAGCAGCTAATCAGCCACTCGGATAACTTTTAAAGGGGTAGGGAATCACCAGCTCAAAAGATTTAATACCAGTGTTATGGCTGACATCTGCAGCCATGGCCCCGGTATAACCACTTGAACACAATCACGTATATACTGTATACTCTGTTTTTGTGCAGCAAGTGGTTAAACTGCAGCCTTTTACCTTTTTGCAGTTGTGTATTTAAATCTGGTTTATGTCCACACGTGCAAAATTATATCTACTTATCCTACATGTAAAACATGGTATAGTACAGTGTTTCTCAACTCCAGTCCTCAAGGCGCCCCAACAGGCCATGTTTCAGGATTTCCCTCAGATGAAATGGCTGTGGCAGCGAAACTGATCAAATCACCTGTGCAAAATAATGGAAAGCCTGAAAACACGACCTGTTGGTGCGCCTTGAGGACTGGCATTGAGAAACACTGGTATAGTATGTCTGCAATTGTGTAAATGTACACATTCATGTCATTTTAGTTCAAGTATGTAATACTTTGCTCAAACTGAAAAAGCCCATTTTAGAAATAATTTTCTGAAAAAAAAAAAAGTAAAAAAAACAACTTCTAGTCAGAAAACGGCTATGAAAGCAGCAACCTCATTATAGATCCCCTAGAAGCCATTGTATCTCAAAGGTTTATTGTTGCTTTAGGCTGTACATATATTTTACAAACTTGCCTACAGTTTGAGTAATGATTAATAATTCTGAACTTCTAGCTCTGTCTTGAAAACCATTCTTTTTAAAGAAAGTTGTCAAACTGAGTTTTTTGTACAAACATTTTAAAATGAAACTATATATCAAAGATCAGTGGCCATTTACCAAGATCACATTTAAACTGCAACTAACTGATACTTTTTACAATTTGAATGGTACCATTTAGGCACAATATGGAACAAGAAAAATTTGGATGGCTGCACACCAAAAATCAACTTTTATTAAATCATTAAGACCAAAAGGAAAGATGTCACATTTTCCTGTCAGTTATTTTCTGTACCTGTACCACCTGTCAATTTGGTCTAAATGTTTTAATAAAAGTGAATTGTTGGTGTGCAGCCATTTGGATTTTTCTTGTTCATGCAGCATGTGAGCTGGGCCCATACCCGACTGGAGGAAGTGTATGGGGATGAACCAGAGGTGAACCCACCTGTAGCAGCGATATAGTGTGTTACAGATACCATTTAGGCAGAGTGAGAATTCTGATCTAGGTTAATCCTATTGAGCAAGGGGTACAAATTTAACATCTTACTCAATTTTATCCATGGATTTTATCCATGTTTAGTTTAGAAAATGGTATAGTAATTGCATACTATGCATATTTAATCACTTCATACAAAGTGCAGAATATACTGTTTATCTGTATTTACCTGTGTTTAGCTGTGGACTTTCCAAAATATTCAGTTTCACACATTTCCCTGTAAATCCATTGGCCAGGGTCTGATGTACAGTCAGTTTCTAAGCAACAGTGCTAAAACATGATTAATTAAATAGTACCTTGAAATGGATGTGACTTTAGTCATAAGACATTATTATTAAGAAACTATTGTTAAAGTATGAAATCCCCAATTAAACATTTTGGAGCTTGCAAAAATCTACTGAGCTAGATCATGGTGATTAAGAAAAAAAACTGTCCATGATACGCCTGAATAAAATGTGTTGAAATATCATCTCCATGGATAGAACATTACCATTCATTGAAATTTTGACAGAAACCTCTATACTTTATAGACAGTGGAATCTCTGCTAATTTATGTACCCTACACAATAAATGCTGATCTTTCCCAGGTTCTAATCTCTCTCTTGAAGATCACCAATACTCCCTATCTACAGTGCCTTGAAAAAGTATTCATTCCACTAGAAATTTTCCACATATTGTCATGTTACAACCAAAAACGTAAGTTTATTTTATTGGGATTTTATGTGATAGACCAACAAAAGTGGCACATAATTGTGAAGTGGAAAGAAAATTAAAATAGTTTTCAAAATGTTTTACAAATAAATATCTGAAAAGTGTAGCGTGCATTTTTAGTCAACCCCTTTACTCTGATACCCCTAAATAAAATCTAGTGGAACCAATTGCCTTCAGAAGTCACCTGTGTGTAATTTAATCTCAGTATAAATACGGCTGTTCTGTAAAGCCCTCAGAGGTTTGTTAGAGAATCTTAGTGAACAAACATCATGAAGGCCAAGGAACACACCAGACGGGTCAGGGATAAAGTTGTGGAGACGTTTAAAGCGGAGTTAGGTTATAAAAAAATATCCCATGCCTTGAACATCTCACGTAGCACTGTTCAATCCATCATCCAAAAATGGAAAGAGTATGACACAACTGCAAACCTACCAAGACATGGCCGTCCACCTAAACTGACAGGCCGGGAAGGAGAGCATTAATCAGAGAAGCAGCCATGAGGCCCAGAAACACAGTTAAATCACTTGTTTAATAATAATAATTAAAAAAAGGTAAACAGAGTAAAACTTAGTCAAAACATAGCCAGGAACCGGAATGGATAGTCAGACAAGCCAAAACATCAGGGAGCCAGAGATGAGCGTAGTAGAACAGAAGGAGGATCTGGAGCCAGAAGCAATGTCAGCCATGCAAGTCTTTAACAGAAAAACAGTAGAGCGTCTCTAGAGATGTGACCAAAGGAAAGGCAGAGATCATCTGGACTGGACGGCTTAAGTAGGCAGGACTGGCGAGCAGGATATCATCAACAGGTGAGTCACTGTGGAGAGATAGGAGCTGGCAATTAGCTGACAGAGTGGCCAGCTTTGAGAAGGAAGGGCTGAACCCAGCCCTGACACAAGGACACTCATTGTTCTGATGAGGGCAGCAAGACCACAGGCATTCCAGAGGGTTGGCTGCACCACTTATCTATAGACTAGCCCCCAAGAGCAGGAGATTGTGTTAAATTTGACAGGCTATACCATTATGCGCTGTGTCTCAAAAGCTATTCAGTGGCCAATGATGAGCAGGGACACAAAATCCTATATGGGAAGAAGAATGTATCCCCACATGGACTCCAGGCATGATTTTTGTGGTATACTTAAACAGAAGAAACAGACAGCGCAAAACCTAATTACTAAAACTCAGCAGCTGGACACTGTAGGTCAATATACAAAACCTAAAAAGACATACACAAAATATAGCAGTGCAGTGCTCAATACAGGTCAGATGTATACACATAAAATGTACATATTAAAACGTACATAAATAAAACGCATGAGGCAAAGTCCCAAAAAGTATATCTTAGTCTGAGGAGATCAAAAGCTGCCCACTTGCAGAAGGGGGATCCCTCAGTTGGCAAGGAAAGGGTGCAGTGATAGGATAAGATTGTATTCGTTGTATCACCACCAATGTGAACCTCCACCAAGGGTCTAGGCTGCTCACCTTATTGAGTGGACCTTCTGCGTTAACAGGAAGGTCACTCATGCATTCCCTTCCACAGGGTAGATTATGGAGATAGGGGTCCACAGGCAGTATCCCAAATTCAGTCTCATCGGTTGATATATATCATGTTAAAAACAAAAATAACAGGACATAGTGCTCTCCATACGAAAAGGTATAAAATTTATTAAATAAGAAAAATATTACTCACAAAGCGAGCACTGTTTCCCAGTGCAGGAGTATACGGCATAAAATGAACCAGATGGGTGGCTGTACTGACATCACAGAGCCCCTCGCACGTGTATCGTCCGTGTGGACTTCCTCAGCAAATCTGATTGGGGGCCCGTGTGTCAGCACTTATATCTAATCCTGGTTCCACATACAATTCATGATGATACTGGAAACCCCGCCCACTCTCCAATAATACACAGGTGAATGGACTTAACTACTAAGTAGTAGAGAATCAGGAGTGGCTACAAATCTAATAGGGCACAAGCAAGCTGAATACACTGATAACTTACTGATAGGCAGTCACCATTCCTCCCATGTTATGAGCTAAAGCGTTTCCAGGTCAAATCCTTATCTTCCAATAGCAGTGAACACTGCTGTGTCTTGAAAGACAGCCCGCCCCCATTTCCGGGTCAAAAAAAAAAAAAAAAAGAAAAAAAAAATTTTAAGCCTACGGCACCTGGTATTCCCAGGCGGTCTCCCATCCAGGTACTAACCAGGGACCACCCTGCTTAGCTTCTGAGATCAGACAAGATTGGGTGCTTTCAGGGTGATGTGGCTGTAGGCAAAGCCATCTCGTTCAATGGCAGCTAACGCTGCTGCGTCCTGGGAAGAAGCCCGCCCTCTAAAGGGGCGTTCGTATGGAGATGGGGATGGGGGGCAGGAGCACAACAAACAAACCGCCCCTTTCATACACGTCGCTCACAGACTAAGTGAACAGCAACAGGGAGCGCAGAAGCAATGCACGCTCCGCCCCTCCCTTCCACATCACCCCCTGGACAGATCGAAATGCAAACTCCAGTCTCCTTGGCAATGACATGAAATCGCTCCCAAGAGCACCTACTTCATTCCTCTGGCCTGTTAACGTGGGTAATAACAACATTCACCCACAATGGGAAGCAGGCTAACATAAAATTAGCAACTAATCAGAGACATAGGGAGCAGAAACAAGGCTAACGTTAATAAAAAAATAATTATAATAAAGTAAAAATTATTATAAAAATAATGTAATATAGTTATAAAGCTAAGAGGAGGGTGGCTACTCAAAAAGTACCTATGGGGATACCCCAAAGAGGCTATAATTGAAGCATATGGGGAAGTTCATAAAGTCACCCCCCTCCCTTATGGCAGAATCCATCCTAAGGTGTCCTACACACTTTTCCAGATGGAGAATGTGTACCAAAAACAAATGCTATTCCCTCCCAGTTGTCACCAGAGGGATATACGAAAAGTGAAATGGAAAAAGTCAAACAAAATACATATATATCTCCACCCCATGTAATACCATGTAGGACCTACAGGGGTTAAAAATGATGTTTGTGGTGACAGCAGCTCCACCACAAACAGGTAACATCTAACAGAGGCATTGCAGACTTTGTTTAGCTTGCAGCAGGCAGGCCTGGCCCCAGGTATCACTCACAGGCTTAACTTGTACATGAAGGTCAATATGACACGTCCAGTTACTAATAACTTCAGCAGTAAACTGTACCTGGTTAAACTACTAGGTGTCAAAGATGGACCAGTTGCTGGACCTTGAAAAAGAAACACTAGAGGTGCTAGCCTGCTCTTCTGCAAGTGTCATATCATCCAGGGTGTACTGTACAGTTGAAAGGGTGCTGACTGAAAGATGCATCTGTCTGTTTACAAGTAACGGTGACCACATGAACTTTAAAATGAACCAGGCTTGGATCTCAGGTGTCTTCTTTACCCTTGACAGCTTCTATCAATTAGCTGCCACCTGCAGATGAGTCCCTTTGCCTCAAATGCCCCTTTCACACTGGGGCGGGGGCGCCGTTTTACAGTCGCTTTAGCGGTGGTATTCGGCCACTAGCGGGGCAGTTTTACCCCCCTGCTAGCGGGCGAGAAAGGGTTAAAACCACCGCAAAGCGATGCTGCTGGCGGTATAGCCGCGCTGCCCCATTCATTTCAATGGGCAGGAGCGGTGAAGGAGCGGTATACACACCGCTTCTTCACGGCTCCAAAGATGCTACTAGCAGGACTTTTTTTACCGTCCTGCCAGCGCACTGCTCCAGTGTGAAAGCCCTCCGGATTTTACACTGGAGTGTGAGGAGCGGCTCTTTCAGGGTGCTTTGCAGGCACTATTTTTAGCGCTGTAGCGCCTGCAATTGACCCAGTGTGAAAGGGGTCAAATAGAGCATGTTTACAAAATTAAGAGCACACACTTTCCATTTAGATGGTGGTGTTTCTCTCACTACAGCATGTCTATAATAATTATAATTTCTAAGTACATGGTAAGCCAAAATTGCAAACTTTTCTGTAGATATGGATGAAAGAAATTTTGTTGAGGATTCAATTGAAATTTGAATTTTGGAGATCTGGTGTCATTTTTCAATGCAGAAAACACGTATATATGTTGTTCTTTGTTCTTTAAGGTACAACCTCTGTATGTAAATTTTGAGAAGATAAAAGCCCAGGCAAGTGACAGTTTACCACATCCTGAAGAAGTCCAAACCATGGATAAAATGCATTGACATCACTGTCTGATGCCCCACCCCCTCACAGCTGTATAAACGCAGCCAAATGAAGGGCTGAGAAACAAGCCAGCAGGGTGGAACATTTTGCCCTTGGTTATCAGCATCTCTTGTAGTGGTAGGACTCCTAAAGGTTGTTGCTTGAGAGGTGTAGCAGGCTCCCAGAGGGCCAATTCATTTTTGGCATGTAAGTCCAGCTGGAGATGATTTATATTCTTACTGCACAAGGAAGGAGCAAGCAATCTCCGAGCTTGAATACAAGGGCATGCAAGTCCAGCTTGAGATGTATACAACTGTATCACATGGACACTTATTGCATAACTGGTTAATACAAAGTAAAAAAAAATGGTATGCATGGAACTGACAAAACTATCTGCTTGTTAACCACTTCAGCCCTGGAAGATTTTACCCCCTTCCTGACCATAGCATTTTTTGCGATTCCTTTTTTTCCCACAAATAGAACTTTCTTTTGGTGGTATTTGATCACCTCTGCGGTTTTTTTTTTTTGCGCTATGAACAAAAAAAAAGAGTGACAAGTTTGGGAAAAAAACGCAATATTTTTTACTCTTTGCTATAATAAATATCCCCCAAAAATATATAAAATGCAAAAGGGAAATAGTGTATATGGGCAATAAAAAACCATAAAAAACTAAAATGATGATGCAAAGTCTCTGATGTCCTATTGCAGCAGCGCTATGTGTCAGAAAACTCCTAGACACATTTAAATGGAAAACCCTATCTGCAATAACCAAAGGTATTACTGACATCTGGTGGCCATACAGAGGAGGTGGAGAACTACTAATAATATCATAAAGGCTCTTGTATGCTGAATTTCTGGTGAGTGTAATCCCATTGGGGTTAACTCCCCCTCACGTGGTGATTATTATTTTGGGTGGAAGAAGCTCCCTACTCCTGCAGAACAGAGCTACTCAAGCTACTGTAGATCTCCTCTTCTACTGGGTTTTCCATTTAAATCTGTCTAGGAGTTTTCTGACACATAGCGCTGCTGCAATAAGACATCAGAGACTTTGGATCGTCATTTTAGTTTTTTATGTTTTTTTATTGCCCATATACATGTTTTTATCATTTAAGTAGCTGCTTTATTTATTTATTTTATATACTACAATACATATTGTCGTTGATTTGGTTCCTAGCGCGGAGTGGTGTGTGGTTAGGGAGGACAACTCTCATACTCTCTATACAAAAGGGAAATAGCCCTAGGACTTTAAATGAGTCAATCATAGAGGTCATAGCAAGTAAATAGATTGAATGAATAAAATGTATTCAGTGGGTAATAGACATGATCATCAATGAGCCTAAAACATCATAAAAATATATAATTGAATAGCCATAGATAAATTCCATACAATATGGGATGTATAAAATATACATGTACATCTTAGGTGCTAAACATTGGTTACATATATTATACGGGTACATCTTAGGTACTCAATGCTTTTCGCAAGCTCTACTCGCTTCCTCAGGAGTTGATGTACTTATAGGGTATCTATAAGATAATGAATATCTGTAAGATATAGCATACATTGATGATTGGGGTTGAAAGAGAAGCATGTGACCTCGATGAGGTTCTCCATACTTACATTATGGTCCTTTGATCCCAAAGGGGCTGATCCCAACCCGGCGAAAGCAGACATGCTCCAACCGGGAGCTGAAGAGGCATGACCTGCGGCCGACTGTCAGGGGTCCAGTGGGGGTGACCATGGCGAAGGGCAAAGATGGACCAGAATATGTGTTCTGGGTCTCCACATGGGCAGCATGTGTCATGGGTGACTGTAATGAAGAAATATATATATCTGCAACTATTTATTGTATCCAAAGTAAATGAAGGAATAACTGTTGTATGATAAGGTCACTGACATAATGAATGTGAAGCAAAGCAGACGCAAAAGAGGATAAGATGGGGCAGGTAAGAGGTAGCCGGAAAAGAGAAAAAAAAAAAAAGGAAAGAGAAGAGAAAAACAAAAAGGAAAAGAGAGAAAAAAGAAAAGAAAATGTAACACTTGGTATGCCTTGTTGACCATATGCAGAGAAACAAACATGTAGCAAAGGAGATATAAAACTGAGTCTGTTACTGATCATCATGAAATATTGGAGGAGTCAGAGTAAAGGTAATGTACCTTATTAACCATGAAGAGGCATGTAAGGCAAAGTAGCCCTGCCAAAAATGAAAACGCAACAGGATAAGCTGCAAAATCATCATCATGGTATTAAGGGAGTAAAAGAGTAATGATGATGTAAATATCTACATAGTGTCCATATTGTAAGGTGGATTGGAACAAGGCATGGACAAGGGTACATGGGAAGAAAGTGGGGGGAAAGAGGAGAACAAGGATAGGGAAGAGTGGGGATGCAGGAAAGAGGGTGTAAGCGATGAGAGTCCTACTGATGTGTCTGAAAAATTCTTGAAGTGCAGATAAGCCAATGGTGGTTACGTATGTTGTTGCAGTGAAAAGGAATATCCTAGTGGGGATGTCTGGATGTGCTTACCCCTGTATATGTCCCTTCAGATGCAGCAATACAGCCCAAGTAGAGGAAAGCATTCGCCAGGTCGACCCTCCAACTTAAAACCCCGAGCGGATATGTCAGGTCCCGCCCCTAATGCCATACATGACATGGCTTGGGTATGAGCCCTCGCTGCGCCAGCAAAGAGCGGGATGACGCAAGCGCCGGTGTTCTGCCGAGAAAGTTCCACTTGGCGGATAAGGACCCCCTCTACTGCGCAGGCGCTGCGCCTGCGCAGTAGGATCCGGCGGAAATAGCCGAAGGGGAATAGGTCCAAATCAGCTGTAGACGGCGCCTGTAAGAGGGCCCATCGCGGGCTCGCTTCGCTCGCCACGCTTCGGGCACGGCCTCGCTGCGCTCGGCTCTTTTAGATTCCCCCTCTAGGTCCACTTGGATGGTAGGGAAGGAACCTGGACCCAGAGCGCAGGCGCCGTGTACAGCCGATTGTGGATTTTTAGCTTCGGCTATCTCCGGCGGCTGTTACTAGTTGGTACTGCGCAGGCGCTGCGCCTGCGCAGTACAGGGGGGGAACTTATCCACCGAAGGAACTTATTCGGCAAGACACCGGCTCCTCCAGCCAGTGAGGTGACGTGCTGCACTCCACACGTGTAGACGCAGCGATACCAGAGTCCCACTATGGGTGCAGAAGCATGGTGCCGATGCACTGGGTGGCCCCGCCCATCCATGAGGTAGAGGGAAAGGGACAGCAGGGGAGAAGGGAGCTCCCATTTTGGTGCATCGCAGCTCCCAGAAAAAAAAACAAGAACCCATGTCCCCCAAAGGAAACAGCAAAAATGGAAACAAAACCATAAGCTTACAAAAACTGGATATGACCACGAGGACAGGAGACAGACCAAGGCCAATAGGTGTCTTCCACCTGGTACAACAAGAGAGAGGGGGCGGTCTGGATACTGCCTCTTACTATGATACAACTCCATCCCAACATACATAGTGCAAAAGGAAAATAGCCCTGGGACTTTAAGTGAGTCAATCATAGAGGTCATAGCAAGTAAATAGATTGAATGAATAAAATGTATTTAGAGGGTAATAGACATGATCATCAATGAGCCTAAAACATCATAAAAATATATAATTGAATAGCCATAGATAAATCCCAAACAATATGGAATGTATAAAATATATATGTACATCTTAGGTGCTCAACATTGGTTACATATATTATATGTGTACATCTTGGGTACTCGACGCGTTTAGCGAGCTCTACTCGCTTCCTCAGGAGTTGATGTACGTATAGGGTATCTATAAGGTAATGAACATCTGTAAAATATAGCATACATGTGTGGGATGGAGTTGTATCATAGTAAGAGGCAGTATCCAGACCGCCCCCTCTCAAAAATATATAAAAAAACAATTTTTTTCCTCAGGTTTAGGCTGATATGTATTCTTCTACATATACTTGATAAAAATAAATCGCAGTAAGTGTATATTGATTGGTTTGCGCAAAAGTTATAGCGTATACAAAATAGGGGATAGTTTTATGGCATTTTTATTATTAATTTTTTTTATTAGTAATGGCGGCGATCTGGGATTTTTATTGTGATTGCGACATTATGGTAGGCACATCGCACGCTTTTGACACTATTTTGGGACCATTGTCATTTATACAGTGATCAGTGCTATAAAAATGCACTGATTACTGTGTAAATGATACTGGCAGGGAAGGGGTAAACCACTAGGTGGCGATGAAGGGGTTAAGTGTGTCCTAGGGAGTGGTTCTAACTGTGGGGGGGAGGGGCTACTTAGGACATGACAGTGATCGCTGCTCCCAATCACAGGGAGCAGTGGATCTCTGTCATGACAAAAGGCAGAAAGAAGAAATGCCTTGTTTACATAGGCACTTTCCCCTTTTTACCTCTCCACACCACAATCGTGGGCCACCGGAGAACACTGAGTTCCCGGGACCTGCGGACATGCTCCCACGGCATGCGGCGCGTGCTGCCGGCGATGCATGCACCCAAAAGGTGGCAAATTTAAAGGGTCGTACCTGTACACCCATTTGCCTGCCTGTGCCATTGTGCTGACGTATATCTGTGTGCAGTGGTCAGCAAGCAGTTAATGTAAGATTGCCTTGAAAAATAAAGGTGCTATCAACTTAACTCTGTGTGCAGGTAACGCTAGTCCTTCTCTGGGACTGAAGAGACTGTAGCTACTGCTTATATATTGGTGAAGCACTACTAACCTTCTGACTGGCTTTGCATACCCATGTCTCACCTTTGCTGTGCCTGGCTCATAACCTTTTGCTTAATTAACAAATTACAAATACAAATTTTTCTGACTTTTCTCACTTAGGGGGGAATGATTGTTTATGTAATGGACCATACACTGTCTGAAAGTGGTCAGCTATTTGCATGTCATATATAATAACTAAAGTATCAAAGGTTTACTTCAACTAAAGCTCAGGCATAACCGTTCATCCCTAATCACAATCAAAATTAAGTCCCTTGGAGGACAAGGTATCCAGTTTATATACCAAAAAGAGCTCTCTGTTGGACAATGTATCGGGAGAATTTCAACCTTCTCTGGCCCTAGTCACCTTTTTATACCCTGCATCATCAAAATTCCCAATTTCCAATATTGTTCCCATGCCTACTTATATATGCACTCACCTCTGTCAACATAAAAAATGTGCAACACTCAAAAAATAATATAAAAAAAAATGCATGTACTATTTTTAAAATGCAGCGCACTCACAATGTGTGGTAATAAGTAACCACACTTTGTGGTACATTGAAATGCATCAACAAGCTGCATTGAGGTAGAGAAAATGAAGAGAAGTGTCCAAGTCACCACACACCTCGCCCTGCTGTATGGTTAGCAGATAAAAGCAGCCTCAGATCACTCCATCTGGGGCACGCCCAAAAAATTTCACCCCACCCCTGGGGCTTAATTATGATTTGCGTTTGGAACATAGCCTTGATGGAATGAGGTGTGCAGCAAGCGGGACACTTCTCATCTCCTCTGTGTGAGTCAGGACGGACTCATCCCCAGCCTGCACCATTAATAAATAGCAGCATTCACCTCACAGGACTTCAGTAGCCTGAGCAGGGCCCCTATGCAAAACTCAGGGTCACAAGCTCCATTGGGATGCTATTCACAATGAATGGCACCATAGTATACCAATACAAATAATACATTTTGTGAAAATCATGTGATTTTGACTGCATTCCTGCATCACAAAGATGTGAACAAGGCCTTGTTTTTTTTACTATTATTTTTCATATTTGTAAACATTTTATTATTTTTATTATTTAACATGACTGTAGGAGGACTTATCAGAGGTCTTAACAGGCTGTTGATATTTCACTTTTGACAAAGAGAAAAAAATTGTTGATAAAGAGTTCTTAAACTCCTGCTCCTCTGCAGTCCGGCACATATTGCTGAACAGAGAGTATTCTGTGCAGGGCACTTCCTATTCATTCACAATTAGAAGAAATAATACAAAATGTCTGCTATTTATGTTTTATCAATAAATTCAAGGGTGTTTAGAACTGAGCGCTCCAGTGTACATTTAGAAAAAAGGCAAAAGAGTGGTAAACATGAGAGAGAGACATATTTACTTATCATCTGCTTGCCATCCGGAAAGAATCCTCCCGCTGGGTGCCGTCAGTCACATTTAGCTAGGTATGGCTGCAATTCATTAGTGAGAAGGGTCTGGAGGACCTTCTGTTATAAATCCATTGTTGCTGAAGTGGCCACAAGCTTATAATAGAGTGAGGAATGCAGTCAATATAAGGCATAATGGTCTAGCTGGCTGCATGAAGTTCTGTTCTCTTGTATGCCTTGAATTGTTGGCAGCAAAAGGGAGGAAAGGTATTAGCAACTTAAGTTTCTCCTAAAAAAAAAGAGACCCCACTCTGGAATTTTGATATAAAAACCTCACTCCCTTGTGTCTTGGACTATATTTGAGGTGACCTGCTTTGTACTATGTGTTTCATGTGTTGTAAATACACTCGCTGTTTACCTAAAGGGCCAAAGTTAAATATATGAAGCATTTGTATGAGCTTAGTACTCCATGTTAGGTATTGTGCTTTAATTGTTAAATGACTATTTTTTTTATGGTAAGGTGTGCTAGTCCAGTGCATTTATTATGCAATTGTAGCAAAAGCAATGTTCCTATTTTTCTTGATACAAAGAAGGAACACTAAAATGTTTTCCAGCTAAATAGAAGCAAGTACTGTAGTAATATATAAAAGCAGATGGTGTCACAATCAAGAATCTTTAGGCATCTAGTATCACCAGCACATCATATGCTCAGAGCAAAGATATTTATTGATCACACATCAATGATCCCTTAGCTTTTTCATCAGGTAGACAGTGACAATTGTGATACAAGCCAGATTTCAATGTATACACACAAGGATATAAGAGAGAACTAATCCTCTCTCCCCTCAGCATGACACAATAACTCCCATACAATAGAACACAAACAATTCACAAACTTATTGATCATCATAAAGTCCAGTCTTTCAAAAAGACTAGTAAACTCCTTACTTTGTTAAGTGAAGAGCTTCTATTTACTGTATTAACCACTAGCCGACCAGCTCACGCAGATATACTGTGGCTGGTCTGCTCGCCTGTGCGAACCAATGGACGTGTCAGTCCGTGCAAGGAGGATAGTGGGTGTGCGCACACCGGGGGAGGATGCCTGAGGGTCCTGTGGACTCTATGTCTGCCAGCAACCCGCGATCGCGGCGAGGAGAGGCAGAATGGGGAACTGCCTATGTAAACAAGTTGATTCCCCATTCTGCCTGATGAGAGATCTACTGTTCCCAGTGATCGGGAACAGTGATCTCTGTCATGTTCCAGTAAGTCCATCCCCCTACAGTTAGAACACACTGAGGGAAAAAACGTAACCCCTTGATCGCCCCCTAGTGTTAACTCTTTCCCTGCCAGTGACATTTTTACATTGATCAGTACATTTTTATAGCACTTATCAATGTAATAATGTCACTGGTCCCCAAAAAGTGTAATTTGGGGTCATATTTGTCCGCCGCAATGTCGCAGTCCCACTAAAAACAATAATAAAAAAAAAAAAGTCCCTAAATCTATCCTGTAGTTTGTAGACACGATAACGTTTGCGCAAACCAACCAATATACGCCTATTGTGATTTTTTTTACCAAATATATGTAGAAGAATATATATCGGCCTAAACTGATGAATACATTTTTTTTATATATTTTTTGGGGATATGTATTATCGCAGAAAGTAAAAAAATATTTTTTTTTTCTAGAGCAAAAAATAAAAACCGAAGAAGTGATAAAATACCCCCAAAAGAAAGCTCTATTTGTGGGTAAAAAAGGACGTCAATTTTGTTTGTGTACTGTGTCACATGACCGCACAATTGTCAGTTAAAGTGTCACAGTGCCGTATCGCAAAAAATGGCCTGGTCATTAAGGGGGCAAATCCTTCCAGGGCTGAAGTCTTTAAATCAATCCCGCCATTTGTGCATTTTCACTTCACTGTTTTTTTACACAAATTAAGGAAAAAATAACCTTCAAATGTTGAGTGGCACCATCACATCATATGCTCAGAATAGAGCTGTTTATTGATCATAGTGTAAGTAATGTTTCAGAGCAATAAGGCTCCCTCATCCGTGCAGGATTGTGATACAAACCAGAGTTTATATATACGGGCAAGGACCCAAAAGAGAGACCCCTTCGCCCATGATGTTCTAAAACCACTGCTATGATCCATGCACACTGGGCTTAAAAATTGCTACTTCTACAGGAGTTTTGCTTTTGCCTGTAGAAGCAGCTCAATTGTTCCTATGTGTCCATACACATTAGGATGTTTAGGGGCATATTTTATGCTCACCATTTAGACAAAGGAAAAAACCTCTGGTTTGTGTTTTTGAGAGGAGTTTTTTGGCTGAAAAAATGCTAAACACTCCAAAATGCCTGTACAAAAGCATTCTAAATGAGTGAGGGTTTTTTGCCAAAAGAACTGTCTTTCTTTAAGGCCCAGTGTGCATGAACCCTTACACAAAAAAACACAAGCAATTCATTCACTAAATGAGTGATCAACATAGAGTCTCCCACTGCACACCTGCATAAGAGAATGGCCATTTCACACCATCAGCTGACAGAAATAAGTTTGTCATTGTTCAGACTGCTTTCCATCCAAAAGTGAAATCGTACCTGAGTTGCTGTCCACTTAAAAAATGATTCCACTGGGGAGTAACCATTAGGATCAGAATACACCTAGTTCCAGACCGCTAGCCAATCAGAGGGCAGTGTCATGAACAGACAACAACTAATAAGGGTGCAGAATTACCCAGGCGACCATAAATATTACTTTTGGGGGCTATATTATGGTAAGGGCAAGAAGTAGAGTCCAGTTATTAAAGATACCAATGTGACCTTTAGCCACATGCTTGAGGACAAGTAACAATAAAAAAGTAGTAAAAGATATAGTAAATTATTTGTAGACATGATGATAGCAAACCTTTAAAGATAGTATAAGCAGTATTGTATAAATTATTATGGTAAATATACTGAATAAAAAGTTGTTCAACCAGTACTTACATTACCTGCAGAAAGGTAAAGGGCAACCTAATCAAACAGAGAAACAAATAAACTAATTATTTACAGTATCTTTCCTCAAGAAAACAGGCAAATGAATGGGCTGCATTAAAACCATCTGGTCTCACAGTATTCAATGTGTGTATCCACAATGTCTCTCAGTGTAGAAGAAAATGAGCTCCTTTGCCTCAAATATGAGGTTTGGACATACTGTAGGATCAATTAGCTGACTTATGAACACATGGATTTGGTGGCATCTATGTACATAATGCATAGCTACCAGTTTGTTGGCTTTCAATTCCTTGTTTTTCTTGTGGAAAATCTAGAACAGAATCTAGGGGGTGATGTAAACCACCCCAGTGGAGTCACAAGAAGAAAAATCTTTCACGTTGCAAGACCAACGTTCAGAGGAAGGAGGTCACACAAAACCCCCATTATAAATCTCTATAAATCTAAATCTGAGTTTTGTCAGCTTGTGAGAAAGAAGTCATAAGGGTTTTGTCTTGTTTAGACATATGCTCAAAATTATCCTCTTCACCTCCTAAACCTTTACACCACCAATGCACCAAAGCGGCCAGAGCCCTCAAACCCAGAAAGGAAGACCAGGTGAAGATGCAAGCCCTGTGTTAGGATTATTCTTCTCCTGTGATCAGTTAAACTCCAGATGTATTGAAAAGCAGGCAATTTATTTCAGATGTGTCACACAAAAGGATGATGCTTACAAGTCAAAGGATGCAGTAAGAATCATACAAAGGGATATACAGCCCCCCTCCTAATACCTACAATAATATAGATATATCGCTTCTATTAGCTGAGGTAACACTGATAGTATGTCTGGTACATAATGGTCCGTACTTTATTGGCAAATTAGCGTTTTCTGTACACTGTGTGCTAACATATATGGTTAAGCCTAATCATCCTACAACTTACTTTGGAGTTAGTTAAAATAAATGATACAGCAAGGTAATACAACAACATTTTCAGAAGTCATCTTAAAAATCAGTCTCAGGGTTTTTGTTTTTCTAATAGTCACACAATAAACATTTAAAACTTTTCTAACACCCTGTCAGCGGTAACAGCAAACTGTTGGGGGGGCTTCAATTTACAGGTAAGTCTTTCATATTGTGCTAATATGTGTGTGTGCATACTACCACAATATACCATTACATTGCAGGGGTCCTGGAACCTTTTTTCTTTTTTTTTTCTTTTTTTGCTACTGCTCTGACTCTAAATGACAATATTTAGTTGTATTCTGTGCATTTAAGACTGGATCTAGTTTAAAAAAACAAAACAAAACAAAGGGCTGTCTAGAACTAGTTTATGAGGAAGCCTAGACCATGTTATCAAAACTCTTACAATGCTGATGTTATAAAATAAAAGTGTATGTTGTGACCATAGAACTCTTTTAAGCCAGTTTTCTGGCTACACAGGATTTATATAGCGCCAACAGTTTACTCAGTGCTTATGGCTACATATTAGCCATCTGCAAAGTCCAAGTATACCATATCCACTAGTCACCCGATTATCTGGGTTTTTGTTTACTTCATAAAAAGGCAATAGATGTATTTAACACATTGTGTTTTGCTAATTCTTACTGACTATTACTTATAATTAGGGATGAGCTTCGAGTTCGAGTCGAACTCATGTTCGACTCAAACATTGGCTGTTCGCAAGTTCGCCGAACAGTGAACAATTTGGGGTGTTCCCGGCAAATTCGAATGCCGCGGAACACCCTTTAAAAGTCTATGGGAGAAATCAAAAGTGCTAATTTTAAAGGCTAATATGCAAGTTATTGTCATAAAAAGTGTTTGGGGACCCAGGTCCTGCACCAGGGGACATGGATCAATGCAAAAAAAAGTTTTAAAAACGGCCGTTTTTTCAGGAGCAGTGATTTTAATAATGCTTAAAGTCAAACAATAAAAGTGTAATATCACTTTAAATTTCGTACCTGGGGGGTGTCTATAGTATGCCTGTAAAAGGGCGCATTTTCCCGTGTTTAGAACAATCTGACAGCAAAATGACATTTTGAAGGAAAAAACTCATTTAAAACTACCCGCGGCTATTGCATTGCCGACAATACACATAGAAGTTCATTGATAAAAACGGCATGGGAATTCCCCAAAGGGGAACCCCGAACCAAAATTAAAAAAAAAAAATGACATGGGAGTCCCCCTAAATTCCATACCAGGCCCTTCAGGTCTGATATGGATATTAAGGGGAACCCCGGCCAAAATTAAAAAAAAAAAATGACGTGGGGTTCCCCCTAAATTCCATACCAGACCCTTCAGGTCTGGTATGGATTTTAAGGGGAACCCCGCGCCAAAAGAAAACAAAAAAAAACGGCGTGGGGTCCCCCCAAAAATCCATACCAGACCCTTATCCGAGCACGCAACCTGGCAGGCCGCAGGAAAAGAGGGGGGGACGAGAGTGCGGCCCCCCCCTCCTGAACCGTACCAGGCCACATGCCCTCAACATTGGGAGGGTGCTTTGGGGTAGCCCCCCAAAACACCTTGTCCCCATGTTGATGAGGACAAGGGCCTCATCCCCACAACCCTGGCCGGTGGTTGTGGGGGTCTGCGGGCGGGGGGCTTATCAGAATCTGGAAGCCCCCTTTAACAAGGGGACCCCCAGATCCCGCCCCCCCCCCCGTGTGAAATGGTAAGGGGGTACTTACCCCTACCATTTCACTAAAAAACTGTCAAAAATGTTAAAAATGACAAGAGACAGTTTTTGACAATTCCTTTATTTAAATACTTCTTCTTTCTTCTATCTTCCTTCATCTTCTGGGTCTTCTGGTTCTTCTGGCTCTTCTGGTTCTTCTTCCGGCGTTCTCGTCCAGCATCTCCTCCGCGGCGTCTTCTATCTTCTTCTCCTCGGGCCGCTCCGCACCCATGGCATTGGGGGGAGGCTCCCGCTCTTCTCTTCTTCTTTTCTTCTCTTCTTCTCTTCTTCATTTTCTTCTCCGGGCCGCTCCGCACCCATGCTGGCATGGAGGGAGGTTCCCGCTGTGTGACGGCGCTCCTCGTCTGACAGTTCTTAAATAACGGGGGGCGGGGCCACTCGGTGACCCCGCCCCCCTCTGACGCATGGGACATGACGGGACTTTCCTGTGGCATTCCCCGTGACGTCACAGGGAAGTCCCGTCAAGTCACCGTGCGTCAGAGGGGGGCAGGGTCACCGAGTGGCCCCGCCCCCCGTTATTTAAGAACTGTCAGACGAGGAGCGCCGTCACACAGCGGGAGCCTCCCTCCATGCCAGCATGGGTGTGGAGCGGCCCGGAGAAGAAAATGAAGAAGAGAAGAAGAGAAGAAAAGAAGAAGAGAAGAGCAGGAGCCTCCCCCCAATGCCATGGGTGCGGAGCGGCCCGAGGAGAAGAAGATAGAAGACGCCGCGGAGGAGATGCTGGACGAGAACGCCGGAGGAAGAACCAGAAGAGCCAGAAGAACCAGAAGAACCAGAAGATGAAGGAAGATAGAAGAAAGAAGAAGCATTTAAATAAAGGAATTGTCAAAAACTGTCTCTTGTCATTTTTAACATTTTTGACAGTTTTTTAGTGAAATGGTAGGGGTAAGTACCCCCTTACCATTTCACACGGGGGGGCTGGGATCTGGGGGTCCCCTTGTTAAAGGGGGCTTCCAGATTCCGATAAGCCCCCCACCCGCAGACCCCCACAACCACCGGCCAGGGTTGTGGGGATGAGGCCCTTGTCCTCATCAACATGGGGACAAGGTGTTTTGGGGGGCTACCCCAAAGCACCCTCCCAATGTTGAGGGCATGTGGCCTGGTATGGTTCAGGAGGGGGGCCGCACTCTCGTCCCCCCCTCTTTTCCTGCGGCCTGCCAGGTTGCGTGTTCGGATAAGGGTCTGGTATGGATTTTTGGGGGGACCCCACGCCGTTTTTTTTTTTTTTTTTGGCGCGGGGTTCCCCTTAAAATCCATACCAGACCTGAAGGGTCTGGTATGGAATTTAGGGGGAACCCCACGTCATTTTTTATTTTTTATTTTGGCCAGGGTTCCCCTTAATATCCATACCAGACTTGAAGGGCCTGGTATGGAATTTAGGGGGACTCCCACGTCATTTTTTTTTAAATTTTGGTTCGGGGTTCCCCTTTGGGGAATTTCCATGCCGTTTTTATCAATGAACTTCTATGTGTATTGTCGGCAATGCAATAGCCGCGGGTAGTTTTAAATGAGTTTTTTCCTTCAAAATGTCATTTTGCTGTCAGACTGTTCCAAACACAGGAAACATGCGCCCCTTTACAGGCATACTATAGACACCCCCCAGGTACGAAATTTAAAGGAATATTACACTTTTATTGTTTGACTTTAAGCATTATTAAAATCACTGCTCCTGAAAAAACGGCCGTTTTTAAAACTTTTTTTTGCATTGATCCATGTCCCCTGGGGCAGGACCCGGGTCCCCAAACACTTTTTATGACAATAACTTGCATATTAGCCTTTAAAATTAGCACTTTTGATTATTCATGTTCGTGTCCCATAGACTTTAACGGTGTTCGCGTGTTCGAACGAACTTTTTTCCTGTTCGCATGTTCTGGTGCGAACCGAACAGGGGGGTGTTCGGCTCATCCCTACTTATAATATAGTTTTCAAGCAGAAAGTCAAGTATGAGGTCCTTCGAACCCTCAAGTATCTTCCTGACTATAGAATTTAAGCCTACAGTTCTGTAGTTATTTGGTAAAGTCCTTGATCCCTTTTAAATGTAGGCACCACATTGGCCTTGTGCCAATCCTTTTTATACCAAGTCAGTCATTAACCACTTGCCGACCGCAATATGTATATGTACGTTGCGGTTTGCAATTGGTTTACCGGGGGTTATCGCTGATGTTATCATGGCTTTCTCATGAAAATGGTAAGAGCGGCTCATTAACCACTAGATCGCTTCCAGAATGTCCCCTCCCGCTGCTTGCTGTTTCTCGGGCTTTCCAATTTTACCAGCATGCCCAAGAAACAATCCGACAGGGCGGCCGGCTGGTCACAGAGGCGGACAAAGACCACAGCATCCCTGATCGCCTTTATGTCCTTGGAGGACCAGAGCGACATCACAAAGTCACTTCCAGTCTAGGGCAGAAGTAAACAAATTGTTTTTCTTTTAAATCAAAAGATCTTTTTTTTTTGCTTTTAAAAAGGTAAAAGGTAAAAAAGGACCTTTCATCCTTATTTCTATTGTAAGGGATGTTTACAATCCTTGTACTAATAGGAATAAAAGTGATCAAAAAAAAATAAATAAAAAAATTAAGGGACAGTGTAAAAATAAGAAAAAATAAATAAGTAAAAAAAAATTTAAGTGCCCCCTCATCCCTCAGTGTTCCTGCACAAAAGCTAACACATACGTAAGTTGCGTACGCATATATAAACGGTGTTCGCACCACACATGTGAGGTATCGCCATCAGTGTTACAGCAAGAGATATATAAGTACCATGGTTTGTCTTCATTCCACACAATTTTAAAGCATGACATGTTGGGTATCTATTAACTCAGTGTAACATTATCTTTCGTATTTTACCAAAAAATTGGGTTATATATTGTGTTTTTTTTTATTAAAGTGTATTTTTTCCCCAAAAATTGCATTTGAAAAAATGCTGCACAAATAAAGTATGACATAAAAATTGCAACGATCTCCATTTTTTCCCCCTAGGGTCTCTCTCTCCCTCTTTAATTATATATAGATATATAGATATAGATATATATCTATATATATAGATATAGATCTATATCTATATCTATATATCTATATATATAAAAATAATGTTTGGGGGTTGATTTTTTGGCAAAAAATACAGATTTAAACTTGTAAACAAAAAAGGCTAGAAAAGACTTGGTCTTCAAGTGAATAAAAAGTCTTTGAAAATGAACTGGTTCCTGTCCGGTCTCAGACACAGCCCATCCCCAATCAGGGTAAACAGCCAATGAAATAGCCGGTCACAAATGTAAACAAACCACGCTAACTCGCTGTTATCGGGTTCTCCTCACACACCGATCCAACAGTTAACCCTTTAATGTACTGTGTCCTGATTGCCCCAGTAATAAAGAGTATCTGTCTGTAGCCCATCAGAGCATCAGAGTACTTGTCTGAAGCCCACCAGAGCATCAGAGTACCTGTCTGCAGCCCATCAGAGTACCTGTCTGCAGCCCATCAGAGTACCTGTCGTGTAGCCCATCAGAGTACCTGTCGTGCAGCCCAGCAGTAACTGTCATGCAGCTCATCAGTACCTGTCATGCAGCTCATCAATATATGTCATGCATCTCACCAGTACCTGTCGTGCAGCCCATCACTACCTGTCATGCAGCCCATCACTACCTGTTGGTTGTGCAGCCCATCACTACCTGTTGGTTGTGCAGCCCATTACTACCTGTTGGTTGTGCAGCCCATCACTACCCGTTGGTTGTGCAGCCCATCACTACCTGTCGTGCAGCCCATCACTAACCATCGTATAGCCCATCACTACCTGTCATGCAGCCCATCAGTGTATCTGTCCTGAAGCCCAGTGTTCCTGTCCTGAAGCCCATCGGTGTTACTCATCATACAGCCACCATGTGCAAAAAATATTTTAATACTGAAGAAGCATATCAAATTCTAAGCATGACGGATGGGAGCAGTGGAGAGCTCTCACTGTCCAATTCCGATTCTGAATATAAGCCCATTGAAAGCAGTGGATCGATGACCAAAGCAATTAGTCCATCCTAAAAGAAGGTGTTCTGAAGACCAGGCAGCCACCAGCAGCACCATACACCCTAATGGACAATCGGCAAACACCAACGGGGATAGCTCCCAGGAAGAAAGGCCCAGTACCAGCACTGGAATTTGATGACAGACCCAAAGAATTAGGGCCCAAACCCATCTGCCAGATGGTCTACCAACCCCATCCATCACATGCCAATTTTTTTCAGTGGTCATGTCCAGGTTTCGCAATAACATGATCATGCACTTCCTGCATTTCAGTGATAACTCCCAGTGCCCTCCCCAAGATCATCCCAGCTATGATAAACCATACAAAATTTGCCCCTAATTGATTTTTTTTCTAAGAGGTCTGCTGATTATAATGTCTCTGACCAGAACATCTGTGTGGAGGAATCCCTTGTCCACTTCACTGGCCAGCTGTGATTCAAGCAATACATTCCCAGTAGGGATGAGCCGAACACCCCCCTGTTCGGTTCGCACCAGAACATGCGAACAGGAAAAAAATTTGTTTGAACACGCGAACACCATTAAAGTCTATGGGACACGAACATGAATAATCAAAAGTGCTAATTTTAAAGGCTTATAAGCAAGTTATTGTCATAAAAAGTGTTTGGGGACCTGGGTCCTGCCCCAGGGGACATGTATCAATGCAAAAAAAAGTTTTAAAAACGGCCATTTTTTCGGGAGCAGTGATTTTAAACAATTGCCCTCCCAATGTTGAGGGCATGTGGCCTGGTACAATTCAGGAGGGGGGTGCTCTCTCTTCCCCCCTCTTTTCCTGCGGCCTGCCAGGTTGCATGCTCGGATAAGGGTCTGGTATGGATTTTTGGGGGGACCCCACACCATTTTTTTTTTTTTAATTTTGGCGCAGGGTTCCCCTTAAAAACCATACCAGACCCTTGGTCTGGTATAGATTTTGAGGGGGACCCCACCTTTTTTTTTAATTTTGGCTGGGGTTCCCCTTAATATCCATACCAGACCTGAAGGGCCTGGCATGGAATTTAGGGGGACCCCCCAAGTCATTTTTTTTGAAATTTTGGTTCGGGGTTCCCCTGTGGGGAATTCCCATGCCATTTTTATCAATGAACTTCTATGTGTATTGTCGGACCGGCAATGCATTAATAGCCGCAAGTAGTTTTAAATGACTTTTTTCCTTTGAAATGTCATTTTGCTGTCAGACTGTTCTAAACACGGGAAACATGCGCCCCTTTACAGGCATACTATAGACACCCCCCCAGCTACGAAATTTTAAGGGATATTACACTTTTATTGTTTCACTTTAAGCATTATTAAAATCACTGCTCCCGAAAAAACGTCCGTTTTTAAAACTTTTTTTTGCATTAATACATGTCCCCTGGGGCAGGACCCAGGTCCCCAAACACTTTTTATGACAATACCATGCATATAAGCCTTTAAAATTAGCACTTTTGATTTCTCCCATAGACTTTTAAAGGGTGTTCCGCGGCATTAGAATTTGCCGCGAACACCCCAAATTGTTCGCTGTTCGGCGAACTTGCGAACAGCCGATGTTCGAGTCGAACATGAGTTCGACTCGAACTCAAAGCTCATCCCTAATTCCCAGTAAGAGGGCCAGGTATCGATTGAAGCCCAACAAGCTCTGTTAAAGTGCTACTGGATATGTGCATGCCTTCTGCATGTATGAAGTCAGAGACTCCCAGCTCCAGCCCCCTGAGTGCCCAATGTACATTGGAACAAGTGGAAAAATTGTCTGGGAGATGGCATTCCCACTGTTCCAAAAGGGGTATCATATCTACATCGACAATTATTATACCAGTTTGACCCTTTTCTGCCACCTGTTCTGTGAAAAAACTTTAGCCTGTGGCACAACAACAAACAGGAAGGGCTTCCCCCAACATCCAGTCACCACAAGGCTACAAAAGGGGGATTCAGGAAGTCTAAGGAATGAGGGCGTGTTGGCTGTGAAGTGGAGGGATAGGAGAGATGTGTACATCATGTCCACCATCCACGACAACACCTCGGTGAATCTTCAGGGAAGACACCATTCAAAAGCCTGGGCGTAGCCATGACTATAATCAGTTCATGGGGAGGGTGGATTTAAGCAATCAAATGCTGCAGCCCTATTTATCAACACAATAGTCCCTATACTGGTATAAAAATTGGAATTTACTTTTTTAATTTGGCCATTTTTAATGTATACGTCACCTATTGAAAGTCAACGGAAAGACCTACCAATTTCCTCAAATTTATCAAAGAAATTGTCACTGTCCTGACCTACCAGCAAGGATCCCCCCAGAATGCATTTGCACCGATTGTGTCAGCAGACTTCATGAGCGCCATTTCCCTGAGAATATTCCACCAACAGAAAATGAAAGAATCCAAAAAAAATGTTGGGTGTGTTGCAAAGGAGGAGTTAGGAAAGACACCAGTTTTCATTGTCCCCAATGTCCCTCCCAACCAGGTCTATGCATCAATGCTTCAATGAGAATGCTTCAGACGTTATCACACTTCCCTAAAATATTAGCCATTATTTCTAGCAGCCTATCATTTCCTCGTTTTCAATATCTGTGCTGATTATTTGCCTGCTGCCTTAACCAACCATGCCCCTGCCTTCCACGTGAACTAACCCTGGCCATAGCTTATTCACCACGTTTCTGCCTTTCACCTGTACTGAACCTGGACTGTTTATCAACTATGCCTCTGCCTGCCATCTGGATTATCAACCACGTTTACGCCTTTTACCTGCACTGACCCAGGACTTTATGGAACATGTTCCTTCCTGCTGCCTGGACCAATACTTCGGCTGTACTGACCATATCTCTGCCTGCTGCCTGTACTGACTATGGACAGTATTACTGCCTGCTGCCTGGATGATCATTTCGCTGCTGCTGACCACGTCCCTGCCTGCTACCAGGACCAATGCTTTGGCTGTGCACACAATATCTTTGCCTGTACTGACTATGGACAGTATTCCTGCCTGCTGCCTGGACGATCCAGAAGCAGAATGTATTTTGCAGTGTAATTCCTGGTATGTACATGCTATGTATTAGAAATATCTTACAAAATGGATAACTTTGTGTAAAAAAAAAATAAGTTTTATTTTTTTTTCCACGTTTTCCAAAAACTTGTGGAAAAAAATGACGTTCAGAAGATTTATTATGCCTCATAGAATATATGTTAGGATGTTTGCTTTCAAAAATAGGGTAATTTTGTGGGCAATTCCACTGTCCTAGTGCTCTATAGCCTTCACAAATGTGATAGATGGTCAAGAAATTAAATGTGTAATTTATGCTCCTAGAATGCCTACAGGTGCTACTTAGATGTTGGGCCTCTGTATGTGGCCAGGCTGTGGAAAAGTCTCACACATGTGTTTATCGCCATACTCAGGAGGAGTAGCAGAATGTATTTTGGGGTGTAATTTTTGCTATGTACATGCTATGTGTTAGAAATATCTCTTATAAATTGACAACTTTGTGTTAAAAATAAGTTTTCATTTTCTTTCCACATTTTCTAAAACCTTGTGGAAAAACATTATATGTTCAAAAGACTCATAATGCCTGTGACAGACCTAGCCGAGAGAGAGACTTTTGGAGGGGACTGTATGCTAGTCTCTTGCCGATCGATCGGGGGCCCTTGCATTTGGGGGAACGGTGCTCTTTGTGAGCTGTATGTCTGGGGACCCTGGATTTGCCATATTGGAATATGCTGATTGGAATGGCTGATTCATAATGCTGGGACAGATACTGTTAGGAGATGCTGATGTAAATTCCAACACCTGTCTGTCTATTGTCTGCTAAAATGTGTATTGTAAATAAGTCTACTATGGGATCTAAGAGTCATTAGATCCCCATTGTTATTTGTGTTAATTAACTCTACTATTGTGTGAAGAAGAGTCTATGTTGATTGTGATAATGTTGATTGGATTTTCTGAGCTACAAGACGGCCAGTCTGGCCTAACGGTCATGTCTGAGTCATCTAGGCTGTCTAAAGGGATTAGTTAATTAGCTCATGTTAATTAGGTTAATTAGGTTACAGCGGTATTGTTAGAGTAATATGAGCAGGAGGTCTGCACCTCCACTTTGAGTGTATAAAAGCCTGTATTTTGTCAATAAAGAGAGATTCCTGTTTGAACTTACATACAGCCTGCCTGGGGTTTGTTCTGAGCTATCACAACTGGGTTAGAACGGCACATAGCTGAAGTTCTAATCCCGGAGCATTGGATGACTGAACCATCAGACGTTGCAATCTGATTCAATAGCTGCAGAGGAGTGTCAGGAGAGTGGAACCGAGCGAGCAAGGGGCTCGTTACATTGGTGGCAGCGGTAGGATTTGCTCTTCAGTTACTGGGACACTCCAAACCAGCCTGCAGGAGAGCCACGCTGAAAGACTTACTTGAGAGCCGTGGAGGGAATGGTGGGATCATGCTTCCTTGCCGTGAACACATGCAAACCATCACCCAGATCCAAGGTAGCAGGAAAGCAAGAGAAGAGAAATACCAGCCACCATGGATGAGGAATTCAGAAGGAGGTTGCGAGAGGAGATACAGCACAGAGGACCAGTATAAGAGCAGGTCCTGCTAGGATGGTTTGATTCTATCCGCTGTGAACTCTGGAAGGAAGCGCTAGCCCGTGAGCAGCGACACCAGGGAAAAGTTCTCCCCTCCATCCATGTGAGGTACTGGTCGCAGTATGAAGTGCGAATGCTGTTTTTGGGGGAACAGCCAAACCAGGAGTGGACAGCCGAGTTAAGCAGGCTGATCTGGGCAGAAATGCGGTTGGACGAGAGCTACAGAGTCCTCCAGTGGTATGTAGCCCAAGTGTGCCCATGGACAGCGGATGACAGCCCCATGGAAGGCTTTGACTACGATGGCCTGGGATTGTTATACTGGAGGCTGTCCAGGGACCCTGACTTTGGAAGTGATCAGGAGTGGCGTTTGGAGGAAATAATGGAGCACAGAGAGCGGAGACTAAATGTCTCAGAAGTGCACTGGGCACTGGAAGATTTGGAGTTTCTGGCCGTTCAGGAATGGGAGTTGGAGATCGCCTACAAACAGCTGTTAGACTCTGCTCAGCAGCAGGGTGGTGCTCCCTCTGCCTGGGACTATCATGAAATACCAGTTGACAACTCTGAAATCCTGGCTGAAAAGTTGACAATGTGGCAGAGTAACGGTGTATTTTGCCAACCTGCCCCCACAGCTATGGAGGGGGAGGTCTTATGGCGGATGCAGCAAGTGCTGACTGACCTTGATGAACCTGTTTCTGCATTGGATGATCTTGGATGGAGGAATGTGCCTGTCCAGCAGAATGCCAGAGAATTGGCAGTGGAAAATCTGAAGATTGCCGTCCCCAAACCTGAAGTGCTGACAACAGGGCAGAGCTCTGCTAACCTCTGCCCAGCACTGATAGCATCTTCTGGGTTCCACGGAGAGGAGATGGTGAACCTTTATCCCCAGACACCAGTTGCAGAGACAGGGGATTTGATAGACTTTTCTGCTGAGGAAGAACAACCTGGTGAGCCTCCAGCAGAAGAAGAGCTGTTATTAGGGCCAAACTTCACTGTGCTCTGCCCAGCACTGATAGCATCTTCTGGGTTCCAGGGACAGGAGATGGTGAACCTTTATCCCCAGACACCAGTTGCAGAGACAGGGGATTTGATAGACTTTTCTGCTGAGGAAGAACAACCTGGTGAGCCTCCAGCAGAAGAGGAGCTGTTATTAGGGCCAAACTTCACTATGCTCTGCCCAGCACCAACAGAAGTATCTGTGAAGTTACAAGGAACTTCCCCAGCTGAAGCGCTGGCAACCGGACAGAGGGTCCAAGATCTCTGCCCTACACCTGCGTCGGTTCCGGAGGCTCAGGGTGAGAAGGAGGTGGTCACTTCCCAGCAGCAGATCAGGATACAGGGGGAGAAGGGAGAGGAGGTGTTCGTCGTCCCTCCCCAACAGTTAGCCGGAGCACATGGTGTGGGGTTTCCAGCAGAAGGGCTGGCAACAGGGCCGAGTACTGCTGGACTTTGCCCTCAACTAACAGAGCATGGATGTCCTGTGAAGGTGGATGGGACTTCAGTCTCCACCTGTATACCCCAGGGATGTTGTGCAGTCGGCCCAGATCCCCAACAGCATGACGGAGTGAGCCCAGACACCCTGTCTTCTCTCCAGTGGCAGAAAGGACTCCAGGGATAAGGGCCAGTCCAGGCCTCTCCCCAGCGGCAGATATGTTCTCTGAGAGAGGCAGAGGTTGGCTGGGTGAGTAATGCTTTGTTTGGAACAATTTGTTTGGGGTACTGTGTGGGTACAGGCATTAGAGGACTGGAACTACTGACTAACTTCGGAGTCAACCTGTCTGGGGTCTCCTCCTGTGTTAGTCTCCTGCCAAAAGGGGAGAAATGTGACAGACCTAGCCGGGAGAGAGACTTTTGGAGGGGACTGTATGCTAGCCTCTTGCCGATCGATCGGGGGCCCTTGCATTTGGGGGAATGGTGCTCTTTGTGAGCTGTATGTCTGGGGACCCTGGATTTGCCATATTGGAATAGGCTGAAGAATGTGTGCAGAGCAAGGAGGAGTGCTAAGTGGTTTGTCTCATCCATGTAAACTGATACATTCTGCTGGAGAGCTTGTGCTTCTGAAAAAAAACAGACTTGCTGGCTGGATCATCAGATGGAAATAGAGGTAAGAAAGCCTAAAAAAACAACTGCAGCCATCACATCTAATAATTGTCCCGGCCCCATTGGAGTGTTTGATTCCGGAGCCCTATGGTCTTACTGGAGTGTGTGTCACCTGTACCCTGGCGGATGCTGCATCTTGTGTGATCACAATTATAAGGCGATTTATGACCCTCTGTAATTAAAGGGTCCATTCCCCCAGGTGAGAGGCCATCTTATCCTTTGGTGGAGGGCTGCCTGAACCACTTCTTTACCTACGGGTGTCCGTTCGCACTTGAAGACTTTTTATCTCCTTTATGGACTGAATTTATGTTTTTACATGTTGTATTTGGATTTTAGCGCTGCACTATCTGATATTATATTGGAATAGTGGCTGATTCATAATGCTGGGACAGATACTGTTAGGAGATGCTGATGTAAATTCCAACACCTGTCTGTCTATTGTCTGCTAAAATGTGTATTGTAAATAAGTCTACTATGGGATCTAAGAGTCATTAGATCCCCATTGTTATTTGTGTTAATTAACTCTGCTATTGTGTGAAGAAGAGTCTATGTTGATTGTGATAATGTTGATTGGATTTTCTGAACTACAAGACAGCCAGTCTGGCCTAACGGTCATGTCTGAGTCATCTAGGCTGTCTAAAGGGATTAGTTAATTAGCTCATGTTAATTAGGTTAATTAGGTTACAGCGGTATTGTTAGAGTAATATGAGCAGGAGGTCTGCACCTCCACTTTGAGTGTATAAAAGCCTGTATTTTGTCAATAAAGAGAGATTTCTGTTTGAACTTACATACAGCCTGCCTGGTGTTTGTTCTGAGTTATCACAACTGGGTTAGAACAGGACATAGCTGAAGTTCTAATCCCGGAGCATTGGATGACTGAACCATCAGACGTTGCAATCTGATTCAATAGCTGCAGAGGAGTGTCGGGAGAGTGGAACCGAGCGAGCAAGGGGCTTGTTACAATGCCTCATATAATATATGTTGGGGTGTTTGATTTCCAAAATTGGGTAATTTTGTGGGCATTTCTATTGTCCTTGTGCTCCAGGGCCTTCAAAGGTGTGATCAGTAGTCAGGAAATTAGATGTGTAATTTATGCTCCTAGAATGCCTGAAGGTGCTTTCTGGATGTTGGGTCTCTGTATGTGGCCAGACTGTGGAAAAGTCTCATGCATGTGGTATCACCATACTCAGGAGTAGTAGCAGAATGTATTTTGAGGTGTATTTTTGCTATGTACATGCTATGTGTTAGAAATATCTTATGAATTGACAACTTTGTGTAAAAAAAATAAGTTTTCATTTTCTTTCCACATTTTCCAAAAACTTGTGGAAAAAAATTACACGTTAAAACGACTCCTAATTTGCAAACTTTATAATAGAAACGAAAAAAAAGTGTTTTTTTTTCAAAATTTTCGCTCTTTTTTCACTTATATTGCAAAAAATCTAAAATCCAATGGTGATTAAATATCACCAAAAGAAAGTTCTATTTGTGTGAAAAAAATTATAACATTTTTGTTTGGGTACAGTGTAGCATGACATGAATAATTGTCATTCAAGGCGTGAGAGCACTGAAAGCTGAAAATTGGCCAACATTCAAGTAGCACCTTGTTTTATTAGAGATATCTTAAAAAATTGACAACTTTGTGTAAAAAAAATAAAATAAAAAAGAGTTTTCATTTTCTTTCCACATTTTCCAAAAGCTTGTGGAAAAAACAAGACAAAATGTCTTGGCAGAAGCCAATCAACCTATGATCAGCATTCTGTATTTAAATCTGCAAGAATGAAAACATATTGATCCATCTAGTCACCATCCCTTGCCAGTGATCTACTGACTGGGCTCATCAGAAAGCTTCCATTGCCTAGCAGTGTTAGTTCCCCTGCTAGACCACTCTGCAGTATTTGTATCCAGGGATCTTGAATAAAGGGGAGCACACATGTACAGTATATTTTGCACCACCTTTATTTTACACTTGGATGTCACATTTATTTTGCTTTTTATTATTCCTTTTATGTCTTTTCATAAAATAAGGGGGAATACAATGTCACCTTGGGTGGGGGCACTTGTTACTGTATATTATCTTGCACTATATACTGTTTATGTTTGTATCAATTTATGGCATTTATCACTGAGCCATCCAAAGGTAAGGGACCCTGCAAGATCCTGAAACATTAACAGTTTGACCATCATGGCATTATATACTATATATAATTTATTAGACACATTTTGGAGTGCTGGTCTCTTCTTACTCTTTAACTCTGGTTATTAACAGTGCTCTATGTAGTCAATACAGAAACCTCCTGAAGCTGTACTTGGTCCAAGTACCTGTCACGAACATCACATCTACCTCAATGCAGGTGGTCAGACACTATAGCTAGCTATGGTGTGCTTCACCTATAGCAGCCCCCTTTCCCTTAAGACAAGCAGGCCTACCGGTACTTGGTTGCCCCCAAGACTTATACACAATGTGATAGTGCCTGGCCACCACACTAGGGCAGTTGTGAACAGAGCAAACAACAGACTACTTGCAGTTTAGCAGACAGATAGCGTGGTTCTAAGATGGTCCAGGTAATGAGGCAGGCTGAGATCAGGGAATAGTCCAATATCCGATCCAGGTCATACACAGGGAAATCTAACAGCAAACCAAGGCAGAAAAATGGGAGACTTAAACAGGAACAATGCAGGTAACTGTCTCTCTATCACAAGCAAGGGATAGAGTGTTCAATCACCTTCCAGGTGAACACAAACAGGGGGAATGCAACAGCCAACACCCGGATGCTGGAATGAGTAACAGGAGCATTAATTGATCCTGACAGTACCATCAGGACCATGTGATTTTTTACAGGACACTTCTGACTCTGGATATTTCCCTGACTTACTGTGGGTGAGACAGAATGGGAACTTGGAGTAAATATATATATATATATATATATATATATATATATATATATATATATATACAGTATATATTGTATATACACCAATTCTGTTTGTTTCAGTAGATTGGAGATTAGTGGGACTAAATGACTAAGCTTAACTGCCCATGAAATATGTAGCCTGACAGTCAGATAATGGCTATTTCTTTTTAGAACATTTGAAACAGATGCTTAGTTTTCTAACAGATTAGCTATAAAGTGGACTTGCCACTCACACCCTATCATGCTGCCATTTATTTAGTTTGAGCAGTATATTTCAACACTGAAGTCTAATACAAGGTGTTCATATGTCCCTTCGGGCTGTAGCAATATTTACATTTCCTCTGTGGGCCTGTTTATTCAGCAGTAACTGTCCTTACTTAAGCTTACAAAGTAATGCACCATTGTATTTTGGGGGATAAAACTAGGCTCTTTTGGCAATTTTTTCCTGCTAAAATTATTTTCACCACTGTTTAGTTTTTAAACCACCATTACTAGTAAAAAAAAACTAATAATACAAATGCCATAAATCTATTCCCTATTTTGTAGACACTATAACTTTTGTGCAAATCAATCAATATACGATTATTGCAATTTTTAACCAAAAATATGTAGAAGAATACAGCCTAAACTGAGGAAAAAATGTGGGATATTTATTATAGCAAAAAGTAAAATATATTGTGTTTTTTCAAAATTGTCTCTCCTCTTTTGTTTATAGCGCAAAAAATGAAAACCGCAGAGGTGATCAAATGCCACCAAAAGAAAGCTCTATTTGTGGGGAAAAAAGGACGTTAATTTTGTTTGGGTACAACGTCACACGACCGCGCAATTGTCAGTTAAAGCGACACAGTGCTGTATCGCAAAAAATGGCCTGGTCATTGAGCAGCCAAATCTTCCGGGTCTGAAGTGGTTAAAGATAATTTGCTTTTAAACTGTGTTAACAAGTGTTATATACACTGAAATATCTTTAAAAGTCTGACAAGAGATACATTCCCCTTCTCTTTACAACTAGGTGCCAGCACAACTGAGCATGCTCAGACATGCAAACTACTCTCATTTTAACTTCCATGCCTTTTTTACCAAGAGTTATAGTAAATGCCAAAATGAGCGCTGGGTTAAAAAGCATTTTTTGAGAGTAGAAATTAGAATTATGTAGCCCAATGCAAGTTTTAGCCATTGATTCTAATTGTACAACTGTAACTTCCCCAATTAAATACTTGTCATGTTGAGATGAAATGTATCTTTCTCTCAAAGAAATTGTCCTTGCAACAATATTGCTTCTTTTTCATCTATTTTGTTTTTAAGAATGCTAGAATGTGGAATGTTTTCATGTGTTGGTAAAATATATTTTTCTCTGTATCTCTCACTTGTTACTGTCCATCTCACAAAAATCTTTACACAAACTCACACAGGTGTCTTTACAAACTACAAACAATACCATTGCTAATGCAAATTTAAAAATGAGTCACAATTTTGTGTGTTTTATTATTATTTCCAAATGATGAAAATTTGATGTGTACCAACATTAGAAATCAAAATATAATTCCAAAAAATAAGAGGGTAACATCACTATTCTACACTCACACACCAAAAACTGCCAAATACCACAGAATAAATCAAGAAGAATAACTCCTGAGTAATGTACTTCCACCACTTATATTTCTAAATAAGTGCAGTACTTATGCGTAGGAGGGGGGTTTCACATATGGCAGCACAGTGTCTAACAGGTTAGCATTTCTGCCTAGCAGCACTGGAGTTGCTGGTTTGAATCCCAAACATGCCACTTCATGTAGAGAAACACCTTGTCCCCTGGTCAGAAGGAGTAAAAAATGCCCCAGCATTCTTAGTCAGTGGGAGAAAAAAATAGCCCTGCCAGACATCAGCAACAACAAATATATATAGAGTTTGGTGGTCATTTGGACAAAATGCCCCTGTATTTATGGTTAATGGGAATACAAAATTGTCCTGTGAAAATAGCCTTCCGAATTAGTAAATTGATCTTCATCAGTGGAAGGAATGGTGTTCCATCATTGGTGTCAGTGGCAGTAATGAAAGTTCTGGTATTGGTGTCAAGGGGAATCAGAAGGCATCCACAGTTACTCCATTAGTGTTATTTGGAGTACCAAGAGACATTTATAGACCCCTGATTTATAATATGTAAAGCAAATCACTTTTTAATTGTCTCATTGAAGCAATGAGCAGCAGGCTTGTGCTTTTCACCTTGCTTCACACAAGGGTTCATTTATAATGGAGAATAAATACTCCACAATGTATATACATTTTATGTTTTATTCATATTACACAGAGTGCATTGGAAAGCCTGAGGTGTGCTTTGGAGTGTGCCCTGCATAATGCTGCAGAGAACATCCATAATAGGAAGAGAACTGTCACATGACTTTGACAGGCACTTTTTTCTTATCAGAAAGTGAATGGAATTTGCTTAGGATACATTTTCAAAGAAGCAAAGCAGAAATCACATTTGTAAGGCATACAGTGGTGACCAGCAGTAGAGCTGAGGTATTTAATTTAGATGTGCACTTTATAGATTTCTAAATAAGCCCCTGAGTTAAAACCTTGCAGACTTGTATTGATCTTCTTTTGGATTTAGACTATTAGGCTGTGTTGTATCAAGGTTGATATTTAAAGTCCCTGGTCCTTTATCAAACACAACCTTTGTCATCATCTAAGCACCTAAACCATTGACTAAATCACTGGGCCTGATTTAGCAAGCTAGCAAAAAAATGGAGCAAAAAAAAAGAAGTTGTTCCACTACAATCAATCAGACTGCATTTGTAAAGAAAGCAAGAAAACTGGTTGCTATGGGTAAAATCTAATTTTTTGCTCCTGTTTACTTGGACTTGATTATGAAGAACAGTATTTTAAGACAATGCATTCTTTATGTTACTCCACAAAAATGTTACAAATTCTTAAAGATTTCAAATCTGACATCGCAGTAATATATAGAATAGCTTTCTAGGGATGATAAATACAGTAAATGTTATATTTTCATCTAAACTCTTATGGGTTCTCAACAAAGCAGCAGATTGAAATTTCTGTTTTGGCCTTCCATCAAATGATTTTTACTATGCAGGGACTTTTAGGGGTAAAAAAAAAAAAAAATCTTTGAAAACACTGAAGCTACAAACGCATGTATAAAACTACCATGAACTACAATAAACACATACCTATAAAGGAATTCCTAAAAAAATACCCAGTGGAACATTCGAAAAATAGATGGCTAGACGACATAAATAAGGTCACTGAGAAGGTTGAGCTGCACAGAAGCAACATTTTTATGTGCTGTAAAGCTCCAGGGAAAGTGATGATGAGATTACATGAATCTCTAATGTATCCACTTCAGATTTATGTTCATTTTATATCAGTGCTGGATTTTCAAGAGGGATGCTGTTGCTTTGGAAAAGATAAGGTTTAAACTGTGGATGTCACTAGTCTCAGATATATGCTTGTGAATGGCCCTGTACTGAGTACTGTTTTAAAAAAGTAAAACCAAGGATGAATTGCAAATCACAATAACATTATATTTTTATGGTACAAAAGAAAAAAAATATCTGATTTATTGAACACACACACACAGACACTCAAACATAAATACAACACTATAAGTGATTCTAAGGTGAGAAGTTTTTTTTTATCTTAATGCATTCTATGCATTAAGAAAAAACACAGGGGCATGGCAAACAAGCTCCAAGATGGACGCTTGAACTAGGAGTTCCGCTTGGCCGCCTGAGGGAATCCACAACTATCCAAGCCCACCGACTCCATCCATTGCCACAAATGCCATCACAAACCTGCTGAACTCTCCAGGCATGACAAGGCGCAAAAAGAAGCCTTTAGAAAATGTCACATTTTTTCACTGCACTGCAACGTGGGCTACAACAAAATGGTGGCTGCACCCTAGCACAGCATCCAGTCCACAAGGCTGTAGTGTCTCACAGCAGCTACGAGGAGCCTCAAACATCACACACAGAGGCTGCACCGCAAAGTGGGTCATCATCTGGGACTTCTAGTCCCTCTACCAGAAGCCCAGCGAAGCAAAAGCAATGCACCAACTCCCTAGCCAGGCCACAGGCAGACCCAGTAAGCGGAGGTAAACAGGCCTAATAGCACAAGTAATGCTGCACAGTCCCAAATAAATGACCCCATTGCTGCATCCCCCACCTCAAACAGACCAATATTGGACACTATGATAAAAGACATGCTACTCTCACTAAGAGCCTCCCTACAACCTGACATGACGGCAGGGATTAACAAATGCCAAAAAGAAGTCCAAGCCATAGGAAATTGGGTGGATCATGTCGAACAAAAGATGGGAGAATACACCTCTTCCTTTAATACATTAGTCGATGCTCACACTGCTCAAGGCGAGGAACTGGCTTGGTTGAAATACAAAGTGGCAGACCTGCAAGGCAGATCCAGAAGGAACAACATCAAGATAAGAGGCGTTCCAGATACCTTACCAGCTACCCAGCTACTACAGTACACACAGGCCCTGTTCTGCACACTGGTACCAACCCTGACAGCACATGATCTCAGAGTGGACAGAATCCACAGGATCCCAAAACTATCCTTCCTTCCTGCAGAAATCCCAAGAGATGTGCTAAGGGTACACTTCTACCATGTCAAGGAACAGATTCTGATAGCATCTCGCAGATCTGAAAACATCCATCTCCAATTGTATACCTTACAACTCCTTCTAGACCTGCCCAGACACAACTTACAGTGACACCGCAATCTGGCGACAGTCACTAAAGCTCGACAGAACCACACAGTCTCCCATAAATTGAAATACCCAGCAAAGCTTTCTATCACCCATAATGGAACCACAACCTTAATTTCAACAATGGAGGAAGAAATTGTTGCCTTACGTCAAAGGGACATCCTCCCTGATTAAGCTCTGCATGATATATCTATCTCACAGCCACTGTCACTTCAAAATGAATGGCAGGTGGTATCATGCAAGCATTCAAATAAAAAACATGCTGCTGGAAACTCGTGAACAAGACGCATACATTCCTCCATAACTCCTCCCGGTTACAGGAGTTCACAGATTAACTCCTTGTTTTTCCCCTCAGAATATCTAAAGCAGTTACACCTACACGCGGATCAGTTGTAAGATCCTTTTCTTATGGTTTTACATATGTTCTTTACACTAACTTTGTTTTTTCCTTATTATTGTTCTTTGAGCACCATGAATGAAACAGGAAATGTTCTACAAATGGTACACATCCCTAAAGTGGACGTAAGGCTTCTTCTGACATCATCAGAAAGTGGTGACCCAAGCAAGAAGAGAATCTTTGGACGCAGTGAGTACTTACACTACACCAGAGCACGCCACCTCCCAATCCACGATCAATGACCATTACATGCTTATCTATTAATGACAGGGGCCTAAACCACCCCACAAAAAGATTCTCCATGTGGAATGAGGCTAGTAAACACAGAGTGGACATTCTGTGTGTTCAAGAAACCCACTTCCAGATGAATAAAGTCCCACAATGCTCACACAGAGACTACCCTCATGTATTCTTGGCATGCACGCCTGGACACAAAAAGGGAGGTTTACTACTAGTACTCAAAAACTCACTGTCGTTCCAACCTAGAGAAACCATTCTGGACGAAGGAGGCAGGTACATAATCGTAACAGGTGATATAAACTCAAAGCCATACACGTTGGTGATGGTTTAAGTTCCAAACTTATATCAGCTCAGATTTTTAAGAAAACTGCTCAAAAAATCCAGTCTGTACAGTATGGCAATCTCCTTATAGGTGGAGACTTTAACCTGATCCAAAGATGGACACTTCTATCCATAAACCAAACAATACAGCATACCTGTGCAATCTACTTCACAATGAGGAACTGTTTGATGCATGGAGATGCCTCCATGCCAATAAATGGAACTATACCGGAGGTGTGGCTAGCGCATGGCTGCCTGAGAGAGGAGCTCCGGAGCCCTGACAGAGACACCAGCGACGGACGGAGACTCAGAGCACTGCTCCTACCTCCTACACAGAACCCGGACAATAGTGGCTACCTCCCGGAGATGTCGCGGAAACGGCATGGAAACTGTAAGCCGAAAAAACTCATAGCTTACTTTCACTGGACTGAAGGTGGAGGAGGTCAAGATGGCGCTGGCAGCTCGGCCCCCTCCTCCACACCATGCAGCAACCATTACTCAGATCTTCCTGATGCCGATGGAGGTACTGGGAGATCCTCTCCCAGAAGTGCTTCTCTACTCCACAGAGAGACCCCGCAGCTACAAACGCAGTGGTAAGTCACATACTATCCCCTGCCACAAAACAAGCAGAGCTCCAATCCCCCATTGCCAGTTTCCCCACCTCTAATCAGCCTGTACTGGACACCCAGCTTAAAGAGATGCTTCTCAAACTACACCGCTCTCTGCATGCAGATTTTACTAACATCACCTATAAATTTTCAAAAGAACTGTCCCTGATGGGAGAAAGGGTTAACCAAGTAGAACATGCAGTTACTGATATTACTACAATAGTCAATGACATAATTCATGATAATGAGGAATGTGAGGAAGAAAGACACTGGATGCGTGCAAAAATCGCAGGCCTCGAGGATCGCTCGAGGCGTAACAGCGTGAAATTAAGGGGGTACCAGAAACCGTGCCTGCCCAAGACCTCACGCAATACGCTACAGAACTTTTTAACTCACTTGTGCCAGAATTAACCCCGCTAGAGCTTAAGATAGATCGTATACACCGTATACCCAAACCCTCATTTCAACCCAATGAAACTCCCAGGGACATGCTCATAAGGGTGCACTTTTTCTCTACCAAAGAGCAAGTACTGTGGAAGTTATGTACCTTAGGGAAACTCCCTGATCCCTACTCTAATATACAAATCTATGCTGACCTATCCAAATACACCCTGGATCTACGCAAACAGCTTAATATGATTACCAAATCGCTCTGCAACAACAACATACCATATACATGGAAACACCCCATCAAAATAAGTGTGGAACGCCATGGAACCACATATATTATTTCATCTCTAGAACAAGGCCTCTCTCTGCTTGGAGAATGGGGCATCATACCCAACCAAGCCCCCCAACATGGAGCTCATAACATGCCTGACAAAATCTCCCCACCCTGGTCCAAGTCTCACTCCGGGATCCGCACTAGAAACCGCTGACACCCAACAAAAGTCGGTGCTTTCACACTCATCCACATAATGTCTCTTTGGTGGCAACTAAGCCGTCACACTGGTTCCAATTGAACTGTTTCCCCCCACTCTATATAAAGCAACCTAATTGATTTTGCAAAAGGTTGCACAGTTATGCAAGTTTTGTTTTTGATTCAAGTTGACACCCTTTTAGTTTTATCCCCCATGCATGCGACCTCAGGAAACCTCCCAAGAGACCACAATGAAGAACCACGTACCAAGGCAATCAGCAACCAACCTGAAACTCACCTCTACTGAAGGACCTCCACTGAAGAAACAACTGGCACTCACCCCAACAGAACTGTGAGTGCACTAACGATTGTAAGACAAAACACATGGCACTTAAAATCATTTCACTAAATGTGAAAGGGCTAAACCATCCCACAAAAAGGACAGCATTGTGGCGGACAGCAAAACAGTCACACTGCGACATAATCTGCGCCCAAGAAACCTACTTTATTGACTCTGCCTCCCCTCCCTGCCACCACAAAGACTTCCTGCACATCTTCCTAGCATCCAGCCAGGACAAAAAGAAAAGAGGAGTGCTGATTGCAATTAATAAATACACAGATTTTCTTCTCAACTAGAAAATATCTCACCCCAATGGTAGATATCTATTCCTGATCTGCACTATCGCAGGTTCCAAGTAAACCTTAGCATGCATATACGCCCCAAACTCACAGTTTACTTTTTCAAAATCAACAAACACAGAAAAGGCTCCTTGATCATATGTGGAGGCTTCAATATAATACCATATCAAGCACTGGATACCTCCAACCCCACCCCCAGACATTCTTCACCCATGCTGAACTGTCTTCAATCCCATGATCTTCATGACGTCCGGAGATGCCTTCACATGACAGAGAAAGACTATGCCTATTTCTCGGCCACCCACAATTCGTACTCACGAATTGATTATTTCCTAGTTGACAAGTGGGTACTACAAAAAATTCATAATTTAAATATAAATCCCATTACATGGCCGGACCACGCTCCCTTGAGCATCACCATTGCACCCTCTACATCCTTGAACCCATTGAGAATCTGGAGAGCCAATGCTCCCGTCATGCAAATATCCTCATACACTGAACAAATTCGTGACTACTTGACTGACTTTTTTCTAAACAACCAAGGATCTGTCCCCCACTCCTCTACCCTCTGGATGGCAAATAAAACCTTCATAAGAGGAACATTGATCCAGCTAAGCTCATTGGCAAAAAAGAGGAGGGTGCAGCATCTAGATGAGCTTACCAATGCAATCTAAAATACTGATGCCCAAAACAAGCTAAACCCAAACCATGAGTTCAAAATGTAATTGTTAGCCCTCCGCCAAGAATTAAGAGCTCTTCACTTAAATTATTATGAAAAAGCACATTGCTAGCTCATAGCCACTTCTTACTCTACCTCTAACAAGGCAGGGAAGGCCATGGCACAATGTATCCATAGCCAACGTATCAAGACCTTAATCCCCCATATTTTCCACCCTCATAAAAATGAAAAATGAATTAACCCACAAGACATAGCCAACGCTTTTAGCTCATGTTATGACTCCCTATACAACCTCAAAATGACAAAAACACCCCCTAACCCTCTCAAGACCTAATCCAACAATTCCTATCCAAAATACATCTCCCTACCCTTAGTGATGACCACTTAAAAGAACTGAATTCTCCCTTCTCAAAGCAAATAATTGCCCATGCAATCCATTCCCTTCCATCTGGTAAATCTCCTGGACCCGATGGCCTCCCAGGAGAATACTACAAACAGTTTGGTTATATACTTAGCCCCCACCTTCAAAACCTCTACAATGATGCTGCCTCCTCCTCCATGTTTCCCCCTAAAATGTTGTCAGCAGTAATTTTCACCCTACCTAAACCAGGTAAAAGCCCAGACACCCCCCAAAATTGTAGACCTAGCTCCCTACTCAACGGAGATTTAAAATTATATGCAAAAATGTTAGCCTTTAGAATATCCAAATCTCTCCCCCTTCTCATTAATGCAGATCAAACAGGATTTATCAAAGGCAGGCAGAAGACTCATAGACCTCATCCACACAGCCAGAACCAATGGAACACCTTCTCTGCTGCTGTTGCTGGATGCAGAGAAGGTGTTCGACAGGGTTCATGAGAGAGAACCAATGGAACACCTTCTCTGCTGCTGTTGCTGGATGCAGAGAAGGTGTTCGACAGGGTTCATGAGAGAGGTTATTATCAAATTTGGATTCAAGGACTCCATATTATCCACCATAATGACATTATACTCTGCCCCTTCTGCCTGAGTTTACATAGGAGAAATGTTCTCCACCCCCTTTCAAATATCTAATGGCACATGCCAAGGATGCCCCCTATCACCCCTTATCTTTAATCTATCTATTGAACCACTGGCAGAAAGCATTCGAAATTCCAAACTAATCTCAGGTCTTCTAGTGGGAGAATACAACCATAAGATAAGCCTGTCCGCCGACTACATCATATTGATGCTCACCAATCCACATTCGTCTCTACCAGCAGTGTACTCTTTACTACTTGAATTTGGTACACTGTCATATTACAAAGCTAACGCCACTAAGTCTCACATCCTAGACCTAGGGGTGGATGGCACAACCTGTAATCTCTTATCCTTAAAATTCCCATTTCAATGGGCAGAAACAGGCATAGAATATCTCGGAATCACATTAACAAGACACTTAAAGAACCTTTTCAAAGAAAACTACACCAGATTTAGTCAAAAAATTTACCAGTCTCTTCACCAACTAGGAAAACACAAATTCTCATGGGCTGGCAGACTGGCGGCATTTAAGATGACCGCTCTCCCTCAACTTCTCTACCTCTTCTGAACCTTACCCACACCAATACCTAAAAGCTTTACCAACTCCCTCCAAACATCCCTACAAAAATTCATATGAGCAGGGAAAAAAACATGAGTGGCTAAAAGTAGACTAATCAAACACAGATCAGTAGGGGGTTCAGGTCTAGTAGATATTGCAGACTATCATACAGCAAGCATATTAGCCCAACTAAAAGAATGGTTCCTTCCAACACCCTCTACTTGATGGGGGACCATAGAAAAATATACAATCCCAGGTAAAGATCTAAAAAACTGGATATGTAGCATACTGTACATCCAAAAACTAATCCCTCCAAATTCCTCCTACTAACCATGACAGCCACATGGTGTAAACTCACATCCACCACCTGGAGAAGCACTCCAACAACACCCATCAAATTACCCCTATCTGTCCTTAACTTGCTTATCCCTGACCTCCACACACACATAAATTGTCCAAACAAGACCCCCTACCTCTAAACAAACTACTGCACAACGATTAGATCAAACCTTTCCAAAACCTTAAAACAGAGTTAAATCTAGGCCAAGGAATCACACTACCAATATCTACAAATCGCACACTGTTTCAAAAACAACCCACAACTTCTAATCTTTATCGCTACACAGGTTATTACATTCTACTTGCCCCATGTCCCTTGAAATAAAGGTATTTCTCTATTTTATAACCTTCTACAGGAAAAAAAAAACTATTCTACCGCTCCCTGGCTTTTGACCAATGGGAGCGAGATCTAGGCAGATCATACTCAGGGCCAGAATGGCAGAGAGCTCTCAAATCCACATATGATGCCACAAAATGCACAGCACTGTGGGAACTCACGCAAAACATCATTCAAAGGAAGTACTTAACCCCCAGGTAAAATAGCTAAATTTGACCATCAAACATCTCCCGAATGCTGAAGAAAATGCAGATCAAAGTGATCTTTAATCCACACCCTATGGCAATGCCCACAATTAACAAAATACTGGCAGGAAGTCTTCTTGATCCTTTCACAAATTACAGGATCAACCATACTACCATTGCCTGATCTAGCTTTACTAAATTTAAATATAGATCTCATACCTATAGCTCACAGTAAAGTAATAACCCACATATTACTGGCAGCTAGGCACAACATAACAAAACTCTTGATAAATACTCATGCATGTTCCCCTCCTTGCCCCCTCTCTCCCCCTACCCCCCCCCCCCCCACTTTTCCTGACCTCCCCAAACCTGAAAAAGGCTTGTTGCCTTTCTTCTAGAACTTAATTATATGACTGAGAAACACGGTGACATCTCAGGAATATTATACATTATAAGGATATTGAACTTGTATGCCCAAGTATTTGTTCAAAAGATTAATCTACGTACCCTTGATTATATTACATATATGCTTATGTTTATGTGTTTCTTAAAATGTAATACATCTAAGTAACACTGTTTGTAGCTTGGAAATGCACAACAAAAAAAAATTATTGAAATGAAAGGAACTATACCTTCTTTTCCCATAGGCATTGCTCATACTCTCGCATTGACTTGTTCTTTATAGGGATGAGCCAAACAACCCCTGGTTCGGTTCACACCAGAACATGCGAACAGACAAAAAATTTGTACGAACAAGCGAACACCGTTAAAGTCTATGGGACACAAACATGAAAAATCAAAAGTGCTAATTTTAAAGGATTATATGCAAGTTATTGCCATAAAAAGTGTTTGGGGACCCAGGTCCTGCCCCAGGGGACATGTATCAATTAAAAAAAAGTTTTAAAAACTGAAGTTTTTTCAGGAGCAGTGATTTTAATAATGCTTAAAGTGAAATATTAAAAATGAAATATTCCTTTAAATATCGTGCCTGGGGGGTGTCCTTAGCATGACTGTAAAGTAGCACATTTTTCCGTGTTTAGAACAATACTACAGCAAAATTACATTTCTAAAAGAAAAAAATAATTTAAAACTGCTCACGGCTGTAATGAATTGTTGGATCCTGGCAATATAGATAAAAATCATTGAAAAAAAAACGGCATGAGTTCCCCCCCAGTCCATTACCAGGCCCTTTGGGTCTGGTATGATTATTAAGGGGAATCCCGCACCAAAAAAAAAAATGTGGGGGGGGGTTCTCCCAAAATCCATACCAGGCCCTTCAGGTCTGGTATGGATATTAAGGGGAACCCTGCGCCAAATTAAAAAAAAAATGGCATAGGGGTCCCCCCAAAATCCATACCAGGCCTTCAGGTCTGTATGGATTTTAAGGGGAACTCTGCACCAGAATTAAAAAAAAATGGTGTAGGGGTCCCCCAAAATCCATACCAGACCCTTATCTGAGGACCCAACCTGGCAGGCCGCAGGAAAAGGGGGGGATGAGACAGAGCCCCCCTACTGATCCGTACCAGGCCACATGCCCTCAACATGGGGAGGATGTTGATGTTGATGGGGACAAGGGCCTCATCCCCACAACCCTTGCCCGGTGATTGTGGGGGTCTGCATGCGGGTGGCTTATAGGAACATGGAAGCCCCTTTTAACAAGGGGACCCCCAGATCCCGCCCCCCCCCTATGTGAATGGGTATCGGGTACATTGTACCCTTACACATTCACCAAAAAAGTGTCAAAAATAGTAAAAATGACAGTAGACAGTTTGGGACAAGTCCTTTATTAAAAAAAATAAAAATGTCCCACAATGTAAATCCATCATCCATCACGCCGCCCGATGAACCAAAAAAAAACAGCAACAACTCTGTCTCCATGGCTCCCGCTGACTGAAGCCTCTTTGGAATGACAGCTCTTATAAAGCTGAGGGTGGGGCCACACAGTGACGTAAACGGGTGGCCTAGCACCCTCTGATGCCTCATGACATCAGAGGAAGATGGGGCCGAATGGTGGAGGTATAAATTGAGAGAGTCCTAGCCCCAATGCCTGATCTTATTGCATCCCTCATGGGCAACATATGGAAGCCCTGGGACACTCAGACCCTATTTGCCTCTACACTAGCATCCTTACAAGCATGGTGATTCCTTAACAATCAACACCATATAGGTAATATGTAGGTAATGCCACAGTAAATTACCAGTTCCCTCTATGTTTGCTTGATGCCAAAATACCAATGTTGTCAGTAAAACCGCTCCCAGCCTATAGTATCTGAACCATACAAGATATTCTAATCAAATCTAAACCCAAAACAGCAGAAAACTTACTAAAGGAGTATGACTTGCCAAACCATATGCTTTTTACATGTCTCTGTATCTCACACTTTCTACATCTACACCCCATCCCAAAAATACAGGTACCACCCAAACCCTGGCATTACTTTGTACTCCCTAAATCCAACATTAAAGGCATATCACTGTTTTATAACCTTATCCAAGATAAAAGATAATTCCGCAAAACAGCACTAAAGAAATGTGAATCAGACCTAGGTACCACGAAAACAGATGACCAATGGCAATCTGCCTTCCGAACAATGCAAAAAGCATCCCACTGTGTAGGCCACTGGGAAATGATGCTCAGAATAACTAATAGATGGCAATACACTCATTACAGTCTTACAAAGTACTTTCCAAACACTTCACCCTTATGTTGGCGGAACTGTGGTCAAACTGGCTCCTACACACATTTTGGGAATGCCCAAGTGTAACTAGTTTTTTGGAACCAAGTATTCCAATTGACCTTGTCAATCACAGGAATCATAACATCCCCAAACCCTGCACTAGCAAATCTACACACAGGAATAGAAAAATTCCCCCATACATTTAGATCTGTTGTGTCCCACATCCTTCTAGCTGCTCAAATGCTCACGATCGTTCCCCACAGAGACAGAAAGGGGATCTGCCTGTGTTAACAAGGCACATCTCCATTCTGACAGGTGATTACACAGGATCTTGTCTTCCTGCTGTGCAGAAAGGCGGATCTTTGTGTTGTCCCAGGCAGCCCATCCCCCCACAAACACACTGAGGGAACACATTTAACCCTTTGATCGCCCCTGATGTTAACCCATTCCCTGTCAGTGTGATAAAAATACAATGTCAGTGCATATTATTTGCAATGAATACTGTAATAATGTCACTGGTTCACAAAAAAGTATTAAAAATGTCAGCTAGGTGTCCAATCTGTCTGCCGCAATGTTGCAATCCCGCTAAAAATCACCACCATTACTAGTATAAAAAAAATTAAAATGCCATAAATCTTTCCCCTATTTTGTAGACGCTATAACTTTTGCACAAACCAATCAATATATGCTTATTGGGATTTTTTTAATAATCTTTTTTTTTTTTTTCAATCTTTTTTTGTTTATAGCGAAAAAAAAATAAAAACTTGCAGATGTAATCAAATACCACTAAAAGAAAGCTCTATTTGTGGGGAAAAAAGGACATACATTTTATTTGGGTACAGCGTAAACGTAAAATTGACGTAAATTGTGTGTACATACATGTGTGCTAAATTTGTTTCTTTATTGTTACATGTAAAACTCAATAAAAAATATTGAAACAAACAAAAAGAACATTCTGTTTGCAGCAGCCCCCCTCAGCCCCTCCTAATACTTACCTGAGCCCCATCTCGATCCAGCGATGTCCACAAGAGACTCGGCTAGCCAGGACTATCCCTCCTGATTGGCTTAGACAGCAGCAAAGCACCATTGGCTGCCCCTGCTGTCAATCAAAGTCAATGAGAAAAAGAGGGGGGCCAGGCCATGGCTCCCTGTCTTAATGAATACACAGAGCTGCAGTTCGGCTCGGGTGCCCCCATAGGAAGATGCTTGCTGTGAGGGCACTCAGCAGGGGGGGAGTAGAAGAGGGACAGAGAAGAGGAGGACCAGGGCTGCTCTGTGCAAAACCACTGCACAGAGGAGGTAAGTATAACATGTTTGTTATTTTTAAATGAAAAAAAAAACAGGGCTTTAGTATCACTTTAAATTGTAATTTGCTCTAAAAAAATCAAAGTCTTCTTAGTTATTCATGCTCCCACCCTCATACCAATATGCTGCAATAAAGTAAAAAAAAACTACCCCTTGCTTCTGCCCATGTCAAGCCAAAAGTAATGTCATCATCCTTCTGATAGATATCACAGTGAATGTTGCGTAGCCCAAATAATGCAACCCTGCAGAGAGCAGAAGAGTCTGCTCTTGAGATTTGGTTTAACAACGTTACCAGGATCTAGCCAGAAGGAAGGTTGATGACATTCCCTACTGTATGAAAGCTGGAGGTAGGGTGATTTCATTTACTACGACATCCCCTCCAGCACATTCAGCTGTCAGCTGGGGATTCCTGATTGTCAGCTGAATAGAAACAATGCAGAAAAAAACTGTGTGGCGGTCTTCCCCAAAATTAAAACTTGGTACCTTAGATCTGGCATGGATTTTGTCGAGACCCCATGAAAAAAAAAGATGTGGGGTCCAAAATTTATACCAGATCTTTATCTGAGCAAGCAGCCTGGGTGGCCAGGAAAAGGTGGGACAATTGAGGGCCCACCTGTTAAATCTTACCAAGCCACATGCCCCCTAACATGGGGGGTAACTTGCAGAGAGGACCCCTGGCAAAGCACCTTGTCCCCATGTTGATGAGGACAAGGGTATCTTTCCCACAACACTGGACCAATGAACCAGGGGGTTTATTTAAAACTGGAAGCCCCCTCTAAAAACACCCAGGTCTTACCTCGCTCTCTGTGAATGATTAGAGGGTACATATTATCCCTACTCATTCATAAAAAAGACAATAATGGCTTCATGGGAGTTGAATTTGTCAAATTAAAAATGCCCATTTTCTAGTCTAATATGCAAGAGAGTGTAAAATACATAGTATATGGGGAGGGGCACTGCTGTGGTGTATCAATGTATCATAAATCAAAACAAAAAAAATTATTCCATGCAATTATTTTTTAAAGCATTGTAATTTATAAAGAAAAAGAGAGTTTTAAACTGTTTTCAAATAACATCTCTCTCTTGTCTTCTTTTTTTTTTAACCGCTTCAGCCCTGGAAGATTTGGCTGCTGAATGACCAGGCCATTTTTTGCAATAAGGCACTGCGCCGCTTTAACTGACAAGTGCGTGGTCGTGCTTCGCTCCACCCAAACGATTACGTCCTTTTTTTCCCACAAATAGAGCTTTCTTTTGATGGTATTTGATCATCTCTGCGGTTTTTACTTTTTGCGCTATAAACAAAAAAAGAGCTACAATTTTGAAAAAAACACAATATTTTGTACTATTGGCCACAGGGCGAAGCAATGTAATATAACGTTGTTTCGCCCAGCCGTGCCATTCTGCCACAGTAAAACTGCGGCGGCTGGTCGACAAGTGGTTAAAGAAACAAACAGCATACAGGCCCCAATGGTCCCTTAAAATACACAGTAGATTCCTAAGGGTCTGTGTAATTTTTTCTTTGTAAATGTCACTTTTTCTGCAGCACATCCTACAGCAAAAATGAAAAAAAAAAGTGCATAATTCCTCCCTAAAATGCAACCTTTTTTGTCTGGTATGACTTTTAAGGGGGTACCTCAAAAAAAATGTGCGAGTTCCCCAAGGAAATCCATACCAGACCTTTAATCTGAGCATATAGCCTAGCTGGTCGAAACAGGAGGGATGCAAGCATGTAGCCCCCTTTCTCTGATCCATGCCAGACCACATGCCAACAGCATGGGAGGGGGGTGCCTTGTCTGAAAAGGGACCACCTGTTATTGCACTTTGCCCCCATGTTGAAGAGGACAAGGCCCACTTGCCCAAAACCCTAGCCAATGGTTGTGAGGATCATGTGACCATATTAATTTTTCCTATAGAGTGATGTAACCCGTTCCATTCCTCACCCATTTTTCTTCAGAGATGTAAGTGAATAGGCCAGGACATCAGTGGTTGGTAAGAACATGGCAGGTGCATACACCTGCTGCCATAAACATTCAGCATTGAGACAAGCGTCCAAACAACCAGTGTTTGGTGTAAAACTTACATTCAGACTGAACTCTGAGCTTATTCCTAATTAGAGACAGTACGGGTATTATTCATTACAATTGCATAAATGTTGAGACATTCACAAAGCACATTTTAAGAAATCAGTAATGACCATTTTCCTGGGAAACAGGCATAGGATTGTAAAACAAACTGTGTGGGGGGCTGGGAAGTGCAAATTGTACAAATTTCCAATTTGTACAATTTGTACAATTGTACAAATGTACAAATTTCAAACCTTATTAATAGTCAGCTAATTCAGAGAGAGAGAGAGAGTAGGGAGATTTCATGTATATAAAAAAAGATTGTTTATTTTATAAGACTGAATGCTGGAAAATCGTGCTGATTTGATGTACACCTTTTAACCACTTCAGCCCCGGAAGGATTTACCCCCTTCCTGACCAGAGCACTTTTTACAATTTGGCACTGCGTCGCTTTAACTGCTAATTGCGCAGTTATGCAATGCTGTACCCAAACAAAATTTGCGTCCTTTTCTTCCCACAAATAGAGCTTTCTTTTGATGGTATTTGATCACCTCTGCGGTTTTTATTTTTTGCGCTATAAACGGAAAAAGACTGAAAATTTAAAAAAAAAATGATATTTTCTACTTTTTGTTATACAAAAAATCCAATAAACTCAATTTTAGTCATACCTTTAGGCCAAAATGTATTCTGCCACATGTCTTTGGTAAACAAAATGTCAATAAGCGTATATTTATTGGTTTGCGCAAAAGTTATAGCGTCTACAAACTAGGGTACATTTTCTGGAATTTACACAGCTTGTAGTTTATGACTGCCTATGTAATTTCTTGAGGTGCTAAAATGGCAGGGCAGTACAAACCCCCCCAAATGACCCCATTTTGGAAAGTAGACACCCCAAGGAAATTGCTGAGAGGCATGTTGAGCCCATTGAATATTAATTTTTTTGTCTCAAGTGATTGAATAATGACAGAAAAAAAAAAAAATACAAAAAGTTGTCACTAAATGATATATTGCTCACACAGGCCATGGGCATATGTGGAATTGCACCCCAAAATACATTCAGCTGCTTCTCCTGAGTACGGGGATACCACATGTGTGGGACTTTTTGGGAGCCTAGCCGCGTACGGGGCCCTGAAAACCAATCACCGCCTTCAGGATTTCTAAGGGCGTACAATTTTGATTTCACTCCTCACTACCTATCACAGTTTTGAAGGCCATAAAATGCCCAGATGGCACAACCCCCCCCCAAATGACCCCATTTCGGAAAGTAGAAACCCCAAGCTATTTGTTGAGGTGCATGTTGAGTCCATGGAATTTTCTATATTTTGACACAAGTTGTGGGAAAGTGACAATTTTTTTTTTTTGTTTGCACAAAGTTGTCACTAAATGATATATCGCTCACACAGGCCATGGGCATATGTGGAATTGCACCCCAAAATACATTTAGCTACTTCTCCTGAGTATGGGGATACCACATGTGTGGGACTTTTTGGGAGCCTAGCCGCATACGGGGCCCTGAAAACCAATCACCGCCTTCAGGATTTCTAAGGGCGTAAATTTTTGATTTCACTCCCCACTGCTTATCACAGTTTCGGAGGCCATGGAATGCCCAGATGGCACAAATCCCCCCAAATGACCCCATTTTGGAAAGTAGACACCCCAAGCTATTTGCTGAGAGGCATGGTGAGTATTTTGCAGCTCTCATTTGTTTTTGAAAATGAAGAAAGACGAGAATTTTTTTTTTTTTTCAATTTTCAAAACTTTGTGACAAAAAGTGAGGTCTGTAAAATACTCACTATACCTCTCAGCAAATAGCTTGGGGTGTCTACTTTCCAAAATGGGGTCATTTGGGGGGGTTTTGAACTGTCCTGGCATTTTATGCACAACATTTAGAAGCTTATGTCACACAAAACCCACTCTTCTAACCACTTGAAGACAAAGCCCTTTCTGACACTATTTGTTTACATGAAAATATTTTTTTTTTTGCAAGAAAATTACTTTGAACCCCCAAACATTATATATTTTTTTAAAGCAAAGTCCCTACAGATTAAAATGGTGGGTGTTTCATTTTTTTTTCACACAGTATTTGCGCAGTGATTTTTCAAACGCATTTTTTGGGGAAAAAAACACACTTTTTTTTCATTTTGATGCACTAAAACACACTATATTGCCCAAATGTTTGATGAAGTAAAAAAGATGATCTTAGGCCAAGTACATGGATACCAAACATGACATTCTTTAAAATTGCGCACAAACTACATACATTTTTAAAAGCCTTTAAAAGCCTTTACAGGTTATCACTTTAGATTTACAGGTCTACTGCTAAAATTACTGCCCTCGATCTGACCTTTGCGGTGATACCTCACATGCATGGTGCAATTGCTGTTTACATTTGACGCCAGACCAATGCTTGCGTTCGCTTTTGCGTGAGAGCAGGGGGGGACAGGGGTGCTTTTTTTTTTTCTTTATTTTTTTTTTGCTTTTTTTAATATTATTTTTAAACTGTTCCTTTCATTTTTTTTTTTTTTTTTTTTTTAATCATTTTTATTGTTATGCCAGGGAATGTAAATATCCCCTATGATAGCAATAGGTAGTGACAGGTACTCTTTTTTTTTAAAATGGGGTCTATTAGACCCTAGATCTCTCCTCTGCCCTCAAAGCATCTGACCACACTAAGATCGGTGTGATAAAATGCTTTCCCAATTTCCCAATGGCGCTGTTTACATCTGGCGAAATCTAAGTCTTGAAATGCTCGTAGCTTCCGGTTTCTTAGGCCATAGAGATGATTGGAGCCATTCTGGTCTCTGATCAGCTCTATGGTCAGCTGGTCGAATCACCGACTGCATTCTCAGGTTCCCTGTTGGGACAGGAGGGCCAGAGAAAAACATGGAAGACGGTGGGGGGGACATTCCCTCCCACTGCTTGCAAAAGCAGTCTAGAGGCTAATTAGCTGCTAGGATTGCTTTTACATGAAAGCCAACCGCTGGCTGAAAAGAATGATACCAAGATGATACCTAAACCTGCAGGCATCATTCTGGTATAACCACTCAAAGTCGTGAATGGCATACCTGAAAACAAAAAAATGGTTAACAATAAAACACAGTAAACTGTAAAGTATAAAAAATGACATACCTGAAAAGTAAACATGATAAAACATAACAACAATAAAACATTGCAGAATTGAATACAGTAAAAAAGAGCAGAACAATAGAGAGAGAATAGAGCGAGAGAGAACAATAAAACGACAGCTATTTTTGTTTTTTTATTTTATATATTTTGTATTTTTTTACACTTTTTTTTTTTAACTTTTATAACTGTAACCGGTTCTAGGTTCAGGTCTCTTGGGAGACCTTGTGAAAGTGTGCCTAGTCTGTGCAGTGCTGTACCCTACGCTAATAACTAGTGCATGGTAGCGTTCAAAACATTCACCAATGCAAAGACCAGGATTGTCAGGACAGGAGGGACAATAATAGCGGGTGTCACGCCTATATCCGCGCTTGCTGCAGACACGACATCTTTTTTGGGGGGGTTCGTTGGTTAGGGGTACTCGGGAGGACATAAAGAAAATGCCTCTCATGCAGCCAATTGCATTTGGTTGGGGATGTGAATGGGGGAAGTACGGGTGCTGCAGAAGTGGTGGGTTCCCAATTAGGATTGGCGAATGCAGCAGGAAGGGCATTATGGGCACGACGGGCCTGTTTGTCTTCTTCTTGGTGGCAGCGGGACACTACTTGTGCTTGCCACCTCACCAGCTTGAACTGCACTTATGGGACTCACCACGTCACCAAGTGTTACTGCAGTGCTGGTTTGACTATGATCAGGGTGTACTAGGCCACTGGCGCTTTCCAGTTCACCAAAACGCTACCAAAAAAACTGTTAGCGATCGCAGGGATCAGGCCTGACTCTGCGAATGCTGCAGTTATGCGTTTAGTGTTTTGTAAGCGTCAGTGATCGATCGATACTGCACTTGGGTGGGCTGGGCTGGGCCGGGCGGAGGGGCAAAACGCAGGTGCTAGCAGGTATCTGGGCTGATCCCGCTAACACTGCGTTTTTGGGAACCCTAAACTGCTGGGGATGCTAGTATAGATCTGATCGGATCAGATATTGATCCGTTCAGATACTATACCACTAAGGGAGGTATATGGTGCATGCGTGGGTGTTAGCGCTACTGGCACTAACCTGACACTGCCTGGGGCTGGTGCTTGCCAGTTCATCAAAACGCTACCAAAAAAACTGTTCGCGATCGCAGGGATCAGGCCTGACTCTGCGAACGCTGCAGTTATGCGCTTAGTGTTTTGTAAGTGTCAGTGATCGATCGATACTGCATTTGGGTGGGCTGGGCCGGGCGGAGGGGCAAAATGCAGGTGCTAGCAGGTATCTTGGCTGATCCCGCTAACACTGCATTTTTGGGAACCCTAAACTGCTGGGGACGCTAGTATAGATCTGATCGGATCAGATATTGATCCGTTCAGATACTATACCACTAAGGGAGGTGTATGGTGCGTGCGTGGGTGTTAGTGGTACTGGCGCTAACCTGACGCTGCCTGGGGCGATGAATATCACCGCCGGGTGATCAGGGGGCTAAACCTTTATTAGGTAATAAATGGCGGGTGCCCTGACACTATAAAAAATAAACTAACTAACCAGCGTCACTCGTAACAGTTATACGGTGATCACTGGTGAAAGGGTTAACTAGGGGGCAATCAAGGGGTTAAAACCTTTATTAGGTAGTATATGGGGGTCCCTGTCTCTATAAAACGCTGACGGCGAACCTAAATATTTACCTCCCTAACTAGCGTCACCAGTGACACTAATACAGCGATCAGAAAAACGATCGCTTAGTGACACTGGCGACGGGGGGTGATCAAGGGGTTAAAACTTTATTAGGGGGGTAAGGGGGTACCCTAGACCTAAAGGGGGCTAACACTAACTGCCCTACCACACTAACTGTCACAAACTGACACCAATGAAGTAATCAGAAAAAAAAACTGCTTGGTGTCAGTGTGACGGGGGGAGGGGTGATTAGGGGGTGATTGGGGGGTAATCAGGGGGTGATGGGGGGTGTAAAGTATGCCTGGCATGTTCTACTGTGTGTGTGTGTTTGTGTAACTCACTCGGATGTCTTCTCTCCTCGGCGCCGGAATGGAAAATACCGAGCCGAAGAGAGATGACATCACTTCCTTTGCCTCTGTGTACTATACAGAGGCAGGGGAAGATTCTCATTGGCTGGGAGTGATCGCGAGGGGGAGGCCATGAATGGATGGCCTCCCCCTCATCTCTGAATGCTCCCAGACAGAAGCCGACCACCTCGGGCACCGGAGGGGTCCGATCGGACCCCCCGCCCACGGGAAGCAATCACGTACCAGGTACGTGATTTTGCCTGCCCGTGCCATTCAGCCACAGTATATCTGCGTTAGGCGGTCGGCAAGTGGTTAAGCTTTTATTGCATAAGTCTCCCTTTTTGAGAGGGGGGAAAGCAAGCAGACTGATTTTTACCACAGTTTTTACTGTAGGCCTTTGGGGCCGGGTCATAAATTCAGGGCAATTGAGCAAACATATTACACCTGGAAATGAAAAATGTATTAGTATAGTAGTAGTGTATTTTTGCTTAAAATTGGAAACTTAGAAAATTCACAAAATTGGAACATAGCTATTAATCCTTTTGACAGGCCAAAATTCTGAGCAAATAAACATGCATATTCAGGGATTTTTTTCTAAAATTAAAGGTGCAAGAACTCACCCTTCCTAGCCGACTTCCACCCCCCTAACCCCGCCCTCACTCCCACCCTAAGCCCTCCCTTTTTTGGGGAATAAAAGTAAAGCAATCCCAAATAATGGGAGTGGTCAAGGCTCAAAACTGTATTTTGCACATGACACAAGGTTTAGGAATGTGTAACACAAAGAGTACAGGACTCAGGAGTGCATAACACACAGGAGTGTGTATTGTGCAGTGCTGAGAAGTGTATCACATAGAAAAAAATCAGCACATGGGACAGTACTTACATTCACTTTGAAGCATCCACTGTTCTGTTGGCTGCTGTTTTAGTTGAAAACTGCCCCTGTGACAGGTCCCTCGGCTCTAATAACCCCCACAGCACTGTAAAATCACAGCTATGGGGGCTGGGGGGATATAGTATATAACATAAAACCCTTTGTACAGAGTGCAGCATTCAGGAGTAATATCCAGGGACCATTAATATGCAACTTACAACCATAACAGGTACTGTATGTATCACCTTCTCCTCCCCTTTATCCACAGTTCACCTCCCCCCATCCACACATTCTCCTCCCCTCTATCCACAGCTTACCTTTTCCTCCCCTCCATCCACAGCTCACCTCCTCCTCCCCTCCATCCACAGTTCACCTTCTCCTCCCCTTTATCTACAGTTCATCTTCTCCTCCCCTCCATCCACAGCTCACCTTCTCCTCCCCTACATCCACAGCTAACCTCCTCCTCCCCTCCATCCACAGTTCACCTTCTCCTCCACTTTATTCACAGTTCATCTTCTCCTCCCCTCCATTCACAGCTCACCTCCTCCTCCCTCCATCCACGGCTCACCTTCTTCTCCCCTCCATCCACAGCTCACCTCCTCCTCCCTCCATCCACAGCTCATCTCCTCCTCTCCTCCATCCAGAGTTCACCTTCTCCTTCCCTCCATCCACAGCTCACCTCCTCTTCCCTCCATCCACAGCTCACCTCCTCCTCTCCTCCATCTAGAGTTCACCTTCTCCTTCCCTCCATCCAGAGTTCACCTTCTCCTCCCTCCATTCACAGCTTACCTTCCCCTCCCCTTCATCCACAGCTCACCTTCTCCTCCCCTTCATCTACAGTTCACTTTATCATGTGCCACATTCACAACTCCTGCCAACATGTCCCCTCTGCACACCCATTCACAGTTTATCTCTGCCCCCTACCCATTTTACTTCTGCACCCCCATGTACAGCACACCCCTATTCACAGCTCTTAACCTCTGAAAACCCACATCTTTCACCTCTGCATACCCAGCTCCCCCACAGCTCTCTTAACTCTATACAACTTCTCCCCCAGCTCCCACCTCTGCACGATACCCCAAACTCTCCACAGCTGTATCCCTACACAACTGATCCCCTTTCCTCCCTTACTCATCTTTTGGACTCAGATCCCATGATATATACCAAGTTCTGGCTTGGACTCCTCCTCAGGATTGTCTTCTCATTCTCTTTATCTGCACCTCAACCTCAACATTGAGTGTCCATGGGAAGCTCTACATATCTGCTTGCTCACAGCCAGATGCTATGTAGTGCAAAGCTGGATTGCATCAAAACCTCCAGTCTTGCAGGATGTAAAAAAGAACTTATGAAGCTATTTTTTCATGAAAATCTTGAAGCTGAAATGTTTAAAAAAAACACAAACTTCTTGTTTGTTGGATTCTTTCTATTGAATACGCTTTGGATAAATGGGAGGTACAACAACTGATGTAATCATTCCACTACACTTAGTAGTATGCAAACCCTCAGCTTATCAATTCTTTAGGAGCCCTGAGACTCAAAACATTATTTATGAGATATTGTGACCATTGGCAATATGACTTTTATGGTTTTACTTTTTGATTTGAAACTTTTTTCTTCTCCCTCTGGAATTTAATTTCTATTAAGGCAGTCAAAGTTTTATGTCACTCGAAATGTTATGTGGTCATGCCATTTCTACATTATATGATACTTACCACTAAATGATACCCAGTAGACCAGGCTAATATGTGTCTCTTGCTTCAATATGAATAAAGCCGCGCTCTTATAACTTACTATTTACTTTTATTATTGCCTTTGTTAGAAATTTAGATTTCTGGATTTTGATATCTAACAAAAATGTGGAAAAAATGGCACTACAGCTATTAAACCTGTAGGGAGTGGCCACCGTTTTTGAATGACTGAGCAGGTATATTGCACCTGTAAATAAAACAAAAATTTTTTTTTTGAATAAAAATAACATTTTATGGATTTGCACCACACCTTTGAAGCCTTGAGCAGATAGGCTACAATTTATGAGGGAGACAGAAAGCAGATTGCATTTTGCAGCGAAAAAGTGGACTGAAGAAGGACTATGTTTTAGGATGCTATTTCTGGAGGAAAGGTCAAGCAGGGCAGCTGGAGATAACAAATCACAGTTTTTTTTTTACAAGACTGAATGGAGATGGTAAGTTTTAATAGATTTGCACTACAGCTTTTACATGTCGCGTTTAGAAAGGTTTTTTTTTCCCCAAAATGGCCCAAAATAAAAAACGGCTGTAAACAAAACTCGGCTAACTGCATTTAGCCGTGTTTAGCGGCGCTTGGCATCTGAAACGTTGGAAGCTTGGGTGCCTGAACTCATTTTTTTGCCTTCAGAGAAAAGCCTCTAAACGCAACTGCCTAAAAATGACATTAAACAAACCTGTGTATATGTACACATAAGATAACATTGGATGAGTTTAAAAAAGCAGCCAACTGCCTCTGAACGTCCATTTACCAGCAGCAGTGTACATGAGGCCTAAATGAGATGACCTTTTATGTGTTTTGAGAAGGAACCTATTGTATATGCAGTATGCTTCTTGAGAAAGCAAGTTATTTGCAAAACACGTTGATCCCAGGTGACACATGGGAGAGAATAACATATACTTAATTAGTTTATGTCTATCATAAGGTTACGGTCCACGCATTTTTATATGTCTGTAATTTGTTTTGTTCTTTTAATTGTCCCATTCTGTTGCCCCCATCTTATATAGGCACCAGGCAGTGTTCAAAAAGTGATCAAATCTGGTTTACAACAATAATGAGCCTAGCAAAAGAAAACTTTGGCGTTTTTAGAAAAGAGCAAGTAAAATGTAAGCATTTTTTGGTTATGCTATTTAAATGAGAACATTTAACAAATATAATGTAAGTATTATCCTAATATGGCTGCAAATCGCTACCCTCAGAGGTGTCAGAGATGGTAGACAATAGTATAGCTTCATAAAATTAGAAAAATGGATTGACAAGAGAAAGGCTTTTTTAGTTACTGCTCAGCACTTACAGTAACAGGGTATGTTAAATTTGCAACTTAAAAAATATAAAAATAGACATGCACTGCCAAAAAATTCCTTTGTTTTTGTTTTTGTTTCATTAATTTTTTGTTTTTGTTTTTCGGGTCATTCGTTAGGATCAAAATTCGTTATTTCAAATAAATATGTAAAATTCGTAAACATTTGATTTCATTATGTTTCATTCGTTTAGATGCAGCATTCGTTATTTCAATAATTTGGAAAAAGCTAAAATTTGAAAATTGAAAATTTGAAAATTTGAAAATGAGAAAATTGGGAAATTCAAAAATCCTAGAATCCTAAAATAAAAATGTAAATCTGAAAATTTGAAAGAATGAAATTCGAAAATCAGAAAATTTCGGGTTTTCAATTTTTTGGATTTTCGTTCTTTTGAATTTTCGTCTTTTGAAATTTTGGATTTTCATAAAATTTTTTTATTTTCGAACTTTCGGATTTTCAAATTTTTGAATTTACGAATTTTGAATTTCCAAATGTTTGAATTTCCCAATTTTTCAGAATTTTTGGAAAAACGTGTTAAACGGGTTTTTGTTGATTCGAATATTTCAGAATTAGCAAATTTGTCGAATTTTGTCTAAAAATGAATTTGGAACACAACATATTGCACATGTCTATTGTTTTCCACAATTTTAAAAATGGTGCAAAAATACAGATGCTACATACAACTAATACAAGCAAATACATTGCTCTTAGTCCCGCCCTACACTAAAAAAATATTCTCACCATAGTGGCCATTCGCAGTGTGATATTGGTGAGTAGGGATGAGCCGAACACCCCCCTGTTTGGTTCGCATCAGAACATGTGAACAGGCAAAAAATTCGTTCGAACACACGAACACCGTTAAAGTCTATGGGACACGAACATGAATAATCAAAAGTGCTAATTTTAAAGGCTTATATGCAAGTTATTGTCATAAAAAGTGTTTGGGGACCTGGGTCCTGCCCCAGGGGACATGGATCAATGCAAAAAAAAGTTTTAAAAACTGACATTTTTTCGGGAGCAGTGATTTTAATAATGCTTAAAGTGAAACAGTAAAAGTGTAATATCCCTTTAAATTTCGTACCTGGGGGGTGTCTACAGCATGCCTGTAAAGGGGCGCATGTTTCCCGTGTTTAGAACAGTCTGACAGCAAAATGACATTTCAAAGGAAAAAAAGTATTTTAAAACTACTCGCGGCCATTAATGCATTGCCGGTTCGACAATACACATAGAAGTTCATTGATAAAAACAGCATGGGAATTCCCCACAGGGGAACCCCGAACCAAAATTTAAAAAAAAATGACTTGGGGGGTCCCCCTAAATTCCAACCAGGCCCTTCAGTTCTGGTATGGATATTAATGGAAACCCCAGCCAAAATAAAAAAAAAAAAGGCGTGGGGTCCCTCTCAAAATCTATACCAGACCAAGGGTCTGGTATGGATTTTAAGGTGAACCCCACGCCAAAATGTAAAAAAGAAAACAGCGTGGGGCCCCCCTAAAAATCCATACCAGACCCTTATCCGAGCACGCAACGTGGCAGGCTGCAGGAAAAGAGGGGGGGACAAGAGAGCGCCCCCCCTCCTGAACCGTACCAGGCCACATGCCCTCAACATTGGGAGGGTGCTTTGGGGTAGCCCCCCAAAACACCTTGTTCCCATGTTGATGAGGACAAGGGCCTCAACCCCACAATCCTGGCCGGTGGTTGTGGGGGCCTGCGGGCGGGGGGCTTATCAGAATCTGGAAGCCCCCTTTAACAAGGGGACCCCCAGATCCCGACCCTCCCCCCTGTGTGAAATGGTTCACTAAAAAACTGTCAAAAATGTTAAAAATGACAAGAGACAGTTTTTGACAATTCCTTTATTTAAATGCTTCTTCTTTCTTCTATCTTCTATCTTTCTTCGGTTTCTTCCTCCATCTTCTTCTTCTGGTTCTTCTGGTTCTTCTGGTTCTTCCTCCGGTGTTCTCGTCTGGCATCTTCCTCCGCGGCGTCGGCGTCTTCTTCCCTTCTTATTCTCGGGCCGCTCCGCATCCATGATGGCATGGAGGGAGGCTCCCGCTCTTCTCTTCATCTTCTTTTCTTCATCTTCTTCTCTTCATCTTCTTTTCGGGCCGCTCCGCATCCATGATGGCATGGAGGGAGGCTCCCAGAAGAAGAACCAGAAGAAGAAGATGGAGGAAGAAACCTAAGGAAGATAGAAGATAGAAGAAAGAAAAAAGAAGAAAGAAGAAGCGTTTAAATAAAGGAATTGTCAAAAACTGTCTCTTGTCATTTTTAACATTTTTGACAGTTTTTTAGTGAAATGCTAGGGGTATTTTTGTACCCCCTTACCATTTCACACAGGGGGGAGGGCCGGGATCTGGGGGTCCCCTTGTTAAAGGGGGCTTCCAGAGTCCGATAAGCCCCTCACCCGCAGACCCCCACAACCACTGGCCAGGGTTGTGGGGATGAGGCCCTTGTCCTCATCAACATGGGGACAAGGTGTTTTGGGGGGCTACCCCAAAGCAACCTCCCAATGTTGAGGGCATGTGACCTGGTACGGTTCAGGAGGGGGGGCGCTCTCTCATCCCCCCTCTTTTCCTGCAGCCTGCCAGGTTGCGTGCTCAGATAAGGGTCTGGTATAGATTTTTGGGGGGACCCCACGCCATTTTCTTTTTAATTTTGGCGCGGGGTTCCCCTTAAAATCCATACCAGACCTGAAGGGTCTGGTATAGATTTTGAGGGCAACCCCACGCCATTTTTTTTAAAATTTTGGTTCGTGTGTGTTTAAATGACTTTTTTCCTTTGAAATGTCATTTTGCTGTTAGACTGTTCTAAACACGGGAAACATGCGCCCCTTTACAGGCATACTATAGACACCCCCCAGTTATGAAATTTAAAGGGATATTACACTTTTATTGTTTCACTTTAAGCATTATTAAAATCACTGCTCCCGAAAAAACGTCCATTTTTAAAACTTTTTTTTGCATTGATCCATGTCCCCAAACACTTTTTATGACAATACCATGAATAGGGATGAGCTTCGAGTTCGAGTCGAACTCATGTTCGACTCGAACATTGGCTGTTCGCAAGTTCGCCGAACAGCGAACAATTAGGGGTGTTCGCGGCAAATTCGAATGCCGTGGAACACCCTTTAAAAGTCTATGGGAGAAATCAAAAGTGCTAATTTTAAAGGCTAATATGCAAGTTATTGTCATAAAAAGTGTTTGGGGACCTGGGTCCTGCCCCAGGGGACATGGATCAATGCAAAAAAAAGTTTTAAAAACGGCCGTTTTTTCAGGAGCAGTGATTTTAATAATGCTTAAAGTCAAACAATAAAAGTGTAATATCCCTTTAAATTTCGTACCTGGGGGGGGTGTCTATAGTATGCCTGTAAAGGGGCGCATGTTTCCCGTGTTTAGAACAGTCTGACAGCAAAATGACATTTTGAAGGAAAAAACTCATTTAAAACTACCCGCGGCTATTGCATTGCCGACAATACACATAGAAGTTCATTGATAAAAACGGCATGGGTATTCCCCAAAGGGGAACCCCGAACCAAAATTTAAAAAAAAAATGATGTAGGAGACCCCCTAAATTCCATACCAGGCCCTTTAGGTCTGATATGGATATTAAGGGGAACCCCGGCCAAAATTAAAAAAAAAAAATGACATGGGGTTCCCCCTAAATTCCATACCAGACCCTTCAGGTCTGGTATGGATTTTAAGGGACACCCCGCGCCAAAAAAAAAAAAAAAAATGGCGTGGGGTCCCCCCAAAAATCCATACCAGACCCTTATCCGAGCATGCAACCTGGCAGGCCGCAGGAAAAGAGGGGGGGACGAGAGTGCGCCCCCCCTCCTGAACCGTACCAGGCCACATGCCCTCAACATTGGGAGGGTGCTTTGGGGTAGCCCCCCAAAACACCTTGTCCCCATGTTGATGAGGACAAGGGCCTCATCCCCACAACCCTGGCCGGTGGTTGTGGGGGTCTGTGGGCGGGGGGCTTATCGGAATCTGGAAGCCCCCTTTAACAAGGGGACCCCCAGATCCCGGCCCCCCCCCTGTGTGAAATGGTAAGGGGGTACTTACCCCTACCATTTCACTAAAAAACTGTCAAAAATGTTAAAAATGACAAGAGACAGTTTTTGACAATTCCTTTATTTAAATGCTTCTTCTTTCTTCTATCTTTCTTCATCTTCTGGTTCTTCTGGTTCTTCTGGTTCTTCTGGCTCTTCTGGTTCTTCCTCCGGCGTTCTCATCCAGCATCTCCTCCGCGGCGTCTTCTATCTTCTTCTCCTCGGGCCGCTCCGCACCCATGGCATGGGGGGGGAGGCTCCCGCTCTTCTCTTCTTCTTTTCTTCTCTTCTTCTCTTCTTCTCTTCTTCATTTTCTTCTCCGGGCCGCTCCGCATCCATGCTGGCATGGAGGGAGGCTCCCGCTGTGTGACGGCGCTCCTCGTCTGACAGTTCTTAAATAACGGGGGGGCGGGGCCACCCGGTGACCCTGCCCCCCTCTGACGCATGGTGACTTGACGGGACTTCCCTGTGACGTCACGGGGAATTCCACAGGGAAGTCCCGTCATGTCCCGTGCGTCAGAGGGGGGCGGGGTCACCGGGTGGCCCCGCCCCCGTTATTTAAGAACTGTCAGACGAGGAGCGCCGTCACACAGCGGGAGCCTCCCTCCATGCCAGCATGGATGCGGAGCGGCCCGCAGAAGAAAATGAAGAAGAGAAGAAGAGAAGAAGAGAAGAAAAGAAGAAGAGAAGAGCGGGAGCCTCCCCCCATTCCATGGGTGCGGAGCGGCCGGAGGAGAAGAAGATAGAAGACGCCGGAGGAGATGCTGGACGAGAACGCCGGAGGAAGAACCAGAAGAGCCAGAAGAACCAGAAGAACCAGAAGATGAAGGAAGATAGAAGAAAGAAGAAGCATTTAAATAAAGGAATTGTCAAAAACTGTCTCTTGTCATTTTTAACATTTTTGACAGTTTTTTAGTGAAATGGTAGGGGTAAGTACCCCCTTACCATTTCACACGGGGGGGCGGGATCTGGGGGTCCCCTTGTTAAAGGGGGCTTCCAGATTCCGATAAGCCCCCCGCCCGCAGACCCCCACAACCACCGGCCAGGGTTGTGGGGATGAGGCCCTTGACCTCATCAACATGGGACAAGGTGTTTTGGGGGGCTATCCCAAAGCACCCTCCCAATGTTGAGGGCATGTGGCCTGGTACGGTTCAGGAGGGGGGGGCCACACTCTCGTCCCCCCCTCTTTTCCTGCGGCCTGCCAGGTTGCGTGCTCGGATAAGGGTCTGGTATGGATTTTTGGGGGGACCCCACGCCGTTTTTTTTTTTTTTTGGTGCGGGGTTCCCCTTAAAATCTATACCAGACCTGAAGGGTCTGGTATGGAATTTAGGGGGAACCCCACGTCATTTTTTTTTTAAATTTTGGCCGGGGTTCCCCTTAATATCCATACCAGACCTGAAGGGCCTGGTATGGAATTTAGGGGGACTCCCACGTCATTTTTTTTTTAAATTTTGGTTTGGGGTCCCCCTTTGGGGAATTCCCATGCCGTTTTTATCAATGAACTTCTATGTGTATTGTCGGCAATGCAATAGCCGCGGGTAGTTTTAAATTAGTTTTTTCCTTCAAAATGTCATTTTGCTGTCAGACTGTTCTAAACACAGGAAACATGCGCCCCTTTACAGGCATACTATAGACACCCCCCAGGTACGAAATTTAAAGGGATATTACACTTTTATTGTTTGACTTTAAGCATTATTAAAATCACTGCTCCTGAAAAAACGGCCATTTTTAAAACTTTTTTTTGCATTGATCCATGTCCCCTGGGGCAGGACCCAGGTCCCCAAACACTTTTTATGACAATAACTTGCATATTAGCCTTTAAAATTAGCACTTTTGATTATTCATGTTCGTGTCCCATAGACTTTAACGGTGTTCGCGTGTTCGAACAAACTTTTTTCCTGTTCGCATGTTCTGGTGCGAACCGAACGGGGGGGTGTTCGGCTCATCCCTAACCATGAATATAAGCCTTTAATATTAGCACTTTTGATTTCTCCCATAGACTTTTAAAGGGTGTTCCGCGGCATTCGAATTTGCCGCAAACACCCCAAATTGTTCACTGTTCGTCGAACTTGCGAACAGCCGATGTTCGAGTCGAACATGGGTTTGACTCGAACTCGAAGCTCATCCCTATTGGTGAGGAGCGATATAGAACAGGGCTATGTTCAGTGCTGTTAGCGACTTAGTGTGCTATTGTGCTTATATTGTCAGTGTAGAATATCAGTTTAGTGTGAATCTAGTGATAATTCAGTGTGAGTGTAGTGTGACCATTTAATTTTACTTTAGTTTCACTTTAGTGTGAATCTAGTGATAGCTCAGTGGGAGTGCAATGTGACCATTCATTTTTACTTTAGTGCCAGTTTTTGTGAGTGTAGTGTGACCGATCATTTTTACTTTAGTCTCGGTTTAATTTGTCAGGGCAGGTTTCCTTCAGTATATATCAGTGCATTACTGTACGTTTAACGCAGTATATATCAGTGCATTACTGTACGTTTAACACAGTACATATCAGTGTATTACTGCACGTTTAATGCAGTATATATCAGTGCGTTACTGCACGTTCAATGCAGTGTATATCAATGCGTTACTGCACGTTTAACACAGCATATATCGGTGCATTACTGCACATTTAACACAGTATATTTGAGTGCATTACTGAACATTTAATGCAGTATATATCAAAGCATTACTGCACGTTTAATGCAGTATATATCAGTGCGTTACTGTATGTTTAACGCAGTATATATCAGTGCGTTATTGCACGTTTACCGCAGTACATATCAGTGCAATACTGCACATTTAAAGCAGTATATATCAGTGCGTTACTGTACATTTAACACAGTATATATCAGTGCGTTACTATACATTTAACACAGTATATATCAGTGCATTACTGCACGTTTAACGCAGTATAAATCAGAGGTTTACTGCACGTTTAAGGCAGTATATTTAAGTACGTTACTGCATGTTTAACACAGTATATATCAGTGTATTACTGCGCATTTAGCGCAGTATATTTGAGTGCGTTACTGCATGTTTAATGCAGTAGACAGTATATCAGTGCGTTACTGTACATTAATGCACATTTAATGCAGTACATTTTAGTGCATTACTGCAGGTTTGATGCAGTACATGTGAGTGTGTTACTGCACGTTTATCGCAGTATATATCATTGCGTTACTGTACGTTTAATGCAGTATATATCAGTGCGTTACTGTACGTTTAATGCAGTATATTTGAGTGCATTGCTGCACATTTACCACAGTATATTGCAGCGCGTCAATGCAGTTTTACTACAGTATATTGTAGTGTGTCAGTGGAGTGTGTCTGTGTAGTGAGTAAAGTGCACCAGACACCATTTTCCTTTGATTAACCGCTTGCCGACTGGCTCATGCCGATATACATCGGCAGAAGGGTACATACAGGCATATTAATGTACCTGTATGTTGCTTAAGGACCAGCCTCGTTTTGGATTTCAGGTGTTTACATGTTTAAAACAGGTTTTTTGCTAGAAAATTACTTAGAACCCCCAAACATTATATATTGTTTTTTTTATAACACCCTACAGAATAAAATGGCGTTCATTGCAATACTTTTTTTTGCACTGTATTTTCTCAGCGGTCTTATAAGCGCACTTTTTTTGGAAAAAATTAACTTTTTTGAATAAAAAAATTAGACAACAGTAAAGTTAGCCCAATTTTTTTATATTGTGAAATAAAATGTTACGCCAAGTAAATTGATACCCAACATGTCACGCTTAAAAATTGCGCCCGCCCGTGGAATGGCGTCAAACTTTCACCCTTAAAAATCTCCATCGGCGACGTTTAAAAAAATTCTACAGGTTGCATGTTTTGTGTTACAGAGGAGGTCTAGGGCTAGAATTATTGCTCTCGCTCTACCGATCGTGGCAACACCTCACATGTGTGGTTCAACCACCATTTTCATATGCGGGCGCTACTCACGTATGTGTTCGCTTCTGCGCGCGAGCTCATCGGGACAGGGCACTTTTTAAAAAAAAAATGTATTTATTTATTTATTTTACTTTATTTTATCTATATATATATATATATATATATAGACAGAGAGAGAGAGATAAAAATCAAATTCCAGTTAAGAGTGGTAAAAGTGGTCAATCATCAAGGGGGACCCCAGGAACTCTGGGAACATGAGGGGGACTCTGGTTCCGCAAAAATAATATACTAAGGTAAGGGGGTGTTACTGATATAAGGGGGAAACCTTTATATCAGTGTCCCTTTACATTATTGTTTTCACGCCCCCCTTACATCAGTGTCCCCCCTTAGAGTGACCTGGCGGCGCTGTCACTGACCTCCTCTCAGGTGCACATTGCAGAGCTCAGTTAGACGGCTCCAGGTTGGTGGCTCTGGTTTTATCCTATAGTCTCCTCTCCACAGTACACACACATCTGACTTCTCCTGTGACCCCCATCCTGGTGGCACTCCCACTCTTGACTCCTCTCCAAACTCCCTCAGAGACTGCAGACATGATATAAGACAAGAGATGGTCAGAGGTTGCAGACATGATACAAGAGATTGGTTAGAGGCTGCAGACATGATACAAGAGATGGTTAGAGGCTGCAGACATGATTCAAGAGATGGTTAGAGGCTGCTGACATGATACAAGAGATGGTTGGAGGCTGCGGGCATGACGCGGGCGATGGTTTGAGACTGAGGACATCAATGCAGCCTTACTGTGCCCATAATCGCAGCCTCACTGTGCCCATCAATGCAGCCTCACTGTGCCCATAATCACAGCCTCACTGTGCTCATAATCGCAGCCTCACTTTGCCCATCAATGCAGCCTCACTGTGCCCATAATCACAGCCTCACTGTGCCCATCAATGCAGCCTCACTGTGCCCATAATCGCAGCCTCACTGTGCCCATCAGTGCAGCCTCACTGTGGCCATAATCGCAGCTTCACTGTGCCTATCAATGCAGCCTCACTGTGCCCATAATCGCAGCCTCACTGTGCCCATCAATGCAGCCTCACTGTGCCCATAATCACAGCCTCACTGTGCCCATCAATGCAGCCTCACTGTGCCCATAATCGCAGCCTCACTGTGCCCATAATCGCAGCCTCACTGTGCCCATAATTGCAGCCTCACTTTGCCCATGAATTCAGACTCACCATAGCCTGCCTTGGATCACACAGTGGACATCTCCTGCTGTGTGTCACATAGCTGGGTCTGTGTGTGATGTCGCCAGCGCGGTGTAACAAGGTCCCACCCCCCTAGACCGGCTCATGTGATAAGTGGAACACTGGTTCAATCTACTATCAGACGAGCCGGTCTAGGGGGGCAGGACCTTGTTACACCACGCTGCCAACAACACACAGACCCAGCTGTGTGTGACAAACAAAAGGAGGAGACAGGAGGTGAGCGCTGCAGCCAGCCACAGATCAAAGCGGCCCCAGGAGAGGCGCCTACCGAAAAATATACCGGTATTCCGGTAGGCCAGTCTGGCCCTGATCCATGTACACATTTCCACATCTTTATTATGTTTTGTTAATAAGTGCCCCCCCATCATGTCTGGGAGGCCAACAAGGAGAGGCAGATGTTCCCATGGCACTGTGAGGGGGCCAGCAGTGTATGTGTTCACAGGCAAAGGTGGACGTGATCCGTCCTCAGGCAGGGCATAATTTCCTCTGTTTAGTGATGTTGCCTGTGCCATCCAGACACAGCATGCAGAGGAGGTGGTGGACTGGCTTATTAAACCATCATCATCCTCCTCATCCTCCGTCATCCAAGCAGAGACTAAGTGCACAGTCTATTGCAGCTGCCAGAGTGGCTTATTCTGCCTCCTTGTCCACAGCTACTCCTGCCATAGCCCAAGCATCAGGCATGGAGGAGTCAGTTGAGTTGTTTGAACACAGCATCAGCCACTTGATCATTGATCTTGCACAGCCATTACTTGATTCAGATCTTGGTTCTGAAGTTGTGGAAGCTAGGAATATGAGCCTACAGAGAGGGGAGAACACTGGTAAACAACAAATTGGCAGTCATGTTCCCCCGTATTGCCAAGTTGTCTCCAGTGATAATGAGGATGGGGGATGATGATGATGAGGTCACTGATGCGACGTGCCGAATAGAGCCGAGGAGGAAAGTGAGGGTGAGGCACAACCCCAAAGAGGCAGCCATCATGGAAAAGTAAAAAGCAGCCACCCTACTCCACCAGATTGTGAAGCTGTTATCTCCCGGCCCACTTCCCACAGCTCAGCTGTTTGGGCCTTTTTTAGCACATGTGCAGATGATCGCACTGTTGCCATTTGCAAACTTTGTCTCTAGCACATAAAGCATAGCAAAAACACCAGCCATTTGGATACCACATGCTTGACAAGGCATTTACATCCCACTACTCAGCCAGTTGGCAAGAGCACCTGAAAGCCACACAAAATGGATGCATGTCTGCTCCTCCTCACTCCTCACCTTTCCAGGCTACCCCCTGCTATACCTTATGTGGTCAGGCAGCACAGTGGTGTAGTGGTTAGCACTTTCACCTAGCATCGATAGGGTCGCTGGTTCAAATCCAAACCAGGACTACATCTGTCTGGAGTTTGCATGTTCTCCCTGTGCCTGCATGGGTTTCCTCCGCGTATCCCACACTCCAAAGACATGCTGGTAGGTTTATCAGCTCCTGGCTATAATAAACTGGCCCTAGTATGTGTATGTGTTTGTAAGCGAGTTGAGATCCTATGGGGTAAATTACCGCGCTATATCAAGATTCAACTCAACCTCTCAGCAGTAGGGATGAGCCAGAACCTGTGAACGAACCGAAAAATCGCACGAACGTTAGAACCCCATTGACGTCTATGGGACGCGAACGTTCGAAATCAAAAGTGCTAATTTTAAAGGCTAATTTGCATGGTATTGTCCTAAAAGGGTTTGGGTACTCGGGTCCTGCCCCAGGGAACATGTATCAATGCAAAAAAAACTTTTAAAAACGGACGTTTTTTCAAGAGCAGTGATTTTAATGATGCTTTAAGTAAAAAAAAAAAAAGGGAAATATTCCTTTAAATATCGTACCTGGGGGGTGTCTATAGTATGCCTGTAAAGTGGCGCATGTTTCCCGTGCTTAGAACAGTCCCTGCACAAAATGTAATTTTTAAAGGAAAAAAAGTAATTTGAAACTGCTTGCGGCTTTAATGTAATGTTGGGTCCTGGCAATATGGATGAAAATCAATGAGACAAACGGCATGGGTACCCCCAAGTTCATTACCAGGCCCTTTGGGTCTTGTATGGATATTAAGGGGAACCCTATGCCCAAATTAAAAAAGGAAAGGTGTGGGGCCCCCAGGCCCTATATAGTCTGAACAGCAGTATACAGGCGGTGCAAACAAGACAGGGACTGTAGGTTTTTTGTTAAGTAGAATCTGTTTGTAATTTTGAACTGGTACATTTTTAACGTGTTTAGCTGCAGCCAAAAAATCTATTTTAAGCTTTTTGGAAAACCTAGGCAAGGGTTATCACCTCTGTGACATTTGTTTTGCTGTCTATGCTCCTCTTCAGAAGTTTCACCTCACTTTTTGTCCCAATGACAAATGTTTTTTGAAAATTTGGGGTTTTTAGTGAAACAAGGATTGGTGATAAAGCATCAGTGGAAAGGAGAAAAGTTTTTCCCATATTAACTCTTACAGGAGAAAATTTCCCTTCCTGGGGGTAGATTTCATCTCACTTCCTGTTGTCTCCTTCCATTTGCAAGTAGGAGTCGTTTGTAAGTTGGATGTTTGAAAGTAGGGGACTGCTCTATATACTCAGCAGAAATTTGGGCCTTAGGTGTTGTTGTGGACATTTAACATTGTAAGCCCTCACAGGGCCCTGCTGTGAAATATTAGATCAAGAATTGTAATTACATGCCCCTGTTGAACAGGGGCAGAGAAATTGGGCCTTTGGTGGTGGTGGTGGTGCTGGTGCCACAACACTGTAAGTCCTCACAGGTACTCTTGGTGGGCGCAGAAGCGGGCCCTGCTATGAAATATTAGATCAAGAATTCTAATTACATGTCCCTGTTGAAATTGGGCCTTAGGCACTGGTGCTGGTGCTACAACACTGGAACCCCTCACAGATACTCTAGTTGGAGCACAGGAACTAGCCCTGCTGCAAAGAATTGCATCAAAAATTGTAATTACACACCCCTGTTAAACAGGGGCTGAAAAATTGGGACTTAGGCACTGGTGCTGGTGCCACGACACTGCAACCCCTCACAGATACTCTAGTTGGAGCGCAGGAACTAGCCCTGCTGCAAAGAATTGTATCAAAAATTGTAATTACACGCCCCTGTTAAACAGGGGCAGAAAAATTGGGCATTAGGCACTGGTGTTGGTGCCACAACACTGCAACCCCTCACAGATACTCTAGTTGGAGCGCAGGAACTAGCCTTGCTGCAAAGAATTGCATGAAAAATTGTAATTACATGCCCCTGTTAAACAGGGGCTGAAAAATTGCGCCTTAGGCACTGGTGGCGGGACTGGTGGTGCCCAGAACCAAAAATGTTCTTACGAGCTATCAGCATGATCATTGAGGAGGAAGAGGATAATTACTCAGCATAACAGGATAGTCATTCAGCATCAGCATAGGCAGTCTTTGAAGGGATCTGACATTTAAAAAAATTTATTCGGTTACATCAGCATCAGGTGCTTGGTAGCTGGTGGTGATCCAAGACTGATTTCATTTTTATGAAGGTAGGTCGATCGTCCGAGTCAGTGGACAGACACACCCTGTGATCAGTTACAAAGCCTCCAGCAGCACTGAATGTGTGTTCCGAAAGAACGCTGGATGCAGGACAGGCCAGTAGCTCAATTGCATACTGTGCAAGCTCTGGCCAGTGATCCATCCTCAAGACCCAGTAACCCAGAGGATTTTCGGTGGGAAAGGTGTCCAAGTCAGATCTTGCCCCTAGGTAAAACATGTTGTCCAGAAACAGATTCCTTAAAGACTGCTGCTGATGCTGAGTGCCAGGCTCCACCTCCATACTGACACAATCCGCATCCGATCGGTGGGCACGCAGGAACACTGTCTGGATAAAGGGGGCCTTGAGAGGTAAGGAAGTCCTCCTCTTCCTGCCTCTGTTCTGCCTCAAGTGCCCTGTCCATTATTCCATGCAGCATGTGCTCCAACAGGTGGACAAGGGGGACAGTGTCACTCATGCATGCACTGTCATTGCTCACCATCCTCGTGGCCTCCTCAAATGGTGACAGGACAGTGCATGCATCCCTGATCATGGCCCACTGGCGTGGGGAAAAAAAAACAAGCTCCCCTGACCCTGTCCTGGTGCCATAGTCGCACAGGTACTCATTGATGGCCAATGTTGAGTTCCACCTGGTGGGCATGTCACAGATTAGGTGGTTCTTTGGCAGGTTAAATTCCTTTTGGAGGTCTGCCAGCCGAGCACAGGCATTATATGACCGGCGGAAATGCACACAGACATTCCTGGCCTGCCTCAGGACATCCTGTAAGCCCGGTTACCTGCCCAAGAACCACTGCACCACCAAGTTAAGGACGTGAGCCAAACAGGGCACATGGATCATTTGTCCCTGTCGGAGGGCAGAGAGGAGGTTGGTGCCATTGTCGCAAACCACCATTCCTGCCTTAAGTTGGTGTGGCGTCAACCACCTCTGAACCTGCCCCTGCAGAGCTGACAGAACCTCTGCCCCAGTGTGGCTCCTGTCCCCCAAGCACACCAGCTCAAGCACAGCATGGCATCTTTTGGCCTGCATACTTGAGTAGCCCCTTGAATGCCTACGGAGCACCGCTGGTTCAGAGGACAAAGCACAGGAAGAGGCCATGGAGGAAGAAGAAGAGGAGGGGGTGGAGGAGAGAGGTGTGTCAGAATCATTAGTAGTGGCATTTTGGAGGTGTGGTGGCGGAACAACCTCCAACACTAGTGCACCTTGTCCTGCATCCTTCCCAGCTGCCAGCAGAGTCACCCAATGCACCGTGAAACTTAGGTAACGTCCCTGTCCATGCCTGCTGGACCATGAGTCAGCGGTAATATGCACCTTACCGCTGACCGCCCTGTCCAGCGAGGCATGGATATAGCCTTCCACATGCCGGTAGAGAGCCGGAATCGCCTTCCATGAGAAAAAGTGGCATTTGGGTACCTGCCACTGAGGAACCGCACATTCCACAAACTCACGGAAGGGGGCAGAGTCTACCAACTGAAAAGGTAGCAGTTGAAGTGCTAGCAATTTTGCCAAGCTAGCATTCAACCGCTGGGCATGTGGATGGCTGGGAGCGAACTTCTTTCGGCGGTGCAGCAGCTGGGGCACGGAAATTTGCCTGGTACAATCTGACGTCGGTGTACCAAAAGCAGATTGCCCACAAGTACTTAGCTGTGACACACCTAATTCTACACCTTCATTCCTCTCAGTGCAGGTCTCAGAGAGGACTGAAGGTATAGTGGGGCTGAAGATCTCAGCTGATGAGGAGCAAGGAGAGGTCCTATTTGTTCTTTGGTGTGGGTCTTTTAGATACGCTTGCCAACGAACTGCATGGCAGGTCAACATATGTCTGGTCAAGCATGTGATGCCCAAGCGGGAGATGTTTTGGCCACGTGAGATACGCTTGAGACATATATTGCAAATAGCAGCGGTGTGATCTGATGCACTCGTCTCAAAAAAGGCCCACACCAAAGAACTTTTGGAATAACGTGCAGACACAGCAGTGCCCTGCACATGCGGAGCTTTGTGGTGTGATGCAGACAGTGTGCTGCCCTTAGGCTGGGCCCTGGAGGGCATCCTGCCTCGTTGGTGATGTGCCTCCTCCACCTCCTCCTCCTCTCTCCTATCAGGCACCCACGTTGAGTCAGTGACCTCATCATCCCCTCAGTCCTCATCACTGGAGCAAACCTGGCAGTATGCTCCAGCAGGGGGAGCCTGACTGCCAGATTGCTGTCCTTCTTGGGCACCCCCTCTGTCCGTGCTCACGTTACTGCCTTCATCTAGCTCAGTATCATAATCAGAGCCTTCTAAACACTGGGCATCCTCCTGGAGCATGTACCCAACACTGTGGTCAAACAGTTCGAGGGACTCCTCAGGAGGACATGGTGGGGCTACGGAAGGAGTAACTGATGCCATTGAGCCGAGGGAAGAGGCGGCGTTGGCAGCTGCTTTGCCAGACAAAATACTCTGAGCATGGGTGAGAGAGGATGAGGAGGATGAGGATGGCTTTGTCATCCACTCGACCAAGTCTTCCGTATGTTGCGGCTCAACACGACCAGCTGCCGAAAAAAAGGCCAAGCGTGTTGATGAGGATGCACCGTCTCCACTGTTGCCTCTAGACACAGAGCCTGCTTACCCTCTTTTATTGGCTCGTGACTGTCTGCCTCTCCTTGTTGACCTTCCAGACATACTAATGGCCTGCAGTGAGATGTAGCTACACTTAGCTTGGATATATATATACTGATACTGCAGCTAGCAAAATCAACTGCCTGCCTGTAGTATGAAAACACCACCAATCTTCTACAGGTAGCTTTAGATGAACACTGTGCAGAGGTCGCACTACACTAACTTGTAGCTTTAGCTGACCACTGTGCAGAGGACGCACTACCCCAATGTTAAAATAATGTAGATGCCTGCGGTAGTGATAGGATCAGGAAAACACCACCAACCTTCTACAGGTAGCTTTAGCTGAACACAGTGCAGAGGTCGCACTACACTAACGTGTAAATAATGTAGCTGCCTGCGGTAGTGATAGGATCAGGAAAACACCACCAACCTTCTACAGGTAGCTTTAGCTGAACACTGTGAAGAGGACGCACTACACTAACATTAAAATAATGTAGCTGCCTGCGGTAGTGATAGGATCAGGAAAACACCATCAACCTTCTACAGGTAGCTGTAGCTGAACACTGTGCAGAGGTCGCACTACACTAACGTGTAAATAATGTAGCTGCCTGCGATAGTGATAGGATCAGGAAAACACAACCAACCTTCTACAGATAGCTTTAGCTGAACACTGTGCAGAGGACGCACTATACTAACGTTAAAATAATATAGCTGCCTGCGGTAGTGATAGGATCAGGAAAGCACCACCAACCTTCTACAGGTAACTTGAGCTGAACACTGTGTAGAGAACACACTACACTAACTTGTAGCTTTAGCTGAATACTGTTCAGAGGACGCACTACACTAACTTGTAGCTTTAGCTGAACACTGTGAGGAGGACGCACTACACTAACTTGTAGCTTTAGCTGAACACTTTTCAGAGGACGCACTACACTAACTTGTAGCTTTAGCTGAACACTGTGCAGAGGTCACACTACACTAACTTGTAGCTTTAGCTGAACACTATGCAGAGGTCACACTAAACTAACTTGTAGCTTTAGCTGAACACTGTGAGGAGGACGCACTATACTAACTGTAAATAGTCTAGCTGCCTGACTGTGGTACTAATAGGATCAGAAGAACAACAGCAATTTTCTTCAGGTAGCTGTAAATACTGTAACAACACAAGCCTGCCTGTCAGTAGGAAGATAATAACAGGAACGGATCTAGCTAAACTGAATACAGTGTATATATATATATATATATATATATATATATATATATATATATATATATATATATATATATATATATATATATATATATATATATATACATATATATATATATATATATATATACAACACCTGGGATGCATATATATACACAATACACTGTAAGTGCAGCTAACTGGCTGACAGTCCTGCCTAATCTATCTAACTTAAATCAAATGACACTGTCTGTCTGTCTCTGTCTCTCAGAGACACTACACAGGGCCGTCATGCCAGTATGTATACATCTGCTAGTAGCTCACCACTAGCTGTAGACTACAGCAAGCAAACTTCTCTTCCCTATCTGCTGCAGCGAAAAAAAATATACAGTCACTGCCACCCACATGCCCAGCGTCTATATTCAAGCTTGTCATAGCTGCTGGCTTTACAACTCCTGCCTTTCTGTCTGGTGGATTCTGCCCCCTTCCATGAATATGCAGAATGTGCTGTACCACAATGGCAGGTTCCCAGTCACTTTTTCTTTTCACGTAAGGTTATTCCAGCTCTCTACCATCACGTGGAAGGGGATGATATAGTTCATTCACAACACACTGGGTAACTCTGATTGCAACTCAGAAGGATGCAGGATAGGGCTCAGTTCTGCAGCTTGTTCTGCCGCCATGTCTCCATATAGCTATGGCAATGTTGTGGCATCATTGGGCAAGGCATTCAGTCACAAGGTCAACATTACTGCTGATACATGGTCCAGCAAGCATGGTCAGGGACGATATATTTCATTCCCAGCACACTGGGTAACTCCTGCTTGCAACTCGGAAGGATGCAGGGCAGGGCTCAGTGCTGCAGCTTGTTGTGCCGCCATGTCTCCATACAGCTAGTGGTGATGATGTGAGATGTGTCAGCTCCAACCCTCCTTCTGCTTCTCCACCTCTTCCTCCATGCCCTCATCTGCTGAATTGTCCCATGAACCACAAGTACCCCTAAGAAATCAAGGGGCTATTCAATGAGTCAGGCTAAAGGTGACATGCAATGTTTCAGCTGGTCTGTCTAGGGGACAGGAGTCACACCAGAGCAGAGATTCTGGCAGCTCTGCAGCTGCAGACCCAGAGTTGGTTCACACCATGTCAGCTGGAGTCGGGAATGGTGGTGTGAGATAATGGCACAGACCTCCTTTGCGCCCTTAGACAGGGAAAGTTGACACATGTGACATGCCTGGCACATGTCCATTTCAAGTGGTCATACACAGCCAGTGCTCGGTTGGCTGAAATTCCACCTGCCCATAAACCACCTGATTTGTGACATGCCCACCAGGTGGAACTCAACTATGGCAATGCTGCAGTGGCTGCACATGCAGCAGATGGCCATCAACAAGTACCTGTATGAGTATGGCACAGCGACAGGCTCAGGCTTGGCTTTTTTTCCCCACGCCAATGGCTGCTGATAGAGAATGCATGCGCTGTACTGTCACCATTTGAGGAGGCCACAAGGATGGTGAGCCGTGACAATGCATGCATCAATGACATAATCCCTGCTGTGTTCCTGCTGGAGCAGACTCTGCGTGGCATATGGACAGGGCACTCAAGGCAGAGCAGCGGGAGGAAGAGGAGGACTTCCTTTCCTCTCAAGGCCGGCTTTATGCAGACATCATTCTTCCTACACCACAGAACACACAAGAGGAGAGGGAGGAGGAGGATTCTGCCAGCTGGGGAGGTATGAGGTGATGCACAGCAGCAGAGCACAGCAGATCAAAAACAAGGAATTTTTCAGCAAGTGTTCCTATGTTAATAGTTTACTATTGTTGCCTATATATTTTGGGTGTATATATGTACATATATTCACCAAAGGTTCTCTTGTTAACCACTTAAGGACAGAGCTTCTTTTTTAGATTTGGTGTTTACTGGTTTAAAACAAGTTTTTTTGCTAGAAAATTATTTAGAACCCCCAAACATTATATATATTTTTTTCTAACACCCTAGAGAATAAAATTGTGGTTGTTGCAATACTTTCTGTCATACCGTATTTGCGCAGCGTCTTACAAGAGCACTTTTTTGAATTAAAAAAAAAGACAACATTAAAGTTAGCCCAATTTTTTATATTGTGAAAGATAATGTTACGTCGAGTAAATTGATACCCAACATGTCACGCTTCAAAATTGCGCCTGCTCGTGGAATGGCGACAAACTTTTACCCTTAAAAAACTCCATAGGCGATGTTTAAAAAATTCTACAGGTTACATGTTTTGAGTTACAGAGGAGGTCTAGGGCCTGAATTTTTTGCTCTCACACGTGTGGTTTGACACCATTTACATATGCGGGCACTACTCACATATGCGTTTGCTTCTGCAGGTGAGCTCTTTATTTATTTTACTTTTTATTCTTTATTTTTACACTGTTCTTTTTATTAAAAAAACTGTGTCACTTTTATTCCTATTACAAGGAATGTAAACATCCCTTGTAATAGGAAAAAAGCATGACAGGACCTCTTAAATATGAGATCTGGGGTCAAAAAGACTTCAGATATCATATTTACACAAAAATGCAATAAAAAAAAGTCGTTTGGAAAAAAAAAATGTCCCTTTAAGAGCTATGGGTGGAAGTAACGTTGTGACGATGCTACCACTCTGCAATGGCATGGAGCTGGGTGGGGACCATCTTCCCCTCACTCAGCTCCATACCACACAGGGAGAGGGATCAGATCGTCTCCACCGCTACCGATGGCTCCGACGGAGACCTCTCCCACCACCGATAAAACTAATCTTGTGGGTCCTTAACAATGGATGAGTCATCAGTTGTCAGCTGACAATACCATTTTTTTTTTTTAAACGGCATGTGGTCCCCCCCCAGTCCATACCAGGCCCTTTGGGTCTGGTGTGGTTTTAAGGAGAATGCCCACAACATGGGCCCCCCTAAAATCCATACCAGACCCTTATCAGACAACAAGGGGGCCACAGATTCCTGCCCCCCTGTGAATAAGTATGGGGTAAATTTTACCTCTATCCATTCACCAAAAAAAAGTGTCAAAAATAAATAAAAACGGTAGACAGGTTTTGACAATTCCTTTATTTAAAAAAAAAAAACATTGTCCCCAATGTAGATTTGATGCTCGCTGCCAAGAAAAAAAACACTTTGCCGTCAATGAAGGCTGACCGCCTACTGCAGGCTCCACCATTTGACAGTTCTTATAAAGGTAAGGGGTGGAGCCACCTAGCAATGTCACCTGGTGGCACTGCCCCCATGTGACATCACCAACCCAGCATGAACCGGTCGGTGACGTCACAAGGGGACCTATGTAGAGGGCATGTGACCTGGTATGGTTCAGGGGGTACGTTCACTTGCCCCCCCCTTTCCTGGCCTGCCAGGCTGCATGCTCGGATAAGGGTTTAATATGGATTTTGGGGGGACCTCTGGCCATTTTTTTTCTTAATTTTGGCGCTGCGTTTTTTTCATTTTTTTTTTTTTTTGCATTGCCAGGGGCTGGAAATAGCTTGCAGCCATGAAGTACATTTAAATGCATTAATGCATTTTTTTTCTTTAGAAATGTGACTTTTGCTGCAGCATGTTCTATACATGCTACAGATGCGCCAATTTACAGGCAGACTAACGAGGACCCACAGGCACTATACAGTAAAGGAACTTTTCGTTTTTATTGTTTCACGTTAAGCATCATTAAAATTACTGCTCCTTTAAAAACTATAGTTTTTAAAAAACATTTTTGCATTGGTACATGTCCTCCCCGGGCAGTACCCAGCCCCCATACCCTTTTTATGGCCAATAACTTGCATAAAAGTCTTCAAAACGGGGACTTTTGATTTTTCAAGTTCGGGTCCTATAGACTTCAATAGGGTTCAGTGTTTGGGTCTGAACTTTTTGAGATGTTCAGCTGTTCTGGTGTGAACCAAACCAGGGGGTGTTCGACCCATATCTAATTGTAATAGAGTTTATATGCAGCGCTTGTTAGTCTAGTTAACCCTAGTTAACCCTGTCACTTCTTTTCTGGAATTCTATAGCTAGTTTTAGTTCAGAGTTCAATAACCACCATAGGCTCGCATAGGCTAGAGCCAGGTTAGGCATCCGATGGCCACTTCTGGTAATTAGAGATTTGATGACAGATTAGACACTACAATGGACTAAGCACAGAGTAGACAGGCTGACTCGCCATGGTTTCTGTTTTTCAGAGGTTATGTTCCAAGCTGCTTGGGCAATGGCTGGAGGGTCTCATCACCACCGATCCTGTATGTTGATGATCCCCACATCTTGACTTTGCTGCAACATTCATTTGGAAGTATCACTAATAATAACTATATATACCTTGGTATATGTGCACAATTTTATTAGGAATCTTGTTGGGCCCTTTGCTGATAATACCTGTTTGTACATTGGATGTATGTACTGTTATTAATCTTTTCTTATATAAAAATGTTATTGTTTCCATACTGGTGTGCATCTACTGTATATACTTATGGCTGACGTTTTATGCTGGCTGCATTAGTTCCACTGTCCCCAATTACTTTAATTAGACTGTTAGTTAATTTCCCAGGAAGGGAATCCCCTCTGTTCACGGAGGCCCTGTCCTAGTTGAGGCACTGCCAACTTCATTATCAAACCCACTCTTTCATTTAGTGAAGGTTCTGGTTCTCTTATTTACCTACAAATTTAGAGCACTATCTTGTTTGGGGAGGGACATTTGTCGACCCCCCCCCCTAAAAAAAAACAAGATCTAAATAAAAAGTTATTTGCTACTAAGAAGAATAAGGGGCATTTGTTTGCTTGCAAATCTGGCCAAGAAAAGACACCACATCCACTTGTCGATATTATTAATTATGGGCTGTGATTTATGATGCAAAATTACTGGCACACAGAGGCAGGAGAAAAACATTGTACCAGGTTACAAACTGGCTATTCTGTACCTGTTTCTCTCAGGTTGGCTTTACATGTGACCCTATAGGCAGTTGTATTTTCTGTCATCTTTGTCAGGTTTTTATAATTGTCTGTATCTCCACTTGAAAGATTTATTCAGACATCTTGTCTTGTTGATCACCTATGGTGAGGACAAAAAAAATGAGGGGAAATTTCTCTACTCTGCCAAAAGGATATAACAAATATTGAAACTTTTACCAAAAATATGTAGAAGAATGAATATTGGCTTAAACTGATAAATAAGTTAGTTTTTTTTATATATTTTTTGGATATGAATTAGAGCAGAACGTGAAAAAAAAATTGTTTTTTTTCAAAATTGGCGCTCTTTTTTTGTTTATAGCGCAAAAAATAAAAACCACAGGGGTGATCAAATATCACCAAAAGAAAGCTCTATTTGTGGGAAAGAAAGGACATTAATTTTGTTTGGGTACATCGTCGCACGCCCACGCAATTGTCAGATAAAGCGGCTCAGTGCCGTATTGCAAAAAGTGCTCTGGTCATTAAGGGGGCAAATTCTTCCGGGGGTGAAGTGGATAAAGGGACCTACTGAAAGAGAAAGCCTAGTCAGTGACCTGGCATTTTCTTACAAGCATATGCTGCTTGAATTTGAGCACATACTCTTTTATTTCTATACTTCACTTAGATCCAGCTGCACTGTACCATTTTGCTCTGTAGAAAATCTATTTTATATTTCAAGGATTTATATATTTATAATTCACTGTGTGTAGCTCAACATGCACTTAGACTCTCCTATTGTGCAATAAGCCAGACTGAATGTCGTGTTAAAGCTTTATTAATAAAACAGGGTGGGTGAAAATATTGAGAAAAAACAAATACACATACATATAGTCAGTATATAAAGTATACAGAAATACAATGAATAGACTAGGCTGTAGATGGCTATAATCAATTCTCACCAACGATGCTGCGCTTAGAGGAAGCAAACGGATGCAAGTTTTAGTCTAACATGTGCTCTGATAGCTGGTTCCGTCTTTCAATCTCTAAGATGGAGTCTGAGCTCCCATGATGCTTCTGTCTCTTTTCCTTTGACTGAAGAATGATGGGTATTTGTTGTTAGAGCTGAACAGTTTCTAGTTTCTGCAAAAACTGTAAATTTACCACCGGCTCCATCTTTTGGTCAAATCTGATATTTCAGGCTAACAACTTAATATCCTGCTAGTGGCAGCACAATCATTTTATCTATACTAACTGTCAATTTAAATTATAGGTTATAATTGTGTGCCCAGCCTGTCACAAGTTCAAACCCTATATACACTACACCTTGAAAAGTATTTCAGTTCAACAAATAGAGTAAAGTGTGCATTATTAATATGAATTGTATTCTAGTTTAAAAAGCAAATAAATGCTTTATTTTTATGAATTCATTTTTTTGTATTTTATCATTGTAACAAAAATGAAATGTTAGATGTGCTGTGTATTTGTCCTTTGGCAATTTTCCAGATGATAGCTAGCAGGTTTTATTACCCTGAAAGCTAATAAAAATGGACACTCATTATCAGATTTTTTAAGACTTCTGCAGTTACTTTGTGGAGAGTAACCTTGTTTTTCTGATGATGTTCAAAGTCAGTTAGGTTAATTTATTACGGTTCTTCTGTCAAACCTTTACCATTGAGCACAAATAACTGGACAAATAAATGCCAGCTGCCTTAGGTTCTATTGATTTTACAGGTTTATGGTATTCTAGAAAAGCAAATTATTGTTTTATCTCCAATTGCACAATTGTTGATAAACATATAAAACAAATGAGTAACCACATTCTGTGCATTGTTAGAAGTAAAAACACTTAAGAAAGTAATTTATCAGGTGTTTAAGTGGGTTTTTTTTTTTTGTGGGTTTATATTTTAAATTAAACTAAGAATCAGAACTCATGCAAACATATTTTATAAATTACGACTATTACCAAATACTAGAACATATTTTAATAATGTGTCTTTTTAACCATAGTAACAAATTACTTCTTCCTTTTACTGAATAACAAGAATAGATCTTTTCCCGCTTTTTTCAGTAAACTTCTGAACCAGAACCACTTAGGGGCATAGTAATAAAGGAGCATATACCACTCACTGCTTATAATAGACATCACAGTGCATACTTTTACTGCATTTTTTACTTAATTCACTGAGTGCATAGTACAGTGTGAAGCTTGCACTGTCACACAGACTATTCCCTTCATGATGCTACAGAGAACATTCTGCGGTTAAAAAGAAAGAATGTCACAAAACTTTGACAGGTCATGAGGCTTAGCTTTCTTTGAAATATTTTGAATATGACTTTGTTTTCTTCAGAGTAATAAAGCAATTTAAATGCACAGAACATTTGTAAGGTACCACTAATCTTTACAAATGTGCAGTTTTGTTATTGTTTTCTGTTTTTTAAGCAGTGGTGCATCCATATGCTGCTGATTAAATCACTCCCTGAATTAACACACCTCCTTACTGCTATTACACATTGTGGCACTTTTCCTTTAGAATCATTTGACATAATGACATAATTAGGACTGTGATTAACATATGTATAAAGGTATTTGTGCATAAATAGATACACACTAGGTTAAGGCAGGCCTTAGACGGTGCACATTTATTTCCTCCAATCACAGACTGCAGGAAAGAAATTTGCATGATTCCCCCATCAACACAGAAAGTGCTGACGGGAGAATCCCTCCTGTATTCTCACGGTGTGTGTGTGTGTGTGCGTGGGGGGGGGGGGGGGTAGTCAGTGGGGCCGTACCCACCGGGAGAAGACAGTGACAGTTTCTGTCTAAAAAAAGAAAAGCAAAAAAATCCTGACATGGGCTTAACCCCAAAATTCATACTAGATCCTTATTCTAGATAGTGAACTATTGGAGAAAAACACCTGGGGCTGCTCCAAGCATGCCCCTGGTTTGGAAAGGAATTAGGACTATCACGGTACCCATAGATAAAGCAGGGAATTGTAATAAAAATAAACAATTTATTTAAGAAAAGGACATGATGAAAAGCAATTGTACATAAATTGATAAACAGTTAATTACAACTGTACATGGTAAATATATATAGTATTTGTGAATGGCCGCGCTTCTTTTTCATTTCCCTTTCGCTGAACCATTTTATTCCTATTGAGGGGTCACCAGTACGGTATTTGTACATTTAAATCATATCTCAAGCATCTCCTCTCCAGAGAGAATAAGTTAAATGCTGGTAATCTTTCCTTATAACTAAGGTCCTCCAGTCCCTTTATTAGCTTTTTTGCCCTTCTCTGGACTCTCTCCAGTTCCAGCACATCCTTCCCGAGTACTGGTGCCCAGAAATGGATGGCATACTCCAGGTGTGGCCAGACAAGAGTCTTGTAAAGTGGGAGAATTATTGTTTTATCTCTGGAGTTAATCTCCTTTTTAATGCATGCCAATATTCTGTTGGCTTTGCTTGCAGCAGCCTGGCATTGCATGCCATTGCTGAGCCTATCATCTACTAGGACCTCCAGGTCCTTTTCCATCCTAGATTCCCCCAGAGGTTCTCCTCCTAATGAGTAGATTGCATTCATATTTTTGCCTCTCATATGCATAATTTTACATTTTTCTACATTAAACCTCATTTGCCATGTAGTTGCCCACCCCATTAATTTATTCAGATCTTTTTGCAAGGTTTCCACATCCTGCGGAGAAATTATTGCCCTGCTTAGCTTAGCATTGTCCGCAAATACCGAGATTGAGCTGTTTATCACATCCTCCAGGTCATTTATGAATACATTAAATAGGATTGACAGAAAACAGAAACTCCGCGCTTAGGACTACAAAAGAAAAGAAGGTATGCAGCCTTCCCTGCATACCCACGAGGGGGCTAGTATGTATAAATAAAAATAAAGAATGGGGTGAATGGCACTCCCTAATGGGGTGTATGTGAACTGTGTGCGTAACACCAGTGCTACCAAAACCACTATAATGGTTTACACATTATATAAAACCCCCTATAAACATATATCTATATCCAAACAAATCAATCAATTATGAATGATAATGCCAAAAATATAAGGAAAAATGACACCAACATGTAAACTAAGGTTATACAATACTAAACATATGTGCAATACGTGCCACTCTAATACAAAACAAGTAAAACAAAAAGATATATATATATATGTATATATATATATATATATATATATATATATATATATATATATATATATATATATATATATATATATATATATATATTGTCTTTGCAGTGAAAAAGTGAAAACTCTGCAATACTTAAAAAAAATTGTTTGTATGAAAAACAGTTCAAAATACAAAAAATTTTAAACAGTCTGGTGACTCTTGTGCTCAAGTTGGCAGGTGACGTCTGTGCTCCCCCTATGGCTCCCCACTCACCAGCTCCTTATACCCCTACAGCAGGGGTGACAGGCATGATGGAAAATCATAGGTAGTCTTCATAGATGGTTTCCTAAGTCCCTCTATCAATGGCTCTTGCTTCCACTAAACCAGAACATCCGGATCGGTCAACCGCACATCACAGCCTCTGCCACCATATCCAGAAAAAAGGGATCTTCAGGGATGAGTCGAATCTAGGGGATGCCCACAAAAATTTGTGCATACGAAGTAAAACCGTGCATACTGTGGAGGCGTTGCCGATGACCCAACTGTATTTCTAGACTCTGTCCAAATATCCCACACCTTGGAGAATTTTTGCAGGCATCCCCTAGATTCGACTCATCCCTGACTGAAGATCCCTTTTTCTGGATATGGTGGCAGAGGCTGTGATGTGCAGTTGACCAATCCGGATGTTCTGGTTTAGTGAAAACACGAGCCATTGATAGAGGGACTTAGGAAACCATCTATGAAGACTACCTATGATTTTCCATAATGCCTGTCACCCCTGTAGGGGTATAAGGAGCTGGTGAGTGGGGAGCCATAGGGGGAACACAGAAGTCACCGGTCAATTTGAGCACAAGAGTCACCAGACTGTTTGGAATTTTTGTACTTTTGAACTTTTTTTCATACAAACATTTCACTTTTTCACTGCAAAGACAATATATATATATATATATATATATATATATATCTGACAGAGGCTCTTTACCACGTGATCAGTCATGTCCAATCATGGCTCATCACAGTGTAAACAGGAAAAGCTGTGTATTGCTTTTCCTCACTCACGTCTGACAGACGCCAGTAGAGGAGAGCCGATCGGCTGCTCTCCTGTCAGGGAGGTCTGCACTGATTTATTGTTAGCGCAGCCCCCCGCAGATGCCCACCCAGGACCACCAGGAATACCACTAGGACCACCAGGGATTGCCACCACTGATGACCACCAGGTATGCCACCCATGGCCACCAGGGATGCCAATCTTTGCCAAAATCAATGCCAATCAGTACCCACAAATGGTGCCAGTCAGTGCCCATCACTAATGCCTGCCAGTGCCTCCTTATCAGTGATGCCCATCAGTGCCATCTATCAGTGTCTTTCAGTGCCAACCATCAGTGTCCATCAGTGCCACCTATCAGTGCCCATCCATGCCCATCAGTGCCCACCTATCAGTGCCCATCAGTGCCACCTATAAGTGCCCATCAGTGCCGCTTAGCAATGCCCATCAGTGCTGCATACCAGAGCCACTTATCAGTGCCCATCAGTGCAACCTATCAGTGCCCATTAGTGCTGCATATTAGTGCCCATCATCAGTGCTCATCATTGCAGCCTCATCAGTGCCCATCGGTGAAGGAGAAAAAGCTTACTTATTTACAAAATTTATAACAGAAACAAAGAAAAACTTTTTTTTTTCAAAATTTTCTGTCTTTTTTTATTTTTTGCTCAAAAAATAAAAACCCCAGCAGTGATCAAAAACCACCAAAATAAAGCTCTATTTGTGGCAACAAAATGATTGTTTGGGTACAGTGTAGCACAACCGTGCAATTGTCATTCAAAGTGTGACAGCGATGAAAGCTGAAAATTGGCCTGGGCAGGAAAGGGCGAAAGTGTCTGTTTTTGAAGTAGATAAAGAATTTCTCTCCTCCGCTATGTGCCTTTCGTGTTCTATCTTAGCCGCCCTGATTTCACCCTTACGTTTCTTATTGCATACTTTGTAAAGTTGTAATGCTGATGGTGTCCCCTCAGCCTTGTATTTTTTGAAGGCCTTCTCCTTTGCTTTTATATGCAAAGTTTTACTTTTATTAGCTCTTTTAAATGTATTTCCCATTGGGATGCACTGGCTAATGCCCTTATTTAATATGCTCTTAAAGCACACCCAATTTTCCTCCATGTTCTTTGTTCCTAAGATTTTATCCCATTTAATATCTTCTAGCAAGTAGCTTAGTTTAGGGAAGTTGGCTCTTTTGAAATTCAGTGTCTTTGTATTCCCCTCATGTTTGCTATTTGTGTGATTTATACTGAAACTGATACCTGTGATTGATGTTTCCTAAATTACCCCGTATTTCCACATCTGTGATCAGGTCTGTATTGTTGGTAATCAGTAGGTCTAGTAACGCTTTGTTTCTTGTTGGCGCATTTACCATCGGACCCGTGAAATTATCATGCAAGACATTTAGGAAATGGCGAGCTTTAGATGAATATGCGGTTCCTTCCGCCCAGTCTATGTCTGGATAATTAAAATCCCCCATTATAATGACACTTCCCATCCTTGCCGCCATTCCAAACTGTGGTAGACGGACCACCTCCCCCTCCTCCCTCTGGTTAGGGGGCCTATAGCATTCTCCCAGTGTTACTCTCCCCTTAGTTTCCTCCCTTTGTACTGTAGCTCTACCCATAAGGATGCTATCTGTGCCTCAGACATGCCAACCTGTGCCTCATCCATGGCCATCCGTGCCTCATACATGCTCATTCATGTCACAAACATGCCCATCCATACCTCATCCATGCCCATCCGTGCCTCATACATGCCCATTGATGCCTAATACATGCCCATCCATGTCACCCGTGCCTCATCCAGGCCCATCTGTGCCTCATACATGCCCATGAATGCCTCATCTGTGCCTCATACATACCCATTCTTGCCTCATCCATGCCCATCCATGCCAATTCATGCTCATCCATGCCTCATCCGTGCCACATCTGTGCCACATCCGTGCTTATCCGTGCCACATTAGTGCTTATCCTGACAGTGCTCCCTGCATGTTGGGCCTCTGTATGTGGCCAGGCTGTGTAAAAGTCCCACATATGTGGTATCGCCATACTCAGGAGGAGGAGCAGAATGTATTTTGGGGTGTAAATTTTGCTATATACATGCTATGTGTTAGAAATATCTTATAAATTGACCACTTTGTGTTGTGTAAAAAAAAGCGTTTTCATTTTCTTTCCAAAAACTTGTGAAAAAAAATACATGTTCAAAAGACTCATTATGCCTCCTAGATTATGTGTTTGGGTGTTTGCTTTCCAAAATGGGGTAATTTTGTGGGCGTTTCCATTTTCCTGGTGCTCCAGGGCCTTCAAAAGTATAAAGCCGTGTACACATGAGCGGAATGTCCGACAGAAAATGTCCGACGATAGCTTTTCATCGTCTATTCCGATCACGTGTATGCCTTATCAGACTTTTTTTTCAAAAATTCTGATGGACCTAGAAATGGAACATGCTCTAAATATTTCTGGCGGAACCAATTCCTATCGGGAAAACCGCTCGTCTGTATGCTGTTCCTACAGACCAAAAACAATGCATTCTCTGAAGCAAGTACGAGACAGAAGCTATTGGCTACTGGCTATTGCACTTCCTTTTTCTAGTCCCATCGTACATGCTGTACGTCACCTCATTCTGGACGGTCAGACTTTGGTTGGACTTTGGTTTGACCGTGTGTAGGCAAGACCACTTGAATGGAATTCCGTTGGAGTTCAGTCGGAGAAACCTTCGGAGTTTATTCTGACGGCAAAACCGGTTGTGTGTACGCAGCATAAGAGGTAGTCAGAATATGTTCCTAGAACACCTGACGGTGCTCCCTACATGTTGGGTCTCTGTATGTTGTCTGGCTGTGAAAAAGTCTCACACATGTTGTATTGCCATACTCAGGAGGAGTAGCAGAATGTGTTTTGGGTGTAGTTGCAAGTATGCATATGCCATGTGAGAGAAATAACCTGTTAATATGACAATTTTGTGATAAAAAAATAAACAAAAATTCTATATTTTGCAAAGAATTGTGGGAAAAGATTGCAGCTTCAAAATACTCACAATGCCTCTTACTAAATACCTTGGAATGTCTACTTTCCAAAAAGGGTCATTTGGGGGATATTTGTACTTTCCTTGCTTGTTAGTGTCTAAAGAAATGAGTACATCAGGTGTGATACATTTTCAGTGATTGGCACCATAGCTTGTAGACTCTATAACTTTCACAAAGACCAAATATTATACACTGATTTTGGTTATTTTTAACAAAGATATATAGCAGTATAAATTTTGGCCAAAACTTATGAAGAAAATTTACTAATTTGCTAAATTTTATAACAGAAACAATGAAAAATGCATTGTTTTTACAAAATTTTCAGTGTTTTTTCATTTATAGTGCAAAAAATAAAAAAAAGCCAGTAGTGATTAACCGCTTCAGCCCCGGAAGATTTTACGCCCTTCCTGACCAGAACGTTTTTTGCGATTCAGCACTGCGACGCTTTAACTGACAATTGCGCAGTCGTGCGACATGGCACCCAAACAAAATTGACGTCCTTTTTTTCCCACAAACAGAGCTTTCTTTTGGTGGTATTTGATCGCCTCTGCGATTTTAATAAACAAAATAAGAGCGACAATTTTGAAAAAAATGCATTATTTTGCTATAATAAATATCCCCCGAAAATATATAAAAAAAATTTTTTTTCCTTAGTTTAGGCCGATCGTATTCTTCTACATATTTTTGGTAAAAAAAATTGCAATAAGCGTTTATTGATTGGTTTGCACAAAAGTTATAGCATTTACTAAACAGGGGATAATTTTATGGCATTTTTATTGATATTTTTTTTTTACTAGTATTGGCGGCGATCAGCGATTTTTATTGTGACGGCGATGTTATGGCGGACATGTCGGACATTTTTGACACATTTTTGGGACCATTGTCATTTATACAGCGATCAGTGTGATTAAAAATGCACTGATTACTGTGTAAATGACACTGGCAGTGAAGGGGTTAACCACTAGGGGGCGGGGAGGGGTTAAGTATGTCCTAGGGGAGTGATTCTAACTGTAGGGGGGATGGGCTGTGTGTGTGACATCACTGATCTCTGCTCCGATGACAGGGAGCAGAGATCCAGTGACACTGTCACTAGGCAGACTGTTTACATCAGCATCTCCCCGTTCATCCTCTCTGTGAGGCGATCGCGGGTATCCCCATGATGATCGAGTCAGCAGGACCCACGACCCGACTCACAGAGCTCCCGGCCGGCGTGCACGCACGCCGCCAGCGGCGCGCAAGCAATGGCATGGCGGGGAATTCAAATGGATGTACCTGTAATTCCATTTGCCCAGCCGTGCCATTCTGCCGACGTACATCGGCGTGCGCCAGTCGGGAACCAGTTAAATACCACCAAAAGAAAGCTCTATTTGTGTGAAAAAAGGACAAAAATTTCATATGGATACAATGTTGCATGACTGAGTAATTGTCATTCAAAATGCGAGAGCACTGAAAGCTGAAAGATGGCCTGATTAGAAAGGGGGTATAAGTGCCCAGTGGGCAAGTGGTTAAAAGAATTGTGCATTTTTATTGTTTCAGTGTTCAGACTTATTAAAATAGGTGCTCTCCATCTAACATTTTTTTAAAACAAATTGCATTGGTAAATTGTCATCCAGGGCAGTGCCAAACTCCCCAGACTCTTAGTTTGACAATCCCTTGTCTATTGGCTAGAATCAGCCAGAATTGATTTTAAAGCTTAATTTTTCCTGTGAATTTAAATAGTTAATTTGGACTAAGCTCCACAGAGGTATTCGATTCACTAACAGATGTGCCTCCTGGGAGCACTGTATAAGCTGTATTTAGCATCTGGCAATAAGATGGGGACTTCCTGTCCTGTTGCTGAAACAAAATTGAGTCAGGCTGAGTGCTGCTCAGCCTCAGCCATTCAAAGAAAGCCCTTCACAGGACTTCCTCTGATTGGCTGAGGTGGTCCAGCTTGATCCAAACACACTATTTAAAGTCACAAGCAAACCAGTTAGGCTTTAAAGATTTAAAACAAGAGTTAGGTATGTCCCCCTAATCTCTACTCCCAAGTAATACAACCAGTAACATGCTGTAGGAAAAGTGCAGCAAGCAATACTAAACCATTCAGAATTAATTTTTCCGAGGTCACCTGCCTACTAATAGTACTTCACATATGACACTTTGCTCCTTCCACTGTTTAATATATAAACACTTGTTCTTCCTTTTTAGATTGCATTAATGCTTATGTAAACACTTTGGCATAAGTGGGAAGAGGGAATTCCAGAGCTATTAAAGTGGTTGTATACCCTGCTTGGTGATTTTTACCTACAGGTAAGCCTTATTTTAAAAAGAATATCTCCTAAACCTGCATGGTTTGGGAAATATTGACCCTGCATGCAGCTGCTCACTTCAGAAGCGCATGCGCTCTGCGGGTCCAGCATATCCTGCAGGAACTTGCCAGTATGGAGGGCTCCTGCACGCATGCGCAGGAGTGACGCCATTGCGGTTCCGGTCACTCGCATCGCCTACATCCGGCCACTCACAAACGCAGAGGGAATATGTCAGCTCCCTCAGTGGTGACTGGACGTCGCTGCAGGGCTTCATTCTAAGGTATTTCATAATGTGCTATTGTCTTGCAGGGTTTTTTTTTCAGTTTTTTTTTCAGCGCTTTATTACCGTTTTAAGAGTTCTGTAGTTTCTGCTAAGAGACTGCTGCCAGTACTGGAAACAGTAACTGGGCTGTTTACACTCCTAGTAGTGTTCATAGATATAGATATTCATCAAAAGTGGTACACTACCTAAACGTTAAATAAATGCAGGAAACACTAAGACCCCTTTCACACTGGAGGCGTTTTTCAGGCATTTTTTTTAGCGCTAAAAATAGCGCCTTTAAAGAGCCTGAAAAATGCCTCATCTGCAATCCCAGTGTGAAAGCCTGAGTGCTTTCACACTAGGGTGCTGCGCTGTCAAGATGTTAAAACAAGTCCTGCAAGCTCCTAAAGTGCCCCTGCCCATTGAAATCAATGGGCAGAGCCGCCAAAGCGCCTCGGCAGGTGCGCTTTGTGGGCGCCTTTAACCCTTTATTCGCCCGCTAGCGGGGGGGGTTAAAGCATCCCGATAGCACCCAAAAAGCGCCTCTAAAACTATGGTAAAGCGCCGACAGATTTAGCGGCACTTTACCGCCGACACCCCTGTGCTGTCAGTGTGAAAGGGGTCTAATTATATCTAAGCTTTCCACTTAATAAAATTCCACTGCACTCATCAGAGAAACAAACACCCTACAGGAAGAGAGGTACTGTAAATATAATCCTACATCCTTGTGCAGTTATTCCTCTTCTTCTGCAGGTTTTAGCTGATAGGTCTGAAACACACAAAAAAGTGAGGCAGAATTTCCCATCCAAAAGAATGGTCTGCGCCTATTCCCTTAGTAATTAGGTGGTGCTGCGCATATAGCAGTAATACAGTTTGCAGCCATTTTAACAGGGCTACTGTAATAAAATAATTTCCTCCTAACCTGAGAGATTGCTTTGAGGCATCTGCATTAACATTTGAATAAATTAGTTGCTGGATTTAACAGGAAACTCATTTACATGTTTATGACCTGATAAAATCTCAGCTGGTACAAAAGATTTTAGTTACAATAAGGCAGCACAGTTACTAGGATATTTTCTCTCTGGTTTGGCTTTTTTTTTTTCATTCATAAGAATAACATAAATCAGGATAATACCACAATATGCCCACTAGACGGAGCTAATGATCATAAGAAATAAATCCTTTTTTGTATTATCATTACCTAAAAATAAATAAAGAACTGCGCTACGTGCATAAATGTGAAAACATAAAATAAGTGAATCGTGAGTGACCAAATTTGAAGAAAATCCTGCTGCTAAACACTAAAACCTCCATATAAGGCAAAGACCAAGTACATAACAATCAGTGTAGCGCTGAACATAAAAAATGTGACTAGTGACTAAAAAATAGTGCACAATCTCTAATATTACTAAGATACAATGCCAAAACAAATAATACAAACACACATAGACTAATCATCTAATGCCCCGTACACACGGTCGGACTTTGTTCGGACATTCCGACAACAAAATCCTAGGATTTTTTCCGACGGTTGTTGGCTCAAACTTGTCTTGCATACACACGGTCACACAAAGTTGTCGGAAAATCTGATCGTTCTATACGCGGTGACGTAAAACACGTACGTCGGGACTATAAACGGGGCAGTGGCCAATAGCTTTCATCTCTTTATTTATTCTGAGCATGCGTGGCACTTTGTCCGTCGGATTTGTGTACACACAATAGGAATTTCCGACAACGGATTTTGTTGTCGGAAAATTTTATCTCCTGCTCTCCAACTTTGTGTGTCGGAAAATCCGATGGAAAATGTCCGATGGAGCCCACACACGGTCGGAATTTCCGACAACACGCTCCGATCGGACATTTTCCATCGGAAAATCCGACCGTGTGTACGGGGCATTAGGCTTATATCTAAATATGATAAATAGTGAAATTCTTATGAGTGAAATAAAAAATTCAAAAAGTGTCCCAAATAACAATGTGTTAATTCCAAAGAAATCCAGAAAAAGATGTTTTGCAGGGTTTGGGAATACTTGATCCACCTCTCGTGCGGCCCACCACCAAATGGTAAAATTGAAGGCTTACCGAAAAGCCTGTGACCGCCCTTACTCAGGGGGGTCAAAACAGGCTTAGTAGTGGAAACATCCAAGAATGATGGACCCTCCGAGCCCTCTCTCCCTTCATCAGACAGGCAGCCCACAGCAACGGGGACCCCGATATGGAAGTATGCTCCCGGGAATTCCTTCAATATTCCTTCTCGGAAAAGGTCAGGTACAGGTAAGCCACAGCTCCCAAGAAAAAATAGAACAGGACTCCAATAGTGAAGATTGAAAAATTGGGGGCGATTTATTAAAGCTAGAATGCATTAAAAGCATTTACAGCAAAATGACAGTGAAAGGAAAAGAAAAACTCCTTAGCGGTTTAAAAACAGTCCGCGCATGCGCGTTGCGCATCAACGTTGTGACCCTACGGCCATTTCATCACAACTAACGTCATCAGTTTTGTTATAATACTTTTTGCTATAATAAATATCCCCAGAATTAAAAAAAAAAAATGTATTCATCAGTTTAGGCCAATATGTATTCTTCCATATATTTAAAAAAAAATAAATCTCAATAAGTATATATTGATTGGTTTGCGCAAAAGCTATAGCGAGCGCCTGCTAAGGCTCTTAAAGGAGCTGACGTACCTGTACAACGGTTCTCGCAGGGCTGCCAGCTTGCCACAGTATATGTACATGAGACAGTCGGGAAGTGGTTAAAGGGATTATATAGTTGTATCTATATGTTATTTTCCATTTTTTATGCTCAGCACTAAAGAAAACAATACAAAATGTTTTCATTTCTTTTAATGGGGAAATCATGAAATATTGCAGAACTCTTTTCCACATGTTTACACATTATGTTGCTTTAAAATGAACATTAGGAAAGGTTTTCACTGTACCAAAAATGACTTCAATGTCTGCATATAAGAAACAAATTCTCAACATTGCATGCATCTAGTAGGTCTAACAAATCTGTAATACAAATATTTCATCCAGTTTTAGTCTGAATGAAAATGGATTATCCCTTGATTTAACTGACTGCAAATGATTATAATGGACAAACTGTAACATGCAGAGATTATTTTTATTTAAAAGTTTAATTCAACCAGCTCAATTATAGCAGACATTTATAGAATCCTCTATATAAATATAGCTAGCAGTGATTAAATGGAAATTCTGGTGGTTTAATTACAATTGGAAATAGATACATACAAAATCAGTTATCATATTGGCACAACGGAGCAGTTTTAAACCACTGGTTCCTTTTTTTTTCTAATAAAAGGCATATTTACAAGTATGTCTCTTATACTGGGCGTGGTATGCCATACAGTATAACATTTTAATAAATCATCAGTGCATTACTAATGGTAATAGCAACCTGTATAGCCACAGAGATTTTTAAGCATGCTTAATATCTATGAAGTACTTTCATACCATGATACTTGAGAATGGAAAATCCTTTGAGCTAGGATTTGAAAATGGGGTAATATTTATTCTTATGAAATTTGAAGTATGATCTGAATGTGTATGGCCAGCTATTCCTTATTAGGTTAAGGGATTTGGAGAAGTAAATTATATCCTAAATAGCTTAATAAGGTTCAACTTTCTGTTATGGTATAATGGAACTTTACCTATAGCAGCCACTTTTCAGGTATGCTCTATGTCAAATTGAAATGCACACAATCACAACCATAAGCAAACAAACTCCATACTGGGCAATTATTGAGAGTAGGCAAGTTCCATTTAAAATGGTAATACCAATTAGCATTGAGCTGGGGAGTAGGGATGAGCTTCGTGTCCGAATCGAACGCATGTTCAACTCGAACATTGCCTGTTCGGTCGTTCGCCGAATTCCGAGCGATATGGGCCGTTCGCGCCAAATTTGAGTGGCGCGTCACAGCCCATAATTCACTGCGGCATCGCAGTGCAGTGCTGGCTGATGATTGGCCAAGCATGCACTATGACCCGCATGCTTGGCCAATCACAGCTTCGTCTGTACAGAGAGCCGTAATTGGCCAAAAACAGGGTGGCTTTGGCCAATTATGGCTCAGGGGGTTTAGTACACGCCCCACACTATATAAGGCTGCCTGCACGGCGGACCTGTGAAGTGTGTTCCGGCGTTGAGAGAGAGATAGATAGACAGAGAGACAGTGTCATTTGATTTAAGTTAGATAGAGTAGGCAGGCAGGCAGTTAGCTGCACTTACAGTGTATTGTGCATATATATACATCCTAGGCGTTGTATATATATATATATATATATATATATATATATATATATATATATATATATATACACCGTATTCAGTTTAGCTAGATCCGTTCCTGTTATTCTCTTCCTACTACTGATAGGCAGGCAGGTGTTTTTACAGTATTTACAGCTACCTGAAAAAAATTGCTAGTATTCTTCTGATCCTATTAGTCCTATTAGCTACAGTATTTACCGTTAGTGTAGTGCGTCCTCTGCACAGTGTGCACCTAAAGCTACCTGAAGAAAATTAGTGGTGTTCTTCTGATCCTATTAGTACAGTACCACAGGCAGCTGCAGTATTTACAATTTAGTGTAGTGCGTCCTCTGCACAGTGTGCACCTAAAGCTACCTGCAGAAAATTAGTGGTGTTCTTCTGATCCTATTAGTACAGTACCGCAGGCAGCTGCAGTATTTACAAGTTAGTTTAGTGCGTCCTCTGCACAGTGTGCACCTAAAGCTACCTGAAGAAAATTAGTGGTGTTCTTCTGATCCTATTAGTACAGTACCAGGGGCAGCTGTAGTATTTACAAGTTAGTGCAGTGCATTCTCTGCACAGTGTGCACCTAAATCTACCTGAAGAAAATTAGTGGTGTTCTTCTGATCCTATTAGTACAGTACCGCAGGCAGCTGCAGTATTTACAAGTTAGTGTAGTGTTTCCTCTGCACAGTGTGCACCTAAAGCTACCTGAATAAAATTGCTGGTGTTCTTCTGATCCTATTAATACCACAGGCAGGCAGCTAGAGTATTTACAGTTAGTGTAGTGCGTCCTCCGCACAGTGTGCACCTAAAGCTACCTGGAGACAATTGCTGTTGTTCTGCTCCTATTAATACCACAGGCAGGCAGCTACAGTATTTACAGTTAGTGTACTGTGTCCTTTGCACAGTGTGCACCTAAAGCTACCTGAAGAAAATTAGTGGTGTTCTTCTGATCCTATTAATACCACAGGCTGGCAGCTACAGTATTTACAGTTAGTGTAGTGCGTCCTCTGCACAGTGTGCACCTAAAGCTACCTGAAGAAAATTAGTGGTGTTCTTCTGATCCTATTAGTACAGTACCGCAGGCAGCTGCAGTATTTACAATTTAGTGCAGTGCGTCCTCTGCACAGTGTGCACCTAAAGCTACATGAAGAAAATTAGTGGTGTTCTTCTGATCCTATTAGTAGAGTACCGCAGGCAGCTGCAGTATTTACAAGTTAGTTTAGTGCGTCCTCTGCACAGTGTGCACCTAAAGCTACCTAAACAAATTTAGTGGTGTTCTTCTGATCCTATTAGTACAGTACCACAGGCAGCTGCAGTATTTACAAGTTAGTGTAGTGCGTCCTCTGCACAGTGTGCACCTAAAACTACCTGAAGAAAATTAGTGGTGTTCTTCTAATCCTATTAGTACAGTACCACAGGCAGCTCTAGTATTTACAAGTTAGTGTAGTGCGTCCTCTGCACAGTGTGCACCTAAAGCTACCTGAAGAAAATTAGTGGAGTTCTTCTGATCCTATTAGTACAGTACTACAGGCAGCTGTAGTATTTACAAGTTAGTGTAGTGCATCCTCTGCACAGTGTGCACCTAAATCTACCTGAAGAAAATTAGTGGTGTTCTTCTGATCCTATTAGTACAGTACCACAGGCAGCTGTAGTATTTACAAGTTAGTGTAGTGCGTCCTCTGCACAGTGTGCACCTAAAGCTACCTGAATAAAATTGGTGGTGTTCTTCTGATCCTATTAATACCACAGGCAGGCAGCTACAGTATTTACAGTTAGTGTAGTGCGTCCTCTGCACAGTGTGCACCTAAAGCTACCTGGAGACAATTGCTGTTGTTCTGCTCCTATTAATACCACAGGCAGGCAGCTACAGTATTTACAGTTAGTGTACTGCGTCCTCTGCACAGTGTGCACCTAAAGCTACCTGAAGAAAATTGATGTTGTTCTGCTCCTATTAATACCACAGGCAGGCAGCTACAGTATTTACAGTTAGTGTACTGTGTCCTTTGCACAGTGTGCACCTAAAGCTACCTGAAGAAAATTAGTGGTGTTCTGATCCTATTAATACCACAGGCTGGCAGCTACAGTATTTACAGTTAGTGTAGTGCGTCCTCTGCACAGTGTGCACCTAAAGCTACCTGGAGACAATTGCTGTTGTTCTGCTCCTATTAATACCACAGGCAGGCAGCTACAGTATTTAGAGTTAGTGTACTGTGTCCTCTGCACAGTGTGCACCTAAAGCTACCTGAATAAAATTGGTGGTGTTCTTCTGATCCTATGAATACCACAGGCAGGCAGCTACAGAATTTACAGTCAGTGTACTGTGTCCTCTGCGCAGTGTGCACGTAAAGCTACCTGAATAAAATTGGTGGTGCTCTTCTGATCCTATTAATACCACAGACAGGCAGCTACAGTATTTACAGTTAGTGTACTGCATCCTCTGCACAGTGTGCACCTTAAGCTACCTGAAGAAAATTCCTGTTGTTCTGCTCCTATTAATACCACAGGCAGGCAGCTACAGTATTTACAGTTAGTGTACTGTGTCCTCTGCACAGTGTGCACCTAAAGCTACCTGAATAAAATTGGTGGTGTTCTTCTGATCCTATTAATACCACAGGCAGGCAGCTACAGTATTTAAAGTTAGTGTACTGCGTCCTCTGCACAGCGTGCACCTAAAGCTACCTGAAGACAATTGCTGTTGTTCTGCTCCTATTAATACAGCGGGCAGGCAGTTACAGTATTTACAGTTAGTGTACTGTGTCCTCTGCACAGTGTGCACCTAAAGCTACCTGAAGACAATTGCTGGTGTTCTCATACTAATAATATTACAGGCAGGCAGTTGATTCTGCTAGCTGCAGTATCAGTATATATATACATCCCAGCTTTGTGCAGCTACATCTCACTGTAGGCCATTAGTATGTCTGGAAGGCTAACAAAGAGAGGCAGACAGTCACAAGCCAATAAAAGAGGGCAAGCAGGCTCTGTGTCTAGAGGCAACAGTGCTGGTCATGGAGACGGTGCATCCTCATCAGCACGTGGCCGTGGGACACGCTTGTCCTTTTTTTCAGCAGCTGGCCGTGTTGAGCCGCAACATGCGGAAGACTTGGTCGAGTGGATTACCAAGCTGTCCTCATCCTCCTCATCCTCTCTCATCCAGGCTCAGGGTACAGCTGCCAATGCAGCCTCTTCCCTCGGCTCAATGGCTTCAGTCACTCCTTCCCTAGCCCCACCATGTCCTCCTGAGGAGTCCCCTGAACTGTTTGACCATAGTGTTGGGTACATGCTCCAGGAGGATGCCCAGCGTTTTGAAGGCTCCGATGATGGTACCCAGCTAGAGGAAGGCAGTAACGTGAGCCCAGAGAGAGGGGGTGCCCAAGAAGGACAGCAATCTGGCAGTCATGTTCCCCCAGCTGCAGCATACTGCCAGCTTTGCTCCACTGATGAGAAGGGAGGGGATAATGAGGTCACTGACTCCACGTGGGTACCTGATAGGAGAGAGGAGGAGGAGGAGGCACATTACCAATGAGGCTGGATGCCCTCCAGGGGCCAGCTTAAGGGCAGCACACCTACTGCATCACACCGCAGAGCTATGCATGTGCAGGGCGCTGCTGTCTCTGCGCGTTATTCCAAAAGTTCTTTGGTGTGGGTCTTTTTGAGACGAGTGCATCAGATCCCACCGCTGCTATTTGCAACATATGTCTCAAGCGTATTTTTCATGGCCAAAACATCTCCCACCACATGCTTGACCAGATATATGTTGACCTGCCATGTAGTTCGTTGGCAAGCGTACCTAAAAGACCCACACCAAAGAACAAATAGGACCTCTCCTTGCTCCTCATCAGCTGGGATCTCCAACCCCACTATACCTTCAGTCCTCTCTGAGACCTGCACTGAGAGGAATGAAGGTGTAGAATTAGGTGTGTCACAGCCAAGTACTTGTGGGCAATCTGCTATCGGTACACCAACATCAGATTGTACCAGGCAAATTTTCCTGCCCCAGCTGCTGCACCTCTGAAAGAAGTTCGCTCCCAGCCATCCACATGCCCAGCGGTTGAATGCTAGCTTGGCTAAATTGCTAGCACTTCAACTACTGCCTTTTCAGTTGGTAGACTCTGTCCCCTTCCGTGAGTTTGTGGAATGTGCGGTTCCTCAGTTGAAGGTTCCCAAAAGCAACTTTTTCTCATGGAAGGCGATTCCGGCTCTCTACCAGCATGTGGAAGGCAATGTCTTGGCCTCGCTGGACAGGGCGGTCAGTGGTAAGGTGCATATTACCGCTGGCTCATGGTCCAGCAGGCATGGACAGGGACGTTACCTATCTTTCACTGTACACTGGGTGACTCTTCTGGCAGCTGGGAAGGAAGCAGGACAGGGTGCAGTAGTGTTGGAGGTTGTTCTGCCACCACGCCTCCAAAATACTACTAGTGGTGATTCTGCCACACCTCTCTCCTCCACCCCTTCCTCTTCTTCTTCCTCCATGACCTCTTCCTGTGCTGCTTTGACTTCAGAACCAGTGGTGCTCAGTTGGTGTTCAAGGGGCTACGCAAGCATGCAGGCCAAAAGATGCCATGTGGTGCTTGAGCTGGTGTGCTTGAGGGACAGGAGCCACATTGGGGCAGAGATTCTGTCAGCTCTGCAGGGGCAGGTTCAGAGGTGGTTGATGCCACGCCAGCTTAAGGCAGGTATGGTGGTTTGTGACAATGGCACCAACCTCCTCTCCGCCCTCCGACAGGGACAACTGACCCATGTGCCCTGTTTTGCTCACGTCCTTAACTTGGTGGTGCAGCTGTTCTTGGGCAGGTACCCGGGCTTACAGGATGTCCTGAGGCAGGCCAGGAAAGTCTGTGTGCATTTCCGCAGGTCATATAATGCCAGTGCTCGGCTGGCTGACCTCCAAAAGGAATTTAACCTGCCCAAGAACTGCCTAAACTGTGACATGCCTACCAGATGGAACTCAACGTTGGCCATGCTGCAGCAGCTGCACATGCAGCAGAGGGCCATCAATGAGTACCTGTGGCACCAGGACAGGATCAGGGAAGCTTGTTTTTTTTTCCCCATGCCAGTGGGCCATGATCAGGGATGCACGCACTGTCCTGTCACCATTTGAGAAGGCCACGAGGATGGTGAGCAGTGACAGTGCATGCATCAGTGACACTGTCCCCCTTGTCCACCTGTTGGAGCACACGCTGCGTGGAATAATGGACAGGGCACTTGAGGCAGAACAGAGGCAGGAAGAGGAGGACTTCCTTAGCTCTCAAGGCCCCCTTTATCCAGACAGTGTTCCTGCGTGCCCGCCGATCACACAGAAAGAGGAGGAGGAGGAGGAAGAGGAGGATTGTGTCAGCATGGAGGTGGAGCCTGGCACTCAGCATCAGCAGCAGTCTTTAAGGGATCATTTACAGTCCCAAGAAACCCATGGACTTGTACGTGGCTGGGAAGAGGTGGCTGCGGATCATGTCATCCTTAGTGACCCAGAGGACTCCGGACCGAATGCCTCAGCAAACCTACGCTGCATGGCCTCCCTGATCCTGCAAAGCCTGTGGAAGGATCCTCATATTCGTGGTATCAAGGAGAGAGATCAATACTGGCTGGCAACCCTCCTTGATCCACGTTACAAGGGTAAGGTTGTGGACCTTATCTTGCCACTGCAGAGGGAGCAGAGGATGAAACATCTTCGGGAGGCTTTGCAGAAAGGTCTGTGCAACGCATTCCCAGAGACTGGGAACGGGTTACAAACTCCTGTTCCTGGACAACGTGTTGCTGAGGCTTCGGTCAGTCAAAGAAGGAGCGATGGAGAAGGTGGCCGTCTGACCGATGCAATTTTTTAGTCTGCAGCCCCAAGGTATGATCAGTTCCAGCAACCATCGCCAGCGTCTGTTTTACATGGTGCAGGAATACCTAGGGGCAAGTTCTGACTTGGACACCTTTCCCACCGAAAATCCTCTGGGTTACTGGGTCTTGAGGATGGATCACTGGCCAGAGCTTGCACAGTATGCAGTTGAGCTACTGGCCTGTCCTGCTTCCAGCATTCTTTCGGAACGCACATACAGTGCTGCTGGAGGTTTTTTAACCGATCACAGGGTGCGCCTGTCGACTGACTCGGTCTATCGACTAACCTTCATAAAAATGAATCAGTCTTGGATCACCACCAGCTACCAAGCACCTGATGCTGATGTAACCGAATAATTTTTTTTTAAATGTCAGATCCCTTCAAGACTGCCTATGCTGAGTGACTACCCTGTTATACTGAGTGACTATCCTCTTCCTCCTCAATAATCATGCTGATAGCTTGTAAGAATATTTTTGGTTCTGGGCACCACCACCAGTGGCTAACGCCCAATTTTTCAGCCCCTGTTTAACAGGGGTGTGTAATTACAATTTTTGATGCAATATTTTGCAAGGAGAGTTCGCTGCTGCACCCAACTAGAGTATTTGTGAGGGGTTGCAGTGTTGTGTCACCAGCACCAGTGCCTAAGGCCCAATTTTTCTGCCCCTGTTCAACAGGGACATGTAATTACAATTCTTGATCTAATATTTCACAGCAGGGCCCGTTTCTGAGCCCACCAAGAGTAACTGTGAAGACTTATGCCCCGTACACACGGTCGGACATTGATCAGACATTCCGACAACAAAATCCTAGGCTTTTTTCCGACGGATGTTGGCTCAAACTTGTTTTGCGTACACACGGTCGCACAAAGTTGTTGGAATTTCCAATCGCCAACAACGCAGTGACGTCAACTACGTACGATGAGACTAGAAAAGGCCAGTTCAGAACCAAGCGCGGCACCCTTTGGGCTCCTTTTGCTAATCTCGTGTTAGTAAAAGTTTGGTGAGAGACGATTCGCGCTTTTTCAGACTCGTGGTTTTCAGATCGTTTTCTGCTGTTTAGTTTGTGCTTGTGGGTTTGTATCTGCTCTTCAGTGCGTGCAAACAAGCTACGCATGACTTTGATTAGTCATTGTGTTCTTGTTCGTTCGTTACTGTTTTTCAGGTCACTCTTTACAGGCCTTGCTGTTCTTCAGTGCGTTCTGTTACTTCGTTCTGAGCAGCCGACCGTTTTCTAGCCATGTTGCGTATACGTACTCCTCGTAGAGTTCGTGCTGTGCGGGGGCTTGGTGTTGGGGTCCTGACCTTGACACAAGTCCAGTCCATGAACAGGGTGGGGAGGACTTCATGGACCAAGAATTGGTTGCTTCAGCGTGACCAGTTCTGTCATATGCCTTTGCTCCGTGAGATCCGTGAGAATAATCCTGATGATTTCAGGAACTTTCTCCGGATGACGAACCCCGTATTTCACCGTTTGTTGGCTTTGCTGACCCCTTATATTAGCAGGCAGGATACCTGCATGAGTCAAGCCATCACTCCGGAGCAGAGGCTCGTCGCCACCCTGCGGTACTTGGCGACAGGGAGAAGCCTGCAGGACCTCAAGTTCTCGACAGGCATCTCCCCCCAGGCTCTGGGGATCATTATCCCAGAGACCTGTTCTGCCATCATACAGATCCTGCAGAAGGAGTATATTAAGGTAAGATTTATCCTTTAATATCACATTTTTTTGTATTTAATGTTTGATGATATATTGTATTTCTTTCCTCATTCCCTAATTACCATGATTGTAATATGCTGTGAATGCCCCCTTTGTCCTCATGTATGCTGGATTTTTATGTAATTATTTTTGTTGTCCTTCATACATATTTGCCTTCACTTACCTCCCCAGCATGGTCTCCTGGCCCTATAGTCACCTCATTTAGTCACTTAACAATGTATTTTATCAGCTCCATAGTAGTGCTTTACCCCAAACACCCCCTAAAATGTTTAGAAATGTGATTTGTGCTTTAAATTCAGGCAGAGTGCCAGAGGCTTTTTTTGGGGGTCCACAAATCGTTTGGAACCCTCCCTCCCCCCAACTTCTAAGTCAGCTGATACCAATTCTCTATGTATCCTCAATCATCTATCTGCTGACTTTGCCAAACCCATACACACTATACCCATCTCTTTTGTGGTCAGATGTATGGATGAATTCCCCAAAGCATGTAGTGCAAGGGCTTGCCTGAATACTTTCAAATTGTACTGTTTAAAGTTTTTTTATCCTATTATTATCTTGATAGGTAATAGCAGAATGTCCAAATGTGCTCAAATGTGTACAGTGTGTATGTATATCTTTGTATTATGACACTTCTTACCTGTCCAGTGGGCTGTCAATAGTGTAACTAAGGAGGGGCTTTTCAAAGTAATACCCATTATTTAGGCATTCATATCTCAATGAAGTGGAAAGGGTTACCTGTCCAAGAGCTCCCCCCCATAATGTTAGAAAGGGCCCAGGAGAGGGGGGGAGGGGGAATATGATAGGTGTACCTTATACTTTGGTGTTTAAAAATTCCCATTAATAAATGTTATCTTGATGTTGGCCAAGAATGTTGGTGTCTAATCAGCTTTCCCTGTTTATGTGCAAAATGACTAATTTTTTTTTGGTTTTCCTCAACAATTTCCTTCCACGCCACAGGAATGGCAGACTGTGGCCTCCCACTTTGCCCAGTGGTGGGACTTTCCTAACTGCGGAGGGGCAATTGATGGGAAACACTTCCATATCATCCCACCACCCAACTCGGGGTCGTACTATTATAATTATAAGGGGTTCAATAGTATTGTGATGTTGGCGGTGGTGTCGGCTAATTACGAGTTCCTGTATGTGGACGTGGGGAAGAATGGCCGGATGTCCGATGGTGGAGTCATCGACCAGATGGAGTTTTACAGGCGTCTCCAGAATGGCAGCTTGGACTTGCCACCTCCAGAAGACAATGTGGAAGGACTCCCATTCGTCTTCATTGCGGATGAAGCTTTTGCGCTGGGGACCATCTTATGCGGCCATTCCCTATGAGGACCCTCACCCCGGACCAGAGGGTTTTTAATTACCGGCTGGTCAGAGCCAGAAGAGTGGTGGAGAACACGTTTGGAATCATGGCCAGTCGGTTCCGCCTATTTCTTACACCCATACATATGGCGGAGTACAAACTGAATCACATTATCCTGGCGTGCTGTGTTCTACATAACTTTTGACGGAAACATTCTGCAAATTATGCTCGCTCAGTTGGGCCTGAAGCCGGAATTCTAAATGAACCAACCCTGACGGCGCTTGAAAGTGGCCTGTCCTGGCTTGCCCTCCCTGAGTGCCCGGGATGTCCGGCTAAGATACCTTGAGTTCTTTGTGGGTAGGGGGGCTATCAATATGCCAGACAATGTGTGAAACCTTTATCAAATAAAAAAAAATAAGGAAATCTTTGGTGACATTTACTGCTTGTGTTTGTTTTAGCTGACCCTGACAGAAATGTGATGAGTCCTGAAAATGGCGTGATTGTGTAACCTTATACAAAGCACTGTTGGGTGTTATTTACTAAAAGCAAAGACACTTTGCACTACAAGTGCACTTGAAACTGCACTTGTAGTGCAAAGTGGATTTGCCCTCATGAAATAACACCCATTGTCACAGAAAGCAGCAATTAGAGCACCACAAAAGTGTTGTAGCGTTGAGACAATTATCCACACATTCTTGATTAACAATCTTTTTAATACCTGCACAATCACATGTGCATTTTGACAAGGTTTTTAAAACAAACCAACATGTTTGTTGTATAACAATTTTTGGGGTGGCATTAGAAAAAGTAGAAATGTCCATTTAAGATAAAACAGGCATGTTTAAAACCAACAAGAAAGACACAAATCTTGAACTTACAAAGTTCACATTAGGTAGAACTTGAAGGTAATATCAGACATGAGTATTTAGGAACTGAGTTTGATATTGTGCTCAGATGGGGTGAAGTCACCCCAGGAAAAGCCAAATTTTGAAAACGCACACCAATTTACGAATGTCAACATGTGCTAGCTGCCATCACGGGGGATCAAGGGGCATGTTTTGGGGGAGCAACCCCTTCCTCTCAGCTACTTTATTATTGAGGAAGGGGTTGCACCCCCAAAACGCGTCCATTGATCTCCCGTGATGGCCGATAGCACATGTTGACACACTGTGTGCCTCTTCAAAATTTGGCTTTTCTACAATTTGCGAAAAAATTTTAACATTGTAGCACACCATAAAAGAAAGGGCATTGGAGGGGTTTTAAACTCTCCCCAAAACATCAATGATGTTGTTATTTTTTTTAATAACATCATTGATGTTTTTCGTGATGTTTTCCAATGCAACATTGCACCCCATGATCTCCCCAATCAGGATCTGGGCACTTTCCGAGGTGAAAGGATCTGGATCCACAACATCACGATCACCTAAAAAGAGAGAAACCAAAAAAAAGCAGGTATTATAAATATGCCGGCATCCATCTCTTACCTGAGCCTGTGGTCGCAGACACTCACCTGTTGTGGTGACTAGTTCCACCACGTCTTCCTCCTCCTGCTGTTCTTGTGTTTGGGGTATTTCCCCTTCTTCCAGAGGTGGAGGTGTCCTCCGAGTCTTTTCTCCCCTATGTGAAAAAAAAGCGTATACTTAGCACACAGATATTTGATGGCAGAACTATAAATATGAAACATTGCTTAGAAGTGGGGTACAATTGTCTATTTTGGCAGAGTTCCAAGATGTAGAATTTCGAGTGTCCTTTGTCAAGCTTGAATACTTACCTGTCTTGTACAAGCTTCACAGATGGAGACACCCCTATAGTATACACTGGACCCCCTAATAAAAATGGTGTTCTTGGGTCCCACACTAGTGCTCCAGCGTCCAGATGTGTAAACAGCTGCTGAGTGTCCTCTCCTTACCCAGAATCTAGTTTGCATTTCATTGTAGTAACAAACCCATCTACACAACCAAATTATTTTCAGACAAGTAGGCCCTAAAAAATGTGGTCAAATGCATATGGCCAAAACAATGGTGTTTTATAGGCCGAAATAAAAATGTTTGATACGAATGAATAATGTGCCCATGAACATGAACACAGTTTCTAAAAGCACATGGAGTAGCAAGAATGTAATAAACACAAAAAGAATAGGAACACAGGACAACTACTTACTTTTTTGCAGCACTCTCCGGATCTTTCTGTACTGCTCGTGTTCTCTTAATTTCAGGTTCGCCCACCGCTTCCTGAGCTGATCTTTCGATCGTCGTACCCCGAAATTCCGGTGCAGACTCTTGACCACTTTCGCCATGATCTTGACCTTTCTGACATTGGGGTTGGGGTAAGGTCCATACTTTCCATCATAGTCGGCCCTCTTCAAGATGTCGACCATCTCCAACATCTCCCCAAAGGACATATTTGATGCCTTAAATTGTCTCCTTCTGGATCGGGACGTTTCAGGCTCTGGGCTTGTCTCCTCCTCCTCCTTGTTGCTATAATTAGCATGCACCTGCTGTGTCTCCGCCATGTGCTCTTCCCCCACTGCGCCGAATGAAAAGAGGTGGGGAATAGACTAGAAAGAACGTCAGGGGCGGGCAGAGTTACACGCATGCGCAGTGTGTATAAAGCGTAACACGCGTGCGTAGTACGTACGATTTTTTTTTTTTTTTTTCAATAGATTTTATTGAAAGAAATTGCAATACAGGGTATCACCTTAATTGGTATTCAAAATTTTTGAACATTTTACATATATAATTTTGAACATTTTACATATATATATTTACATATATATATATATATATATATATATATATATATATATATAAACCAGTAGTCTATGCACATTTATATATAGGTGTAGAACCAAAATAACCAGGGTGGGATATATGGTGTGACTTTTAGATGGACATATCATGACGATATAACTGGATGGATCAATAGGGTGGGTCCTTCGGGAGCTACTGGTATCTAAAACAAAAAGAAAAACGGGGGGGAAGATGGATAGAATGGGGGGGGGAGTGGAAGCATACATCAATCGGTTGAAGTATTAAGTAGCTATAGAGTTACAGGAAGAAGAGAGAATGGGAGTGTCTTCCTCCTCAGGAGTGGTAATGGAAGTGTCATAGTAAGCGAATGAAGTATTTTCGAAGTTCTGTAGTTCCTCTTGGGACAGAGTTGATTGCATGAAGGCCCACCATCTTGAGTAAAATCGTGTGTGGGGGAGTTCTTTTTTGAAGTCGGTGTTGAGTTTGTCCCTGTGAAGCAAGGTTAGAAGCTCCCTTTTAAGTTGAGAGATCTGAGGGCAAAGAGAGGAGGTCCAGTTTTGTAAAATTAGTCTTCTAGCCAGTAAGAGACTGATCAAGGCCCAGTCTTTGTATGTAGGGTAGGTGATTGGGGACCACGGGAGCAGTTGGTCGTCCCAGTATCCAAAGATGAGGAGTAGGGGGTCTTTGGGTATTTTTAACAGCGTTATTTTGAAGATGTAGGAGATGATTTGGTCCCAGAAAGCGGAGATGGAGGGGCATGTCCAGAATCGGTGGGAAAGTGATGGTTTTGGCTGTCGACACATGGGGCAATTTGCTGCACCTTGGACAGTCTTGTCCGAGATGAAGGGTATGTAGGCACGGTGCATAATCTTTAATTGAGTTTCTCTCCATACCTCATTGGGGGTCAGCTGAAGCGTCTTCTGGTACCCCTGAAGAACCTTTTCCACTATGTCTGAGTCAGGAAAGTCCTTTCCCCAGTTTGCTACTGATGAGGAGGCAAGTGGGGGGGTAGTCCTTATCAAGAAAGGTTTATAGATATCCGAGATTTTATAAGAGTCATTGTGGAGTAGTAAGTCTGTGATGGATGTCTGAAATCTCTTACTTTCCTCTCTGCATGAGTCTTTTATAAAGCTGACGCATTGTGCGTAGTGTAAAGTATGAGATATAGGGAGAGAGAAAGTTTCTGCGATGACAGAGAAGTTATGAGGGCGTCCTGTTTCCAGATCACATAGGGTGGAAAAATGTGTGAGGCCTTTTTGTTGCCAAATAGTGAAGGGTTTGTATTCCAATCCCGGTAGGAAGCTGGGATTTCCTTGAATCGGGAGATGTCTGGACATAAAGGGCGAAAGTTTCAGTGCTTTCCGTACTTCCCTCCAAGCTATGGCTGTGTCTCTAAGGAGAAGATTGTGTTGTATGGGTGGGGGAGTTGATTTCCACCTGCAATGAAGTAATGCCACCAGGGAGTATGGTTGGGCCATTGAAGCTTCCATGGAGTAATTAGAGCAGCGAGAAAGTTGCGATATCCAGTCTAGGCTTATCCTGAGTAGGCAAGAGAGGTTATATGTTCTGATATTTGGGAGACTAATCCCTCCTTCGCGTCTGGGAAGATACAATTTAGCAAGGGCTATACGTGGTCTTTTGTTCCGCCAGAGAAATTTGGAGATGACTTTGTTTAAGTTTTTGATATCTGCGTGTTTAAGAAGTAATGGTATCGTTTGGAGAGGGTAAAGTAATCGAGTGAAACTGACCATTTTTATTAGGTGACATCTTCCCAGGAGCGAAAGGGGCAGATCCATCCAGTTATCCAATTCTTGAGAAATTTTTTTCAACAGTGGGGGATAGTTTAGATGGTATATAGAATGGGGCAGTCTTCCTATTTTAATGCCTAGATATGTTATGTGTGACTTGGCTACTGGAAAGGGTGAGTGTTGTGCCCAGCGAGGGACAGATGAAGTGCCTATGGGGAGAATTTCGCTTTTGCTGTAATTTATGCGGAGACCCGAGCAGAGTTTAAATTCATCAAAGATTGTTTTGATGGTGGACATGTCAGAGGAGGGGTCGGTTGAGAAAATTAGGATGTCATCGGCGAAGAGTGACGTGCGGAGTTCTTGGGATCCTATTTTGATGCCGTGTAATGGGGCCTCTAGAGTAAGGTATCTAGAGAGGGGTTCTAAGGCGATGTTAAAGAGGAGTGGGGATAGGGGGCAACCTTGTCTCGTGCCCTTGTAAAGGCGGAATTCATCCGAGAGAAGGCCTGCCGCCACCAATCTGGCCGCGGGGGAGGCATACATGGCATGTACAAGGTGTTGGAAAGGGCCGTAAAACCCATTTTTGATAGGGTCAGTGATAGCCATTCGAAGCTAACATTGTCGAAGGCTTTTTCCGCGTCCAGAGGGATGATGGCATGGTCTCCTCCTGGGCTGATTTTGGCTTGTTCCAGAGCCATCATTACCTTACGGATGTTCATAGTGGCTGTTCTCCCCTTCACAAAACCTGATTGGGCTGGGTGAATCAGAGAGGGAATGATGGTGGCAAGTCTGGAAGCTACTATTTTTGAGAGAATTTTAACGTCTAAATTTAGGAGTGAGATGGGTCGGTACGAACCCGGTTCTTGGGGGTCTTTGCCTTTTTTTGAAAGTAGTTTGACTATGGCCTGATTCCCAGTCGGTAAGTAGGGGCCGCCAGTCCATATACCATTATAGACGGCGAAGAGAGCGGGTTCGGTAATAGTTTGTAGGGCCTTATAGAATTCTCCGGTAAACCCATCTGGGCCTGGGGCTTTAGAGGGAGCTAGGTTCCGGATGACATTAGATATTTCTTGTAAGGAGATTGGTGCGTTGAGGACTTCAAGTTGGGAGGGAGAGATCGTGGGTAGAGACAGCCTGTCTAGGAAGTGTTTGGCTGTGTTCGTGTCGATAGGGTCGGTGGCATATAGCGAGGAGTAGTATTGTAACATTATTTTGTTAATGTCCTGTTGTGAGGTTTTCATGTCACCTGCAGTGTCCCGAAGGGAGGTGATGTGTGTCGGGCGGAAAGGGCCTTTGCAGAGTCTTGCTAACAGTTTGCCAGCTTTGTTGCCAAATTTATGAAGGGTGGCTGTCATATGTGCCCTGTATGTCCGCTCAAGGGTATCTGCCCAGGTATCAAAATCCCTTTTTGCTACCTGCCAATGTAGCCTGTTATCAGGGGAGTCCCTAGTATAGAGAGAGCGTTGTGCCGAGCGCAGGTTGGCACTGGCCCTCTTATAATTTGCCAAAGTGTTTCTCTTGTGAGAGGCAGCGTACGATATGATTCGGCCTCTGAGGAAGGCCTTACCAGTTTCCCAGAAAAGGTTCGGGTTGTCCGCATGTGGGGAATTAGTCTCGGAGAATTCAGACCAAGCTTTCTCCATGTAGTGTTGAAAGTCTGAGTTATTTTGGAGATAAGCGGGGAAACGCCAAAGTTTAGGATTAGGATGTAAGTCAGGGGTATCTAGCGAGATTGAGATGGGGGCATGATCTGATATGGCTATGTCGTGGATATCAGAATTCGAGATCTTGGGGATAAGACTGTCAGTGCAGAAGAGGTAATCGATTCTAGTGAAAATGTTGTGAGGGTTGGAGTAAAAGGTGTATTCTCTATCTGCTGGGTGGAAAAGCCGCCAGATGTCATGTAGGTGGAGAGATTCCATAGTGGATGCGAAGTGTGTGAGATCAGACGGAGTGGGAGATGGACGTGTTCGTTTGGAAGAGGATCTGTCATCGATTGGGTGTATGATGGTGTTAAAATCTCCCCCAACTATATGTGGGAAGTGCGGAGAGTGTAGAATCCAGGAGGACATTTCATTAAGAAATTTTTTGCCGGGATTATTTGGGGCATATATGTTAGAGATCACTAGAGTGCTGTTACCCAGTTTTATGTGTGTGGAGAGGAAACGACCCTGGTTGTCTGTTTCCACGGACAGTATCTCGCAGGGTAGGTTTTTGTGGATTAACATGATAACCCCTGCTTTGCGATTGAGTGCACTTGAGCCTAGGACAGTACCCACCCAAAGTTTTTTCATTCGGTGGAGGTCAGAGGAGGTTAGGTGGGTTTCCTGGAGCAGGGCGATGTCTGTTTTTAGTCTCTTGAGGTGACGGAGAATTTTAAGTCTTTTAACGGGGGACCTAAGCCCTTTCACGTTCCAAGAGGTGACTTTCATGTGAGAAAGGTCGAAGGTAGGTTATGTGCCGGTAAATTGTTAACAATATATGTAGACCTGAGGAGAGGAGTCGAACTGGTAGTGCTAACTAGGGTGGACTGGCTATGAGGAAGGAGTTGAGGCTGAGAGTCTAGTGGCAGATGGATGTTGCTGGGGACAAATAATGGGGAGGGATAAGGAGGGGTAGGAGCAAGAAATAAAAACATCTCATAACAATAGAAGAACTTCTCTTTTTTCCGCATAGAGTCACTGTGCAGGCCAGCTCCCCTAACGATCCAGTCGCTGTAATGGGTGCGCGCCCTGAATGACTCAGTGTCAATGTCAATGGCCGCGACGGAGGACCTCTCATGGGTGCAGGATCAGGAGGAGGCCATACAAAGTGAGGCTATAGGAGGTGAAGTGGTATAAAAGGAAAAGAAATCTGTGCCATAATAAAAAGAGAACTATCAAACTTAAACAAGCCATATACCTGAGTGTCCAGACAATGGAGTCTTTAATACCGAGGAGCAGACAGAACATATGTTCCTAAAGAAAATATGGTGGGGTAGCAAATCTTCTCGTCAGCGGGGGGTGTTACGGTGGGTAGGTCCGGAGGATCTGAAGCGTTTTGGGGAATCTTTCCTCGGGCTTCGCTGGTCCAGAGGGCGATTGTTTGGAGAGGCCCTGAGCAGGGAATCGGAGTAAGATTCAGTGCGCAGTGAACGCAAGAAGGCTTCCGCCTCAGAGGTGTCCTGAAAGGAAAGCTGGTCTCTGTTGGGAGCTTTGATGCGGAGAGTTGCGGGGAAGGCCAAGGTGAACTTCATCTGTCGCTGATGTAGCTCTGTGCAGATGTGTTGGAATGCTTTCCTCTTTTTTGAGACTTCTATGGAATAGTCCGCAAAGATCAGGATTTTGATCCCATCAATTTCCAGGGATCTGTTTTGCTGAAACTTTTGTAGGATGACAGCCTTGTCGTTGTAGTTTAGGTACTTCGCTATGATTGGGCGAGGGGACTTGCGATCAGGGGCGAATGTTCCCACTCGGTGAGCCCGTTCTACCGTAAAAGGGCTGCGGAGGCCTAATGCCTCCGGGACGCGTCTGGCGCAGAATTCTGCAATAGCTGAGGACTGTAGTGATTCCGGGACCCCCACGAATCGCAGATTGCTCCTTCTAGATCTGTTTTCTAGATCGTCCAGTTTTTGTAGTATGTACTGATTGGTTTTCTCCTGTGCTCGTTCGGTAGCTTGTGCCTGATAAACTTCTTCTTCCAGGCTTGAAAGGCGGTGTTCCACCCCGTGAAGTCTAGTTGAATGTTCTCCTAGTTGTGCCTTGACTTGCCTCATTCCCGCATCCACCGCCTTTTCCACTGAGGCGGTTATCATAGGGGATAGGAGGGCTGCGACGGCTTGAGCTATACGATCCGTATCATTATCCTCCTGGTATGGAGAGGGGGAGGCAGGATGCAGGGAGAAAGGAGAGTGAAGTGAGGAGGGGGGTGCTGTGGGATCGCTCACCTCCATGCCTGGTTCGTCAGGCGTGGAATTCGGGAGGACCGGGGTCTCGGGTTGCGTCCGGGCCGGTTGCATTGTTGCGGCCGCGTAGGAGCTTTTCTCCACAAATCGGTCCATAGGGTAACTTGTGGGGGCTTTGGTGTGACTTCTGGCAGCAGGAGGGGGGTGTGCACTCGATATTGAAGTCCTGTTGTTGAAGGCCTAGACCGGGGCTTCAATTTGCAGTTGGGCCAGGCGAGTGTAGGTTGTTCTTTTGATTGCCAGCAGTCGGTCCGTAAGGGAGTGTGGGGACCCCTATAAGGTGTCAGGCGACAGGGGGGAGGTCAGGCGGCTGTGTTTGAGCCTTTTCTTGTCCTGCTAGGGCCGCGTAGGCCGAGATCGGGACCTCAAATTGGGGCTGGGCCGGGTGAATCTGGCGTGGATCCGAGCCGTTCCTTTGGTTGGTGAATGAGGGGTCCCTGATGAGGATGCAGGCGGCAGGAGGGGGGTCGGGCAGTTGTTTTAGAGCCCAGATTTGTGACGTGAAGGCAGCGTAGGCCGAGACCGGGGCCTCGATTTGCGGCCGGGCCGGGTGAGATAGTCGCGGCCTAGTAGGAGGCCGGTACCTTGGTGATCTGGAGATCGTAGGAGAGTGAGGGGTCCCCGATTAGGTTGCAGGCGGCAGGAGGGGGGGTCGGGCGGTTGTTTTAAAGCCCCTGTCCGTGGCGTGGATGCCGCGTAGGCCGAGACCGGGGCCTCGATTTACGGCCGGGCCGGGTGAGGTCGTCGAGGCCTAGTATGGAGCCGGTTTCTGGAGCTCTGGAGGTCGGCAAGAGAGCGGGGAACACCCGCGGAGATGTGCCGGTGTCAAGGGGGGATTGGGCAGGTATTTATAAGCTGATTTTTGGATCGTGGTGTGGGAGCTGTGAGGAGGCTCAGCTACTCCATACGGCGCCGGAACCGGATGTTTTTACGTACGATCTTTGAGCGGAGGAAGGAGTATCAGAGGCACCGATCGTAATAATGAAGGTAAGATTTAACATTGGGCCTATACTGCTTCTAGATTGAGGCCTGTATTTGCACAAGTTTAGAAGACTTTAGGCTGACATTAGGGTTTGTCTTGTGTTGTGTCTTGCAGTGAAAATGGATATCTTGAAAGATAACGACTTTATGGCAAGCTTCACTGATATGTTCAGGGAGCTGCCTTGTCTGTGGCAGATAAACCACCCACATTATAAGAACCAAACAAAGAGGAAGGCAGCACTGGATGAATTGCTGGAATTTGTGAAGACGGTGGTCCCCACGGCAGACATCACCTATTTGAAGATCCTAATTGGTGGCCTGAGGAGCACTTATCTAAGGGAGCACAAGAAGGTCCCGGATTCCAGAGATCCGGAGCTGCAGATGACATCTATGTCCCCAGACTGTGGTACTATGACAGGCTGCATTTTCTGGCAGGTCAGACTGAACCCAGGCCAGTACTCTCCACTCTTCCTTCCACGCTTCCTTACACCCCAGCTGAGGCTTCTGACGCCCAACCTGGGCCTTCCGGGCAGCAACATGTGGAGGAGCCCAGCTTGAGCCAGGTATAGCATTCCTATAAATATTTCTGCTTGTCCAATCAATGATGTTAAATAGATGTTAGTTTGGAGTACTAAGTTATGATTGTGATTGATGAAGCAAAAACTTAAACCATGTCCCTTTTTCATACACAGGGAAGTCTCAGCCAGGAGGTGGCCGGGCCAAGCAGGCTGCCTGATATCCAGGTTCCTCCCCTACACCTGCAAAGACAAAGTGTCAGGAAGAGGAGTACCCTGGAGGAGGCTGCCATAGGCCTCTTTTGGAAGGCTACAGAGGCCCTGAGAACCCCCCACACTGTGGAGGAGGACTTTGCTTGCAAAACTGCCTGCAAAATGCTGCAGATGGAGGAAGGCCAACAACTCCTGTGTGAGTCCTTAATTTTGGAAGCTCTCAATAAGGGGTTGAGGGGCCAAATAACATCTGCTACCCACATTTTAACCTCACACATGGTCCTCCTCCTCCTCCAGGTCCTACTAGTCCTCCTCCTCCTCCAGATCCTACTCCTCCTCCTCCAGGTCCTACTCCTCCTCCTGCCACATCTCCAACACCAGAGCCACAGCCGGGAAGGAAGCGTAGAAAGACCAGAAAGTGATGACCCTGGGTCCAGTCTGGTCTGGCAATAGATGCAGCCTCTTGTAGTACCACAGCCTGGGGACACAGATGTCACCTGCTGCTTTCATGATCTCTGGGACTTCTGGACCAGACTGCACTCCCTTAGATATGGACTCCTCAGGCCACCAATTTTGATGTTAAAGAATTGATGTCTGCCCTGGGGGTCCAAGGCTTCGCCAATTTCTGCTGTTTATCCAGCGTTGCCTCACTCTTTGTTTGGTTCTGAGCCCTTAATAAAGGATTTTTTGTTTCAATTATACTCTCCTATGTGTTTTTTCCTTCAAAAAGGACAGTTTGTTTGTGAGGATTCAGGTACATTTCTAAAGTACAATGTGAAATTAACAAGGGACACCAACACCAAACAATCTCCTTGAGATTAAATAATATAAGATATCAATGGTGTTGTGGTAACTTGACACACAAAACACACACAAAAACAATATGGAGTAAAACTAAAAATAAAATAAAACAAAGATCAGCCTTGAAAAAAAATAACCTAAACCTAAAAAAAAAAAAAAAAAAAAAGCCTTTAAAAAATAATAAAAAAAAGAAAACAACCCAAAAATAATTTTGCCAGATGTGACAAATCCAAATATATTGAGGGAGTCCCGATAAATAATAAAGAAAGAAGTTTGTTAGAAGTCTGTGTGAATATGAGCAGCAAAACTACTTCATTCTTCTCACATTATAAAGAAGAAGAGAGTGCGCTGTATTAAACCATTTTTTACATTGCACCGTGACGAAAGTGCTGTATCCATTGGGAATGCTAATTTTACCAGACCGAGCTGTTCCGTCTCGGAATTTCTTCTGAGCATGCGTGGCACTTTGTGCGTCGGAACTGGCCACACACGGTCAGAATTGACGTGATCAGATTTTGTTTTCGGAAAATTTTATAGCCTGCTCTCAAACTTTGTGTGTCGGAAAATCCGATGGAAAATGTCCGATGGAGCACACACACAGTCGGAATGTACGAAAACACAACCGTGTGTACGGGGCATTACAGTGTTGTGGCACCAGCACCACCACCACCAAAGGCCCAATTTTTATGACCCTGTTCAAAAGGGGCATGTAATTACAATTCTTGATCTAATATTTCACAGCAGAGCCCGTTCCTGCGCCCACCAAGAGTAACTGTGAGGGCTTACAGTGTTGTGGCAACACCAACACCTAAGGCCCCAATTTCTGCAGAGTATATAGGGCAGGCCCCTACTTTCAAACATCCAACTTACAAACGACTACTACTTGCAAACGGAAGGAGACAACAGGAAGTGAGATGAAATCTACCCCTAGGAAGGGAAATTCCTTCCTGTAAGAGTTAATATGGGAAAAACGTGTCTCCTTTCCACTGATGCTTTATCACCAATCCTTGTTTCACTAACAAACCCAAATTGTCAAAAAACATTTGTCATTGGGACAGTAAGTGAGGTGAAATCTTCTGAAGAGGTGTACAGACAGCAAAACAAATGTCCCAGGGGTGATAACCCTTCCCTATGTTTTCCAAAAAGTTTAAAAACAGATTTTTTGGCTGGAGCTACACTTTAAAAATGTACCAGTTCAAAATTACAAACGGATTCTACTTAACAACAAACCTACAGTCCCTGTCTTGTTTGAACCGCCTGTATACTGCTGTTCAGAAGGCCTGGGGCCCCACACCATTCCTTTTTTTAATTTGGGTGCGGGGTTTCCCTTAATATCCATACAAGACCCAAAGGGCCTGGTAATGGACTGGGGAGAGGGGTACTCATGCCGTTTGTCTCACTGATTTTCATCCATATTACCAGGACCGGACATTACATTAAAGCCATAAGCAGTTTTAAATGACTTTTATTACTTTAAAAATGTCATTTTGTGCAGGGACTGTTCTAAGCATGGGAAACACGCGCTACTTTACAGGCATACTAAAGACACCCCCCAAGTATGATATTTAAAGGAATATTTCACTTTTTTGTTTTCACTTTAAGCATCATTAAAATCACTGCTCCCGAAAAAACGGCCGTAAAACTTTTTTTTGCATTGATACATGTCCCCTGGGGCAGGACCCGGGTCCCCATACCCTTTTTAGGACAATACCATGCAAATTAGCCTTTAAAATTAGCACTTTTCGAACGTTCAAATCCCAAAGACTTCAATGGGGTTCTAACGTTCCTGCAAATTTTGGTCCGTTCGCAGGTTCTGGTGCAAACCGAACCGGGGGGTGTTCGGCTCATCCCTACTGGGGAGTTAGGAACTAAAGCTTGGGGTTTATGTTGCATAGCATACAAAGGAAAATCCTGGTATCTCTACTGGGATCTAAAAGCAGCTACTTCGGCAACAAAAAGTCTAAATCTGGGTATGTTTCTATAAAAATACAAAATTTATTGAACCCATTTCGGGCACGTGCTACAATAATTAAAATGCACCTGTAAATAATAATGCAGCTTCACACTGCAAACTTCTCAAGGTTCTCTCAAGGAAGAGAGGTTCCCCAAAGAAGGATAATCTGATACACACATTCAGAAAAAAGGAAAAAGAAAAAACACACATAAACAAAAACATACACAAACATAATCAAAAAACCACAACACAGAAAGTCCGGACACCAGCCTACCATCCACAGTGAAATTGATGTGCGATTAACTCGCATCGATGCAACAAGGCATATAAAGAAAAGAAAAATGGGAATAATCCCAAATTCTGGTGTCACAAAAAAAGTTTCTTACAATTTCACTGTGAATGGCCCCCCGGGGGCTCTCAAAGGAGTGTGGAATCAAAAAATTGGCCTGTTCATTGATATAGGAAATTAGGATTTTCCTTTGTTTGCATAGTTCCTTTGGCTATAGCAACAGTACTATATTTAGGTAAGCAGTACTAGGGTGTATATAAATCACCCCCTATCTTGGGTTGTGGTTCCGCAGGACTTGTTTTCTTCCTCTCTTTTTGTTTGTTTATGTTGCATAGGTGGCTGTGATTGTGCACGTAGGAGACATACAGAACCACCCACCTGAGTGGATATTCAGGGTGAGATCAAGCAGGTGCTATCACACGTGAATGATTACAAATTAAGTTAGTACCACGCTACAGTATCTGAAGGAATGGAACGATAATAATAATAATAATAATAATAACTATAAAAAATTAAGGATCACGGTGCTCGATACATCAAAATATGCATAAATTAATCCAATATCAGGGGATAATTTAAATCAGTGCAAACAATGGACAGTCCATGCAAAAAACTGTATGAATTATAAAAGTGAAATAGTGATGAAAAAACGAAGATGCAATATCTTGCTGCAATATCCCACAGAGTGCATCCCACCTAGAGCTCAGATGAGTGTTCTTTTTCTCATTAGCGCTTAAAGATCACTCAACAGATCACCTTAAAGTGCTCCCCCCTCCAGGAATAATATCAGCTGAGGGAGTATGATCTCTACAATTAAGTGAGATCAATACGAGCCTTTTAGTCTCTCTGGGCTTTGAAATTCCTTGCTGTTGTCCTCTCAGATATGGCTCATGGTGATTCATGGTATCTAAAGTGCATATATAAAGAAAAACAACTAATAGTGCTTATATCCTCCATAAAGCTTACATTTATTAAATAAGTACAGGTTACTCACATTGCTCAGGTCAGAGGCATAACTAGAACCTTCAGGGCCCCGCTGCAAGAAACCATGATGGGCCCCCCTGCCCCCCTTCCATCAGAGCCCCAGGCTTCCAATTTTGGGAGGGTATCCATGGACATCCTCCCAAAACCGTGCTTCCCGCATACCCCCTGGGACATGCATCCAGCGCAATCACAGCAGACCTTTACCATGTGATTAGTTGATCATATGTAAACAGACTTGACAGTTATCTGTGGCCCTTTCCTCCCATGCTTTGTCTGTGTTAGGAAAGGACTGCCGTTAACTGTCAAGAATGTCAGTAAATTGTTTACACTGATAATCAGTGCCCCAATTATCAGTGCCATCTATCAGTGCTCATCAATGCCACCTATTAGTGCCCATCAATGCCGCCTGTCAGTGCCCATTGATTACACCTATAAGTGTTACTTATCAGTGCTCATTAATGCTGCCTAACAGTGTCTATCAGTGCCACATATCTTCAATGCTGCCCATCAATACTGCCTGAATTCTGCCTATCAGTGTTCCTCAGTGCCACCTATCAGTGCCCATCAATGCCACCTATCAGTGCACATTAGTGCCTCTTATCAGTGCTGCCTATCAGTGCTCATTAATGTGGCCTATCTGTGCCCATTAGTGCCTCCTATTAGTGCTCATCAGTGAATCCTATCAGTGCCCATCAGTGCCTCCTATCAGTTCTCATCAGTGCCTCCTATCAGTGCCCATAAATGCCTCCTATCAGTGCCCATTAGTGCCTCCTATCAGTGTCCATCAGTGCCTTCTATCAGTGACCATTAGTGCCTCCTATCAGTGTCTATCAGTGCCTTCTATCAGTGACCATTAGTGCCTCCTATCAGTGTCCATCAGTGCCTTCTATCAGTGACCATTAGTGCCTTCTATCAGTGCCCATCAGTGCCTTCTATCAGTGTCTATCAGTGCCTTCCATCTGTGCCCATCAGTACCTTCTATCAGTGCCTTCTATCAGTGCTCATCAGTGAAAGCTATTAGTGCCCATCAGTGTCGTCTGCCTTCTCGGGACAGCACGACTCTGAGCAGAGAGCGTGTCTCTCATGGAACAGCAGCACAGAGACACCTGCATTGACGTTCTATGTCCCCCTCCATCCGTCCTCTCTCGTATGGGGTGACAGAGGACACACAGCTGATCTGCTCCCCCTCCCCTCTCCTGTGTGCTCTGCGGCAGTCAACTATGAAGCTAACAAGCTCACATTTCCCACGGAGCACACAGGAGAGGGGAGGAGGGAGAATGGTGAGCAGATCAGCTGTATGTCCTCTGTTATCCCGTGCAAGAGAGGGCAGACGGAGGGGGAAAGAGAAAGTCAATGCCGGTGTCTCTGTGCTGCTGTTCCATGAGAGACACGCTCTCCGCTCAGAGTCATGTGTGAATAGTAACCCCGCTGCCCCCCCCACAGTGACGGAATGCCAGGGCCCCGTCACAAGTGTGACTGTTGCCACCCTGGTAATTACGCCATTGGCTCAGGTGCTTCCAGCGCACCAGGCTCTGACAAGCATTAAAATCTTGAACACACCACTCTTTCCACACAAGCCTCACAGACAATGATCCGACTCACAGCTCCACCCTCAATGCAGATGTCGTCCTGGCCCCTTCCCCTACATGTATCAACACAGTGTCATGTGTCTTCCCTTAGGGAAGGCTAAAAAAAGGCTTGTATTGATCTCATTTAATTGTAGTGATCACACTCCCTCAGGTGAGATTATTCCTGGAGAGGGGAGCACTTGGAGGTGATCTGTTGATTTATCTTTGAGCACTTATGTAGAATGGAACACTCATCTGAGCGGTCTGAGCACTAGTTGGGATGCACTCTGTGTGATATTGCAGCAAGATATTATCATCACTATTTCAATTTTATTATTCATACATTTTTTTGCATGGACTATCCATTGTTTGCACTGATTTAAATTATCCACTGATATTGAACTCATTTATGCATATTTGATGTATCGAGCATGGTGATCCTTAGTTTTTAATAAGTATTGTTATTATTATAATTGTTCCATTACTTCAGTGACTGTAGCGTGGTACTATTTAAATTTTAACGACTTTAATACCAGGCACTTTCCCCCCTTCCTGCCCAGGACAATTTTCAGCTTTCAGCGCTGTTGCATTTTGAATGACAATTTCGCGGTCATGCAACAAAAACACCAACAATTTAAAAAAAAAAACTGATGGGCACTGATAGGCGGCACTGATGGCACTGACAGGTGGCACTGATGGGCACTAATAGGCGGCACTGATGGACACAGATAGATGGCACTGGATAGGCAGCACTGATAAGGAGCTACTGACTGGCATGATTGAGTGGCATCTGAAGGTCACTGATAGGCATCACTGATTGGCACTCTTGTGGGCACTAATTGCCACTTTTATGGGCACTGGAAGGCGTTTATTATGGGGCACAGACTGGCAGGTGATGGGTACTTATTGGCATCTGATGGGGGCTGTAGTGATAATCAATGTGCTGATTATCAGCGCAGACCCCCCCTCTGACAAGGAGAGAGCCGCCGATCGGCTCTCCCTGTCAGCGTGAACCGAGGAAAGCCATCTACCTGCACTTTCTGGTTCAAGCAAAGATCACCTGTGATTGGTCACAGTTGATCACGTGGTAAGAAGCCTCTGTCAGAGGCTCCATACCACGATCGGAGTTGCGGTGTGTCAGGAGTCCTGATCACATCATATGACGTCCAATCAGGATAACTAAACCACTTTGCTGCCGTCATATTGCTATATGGCATATTTATTAGAGTTTGAATAGTACCAGCAGCATAGTCAGCCTACCTTTTGGTTATCTTTTAGTAACTCGCAGGATTTTAACAATATACACATGAATGATTAATTTGCTAGATGGAATGTAAGCAAGAGGCCTGACAAACTTCACTCAAATTCCTAGGGTATACCTTGTCTCTTTGACAGAAGTCCATAAAAAAATGTACATCTATCAAGTGGGAATGGCCATACACTGATTCATATTCATTCAGTTGCTGCTGAACTGGCCCTTTTTTGTAGAAAAAAAAATGTCAAAAGGGAAGTGCATATTGTATGTGTAAAATGTAAAGGGATTATTGAAATATACATTTATGGTATTCTAAGCTTCAGCTGCCTGCGGTCCATTTCTACTTAAGAGCTAATACCCCCTTGATGCCACTAGAGAAGGTGGGGCTGAGCTAAAGGGATGCTTAGTCTTACAGGAGCAACTTGGAAATGTAATGGAGGTGAAGAAAAAGCAGAGAAACACAATACCATACTATATTAATAGACACATTTAAAATGTTTTTATTATGCCCAAATAACAATATATACAGTTTTAACCAAGTGCTCTCACATCCGTATACCCTTTGTGAATCAGAGCATTCTTTACATTTCTTCTATGGGCTTGTTTTTTCAGTGAGCACTGGACAACACACTTTTTCAAAGTTTTTCTTCTTGAAAAACTTTTGGTTATCACGACAGACCTGTTCACACTGAACACACATATAGTTTCAGAATTATTTTATCATGTAGGAGTCTTGAGAAATATGAGTGTAACTTTTATTCACTATATTGCATTTAATTGCATCAAGTTTCCGACATGCTGCTTGAGTACAACAGGGCTAAAAGTATTTTGCTGGTGATTTTCTTTTTTACTCAGTGTCCAATACATCTCACTGCAGTGTCCAACAAAAGTCAGCCAGCATTGATGTATTTTATTTGCCCTGATACTGTTTTTCTATTGTGGCAATGTCTTGCTGAAACCTTTAACCATGTTTGTCACTAAATGCATGTAGATTTTCGGGAAAGAAGTCCAGTTGTGAATGCAGAAAATGAATCTTCATGATCTTGTATACTGTAAGAAGTTTATCAGTCAGCTGGATGTGATTTGGTGCTCTAAAGTTGCCAAGAAAATTTTCAACAACATCCTTGAAGGCAATCTTCTCTGGCCCTACTATCAAATCTTGAAAGCACTTGTCATTGATGACGTATCTGATCTGTGGACAAACAAAAACACCTTCCTAAATCTTGGCATCAGTTACTTCTTTATTCATTGTTTTACCAAAAGTTTTCATCAGTCTGAGATTTATGTGAAGCGGAAGTAAAAATATATTTTTCAGGTCAATAAGTCATCCATTTTTCTGTCCTGGAACTTAAACTGTTACTAAACCCAGGACCCTGCATTCACTATATATTCGGTCTCCCACAGTGCACAGAATATGGAAATGCAGTTTTTTTTTAGTAAATATAAACAGCCAAATACCCTTTGAGAGTTAGAGCAGAAGTTAGAGCAGTCTTGTGACTTCTATCAGTGTCCAGCAGAGCACTGGTTAAAGCTTGTAGGAGGAGTTTTCACTCTCCCCTGATTGTCCTATGAGGCTTCAGGACCCCTGAGCCTCTGGCTGGACAGTGGTGATCCCATGCACTCTCCCAAGAAAAAAAAAATTCTCTAGGAATACACACCAAACTGAGCATGTGCAGCTTGCCCCCAAGGCTCTGTTCTATCAGCAGATAGTGTGGGGACTGTGGAAGAAGGGGAGGATCAGAGAAGACAGAATCAAACAACATTTTTATACAATGCAGAGGATTAACCTCTTAGGTTCCACAATGAGTTTAACAAGCAATTTACCAATACTACTTGGTATAACGGAGCTGCATTTCAAAAGGCAGAGCCCCTACTTTTGGAGCTCCACAGATATTCCAGCTGTACTTGGTGTACTGGATGTGCTTCAATAACAGTTCTATGTTTTATATTGTAACAAGCCCCTTTGCTCGCTCGGTTCCACTCTCCCGACACTCCTCTGCTGCTATAGAATCAGACTGCAGATCGCAACATCTGATTGCTCATTCATCCAATTTTCCAGGATTATAACTACAGCTCTGTGCCGTTCTAACCCTGTTGTTATAGCTCAGAACAAACACCAGGCAGGCTGTATGTAAGTTCAAACAGGAATATCCTTTATTGCAAAATACAGGCTTTTATACACTCAAAGTGGAGGTGCCGACCTCCTGCTCATATTACTCTAATAGGGCGTACACACGGTCGGACTTTGTTCGGACATTCCGACAACAAAATCCTAGGATTTTTTCCGACAGATGTTGGCTCAAACTTGTCTTGCATACACACGGTCACACAAAGTTGTCGGAAAATCCGATCGTTCTGAACGCGGTGACGTAAAACACGTACGTCGGGACTATAAACGGGGCAGTGGCCAATAGCTTTCATCTCTTTATTTATTCTGAGCATGCGTGGCACTTTGTCCGTCGGATTTGTGTACACGCAATCGGAATTTCCGACAACGGATTTTGTTGTCGGAAAATTTTATCTCCTGCTCTCCAACTTTGTGTGTCGGAAAATCCGATGGAAAATGTCCGATGGAGCCCACACACGGTCGGAATTTCCGACAACACGCTCCGATCGGACATTTTCCATCGGAAAATCCGACCGTGTGTACGGGGCATAACAATACAGCTGTAACCTAATTAACCTAATTAACATGAGCTAATTAACTAATCCCTTTAGACAGCATAGATGACTCAGACATGACCGTTAGGCCAGACTGGCCGTCTTGTAGTTCAGAAAATCCAATCAACATTATCACAATCAACATAGACTCTTCTTCACACAATAGCAGAGTTAATTAACACAAATAACAATGGGGATCTAATGACTCTTAGATACCATAGTAGACTTATTTACAATACACATTTTAGCAGACAATAGACAGACAGGTGTTGGAATTTACATCAGCATCTCCTAACAGTATTTGTCCCAGCATTATGAATCAGCCACTATTCCAATATAGCAAATCCAGGGTCCCCAGGCATACAGCTCACAAAGAGCACCGTTCCCCAAAATGCAAGGGCCCCCGATCGATCGGCAAGAGGCTTGCATACAGTCCCCTCCAAAAGTCTCTTTCCCAGCTAGGTCTGTCACATTTCTCCCCTTTCGGCAGGAGACTAACACAGGAGGAGACCCCAGACGGGTTGACTCTGAAGTTAGTCAGTAGTTCCAGTCCTCTAATGCCGGTACCCACACAGTACCCCAAACAAATTGTTCCAAACAAAGCATTACTCACCCAGCCAACCTCTGCCTCTCTCAGAGAACATATGTGCCGCTGGGGAGAGGCCTGGACTGGTCCTTCTCCCTGGAGTCCTTTCTGCCGCTGGAGAGAAGACAGGGTGTCTGGGCTCACTCCGTCATGCTGTTGGGAATCTGGGCCGACTGCCCAGCATCCCTGGGGTATACAGGTGGAGACTGAAGTCCCATCCACCTTCACAGGACATCCATCCTCTGTTAGTTGAGGGCAGAGTCCAGCAGTACTCGGCCCTGTTGCCAGCCCTTCTGCTGGAAACCCCACACCATCTGCACCGGCTAACTGTTGGGGAGGGACGACGAACACCTCCTCTCCCTTCTCCCCCTGTATCCTGATCTGCTGCTGGGAAGTGACCACCTCCTTCTCATCCTGAGCCTCCGGAACCGCCGCAGGTGTAGGGCAGAGATCTTGGACCCTCTATCCCGTTGCCAGCGCTTCAGCTGGGGAAGTTTCTTGTGACTTCACATATACTTCTGTTGGTGTGGGGCAGAGCATAGTGAAGTTTGGCCCTAATAACAGCTCCTCTTCTGCTGGAGGCTCACCAGCTTGTTCTTCCTCAGCAGAAAAGTCCGTGGAACCCAGAAGATGCTATCAGTGCTGGACAGAGCACAGTAAAGTTTGGCCCTAATAATAGCTCTTCTTATTTATTTTATTTATTTATTTCAGGTATTTATATAGCGCCGTCAATTTACGCAGCGCTTTACATATACATTGTACTTTCACATCAGTCCCTTACCCTCAAGGAGCTTACAATCTAAGGTCCCTAACTCACATTCATACATACTAGGGACAATTTAGACAGGATCCAATTAACCTACCAGCATGTCTTTAGAGTGTGGGAGGAAACCAGAGTACCCGGAGGAAACCCACGCAGGCACAGGGAGAACATGCAAACTCCAGACAGGTAGTGTCGTGGTTGGGATTCGAACCAGTGACCCTTCTTACTGCTAGGCGAAAGTGCTAACCACTGCACCACTGTGCCGCTGGAGGCTCACCAGGTTGTTCTTCCTCAGCAGAAAAGTCTATCAAATCCCCTGTCTCTGCAACTGGTGTCTGGGGATAAAGGTTCACCATCTCCTCTCCGTGGAACCCAGAAGATGCTATCAGTGCTGGGCAGAGCACAGTAACGTTTGGCCCTAATAACAGCTCTTCTTCTGCTGGAGGCTCACCAGGTTGTTCTTCCTCAGCAGAAAAGTCTATAAAATCCCCTGTCTCTGCAACTGGTGTCTGGGGATAAAGGTTCACCATCTCCTCTCCGTGGAACCCAGAAGATGCTATCAGTGCTGGGCAGAGGTTAGCAGAACTCTGCCCTGTTGTCAGCACTTCAGGTTTGGGGACAGCAATCTTCAGATTTTCCACTGCCGATTCTCTGGCTTTCTGCTGAACAGGCACATTCCTCCATCCAAGATCATCCAATGCAGAAACAGGTTCATCAAGGTCAGTCAGCACTTGCTGCATCTGCCATAAGACCTCCCCCTCCATAGCTGCGGGTGCAGGTTGGCGAAGCACACCGTTACTCTGCCACATTGTCAACTCTTCAGCCAGGATTTCAGAGTTGTCAACTGGTATTTCATGATAGTCCCAGGCAAAGGGAGCACCACCCTGCTGCTGAGCAGAGTCTAACAGCTGTTTGTAGGCAATCTCCAACTCCCATTTCTGAACGGCCAGAAACTCCAAATCTTCCAGTGCCCAGTGCACTTCTGAGACATTCAGTCTCCGCTCTCTGTGCTCCATTATTTCCTCCAAACGCCACTCCCGATCACTTCCAAAGTCAGAGTCCCTGGACAGCCTCCTGTATAACAATCCCAGGCCATCGTAGTCAAAGCCTTCCGTGGGGCTGTCATCCGCTGTCCATGGGCACACTTGGGCTACATACCACTGGAGGGCTCTGTAGCTCTCGTCCAACCGCATTTCTGCCTGGATCAGCCTGCTTAACTCTGTCCACTCCTGGTTCAGCATTCGCACTTCATACTGCGACCAGTACCTCACATGGATGGAGGGGACAACTTTTCCCTGGTGTCGCTGCTCACGGGCTAGCGCTTCCTTCCAGAGTTCACAGCGGATAGAATCAAACCATCCTAGCAGGACCTGCTCTGATACTGGTCCTCTGTGCTGTATCTCCTCTCACAACCTCCTTCTGAATTCCTCATCCATGGTAGCTGGTATTTCTCCTCTCCTGCTATCCTGCTACCTTGGATCCAGGTGATGGTTTGGATGTGTTCACGGCAAGGAAGCACGATCCCACCATTCCCTCCACGGCTCTCAAGTAAGTCTTTCAGCATGGCTCTCCTGCAGGCTGGTTTGGAGTGTCCCAGTAACTGGAGAGCAAATCCCACGGCTGCCAACCAATGTAACGAGCCCCTTTGCTCGCTCGGTTCCACTCTCCCGACACTCCTCTGCTGCTATAGAATCAGACTGCAGATCGCAACATCTGATTGCTCGGTCATCCAATGTTCCGGGAATAGAACTACAGCTCTGTGCCATTCTAACCCAGTTGTGATAGTTTAGAACAAACACCAGGCAGGCTGTATGTAAGTTCAAACAGGAATATCCTTTATTGCAAAAATACAGGCTTTTATACACTCAAAGTGGAGGTGCAGACCTCCTGCTCATATTACTCTAACAATACAGCTGTATTAACCTAATTAACCTAATTAACACAAGCTAATTAACTAATCCCTTTAGACAGCCTAGATGACTCAGACATGACCGTTAGGCCAGACTGGCCGTCTTGTAGTTCAGAAAATCCAATCAACATTATCACAATCAACATAGACTCTTCTTCACACAATAGCAGAGTTAATTAACACAAATAACAATGGGGATCTAATGACTCTTAGATCCCATAGTAGACTTATTTACAATGCACATTTTAGCAGACAATAGACAGACAGGTGTTGGAATTTACATCAGCATCTCCTAACAGTATTTGTCCCAGCATTATGAATCAGCCACTATTCCAATATGGCAAATCCAGGGTCCCCAGGCATACAGCTCACAAAGAGCACCGTTCCCCCAAATGCAAGGGCCCCCGATCGATCGGCAAGAGGCTTGCATACAGTCCCCTCCAAAAGTCTCTTTCCCGGCTAGGTCTATCACATATATGTTGTTTTCTTGTTCATATGTGCAACATAGCCAACAAATATTGCAAATTGAAAAACAGATTATTTCTATAAAACAACACATCACCAGTTAACTTGCAGGTGATTTTTGTGATTAGCAACCAAAAATCTATGAGAACACAAAAGTATTCAGGAAGCAAAAGTTTGGTTGTCAAGATAACTAACTAATACATGTTTTATTACATACACAGCTTACTTTTGGTGATAATGGGGCTTATTTACTAAAGGCAAATCCACTACAAGTGCAAAGTGCACTTGAATTTGCACTGAAAATGCACTCGGAAGTAAAGTCGCTGTAGATCCGAGGGGGGCATGCAAGGAAAATAAAAAACAACAACAACATTTTAGCTTGTAGTTTGCACTTGTAGTGCAAAGTGGATTTGCCTTTCGTAAATAACCCCCATTGTCTTGCAAATTGATTTTATTTTTAATCCATGATAACAAAACTAAGAAAAATGCTATATTTTATATGTATAATTAGTGTATGCCTGCAAAGTTATTTAAAATGAAATTATTTTTTTATTTTTTTTTTAATTTTGCATAGTTTAGCTCAGGGGAGGAGAGGGTTATAGGGATAACCAAGTATAATAAGAATTTTAATAGAAACACAATTTATTTATTTTTTATTTGAAAGGTTGCATTGACGCTCCTATTATATTGCCAGTCAGTTTGACCAATTTTTAATAAGCCTACTTTTTAATAGAAAATTACCATTTAACTTGTTTCTTATTCTTTGAAATAATATGACTCTTCTTCATTTGGGGTCATGAATATGTCTTTAGTCTGGACAGTATGATACTTTTTGAATTGTCTGAGATGGGAAAAGATGATTTTGTGGGTCTAATTGACCCACAAATTGTAATGATAAGGCCATAAGTACTTGCCGAAATAAATATAATAGATATACTAATAACACAATACAAAATAGGCATAATCCCAAAACCATATTAGTGAAAAGCTTCAAATTAAGCATATATGAGTGAGTTCATATAAGGAACTGTATACAGTCAAGCCGAGTCTGTGATAACAGACGAAAGATCTTAAAATAGAACAGTGTGCTTCACTGATGGGCACTGATATTCTGCACTGATATGCTGCACTGATGTGCTGCACTGATCATTAGGGCACTGATGATCAGTGCCCTGAGTATCAGTGTAAATGTCCCCCTGTCACAGGAAAGCTGGTTATCAGCTTTCCTTCCTTCACACAGTGACAGCACTAAGGAAAGGAAATGCCGATAACCAGTATTTGTTTACATGGGATCAGCTGTGATTGGACACAGCTGATCACATGGTAAAGAGCCAATGTCATTGGCTTTTTACCCTGATCGGTGATGCACCGTGTCCAGTGGTTTACCATTGATTGCCATGCTGTGCACTCCTGGGGGCTCACATGGGTGGCATGACCGGTAGCACGTTATATGATGTCCACCCAAAAGGAGGAGAATCCCACCCATCCTATAGCAGATTGTTTGATAATGTCCTATTGGACGAAATGCATCGGGGAAGGAACTACTAATGCTGACATAACGCCGGTGTTTTGATCCCGGGTCGGCAGTGGCTTCACATGTAAGATTTCTATGTAAGATTTTCACATGTAAGATTTCTATGTTATTATATGTTTTTAATGCAGCATAGATTTATATTTAATACTACACCATCAAAGCATCTCTTTGGCTCTGGTTGAGATTTATTTACAGCAGCTTTGACTCAGTGAGGAGTGTTCCACTGGAGTGGATATTGAGTGAGATCTGCTTGTCCGCATCTTGGGTATTGGTCTCAAGGACACAGGCGTGAATTTTGCTGTAAGGGCAGTCATTCCATCTGTTGACTCTATGGGTAGGTGATGACTGACATCAGAACACTTTATATGAAGGACTGTTTCTTCACGTGGGGAGGCTTCAGATCTTCTTATCATAGATTTATTATTTATAGTGAATTTTTGCACAATACAAACTATATTTTAATGTTTGTTTACATTTTTCATGAACTATATAGTTTTATCATCATTCATTTATGCTGATATGTGGACTGAGTTTTATATTATTCATTACTTATGAATCACATTGGCGCTGCACGTTATACATTTAGATTGTTAAGATAGTTACGGCTGAAGCACCCGAGACCTCCTCCACATCAGCTCCTATAAATACCAGCACCAGCATAAAATGTGCAAGGTGTCAGATCTGCATACTCTGTCTGAACTGCAAGACCAGTACAACATCTGTGAAATGGAAGAAATGCATCTGTAAAAACCACACTCACTCTTATGGTCCAACTTGTCGATTGTAAAATGTAAAAGTGATAAAAATATAAAAAGTAATACATGTATTTGAGATGTCTAACTACCAGTAAATTTTAAAATCATATTTTGATATACGTTACAAAGAAAATAAGTAGTTTACGTGTTCTTTTTGTTCAATTACATGAAAATTTGTTTACTTTAGTTTTGATTAATAGTCATTTGATCATCATTAAAATTCTTGCCAAAATGATCAAATGATCTTTGATCTGCATATGAATAGAACTTATTAAGTGCAATAGAATAATAATGTAAAAAAATACAGTAGAGAAATGCAGGGAACAGCAACATCGGAAGAGGGACAAGGTGTGCTATGCTTGCTCTATTTATTTATGATAAATAATTTTTTGGGCATACATAGCACGTCCAAAGTCCACAGCTGGTAAAATAGCCAGTATGTTAGACAACTTAAAATAATCATATTGTCACTTTCATTGCATACCGAAATCTGAATGGTGCTAATTATTAGGAAACTATTGAATTATCTTTGAAAAAAAGATAAAAAATGACAATTGTCACAAAAATTATGTTAGTTGAAAACTAAGAATTATTTTTTATTCAGTGCTTGTAATAAATTGCTAACACTGAAAAACAGGTGAACTAAACACTAACATATTTGTATTGAATAAGACTGTATGTGCATTGTAAAGAAATTCTTTAGCATCATTTAATCTGCACACACGGTGTGGCCACTAAAGAATAACACTGAATGCATGTATTTTTTTATGTAGTTGTTAAACAGCTACCCTTCTACATTACACTAACCTTGGTTGTGCTTTAAGTCCTTGAGGTTGCTAGAAAGGAAAAAAAAACATCTATAAATAATTTAGATGAAATGTAATAAACTTTGAAGACAAACGGTGTAAAATAGACAAGTAATGTGACTCTGAAATCATAGAAATGACCTGATTAATGCATAATGCGTGATCCAGACATTCTGAGAAAGTGTTAGGCTCCATGGTAACATCAAATTACATACAGACTAGACATTACTTGTATTATGTAATGAATAAATCCTATATCCACTTCACTAAATCAAAATAAGCTTGCCCTGTCAACATGTTATAGGAGCTGTTCAAATTGAAAGCTTTATCTATGAATCTTATGGTTTATAGACCTAACCACCTTACATTTATAAGACATGATGAAACATGAACTGGTATCTTTTGTAAACTTATAATGACATACTAAACTCAGGGTGCTGCAAATTTCTAATGATGTGTAATGATGGATTGTCCAACCATGATGTGCTTTTTATATTATAGCTTAATAGTATAATGTACATTTTTTTAAAGTATGAATTAGCAAGGGAAAATGGAGAGTTGTTACAAGCTCAATTACAATCAGATAGTGACTCCATTCACCAATGCCCAATCTCAGAGGAATCAATGGTAATATCTGGTATCACAATATTGTCCACTCAGGGCTCAGGACCAACCTTAACACCTTAGTTGTACGCATCGAGGTAGCCCTAAACAGAGAGCTGGAGGACACAAAACAGTGAACTCAGTTCATCAGAGCAGATGGGATGCCCATCATCATTTAATGTTCATGTCTCATAGGGGTCTTAGGTAATACTTTTAGAGGGTCTGAAGAGCTATTAATAACACTACCCCACCTGCACCCTCAGGAATAAACCACAGCAGCTGCTACTACCAATAGCAGTGGATGAAGGCTTTCATGATTTGCTTTCATAGGGGTTGATTTACTAAAACCGGGGAGTGCAAAATCTGGTGTAGCTGTGCATGATGGTAACCAATGAGCTTCTAACTTCAGCTTGTTGAATTAAGGTTTGAAAAAAAAATAGAAGTTGAATGGTTTCTATGCAGAGCAGCACCAGATTTTACACTCTGCGGTTTTAGCACATCAACTCCATAGTGTCAAAGGCTTATCTCTCATTTTGTCTGGTCTTTTGTTCTCCACATAGATCTTCGCCTTTCCCACTTGAGGACAGGCTAGAAGAGGTTTTCGCTAAAAGTTTAAAGGCTAATGTACTTAATACAAATAATAAGCTACTGAAGAGCAGGAAGAATTGATGAACGATGAGGGAGCTCACCACTGAGAACTACAAGCCATCTGTCACGGTGGCAGATGGGACTTGTAGTTCATTGATTCACAGATCTGTGTGAATGAAAACTGCGGTTGTGTGGGCAGAGCCCCGTATAGCTGCGTTGTTTTTAAATTGTGACAGCAATGTGGGGGGGATCCCCCGCCCACTGTCACAATGGGGTATTGGGGGGTGAGTGGGGTTGCTGCATTAGCAACATGTTACACCCTAAATATGGGTGTAACACGTAACATGTTACTAAAGGTGAACTTATCCTTTAGGATATTGTCTATACCTATTGTGTCCTCTCTCAATCTGAACACATTCTTAGTCTTCTATGTCTTTTTGGTTTCAGTTTCTGGAGCTCGCAGCTTCTTTTTTCTATCTCCCTCTCCCCTTTTTTTACAATTTTGTAATCCTCTTGTTCCCTAGCCCACTCTCAGCACTGGTTAGAGTACAATATCACAATCAGAATATCATTACAGCCCACTCAGTCACAAAAGTTCACCCCAAAAAGCCAACTAAAACAGTTACCAGGAAAGTGAAAGGCATTAACATCCCTGAAAAAAGATTGAGAATGTTAGGTGAGGAACAAAATCGCCTATTTTATAACGTGTTCTGATGTTTGGTTATCAGGTATGCCCAGGATCTCAAGGAGTTGGGACAAAAGGAGTCAAAGGGGCCTGCATCTGTGCCTGCATCTGAGTATTGTGGAAAACGAGCACTCCACTACACTGCACCTCAGTTGAACTAGCTGTCCCTGGCAAGTTTGCAGACTATGCAATAGACATGTGCACTGCTGAAAAATTTGTTTGTTTTCATTTTCGTTTCATTTGTTTTATATTTATTTTTGTTTTCCGGGTCATTCGTTATGATCGAAATTCATTATTTTGAATAAATTTGTAACTTTGGAAAAATGTAATAGCTAGTAATAGTTATTATTAGTTAGTTATTTTGGATTTTCACATTTTTGGGTCTTCGAATTTTCGGATTTTCATTCCTATTTTCAGATTTTCATTCTCTTGAATTTTTGGATTTTCATTCTGATTTTCGGATTTTTGAATTTACGAACTTTCGATTTTAAGAATTTTCTGAAAAAATACGGGTTTTTGTTAATTTGAATATTTCCGAATTAAAAAATTTTTTGAATTTAGTCGAAAAACAAATTTGTAATAAAAACTAATTGTACATGTCTACTATTCAAATTTATCCTGGACAGAGTTTAACCACTTCAGCCCCGGAAGGATTTACCCCCTTCCTGACCAGAGCACTTTTTACAATTTGGCACTGCGTCGCTTTAACTGCTAATTGCGCGGTCATGCAATGGAGTACCCAAACGAAATTTGCGTCCTTTTCTTCCCACAAATAGAGCTTTCTTTTGATGGTATTTGATCACCTCTGCCATTTTTATTTTTTGCGCTATAAACGGAAAAAGACCGAAAATTTTGAAAAAAAATGATATTTTCTACTTTTTGTTATAAAAAAAATCCAATAAACTCAATTTTAGTCATACATTTAGGCCAAAATGTATTCGGCCACATGTCTTTGGTAAAAAAAAAGTCAATAAGCGTATATTCATTGGTTTGCGCAAAAGTTATAGCGCCTACAAACTAGGGTACATTTTCTCTAATTTACACAGCTTTTAGTTTATGACTGCCTATGTCATTTCTTGAGGTGCTAAAATGGCAGGGCAGTACAAAACCCCCCCAAATGACCCCATTTTGGAAAGTAGACACCCCAAGGAAATTGCTGAGAGGCATGTTGAACCCATTGAATATTTATTTTTTTTGTCCCAGGTGATTGAATAATGACAAAAAAAAAAAAAAAAAAAAAATTTACAAAAAGTTTCCACTAAATGATATATTGCTCACACAGGCCATGGGCATATGTGGAATTACACCCCAAAATACATTCAGCTGCTTCTCCTGAGTACGGGGATACCACATGTGTGGGACTTTTTGGGAGCCTAGCCGCGTACGGGGCCCCGAAAACCAAGCACCGCCTTCAGGATTTCTAAGGGCATATATTTTTGATTACACTCCTCACTACCTATCACAGTTTTGAAGGCCATAAAATGCCAAGATGGCACAAAACTCCCCCAAATGACCCCATTTTGGAAAGTAGACACCCCAAGCTATTTGCTGAGAGGTATGTTGAGTCCATGGAATATTTTATTTTTTGACACAAGTTGTGGGAATGTGACAATTTTTTTTTTTTTTGCACAAAGTTGTCACTAAATGATATATTGCTCACACAGGCCATGGGCATATGTGGAATTGTACCCCAAAATACATTTAGCTGCTTCTCCTGAGTATGGGGATACCACATGTGTGGGACTTTTTGGGAGCCTAGCCGCGTACGGGGCCCCGAAAACCAATCACTGCCTTTAGGATTTCTAAGGGCATAAATTTTTTATTTCACTCCTCACTACCTATCAGAGTTTTGAAGGCCATAAAATGCCAAGATGGCACAAAACCCCCCCAAATTACCCCATTTTGGAAAGTAGACACCCCAAGCTATTTGCTGAGAGGCATGTTGAGTCCATGGAATATTTTATATTTTGACACAAGTTGCGGGAAAGTGACAATTTTTTTTTTTTGCACAAAGTTGTCACTACATGATATATTGTTCAAACATGCCATGGGCATATGTGGAATTACACCCCAAAATACATTCTGCTGCTTCTCCTGAGTACGGGGATACCACATGTGTGGGACTTTTTGGGAGCCTAGCCGCGTACGGGGCCCCGAAAACCAAGCACCGCCTTCAGGATTTCTAAGGGCATACATTTTTGATTTCACTCCTCACTACCTATCACAGTTAAGAAGGCCATAAAATGCTAAGATGGCACAAAACCCCCCCAAATGACCCCATTTTGGAAAGTAGACACCCCAAGCTATTTGCTGAGAGGCATGTTGAGTCCATGGAATATTTTATTTTTTGACACAAGTTGCGGGAATGTGAGAATTTTTTTTTTTTTTTTGCACAAAGTTGTCACTAAATGATATATTGCTCACACAGGCCATGGGCATATGTGGAATTGCACCCCAAAATACATTCTGCTGATTCTCCTGAGTACGGGGATACCACATGTGTGGGACTTTTTGGGAGCCTAGCTGCATACGGGGCCCCGAAAACCCAGCACCGCCTTCAGGATTTCTAAGGCCGTAAAGTTGTAATTTCACTCCTCACTACCTATCACATTTTTGAAGGCCATAAAATGCCCAGATGGCACAAACCCCCCCCAATTGACCCCATTTTGGAAAGTAGACACCCCAAGCTATTTGCTGAGAGGCATGTTGAGTCCATGGAATATTTTATATTTTGACACAAGTTGCGGGAAAGTGACAATTTTTTTTTTTTTTTTTTGCACAAAGTTGTCACTACATGATATATTGTTCAAACATGCCATGGGCATATGTGGAATTACACCCCAAAATACATTCTGCTGCTTCTCCTGAGTACGGGGATACCACATGTGTGGGACTTTTTGGGAGCCTAGCCGCGTACGGGGCGCCCCGAAAACCAAGCACCGCCTTCAGGATTTCTAAGGGCATACATTTTTGATTTTACTCCTCACTACCTATCACAGTTTTGAAGGCCATGGAATGCCCAGATGGCACAAACCCCCCCCAAATGACCCCATTTTGGAAAGTAGACACCCTAAGCTATTTGCTGAGAGGCATGGTGAGTATTTTGCAGCTCTCATTTGTTTTTGAAAATGAAGAAAGACAAGAAAAACGTATTTTTTTTTTCTTTTTTCAATTTTCAAAAGTTTGTGACAAAAAGTGAGGTCTGCAAAATACTCACTATACCTCTCAGCAAATAGCTTTGGGTGTCTATTTTCCAAAATGGGGTCATTTGGGGGGGGTTTGTGCCATCTGGGCATTCCATGGCCTCCGAAACTGTGATAGGCAGTGAAGAGTGAAATCAAAAATTTACGCCCTTAGAAAGCCTGAAGGCGGGGCTTGGTTTTCGGGGTCCCGTACGCGGCTAGGCTCCCAAAAAGTCTCACACATGTGGTATCCCCGTACTCAGGAGAAGCAACAGAATGTATTTTGGGGTGTAATTTCACATATTCCCATGGCATGTTTGAGCAATATATCATTTAGTGACAACTTTGTGCAAAAAAAAAAAAAAAATTTGTCTTTTTCCCGCAACTTGTGTCAAAATATAAAATATTCCATGGACTCGACATGCCTCTCAGCAAATAGCTTGGGGTGTCTACTTTCCAAAATGGGGTCATTTGGGGGGGGTTTGAACTGCCCTGGCATTTTATGCACAACATTTAGAAGCTTATGTCACACATCACCCACTCTTCTAACCACTTGAAGACAAAGCCCTTTCTGACACTTTTTGTTTACATGAAAAAATTATTTTTTTTTGCAAAAAAATTACTTTGAACCCCCACACATTATATATTTTTTTAAAGCAAATGCCCTACAGATTAAAATGGTGGGTGTTTAATTTTTTTTTTTTCACACAGTATTTGCGCAGCGATTTTTCAAACGCATTTTTTGGGGAAAAAACACACTTTTTTAAATTTTAATACACTAAAACACACTATTTTGTCAAAATGTTTGATGAAATAAAAAAGATGATCTTAGGCCGAGTACATGGATACCAAACATGACATGCTTTAAAATTGCGCACAAACGTGCAGTGGCGACAAACTAAATACATTTTTAAAAGCCTTTAAAAGCCTTTACAGGTTACCACTTTAGATTTACAGAGGAGGTCTACTGCTAAAATTACTGCCCTCGATCTGACCTTCGCGGTGATACCTCACATGCATGGTGCAATTGCTGTTTACATTTGACGCCAGACCGACGCTTGCGTTCGCCTTTGTGCGAGAGCAGGGGAGGGGCAGGGGTGCTTTTTTTTTTTTTTTTTAAATTTTTTTTTTGCTTTTTTTATCTTATTTTTAAACTGTTCCTTTCATTTTTATTTATTTTTTAATCATTTTTATTGTTATCTCAGGGAATGTAAATATCCCCTATGATAGCAATAGGTAGTGACAGGTACTCTTTTTATAAAAAATTGGGGTCTATTAGACCCTAGATTTCTCCTCTGCCCTCAAAGCATCTGACCACACCAAGATCGGTGTGATAAAATGCTTTCCCAATTTCCCAATGGCGCTGTTTACATCCGGCGAAATCTAAGTCATGAAATGCTCGTAGCTTCCGGTTTCTTAGGCCATAGAGATGTTTGGAGCCATTCAGGTCTCTGATCAGCTCTATGGTCAGCTGGCTGAATCACCGGCTGCATTCTCAAGTTCCCTGTTGGGACAGGAGAGCCAGAGAAAAACATGGAAGACGGTGGGGGGGGCATTCCCTCCCACTGCTTGTAAAAGCAGTCTAGAGGCTAATTAGCTGCTAGGATTGCTTTTACAAGAAAGCCGACCACTGGCTGAAAAGAATGATACCAAGATGATACCTAAACCTGCAGGCATCATTCTGGTATAACCACTCAAAGTCCAGCAACATACCAGTACGTTGCTGGTCCTTGTTGGGCATACATTGTAAACTTTTTTTTCATGCAGCCTGTGGGCTGAACGAAAAAAAGATATTGATCGGTGGGTATGCCCACCATTAGAATACCTCCCTTCATCCACCCACTTCTAATGATGGGCATACATGCACCGTATATATATGCCGAAGCATGGGGGCATCCTCCCGCAAAAGGCAGGAGCAAATCGCTCCTCCACCCACTGCTGCCCCCACGCTTCGACATATATGCTGAAGTATGTAACTGTGGTGGTGAAATCACCTCCGACAGCGCTGGAGTCACGGCTTTATGTATCGTGGGAGCAAACGCTGTTGCTGTCAAGATAAATAAATCCGTGCTGCAACTGAATGGCGTACCTGCTAAGCAAATGATGGTTAACTAAAAAACAAAGTAACATTACAGTATAACAGTAATACTTACCATACCTGCAAAGCAAAATACAAAAAAAACATAGTAAAAAATAAAACATTTAACGCAACCTGTGCCTACCTAAAAAATATATATGCCGAAGCATGGGGGCATCCTCCCACAAAAGGCAGGAGCAAATCGCTCCTCCACCCACTGCTGCCCCCACGCTTCGGCATATATGCTGAAGTATGTAACTGTGGTGGTGAAATCACCTCCGACAGCGCTGGAGTCACGGCTTTATGTATCGTGGGAGCAAACGCTGTTGCTGTCAAGATAAATAAATCCGTGCTGCAACTGAATGGCGTACCTGCTAAGCAAATGATGGTTAACAAAGTAACATTACAGTATAACAATAATACTTACCATACCTGCAAAGCAAAATACAAAAAAAACATAGTAAAAAATAAAACATTTAACGCAACCTGTGCCTACCTAAAAAATATATATGCCAAAGCATGGGGGCATCCTCCCGCAAAAGGCAGGAGCAAATCGCTCCTCCACCCACTGCTGCCCCCATGCTTCGGCATATATGCTGAAGTATGTAACTGTGATGGTGAAATCACCTCCGACAGCGCTGGAGTCACGGCTTTATATATCGTGGGAGCAAACGCTGTTGCTGTCAAGATAAATAAATCCGCTCTGCAGCTGAATGGCGTACCTGAAAACAAAAAAGTGGTTAACAATAAAAAAAACAAAGTATAAAAAAATTGCATACCTATAAAGCAAACATGATAAAAACATAACAATAAAACATTGCAGTATAGAATGCAGAACAATAGAGAGAGAATAGAGAGAGAACAATAAAACAACAACTATTTTTGGTTTTTTTATTTTATATATTTTTTTGTGTTTTTTTCTTTTTTTTTACTTTTTTTTGTTTTTTTTACACTTTTTTTTGTAACTTTAACTTTTTTAACTGGTACCAGGTTTGGGTCTCTCAAAATGCGACAGCATCTTGGGAGACCCTGTGGAAGTGTGCCTAGTCTGTGCAGTGCTGTACCCTACGCTAATACTCCACTAGTGTATGGTAGCGCTCAAAACATTCACCAATGCAAAGACCAGGATTGCCAGGACAGAGGGGACAATAATACCGGGTGTCACCCCTAAATCCGCGCTTGCTGCAGACACGACATCTTTTTTGGGGGGTTCGTTGGGTAGGGGTACTCGGGAGGGCATAAAGAAAATGCCTCTCATGCAGCCGGCTTACTGCATTTGGTTGGGGATGGTGAGGTGGAGCACCGTCTGGATACAGAAGGGCTCTGACGATCTCTTCCTGGAATTTAAGGAAGGATCCAGTCTGTCCTGAAGCTCTGTATAGCACATAGGCATTCAGCAAAGCCAATTGAAATAAATAAACAGACACTTTTTTGTACCAGCGTCTGGCCTTACGGGCAATTAGGTACGGCGCCAACAACTGGTCGTTGAGGTCCACCCCTCCCATATTAAGGTTATATTCGTGGACACAGAGGGGTTTCTCCACAACACCAGTCGCCGTAGGAATTTGGACCATTGTGTCTGCATGAAGGGAGGTGAGAACGAAAACATTCTTCTTATCCCTCCACTTCATAGCGAGCAAATTATTATACTTCAAGCAGGCTCTCTCCCCCAGCCTAAGACGGGAATCTACAAGCCGCTGGGGAAAGCCCCGGCGATTAGGTCGCACGGTGCCACATGCTCCAATCTGATGATCAAAAAGGTGGCTAAAAAGTGGCACGCTCGTATAATAATTGTCCACGTACAAGTGGTACCCCTTTCCGAATAAGGGTGACACCAAGTTCCACACTATCTTGCCAGCGCTTCCTATGTAGTCAGGGCAGTTTGTCGGCTCTACGTGACTATCTTTGCCCTCGTAAACCATAAAACTACATGTATAGCCTGTGGCCCTGTCACAGAGCTTATACATCTTGACCCCGTATCTGGCACGCTTGCTGGGAAGGTACTGTTTGAATGACAAGCGGCCAGAAAATTTAACCAGGGACTCATCAACGCAGACAACTTGATGGGGAGTAAACAAGTCTGCAAAACGTTGGTTGAAGTGGTTTACGAGGGGCCGAATTTTGTAGAGCCGATCGTATGCAGGGTCTCCACGAGGACGACAGAGTTCATTGTCGTTGAAGTGCATGAACCACAAAATCTGCTCGTATCGTGCCCTGGCCATGGAGGCAGAGAACAAGGGTGAATGGTAAATTGGGTCAGTGGACCAATATGACCGCAACTCACTCTTTTTATTCAACCCCATGAGGAGGGAAAGGCCCAGAAAGATCTTAAATTCGGAGACCGTAATTGGTCTCCAATCTCTGGCAAGGGAGGACTGGGGATTAGCGGCGATGTATTGACCAGCGTATAAATTGCTTTGGTCCACAATAGATCTATAGAGATCTTCGGTGAAAAACAGTGAATAAAAATCCAGTGGCGTAAAGTCAACTGTTTCCACCTGAATTCCGGGTTGGCCAGTGAAAGGGGGAAGTACGGGTGCTGCAGAAGTGGTGGGTACCCAATTCGGATTGGCGAATGCAGCAGGAAGGTCACTATGGGCACGACGGGCCTGTGTTCGTCTTCTTGGTGGCAGCGGGACACTACTTGTGCTTGCCACCTCGCCAGCTTGAACTGCACTTATGGGACTCGCCACGTCACCACGTGATACTGCAGTGCTGGATGTACGACCAGGGTGTACTAGGCCGCTGGTGCTTGCCAGTTCACCAGAAGGAATAGCGGCACTAGTACTTCTCTGCTCCATACGAGAGCCCTGCGGTTCTTGCACTTCAAGGACAGAATAAGTTCGGGGTCTGGTACGCCTGACCTTAGCAGGGACCACAACTCCGTCGTCAGAGCTATCTGTCATGGAGCCGCTGTCCTCTACAGGATCGTATTCTGAGCCTGAATCTGACAGATGAGTGACTTCCTCTTCACTATCTGTCATGCTCAGAAACCTGTAGGCCTCTTCACTAGTGTACCTTCGATTTGCCATTTTGGCCTCTAAATTTAGGGGTACACTAGTGAGACTCACAGGCAAAAAAGCTCCTGACTGTCAGCGACTGATTCAAAACGCTACCAAAAAACTGTTAGCGATCGCAGGGATCAGGCCTGACTCTGCGAACGCTGCAGTTATGTGTGCTTAGTGTTTTGTAAGTGTCAGTTATCGATCGATACTGCACTTGGGTGGGCTGGGCTGGGCTGGGCCGAGGAGCAAAACGCAGGTGCTAGCAGGTATCTGGGCTGATCCCGCTAACACTGCGTTTCAGGGAACCCTAAACTGCTGGGGAGTATAGATCTGATCGGATCAGATATCGATCCGTTCAGATACTATAGCACTAAGGGAGGTGTATGCTGCGTGCGTGGGTTTTAGCGGTACTGGCGCTAACCTGACGCTGCCTGGGGCGACGCAGACCTTATCTGATCCTAAAAACTTAACTTCTATCACCGCCGGGCAATTAGGGGGTTAAACCTTTATAAGGTAATAAACGGCGGGTGCCCTAAAACTATAATAAACTATAATAAACTGTAATAAACTATAATAAACTACAAAAAACAAACTAGCTAACCAGCGTCACCCGTAACACTTATACGGTGATCGCTGGTGAAAGGGTTAACTAGGGGGCAATCAGGGGGTTAAAACCTTTAGCAGGTAGTATATGGGGGTCCCTGTCGCTATAAAACACTGACAGCGAACCTATATACTTACCTCCCTAAACTAGCGTCACCTGTGTCACTAATACAGCGATCAGAAAAACGATCGCTTAGCGACACTGGTGATGGGGGGTGATCACGGGGTTAACTTTTATTAGGGGGGGTTAGGGGGGTACCCTGGACCTAAAGGGGGGTACCCTAGACCTAAAGGGGGCTAACCTAACTGCCCTAACACTTATAACTGACACAAACTGACACCAATGCAAAAAAAAAAACACTGCTATTGGTGTCAGAGTGACAGGGGGTACAGGGGGGTGATCGGGGGGTGATCGGGGGGTGACAGGGGGGTGAAAAGTGTGCCTGCGTGTTCTACTGGAAGTGTAGTGTTGGTGCACTTACTTGGATGTCTTCTCTCCTCGGCGTCGGATCAAAAAGACCGGCTCGAGGAGAGATGACATCACTTCCTCTCCCTCTGTTTACATTACAGAGGGAGAGGAAGCATTTGATTCGCTGGGAGCGATCGGGAGGGGGTGGCCATCAATGGATGGCCTCCCCCTGACCCCTCATCGCCCGCGAACAAGAGCCGACCGCCTATGGCACCGGGGGGGGTCCGATCGGACCCCCCGCCCGCGGGAAGGCATCACGTATCAGGTACGTGATTTTGCCTGCCCGTGCCGCTCTGCTCACGTATATATGCGTGAGGCAGTCGGCAAGTGGTTAAAGGGGATCTCTCAAAGTTAGGTCTCTGAGAGTGCTTCAGAGGTTCAAGAAACAATGCATATATTTTTTTTTTCTGCTGATTGTGGAGTTATCCACTGAATGCTGCAGCACTCTACTTGTTGCTGGTATTCAGGCTGGTCTGGTGTGCAGTGGAGATCTACAGTGGGGCAAAAAAGTATTTAGTCAGCAAGTTCTCCCACTTAAAAAGATGAGAGAGGCCTGTCATCATAGGTATACCTCAACTATGACAGACAAAATGTGGAAACAAATCCAGACAATCACATTGTCTGATTTTTGAAAGAATTTATTTGCAAATTATAGTGGAAAATAAGTATTTGGTCAATATCAAAAGTTCATCTCAATACTTTGTTATATATCCTTTGTTGGCAATGACATAGGTCAAACGTTTTCTGTAAGTCTTCACAAGGTCGTCACACACTGTTGCTGGTATGTTGGCCCATTCCTCCATGCAGATCTCCTCTAGAGCAGTGATGTTTTGGGGGCTGTCACTGGGCAACACGGACTTTCAACTCCCTCCAAAGGTTTTCTATGGGTTTGAGATCTGGAGACTGGCTAGGCCACTCCAGGACCTTGAAATGCATCTTACGAAGCCACTTCTTCATTGCCCGGGCAGTGTGTTTGGGATCATTGTCATGCTGAAAGACCCAGCCACGTTTCATCTTCAATGCCCTTGCTGATGGGAGGAGGTTTGCACTCAAAATCTCATGATACATGGCCCCATTCATTCTTTCATGTACACGGATCAGTTATCCTGTTCCCTTTGCAGAGAAACAGCCCCAAAGCATGATGTTGCCACCCCCATGCTTCACAGTAGGTATGGTGTTCTTTGGTTGGAACTCAGCATTCTCTCTCCTCCAAACATGAAGAGTTGTGTTTCTACCAAACCGTTCTACTTTGTTTTCATATGACCTACTCCCAATCCCCTTCTGGATCATCCAAATCCTCTCTAGCAAACCTCAGATAGGCCCGGACATGTACTGGCTTAAGCAGGGGGACACTTCTGGCACTGCAGGATCCGAGTCCCTGGCGGTGTAGTGTGTTACTGATGGTAGCCTTTGTTACATTGGTCCCAGCTCTCTGCAGGTCATTCACTAGGTCCCCCCATGTGGTTCTGGGATTTTTGCTCACCGTTCTTGTGATCATTTGGACCCCACGGGTTGAGATCTTGCGTGGAGCCCCAGATCGAGGGAGATTATCAGTGGTCTTGTATGTCTTACATTTTCTAATTATTGCTCCCACAGTTGATTTCTTCACACCAAGCTGCTTGCCTATTGCAGATTCAGTCTTCCCAGCCTGGTGCAGGTCTACAATTTTGTTTCTGGTGTCCTTCAACAGCTCTTTGGTCGTCACCATAGTGGAGTTTGGAGTGTGACTGTTTAAGGTTGTGGACAGGTGTCTTTTATACTGATAACAAATTCAAACAGGTGCCATTAATACAGGTAATGAGTGGAGGACAGTGGAGCCTCTTAAAGAAGAAGATACAGGTCTGTGAGAGCCAGAAATCTTGCTTGTTTGTAGGTGACCAAATACTTATTTTCGACCATAATTTGCAAATAAATTCTTTCAAAAATCAGACAATGTGATTGTCTGGATTTATTTCCACATTTTGTCTCTCATAGTTGAGGTATACCTATGATGACAATTACAGGCCTCTCTCATCTTTTTAAGTGGCAGAACTTGCACAATCAGTGGCTGACTATGACTAAATACTTTTTTGCCCCACTGTATATGTACCTTAAGTTAAGTCTGGGTTGCATCTTCTGGAACAAGAGGCAGCACATCTCTGTTTTCAGAAATGTCAGTGGATGGTGGTTTAAAGGGCTTCAGAGTGGATGAATGGGCTTGAGCTTGGTGACCGTTGAACTGTGTAATATTGTCAGGATCCATGTCTTTTTATGGGGGTCTTGGAGATAATAGAGGAAGATCATGAGGCAGCCACTACTAAACCATGGTTTAGAGACATTTCTTGGCTCAAGATCTTGGACTTCTTTGAAAACTGCTTTATGGGGATCTTTGTGGATCTCAATGAGCTTGAGGAGCTAATCATGGACTTGCTGCCTTTATGGATTACTGGCAATCATGGACTCTACGGTACTTGTAGTGCCTCCTGTGGATTAATACCTTAATGGACTTGTGCGTTTAAAAGGCATTGCATTATGGAATTGCCTTCTGTAAAAGGTATGCACACTCTGTGGGATGTTAGAAGAGCTATGTACAGGAATTGTGCTGAACTGCTTCGAGAACTGTACTGTATGCAGAAACTACCTCAATAAAAGGATATTGTTTGTTCACTTGCTGTGCCTGGTCTATAGTCTATTATAGGGGTAAATGCACAGTGTATCAAAAGAACAGAGCTTTCAACACAAGGGGATTGAGCTGGAGGAAGATGCAATACATGTGTCTAAGGCAAAGAGGACTGTCCAGTGTGTCCAGAGTCCAAGTTAATGTGTTGTTGCCAAGGCCTACAGTGTTTGTGACTGGCAGGGGTGATGGTTCCTCTGGTAGTGGGGGGAGTTAAATGCTTGGTACCTCCACTTGCGGATGATTCACCACTTCTGGGTCTGAATCTGGGGAGAATCAGAGCAAGCACAGTGGTTGGATAATGAGAGAGAACATTTCCTGTATCCCATAGCAACAGCAGGATGGGTCACTGAGAGAGAGGTGACATGTATTCCTGGATTGGTCGAGCCCGTTACAGGCTCAGTGATGCTGGCCTTAAAATGCTGTACACCTGGGAAATGGTGTTCTCTATGCACAAGAGTGTCTGAAGTGTACAAGAGTCATCGGTGTAAAGGAGTCAGCACAGAAAGAAAAACACTAACAGTGTCATTGCAGCTTGCTTCTAATTCTGGGAGACCTGCCTTTACAGTGCCATGAAAAAGTATTCATACCCCATTGAAATTTTCCACATTTTTTCATGTTACAAACAAAAACGTAAATGTATTTTATTGTGATTTTATGTGGTAGAAAAAAAAAACACAAAGTGGCACATAATTGTGAAGTGAAAGAAAATAACAAATGGTTTTCACATTTTTTTACAAATAAATATCTGAAAAGTGCGGCATGCATTTGTATTCAGCCCCCCGAGTCAATACTTTGTAGAACCACCTTTTGCTTGTCTTTTTGGGTATGTTTCTACCAGCTTTGCACATCTAGAGAGTAAAATGTGTGCCCATTCTTCTTTGCAAAATAGCCAAGCTCTGTCAGATTGGATGGAGAACAGCAATTTTCAAATCTTGCCACAGATTCTCAATTGGATTTAGGTCTAGACTTTGACTGAGCCATTCTAACACATGAATATGCTTTGATCTAAACCATTCTATTGTAGATTTGGTTGTATGTTTAGGGTTGTTGTCCTGCTGGAAGGTGAACCCCCGCCCCAGTCTCAAGTCTTTTGCAGACTCTAAGGCCCCTTTCACACTTGTGAGACTTTCCTGCAACTTTGGACATCAGAGACGCATGACAAGTCGTACCCCATAATTTCCAATGATAACCATTCATATATGTGCGACTTCAAGTAATGCCAACTTCAAAGTAGTGCCTGTATTACTTTGGTCCGACTTTGATGCGAGTTGAGGTCCATAGACCTCAAGTTTACACAGGCATTTTCTGAAATTGCCTCAAAATCATGGCCGCACAATCGTGGCAAAATTATGGTAAAATTGCATGACTTTCAAGTTGAGGCAGTGTGAAAGGGGCCTAAAAGGTTTTCCTCTAAGGCTACTTTCACACTGGGGCAGGAGTGCATTAGCGGTAAAGAGTAGCTAGTTTTAACGGTTCTTTACCGTTGTTTTAACTGTGCTTTTTGGCCGCTAGCAGGGCACTTTTAACCCCCGCTAGCAGCAGAAGAAAAGGTTAAAAGCGCCCGTGTAGCGGTGCTGCCAAAGTGCTTTGCAAGCACTTCGGCAGTGCTGCCCATTCATTTTACTGGGCAGGGCATTTTGGGAGCGGTGTATACACTGCTCCTAAATCGCAACAAAGATGCTGCGCAGCAGGACTTATTTTCCTGTTCATCTATGTGTGACTTCAAGTCATGTCGACTTCAAAGTAGTCCCTGTACTACTTTGGTCCGACTTTGATGTGAGTTGAGGTCCATAGACCTCAAGTTTACACAGGCATTTCCTGAAATCACATCAAAATCGCTGTAAAATCACGCGACTGTCAAGTTGCGGCAATGTGAAAGAGGCCTAAAAGGCTTTCTTCTAAGGCTACCTACACACTGGGGTGGTGGTGCGTTAGCGTTAAAGCGTCATTTTAATGGCGCTTTACCATCGCTTAAACTGTACTTTTTGGCCCTAGCGGGGCACTTTTAGCCCCCACTAGTGGCCGAGGAAAGGATTAAAAGCCCCTGTGTTGCGGCGCTGCACATTCATTTCAATGGGCAGGGCGTTTTTAGAGCGGTGTATACACTGCTCTCATACCTAATCAAAGATGCCCCTTACAGGACTTTTTTCCTGTCCCGCACTCTGGCTTTCACACTTGGGAGGCAGGAGAGGTGCTTTTCAGGCACTTTACAGGTGCTATTTTTAGTGCTAAAAGGCCTGAAAAGCGCCTCAGTGTGAAAGGGGTCCAAGATTGCCCTGTATTTGGCTATATTTGTCTTTCCATCAACTCTGACCAGCTTCCCCTTTCCTGCTGAAGAAAAGCATTCCCACAACATGATGCTGCCACCACCATGTTTCACAGTGGGGATAGTGTGGTCAGGGTGATGTGCATTGTTAGTTTTCCACCACACAGTGTGTTTTGTTTTTAGGCCAAAAAGTTCAATTTTGGTCTCATCTGACCAGAGCACCTTTTCCCACAAATTTGCTGTGTTCCCCACATGGCTTCTCGCAAACTGCAAACAGGAATTCTTATGGCTTTCTTTCAACAATGGCTTTCTTCTTGCCACTCTTCCATAAAGTCCAGATTTGTGGAATGTATGATTAATAATTGTCCTGTGGACAGATTCTCCCACCTGAGCTGTGGATCTCTGCAGCCCCTCCAGAGTTACCATGGGCCTCTTGGCTGCTTCTCTGATGAATGCTCTCCTTGCCCAGCCTGTCAGTTTAGGTAGACGGCCATGTCTTGGTAGGTCTGTAGTTGTGCCATACTCTTTCCATTTTCAGATGATGGATTGAACAGTGCTCCGTGAAATGTTCAAAGCTTGGAATATTTTTTTTATAACCTTATCCTGTTTTAAACTTCACAACTTTGTCCCTGACCTGTCTGGTGTGTTCCTTGGCCTTCATGATGCTGTTTGTTCACTAAGGTTCTCTAACAAACCTCTGAGGGCTTCACAGAACAGCTGTATTTATAATGAGATTAAATTACACACAGATGGACTTTATTTACTAATTAGGTGACTTCTGAAAGCAGGTTCCACTAGATTTTAGTTAGGGGTATCAGAGTAAAGGTGGCTAAATACAAATGCATGCCACACTTTTCAGATATTTATTTGTAAAAAAAAATGAAAACCATTCATCATTTTCCTTCAACTTCACAATTATGTGCCATTTTGTGTTGGTCTATCACATAAAATCCCAATAAAATACATTTACGTTTTTGGTGCCAAAATGTGGAAAATTTAAAGGGGTATGAATACTTTTTCTGTATATTGCCTGTCACATGACCACAGCTCCCAGCCTGAAATTCAGGCATTAGCAAGTGCAGTTCCACTTGTCCTTACATAGGTGCCTAAATCCAGCCCACAAGCAGATGATTGATAGTTCTTCCCCTGCCATTCATAGGCACAGGCTGTTTATTGCTATGATGGAATAAATGGTTCATAAGAATATTTTTTTAAAGTCTCTGATTTAAGCTGATCTCTTTCATACCGCTCTGGTGCAAAATCTGATCCTGAAGGATTATCTGCAAACTCAGCAAACATGCATGGGTGGAGTCTGTCATGAGAGGCATCACTTTGCTTGGAGTTGTTTTGTGTGCAGACTTGAGACTTGTCACTGACTTTCAGTGGTGCCATGTAGCACCTTTGGTTTGTCTAGCCAACATCTTCCTTCTTTTCATCTAGGTAACTGTTGCTACTTGGCCTTGAGTGTTTATAGATGTACCCTGAAGTGTGTTGCAGAGAATCCTGGTGTTCATGCTCTGGACCAAATGCAGTGCTGTATCCACTGCGTTCACTGATAGGATAAGTCTGTAAGTCTGTAAATACTACTACAAGTAGGGCTTCTGCTTCAGCTATGGCAGCTGCTGCTGCTTTTTTTTCTATATAATGTTTCTGTAGTTTGGCCTCTATGCATGGCCTTCTATTGCATTTTCTCATTATCCAACTATGTTTTCATTTTTTATATACATTTCCAATGTTTCTTGCTGGGTTTTTTGTTTTTTTTTTGCTTCCAATCATGTTCTTTTATTATTTTGTGTTTATTTCCATTTCTTGTTAAGCAAAGACTGCTCATGCTTTTGCAGTTTTGGGTTCTGTGCAGGAAATGGCAAGAGCATTACTTGTGGATGCCAGTGGAGGCCAATGACATGAGACCTTGCCAAGATGCCTGACTCTGAGATGTGTTATGGAGCTCCTAGGCTGTGTAGACACTACTGTATTGCCATATAGAGATGACTGTGCTGACAATGTAGCAGTCCTTTTTATAGTCACTGCCCTGTATTCCACTATTCTGTCCTTTCGACACACTACCCTGTGTTCTGTACAAAGTTTTATTATGAGAACAGGGCAAGAGTAAATTGGGATAAAAATAGAAATGCATACAATCAAATACATGAATCATACAATAAACAGTGTTATGTTGCTGATAAATACAGCAATTACTGGGTATAGGTAAAAGTCCAAACCTCAGCATCTCAGCAGAGATGCTGCCTGGAAGGGAACATAGGTTTTACTCCAAATGTTCCTTCAATGATTGCTGGTTTCTTTCAGGTATTTCTCCTTCCTCATAATCATCAAAATGGACACTGGCTTTCCAGGATGCACCTGTTTATCCTCCTCAGAATGAGGGATGATAGTTGGCTCGAAGTCTTACAGGGGACAAAACGTTAAGCCCCAGAAACACTGGTGAGCGCTCGGAGGGAGGAGATGTCCCCTCCAGCCACTTCTGAAAGGGTTCCAGTGGCTCATGAGCCATATGGAAGCTTCTGGCTGTAAAAAACAATACCAAGGCTATGGCTTATATTTTTAGCCACAATCCCGGTAAACCACTTCAAAGCCGCAACGTATATATGTGTATTGCGGTCTTGAAGTGGTTAAGCATTGAGCCACCAGTGATTTTAAGTGTCTTAGTCCTTCTGAATTTTAGAAATACTCAAAAACACAGTATGAATGGTTCTGGGTAATAAATGTTGGAAAAGTACTGCTGTGCAGGATAGAGCTTACACGTTTAGTACATTAACCACCTCAATACAGGGCACTTTCACCCCCTTCCTGCCCAAGCCATTTTTCAGCTTTCAGCGCTGTCGCAATTTGAATGACAATTGCGCGGTCATGCTACACTGCACCCTAATGAAATTTTTATAATTTTTTTCCCCACAAATAGAGCTCTCTTTTGGTGGTATTTGATCACCTCTGCGGTTTTTATTTATTGCGCTATAAACAAAAGAAGAGGGACAAGTTTGAAAAAAACACAATATTCTTTACTTTTTGCTATAATAAATATCCAATTTTTTTTTTTTTAAACAAATTTTTTCCTCAATTTAGGCCGATATGTATTCTTCTACATATTTTTGATTAAAAAAAATCGCAATAAGCATATATTGATTGGTTTGCGCAAAAGTTATAGCGTCTACAAAATAGGGAATAGATTTATAGCATTTTTATTATTTGGTTTTTTTACTAGTCATGGCGGTGATCTGAGATTTTTATTGTGACTGCGATATTGAGGCGGACATATCGGACACTTTTGACACATTTTTGGGACCATTCACATTTATACAGCGATCCATGCTATAAAAATGCATTGATTACTGTGTAAATGTGACCGGCAGGGGAGGGGTTAACACTAGGGGGTGATCGAGGGGTTAATGTGTATCCTAGGGAGGAGGTGATTCTAACTGTGTGGGGAGGGGACTGACTAGGGGAGGTGACCGATCGGTGTCCCTATGTACAAGGGACACACCATCAGTCTCCTCTCCACTGACAGGACGTGGATCTGTGTGTTTACATAAACACACAGATCCACGGTCCTGCTTGGTTACTGGGCAATCGCGGGTGCCCGGCGGACATCGCGGCCACCGGGCACGCGCTTCGGGTCCCCAGTGACGCAGTGGGTGTGCTCGCCCCCTAGTGGCTCGGGAACGCGATCACGTCACGTCCGCCCAGGACGAGAGCTGCCTCGTCCCACCGTCATATGACAGTGGGCGGGCAGCTAGTGGTTAAAGTGATGCTCCCTTTGTAAAACCTTTGTAAACCCTCACATATACCCAGTGAAGTGAATAGCCTTAGACGATACACAGAAATACACAGAAATGAAACAAATCCTCCTACATAAGTTTTACTTGTATATCTGCTGTCTTCCCCTTTCTATACCTTATGAAAAGTGCAGATTGTGTTACACTGTGTGTGAGCCTATAGGGACACCCCCCCCCCTCCATATAAGCAGAGGAACCAAGGAACATGCAGAGCTGTATTCTGAAAAGACAAGCTTGGTTCTTACCTCCCTCTAAGCTCCCTCCCCGACACAAATGTTTAGCTCATGTTATCTCATGTGTCGGAGAACTTGTCAGAAGTGACTCATGCTGATAACAGAGGAAGGAAGCACCAGAGAGAAACGACACTTAGAGATTTAGAGGGAGACAAGTAAACACTACAGATATATGTGCTTAATTAAAATTTCATAAATTACAACCACTTTAACTCATCTCTCTCCTTAGCCCTTTGGGCTATTCTATACTATAAAACCTGACCTCACCTGCTTATTTAAATCTGGAAGATAGCAAGGGTCTGGCCTGAGCAATGTATTCATTTACTTTCTCCAATCACAGTTGTCCTCAGTGCTGGACCAGTCTATTTAGTGAACACAGATATCAGATATTTTTGAGCATTGCATCTCCGGTATAAGTAAACAGCCCTATACAAGTCTATGAGGACCTACTCTATAGGTGAAGCCAACACTGAAAATAAATGGGGTTTGTGAACAAAATATGGAGCTGGGATTATGAAGTTGGGTGGGGTTTTATAGTACTTAACAGCCTGGGAGCTCTAGGTGAAGAGGAGGGTCAATGTACTTTTACTAAAAGTATACACTCATTGGCCACTTTATTAGGTAAACCTGTTCAATTGCTTGGTAACACAAATTGCTAATCAGCCAATCACATGGCAGTACCTCAATGCATTAAAGCAGAGTTTCACCCATAAGTGGAACTTCCGCTTTAAGGCCTCCCTCCCTGGCTCCCGTTTGTGAAACAGAGCTTTTGGTGAGGAGGGGGGAGCAGGTCCCCGATTTTGACAGGTATTTGATTTTGACATGTATCCACTCCCACTTTCGTTCTGGTCACCTTAGGCAATCAGAAGAGGAAGTTCTCCCTCCCGAAGGTCCTAGAATATTTTGGGACCAGTCACTTGTCATATGCAGCTTCAATAAAAAGAAATATTGGAAGTTCAGCTGTCCAAAATCATTTCTTTATGTTAGACAGCATGCAAGCTGGGCAAGCACCTGTCTAGTGTGTGTGGGGATTAACCAGAGACTCACTGACCTGAAGCTGATTTTTTGTTTCATTGAGGGGGCCAAGCCGGGTACTAGCAAGTTGTACCTAATAAAGTGGCCAGTGAGTGAATATGTCCTCTAAGAGTATACTGCATATTGGTTAATGATACTATAAAATGACAATAAAAGCATTACTTAGTATTGATCTATGTTGTTTAGCACAACATGTGTGTTCCCAGCATGGATTACCTATAACAGTTCATATCTCCTGATGTGCTCAGAAGGGTAATACATTGAATAATACATAATATGGTATACATGGATTTGTACTATGGAATCAGAAACTAATTAATGATACACATAATTCTCCAAGGAAATCAGTCAAAGCATGCTGTCAGGGATACCCAAAGACAGATGTGAAAATCTGAAACCAGTGGTGTAGAAAATTACACGTTAGCACTAAAGTAGCATCACAGAGAAATCATGACAGAGTTGTATTAAAACAGAAATCTGAAAAGAATCCTTTTTTTAACATTTCTGTATTTAATTCCTCTTTCTCCCTTTTTGGAACTATGCTTAAACCATAAACCACTTGTTTATACTTTATCCACTGAATTATACAAAATGGCCAGTTACAAGCCTTTTAAAGAAGATGCAAACAATATGGTCATGTTACATAACATACATGTAGACTAAGCTTTTTTCACCTGATTAAAGCTCATTAGCCAAAATAATATGCAGTACTGTATATGCTACAGTAGTAGAAGATAAAATTACATTTTTTAAATGGAATATTACACAAATCAGAAACAACAAAAGGGATGTATCAAAGCTGGGACAGCTAGGATCCGGAGCAGTCATGCTTGGCAACCAATTAGCTTCTTTTTAATTTTCAAAGCTTAACCTAACAAGCTAAAGATGGAATCTGATTGGTCGCCATGCACAGCTGCTCCAGATCCTGGCTGCTCCAGTTTTGATAAACTCCATCCAGTGTGGAACTTTACCCTATATCTGAAGAAAAAGGATAGGGGTGGTTTAACACTTTAATGTTGAAATCCTGCTTCAACCAATTTATATTTATTTTTTCTGTAGATTGTGATACAAAGAGGATGAGCTACAACTTCAATAATTTTTTTTTTCTTTTTTCTATATAAGAACCCGCTGGGGAGATTTCTGGTCATTTACTCCAAATCCTTAAACTGCCTGACAGAGTTTATAACCTCAATATATTCTAAACAAACAACTGTTTTCATTGGAGTTATCTTTAAAAACTAAACTCCAGAAAAACAGCTAAATGCACAAATCTAATTAATATAGCTGACCTTTTTTTGTGTCAAAGGATTTGAATGTCTGTCCATCATGTTCTGATTTTTACACATCAGAACATGATGGACAGTGTAGTTTCACTTACAGGTCTCCTTCCCACCCCATAATTGTGACTGTACAGTAAAAAGAGAAGCAGCACACTGAAGAGCGCATTTCTCCATCATTCTGCTCTTTCCACCTACTGCATCACCATGCTCCATGCATTGCAGCACAACTGCTTGACTGCTTGTGCTGATTCTCCATCCTCTCTCTTAGATTTGCTTTACAATAGCCTGCAAGAGGCTAATAATTCATGTACTTATTCTGCTTTCCTTTAAAAATACCTATTCCATGATTTATCATTGCTTACAAAGCTGCATTAATTTGTGGCCTTTGCATCTGCCTGGAGTTCAACTTTAACTTCTTTAGAAAAAAAAGTGTGAAAAAATAATTTGCATAACTTTTCCAAAACCTTTGCATTTGTCATTTAAATGAATACTATACATAAATCATGAAAAATGTATGCTTTAGATGACTTTGTGTCATGTGTTATGTCAATGTCTGGGAAAAGTTCAACCACCTTGAGGCAACAACTTCTGTAAAAATAATAAAGAGATCTGCCACATGGAAGAAATCTCCTACTCTTTAATATCTCAACTGAACATTCACTATATTACCAAAAGTATTGGAACGCCTGCCTTTGCACACACTTGAACTTTAATGGCATCCCAGTCTTAGTCCGCAGGGTTCAATATTGAGCTGGCCCACCCTTTGCAGCTATAACAGCTTAAACTTTTCTGGGAAGGCTGTCCACAAGGTTTAGGAGTGTGTCTATGGGAATGTTTGACCATTCTTCCAGAAGCGCATTTGTGAGGTCAGGCACTGATGTTGGATGGGAAGGCCTGGCTCGCAGTCTCCGCTCAAATTCATCCCAAAGGTGTTCTATTGGGTTGAGGACAGGACACTGTGGAGGCCAGTCAAGTTCCTCCATCCCAAACTCACTCACCCATGTTTTTATGGACCTTGCTTTGTGCACTAGTGTGCAGTAATGTTGGAACAGGAATGGGCTATACCCAAACTGTCCCCACAAAGTTGGGAGCATGAAATTGTCCAAAATGTCTTGGTATGCTGACGACTTAAGAGTTCCCTTCACTGGAACTAAGGGGCCAAGCCCAACCCCTGAAAAACAACCCCACACCATAATTTCCCCTCCACCAAATGATTTTGACGAGTGCACAATGCAAGGTCTAAAAAGACATGGATGAGAGAGTTTGGGGTGGAGGAACTTGACTTGCCTGCACAGATCCCTGACCACAACCCATTAGAACACCTTTGGAATGAATTAAAGTGGAGATTGCGAGCTAGGCCTTCTCGTTTAACATCAGTGCCTGACCTCACAAATGTGCTTCTAAAAAGAATGGTCAAACATTCCCATAGACACACTCCTAATCCTTGTGGACAGCTTTCCTAGAAGGCTACTTTCACACTAGGGCGGGTGTCGGCGATAAAGCGGTGCTATTTTTAGCACCGTTTTACCGTCGTTTTATCCACGCTATTTGGCTGCTAGCGGGGCAGTTTTAACAGATTTTGTTGTCGGAATGTGCGATCATGTGTACGCGGCATTAGTTTGCAATTATATATTATTTTTTCTTTATTTGGTATTTTCTTTCCTCATGAAAGTGGAGTTACCCTTTAAAGAAAAAAAAAAAAAAAAAAAGAAAAAAAAAAAAAAAAAAATATATATATATATATATATATATATATATATATATATATATATAGCACTAACTCACGGTGGAGCTACTGGTTATTAAGCGGGTCTGTTACCTTCACCTTGCTTCCCTTGGTTTCACCGGCACTGGGTCTAGGGGTTCCGTTGAGTTTACTTCTGGACGACACACGCTCCAACACTGGAGTACGTTTTCAATGCTTTACTGAACAAACAAACTTTAGGAAGTAGCAGGAAAGAGGCGGAAAAGGAAACTTTCAGGAGAAACTCAAATATCTTCTTATAGAATCTTAGCGACAAATGTCCTGGTAGAATTCAGATAATTAGGTGGAATGAGCTCCCCTTGTGGGACACACTCCTTGCTCATCTGGATAGGCCTCTCTCACCGGTCTAGCAGCCAGTACGCAGCACGAATCAAAAGTCTTTGCCACAGACTCATTTAGGGGGGGGTAAATCCGTACAATCCTCTGCCACAGGATGTATCAGATTTTCTCTGCAGTGAAAGTCAGTCACAGTGCCTGAACCTTTAAGCCGAACCGGCAACACTATGCTGTATAGTTACTTCTTTTGGATACGTCCTTCGACCGAGTCACCAGGCCCCTCTATAGACCAGCACGCTGCATGATTTCTCCATGATGGGTCCTCCCCTGGGATCTCCTCGGCTGCCCAGCTTCGTCACACAGGACCGACAGCTCAGGACCATTCCTCGGCCGCGGTGGTAGGCCCCAGACAAGCCTCTGGACCCACCCCTGCGCCGCAGTATCGTGGGCCTCCCGATTGGAGGACCACGAGGTAGCTCCTTAATGCATACCTGTCGGCTAGGAGGGCCAGCAGGTGGCTGTGTAAAAAAACCCTAGAACATGGCGTCTGTCCCATAAATACCCCCTTCCCAGAATGCAACTCGGAGGACCACCTCCACCGAGCTTGCCTCCGAGACAGAGGAGCATCTATACACTTCGACACGTTGCCTTTCCAACACTGACTAGTGGTAACAGCGACAACCACCTGTCAGCACGGAAGCAAACACAACGTCAGCCAAGCTGGAACAGAGGCAAACTTTTAACCTTCCTAACGCACAATTTACTAAATTTAACTTACCTGCGGTAGATTGTAAATCTACCAGCGCTACACACTCCCCCCACTACAATAGACGTTGTCCCCAACGTCTGTCTCAACACAGTAACAGTAACTCTCAAGCCTGAGAGTAGCATTTGAGTTTCTCATAACTTTAGATAGGCAAAGAGAGAGGAAAAGGACAGTATAAAGACATTATAAGACTTATCTCTTATAAAACATTATGTTCACAGCCGCGAACAAAACCACAATATAATTTTGCACATCCTCACTAACTAACTAGCTGAAAAGCCTCCCAGCTATACATATGATCCAATGATCCCTGAAAAAGAAAACACATTTAAACACACATATATACATCCTACGCAATACCAGGAGCAAAGCCTCATTTAAAATGAGACTCTCTTCCCACTATTTGTATTAGAAAAGAAATATAATTTTGGAGTCCATCCCTGCATAAGAACTTTTCTTGTAAAAGAAATACGGCTAGCAAACAGAAGTCCTTGGATTCAAAGACAGAACAGGATCTGTAGATCTTGACCACGCAGTTCTCTTTACCCTGTCGCTATCTAACTAGGTAACTTCAACGTGATAGTGTCCATAATTACCAGTAAAACCGAGGATCTGGTAGTCACATATTTTCCTTCTTTATCCACAGTGGTAATAAAGTACACAGCATTGTCCTTTCCCGGTCTGCAGATCACCACTTTATCAGCATAGATATGCAGACCATAGTTCCAATGTACAAAGCATCTGTTGAAACGTTCATCCATCCGGACAGAACATCCAGTCTTTCTAAAGGGCTTAGGCACAGACAAGTAGCCCAAATAGCGTCACTATACCAAAGCTCCCGATTTGCTTCAATCTCCCGCATGACATCCTGGGGCACATAAGGGAACTCCAAACCATACTCTGCGGCCACACGCTTGTTTAACATCCTTTGCAAGCGAGCAAGTTTTGGCAAAGGTCTGTCTCTACCCATACCAGGTGGTACACAGGAATCTAATGACTTTTTCACCATAGACCCAGCTGGTGTCTGTAGCGAATCAGTAACTTTTGACAAAGTCCCAGCAATGGCACTGTGCGTCTCCACACATGGTGACATCTTCCCAGAACTCATGGCAATCCATTCAGGAAGGGTCATTGTGGAGGCAACATCCTCGCCTTGTGACCACAATAGCTCTTGTGACATGGTTTCAAACAAATCATCATCCCCGAAAAGATCCGACATGGATTCTATTTCCGAGTCCCTTCATTCTTCCGCTGGCCAATATTTATTTACAGTCCCCAACAGTGGCTTACCCGTCACAGGCGTAGACTCTGGTAGCTCCGGCTCAGGTAACCTCTAGGGTAGGCCTCGACCACGGCCGCGGAAAGCCTTCTCATAGCCCACCTTCTTCTGAGTAGGCACCACAGGAACAGGTATAGTGAACTCAGAAATCAAAGTAATGTCTCCTGATGAGACGGCAGCAACAGTGTCTCTCTCCGAAACATTTTCAGTAGCAACAGGCAAAGTAGCGGCCCGTCGCTCTCTCTAGGAAGGGAAGGAGAGAGAAGGAAGGAAAGAAAGAGGGATGTAAGGACAGCAGGCCCAGATCCAACACCACAATAGAAATATGTGTATTCCAGAAAGTTTAACAATCAGCAGATAAAGATACTCCAAACACCTGGTGTTAGTGCTTCAATCATCCCAGCACCATGGCTGTTATGGTGTCAGGATGATTGAAGCACATTTTTTCTATTACTACATTGTAATATACAATGAAATAGTTCAACTCACCATAATGCAGAATCAGTGGAAGCCCTGAGTGTGTCACTTGCCACATTGCCTCCATCAGGTGCCCCCAGCAGAGTCCCTCCATACACCAGGCATTCCCAGCATAGTCTCTCCTTACATCAGGTGTCCCCAGCGGAGTCCCTTTACATCAGGTGCTCCCAGCTGAGTCCCTCCTTACATCAGATGCCCCCAGTGGTATCCCACTTACATCAGGTGTTCCCAGTGGTGTCCCGCTTACATCAGGTGTCCCCAGCGGAGTCTCCCTTACATCAGGTGTCCCCAGTGGAGTCCCCCTTACATCAGGTGCCCCCAGCAGAGTCCCTCCATACACCAGGCATTCCCAGCAGAGTCTCTCCTTACATCAGGTGCACCCAGCTGAGTCCCTCCTTACATCAGATGCCCCCAGTGGTATCCCACTTACATCAGGTGTTCCCAGTGGTGTCCCGCTTACATCAGGTGTCCCCAGCGGAGTCTCCCTTACATCAGGTGTCCCCAGTGGAGTCCCCCTTACATCAGGTGTCCCCAGTAGAGTATCCTTTACATCAGGTGTCCCCAGCAGAGTACCCCTTACATCAGGGGTCCCCCACAGAGTCCCCCTTACATCAGGTGTCCCAAGCGGAGTCACCCTTACATCAGGTGTCCCCAGTGGAGTCCCTCCTTATGTCAGGTGCTCCCAGCGGAGTCATTCCTTACATAAAGTGCCCCCAGCAGAGTCATTCTTTACATTAAGTGGCCCCAGCGGAGTCCCTTCTTAAATCAGGTGCCCCCAGTGGAGTTCCACTTACATCTGGTGTCCCCAGCGGAGTCCCCCTTGCATCAGGTGTCCCCAGTGGAGTCCCTCCTTACATCAGGTGCCCCCAGCGAAGTCCCCCTTACATCAGGTGTCCCCAGTGGAGTCCTCCTTACATCGGTTGTCCCCCAGCGGTGTCCCTGGTATCCCCCTTACTTCAGGTTTCCCAGCAGCGGTGTCCCCCAGTGGAGCCCTCTTACATCAGGTGTCCCCTTAAATCAGGTGTCCCCCAGTGGAGCCCCCCTTATATCATGTGTCCCAGCAGCGGTGTTCCCCTTACATCAGGTGTCCCCCAGTAGAGCCCCCCCTACAGCAGGTGTCCCCCAGTGGAGCCCCGCCTTACATCAGGTGTCCCCCCGTGGAGCCCCCCTTACATCAGGTGTCCCCCAGTGGAGCCCCCTTACTTCAGGTGTTCCCTTAAATCAGGTGTCCCCCAGTGGAGCCCCCTTACATCAGGTGTCCCTCAGTGGAGCCCCCTCACGTCAGGTGTCCCCCAGTCGAGCCCCCCTTACATCAGATGTCCCCAGTGGAGTCCCCTTACATCAGGTGTTCCTCAGTGGTGTCCCCCTTACATCAGGTGTCCCCAGCGGAGTCCCCCTTACATCAGGTGTCCCCAGCAGTGTCCCCCTTACATCAGGTGTCCCCAGTGAAGTCCCTCCTTACATCAGGTGCCCCCAGCGAAGTCCCCCTTACATCAGGTGTTCCCAGTGGAATCCTCCTTACATCGGGTGTCCCCTAGCGGTGTCCCCCTTACATCAGGTGTCCCCAGTGGAGTCCCCCTTACACCAGGTAACCCCAGCGGAGTCCCCCTTACATCAGGTGTCCCCCAGTGGAGCCCCCCTTACATCAGGTGTCCCCCAGTGGAGCCTCCCTCTATCAGGTGTCCCAGCAGTTGTGTCCCCCTTACATAAGGTGTCCCCCAGTAGAGCCCCCTTACATCAGGTGTCCCCCAGTGGAGCCCCTCCTTACATCAGGTGTTCCCCAGTGTAGTCCCCTTATATCAGGTGTCCCCCAGCGGAGTCCCATTTATATCAGGTGTCCCCAGCTGTGTCCCCCTTACATCAGGTGTCCCAAGCAGAGTCCCTCCTTACATCAGGTGTCCCCAGTGGAGTCCCTCCTTACAGCAGGTGTCCCCAGTGGAGTCCCTCCTTACATCAGGTGCCCCCAGTGGAGTCCCTCCTTACATCAGATGCCCCCAGCGGAGTCCCTCCTTACATCAGCTGCCCCCAGTGGAGTCTCCCTTACATCAGGTGTCCCCCAGTGGAGTCCCCCTTACATCAGGTGTCCCCCAGTAGAGCCCCTCTTTACATCAGGTGTCCCCCAGTGGAGTCCCCCTTACATCAGGTGTCCGTCAGTGGAGCCCCTCCTTACATCAGGTGTCCCCCTTACATCAGGTGCCCCCAGTGCAGCCCCCTTACATCAGGTATCCCCCAATGGAGCCCCCCTTACATCAGGTGTCTCTCCAGTGGAGCCCCTTACATCAGGTGTTCTAGCAGCAGTTGTCCCCTTACATCAGGTGTCCCCCAGTGAAGCCCCCTTACATCAGGCATCCCCCAGTGGAAAACCCCCTTATATCAGGTGTCCCCCTTACATGAGGTGTCCCCAGTGGAGCCCCCCTTACATCAGGTGTCCCCCTTACATCAGGTGTCCCCCAGTGGAGCACCCCCTTATATCAGGTGTCCCCCTTACATGAGGTGTCCCCCAGTGGAGCCCCCCTTACATCAGGTGTCCCAGCGGCAGTGTCCCCCTTACATCAGGTGTCCCCCGTTGGAGCCCCCCTTACATCAGGTGTCCCCCAGTCAAGCCCCCCTTACATCAGGTGTCCCAGCAGTGGCGACCAGTGGGCCTGGTTTACACTAAATGTTGGGCATGGCTTAAAGGGGGCATGACTCAAAGGGTGTGTGGTTAGAGTCTGAGATGAATGAGGGACGGAGGGAGAAAGAGACAGGAAGAGAGAGAGAAAGAAAGAGATAGGGAGGGAAGGAGAGAGGTGCACCCAGCAGAATACTTCCTTACATCAGGTGTCCCCAGCGAGGTCTCCCTTACATCAGGTGTCCCCAGCGGAGTCCCCCTTACATCAGGTGTCCCCAGCAGTGTCCCCCTTACCTCAGGTGTCCCCCGTTGGAGCCCCCTTTACATCAGGTGTCCCCCAGTCAAGCCCCCCTTACATCAGGTGTCCCAGCAGTGGCGACCAGTGGGTGTCGTTTAAACTAAATATTGGGCATGGCTTAAAGGGGGCGTGACTCAAAAGGGTGTGCGGTTAGAGTCTGAGATTAATGAGGGATGGAGGGAGAAATAAAGGGAGAAAGACACAGGAAGAGAGAGAGAAAGAAAGATATAGGGAGGGAAGGAGAGGTGTCCCCAGCGGAATACTTCCTTACATCAGGTGTCCCCAACGAAGTCTCCCTTACATCAGGTGTCCCCAGCAGAGTCCCCCTTACATCAGGTGTCCCCAGTGGAGTCCCCCTTACATCAGGTGTCCCCCAGCGTTGTCCCCTTACATCAGGTGTCCCCCAGCAGAGTCACCCTTACATCAGGTGTCCCCCATTGGAGCCCCTCCTTACATCAGGTGACCCCAGTGGAGCCCCCCTTACATCAGGTGTACCCCAGTGGAGCCTCCCTCATATCAGGTGCCTTTCTTACATCAGGTGTCCCCCAGTGGAGCCCCCCCTTACATCAGATGTCCCCTTACATCAGGTGTCCCCCAGTGGAGCCCCCCTTCCATCAGGTATCTAAGCAGCGGTGTTCCCCTTACATCAGGTGTCCTCTAGTGGAGCCCCCCTCACATCAGGTGTCCCCCAGTGGAGCCCCCCTTACATCAGATGTCCCAGCAGTGGTTACCCCCTTACATCAGGTGTCCCCCAGTGGAGACCCCCCTCACATCAGGTGTCCCAGCAGCAGAATCTCCACCACCATTACAGAACACCAGAAGACCCCCTTACAGACTAGTAACAGGTCACTCACCGAGGCAGGGAACAAACAAAAGGTGGCGTTGACTGGGTGACTGCCAATAGAAATTTAGCTGCCGGCGTCCCCCCGCTCCATGGCCTTTTCCACAACAGGTCACAGACAGGTGTTTCGTCAGATTCGGCAACCTGCAACCACTTCCAGCCCAAGGATGTCATATGATATCTTTGAATTTCAGTGGGGATATCTGAATGATGCCTGCAGTTACAGGCATCATTCAGGTATCATCTTTTAGAGCTGGCTATTCTGTGCACTGCAAGAACAATCATAGTGGCAGTTCCACCGCTTGATCGTTTCTACAGGCGATGGGAGGTGACATCCCCTCTCGCCCTCCGGTGCTTCTCTGGGCTCTCCCGTGCCATCGGGGACCTGGAGAAAGAATCCACCCCCGCCGGATGACGAGCATAGAGAATTCCAGTGACCAGATTGTCACCAGTCATCTCTATGACCGTTGGAGGCCCAGGCGCGATGTTATGACATCACGTCCGGGCAGCGGTTGTAAACAAAGCAGAGGTCGCGGCTGGAAAGCATAGGACCGTTAATTTTTTTTTGATCTCATGCTTTCCAGCCTGAAGAAGAGATGTGGGGTCTTATAGACTCCATGTCTCTCCATAAAGAGGACCTGTCACGCACTATTCGTATGAGGGATGTTTATATTCCCTGTAATAGGAATAAAAGTGATCAAAACATTTTTTTTTAAAGAAAGTGTAAAAATAAAAAAATAAAGTAAAATAAACAATAAGGCCCCTTTCACACTGGCGCGGTTGGTGCGTCGGCAGTAAATTGCCGCTATTTTTAGCGCGCTTTACCGTAAATTTTGCTGCGCTTTTCAGCCGCTAGTGGGGCCCTTTTACCCCCCGCTAGTGGCCGAAAAAGGGTTAAAACCACCACAAAGCGCTGCTGCAGCAGCGCTATGCCGGTGGTATAGCTGCGCTGCCCCATTGATTTCAATGGGCAGGAGCGGTTTAGGAGTGGCGCTCCTTCACCACTCCAAAGATGCTGCTTGCAGGAGTTTTTTTAACATCCTGCAAGCACACCGCTCGAGTGTGAAAGCACTTGGGCTTTCACACTGGAAAGACAGGAGCGGCGCTTTACAAGCGCTATTTTTAGCGCTGTAGTGCCTGTAAAGCGTCTCAGTGTGAAAGGGGTCTAAAAAAAAAAATTTAAAGCGCCCCTGTCCCCGTGTGCTCACGCACAGAAGCGAATGCACACGTAAGTCCCATCCACATATGTAAACACCATTCCAACCACACATGTGAGGTATCGCTGAGTGCGTTAGAGCAAGAGCAACAATTCTAACAATAGACCTCCTCTCTAACTCTAAACTGGTAACCTGTAAAAAAATTTAAAGCACCGCCTATGGAGATTTTTAAGTACCGAAGTTTGGTGCCATTCCATGAGTGTGCGCAATTTTAAAGTGTGACATGTTGGGTATCTATTTACTCGGCGTAACATTATCTTTCACATTATACAAAAAAATTGGGCTAACTTTACTGTTTTGTTAATTTTTAATTCATGAAACAGTTTTTTTTCCAAAAGAAAGGTGTTTGAAAAATTGTTGCACAAATACTGTGCGACATAAAAAGTTGCAACGACCGTCATTTTATTCCCTAGGGTGTCTGCTGAAAAAAACATATATAATGTTTGGGGGTTCTGAATCATTTTCTAGCAAAAGAATGATGATTTTTACATGTAGGAGAGGAGTGCCAGAATAGGCCCAGTATGGAGGTGGTTAAAAACAGTTACAGCTGGAGATCTTCTACAGTATATTACTATACATAGGAGTCACAATCAATCTTAGGAAAAGCTGTTATTTTTTTTTTTTTATTACAGAAAAAATCTTGCCTTATACTGCACTCAATTGCTATATATTAGATCTATTTGGCTTTTTTATATTCTTTAAGCTTATACTTAGAGCTGCTGAAAGATTTCAGATGTTTTTGTTGTACCGGGAAATGATCTCTAACACGGCTTTTCATTTCTTTACGTATTCTAGAGGGGACTCTACAAAGAGTGCTGATCCAAAGAGGACTGTGCTCTCTAATGTGACACAGGGAGTTGGCACTGTATTATCTTTTCTAGCAAATCGATACTCCAGGAGACAAGTTAGCTGGTAGAATTCCAAGCAAGGTAATAAGACCTCATTTCTTTCATCTTTAATATATATAAAATCATATTGCTCTTGTGTGAGTTGTTATTTCTTCATTCTTTCTATTCCTCATCACAGCTCGAGGTGATTTGGATGTATTTATTTACCAGTGAGGAAAGCGGTTGTTATGGTAACTATTGACAGTCCCGTCCAATACATTTGGCTAATAGAAGAGAATAAAAGCAGATTATCTACCTACGCTGTGGGATTTAAGAGGCAGGGAGGGAGATATGATGCAAGACAACTTTAAAGTGATTGTAAAGGTTTTTCTTTTTTTTTTAAATAACAAACATATCATACGTACCTCCACTGTGCAGCTTGTTTTGCACAGAGTGGACCTCGTCTTCCGGGGTCCCCTGGTGGCTCTCACAGCTCCTCCCCACATCAGATAACCCCTAGGAGGAGCGATCTCCCGGGGGGTTACCTTGCGGGTGCGCTCCCGAGTCCAGCATTCGGCATCCATAGCTGCCGAATGTATGACTCGGCCCCGCCCCCCGGTGCCCGCGTCATTGGATTTGATTGACAGCAGCGGGAGCCAATGGCTGGGCTGCTATCAATCTATCCAATCAAGAGCCGAGAACCCAGGGCAGAGGAACAACACGTCCCCGCCGGGTGAAGTTTCAGGGCTCAGGTAAGTAAAACGGGGGGGGGGGGGGGCTTGGGGGCCGGTCACTGACAGGTGTTTTTTCACCTTAATGCATAAGATGCATTAAGGTGAAAAAAACGGAGAGATTACAACCCCTTTAAGCTTGTCAGTGGCAAAGCAGCTGCTGATTTGAGTACACAAAGATCTAAATGAATAGTTCTGACTTCCATACCTTTTTTATTTAGATCAGTGGTAACCAATAACTTTAATTTGCTTTTGATATGTATGCTGAATGGAAAAGTAGCAAACTAAATGCAAACATCAAAGTACTTAGTTCCCTCTAGTTTAAATGTATATGCTAGTGTATATACAATTCAGGGCCATGTAAGATTAAGATTTTTAACATGAACCCTAAATGTCAATTAACATATATTTCACTTTGCTCTTAATGAAGGGAAGCCTTGACCGATGTTAAATTCATGACAAGTTCTGAAGATTCTAAAAACATTTTTTTTATATATAATTGACATTTACATCTAATTTCCTGATAGGTATGAACTTTGGGTTGGGGTCAAGGTTGGATATGAGGCAAATCCAACCTGCCCGCAATTTGCTAGTGCATCTAATACTACCCTCTCCCCAGATTTACAATATTGCTGTCCAAAGGCACCTCCTTTGCTCCTCCAAGCAGAATGGACACACCCTAAGATAGAAGTATGTTACTGGCCAGATCATCTGGTGAAAATAAAAGGGAAAAGTCCTGAAAAAAAATGAGTGCAGCCACCACATTTAAGGATTAATAAGCTACAATATATTACATTTTTAGGGGGGAGGATTAATAATTCTTTAGCTCAGGTGGGTTAAAATGGCAAATAATGGAGGCTTTCTGTACCCGTCACTCACTATTGAAAGGCAGGGTTTCCAGCAGCCATATTGAAAATATGCTTTCTGGGGAAAGGGGAAGAGTAGGAACTGCTGCTGATAAAATACATAGGGACAGATTAATGCAGGGCTTGTATCATTGGTTTCTTAAAGTACATATAACCCTTTATTATTGTCCTCTAGAGAGAAATGCCATTTGAAAGTTGGGTTAGTGAAGGATTTTAACATGGTAATGCTGCCAATGTGTGTCCTGTAGCCTCTTTACAGTTGTTCGACATGCACTGTCTATGGTTATAACAAGCTGAACGTATATTTTTTTGAAAAGTCAAATTTTATATTTTGTGTTGGCTGCAATTTATTTTTTTCAAAGCCTGTTCCAGAATCGACATGCATTTCACAGCTAAGTGGTTGCACGTATATTTTCATAGATCACATTTCCTAACTGTTACAACAATTTTTAAGGCATTTTTTAAACAGTGTAACATTGCTGGGCAAGGTGTATCTGAACATAAGCTTATTTGTTAATTTTGAAAGGCCTGTGACAGGTAAGGATGAGCCCGATGTTCGAGTCGAACGTAAGTTCGACTCGAACATTGGGTGTTCACCCGTTCGCCATATACAGAACATTATGGGGCATTCGCAGGAAATTTGAGCGCCCGCGGAACGCCCCATAATGAATGGCAAGACCGTCAATGCACTGCGAGATCGCAGTGCATTGACGGCTGCTGATTGGTCAAAGCATGCACCTGACCTGCATGCTTTGGCCAATCACAGTGCGCTCTGCTGTGAGAGCCATGATTGGCCAAAGGCAGGGTGCACATGACATCAGAAGGGGCAGGGTCACTCGTTTACATTACTGGGTGGCCCCACCCTCAGCTATATAACAGCTGTCATTGCAAAAAGCCTGCAGTCACATGAGTGACATGAGTTTTTCCGTTTTTTTTTTTCTCGGGTCGTCAGTGCTGTCATCGAAGATGGAATTACATCAAGGGACATTTTTTTAAATAAACTTTTTCAACAAACTGTCCACTGTCATTTTTACCATTTTGACACTTTTTGGTGAATGTGTAGGGGTACAATGTACCCCTACACATTCGCATGGGGGGGCGGGATCTGGGGGTCTCCTTGTTAAAGGGGCTTCCAGATTGCGATAAGCCCCCAACCTGCAGACCCCCACAACCACTGGGCAAGGGTTGTGGAGATGAGGCCCTTGTCCCCATCAATATGGGAACAAGGTGTTTTGGGGGGACCCCAAAACACCCTCCCCATGTTGAGGGCATGTGGCCTGGTATGGTTTAGGAGAGGGGGCACTCTCTCGCCCCCCCTTTTCCTGCGTCATGCCAGGTTGCATGCTCAAATAAGGGTCTGGTATGGATTTTAGGGGGGCCCCGTGCCATTTTTTTTTTCATTTTGGCGGCAGGTGCCAGGATTTGACAATACATTTCAACCGCAAGCAGTTTTAAATGGCATTTTTTCCTTTAGAAATGTAATTTTACTGTGGTACTGTTCTAAACACGGGAAAGATGTGCTACTTTACAGGCATACTAAGGACACCCCCCAGGCACCATATTTAAAGGAATATTTCATTTTTATTGTTTCACTTTAAGCATTATTAAAATCACTGCTCCTGAAAAAACGGCTGTTTTAAAACTTTTTTTTGCATTGATACATGTCCCCTGGTGCAGGATCCAGGTCCCCAAACACTTGTTATGGTAATAACATGCTTATAAGCCTTTAAAATGATTTTTCATGTTCGTGTCCCATAGACTAACGGTGTTCGCGTGTTCACACAAATTTTTTGCCTGTTCGCAAGTTCTGGTGTGAACTGAACTGGGGGGGGGGGTGTTTGGCTAATCCCTAGTGACAGGGAGATTTGCAGGCATGTTACAAGACAGGGCCAGTGAGTTGTGTCACTTCATAACACAAACAAGGACCTTTAAATCAGATTAAATGAGTTTTAGTGGTTGGATTTACATCTACTTTAACAAATTTTCTATAAGTACTTTGAGCTGAAGCAATGGGATACGTTTTCTTATGCGCCTGTGTCCCTGGCACAATGTCACAGTGTCCCTAATCACTGCCACAGCATTTACAGCGTCCCTGAGAGGGTAAATAGGGATAGCCTGTGTTAAGGCCCTATTTCCCTCATAGGATCGTGGCAGCGGCATTTTCAACTTTCCTCTGAGTTGATGTATTCTGGGGAAAACCGATAGGTCAGTGAGGTCAAGTGTTTAGGCAACCTTCTGGAAGCTTTGGGGGGTCAGGGAGGATAAGTTGCAGAGGTCAGCTGACCCTAGCCAGTTGCTGACTGCCGCATGCCGATGTACATCGGCACAATGGCATGGGCAGGCATAAGGGCTTACCTGTACGTCCCTGCCTGCCCACGGGCGGGGGGGTCCTAACGGACCCCCCGGTGCCTGCAGAGGTCGGATTCTCATCAGGAGCGATCAGAGGTGAGGGGGAGGCCACTGATTCATAGCCACTCCCTCACAATCGCTCCTTGTGAATGACAGGCTTCCTCTGCTGCTGTAATGTAAACAGCGGCAGAGGAAGTCGGTCTTTTCATTCCGGCGTCGAGGAGAGAAGACATCCAAGTAAGTCTGCACAACACTACACTAACAGTAGAACACGCAGGCACACTTTTCACCCCCGATCACCCCCTGATCACCCCCCTGTACCCCCTGTCACAGTGACACCAATAGCAGTTTTTTTTTTCTGATTACTGCATTGGTGTCAGTTTGTGACAGTTATAAGTGGTAGGGCAGTTAGCGTTAAGCCCCTTTAGGTCTAGGGTAACCCCCTAACCCCCTCTAATAAAGTTTTAACCCCGTGATCACCCCCGTCACCAGTGTCACTAAGCAATCGTTTTTCTGATCGCTGTATTAGTGTCACAGGTGACGCTAGTTAGGTAGGTAAGTATTTAGGTTCGCCGTCAGCTTTTTATAGCATCAGGGACCCCCATATACTACCTAGTAAAGGTTTTAACCCCCTGATTGCCCCCTAGTTAACCCTTTCACCAGTGATCACCGTATAACTGTTACGGGTGACGCTGGTTAGTTAGTTTGTTTATTATAGTTTCAGGGCACCCGCCGTTTATTACCTAATAAAGGTTTAACCCCCTAATCGCCCGACGGTGATATAAGTTACGTTTTAGGGTTAGATAGGGTCTGCGTCGCCCCAGGCAGCGTCGGGTTAGTGCCAGTACCGCTAACACCCACGCACGCAGCATACAGTTCCCTTAGTGGTATAGTATCTGAACAGATCAATATCTGATCTGATCAGATCTATACTAGCATCCCCAGCAGTTTAGGGTTCCCAAAAACGCTGTGTTAGCGGGATCAGCCCAGATACCTGCTAGCACCTGCGTTTAGCCCCTCCGCCCAGCCCAGCCCAGCCCAGCCCACCCAAGTGCAGTATCGATCGATCACTGTCACTTACAACACACTAAACACACATAACTGCAGTGTTCACAGAGTCAGGCCTGATCCCTATGATCGCTAATAGTTTTTTTGGTAGCATTTTGATACAGTCGCATACAGTCAGAAGCTTTTTTGCCTGTGAGTCTCACTAATGTACCACTAAATTTAGAGCCCAAAATGGCAAATCAAAGGTACAATAGTGAAGAGGCCTACACGTTTCTGAGCATGACAGATAGTGAAGAGGAAGTCACTCATCTGTCAGATTCAGGCTCAGAATACGAACCTGTAGACAGCAGTGGCTCCATGACAGATAGCTCTGACGACGGAGCTGTGGTCCCTGCCAAGGTCAGGCGTACCAGACCCCAATCTTCTTCTGCTGTTGTTGAGGTGCAGGAACCGCAGGTCCCTCATATGGAGCAGAGAAGTACTAGTGCCGCTATTCCTTCTGGTGAACTGGCAAGCACCAGCGGCCTAGTACATCCTGGTCGTACATCCAGCACTGCAGTAACACTTGGTGACGTGGCGAGTCCCATAAGTGCAGTTAGGCTGGCGAGGTGGCAAGCACAAGTAGTGTCCCGCTGCCACCAAGAAGACGAACACAGGCCCGTCGTGCCCATAGTGCCCTTCCTGCTGCATTCGCCGATCCTAACTGGGAACTCACTACTTCTGCAGCACCCGTACTTCCCCCATTCACTGGCCAACCCACCATTCATGTGGAAACAGTTGATTTTACGTCACTTGATTTTTATTCGCTGTTTTTCACCGAAGATCTCTATAGATCTATTGTGGACCAAAGCAATTTGTACACTGGTCAACACACCGCCACTAATCCCCAGTCCTCCCTTGCCAGAGATTGGAAACGAATTATGGTTTCCGAATTTAAGATCTTTCCCTCCTCATGGGCATAACCAAAAAGAGTGAGTTGCGGTCATATTGGTCCACTGACCCAATTCACCATATGTCTGTGTTCTTTGCTTCCATGGCCAGGGCACGATACAAGCAGATTTTGCGGTTCATGCACTTCAACAACAATGAACTCTGTCGTACTCGTGGAGACCCTGGATACGATCAGCTCTACAAAATTCGCCCCCTTGTAAACCACTTCAACCAACGTTTTGCAGACTTGTTTACTCCCCATCAAGTCTGCGTTGATGAGTCCCTGATTAAGTTTTCTGGCCGCTTGTCATTCAAACAGTACCTTCCCAGCAAGCGTGCCAGATACAGGGTCAAGATGTATAAGCTCTGTGACAGGGCCAGGGGGAATTATCCCCTGACGAAGACACATGACCCTGTGTCGAACAAGCGTAGGGGAGGGGCCAGGATGGAGCACGGAGCCTTTCACTCTACTGAGATGCGATGCACAGCTTATCCCTCCTGACAGGCAAACTTTGAGGCAAACTTTGGAGACTGTTCTCAGATTGGTGCACTCAATAATATACTAATAAACACTTATAATTGATATCACACTATCCAGTTTTTCTTTTCCTTTATTTTTAAGTGTGGAGTTGCTGCTGAAAACTGTGTATCTGGATTCCATCACTGAGCCGTGGGATGGCCCATTAGCGTGTTTAGACTCAGTCTCACAGCTGAGTCGCATGCTCTGAGGTGAGCGGCTGTCCCCAGGGGGTCACTGGATGGCACTTGAGCATGGAATTCTGAGCACTAAGCACTAAGATTAATGCACGCACGTTAGATTTTTTATGAACTGTTTTTATGGACTTTATGTGCATTTATTTTATAAATTGGACTTTAAGAATCACGTATCACATCTTGGATTTGATATTCACACTCATTGTGTGGCACTTGGCACTTTGTTGTATTTTTGCACTTATCACTGTGATATATTTATATATAATTTTTACACGGTAAATTTCAGATTATATAAATGATTTTTTTTTTCATTCATTATATATAGTTAGTAGTTTAGTAATCGCTACTCTCATTCTAATAGTATACATCTAGTATATTATTTACACATTGCACCATAAAATCACTTGTTTTCTTATATATATCCTTTGTGCCTTGCTGTGGCTGGATAAGCCGCTTATGCAGTATTTTCAGTATACCTCATATGCATTAATAATCCCCAGATTAATATTTTCACCTTAGCGCAGCGTATCTTTTGTATACATTGTATTGCATGGCATATGAAATGTGTTCTGCGCGGGCAGCTATGTGATTTCCAAATTTGAGGCAATATACCATTGTGGCTCGCAAAATCCCCTTTTATCTACCACTTATATGTGGACAATTATTACATGAGCGTGCCACTTTTTAGTCGCCTTTTTGATCATCAGATTGGAGCATGTGGCACCGTGCGACCTAATCACTGGGGCTTTCCCCAGCAGCTTGTAGATTCCCATCTTAGGCTGGGGGAGAGAGCCTGCTTGCAGTGTAATAATTTGCTCGCTATGAAGTGGAGGGATAATAAGAATGTTTTCGTTCTTAGCTCCCTTCATGCAGACCCGACGGTCCAAATTACTACAGCGACTGGTGTTGTGGAGAAACCCCTCTGTGTCCACGAATATAGCCAAAATATGGGAGGGGTGGACCTTAGCGACCAGTTGTTGGTGCCGTACCTAGTTGCCTGTAAGGCCAGACGCTGGTATAAAAAAGTGTCTGTATACTTATTTCAATTGGCTTTGCTGAACGCTCATGTGCCATACAGAGCTTCAGGACGGACTGGATCCTTCCTTAAATTCCAGGAAGAGATCGTCAGAGCCCTTCTGTTTCCAGATGGTGCTCCACCTCACCTTCCCAATCCAAACGCAGTAAGCCGGCTGCATGAGAGGCATTTTCCTTATGTCCTCCCGTGTACCCCTACCCAACGAGCCACCCAAAGAAAATGTCGTGTCTGCAGAAAGCGCGGATATAGGCGTGACACCCGCTATTATTGTCCCTCCTGTCCTGACAATCCTGGTCTTTGCATTGGTGAATGTTTTGAGCGCTACCATAAACTAGTTGAGTTTTAGCGTAGGGTACAGCATTACACAGACTAGGCACACTTTCACAGGGTCTCCCAAGATGCCATCACATTTTGAGAGACCCAAACCTGGAACTGGTTACAGTTACAAAAGTTACAGTTATAAAAAAAGGAAAAAAAAAACACAAAAAAAAATTAAAAAAACAAAAATAGTTGTCGTTTTATTGTTTTCTCTCTCTATTCTCTCTCTATTGTTCTGCTCTTTTTTACTGTATTCTATTCTGCAATGTTTTATTGTTATTATGTTTTATCATGTTTGCTTTTCAGGTATGCAATTTTTTTATACTTTACTGTTTACTGTGTTTTATTGTTAACCTTTTTTTTGTTTTCAGGTACGCCATTCAGCTGCAGCGTGGATTTATTTATCTTGACTGCAACAGTGTTTGCTCCCACGATACATAAAGCCATGACTCCAGCGCTGTTGGAGGTGATTTCACCACCACAGTTACATACTTCAGCATATATGCCGAAGCATGGGGGCAGCAGGGGCAGAGGAGCGATTTGCTCCTACCTTTTGTGGGTGGATGCCCCATGTTTCGGCATATATATATTTTAGGCATCGGTTGCGTTAAAAAATGTTTTATTTTTACTATTTTTTTTCTATTTGCTTTGCAGGTATGGTAAGTCTTACTGTTATACTGTAATGTTACTTTTTTTATTGTTAACCATCATTTGCTTAGTAGGTACGACATTCAGTTGCAGTGTGGGTTTATTTATCTTGACAGCAACAGCGTTTGCTCCCATGATACATAAAGCCATGACTCCAGCGCTGTCGAAGGTGATTTCACCCCCACAGTTATATATGCTGAAGAATGGTGGCAGCAGGGGCGGAGGAGCGATTTGCTCCTAACTTTTGGGGCGTATGCCCCCATGCTTCGGCATATATAAATGGTGCATGTATGCCCATCATTAGAAGTGGGTGGATGAAGGGAGGTATTCTAATGGTGGGCATACCCACCGATCAATCTCTTTTTTTTGTTCAGCCCACAGGCTGCATGAAAAAAAGATTACAATATATGACCAACAAGGACCAGCAACATACTGGTATGTTGCTGAACTTTGAGTGGTTATACCAGAATGATGCCTGCAGGTTTAGGTATCATCTTGGTATCATTCTTTTCAGCCAGCGGTCGGCTTTCATGCTAGTGGCTAATTAGCCTTTAGACTGCTTTTACAAGCAGTGGGAGGGAATGACACCCCCCCCACCATCTTCCATGGTTTTCTCTGGCTCTCCTGTCCCAACAGGGAACCTGAGAATGCAGCTGGTGATTCAGCCCCCTGACCATAGAGCTGATCAGAGACCAGAATGGCTCCAATCATCTCTATGGCCTAAGAAACCAGAAGCTACAAGCATTTCATGACTTAGATTTCGCCGGATGTAAACAGCGCCATTGGGAAATTGGGAAAGCATTTTATCACACCGATCTTGGTGTGGTCAGATGCTTTGAGGGCAGAGGAGAGATCTAGACTCTTTTTCAAAAAAGAGTACACTACCTATTGCTATCATAGGGGATATTTACATTCCCTGAGATAACAATAAAAATGATTAAAAAAAATGAAAGGAAAAGTTTAATAATAAGATAAAAAAAGCAAAAAAATAATAAAGGAAAAAAAAAAAAAAGCACCCCTGTTCCCCCCTGCTCTCGCACAAAGGCGAATGCAAGCGTCGGTCTGGCATCAAATGTAAACAGCAATTGCATCATGCATGTGAGGTCAGATCGAGAGAAGTAATTTTAGCAGTAGACCTCCTCTGTAAATCTAAAGTGGTAATCTGTAAAGGCTTTTAAAGGCTTTTAAAAATGTATGTAGTTTGTCACCATTGCACTGCAATTTTAAAGCATGTCGTGTTTGGTATCCATATACTCGGCCTAAGATCATCTTTTTTATTTCATCAAACATTTGGGCAATATAGTGTGTTTAAGTGCATTAAAATTAAAAAATTGTGTTTTTTCCCCAAAAAATGCGTTTGAAAAATCATTGCGCAAATACTGTGTGAAAAAAAAAAATGAAACATCCACCATTTTAACTGTAGGGCCTTTGCTTTAAAAAAATATATAATGTTTGGGGGTTCAAAGTAATTTTTCTGTAAACAAAAAGTGTCAGAAAGGGCTTTGTCTTCAAGTGGTTAGAAGAGTAGGTGATGTGTAATATATGTTGTGCATAAAATGCCAGGAACCCCCCCCCAAATGACCCCATTTTGGAAAGTAGACACCCCAAGCTATTTGCTGAGAGGCATGTCAAGTCCATGGAATATTTTATATTATGACAGAAGTTGCGGGAAAAAGACAATTTTTTTTTTTTTGCACAAAGTTGTCACTAAATGATATATTGCTCAAACATGCCATGGGCATATGTGAAATTACACCCCAAAATACATTCTGTTGCTTCTCCTGAGTACAGGGATACCACATGTGTGAGATTTTTTGGGAGCCTAGCCGTGTACTGGCCCCCCGAAAGCCAAGCACCACCTTCAGGGTTTCTAAGGGTGTAAATTTTTTATTTCACTCCTCACTGCCTATCACAGTTTTGGAGACCATGGTATGCCCAGATGGCACAACCCCCCCCCCCCAAATGACCCCATTGGGGAAAGTAGACACCCCAAGCTATTTGCTGAGAGGTATGGTGAGTATTTTGCAGACTTCGCTTTTTGTCACAAAGTTTTGAAAATTGACAAAAAAAAAAAATACATTTTTCTTTTCTTTCTTCATTTTCAAAAACAAATGAGAGCTGCAAAATACCTCTCAGAAAATAGCTTGGGGTGTCTACTTTCCAAAATGGGGTCATTTGGGGGGTTTGTGCCATCTTAGCATTTAATGGCCTTCAAAACTGTATCAAAAATGTACGCCCTTAGAAATCCTGAAGGCGGTATTTGGTTTTCAGGGCCCCGTACGCAGCTAAGCTCCCAAGAAGTCCCACACAAGTGGTATCCCCGTACTCAGGAGAAGCAGCAGAATGTATTTTGGGGTGTAACTCCACATATGCCCATGGCATGTTTGAGCAATATATCATTTAGTGACAACTTTGTGCAAAAAAAAAAGGTTTGTCATTTTCCTGCAACTTGTGGCAAAATATAAAATATTCCATGGATTCATGGACTCAACATGCCTCTCAGCAAATAGCTTGGGGTGTCTACTTTCCAAAATGGGGTCATTTGGGGGGGGTTGTGCCATCTTAGCATTCTATGGCCTTCAAAACTGTGATAGGTAGTGAGGAGTGAAATAAAAAATTTACGCCCTTAGAAATCCTGAAGGTGGTGATTGGTTTTCGGGGGCCCCATATGCGGCAAGGCTCCCAAAAAGTCCCACACATGGTATCCCCGTACACAGGAGAAGCAGCAAAATGTATTTTGGGTTGCAATTCTGCATATAACCATGACATGTGTGAGCAATATGTCATTTAGTGACAACTTTTTGTAAAACATTTTTATTTTTTTTGTCATTATTCAATCACTTGGGACAAAAAAATAAAATATTCAATGGGCTCAACATGCCTCTCAGCAATTTCCTTGTTGTGTCTACTTTCCAAAATGGGGTCATTTGGGGGGGTTGTACTGCCCTGCCATTTTAGCACCTCAAGAAAATAGATAGGCAGTCATAAACTAAAAGCTATGTAAATTCCAGAAAATGTACCCTAGTTTGTAGACGCTATAACTTTTGCGAACACCAATAAATATACGCTTATTGACTTTCTTTTTACCAAAGACATGTGGCCGAATACATTTTGGCCTAAATGTATGATAAAATTGAGTTTATTGGATTTTTTTTATAACAAAAAGTTGAAAATATCATTTTTTTTTTTAATTATTGGTCTTTTTCCATTTATAGCGCAAAAAATAAAAACCGCAGAGGTGATCAAATATCATCAAAAGAAAGCTCTATTTGAGGGAAGAAAAGGACGCAAATTTTGTTTGGGTACAACATTGCATGACCGCGCAATTAGCAGTTAAAGTGACGCAGTGCCAAATTGTAAAAAGTGCTCTGGTCAGGAAGGGGGTATTTATATGATTAAAACCAATAAACAAGGCCACAGCCTATTTGTTATCCAAATACATTTTGGTGATGTCTTTTATTTTTTAAAACATGTTATCCCATGATCTCTCCCACAGTAGTTACACTGTCCCTGATCGCTGCCACACCAGTTACAGCATCCCTGATCATCACTAGAGATGGGCCGAATACCCCCTTCAGTTCACAGCAGAACTCTCAAACAGGGGAAAAGTTCTAACCCGAACAGCAAACCCCATTGAAGTCTATTGGGGCCGAACAGGAAAAATATGAAGTACCCATTTTGAAGGCTTATATGCAAGTAATTGGCCATAAAAGGGGTATGGGGGTCTGAGTACTTCCCTGGGGGACATGTATCAAAGCAACATTTTTTTTAGACACAATAATTTTTTCAGGAGCAGTGATTTTAATTAAGTTAAAAGTACAACAATAAAAATGAGAAATTCCTTTAACCTCTTCCTGCCAGCGCTGAATGGCTACATCACAGGCCGAAATTGCCGGGAGGGCATCCATGTATGTCCTCCTGTGCATGAGCTGCCTGTGTGCCCCCTGCGGGGCATGCGCGGCGTGCTTTGTTATCAGCGATTCAATGAGACTCAGATGATCACAGATCAGAGTAAGGAGCCGATCCCGGCCCCTTATCATGTGATCAGCTGTCAGTCAATGACAGCTGATCACTTAATGTAAACAGAAGATCGTAATTGGCTTTTTTTCCCTCACGCTGATAGCGTGAGAAGAAAAAAAAGCCGATTACCAGCTTCTGTCAGAGGGACATCGGACCCACACATGGAGAGCCACTATTGCTAAGCAGTGCCCACCAGTGCCACCTGCCAGTGCCCACCAGTACCACCTACCTGTGCATATCAGTGTTGCCTATCAGTGCCACCAGTGCCACCCACCAGTGCACACCAGTGCTACCTATCAATTCCCATCAGGGACATCTATCAGTGCCCATCAGTGCTGCCAATCAGTGCCTCATCATCAGTGCCACCTATCAATGCTACTTATCAGTGTCACCTACCAGTGCCTACCGGTGCCACCTATCAGTTTTAAGTGCCCAGTAAATAGTGGTTAAATATAGTGCCTGGGGTTCCCTTAGTCTGCCTGTTAATTGGCACATCTGTAGCATATTTAGAACATGCTGCAGCAAAAATTACATTTCTAAAGAAAAGAAAATCTAATTTAAAATGACACGCGGTTGCAATTGCCTGCACGTGGCTATTGAAAAAATAAAGAAAAAAATGGCATGGTGTTGCCCCCCCCCCAAAAAAAATCCATCCAAGACCCTTACCTTATCTAAGTGTGCAGCCCAGCAGGTCAGGAAAGGGGGGGTGAGCGAGCGCTCCCCCTGAATCATGCCAGGCCACTTGTCCTATACCAGGGGGTGATTTTGTGGGTGCTTCCACTGTCCTGGTGCTCCAGGACCTCCAGAAATGTGATATGTAGTCAGGAAATTAGATGTAAAATGTATGCATAGTTTATGCTCCTTGGAAGCCCAAAGGTGCTCCTTGGATTTTGGGTCCTTCTATGTGGCTAGGCTGTGTCTCACACATGTGGTTTCCCTATACACAGGAAACATAGCAAAATGTGTTTTGGGTATAATTATACGTATCCCTATTCTGTGTGTGAGACATAAATTGTTAAAATTAAATTTTTCTAAAAAAAAAAAACACAGGGACTTCCAGCCCCTCTGTGATATCCTATGAATTCCTATCTGCTGTTCATTAGCATCACCTGTGTCTTCAGTCTGCTTTAGTGTCTCCCAGTGTGTGTCTCCCAGTGTATTTCTAGTCTGTTTCCTACTCAATGTCCCCATGCACCCTCAACTGCCACTAGAGATTACTGTCTCTTTGCATTGCTGCTTACTCCCAGTTGTCCTGTCTTTCCTCTGTGCACTAATTCCTGTTCCCAATGTGTGTAATCCCATGCACATATGCCAACTTAAGCTGTGCTCCCTACTGTCCTGTAATCCCTGCACCTCAATGCTGAAAGGAATTCATATCTGCTTATTAGCTCTCATCTGCTTATCAGCAGAAAGGGTGAAAGTGGTCGGTATTGAGGTGGTTAAATTTAAATAGAAGAATAAAAATCATTTTGGAATTGTTTAGGTTGCATAAGTGCTGCATTGTATCGGCAGATTTTAATATACACAGACTGCTGTGCAATGTGTTTTTATTATATTTACTTTTGAAATGCAATAAAATTACTGTAAATAGAAACAATAAAAAAGGACTAGATAACACTGAAGTGGTTCAGCTATTTGGAGATCCTATTTTTTACAATAAAATGTAAAGTGTGTACAGTATCATTTTTTACAGTACTGGTTCCTGTTCATCATACATGCTATCCTTATGTATGTTACCAGAGTATTATTTCTATTATTGAAATTCATAGAAGCTTTATGACCAAAAGTCTATGGAAAATTAAACAGCAGCATTTTCATAAAATGGTATTTGCCAATTCTGCTTAACAGTACAGTAAGTGGTAATGAAACTATGCTCACCAAATACCTAGTAGTATTTTATCACATTCAACTAAACTTGCTCTGTAAGGTTGAAGAGCTTTGTTTCCAGTTCAGGTAGCTACCTCAACTGCTTTTACCACTTGAGGACTGGCATGTTAAATCCCCTTCCTGTCCAGATAATTTTTAAGTTTTCAGTGCTACTACAGAGCTAAGTAGGTCTGATATTGATTCCCTGGGTCCCACATCATGAAAGGAGGAAATAAAGCAACAAGAAACAGCTATCATAGCTTAATACCATTAATAAAGCCTCTAAAAACATACATCATATGCACTCTCTTATTAATGAGCTGCAAACAGCACCAGAAGACAGCGTATAGTGTAATGTCCAGGAACCACCACTACACCTGCATCTCCCTGGGTGTCAGTGTGTGCTCCAATGAGCAGAAGTGACGACAATATGGAGTCCCACCCAATGAGTTTATCATGAAAAATGAGCATCGTCCTGACGATGTCCATATTGTAAGAGGAAACACATTGGTCCTACTTATCACATAAGAGGTCTGTGATATTTTGTGAGTGACTGGTGTTAAATGGAATCATTTCAGGGGTCACATAAGGTGCACAGATGTGGAGTAGAGAGTGTGGCACATAATGTGTGGAATGAAGCTCACAGAAGATTACATATATATTTATTTGGAGGACTTTGTTGCTTATTGCAATTCAGGAGAACACTGTTTGATGTGGACTTTGAAAATTGTACTTTATGCTGATATAAGAATGACTGCACTTTATAGAGTTTGATGTGAAGTTATATTATAATATGTACATTTTGCACAAAGTATGTATTGTGGCAGGGCGAGGCCATGCCAATGTGTCAAATGGCAATCTAGGGAAGGATTTGGAGAGAACAGACACACTAATGGTGCAGGGGTGTGCTGGGTTCATAGTAGATTTAGAAATGGAGTTCAGGGATCAGAGTTCATTGCAATTCAAAAGCACACTGTTTGATGTGGATTTTGCAAATTGTGTGAGAAGAGAGGTACATGTCTGCACCATGCTGTCCAGGACAGGACAGACAGAGGCCTAAGTCTGAGTGAAAGACTGAGCAGCAGGGAGCTGCAGGCAAAGGAAAGAGACAAGCTGACACAGTGTCTGTGTCACAGACACTGAGGCACAATGTCTGTGACTTGGCACTGGGATGTGTGTCAAATAGTCTTGAGGATTAACGTGTGAGGCCTGAGCTGCAGGATTGCCAGAGGGTAAGCCACAAGGCTGAAGTATTTGTGTTGTGCAAGTTACAATAATGGTGGAAACCCCTGTGTGAGTAACCAATGTCTTTTTTTAAGCATTTCTTTGCTGTTTTAAACACTTAATCACCGGGCCATAGCCAAATGATGGCTACAGCGTGGCTCGATAACTCTGGGAGGGCGTACATTGACATCCTCCCAGAATTGTGCTACCATGCACCCCTCTGGGGCGCACACACGGGAGTATCCGCCACCGCCGGGTCCAGAGGATTCAGTGCATCACTCCATGAAATGATGGAGTGATCACTTGTAAACAAACCGGAGTCATGTCCAGTTCTTCTCTCCCTTCTCTGTACCAATGGGTACACTGTGAGCGGAGAGGGGAGAGATCGGTTGCAGCAGCACTGTGGGCTGGATCTGTAGTGCCCACAGCGCTGCTTTGTGCCCATTGCAGCCTCATCCATCCATCCATGTTCAGCCATCCCTCCCTCATACTCATCCATTCATGCTCAGCCATCTCTCTGTCATACTCATCTATCCATGAGCAGCCATCCCTCTGTCATACTCATACATCCATTCTCAGTCATCCATACTCAGCAATACTCATCCATCCTTCCATGCTCAGCCATCCCTCTGTCATACTCAGCCTTCCATGCTCAGCCATCAATACTCAGCAATACTCATTCATCCATGCTCAGCCATCGCTTTGTCATACTTATCCATCCATGCTCAGCCATCCACACTCAGCGATACTCAACCATTCATGCTTAGCCATCCTTACTCAGCAATACTCATCCATCCATGCTCAGCCATCCATACTCAGCAATACTCATCCATCCCTCCATGCTCAGCCATCCATACTCAGCAATACTCATCCATCCATCCATGCTCAGCCATCCACACTCAGCAATACTCATCCATCTATGCTCAGCCATTTATACTCAGCAATACTCATCCATCCATCCATGCTCAGTCATCCATACTCAGCAAAACTCATCCATCCATCCATGCTCAGCTATCCCATCCACCCCCAGCCATACTCAGCCATACTCAGTCATACCCAGCAATACCTAGCCATACCTAGCCATACTCAGCCTTACTCAGCCATACCCAGCCATACCCAGCCATACTCAGCCATACCCAGCCATATTCAGCCATACTCAGCAATACTCAGCAATACCCAGCTGTACCCAGCCATACTAAGCCATACCCAGCCATACTCAGCCATACTCAGCGGTACCCAGCCATACCCAGCAATACCCACTCATACCCAGTCATACCCAGCCGTACCCAGCCATACCCAGCCGTACCCAGCCGTACCCAGCCGTACCCAGCCGTACCAAGCCATACTCAGCCGCACCCAACCGTACTCAGCCGTACTCAGCCGTACCCAGCCATACCCAGCTGTACCCAGCCACACTCAGCCATACCCAGCCGTACCCAGCCGTTCCCAGCCGTACCCAGCCGTACTCAGCCGTATCCAGCCGTATTCAGCCGTACTCAGCTATACTCAGCCATACTCAGCCGTACCAAGCCATACTCAGCCGTACTCAGCCGTATCCAGCTGTACTCAGCCATCCCATCCATACTCAGCCATTCCCAGCTATCCACATTTATGGCTCTACCATGCTCAGCCATCCCCATCCACTGCTCATCCATCCCCATTCATGCTCATCCATGCCACATCAGTTCTCATCCATGCCACTACAGTGCCTCACAAAAGTGTAATTGGTAATCAAATTAAATTTGACAAATGTATGTCCCTAGCACACCTGATGCTGCTCCCTGCATGTTGGGCCTCTGTATGTGGATAGACTGTGGAAAAGTCTCCCACATGTGGTATCGCCATACTCAGAAGGAGTAGGAGAATCTATTTTGGGGTGTAATTTTTGGTGTAATTTTTGGTATGTACATGCTATGTGTTAGAAACATTGTTTAAATGGACAACTTTTAACTGATTTTAAAAAAAAAGCGTTTTCATTTTCTTTCCACTTTTTCCAAAAACTTGTAGAAAAAAATGATATGTTCAAAAGACTCATCATGCCTTATAGATTATACGTTGGGGTGTTTTCTTTCCAAAATGGGGTCATTTTTGGGGTGTTTCCATTTTCCTGATGCTCCAGGGCCTTTAAAAGTGCAAGAGGTAGTCAGGAAATTAGATGTGTAATTTATGCTCCTAGAACACCTGAAGGTGCTCCCTGCATGTTGGACCTCTCTTTGTGGCCATGCTGTGTAAAAGTATCACACATGTGGTATCACCATACTCAGGAGGAGTAGCAGAATGTGTTTTGGGGTGTAATTTGTGGTATGCATATGCTGTGTGTAAGAAATAACCTGCTAATTAGGGATGAGCCGAACACCCCCTGGTTTGGTTCGCGGCAGAACATGCGAACAGACAAAAAATTTGTGCGAACACCATTAAAGTCTATGGGGCTCGAACGTGAAAAATAAAAAGTGCTAATTTTAAAGGCTAATATGCAAGTTATTGTCATAAAAAGTGTTTGGGGACCCAATGCCCCAGGGGACATGTATAAATGCAAAAAAAAGTTTTAAAAACAGCCGTTTTTTCGGGAGCAGTTATTTTAAGAGTGCTTAAAGTGAAACAATAAAAGTGTAATATTCCTTTAAATAAATATCATGCCTGGAGGGTGTCTATAGTATGCCTGTAAAGTGGCACATTTTTCCCGTGTTTAGAACAGTCCCTGCACAAAATTACATTTCTAAAAGAAAAAAATCATTTAAAACTGCTTGCGACTGTAATGTAATGTTGCCCCCTAGCCCATTACCGGGCCCTTTGGGTCTGGTATGGATATTAAGGGGAACCCCGCACCTAATTTAAAAAAAAAGGCGTGGGGCCCCCATATACTCTGAACAGCAGTATACAGGCGATCCCCGGGTTACAAACAAGAGAGGGACTGTAGACTTGTTAAATTGAATTTGTTTGTAATTTGGAACAGGTACATATTTTAAGTGTAGCTCCAGCCCAAAAATCTATTTTTTAGCTTTTTGGATAATATAGGGAAGGGTTATCACCCCTGTAACATTTGTTTTGCTGTCTGTGCCCCTGTTCAGAAGATTTCAACTCACTTTCTGTCCCAATGACAATTGAATTTTGAAAATTTTGGGTTATTAAGGAAACAAGGATTGGTGATAAAGCATCAGTGGAGACACCCTTTTCCCATATTAACTCTTACAGGAGAGAATTTCCCTTCCTAGGGGTAGATTTCCTTTCACTTCCTGTTGTCTCCCTTCATTTATAAGTAGGAGTCGTTTGTAAGTTGGATGTTTGAAAATAGGGAACTGCCTGTATATACTATACGGCCTGCCCTCTACAATCTGTGGAAAATTGGGCCTTAGGTGTTGGTGGTACCAGAACACTGTAATCCCTCACAGTTACACTTGGTGGGCGCTGGAACGGGCCCTGCTGTGAAATATTATATCAAGAATTGCAATTACATGCCCCTGTTAAACAGGGTCAGAAAAATTGGGCCTTAGGCAGTGGTGGTGGTGGTGGTGCCACAACACTGTAAAGCCTCACAGATACTCTTGGTGGGCACAGGAATGGGCCCAGCTGTGAAATATTAGATCAAAAATTGTAATTACAATACCGTGCAGCCGTGGTGCAGTTGCTACTACTTTTCTGGTGGTGTACACAGTACACAATACAGTGCAGCCGTAGTGCAATTGCTACTACTTTTCTGGTGGTGTACACAGTACACAATACAGTGTAGTGCAGTGTTGCAAAACAAAATATACATCATGTCCAGAAGGCCACCAAGGAGAGGCAGACGCTCACAGGCCACTAAAAGAGGGCAAGCAGGCTCTGTGTCTACAGTCAACAGTGCCGGTCATGGACATGGTGCATCCTCTGCCAGTGGCCGTGGGGCACACTTGTCCTTTTTGTCTGCTGCTGGCCATGTTATTGAGCCAGAACATGCAGAAGAGTTGGTGGAGTGGATAACAAAGCCGTCATCATCATCCTCATCCTCTGTCACCCAGGCTCAGAGTAGTTTTCCTTCCTATGCAGCTGCCAAAGTGGCCTATTCCACCGGCTCCTTGTCCACAGTCACTCCTTCCCTAGCGCCTCCATCATGCACGGAGAAGTCCCCCGAACTATTCGACCACAGTGTCGGGTACATGTTGCTGGAGGATGCGCAGCGATTTGAAGGCTCCGATGTTGGTTCCCGGGTTGAGGAAGGGAGTGACGTGAGCCTAAAGAGAGGGGGTGCCCAAGAAGCACAAGAAACTGGCAGTCATGTTACCCCAGCTGCAGAATAGTGCCAGAGTATATTCCTGCAAACATTAATCTACAAACATATTTAGTTACAAGTAAAATGCAGACCTTTCCCATAATTATCCTTTGCACCAAGGTTCCATTCTGATGGTTGCTCTCCCATAAAAGTGTGTTTCCCTCCCATCTAGTCTGTGTATATCATTACATGCTGATGTCTCATTGGTTGGCATAGAGTGGCTCTGATTGGTGAGCTTCCCTATTCCTGGTAAAGGACTGGCTACATCTCCAATCCCTATGCTTTGCATAAGTCAGCCCTCTTTAATGCAAATCCTTGTGACTATTCTGAGCAGGAGCTTAAATTGAAATTTCCCTACCGCAGTTGCTAAACCGTAAAAATAAATTCGGTCCCAGGCATCCACATGCTCAGCATCTGAATGCTAGCTTGGACAAATTGCTAGCACTGCAACTACTGCCTTTTCAGCTGGTAGACTTTGCCCCCTTTCACGAATTTGTGAAATGTGCTGTACCTCAGTTGCAGGTTCCAAAATGCCATTTCTTTTCATGGAAGGCCATTCCAGCTCTCTACTGGCATATGGAAGGCAATGTTTTTGTCTTGTTGAACAGGGCGGTCAGCAGTAAGGTGTATATTACTGCAGACTCATGGTCTAGCAGGCATGGGCAGGGACGTTACCTTTCCTTCACGGTGCTCTGGGTAACTCTGCTGGCAGCTGGGAAGGATGCAGGACAGGGTTTAGTATTGTTGGAGTTGGTTCCACCACCACGCCTCCAAAATGCTAGCAGTGATTCTGCCACAGCTCTCTCCTCCACCCCTCCTCTTCTTCTTCCTCTATGGCCTCTTCTGCAGATTTGTTCTCTGAAGCAGCGGTGCTCTGTAAGCGTTCAAGGGGCTACACAAACACACCACTTCCTCAAACTCAACTTGTCCAAAACCAAGCTTATAATATTTCCTCCCCCACGTGCCTCTGCCCCTGACTTCTCTGTCAAGAGCAATGGCAAAACCATCCACTCGTCCCCACATGTCAGGGTACTAGGTGTTATCCTGGATTCTGAACTCTCCTTTCAGCCCCACATCCAATCACTTTCCAAAGCTTGCCGCCTCAACCTCCGCAACATCTCTAAACTACGTCCCTTTCTAACCACTGAAACCACAAAGCTCCTGATTCACTCCCTGGTTATCTCTCACCTTGACTACTGCAACTCACTCCTCATTGGCTTACCTTTAAATAGACTATCCCCCCTTCAATCCATCATGAATGCGGCTGCCAGACTCATCCACCTTACCAACCGCTCAGTGTTTGCTACCCCCCTCTGCCAATCTCTCCATTGGCTGCCACTCACCCAACGAATTAAATTCAAAATACTAACAATAAGTTACAAAGCCATCCACAACTCTGCCCCCAGCTACATCACTAGCCTAGTCTCAGAATACCAACCTAATCGCCCTCTCCATTCCTACCAAGACCTCCTGCTCTCTAGCTCCCTCATCACCTTCTCCCATATCCACCTCCAGGACTTCTCCCGAGCCTCGCCCATCCTCTGGAATTCCCTACCCCAATCTGTCAGACTGTCTCCAAATTTATCCACTTTTAGGCGATCCCTGAAAACTTTTCTCTTCAGAGAAGCCTATCCTGCCTCCATCTAACAACTGCACTATTTTTTCCATTAGCTCATCCCCCACAGCTATTACCCTTTTGTATAACTTGACCCTCCTAGATTGTAAACTCTAATGAGCAGGGCCCTCTGATTCCTCCTGTATTGAATTGTATTGTACTTGTACTGTCTGCCCTAATGTTGTAAAGCGCTGCGTAAACTGTCGGCGCTATATAAATCCTGTATAATAATAATAATAATAACTGTACAGTGTGTGGAGAAGTGCGACAATGGCCATTGCAAAAGTACTCCACTGGGTCGATTAAGAGGGGTGAGAGGCCTGCAGAGATCTGGCAGATAGATTTCATCGGTCCCCTGGCCCGGGGAAATAATGGACTTGGATATTGTTGCACTGCAGTGGACACCTATTCAGGACTTATGCTTGTAAAATCCCTGCAAACGTGCAGAACAAGCCGCAATGCTTCAATTGCTCCAGAAACTTGTCTTTGCTTATGGTTGTCCCAAACAAGTCCAAAGTGGTAACGGCTCACACTTCACCGGATCAACAGTACAGCAGTGGGCCAAAGATTCTGGAGTGTACTGGTTGTGCCACATCCCATACCACCCATAGGCAGCTGGTTTGATTGTAAGATACAACGGGCTATTGAAGGACCAGATATGCAAACTTACACCCACACATACACTAAGGGGGTGGGATTGGGTCCTCACACAGGCAGTCATGTTGTTAAATTCTAGGCCAATAGGCAAAAGCACCCCATATGAGAGGATGGTGGGGTTGGGACACAGATTCCACAGCTGGAGTGCAGAGTTCAGTATTTATGTAAGGTTCCTGAAAGAACAGGGCTTAACAGATACCATGTTACTGCTTCCCATGACATAGAAACCAAGAGTGATGTATCTGAAGCTGAAGCCTATCTAGGAATGAGAGGGAATCTGGCAGGAAGGTTTGAAGTTACATTTGCATTGACAGATGAGCTTCAAGACAGTGGCTGGGACTCTGACCGGTTAGTGGATACTTCTCAGCAAGAGTAGAAAGTGAGGCTACATAACAGCAAACCTTCCAAAATAAACAGCAGTGATCTTCTGGGAAATATCAGTATATTTCCTCTCCTCCCTATTGATGTTCTTTGGGAGGGTCAGAAGTGGGTACAGGCAGGGGGCAAAGTGTTAGTCAGATATCCAGGCAAGAAGCCATTAAGAGGAAAGATTGTAGCTGAAGGGCTTGGATCTACTGTTTATGTATTATTAGAAGAAACAGATAATCCGCTTTGTTTTCCACTCCACAGGCTGTCTCCGATTTGATCCATAGGACATGATGGAAAGAATGACGGAAGATCGCAAGAGCTGTGGAGCGCAAGGCCTTTGATGAATTAAAAGCCTGGACTTACTAAAGAACTTTAGAATGGACTTTCTAATGAACTTTTTAGACACCTTCTTAATGACAGAAATATTGGAGGTGTTGCATTCAAGGAAAATGAATGTTTAAAATGAGTTTTTCATAATAATGAAGTCTGAAAGGAAAAAAAAAAATCTAGGGCGGAATGTGTTGCGTTTGTTACAATATGATTTTTTTTTATTAATCAGACGTACGATACATGGGACATAACATTACACAATAGTGGTTGGTCATAGAGATATTGTCAGTTTTTTGGCTTGAGTAGATTTCTCAAACAAATTCTGTTTTATACAATGGGGGTAAATATCATTGTTGTATTCAGTTGACAGTTCAATTAACAGGCTATTGTCTCTATAGCTACAGTAAACAAGTAAGAAATGTACGTGTCTCAGGTTCTTTCAGGTCTCAAACTGAAAGAATAACTGTTAGATTACTGTCAGGTGTTGGCTGGAATAGATAATGGGTACGTAGATACAGTTTTCAACAGTCCATTGTTTCTACAGCTACAGTAAACAGGCATGTTTTCCGTTGTTTGGTAACTATGGAAAACAGCCTGACACATAAAAAGGGTGAGTAGACACACACACACACACACACCATCATGCTGTAACATCTGACGCCATTCATGATAGAAGAAACTTGCCTGATGCTCCAGGAGAATCGTTGCCAATAGAGATCACGAACATACAGTAACAGAAGATAAGTAACCTTTCAGTATATTTGTACTATTATAGACCATAGGCTGTTCAGTTTGCTAGGCATTTTGCTTGTTATAGATATCTGTCAGTCTTGTATTGTATTCCTAATATTGTAATAGTTTTGTATGTACAGCATCTTTGTATGGTAAAAGCACATTTACACACTGCAGAGGTCTCAGCTTCATTGCTTATACCACAGAGTAGCCTTGCTAGATAGACGCAAGCAAAACAAATAGTGCAAACGTAGTTTATTTGATACATGAGGTAACAATCTCTTCTTCAGTGAACTATTATTATGTTGTGAGTCCGCTACACACACACCTTGTTTTTGTTGTTAATGTATGTAATGCATTACTGTTAAAAATATACATCATTTTCAGCACCATGAATGAATTTTGCAGAGTCACGAAAACGGCATGATTGTGGCAAATTATAAAGCACTGTGGCAATTATTTAATAAAGGAAAATCTACTTTGCACTCCAGGTGCACTGCAAAAGTGCACTTGAAACTGCACTTGAAACTGCACTGAAGGTGCACTTGTAGTGCAAAGTGGATTTGCCTTTAGTAAATAACCCCCATTTCAGTGTAAACCCCAACTTAGTCCAAAAAATGATATTGAGCATTGAAAGAAGAAGCCACACATTGGGGGTTATTTACTAAAGGCAAATCCACTTTGTACTACAAGAGCACTACAAGGGCACTTGGAATTGCAGTCGCTGTAGATCTGAGGGGGACATGTAAGGAAAATAAAAACCAGCATTTTAGCTTGCACATGAATAGATGATAAAATCAGCAGAGCTTCCCCTAATTTCAGAAATTCCCCGACTGCACTTACAAGTGCACTTCCAAGTACACTTTCAGTGCACTTGTAGTGCAAAGTGGATTTTCCTTTAGTAAATCAACCCCATTGGTGAGTAGAAAACGTTTTACTCTGTGCACATTCACATGTGCGTTAGAAAATGGTTTTTGAACAAACCAACATATTTTAATAATAACATTTTTGTTTTTGACAGTACAAATAGCCTTTTTGTGTTAAGACAGGCATGTTTAAAACCATAAAACAATACACAACTCAGGAACTTACAAAGTTCAACTTTGACAAAGCGAAGGCAATATCAGACATTAGTATGTCCAAACTGTGTTGATCTTGTCTTCATCAGACGGGGTGATGTCACCCCTGTGAAAGCCAAATTTTAAAGATGCACACAAATTGAGAGTCAAAATGGGGATTTCCCTCCTTATCCTATGCCTAATGTCAACATGTGCTAGCTCCCATCATGGGAGATCAATGGACGTGTTTCGGGGGTGCAACCCCTTCCTCTCATCTACTTTATTTGTGAGGAAGGGATTGCACCCTCAAAATGCGTACCTTGATATCCCGTGATGGCAGATAGCACATGTTGACACACTGGGGGTCATTTACTAAGATGAATGCACTGCGCTGGTTCAGACCTTAATTGGTGCGCTGAATGGGATCATGCTGGTTCTCGGTGAGGTACATCTCGTGCTCGCTGCAATACGAAAAACACATCTTCCTATTAAAGCAGTGCGAGAAGAACCAGCATGGGTTCCTCCTCCGGGTGCATGCTAGGCCCTTCGGTCTGGTATGGATTGTAAGTGGATCGCCCTACGCCGAAAAAACGGCGTGGGGGGTCCCCCAAAATCCATACCAGACCCTTATCCAAGCATGCAGCTAAGCCAGTCAGGAAAGGGGGTGGGGACGAGCGAGTGCCCCCCCTCCTGAACCGTACCAGGCCGCATGCCCTCAACATGGGGGATGGGTACTTGGGGGAAGGGGGGTGCGCTGCGGGCCCCCCCACCCCAAAGCACCTTGTCCCCATGTTGATGAGGACAAGGGCCTCTTCCCAACAACCCTGGCCGTTGGTTGTCGGGGTCTGTGGGCGGGGGGCTTATCAGAATCCGGGAGCCCCTTTAATAAGGGGGCCCCCAGATCCCGGTCCCCCACCCTACGTGAATGAGTATGGGGTACATCGTACCCCTACCCAATCACCTGGGGGAGAAAAGTGTCAATAAAAAAGAACACACTACACAGGTTTTTAAAGTCATTTATTAGGCAGCTCCGGGGGTCTTCTTCCGACTTCGGGGGTCTTCTTCTGTGCTCTCCGCATCTTCTCCCGGTGTCAGGTTCTTCTCCGTGCTGTCTGGCCTCTTCTCCCGGTGTCCGGTATCTTCTGCTGGCCTCCCCCACTATCTTCTTTTAGCTCTTTTGCTAGCGGGGGCCTGGTCTTCTGCCGCTGTCCGATATCCTCTGCCGGCCTCCCCCACTATCTTCTTCCAGCTCTTTTGTTAGCGGGGGGGCCTGGTCTTCTGCTGCTGTCCGGATCTTCTCCGGTATCCTCTTCCGGATCCCCAGCTATCTTCTTCCAGCTCTTTTGCTAGTGGGGGCCCGCTCTTCTTCTTCTACATTGTCGTCTTCTCCCCTCTTCTCTTCTTCCGATGTTGACACAACGCTCTCTCCAGCTGTAATGCCATCTGCGCGGTGTGCGGCGACTTATATAGGCATGGGGCGTGGTCCCCGTGTGATGTCACTGGATGACCCCGCCTCTTATGATGGCATAGTCCCATCGGAGGAAACACCTATTTTTCCATCCGTCTGCGGATCGGATCGGGTGATGACAGACTCTACGGTCCGTCATCATCCGATCCCCCATAGAGGAGAGCGGCACTCTGACAGGTCCGTCCCTGCACAGTGTGCAGAGACAGACCTGTCATCTGCCTGCTCAGTGGGGATCCACGGAGCCATCCCCCGCTGAGCAGAGTGGGCTCCGTCCACGTGAAAGAACCCTAAGGCCAACGCCCTTTGTACAAAAATCCATGGGAAAGTTTGTACAAAGTCCCATCGTGTGTATGAGGTTTAAACACCAGAAATTCAACTTTTCATATCTTTAAAGGTCACCATACACTGGCCAATCAGTTAGATCTTCCATAAATTAGATTCAGTGCAAGAGCCCGTTTGGTTTTCTACAATTAGAAGTCATTCATACAGTGCATCTTCCTATTACCGCTTTAGCCTAATGCTCTCTTTCCACTATTTCAACCACAAAGTTGCGTGATTTACAATGTGCTTTTTCGGCTTGTTTTCTATTCACTATTGCAACTTGTCATGCCACTAGGGACTGAAAAGTTGCATCACAAGTTCAACCCCATGATTTACAATGAGTACCGTTCATAAGTCTGCGACTTCAAGTTGCAGCAACTTCAAAGTAGTCCCTGCACTACTTTGGTCCCACTTTGATGCGACTTGAGGTCCATAGACCTCAAAAATACACAGGCATTGCTTCAAGTTTCGGCAAAAAGTTGCGGGAGACTTGCGGCAAAAAACACGCAACTTTGGGCTTGCAATAGTGGAAACCGAGCCTTAATGCCATATCATGCGACTAGTTCAAAACATCTGAGAAAAAGTCACACCGAAGTTGGAACAAAGTAGTGCAATAACTTTTTTTGGAGTTGCACCAATTAGAACGGCAGGAACATTGAAATGCATGTGTTTTGACTTGTCCTGTGACTTCACATGTGTCAAGTCGCACAACAAGTCGCAGTAGTGGAAAGACAGCCTAAGGCCACTTGGGACTGAAAAGTTATATCACAAGTTCTACCCCATGATTTACAATGAGTACCGTTCATATGTGTGCGACTTGCTTACGCCCATGTCGTATACAGTACACAGCGGGCACACATCTTTGTTACAGAAATCCATATTTGGCATGGAAATTAACCACTTGCTTACTGGGCACTTAAACCCCCCTGCTGTGCAGACCAATTTTCAGCGCTGATGCACTTTGAATGACAATTGCGCGGTCATACTTAGCCAAATGTTGTTTTTTTTTAAGTTCCCACAAATAGAGCATTCTTTTGAAGGTATTTGATCACCTTTGTGGTTTTTTCTTTTGTTCCAAAAAAAAAAAAAGAAAAGACAGATTTTTAAAAATAATTTTGTATATTTTTGGATATTTTGATATAAAATTTTGCAAACAATTTGTCTCCTTCATTGATCTACGCTGATGAGGCAGCACTGATGGGCACTGCTTGGGACCACTGGTGGGCATTGATAGGTGGCACTGGCAGGTGGTAGTGGTGGGCACAGATTAGGCAGAATTGCCTCTTCGGGACCAATGTCCCTTGCACCTAAGCCGGTGATCAGCTTTTATTGTTAACCTCATTCTGTCAGCGTGAGGAGAAAAAATAAACAATTACCGAGCTTTAGTTTACATCATGTAATCAGCTATCATTGGCTGACAGCTAATCACGTGGTAAGGGGTCGGGATCAGCCCCTTATGCAGATCTGTGATCACCCGAGTTTCAGTGACTCAGTGCACGCTGCGCGCCCTGCTGGGAGCACACGGGGAGCCCGTCCTATGACAGCCTCCCAGAAATTCAGGTCCACGCTGGGGCCGTCGTTTGGCTATAGCACAGACATCAAGTGGTTAATAGAAAAACAGATGCAGATTTCTAGGACTGGCCAAAAATCATGTTTAGAGTCAAAGGCAACTGATGACTTTCTATTAAAGGTCTATATGGGCCTTTAACATGCATCACAATTGAACTTAGGAATGTGTCTTTGCAAAGTTAAAGGGGTTGTAAAGGTAAAAAAATTTTCACCTTAATGCATTCTATGCATTAAGGTGAAAAAACATCTGACAATACCAGCCCCCCCAGCCCCCCCATTTTACTTACCTGAGCCCTCGAAAGTCCCACGCTCGCCCCCGACATCCTCTTCGTTGATCAGTCTGACCACTGATTGGCTAGAGTGGATGGATTGAAAGCAGCGCAGCCATTGGCTCGCACTGCTGTCAATCACATCCAATGACGCAGCGCGCCGGGGGGCGGGGCCGAGTGATACAGTGAGCGGATATGGCAGCCAGCTGTATAACGGGAGCGCGCCCGCAAGAACTCACCACCATGCGAGGAAGGTGATTCTTGCGGGGAGAAGCTGAAACAGCCGCCGAGGGACCCCAGAAGACTAGGTTCGGGGCTACTCTGTGCAAAACGAGCTGCACAGTGGAGGTAAGTATAACATGTTTGTTATTTAAAAAAAAAATATCTTTAGTGTTCCTTTAAACTAATTAAAATCTTTTCTTATTTTTGCTTGAGGATAGACTGCAGAGGGATTAGAAGTTTTGTCAGATATCTACACCCCTTATAGGGTAAAGACACCTCCCAAATTTTGCCAATTTCTCATTCAAAATTATTCACTTCCTGTCACATAGCCAAACAGGAAGTGAGGGTAAAACCCCACCAATGTATGTCCTTGGGTTTTATTTAGTAAAAGGTAAATCCACTTTGCATTACAAGTGCAGTTGCTGGAGATCCGAGGGGGACAAGCAAGGGAAAGAAAAAAAACAGCATCTTTGCCTCTACATGATTGGATGATTAAATCACCAGTGCTACCCCTCAGATTTTCATCAACTACACTTGTATTGCAGAAAGGATTTGCCTTTAATAAACCCCAAAATACCTAATAATTTGGGGTGTACACAACAAAGTGCTAGAGTGCAATTTGCATAGTGGGGCCACTAGTTAGATTGACCTGTGTGTCCCCAAGGAAAAATATTGTTAGGGTTTTACTCTCACTTCCTGTTTGGCTATGTGACAGGAAGCAAAGCCAATTTTAAGAAAAGAGACAAAGCCTAACCTTAAAAAAAAAAATAAAAATCTTGATTTCCCTCAAATGTCCACAATTAGAATAGGATTGTCTTCAACTTGATTTTAGTTTGGTGCTCTAAATCAGTGCTTCTCAACCCTGTCCTCAAGTACCCCCCAACAGGCCATGTTTGCAGGTTTTCCTTCATCTTGCACAGGTGCTTTAAATCAAAGTCAATGGTTTTGTATTTTGGACAGCCATTTAAGATAAGATACAATTTCCTAAACATGTCCTGTCAGGGGGGTACTTGAGGACTGAGGCTGAAAACCACTGCGCAAAAAGAAAATTGAAAACATACCACTCTGAAATGTTACTTTCCTGGTCACTATTCATGGCAGCATTCGCACAATCCATGCATGTGCTACCATGAAGGCACCAGGAAAGTAACGTAAAACTAAAAAAAATAAATAAATAAATAAAAATGGGATTTGTCTAAGACATGCCAATCAGCCTAGTTCAGCTGCAGCTGGGAAATCCGTTGCATGAAAAGAACACACATCACACATAAAACATAAAAAATTTGAAACTTTTATTGGTCCAAAAAGAATATAGGACTTGGAAAAGAAGCAAGGAAAGCAAAATACATACATGTATGTTAATTTGAGACACTAACAGAATATGTTTGAGGTTTGACCCTTTTGCATTGTAAATTAACAGGAGTTAAAAGGAGTGCACCCACAAATGGACATCTATTGAGGATTAAAACAACAATAGGCACAACATCTTGAGAAAGAATTTTAAAAATAAGGCAGCACAGACAGTTAAATCGAAGTGAACAACGTAAAAACAACAAAAATTGCCAACATAAAAAAGATTTCATGGTAAAATCACCACCCCAAAAAAAAAAAAACAACAAACCAAAGTAACAAATAAATTGCATAAAAACACATCTGTTTTGCAACAACATAATAAACAAAATACAAATAGAAAATACATGTGTTAGAAACTCAATAAGGACCCCCAAATAACACACACACACACACACACACACACAAAAATGTGTGGGGTTCCCCGAAATTCCATACCAGGCCCTTCAGGTCTGGTATGGATATTAAGGGGAGCCTTGTGCAAAATAAAAAAAATGGTGTGGGGGTCCCCCTCAAAATCAATACCAGGTTCTTCAGGTCTGGTATGGATTTTAAGGGGAACCCCGGGCCAAAATTTTTTTTAAAAATGGCGTGGGGTCCCCCTAAAAATCCATACCAGACCCTTATCCAAGCACGCAACCTAGCAGGCTGCAGGAAAAGAGGGGGGGACGAGAGAGGACCCCCCCTCCTGAACCGTACCAGGCCACATGCCCGCAACATTGGGATGGTGCTTTGGGGTCCCCCCACAAAGCACCTTGTCCCCATGTTGATGAGGACAAGGGCCTCATCCCCACAACTCTTGCCCGGTGGTTGTGGGGGTCTGCTGGTGGGGGGTTTATTGGAATCTGGAAGCCCCCTTTAACAAGGGGACCCCCAGATCCCGGCCCTCTCCCCATGTGAAATGGTAAGGGTGTACAAAAGTACCCCTACCATTTCACAAAAATAGTGTCAAAAATGTTAAAAATGACAAGAGACAGTTTTTGACAATTCCTTTATTTAAAGTCTTCTTCTTTCCATCTTCTTTCTTCTATCTTCCTTCGGTTTCTTCCTTCATTTTCATATTCTTCTTCTTCTGGTTCTTCTGGTTCTTCCTCCGGTGTTCTCGTCCGGCATCTTCCTCCGCGGCATCTTCTTCCCTTCTTCTTCTTGGGCCGCTCTGCATCCATGGGAGGCTCCCACTGTGTGACGCTTTTCGTCTTCTGATGGGTCTTAAATAACGGAGGGCAGAGCCACCTGGTGACCCTGTCCCCCTCTGACACACGAGGACTTCCCCGAGGCTTTCCCCATGATGTCAGAGGGGCGGACAGGAAAGTCCCTGTGCGTCAGAGGGGGCGGGGTCACAGGGTGGCCCCCGCCCTCCGTTATTTAAGAACCATCAGAAGACGAGAAGCGTCACACAGCGGGAGCCTCCCATGGATGCGGAGCGGTCCGAGAAGAAGAAGGGAATAACACGCCGTGGAGGAAGAACCAGAAGAACCAGAAGAAGAAGAAGATGAAGATGAAGGAAGAAACCGAAGGAAGAAGATAGAAGATAGAAGATAGAAGATAGAAGAAAGACGATGGAAAGAAGAAGACTTTAAATAAAGGAATTGTCAAAAACTGTCTCTTGTCATTTTTAACATTTTTGACACTTTTTTTGTGAAATGGTAGGTACCCCCCTTACCATTTCACACAGGGGGGAGGGCCAGGATCTGGGGGTTCCCTTGTTAAAGTGGCTTCCAGATTCCGATAGCCCCCCGCCCGCAGACCCCCACAACCACCGGGCAAGGGTTGTGGGGACGAGGCCCTTGTCTTCATCAACATGGGGACAAGGTGCTTTGTGGGGGACCCCAAAGCACCCTCCCAATGTTGACGGCATGTGGCTTAGTACGGTTTAGGAGGGGGGGCGCTCTCTCATCACCCCCTCTTTTCCTGTGGCCTGCCAGGTTGCGTGCTCGGATAAGGGTCTGGTATGGATTTTTAGGGGGACCCCACGCCATTTTTTTTATTTTGGTGTGGGGTTCCCCTTAAAATCCATACCAGACATGAAGGACTTGGTATGGAATTTAGGGGGACCCCCACATCATTTTTTTTTTTTTTGGCGTGGGGTTCCCCTTAATATCCATACCAGACCTGAAGGGCCTGGTATTGAATTTCGGGGCAACCCCACGCATTTTTTTTTCTGAATTTTGTTTGTTTTCTTAATGCTGTTTTTATCAATGAACTTTTATGTGTTTTGCCGGACCGACATTTCATTATAGCCGCGAAGTGAACCAGTGTAAAAAAAAAAAAAAAAAAGTGTAGAGGTGCGCCCATTCAACCTATGCAAATGCATTTACGTTGCTTGACATTTACTAAGATTTTGCCGGCGCACTGAACCAAAGCATTTGAACAAGCGCAAATGCCGTTTGAGCATGCGCAGTGTATAAATTCACCTCCCGCAGCTCTAAATGTATTTGCCGGCGCTGCCGGCTGGTTCGGAAAAATACACTTTCTCATTCTATTTTGGCCATATTTGTTACTTGGACAGTTAGTACTACACTTCCCCACATCACCCCACATCACCCCCATAATATTGGCATTTCCAGCTTGTTTAAATTTGAAGTTAAAGATTTCGTGTGCCATGTCTATAGTGGCGTACCGATCACCTTTTTCCCGTGTGTGGGGAAGAGAATAGTAAATGGCGCAAATGCTTCGTAAATCAGCCCCACTGTGTGCATCTTCAAAATTTGGCTTTCTAAAAAATATTTAAAATGTGCAAATACTAAAAATAAAAATAAACTAGAAGAATTTTGTGGTTTTTTAAATTCTGCCTAAAACATCAATGATGTTTTTGAGTCTTTTTTCCACATCATTGATGGTAATGCTCACCTACTAATACAGGTCTAAAAGACAAAGCATCCACCACCATTGACAGACATCACCTAGTACACCAACTGGAGCATAGTACCCATGGGTGCCAGATCCCAGAGGATAACGTCAACAAGGGAACTGGACCGCGCAGATTAAGGCAAGAGTCTGGCAAAAAATGTGATAGAGGGAAATTCCTTAATTCCCTTAGAAACAAGAAGTATATATGCAACAATAATGCTGTATCAATTGTCCCACATTATAATAGGGCAGAGGTAAATTCAAACAAGGTATAATTGTAGGAAATAGGCTGACAAGTTCAACCTCCTATATAGTAATATGCTGTATATGGTATAGACCAAAGTATACAACATTTTTTTAGAAAGCATTTTTACTTTATACTTTAATATTTAAATGGTAATAGATATATATCCATATGTAAAATAAAAAGCTTCCATGGTATAAATGTGGCCCGGGTATCTACACCAGAATTACTGTTGGCAATGCTGTCTGCAGTTTAGCATATATAGTCATAATGTTAGCATGGGGGGGTTATGTCAAAGGTATATATAGAAAATCCAATTAAAATAGCATGGCATAATAGATCCAGAATGGCCCAATAATAGGGCAGGACAAATGCACGCCAGTATGGGCAAACATAACTCTACATGATAGCACCGCTTTTAAACCCCAAACCAGCCAGGAACCAATATTCATGTTTAGGAACAGTGGGCATAGAAACATAAAGCTTACCTATAGAGGGAGTGTTAAGCAGTTCCTCTCCTAGCAGGAAGAGCCAGTGCCTGCCAATACCGATGGCCAGTCGCTGAGTGCGTCTATTAGACAGCACACTGGCGCCCCCATCTTAAAACTACGCGGTCCCTCCGGAAGCGAAAAGGTCGTACACGACCTCTGGCATCACTTCCGGTACGGACATCCCTGCATAGATGCGCGTGCACTCTCCGAGGGGAATGCGCGCGCACTCACCCAGAGAGATGCGCGTGCATTGCCCATTTCACGCTGAGAGGCGTGAGGGGCATACGAGGGTGGATAGAAAAGCTCTGCCCTCAAAGGCTGGGACGTTGGAATCCCCCTGTCATAGGCTGAACGCAAACCAGTGAAGTACACAGCGGCATCAATATGAGGGGGCCAAAGTGCAGTCCCGCACAGACTGCAAATAATGTAATGACAGCTATATACAAATGTTACAAACTTATACACAAGCCTATACAGGGATCATTCCCTTATAGCAAACAAGCATGTATAGGTATACATCTTAATGACATTGATGTGTACAGATGCATTAGTAATACCCCCAATCTCTATATATATTGTTTGATGAGAAAAAAAAAAAAAAGGGGGACATAGAAATTAAAAATTACAGGGGACTAGTTGTAAAAGGTAAACGTGTCATCACAAAAAAGGTTTGTAGGAAAGTGCTGTGTTGAGGCCAGGTGGATGAGTAGCCTGTTGGCTAAAGATCCATCTGACCTCTTTCTGAAGTATCCTTTTGTCGACATTTCCTCCCTTTTCGAAGTCAGGAATGACTTCTAAGGCGACAAAGGATACATAGGTAGGATCAAAGCTATGGTGAAGGCCAATATGCTTGCAGATAGGAGTATACAGTAGCCCTGCATCCAGATAGTACAGGTGGTCCTGGATTCTTTTAGCAAACGGACGTTTGGTTTTTCCGATATAAAATGCGCCGCAGCGACATGTGGCGAGATAGATGATGCCAGTGGTAGAGCAGTCTGCATAGCCCCTGAGTTTGTGAAAGCCTCCTCTTGGGAGGGCACATCCTGTACATTCTCTTATCCATGGGCAGAATTCACAGTGTCCACAATGAAAGGTGCCATAGCCACCCTCTGCCCCCACTAATGGAATTGAGGGCTGTAGGTGGCTATGAACTAAAGTGTCCCTGATGGACCGAGATCTTCTGTAAGTAATCTGTGGTGCATAAGCTACATATTTTGAAATAATGGGATCCTCAGAGAGGAAATGTCAGTTATTGCTGATAAGTTTCCGGATTGAGTATTGATGAGCAGTAAATGTAGTAATGAGTTTGGTGGTGGGATGTGGATCGCAAGTTTTTTGTTTGAAAATAAGGGTATCTCGTGTATTCTGTTTGGCTCATTGATATGCCCTTTTCAGGACTTTCTTACTGTAGCCTCTATTAATCAGCCTTTCATATAAGGCCTTCGCTTCCCGTTCAAAGTCTTTGTTTCTTGCGCAATTTAGTCGCAGCCGAAGATATTGACTGAAGGGTATACTATAAACGAGCATACGCGGATGAGAGCTGGAGAAATGCAGTATGGTATTGCCAGCAGTCTCTTTTCTATAAAGGGTACTGAAAATAGTCCCATTCTCATTAAGGAAGAGGCGTAGGTCCAGAAAAGGGATAGTGGTGGTGTCCGATTGTATAGTGAATTTTAAGTTGAATTCATTGTGGGAGAGAAGCTGCATGAATTCGGAAAGCGAATCCGCTGAGCGTGTCCATATGAGCAGGACGTCATCAATGTACCTCCGCCAGAGGAGAATGTGGCGGAGGTACATCGAGGCCCCGTCACTGGAAAAGAGGGTGCGTTCCCACCCCCCCAGGTACAGGTTGGCATACGATGGGGCACAGGAAGTCCCCATCGCTACCCCCTGTACCTGGAGGTAGGTGGAGCTGTTGAAGAGAAACATATTGGTGGTTAAAATGTGTTCCAGTAAGGTGGTAATGAATTGGCCCATCTCCCAGCTGTTGGTATCTGGTTTCCTCAGGAATTCAGAAACCACTGCTATGCCCTGGGCATGTGGGATACTTGAATATAATGCCTCAATTTCCATTGCTGCCAAGATCACTCCTGGGGGTATGGTAAGTCCTTCAAGGACTTTAAGTAAGTCATAAACTTCTTTTAATACAAATAGGCCTGAACAAATGTAGTTATCTACCAAAAACATTGTATTAGTGGGTGAACGAATGATGTTTACTATGAACGATTACTGTGCCCACGAACCTGAAAGTTGCCATTTTAAACTGTACAACAGTAAAGAAAAGCATATGGAGCAGCATGCAAGTAATAATAATAATAGGAACACATGACACAATACTTACTTTTTTGCAGCACTCTCTTGATCTTTCTGTACTGATCCTGCTCCCTCAGTTTCAGGTCTGACCAGTGTTTCCTCAATTGATCCTTGGACCGTCGTACCCCAAAATTCCTGTGCAGACTTTTCACAACTTTAGCCTTGATCTTGGCCTTTCTGACATTTGGGTTTGGGTAAGGTCCATGCTTCCCATCATAGTCAGCCATCTTCAAGATGTCCACCATCTCCACCATCTCTATGAAAGACATATTTGAGGTCTTAAATCTCCTCTGGGATTGGGACGTTCGTGGCTCCAGGCTTTCATTGTTGCTGCTCTCCTCTGCATGCACTTGCTCTTTCTCCGCCATGTGCTCTCCCACTGTACCGAAAGATAAGGGGCGGGCAATGGACTAGAAAGAACGTCAGGGGCAGGCAGAGTTTCACGTATGCGCAATATATATAAAGCGTAACATGCATGAGTGGTATGTACGATCTGTGAGAGGAGGAAGGAGTATTGTGAGTATCAGCCTTTAAAATTAGCACTCTTGATTTTTCCCATAGACTTTTAAAGGGTGTTCCGTGGCTCTCGAATTTGCCGTGAACACCCCAAATTGTTCGCTGTTTGGCGAACAGGCGAACAGCCAATATTCGAGTCGAACATGAGTTCGACTCCAACTCGAAGCTCATCCCTAGTTACTGGGTCTTGAGGATGGACCACTGGCCAGATATAGCTCAATATGCAATTGAGCTACTGGCCTGTTCTGCATCCAGCGTTCTTTCTGAACGCACATTCAGTGCTGCTGGAGGGTTTGTAATGGATCATAGAGTGCGCCTGTCCACAGACTTCATTGATAGGCTCACATTCATAAAGATCAATTAGTATTGGATCAGCAGCAGCTATCAAGCACCTGATGCTGATGTAACTGATTGATTTTTTTATGGACGTGGGATCCTTTGAAGACTGCCTATGCTGAGTGACTATCCTATTCCTCCTCAATCTTGATGATGCTAGCTTCCAACAATATATTTAGTTTAGGACACCACCACCACTGCCTAAGGCCCAATTTTTCTGTCCCTGTTTAACAGGGGCATGTAATTACAATTTTTGATCTAATATTTCACAGCAGGACCCCTTCCTGCGCCCAACAAGAGTATCTGTGAGGGGTTACAGTGTTGTGGCACCACCACCACCAAAGGCCCAATTTTTCTGCCCCTGTCCCAGCAGCAGAAAAAAAGTACAAGCGTGCCCCACGGCCACCTGCAGAAGATGCACCATGTCCATGACCAGCACTGTGGACTGTAGACACAGAGCCTGCTTGCCCTCTTTTAGTGGCCTGTGAGCGTCTGCCTCTCCTTGGTGGCCTTTCTGACATGATGGGGATTTTTTTGCAACATCACACTACACTGTATTGTGTACTGTGTACACCACCAGAAAAGTAGTAGCAACTGCACTATGGGTGCACGGTACTGTGCACACCAACAGAAGTGTAATATCAATTATGGGTGTACTGTATTGTGTACACCACCAGAAAAGTAGTAGCAACTGCACTAGGGGTGCACAGTATTGTGTACCACCAGAAGTCTAATAGAAACTATGGGTACACTGTTTGTATTTTATACTGTGTACACCACCAGAAAAGTAGTGGCAACTGCACTAGGGGTGCACAGTACTGTGTACACCAACAGAAGTCTAATATCAACTATGGGTGCACTGTTTGTATTGTGTACTGTGTACACCACCAGAAAAGTAGTAGCAACTGCACTATGGGTGCACGGTACAGTGCACACCAACAGAAGTGTAATATCAATTATGGGTGTACTGTACATATATATATATATATATATATATATATATATATATATATATATATATAAGACTGTCTGTATATATATATTATATATATATATATATATATATATATATATATATATACAGTATCTCACAAAAGTGAGTACACCCCTAACTGAAAATGTCCAAATTGGGCCCAAAGTGTCAATATTTTGTGTGGCCATCATTATTTTCCAACACTGGACTTCACCAGAGCTTCACAGGTTGCAACTGGAGTCCTCTTCCATGCCTCCATGATGATATCACGGAGCTGGTGGATGTTAGAGACCTTGCTCTCCTCCACCTTCCCTTTGAAGATGCTCCACAGATACTCAATAGGGTTTAGGGCTGGAGACATGCTTGGCCAGTCCATCATCTTTACTCTCAGCTTCTTTAGCAAGGTAGTGGTCCTCTTCTAGTTGTGTTTGGGGTCATTATCATGTTGGAATACTGCCCTGCAGTGGGGGGATCATGCTTTGCTTCAGTATGTCACAGTATATGTTGGCATTCATAGCTCCCTCAATGAACTGTAGCTCCCCAGTTCCATCAGCATTCATGCAGCCTCAGACCATGACACTCCCACTACCATGCTTGACTGTAGGCAAGACACACTTGTCTTTGTACTCCTCACCTGGTTGCCGCCACACACGGTTGACATAATCTGAACCAAGTCCTTTTATCTTGGTCTCATCAGACCATAGGAAATGGTTCCAGTAATCCATGTCCTTAGTCTGCTTGTCTTCAGCAAACTGTTTTTGGGCTTTCTTGTGCATCATCTTTAGAAGAGGCTTCCTTCTGGGACGACAGCCATGCAGACCAATTTGATGCAGTGTGCAGCGTATGTTCTGGACACTGACAGGCTGACTCCCCACCCCTTCAACCTCTGCAGCAATGCTGGCAGCACTCATATGTCTATTTCCCAAATGATGCTGAGCACGTGCACTCAACTTCTTTGGTCAACCATGTCAACCACGGCAAGGCCTGTTCTGAGTGGAACCTGTCCTGTTAAAGCGCTGTGTGGTCTTGGCCACCGTGCTGCAGGTCAGGCTCTTGGCAATCTTCTTATAGCCTAGGCCATCTTTATGAAGAGCAACAATTCTTTTTTTCAGATCCTCAGAGAGTTCTTTGCCATGAGGTGCCATGTTGAAGTTCCAGTGACCAGTATGAGAGAGTGAGATGGATAACAACAAATTTAACACACCTGCTCCCCATTCACACCTGAGACCTTGTAACACTAACGAGTCACATGACACCGGGGAGGGAAAATGGCTAATTGGGCCAAATTTGGACATTTTCACTTTAAAGGAATAAAAGTCATTTAAAACTGCTTGCGGCTTTAATGTAATGTCGGGTCCTGGCAATATGGATGAAAATCAGTGAGGCAAACGTCATGGGTACCCCCAGTCCATTACCAGGCCCTTTGGGTCTTGTATGGATATTAAGGGGAACCCCGCACCCAAATTAAAAAAAGAAAGGCCCTATATACTCTGAACAGCAGTATACAGGCGGTATACAAACAAGACAGGGACTGTAGGTTTGTTGTTAAGTAGAATCTGTTTGTAATTTTGAACTGGTACATTTTTAAAGTGTAGTTCCAGCCAAAAAATCTATTTTTAAGCCTTTTGGAAAACATAGGGAAGGGTTATCACCCCTGTGACATTTGTTTTGCTGTCTGTACACCTCTTCAGAAGATTTCACCTCACTTTCTGTCCCAATGACAAATGTTTTTTGACAATTTGGGGTTTTTAGTGAAACAAGGATTGGTGATAAAGCATCAGTGGAGAGGAGACACGTTTTTCCCATATTAACTCTTACAGGAGAGAATTTCCCTTCCTGGGGTAGATTTCATCTCACTTCCTGTTGTCTCCTTCCGTTTGCAAGTAGGAGTCATTTGTAAGTTGGATGTTTGAAAGTAGGGGCCTGCCCTATATACTCTGCAGAAATTGTGGCCTTAGGTGTTGGTCTTGCCACAACATTGTAAGTCCTCACAGTTACTCTTGGTGGGAGCTGGAACGGGCCCTGCTGTGAAATATTAGATCAAGAATTGTAATTACATGCACCTGTTGAACAGGGGCAGAAAAATTGGGCCTTTGGTGGTGGTGCTGGTGCCACAACACTATAAGTCCTCACAGTCATTCTTCGTGGGCGCAGAAACGGGCCCTGCTGTGAAATATTAGATCAAGAATTGTAATTACATGCACCTGTTGAACAGGGGCAGAAAAATTAGGCCTTTGGTGGTGGTGGTGGTGGTGTTGCCACAACACTGTAAGTCCTCACAGTTACTCTTGGTGGGAGCTGGAACGGGCCCTGCTGTGACATATTAGATCAAGAATTGTAATTACATGCACCTGTTGAACAGGGGCAGAAAAATTGGGCCTTTGGTAGTGGTGGTGCTGGTGCCACAACACTGTAAGTCCTCACAGTTACTCTTGGTGGGTGCAGAAACGGGCCCCGCTGTGAAATATTAGATCAAGAATTGTAATTACATGTCCCTGTTAAACAGGGGCAGAAATATTGGGCCTTAGGCACTGGTGCCACAACACTGCAACCCCTCACAGATACTCTAGTTGGAGCACAAGAATGAGCCCTCCTGCAAAATATTGCATCAAAAATTGTAATTATACGCCCCTGTTAAACAGGGGCTGAAAAATTGGGCCTTAGGCACTGGTGCTGGTGCCACAACACTGCAACCCCTCACAGATACTCTAGTTGGAGTGCTGGAACGAGCCCTGCTGCAAAGTATTGCATCAAAAATTTTAATTACACGCCCCTGTTAAGCAGGGGCTGAAAAATTGGGCCTTAGCCATTGGTGGCGGCGCCCAGAACCAAAAATATTCTTACAAGATATCAACATGATCATTGAGGAGGAAGAGGTTAGTCACTCAGCATAACAGGATAGTCACTCAGCATCAGCATAGGCAGTCTTGAAGGGATCTGACATTTCAAAAAAAAATTATCAGTTACATCAGCATCAGGTGCTTGGTAGCTGGTGGTGATCCAAGACTGATTCATTTTTATGAAGGTCAGTCGATCAACCAAGTCGGTGGTCAGGCGCACCCTGTGATCGGTTAGCAGCACTGAATGTGCGTTCCAAAAGAATTCTGGATGCAGGACAGGCCAGTAGCTCAATTGCATACTGTGCAAGCTCTGGCCTCAAGACCCAGTAACCCAGAGGATTTTTGGTGGGAAAGGTGTCCAAGTCAGATCTTGCCCCTAGGTATTCCTGCACCATGTAAAACAGACTCTTGCGATGGTTGCTGTAACCAATCATACCTTGGGGCTGCGGACTAAAAAATTGTCTGAACGCACCTTCTCCACCGCTCCTTCCTTGACTGACCGAAGCCTCAGCAACACGTTGTCCAGGAACAGGAGTTTGTAACCTTCCAGTCTCTGGGAACGCATTGCACAGACCTTTCTGCAAGGCCTCCCAAAGATGTTTCATCCTCTGCTCCCTCTGCGATGGCAAGATAAAGTCCGCAACCTTACACTTGTAACGTGGATCAAGGAGGGTTGCCAGCCAGTATTGATCCCTCTCCTTGATATCACAAATATGAAGATCCTTCCGCAGGCTTTGCAGGATCAGCTTATGCAGCTTAGGTTTGCTGAGGCATTCGGTCCGGAGTCCTCTGGGTCACTAAGGACGACATGATCCGCAGCCACGTACAAGTCCATGGGTTTCTTGGGACTGTAAATGATCCCTTAAAGACTGCTGCTGATACTGATTGATGGAGGCTCCACCTCCATGCTGACACAATCCTCCGTTTCCTCCTCCTCCTCGTCCTCTTCCTGTGTGATCGGCAGGGACGCAGGAATGCTGTCTGGATAAAGGGGGCTAAGGAAGTCCTCCTCTTCCTGCCTCTGTTCTGCTTCAAGTGCCCTGTCCATTATTCCATGCAGCGTGTGCTCCAACAGGTGGACAAGGGGGACAGTGTTACTGATGCATGCACTGTCACTGCTCACCACCCTTGTGGCCTCCGCAAATGGTGACAAGACAGTGCATGCATCCCTGATCATGGCCCACTGGCGTGGGGAAAAAACCGAGCTCCCCTGACCCTGTCCTGGTGCCACAGTCGCACAGGTACTGATTGATGGCCCTCTGCTGCGTGTGCAGCTGCTGCAGCATGGCCAACGTTGAGTTCCACCTGGTGGGCATGTCACAGATTAGGCGGTTCTTTGGCAGGTTAAATTCCTTTTGGAGGTCAGCCAGCTGAGCACTGGCATTATATGACCCGTGAAAATGCACACAGACTTTCCTGGCCTGCCTCAGGACATCCTGTAAGCCCAGGTACCTGCCCAAGAACCGCTGCACCACCAAGTTAAGGAAGTGAGCCAAACAGGGCACATGGGTCATTTGTCCCTGGCGGAGGGCGGAGAGGAGGTTGGTGCCATTGTCGCAAAGCACCATACCTGCCTTAAGCTGGCGTGGCGTCAACCACCTCTTAACCTGCCCCTGCAGAGCTGACAGAATCTCTGCCCTAACGTGGCTCCTGTCCCCCAAGCACACTAGCTCAAGCACCGCATGGCATTTTTTGGCCTGCATGCTTGCTTAGCCCCTTGAATGCCTACAGTTGCACCACTGGTTCCAAAGAAAAATCAGCACAGGAAGAGGCCATGGAGGAATAAGAGGAGGGGGTGGAGGAGAGAGGTGTGGCAGAATCACCACTAGTAGTATTTTGGAGGCGTGGTGGCGGAACAACCTCCAACACTACTGCACCTTGTCCTGCATCCTTCCCAGCTGCCAGAAGAGTAACCCAGTGTGCGGTGAAAGATAGGTAACATCCCTGTCCATGCCTGCTGGACCATGAGTCAGCGGTAATATGCACCTTACTGCTGACCGCCCTGTCCAGCGAGGCCAAGACATTGCCTTCCACATGCCGGTAGAGAGCCGGAATCGCCTTCCGTGAGAAAAAGTGGCATTTGGGAACCTGCCACTGAGGAACCGCACATTCCACAAACTCAGGGAAGGGGGCAGAGTCTACCAACTGAAAAGGCAGCAGTTGAAGTGCTAGCAAATTAGCCAAGCTAGCATTCAACCTCTGGGAATGTGGATGGCTGGGAGCGAACTTCTTTCAGCGGTGCAGCAGCTGGGGCAGGGAAATTTGCCTGGTACAATCTGACGTCTGTGTACTGATAGCAGATTGCCCCCAAGTACTTGGCTGTGAGACACCTAATTCTACACCTTCATTCCTCTCAGTGCAGGTCTCAGAGAGGACTGAAGGTATAGTGGGGTTGGAGATCCCAGCTGATGAGGAGCAAGGAGAGGTCCTCTTTGGTGTGGGTCTTTTAGGTACACTTGCCAACGAACTGCATGGCAGGTCAACATATGTCTGGTCCAGTGTTTCTCAACTCCAGTCCTCAAGGCGCCCCAACAGGTCATGTTTTCAGGATTTCCATTATTTTGCACAGGTGATTTGATCAGCTTCACTTCCTTAGTAATTACCACAGCCGTTTCATCTGAGGGAAATCCTGAAAACATGACCTGTTGGGGCGCCTTGAGGACTGGAGTTGAGAAACACTGGTCTGGTCAAGCATGTGGTGCTGAAGCGGAAGATGTTTTGGCCATGCAAGATACGCTTGAGACATATGTTGCAAATAGCAGCGGTGGGATCTGATGCACTCGTCTCAAAAAAGGCCCACACCAAAGAACTTTTGGGATAACGCGCAGAGACAGCAGTGCCCTGCACATGCGGAGCTCTGCGGTGTGATGCAGTCGGTGTGCTGCCATTAAGCGGCCCCTGGAGGGCATCCTGCCTCGTTGGTGATGTGCCTCCTCCTCCTCTCTCCTATCAGGCACCCACGTATAGTCAGTTACCTCATCATCCCCTTCCTCCTCATCACTGGAGCAAAGCTGGCAGTATGCTGCAGCTGGGGAAACATGACTGCCAGATTGCTGTCCTTCTTGGGCACCCCCTCTCTCTGGGCTCACGTTATTGCCTTCCTCTAGCTAGGTACCATATTCGGAGCCTTCAAAATGCTGGCCATCCTCCTGGAGCATGTACCCAACACTGTGGTCAAACAGTTCGAGGGACTCCTCAGGAGGACATGGTGCGGTTAGGGAAGGAGTGACTGATGCCATTGAGCCGAGAGAAGAGGCCGCATTGGCAGCTGCTTTGCCAGACAAAGTACACTGAGCCTGAGTGAGAGAGGATGAGGAGGATGAGGACGGCTTGGTCATCCACTCTACCAAGTCTTCAGCATGTTGTGGCTCAACACGGCCAGCTGCCAAAAAAAAAGGACAAGTGTGTCCCACGGCCACGTGCTGATGAGGATGCACCGTCTCCACGACCAGCACTTTTGCCTCTAGACACAGAGCCTGCTTGCTCTCTTTTATTGGCTTGTGACTGTCTGCCTCTCCTTGTTGGCCTTCCAGACATACTAATGGCCTGCAGTGAGATGTAGCTGCACAAAGCTGGGATGTATATATATATATATATATATATATATATATATATATATATATACTGATACTGCAGCTAGCAAAACCAACTGCCTGCCTGTAGTATTATTAGTATGAGAACACCAGCAATTGTCTTCAGGTAGCTTTAGGTGCACACTGTGCAGAGGACCCAGTACACTAACTGTAAATACTGTAGCTGCCTGCCTGTGGCATTAATAGGAGCAGAACAACAGCAATTTTCTTCAGGTAGCTTTAGGTGCACACTGTGCAGAGGACACAGTACACTAATTGTAAATTGTGTAGCTGCCTGCCTGTGGTATTAATAGGAGCAGAACAACAGCAATTTTATTCAGGTAGCTTTAGGTACACACTGTGCAGAGGAAGCAGTACACTAACTGTAAATACTGTAGTTATCTGCTTGTGGTATTAATATAGGATCAGAAGAACACCACCAATGTAATTCAGGTAGCTTTAGGTGCACACTGTGCAGAGGACACAGTACACTAACTGTAAATACTGTAGCTGCCTGCCTGTGGTATTAATAGGAGCAGAACAACAGCAATTTTCTTCAGGTAGCTTTAGGGGCACACTGTGCAGAGGACACAGTACACTAACTGTAAATGCTTTAGCTGCCTGCCTGTGGTATTAATAGGATCACCAGAACACCACCAATTTTATTCAGGTAGCTTTAGGTGCACACTGTGCAGAGGACACAGTACACTAACTGTAAATTCTGTAGCTGCCTGCCTGTGGTATTAATATAGGATCAGAAGAACACCACCAATTTTATTCAGGTAGCTTTAGGTGCACACTGTGCAGAGGACACAGTACACTAACTGTAAATACTGTAGCTGCCTGCCTGTGGTATTAATAGGAGCAGAGCAACAGCAATTGTTTTCAGGTATCTTTAGGTGCACACTGTGCAGAGGACGCAGTACACTAACTGTAAATACTGTAGCTGCCTGCCTGTGGTATTAATATAGGATCATAAGAACACCACCAATTTTATTCAGGTAGCTTTAGGTGCACACTGTGCAGAGGACACAGAACACTAACTGTAAATACTTTAGCTTCCTGCCTGTGGTATTAATAGGAGCAGAATAACAGCATTTTTCTTCAGGTAGCTTTAGGGGCACACTGTGCATAGGACACAGTACACTAACTGTAAATGATTTAGCTGCCTGCCTGTGGTATTAATAGGATCACCAGAACACCACCAATTTTATTCAAGCAGCTTTAGGTGCACACTGTGCAGAGGACACAGTACACTAACTGTAAATTCTGTAGCTGCCTGCCTGTGGTATTAATATAGGATCAGAAGAACAACAATTGTTTCCAGGTAGCTTTAGGTGCACACTGTGCAGAGGACGCAGTACACTAACTGTAAATACTGTAGCTGCCTGCCTGTGGTATTAATATAGGGTCATAAGAACACCACCAATTTTATTCAGGTAGCTTTAGGTGCACACTGTGCAGAGGACACAGTACACTAACTGTAAATACTGTAGCTGCCTGCCTGTGGTATTAATAGGAGCAGAACAACAGCAATTGTCTTCAGGTAGCTTTAGGTGCACACTGTTCAGAGGACGCACTACACTAACTTGTAAATACCGCAGTTGCCTGCAGTACTTTACTAATAGGATCAGAAGAACACCACCAATTTTCTTCAGGTAGCTTTAGGTGCACACTGTGTTGAGGACGCACTACACTAACTTGTAAATACTACAGCTGCCTGCGATACTAATAGGATCAGAAGAACACCACCAATTTTCTTCAGGTAGCTTTAGGTGCACACTGTGCAGAGGACACAGTACACTAACTGTAAATACTGTAGCTGCCTGCCTGTGGTATTAATAGGAGCAGAACAAGAGCATTTTTCTTCAGGTAGCTTTAGGGGCACACTGTGCAGAGGACACAGTACACTAACTGTAAATGCTTTAGCTGCCTGCCTGTGGTATTAATAGGATCACCAGAACACCACCAATTTTATTCAGGTAGCTTTAGGTGCACACTGTGCAGAGAACACAGTACACTAACTGTAAATCCTGTAGCTGCCTGCCTGTGGTATTAATATAGGATCAGAAGAACACCACCGATTTTATTCAGGTAGCGTTAGGTGCACACTGTGCAGAGGACACAGTACACTAACTGTAAATACTGTAGCTGCCTGCCTGTGGTATTAATAGGAGCAGAGCAACAGCAATTGTTTCCAGGTAGCTTTAGGTGCACACTGTGCTGAGGACGCACTACACTAATTTGTAAATACTACAGCTGCCTGCGATACTAATAGGTTCAGAAGTGCACCACTAATTTTCATCAGGCAGCTTTAAGTGCACACTGTGCAGAGGACGCACTACACTAACTTTAAATACTGTAGCTGCCTGCCTGTGGTATTAATAGGATCAAAAGAACACCACTAATTTTATTCAGGTAGCTTTAGGTGCACACTGTGCAGAGGACACAGTACACTAACTGTAAATACTGTAGCTGCCTGCCTGTGGTATTAATAGGAGCAGAGCAACAGCAATTGTTTCCAGGTATCTTTAGGTGCACACTGTGCAGAGGACGCAGTACACTAACTGTAAATACTGTAGCTGCCTGCCTGTGGTATTAATATAGGATCATAAGAACACCACCAATTTTATTCAGGTAGCTTTAGGTGCACACTGTGCAGAGGACACAGAACACTAACTGTAAATACTTTAGCTTCCTGCCTGTGGTATTAATAGGAGCAGAATAACAGCATTTTTCTTCAGGTAGCTTTAGGGGCACACTGTGCATAGGACACAGTACACTAACTGTAAATGCTTTAGCTGCCTGCCTGTGGTATTAATAGGATCACCAGAACACCACCAATTTTATTCAAGTAGCTTTAGGTGCACACTGTGCAGAGGACACAGTACACTAACTGTAAATTCTGTAGCTGCCTGCCTGTGGTATTAATATAGGATCAGAAGAACAACAATTGTTTCCAGGTAGCTTTAGGTGCACACTGTGCAGAGGACGCAGTACACTAACTGTAAATACTGTAGCTGCCTGCCTGTGGTATTAATATAGGGTCATAAGAACACCACCAATTTTATTCAGGTAGCTTTAGGTGCACACTGTGCAGAGGACACAGTACACTAACTGTAAATACTGTAGCTGCCTGCCTGTGGTATTAATAGGAGCAGAACAACAGCAATTGTCTCCAGGTAGCTTTAGGTGCACACTGTGCAGAGGGCGCATTACACTAACTTGTAAATACCGCAGTTGCCTGCAGTACTTTACTAATAGGATCAGAAGAACACCACCAATTTTCTTCAGGTAGCTTTAGGTGCACACTGTGTTGAGGACGCACTACACTAACTTGTAAATACTACAGCTGCCTGCGATACTAATAGGATCAGAAGAACACCACCAATTTTCATCAGGTAGCTTTAGGTGCACACTGTGCAGAGGACACAGTACACTAACTGTAAATACTGTAGCTGCCTGCCTGTGGTATTAATAGGAGCAGAACAAGAGCATTTTTCTTCAGGTAGCTTTAGGGGCACACTGTGCAGAGGACACAGTACACTAAATGTAAATGCTTTAGCTGCCTGCCTGTGGTATTAATAGGATCACCAGAACACCACCAATTTTATTCAGGTAGCTTTAGGTGCACACTGTGCAGAGAACACAGTACACTAACTGTAAATCCTGTAGCTGCCTGCCTGTGGTATTAATATAGGATCAGAAGAACACCACCGATTTTATTCAGGTAGCATTAGGTGCACACTGTGCAGAGGACACAGTACACTAACTGTAAATACTGTAGCTGCCTGCCTGTGGTATTAATAGGAGCAGAGCAACAGCAATTGTTTCCAGGTAGCTTTAGGTGCACACTGTGCTGAGGACGCACTACACTAATTTGTAAATACTACAGCTGCCTGCGATACTAATAGGTTGAGAAGTGCACCACTAATTTTCATCAGGCAGCTTTAAGTGCACACTGTGCAGAGGACGCACTACACTAAATTTAAATACTGTAGCTGCCTGCCTGTGGTATTAATAGGATCAAAAGAACACCACTAATTTTCTTCAGGTAGCTTTAGGTGCAAACTGTGCAGAGGACGCACTACACTAATTTGTAAATACTGCAGCTGCCTGCGGTACTGTACTAATAGGATCAGAAGAACACCACCAATTTTCTTCAGGTAGCTTTAGATGCAAACTGTGCAGAGGACGCACTACATTAACTTGTAAATACTGCAGCTGCCTGCGGTACTAATAGGATCAGAAGGACATCACCAATTTTCTTCAGGTAGCTTTAGGTGCACACTGTGCAGAGGACGCACTACACTAATTTGTAAATACTGCAGCTGCCTGCGGTACTGTACTAATAAGATCATAAGAACACCACTAATTTTCTTCAGGTAGCTTTAGGTGCACACTGTGCAGAGGACGCACTACATTAACTTGTAAATACTGCAGCTGCCTGCGGTACTAATAGGATCAGAAGGACATCACCAATTTTCTTCAGGTAGCTTTAGGTGCACACTGTGCAGAGGACGCACTACACTAATTTGTAAATACTGCAGCTGCCTGTGGTACTGTACTATTAGGATCAGAAGAACACCACTAATTTACTTCAGATAGCTTTAGGTGCAGACTGTACAGAGGATGCACTACACTAACTTGTAAATACTACAGCTGCCTGCGATACTAATAGGATCAGAAGAACACCACCAATTTACTTCAGGTAGCTTTAGATGCACACTGTGCAGAGGACGCACTACACTAATTTGTAAATACTGCAGCTGCCTGCGGTACTGTACTAATAAGATCATAAGAACACCACTAATTTTCTTCAGGTAGCTTTAGGTGCACACTGTGCAGAGAACGCACTACACTAACTTGTAAATACTACAGCTGCCTGCGATAATAGGATCAGAAGAACACCACTAATTTTCTTCAGGTAGCTTTAGGTGCACACTGTGCAGAGGACACACTACACTAATTTGTAAATACTGCAGCTGCCTGTGGTACTGTACTAATAGGATCATAGGAACACCACTAATTTTCTTCAGGTAGCTTTAGGTGCACACTGTGCAGAGGACACACTACACTAATTTGTAAATACTGCAGCTGCCTGTGGTACTGTACTAATAGGATCATAGGAACACCACTAATTTTCTTCAGGTAGCTTTAGGTGCACACTGTGCAGAGAACGCACTACACTAACTTGTAAATACTACAGCTGATTGCGATACTAATAGGATCAGAAGAACACCACCAATTTTCTTCAGGTAGCTTTAGGTGCACACTGTGCAGAGGACGCACTACACTAACTTGTAAATACTACAGCTTCCTGCGATACTAATAGGATCAGAAGAACACCACCAATTTTCTTCAAGTAGCTTTAGGTGCACACTGTGCAGAGGATGCACTACACTAACTTGTAAGTACTACAGCTGCCTGCAATACTAATAGGATCAGAAGAACACCACCAATTTTCTTCAGGTAGCTTTAGGTGCACACTGTACTGAGGACGCACTACACTAACTTGTAGCTACTACAGCTGCCTGCGATACTAATAGGATCAGAAGAACACCACCAATTTTCTTCAGGTAGCTTTAGGTGCACACTGTGCAGAGGACACAGTACACTAACTGTAAATCCTGTAGCTGCCTGCCTGTGGTATTAATATAGGATCAGAAGAACACCACCAATTTTATTCAGGTAGCTTTAGGTGCACACTGTGCAGAGGACACAGTACACTAACTGTAAATACTGTAGATGCCTGCGGTATTAATAGGAGCAGAGCAACAGCAATTGTTTCCAAGTAGCTTTAGGGGCACACTGTGCAGAGGAAGCAGTACACTAACTGTAAATACTGTAGCTGCCTGCCTGTGGTATTAATATAGGATCAGAAGAACACCACCAATTTTATTCAGGTATCTTTAGGTGCACACTGTGCAGAGGACACAGTACACTAACTGTAAATCCTGTAGCTTCCGGCCTGGGGTATTAATAGGAGCAGAACAACAGCTACCTGAATAAAATTGGTGGTGTTTCTTCAGGTAGCTTTAAGGGCACACTGTGCAGAGGACACAGTACACTAACTGTAAATGCTTTAGCTGCCTGCCTGTGGTATTAATAGGATCACCAGAACACCACCAATTTTATTCAGGTAGCTTTAGGTGCACACTGTGCAGAGGACACAGTACACTAGCTGTAAATTCTGTAGCTGCCTGCCTGTGGTATTAATATAGGATCAGAAGAACACCACCAATTTTATTCAGGTAGCTTTAGGTGCACACTGTGCAGAGGACACAGTACACTAACTGTAAATACTGTAGCTGCCTGCCTGTGGTATTAATAGGAGTAGAACAACAGCAATTGTTTCCAGGTAGCTTTAGGTGCACACTGTGCAGAGGATGCAGTACACTAACTGTAAATACTGTAGCTGCCTGCCTGTTGTATTAATATAGGATCATAAGAACACCACCAATTTTATTCAGGTAGCTTTAGGTGCACACTGTGCAGAGGACACAGTACACTAACTGTAAATACTGTAGCTGCCTGCCTGTGGTATTAATAGGAGCAGAACAACAGCAATTGTCTCCAGGTAGCTTTAGGTGCACACTGTGCAGAGGACGCACTACACTAACTTGTAAATACTGCAGCTGCCTGCAGTACTTTACTAATAGGATCAGAAGAACACCACCAATTTTCTTCAGGTAGCTTTAGGTGCACACTGTGCTGAGGATGCACTACACTAACTTGTAAATACTACAGCTGCCTGTGATACTAATAGGATCAGAAGAACACCACCAATTTTCTTCAGGTAGCTTTAGGTGCACACTGTGCAGAGGACGCACTACACTAGTTTGTAAATACTGCAGCTGCCCACGGTAGTGTACTAATAGGATCAGAAGAGCCCCACTAATTTTCTTCAGGTAGCTTTAGGTGCACACTGTGCAGAGGACGCACTACACTAACTGTAAATACTGTAGCTGCCTGCCTGTGGTATTAATAGGATCAAAAGAACACCACTAATTTTCTTCAGGTAGCTTTAGGTGCACACTGTGCAGAGGACGCACTACACTAATTTGTAAATGCTGCAGCTGCCTGCGGTACTGTACTAATAGGATCAGAAGAACACCACCAATTTTCTTCAGGTAGCTTTAGGTGCAAACTGTGCAGAGGACACACTACACTAACTTGTAAATACTGCAGCTGCCTGCGGTACTAATAGGATCAGAAGGACATCACCAATTTTCTTCAGGTAGCTTTAGGTGTACACTGTGCAGAGGACGCACTACACTAATTTGTAAATACTGCAGCTGCCTGCGGTACTGTACTAATAGGATCAGAAGAACACCACTAATTTTCTTCAGGTAGCTTTAGGTGCACACTGTGCAGAGAACGCACTACACTAACTTGTAAATACTACAGCTGCCTGCGATACTAATAGGATCAGAAGAACACCACCAATTTTCTTCAGGTAGCTATAGGTGCACACTGTGCAGAGGACGCACTACACTAACTTGTAAATACTACAGCTGCCTGCGATACTAATAGGATCAGAAGAACACCACCAATTTTCTTCAGGTAGCTTTAGGTGCACACTGTGCAGAGGACGCACTACACTAATTTGTAACTGCAGCTGCCTGCGGTACTGCACTACTAGGATCATAAGAACACCACTAATTTTCTTCAGGTAGCTTTAGGTGCACACTGTGCAGAGAACGCACTACACTAACTTGTAAATACTACAGCTGCCTGCGATTCTAATAGGATCGGAAGAACACCACCAATTTTCTTCAGTTAGCTTTAGGTGCACACTGTGCAGAGGACGCACTACACTAATTTGTAAATACTGCAGCTGCCTGCGGTACTGTACTAATAGGATCAGAAGAACACCACTAATTTTCTTCAGGTAGCTTTAGGTACACACTGTGCAGAGAACGCACTACACTAACTTGTAAATACTACAGCTGCCTGCGATACTAATAGGATCAGAAGAACACCACCAATTTTCTTCTGGTAGCTTTAGGTGCACACTGTGCAGAGGACATACTACACTAACTTGTAAATACTGCAGCTGCCTGCGGTACTGTACTAATAGGATCAGAAGAGCACCACTAATTTTCTTCAGGTAGCTTTAGGTGCACACTGTGGAGAGGACTCACTACACTAACTTGTAAATACTGCAGCTGCCTGCGGTAGTGTACTAATAGAATCAGAAGAACACCGGCAATTTTCTTCAGGTAGCTTTAGGTGCAAACTGTGCAGAGGACGCACTACACTAACTTGTAAATACTACAGCTGCCTGCGGTACTAATAGGATCAGAAGAACATCACCAATTTTCTTCAGGTAGCTTTAGGTGCACACTGTGCAGAGGACGCACTACACTAATTTGTAAATACTGCAGCTGCCTGCGGTACTGTACTAATAGGATCAGAAGAACACCACCAATTTTCTTCAGGTAGCTTTAGGTGCACATTGTGCAGAGGGCGCACTACACTAACTTTTAAATACTGTAGCTGCCTGCGGTACTGTACTAATAGGATCAGAAGAACACCACTAATTTTCTTCAGGTAGCTTTAGGTGCACACTGTGCAGAGAACGCACTACATTAACTTGTAAATACTACAGCTGCCTGCGATACTAATGCCCTATACACACGATAGGATTTTCCGATGGAAAATGTGTGATAGGACATTGTTGTCGGAAATTCCGACCTGTGTAGGCTCTATCACACATTTTCCATAGGAATTTCCGACACACAAACTTTGAGAGCTGGCTATAAAGTTTTCCGACAACAAAATCCGTTGTCATATATATATATATATATATATATACATACAACACCTAGGATATATATATATATATATAGATATATATATCTATATATATATATATACAATACACTGTTAGTGCAGCTAACTGACTTGCCTGCCTACTCTATCTAACTTAAATCAAATGACATTGTCTCTCTGTCTATCTAACTTTCTCTCAATGCCGGAACACACTACACAGGGCCACAGGTGGCCTTATATTGTGTGGGGCGTGTACTAAACCCCCTGAGCCATTATTGGCCAAAGCCACCCTGGCTTTGGCCAATTACGGCTCTCTGTACAGACGGCGCTGTGATTGGCCAAGCATGCGGGTCATAGTGCATGCTTGGCCAATCATCAGCCAGCAATGCACTGCAATGCCGCAGTGAATTATGGGCCGTGACACGCCACTCGAATTTGGTGCGAACGGCCCATAACGATCGTAATTCGGATGCCGAATTACAGCCAAACACACGATGTTTGAGTCGACATGGGTTCGACTCGAACACGAAGCTCATCCCTATTCAGGGGAGAGGAGACTGATCTGTTGTTCATACTAAGTATGAACAATGATCAGTCTCCTCCTCCAGGAAGTCCCATCCCCACACAATTAACCGCTTGATCGCCCCCCGTTGTTAACCCCTTCCCTGCCAATGCTATTTATACAGCAGTCAGTGGCTATTTTTAACTCAGGTCACTGTATAAATGTCACTGGTCCGAAAAAAATGTCAAAAGTGTCCGATTTGTCCGCTGCCATGTCGCAGTCCCAATAAAAATTGCAGCTTGCCGCCATTACCATTAAAAAAAAATTAATAACAAAAATGCCATGAATATATCCCCTATTTTGTAGATGCAATAAGTTTTGTGCAAACCAATCAATATACGCTTATTGCAATTTTTTTTTACCAAAAATATGTAGAAGAATACACATCGGCCTAAATTGAGGAAGAAATGGGTTTTTTTTATATTTTTGAGGGGAATATTTATTATAGCAAAAAGTAAAAAATATTGCTTTTGTTTTCAAAGTTGTCACGCTTTTTTGTTTATAGTGCGAAAAATAAAAACTGCAGAGGTGATCAAATACCACCAAAAGAAATCTCTATTTGTGGGGAATAAAAGGACATCAATTTTGCTTGGGTACAGGTTTGCACAACCGCGCAATTATCAGTTAAAGTGACACAGTGCCATATCGCAAAAAATGACCTGGTCATTAAAAGGGCAAATACTTCCGGGGCTTAAGTGGTTAAAGGATAAGTTCACCTTCAGGAGCATGTTACACATTACATTATTTTGTTCTGAATCCCAAAACTATACCTCTCACATGTGTACAGATAGAGATAGTGGCGCTAATATATATTTCTAAAGATATGAGTCAAAACAGCATGATACCGGTGACACTCTGATTCTATACAAAAAGCAGTAATAAAGATAGAAATATAACACCCCATGAAAAGTGTCAGTATAAAAATAAAAACAATACAAAAATCATAAACTGTGTAAAGTCCATCGAAAAAGTTCACATGAAAAAAATCCAGCACAACAGTAGTTTTTCAATCTTCCTATGTGATAGATCTTCTACTTTTCCACCACACCACTGTGATAGTGACACCACTCCCTCTGAAAAGCGCACTCACCAGAATGTATAGCCTCCCACTCTCGTGTTTGGCAAAACAGCAATTGAACCACACCTGGGTTGCATGTGATGAACCGTGACTGCAATCAAGCCGGCTCCATATGTGAAAGACAAATGAATAAAGTGCTCCACATAACGTGATACTGTTTTAACAAATTTATTAAAATCACTCCAAGCACACTTCAATAGTTGCACTCACTTTTAAACTGAAACAAATAAGCCTTTGAACAAATCCACAGCAAACAACAGGATCGATGATCCAACGGTGCACCACGGTCACATCGGACCTGAAGTGTAAACTGGTGTGTCTCTCACCCAACCTTCTAAGGCCCAGCAGTCCGATCAGCGCAGTTCTCTCCAGACAGAAGTGTCTAATGTCAGTGCGATGGAATGCCATGTAACCCTGCCCCAGACATGTTTCATCGAAATTACTTCTTCAAATGGGATTGTTTACACAAGCGGTCCTTCAATCCTAATATACTACCCATGATCAATCATGTGATCATCATAAGTCATGTGATCCCCTGTTCCACACATGCTCACTCATCGTGTCCCCATGACCGTGAAGCACCGGTACACAGATTAAACACATAACCAGCATTATCACATAAAACATATCCTAACACTTGTAAAACACCACTAGTTACAGTGATGATATGGATCCGCAAAAAAAAAAAAAAAATATGACACAGCAAAAATGTACTAAAATAAATAAATAAATAAATAAAATAAACGTTTCAACAGGAGATAATAACTATATCTAATTACAATATATAAGCCATATAAACCAGTCATGATGCTGTCACATAGCTCCAAAGGGCAAACAATGCTTCAAGCACAGTCTGATCCCATTGACATTGAAAATATTAGAAAATATTAAAAAATATTTTAAAATATTAAAAAACATGGATGACTACACGTAAAACTAAGAAAAAAGAGAAAGGTGATAATAAGCAATCAGTGGTCACTATACAGACATCACTCTTGCTATAGTAGATCTTTATATTAATTTGAACTGGAAGACTGGTGAACTTTGTAAGCCTATACAGTGAATATATAGCTACACACTATGGTGTCCTTATTAAAGGGCACCATCTTGTGTGCAGTATATATAGAGTATATTATTATACAAGGGGACAGGTATCATAACCATGAGTTGGTTGCACAACCCCAAGTTATGATGTATAAAGGTCAAAAAGTGAAATACACAATTATTAATGGAATAAAGGTGATATTATTGCACATACAAATTATTTCATAAAAGGGAGCTCTCATAAACTTAAAATCAATATTAAAGCAATTGAGGTCCATCTCAATATTTAACCCCCTAGGTGCCATACATTTCATCAAGAAAATCCAGCGGGTTTCCCTCTGTGATAGGTCCCTTACTCTATTGGACCATCTCCAAGAAGGATGGATGGTATCCAGACCGCAGAATTGTAACAGAGACAGGTCCTGATTATGCTTTTCTTTGAAATGTAGGGATACACTATGGTGACGAAAACCCAACTTGATGTTGGTGATATGCTCCCCAATCCGCACTTTGAGGAGTCTTTTTGTTCTTCCCACATAGAAAAGCCCGCATGGGCACCACATCAGGTACACCACGTGTGATGAATTGCAGGTGGTGAATTCTTTGATAATTCTTTGATATCAAAGGATTCACCCTCTATTGGTGACCCTATTGGTGACCCTCGTTGTCCCTCTATTGCTAATGTTAACCGTTTTGCAGCATTTGCATTTTCTACATGCGAAAAAGCCCTTTAGATAAATGTTAAGGGCTTGTTGATCTGGAGGGTCCAATAGCTTTTTAACAATCAGAACACCAAAATTCGGGGCCCGTCTATAGACAAACCTAGGTTGATTGTTTAGAATTTCTCCTAGATGTCTATCCATGCCTAATATATGCCAATGCCTACGACAGATGTTCTCTACTTCTTTGTATTGGCAATGAAAACTGGATATAAATCTCAACTGATGTTGATCATTAGAGCTCTGGTTCTCAGTTTTCTTTACCAAACATGTTTCATTAACATTAGCAGTAGAGGTACAATGAGGGTCACCAATAGAGAGGGTGAATCCTTTGATATCAAAGAATTCATCACCTGCAATTCTTCACACGTGGTGTACCTGATGTGGTGCCCATGCAGGCTTTTCTATGTAGGAAGAACAAAAAGACTCCTCAAAGTGCGGATTGGGGAGCATATCACCAACATCAGGTTGGGTTTTTGTCACCATAGTGTATCCCTACATTTCAAAGAAAAGCATAATCAGGACCCGTCTCTGTTACAATTCTGCGGTCTGGATACCATCCATCCTTCTTGGAGGGGGTCCAATAGCGTAAGGGACCTATCACAGAGGGAAACCCGCTGGATTTTCTTGATGAAATGTATGGCACCTAGGGGGTTAAACATTGAGATGGACCTCAACTGCTTTATTAATGATTTTTAGTTTATGAGAGCTCCCTTTTATGAAATAATTTGTATGTGCAATAATATCACCTTTATTCCATTAATAATTGTGCATTTCACTTTTTGACCTTTATACATCATAACTTGGGGTTGTGCAACCAACTCATGGTTATGATACCTGTCCCCTTGTATAATAATATACTCTATATATACTGCACACAAGATGATGCCCTTTAATAAGGACGCCATAGTGTGTAGCTATATATTCACTGTATAGGCTTACAAAGTTCACCAGTTTTCCAGTTCAAATTAATATAAAGATCTAGTATAGCAAGAGTGATGTCTGTATAGTGACCACTGATTGCTTATTATCACCTTTCTCTTTTTTCTTAGTTTTATGTGTAGTCATCCATATTTTTTAATTTTTTTAAATATTTTTTAATATTTTCTAATATTTTCAATGTCAATGGGATCAGACTGTGCTTGAAGCATTGTTTGCCCTTTGGAGCTATGTGACAGCATCATGACTGGTTTATATGGCTTATATATTGTAACTAGTAGGGATGAGCTTTGAGTTCAAGTCGAACTCATGTTCGACTCGAACATTGGCTGTTCGCAATTTCGCCGAAGAGCGAACAATTTGGGGTGTTCACGGCAAATTCGAATGCCGCGGAAAACCCTTTAAAAGTCTATGGGAGAAATCAAAAGTGCTAATTTTAAAGGCTTATATTCATGGTATTGTCATAAAAAGTGTTTGGGGACCTGGGTCCTGCCCCAGGGGACATGGATCAATGCAAAAAAAAGTTTTAAAAGCGGCCGTTTTTTCGGGAGCAGTGATTTTAATAATGCTTAAAGTGAAACAATAAAAGTGTAATATCCCTATAAATTTCGAACCTGGGGGGTGTCTGTAGTATGCCTGTAAAGGGGCGCATGTTTCCCGTGTTTAGAACAGTCTGACAGCAAAATGACATTTCAAAGGAAAAAAAGTAATTTAAACTACTCGCGGCTATTAATGAATTAAAAGTTCATTGATAAAAATGGCATGGGAATTCCCCACAGGGGAACCCCGAACCAAAATTTAAAAAAAAAAAAGACGTGGGGGTCCCCCTAAATTTCATACCAGGTTCTTCAGGTCTGGTATGGATTTTAAGGGGAACCCCGCACCAAAATTAAAAAAAAAAAAACGGCGTGGGGTCCCCCCAAAAATCCATACCAGACCCTTATCCGAGCACGCAACCTGGCAGGCCGCAGGAAAAGAGGGGGGACAAGAGAGCGCCCCCCTCCTGAACCGTACCAGGCCACATGCCCTCAAAAACACCTTGTCCCCATGTTGATGAGGACAAGGGCCTCATCCCCACAACCCTGGCCGGTGGTTGTGGGGGTCTGCGGGCGAGGGGCTTATCAGAATCTGGAAGCCCCCTTTAACAAGGGGACCCCCAGATCCCAGCCCTCCCCCCTGTGTGAAATGGTAAGGGGGTACAAAAGTACCCCTATCATTTCACAAAAGAACTGTCAAAAATGTTAAAAATGACAAGAGACAGTTTTTGACAATTCCTTTATTTAAATGCTTCTTCTTTCTTCTTTCTTCTATCTTCCTTCGGTTTCTTCCTCCATCTTCTTCTTCTTCTTCTTCTTCTGGTTCTTCCTCCGGTGTTCTCATCTGGCATCTTCCTCTGCGGCTTTGGCGTCTTCTTCCCTTCTTCTCCTCGGGCAGCTCCGCATCCATGATGGCATGGAGGGAGGCTCCCGCTCTTCTCTTCATCTTCTTCTCTTCATCTTCTCTTCATCTCCTGCAGGCCTGCAGGATCTGCACTGTCTATCAGGCTCCCGGTGGTTGATGTGTCACCTCTGCTGACAGGAAGTAGAAAAAAATTCTTCCTTCAAGTCCTCTGTTCTGTTTTTAACATCATTCTGAGGGACATACCAGTCCATGGTGCATCCCAAGACCTTCATCCTTCTAGACCCTCTACAGCCACTTACCACCCAAGCTTGTTTTGACCCAACTCGGCGTATGCCCCTTTGGGTCCACTAGATCCGGTAAGCCTCTTCATTGTCGGTGGTGGTGTGTCTGTTTCCACTCCAGATGTTATGCACCCATCGATTTGCTCCTTATATGAAGTCACATAAACTTCTGTGGATTGCGTACTACTAGGATCCATACATATGGAGGACCTTCTCTAATTTACTTCTAGAACTGTTGGATCATTTTTGTTTACATGCTGGACATCTTAACTTTTTTAGAGCTACACTTATTTTGTTTCCTCTCTATCTGGCATATATCCTGTTGGCCGTGTTAGCTGCTTGTTTGTGTCTTTAGGGCAGCGCAGAATCAATTTGTACATTTTTCCTTAAGCATTTAAATAAAAGAATTGTCAAAAACTGTCTCTTGTCATTTTTAAAATTTTTGACAGTTTTTTAGTGAAATGGTAGGAGTACTTTTGTACCCCCTTAGCCCCGGTTCACACTGGGACGACTTGTCAGGCGACCTAGTCGCCTGACAAGTCGCCTCCCGTTCTGTGCTATGGAACCATTCTAAGGGGAGCGACGCAAGTCGCTCCGACTTAGAAAAAGGTTCCTGTACTACTTCGGGGGCGACTTGGGGCGACTTGCATAGACTTCTATACAGAAGTCGTTTTGCAAGTCGCCCGGGCAGTCGTTTGCAGGTCGCCTCGCTGAGGCGACCTGCAAGTCGTGCCGCCTCTGGTGTGAACCGAGGCTTACCATTTCACACAGGGGGAGGGCTGGGATCTGGGGGTCCCCTTGTTAAATGGGGCTTCCAGATTCTGATAAGCCCCCCGCCCACAGACCCCCACAACCACCGGCCAGGGTCGTGGGGATGAGGCCCTTGTCCTTATCAACATGGGGACAAGGTGTTTTGGGGGGCTACCCCAAAGCACCCTCCCAATGTTGAAGGCATGTGGCCTGGTACGGTTCAAGAAGGGGGGGCACTCTCTCGTCCCCCCTCTTTTCCTGCGGCCTGCCAGGTTGCGTGCTCAGATAAGGGTCTGGTATAGATTTTTAGGGGGACCCCACGCCATTTTTTTTTTAATTTTGTCACGGGGTTCCCCTTAAAATCCATACCAGACCTGAAGGGTCTGGTATAGATTTTGAAGGGGACAACACACCATTTTTAAAAAAAAAAATTGTCCGGGGTTCCCCTTAATATCCATACCAGACCTGAATGGCCTGGTATGGAATTTAGGGGGACCCCCACGTCATTTTTTTTAAAAATTTTGGTTCGGGGTTCCCCTGTTATTATTTTTTAAAAGGTGAACTCAACGAGGCATTTGTGCACATCGCTGGATCACCACGATAGGGTAAAACTTTTCTGCGTAAGGGAATTCAATAAGACATTCACTAAAATTAGAAGAAAAGTGGTTTAATCTTAAACTGCGTAGAGGGTTCTTTACTGTAGGAGCAGTTAGAATGTGGAATTCCCTTCCACATGCAGTGGTTTCAACGGGAAGCATTGATAATTAAAAACTATTAGATAAGCACCTGAACGACCACAACATACAGGGATATACAGTGTAATACTAACATAAAATCACACACATAGGTTGGACTTGATGGATTTGTGTCTTCTTTCTAAGTAGGTAAAACTGTTTTCTCATCTGTGAGGGGAAAACCAAAATAGGTGCAGATAGTGTCTTTTTTCAACCTCGCCTACTATGTAACTATGTAACTTATTTTTTAAAGTGATATTAAAGGCAATAAAAAAAATAACAGACATGGGAGCTGCTGCACAGAGAAGGTTTTTTACCTTCATGCATAGAATGTATAAAAGTAAAAAACCTTGAGCTTTTATTTATTTTTTTTCCAGTTACTTATATAGCGCCGTCAATTTACGCAGCGCTTTACATATACATTGTACATTCACATCAGTCCCTACCCTCAAGGAGCTTACAATCTAAGGTCCCTAACTCGCATTCATACATACTAGGGACAATTTAGACAGAATCTGATTAACCTACCAGCATGTCTTTGGAGTGTGGGAGGAAACCAGAGTACCCGGATGAAACCCAATCAGGCACAGGGAGAACATGCAAACTCCAGGCAGGTAGTGTCGTGGTTGGGATTCAAACCAGCGACCCTTCTTATTGCTAGGCGAAGGTGCTATCCACTACACCACTGTGCCGCCTTTTAGAACCACTTTAACCACTTCAGCCCTGGACAGATTTGCCCCCTTCCTGACCAGGCCATTTTTTGCTATACGGCACTGCGTCGCTTTAACTGACAATTGCGTGGTCGTGCGACATTGTACCCAAACAAAATTTATGTCCCTTTTTCCCCACAAATAGAGTTTTCTGTTAGTGGTATTTGATCACCTCTTTGGTTTTTATTTTTTGTGTTATAAACAAAAAAAAGGCCAATTTTAAAGAAAGCACATTTTTTTGTACATTTTGCTACAATAAATATCCACCAAAAAAAAAAAAATGTCTTCATCAGTTTAGGTCAATATGTATTCTCCTACGTATTTTTGGTAAAAAAAATCACAATAAGCGTATATTGATTGGTTTGCACAAAAGTTATAGCGTCTACAAAAAAGGGGATAGATTTATGGCATTTTTATTATTTTTTTTTTTACTTACTAGTAATAGCGGTGATCTGTGATTTTTATCGGGACTGTAACATTGCAACGGACACGTCGGACACTTTTGACACTTTTTTGGGACCAGTGACATTTATACAGCGATCAGAGCTAAAAATAGCCACCGATTATTGTATAAATGTCACTGGCAGGAAAGGGGTTAACACTAGGGGGCGATCAAGGGTTTAACTGTGTCCCCTATGTGTGTTTCTAACTGTGGGGGGGGGAGTGTGGCTGACTAGAGGAGGAGACAGATCGTTGTATGAAGCTAAGGGGAAAATAATACTGGGAGTATGCTATAGGCCCCCTAACCTGAGGGAGGAAGTGGAGACGGATCTCCTATCACAAATTGGATTAGCAGCAAGGATGGGAAGTGTTATCATAATGGGGGATTTTAATTATCCAGACATAGACTGGGCGGAGGGAACCGCGCATTCATTTAAGGCTCGCCAGTTCCTTAATGTCTTGCAGGACAATTTTATGGGTCAGATGGTAGACGCACCAACTAGAAATAAAACATTACTAGATCTACTGATTACCAACAATACAGACCTGATAACAGATGTGGAAATACGGGGCAATTTAGGTAACAGCGATCACAGGTCAATTAGTTTCAGTATAAATCACACAAATATGAGACATTAAGGGAACACAAAGACACTGAATTTCAAAAGAGCCAACTTCCCTAAACTACAAACCTGGCTAAAAGGCATAAATTGGGATAAAATATTAGGAACAAAGAATACAGAGGAGAGATGGGTTTGCTTTAAGAGCATATTAAATAAGGGCATTAGCCAATGTATCCCATTGGGTAATAAATTTAAAAGAGCGAACAAACATCCTGGATGGCTTAACTCCAATGTAAAAATGCATATAAAAGCAAAGGAGAAGGCCTTCAAAAAATACAAGGTTGAGGGATCATCCACAGCATTCAGAATTTATAAAGAATGCAATAAGAAATGTAAAGGTGCAATTAGGATGGCTAAGATAGAACATGAAAGACACATAGCGGAGGAGAGCAAAAAAAATCCCAAGAAATTCTTTAAGTATGTAAACAGTAAAAAAGGGAGGACAGACCATATTGGCCCCATAAAGAATGAGGAAGGACATCTGGTTACAAAGGATGGGGAGATGGCAGAGGTATTGAATTTATTCTTCTCCTCAGTCTTCACGAGTGAATCGGGGGGCTTCAGTAACCAAAACTGCAGTGTTTATCCTCATGACACAACACAGGAAGCACCTACATGGTTAACAGAGGACGGAATTAAAATTAGACTTGAGAAACTTAACATTAATAAATCACCGGGACCAGATGGCTTGCATCCGAGGGTACTTAGGGAACTCAGTCAGGTAATTGCCAGACCGTTGTTCCTAATTTTTACAGACAGTCTATTGACTGGAATGGTACCAGCTGATTGGAGAAAAGCCAATGTAGCACCAATATTTAAAAAGGGCCCAAAAAACATCCCTGGGAATTACAGACCAGTTAGCCTAACATCAATAGTATGTAAACTCTTGGAGGGGATGATAAGGGACTATATACAAGATTTTAGTAATAAGAATGATATCATTAGCAGTAATCAGCATGGATTCATGAAGAATCGTTCTTGCCAAACCAATCTATTAACCTTCTATGAGGAGGTGAGTTGCCATCTAGATAAAGGAAGGCCCGTAGACGTGGTGTATCTGGATTTTGCAAAAGCATTTGACACAGTTCCCCATAAACGTTTACTGTACAAAATAAGGTGCGTTGGCATGGACCATAGGGTGAGTACATGGATTGAAAACTGGCTACAAGGGCGTGTTCAGAGGGTGGTGATAAATGGGGAGTACTCAGAATGGTTAGGGGTGTGGGTGGTGGGGTCCCCAAGGGTTCTGTGCTGGGACCAATCCTGTTTAATTTGTTCATACACGACCTGGAGCATGGAGTAAACAGTTCCATCTCTGTATTTGCAGACGATACTAAGCTAAGCAGGGCAATAACTTCTCCGCAGGATGTGGAAATCTTGCAAAAAGACCTGAACAAATTACTGGGGTGGGCGACTACATGGCAAATGAGGTTCAATGTAGAAAAATGTAAAATAATGCATTTGGGTGTCAAAAAAATGAATGCAATCTATACACTGGGGGGAGAACCTCTGGGGGAATCTAGGATGGAAAAGGACTTGGGGGTCCTAGTGGATGATAGGCTCAGCAATGGCATGCAATGCCAAGCTGCTGCTAATAAAGCAAACAGAATATTGGCATGCATTAAAAGGGGGATCAACTGCAGAGATAAAACGATAATTCTCCCACTCTACAAGGCTCTGGTCCGGCCGCACCTGGAGTATGCTGTCCAGTTCTGGGCACCAGTCCTCAGGAGGGACGTACTGGAAATGGAGCGAGTACAAAGAAGGGCAACAAAGCTAATAAAGGGTCTGGAGGATCTTAGTTATGAGGAAAGGTTGCGAGCACTGAACTTATTCTCTCTGGAGAAGAGACGCTTGAGAGGGGATATGATTTCAATTTACAAATACTGTACTGGTGACCCCACAATAGGGATAAAACTTTTTCGCAGAAGAGAGTTTAATAAGACTCGTGGCCACTCATTACAATTAGAAGAAAAGAGGTTTAACCTTAAACTACGTAGAGGGTTCTTTACTGTAAGAGCGGCAAGGATGTGGAATTCCCTTCCACAGGCGGTGGTCTCAGCGGGGAGCATTGATAGCTTCAAGAAACTATTAGATAATCACCTGAATGACCGCAATATACAGGGATATGTAATGTAATACTGACACATAATCACACACATAGGTTGGACTTGATGGACTTGTGTCTTTTTTCAACCTCACCTACTATGTAACTATGTAACTATGTAACTATGTTGTTCCTACTTAGTAGAAACACACGATCTGTCTCCTCTTCCCTGAGAGAACCAAGATTTGTGTGTTTACACACACAGATCCCAGTTCTCACTCTGTCACGAACGATCATGGGTGCCCGGAGGTCATCGCATCTGCCAGGCATGCACATCGGCTCTGGGAACACTCTGCGGGTGCGCACGCGCCTCCGGCAGTGCTTGCGCACCTGCTATAGCGCCTTAAAGAGCCGACGTACAGCTACGACAGCTCACGTAGCAGTGCAAACCTGCCGCAGTATAACTGCTGCGGCTGGTCAGGAAGGGGTTAAATTATTTCAAAATTATCAATATTATAATTATTTAAGGACCAGAAGTATTTGCCCCCTTAATGACCTGGCCATTTTTTGCGATACGGCACTGCATCGCTTTAACTGACAATTGCGCGGTCATGCAACACTGTAATAAAACAAAATTGATGTCCTATTTTTCCCACAAATAGAGCTTTCTTTTGGTGGTATTTGATCACCTCTACAGTTTTTATTTTTTGCGCTATAAACAAAGAGCGTCAATATTGAAAGAAAAGTAAAATAATAATATTTTTTGGTATAATTCATATCCAAAAAATAAAAAAAACACATTTATTCATCAGTTTAGGCCGATATATTTTCTTCTACCTACTTTTAATTAAAAAAATCGCAATAATCATACATTGATTGGTTTTCACAAAAGTTATCATGTCTACAAACTATGGGATAGATTTAGGGACTTTTATTTTTGTTGTTTTTACTAGTGATGGCGGCGATCTGCAATTTTTAGCGGGACTGCGACATTGTGGCTGACAAATCTGATCCCAAATGACACTTTTTGGGGACCAGTGACCTTATTACATTGATCAGTGCTATAAAAATGCACTGATCAATGTAAAAATGACACTGGCAGAGAAGGGGTTAACACTAGTGGGCGATCAAGGGGTTAAGTGTGTTCCCTAGGTGTGTTCTAACTGTAGGGGGGATGGGCTCACTGGGATATGACAGAGATCGCTGTTCCCGATCACTGGGAACAGAAGATCTCTGACAGCTCATCTGGCAGAATGGGGATCCGCTTGTTTACACTGGCAGATCCCCGTTCTGCCCCTGTACTAGGCCACATTGAGTCTCCCTGAGCCGTGGGCACGCTCACGCTCCTGCCTACAACTGCCCCTGTGCGACCCACCGTACTTGCAACATTCAATATTCTTGTTCTAATACCTTCTGTTATGGAGTGACATTGCTTTCTCCCTGTCTCCTAATTGTTCTTCTACATTGTAGACCTGCCACATGTGCTTCCATTGTAGACTAGGCTGGGCCAATGCACATTGTGCAGACATGTTTCACTGTCTTCACCTTTGGGATGCCTACCCTGCACAACGGCATGTACTTGTCACAAGAGTTCATGCATGTAGACAGGATGTTGCTGCAAAAAGGTGATCAGCAGGTCTGAGATCAGCAGGTCAAAAACAGCAGGTAGAAGCAAAAACAGTATTCTATGAAAACAAAGCATCGTAATTCTTTGTGATGCACAGTGCTTTAGCTAACTAATGTAGACTCCTAAACAGCTTTTTTGCAGAAATATTGTTTTCTAAAAAAAAAGTACTGAAATTCTGTTATGTGATCACTAAAATTTAAAATTGTACCCAACAGTCTTGTCATGGAAAAGGCATACATGCAGTTTTACATATTTATGCAGTTATAAATTACTTTGTTTTATATATTATATAGTACGCACCTTTCAACATATCAGCATTTGATCAGTTTCAGCATGTTTGTACATCAAAGTCAAATCAGAATAGCTGATCAATTTATCAAGTACCAGACTCATGTTTCCAATGTCGGTGGCAATGCTTTTTATATGGGAAGAGTTTCAATACTTCAGACCTATAGGAGGGGAAGGGATCATTAATAACAAGCTGCATTTTCCAATGTTTGATAAATGAAACCTATAGTCTTTACTTTGCACTTTTCCTGTCCAATTTATAATGTGAAGTCAGCTCTTGTCACAAAGAGTATAGCAATATCAGATGATCATAGCGTAGCACCACAAACAAGGAGTTTATAAGTAAAATAAATGAGACTTGATAAAATGAAATGGTATAAAATCTTATCACAGCATACGCAACATTCTAAAGTTTATTTAAAGCCTAATACAAAATGTTACTTTGTCTGAAAAATCTACTAAAATTATAGCTATACACAGTTTACAAAATTGAGTTTACTCAATGAACAATGCATAAACTAAGTGCTAGGTGTAAATACAGCTTACTTTGATACAGTATATTAGCATAACATTAATTCTTACTACTTGCCATAGTTTCTTTACTTTACACTTAAAAATAAGTCTTTTAACCCATTTTATTAAATATACTCCTAAATATGCGCATACTTGCACAGAACTTGAGATCTACCGATTTTCTTTACAGACTAGTTACCTGTGTTATTCAAAAACGAATGGATGGCTATGTTCCCAAGTCATAAATCAGGGATTACTGAACATAAAAATGTAGAGAAGAGAGAAGAACATTTGCCATTTGCAGACGTTTGTCAACACGTTTTTTAAAGCTCACATAAGTGCAAAAGTGTCATGGCTCAATTCCACTCATTTGTCCTACCTGACCCATAAACACGGTAATGCATGGTACCAGACAGGTTCATTTGCAATGCTGTTAAGTGTTCAAGGTCTTTGCAATGCTTCTTCTGGCTTATTAGTCACGTATCTACAGAGTCCAGGATTATGTGTAATATAGTTGTGTAGATCTGTGGATGACAGTAAAGTATAATTGCATTTACCTATGTGTTCTCTTGTTTTATTACCATATAGCTTTAAACTTTAATAAAATTTAAAAAATACAATTTCAGGAAAAGTGACAGAGTTACTTACTAACCCAATCCCCAAGACACTTATACAAACCTTGCATGCATTACCCTACACTAATTTCCACCAGGAGTCAAATGCTGCATGACTGCTATGCTGGATAGTGCTGAAGCTTACACAAAGTTGATAACATCATTCTAGCAAGGGGACAGTTACATAGTTACATAGTAGGTGAGGTCGAAAAAAGACACAAGTCCATCCAGTCCAATCTATGTGTGTGATTATATGTCAGTATTACCTTGTATATCCCTGTATGTTGTGGTCATTCAGGTGCTTATCTAATAGTTTCTTGAAACTATTGATGCCCCATGCTGAGACAACCCTCTGTGGAAAGGAATTCCACATCCTTGCTACTCTTACCGTAAAGAACCCTCTACGTAGCTTAAGGTTAAACCTCTTTACTTCTAATTTTAATGAGCGGCCATGTGTCTTGTTAAACTCCCTTCCGCGAAAAAGGTTTATCACTATTGTGGGGTCACCAGTTTGGTATTTGTAAATTGAAATCATATCCCCTCTCGAATGTCTCTTCTCCAGAGAGAATAAGTTCAGTGCTCGAAACCTTTCCTCATAACTAATATCCTCCAGACCCTTTATTAGCTTTGTTGTCCTTATTTGTACTAGCTCCATTTCCAGTACATCCTTCCTGAGGACTGGTGCCCAGAACTGGACCGCATACTCTAGGCGCGGCCGGACCAGAGTCTTGTAGAGCGGGAGAATTATTGTTTTATCTCTGGAATTAATCCCCTTTCTAATGCATGCCAATATTCTGTTTGCTTTGTTAGCAGCAACTTGGCATTGCATGCCATCATCTACTAGGACCCCTAGATCCTTTTCCATCCTAGATTCCCCCAGAGGTTCTCCCCCCAGTGTAGAGATTGCATTCATATTTTTGCCACCCAAATGCATTATTTTACATGTTTTTACATTGAACCTCATTTGCCATGTAGCTGCCCACCCCATTTTTTTGTTCAGGTTTTTTTTGCAAAGTTTCCACATCCTGCAGAGAAGTTATTGCCCTACTTAGCTTAGTATCATCTGCAAATACAGAAATTGAACTGTTTACTCCATGCTCCAGGTCGTTTATGAACAAATTAAACAGGATTGGTCCCAGCACAGAACCCTTGGGGACCCCACCACCCACACCCCTAACCATTCTGAGTACTCCCCATTTATCACCACCCTCTAAAATCGCCCTTATAGCCAGTTTTCAATCCATGTACTCACCCTATGGTCCATGACAACGGACCTTATTTTGTACAGTAAACGTTTATGGGGAACTGTGTCAAATGCTTTTGCAAAATTCAGATACACCACATTTACGGGCCTTCCTTTATCTAGATGGCAACTCACCTCCTCATAGAAGGTTAATAGATTGGATTGGCAAGAACGATTCTTCATAAATCCATGCTGATTACTGCTAATGATATCGTTCTCATTACTAAAATCTTATATATAGTCCCTTATCATCCCCTCCAAGAGTTTACATACTATTGATGTTAGGCTAACTGGTCTGTAATTCCCAGGGATGTATTTTGGGCCCTTTTTAAATATTGGTGCTACATTGGCTTTTCTCCAATCAGCTGGTATCATTCCAGTCAGTAGACTGTCAGTAAAAATTAGGAACAATGGTCTGGCAATTACTTGATTGAATTCCCTAAGTACCCTCGGGTGCAAGCCATCTGGTCCCGGTGATTTATTAATGTTAAGTTTCCCAAGTCTAATTTTAATTCTGTCCTGTTAACCATGGAGGTGCTTCCTGTGATGTGTCACGAGGATAAACACTGCAGTTTTGATTACTGAAGCCCCCCGATTCCCTCGTGAACACTGAGGAGAAGAATAAATTCAATACCTTCGCCATCTCCCCATACTTTGTAAACAGATGTCCTTCCTTATTCTTTATGGGGCCAATATGGTCTGTCCTCCTTTTTTACTATTTACATACTGTTTACATACATACAGTGTTTAGGCCTGGTAATTGGTCACTCAGGCCTAAGCACCAAATCATGGGAGGAGGTCATATGATCCTCCATACGTGTAAGTCTGTGGCATTTAGGATTGTGCAACCAAGAGTCAGGAGAGTACAGCAAGCAAGTATAAGTAGTTTAGGGTGGTGGGTTTTAGGAAAAACTTAAAGAAACATAAAAACATGGGGCCAAAATTTTTACTCACCAAGCCAGATTATACAGTAAGGGTATTATACATATACCATGATGTTTTTGGTAACCCTACCAAAATTTAAGAGGAGGTTCAGTCATTTCAGTATAGTAAGCTCAGTGTATTAATTTTCTCTCTTGGTAAAGGGAAATTGTGATTGCTATAATCATTAAATTGCATCCATGAATGATATCCTTTAGTTTTGTGCACAGAAACATACAATAGGAAATTATAAATATCAAAAAAACTTGCGCTATGACTAATGTGCTAATACTCCTGTTGCTGCTGTTCAAAGTATAAAAATCTTCAAACGATCCATAATACAATAAACCACAGCACATAACAGTGACTATAAAAAATTCATCAACTACAAATAAAAATTCCATTAATTCCACATGAAGTAAAAAAATTACATATAAGGTGCGTGCAATATTTTTATAATGTCCCAAAGCCGTTCATTCGACAATGGGCATTTTTCTTTTTAAAGTGCTCCGTGCTCAAAATATACAAAAGTGAAAAATTGCTCCAAAAAAATCTCATGCTGCAAAATTCTCCACACACCCCTCTTGTGCCCTTACTCACCAGAGTAAATAGACCCCCAGCTGGTGGGCATGCAGGTCTAACATGCTTAATGCTGGTGAGGGAGGTGTTAAATGGATCTTCTCTCTCTTCCTGGGTAGCTGGGTAGCCAGTGATGTATGGTATCTAGCTGTCAGCACTGGCATCACTCATAATTCATCAAGATCAAATAAAGGGAGAGCTCTTATAGTGTAGTATGTTTTGTTTATTCAATAAAAAGTATAAAAATACACTTACAATGCTCAGAATGATAAACCGCCTAATAACAGGATACAGGTAAGCCGTCAGTGAGGTTCTGACTTCCTTCTGGTTCACCGTGGCTCTGCGTGCTTTTGACTGCTACTGAGCATGATGTCACTAAGAGACCAGAAATTATGTTGACGTGTTTCGCCTCTCCCACAGGGCGCTATCAAAAACAGGAAGCTCCATTATCTCAGTTCCTTATATATCCATGAGAGGATTCCTTCCTCTCATAGGACATAGTGTCTCATGGTTATCGCATCACTTCCTACTGGATGTACTGGCTTCATCACAATGTGTATCGCAAGCACTTCCTCCACCTTTTTCTAAATATTGATTTATTCTGTGTTTAAACAATAAAAACAATATATATTAATATTGTAACTCAATATATGATGAGAAAATGTTAAAAACCAATTATCAACAATAAAAGCATTCAACATTTTCAACATTAAAATCTGAAAATCAACATTATGCTACTATTATTTTCCTGTTTGATAGAAAGCAATTTAGATTTATTTCAATGTTTAACACTTTCGGACTTAAAGTACCTAACTCATGAATCCATTTTGTTTCATTTTGGGAAATGGCTTTTTTCAAGTTGGTTCCTTTCCAATGCTGCTCTACCTTGTTTATACCGCAAAACTTTAAAAGTGTGGGGTCTCTATTATGAGCTAACCTAAAATGGTTAGACAAACTGTAATGTCTAAACCCCTTTCCTAATATTGTTAATATATTTGCGGAGCCTTACTCCCAATTTCCTTGTAGTCCTCCCGTCAGGTCACCTAAGTCCAGATGACAGATGCACTCCATTGGGGTCTGGAGTGCACCGCAAGGTAGTGGATCCTACGACTGACTGCTGCGGATGGCGCTCTAGGTAATACAGGTGAGCACATACTCTGTAGTACCAACACGGATGACACTGGGAGCTAGAGCATGAGATTTCCCAGGGCACAGAATCTAAGATCCAGCAGGTGTTCACCAGAGGCCCTTAGTGGTGGGGATGGATTTAGCTGCAGTTTGGCTCCAGGTCATGACCCCTAGGGCCTCCCAGCTCACCCTCACTACAGGGAGGTAGAGAGGAAGCAGCAGATTGTGACAACAAAGGATAGTCAGGAGCCAAAGGTCGGGGCAACAAGCAAAAGACCTCAGATGTAGTGATCCAAGACCCCTCCTCAGGACCAACATTTTTGCAATGCATGAGGTAACCGAAGAATGCCTCTACAGAGCTGGGAATCCAGAACTTGACTAACCTCGTACTCCTGATTATCCTCAGAGACCGGGGCCGTGGTAGGGAGAGTACGAGAAAACTTATTGAGGACTAAAGACTTCAGAAGGGCAACATAGAAGGAGTTAGAGATTTTGAGGCTTTTAGGAATCTAGAGTTTAAAACAAATCAGATTCAGTTTAGAGGTTATAGTGTACAGACCAATAAATCTTGGGTCAAACTTCAGAGAAGGAACTCGAAGCTTGATGTTCCTGGTGGAGAGCTAGACTTTGTCCCCTGGCTGTAGAGAAGGTGGTTTACGCCTGCGGCGGTCGGCAAAACCTTTGAATTTGTCAGCAGCTGCCCAGAGGGAATCATGAACGTCACCCCAAATGGAATTGAAAGACTCCTGAGCTGTAGCCAAAACTGGAATGTCTCTAGAGAACATATCATAAGAAGAGGGAGTTGAGGATGATTTCCATAAACTGTGAAAAGGGGTGTCTTCTGAGAACTGGTATTTACATGATTGTTGTGAGAGAATTCTGCCCACGGGAGTAGAGAGGACCAATCGTCATGATGAGCAGAGACTAAGGTGCGAAGAAAGACCTCTAACTTTTGATTAACCCTTTCAGTCTGTCTATTGAATTGAGGGTGGTAAGAAGAGGAAAAATCCAAGACAATATTGAGGGATTTGCAAAAGGCTCTCCAAAAACGAGATGTAAATTGAACGCCCCTGTCGGAAACAATATGAGAAGGAACCCCATGGAGGCAGAAAATTTCTTGAACAAAAATGGGAACAAAGGCAGGAGCAGAAGGAAGGCCAGGAAGAAGAACAAAATGAGCCATCTTGGAGAACCAATCGTTTACTAGGGATGGGCCGAATGGACACCTGTTCAGTTCGGACCAGAACTTACGAACACCGTGAACGTTTGGACCCGAATAACGAACCCAATTAAAGCCAATGGGACCCGAACGTCAAATATCAAAAGTGCCCATTTTGAAGGCTTAAATACAAGTAATTAGGCATACACATAAGGGTCCGGGTCCTGCCCTGGGGGACATGGATCAATTAAAAAAAAGTTTGTGAAAAACGTCATTTTTAAATGAGCAGTGATTTTTTGATTTTTAAAGTGAAAGCCTAAAAAAAAAAAAATTCCTTCTAATATAGTGCCAGGGGGCCCCCTTAGTCTAACTGTAAAGTGGCAGATCTGTGCCATGTCTAGAATCTGCTGCAGCAATAATTGAATTTATAAAGCCAAAAAAAAATGACATTTTTCAGCAAGCTGCCTTTATTTTGCTCAACAACATCTGGGGAGCCAGTGTGTATGATGAGGCTACAACGTAGTGCACTGGGAACAAGATTAGAGATTTTTTGGATACATTCTGGGGTCACTTTGACTTTAGAAGTAACGGGTACATTAAAATTGGTCTTTGGGTGTCTGTGGCGCCTTCCCACCGTAACCCTATAGAGTTAATCTTGATGAAAGCAAGCATTTGCCTTGCTGTAAAAAATTGCAATGATATGCACCTGTCAAACAGGTGCAGAAAAATTGGTCTTTGGGTGTCGTTGGCGCCTTTGCACCGTTACCCTATAGAGGTAATCTTGCTGTAAGCAAGAAGTTGCCTTGCTGTAAAAAATTGCAACGATATGCACCTGTCAAACAGGTGCAGAAAAATTGGTCTTTGGGTGTCGGTGGCGCCTTCCCACCATAACCCTATAGAGGTACTCTTGATGAAAGCAAGAATTTGTCTTGCTGTAAAAAAATTGCAATGATATGCACCTGTCAAACAGGTGCAGAAAAATTACTCTTTGGGTGTTACGCCTTCCCACCGTAACCCTAAATAGGTGCCCTTGATGAAGGCAAAAAATTTGCAATGATATGCACCTGTCAGAAAAATTGGTCTTTGGGTGTTAATTGTGCCCATGAAACCTATACCAAAAACATTCTTATAGGTTAACCATTTCAGCCCCGGAAGGTTCCTGACCAGAGCACAGAGCACCATTTCAGCCCCTTTCCTGACCAGAGCACTTACAATTTGGCACTGCGTCGCTTTAACTGCTAATTGCGCGGCCATGCAATGCTGTACCCAAACAAAATTTGCGTCCTTTTGTTTCCACAAATAGAGTTTCTTTTGATGGTATTTGATCACCTCTGCAGTTTTTATTTTTTGCGCTAAACGGAAAAAGAACGAAAATTTTGAAAAAAAATTATATTTTTTACTTTTTGTTATAAAAAAAATCCAATAAACTCAATTTTAGTCATACATTTAGTCCAAAATGTATTCAGCCACATGTCTTTGGTAAAAAATATGTCAATAAGCGTATATTTATTGGTTTGCGCCTACAAACTAGGGTACATTTTCTGGAATTTACACAGCTTTTAGTTTATGAAGGCCTATCTCATTTCTTGAGGTGCTAAAATGGCAGGGCAGTACAAAACCCCCCCAAATGACCTCATTTTGGAAAGTAGACACCCCAAGGAAATTGCTGAGAGGCATTTTGAGGCCATTGAATATTATTTTTTTGTCCCAAGTGATTGAATAATGACAAAAAAAAATTTACAAAAAGTTGTCACTAAATGATATATTGCTCACACATTCCATATGTGGAATTGCACCCCAAAATACATTCTGCTGATTCTCCTAAGTACGGGGATACCACATGTGTGGGACTTTTTGGGAGCCTAGCCGCGTACGGGGCCCCGAAAACCAAGCACCGCCTTCAGGATTTCTAAGAGCGTAAATTTTTTATTTCACTCCTCACTACCCATCACAGTTTTGAAGGCCATAAAATGCCAGAACAGTTCAACCCCCCCCAATGACCCCATTTTGGAAAGTAGACACCCCAAGCTATTTGCTGAGAGGCATGTTGCGTCCATGGAATATTTTATATTTTGCCACTAGTTGCAGGAAAATTACAAACTTTTTTTTTTTTTTCACAAACTTGTCACTAAATGATATATTGCTCAAACATGCCATGGGCATATGTGGAATTACACCCCAAAATACATTAAGCTGATTCTCCTGAGTACGGGGATACCACATATGTGGGACTTTTTGGGAGCCTAGCCGCGTACGGGGCCCCGAAAACCAAGTACCGCCTTCAGGATTTCTAAGAGCGTAAATTTTTGATTTCACTCCTCACTACCTATCACAGTTTTGAAGGCCATAAAATGCCAGGACAGTTCAAACCCCCCCAAATGACCCCATTTTGGAAAGTAGACACCCCAAGCTATTTGCTGAGAGGCATGTTGTGTCCATGGAATATTTTATATTTTGACACTAGTTGCGGGAAAATTACAAACTTTTTTTTTTTTTTTCACAAACTTGTCACTAAATGATATATTGCTCAAACATGCCATGGGCATATGTAGAATTACACCCCAAAATACATTCTGCTGATTCTCCTGAGTATGGGGATACCACATGTGTGGGACTTTTTGGAAACCAATCGCCGCCTTCAGGATTTCTAAGGGTGTAATTTTTTGATTTCACTACTCACTGCCTATCACAGTTTTGGAGGCCATGGAATGCCCAGATGGCACAAACCCCCCACAAATGACTCCATTTTGGAAAGTAGGCACCCCAAGCTATTTGCTGAGAGATATGGTGAGTATTTTGCAGCTCTCATTTGTTTTTGAAAATGAAGAAAGGAAAGAAAAATGTATTTTTTTTTCTTTTTTCAATTTTCAAAACTTTGTGACGAAAAGTGAGATCTGCAAAATACTCACCATACCTCTTAGCAAATAGCTTGGGGTGTCTACTTTCCAAAATGGGGTCATTTGTGGGGGGTTTGTGCCATCTGGGCATTCCATGGCCTCCAAAACTGTGATAGGCAGTGAGGAGTGAAATCCAAAATTTACACCCTTAGAAAGCCTGAAGGTGGTACTTGGTTTTCGGGGTCCCGTACGCGGCTAGGTTCCCAAAAAGTCACACACATGTGGTATCCCCTTACTCAGGACAAGCAACAGAATGTATTTTGGGGTGTAATTCCACATATTCCCATGGCATGTTTGAGCAATATATCATTTAGTGACAACTTTGTGCAAAAAAAAGTGTCTTTTTCCCGCAACTTGTGTCACAATATAAAACATTCCATGGACTCGAAATGACTCTCAGCAAATAGCTTGGGGTGTCTACTTTCCAAAATGGGGTCATTTGGGGGAGTATTGAAGCTTATGTCACACATCACTCACTCTTCTAACCACTTGAAGACAAAGCCTTTTCTGACACTATTTGTTTACATGAAAAAATATTTTTATGGCAAGAAAATAACTTTGAACCCCCAAACATTATATATATTTTTTAAAGCAAAGGCCCTACTGATTAAAATGGTGGGTGTTTCTTTTTTTTTTTTTTCACACAGTATTTGCGCAGCATTTTTTCAAGCGCATTTTTTTGGGAAAAAACACACTTTTTTTATTTGAATGCACTAAAACACACTATATTGCCCAAATGTTTGATGAAATAAAATAGATGATCTTAGGCCGAGCACATGGATACCAAACACGACATGCTTTAAAATTGCGCACAAACGTGCAGTGGCGACAAACTACATACATTTTTAAAAGCCTTTACAGGTTACCACTTTAGATTTACAGAGGAGGTCTACTGCTAAAATTATTTCCCTCGATCTGACCTTCGCGGTGATATCTCACATGCATGGTGCAATTGCTGTTTACATTTGACGCCAGACCAACGCTTGCGTTCGCCTTTGCGCGAGAGCAGGGGGAGGACAGGGGTGCTTTTTTTTTTTCTTTATTATTTTTTTGCTTTTTTATCTTATTTTTAAACTGTTCCTTTCATTTTTTTTTTATCATTTTTATTGTTATGTCAGGGAATGTAAATATCCTCTATGATAGCAATAGGTAGTAACAGGTACTCTTTTTTTTTAAAAATGGGGTCTATTAGACCCTAGATCTCTCCTCTGCTCTCAAAGTATCTGACCACACCAAGATCGGTGTGATAAAATGCTTTCCCAATTTCCCAATGGCGCTGTTTACATCTGGTGACATCTAAGTCATGAAATGCTCATAGTTTCCGGTTTCTTAGGCCATAGAGATGATTGGAGCCATTCTGGTCTCTGATCAGCTCTATGGTCAGCTGGCCAAATCACCAGCTGCATTCTCAGGTTCCCTGTTGGGACAGGAGAGCCACGGAAAAACATGGAAGACGGTGGGGGGGGGGGAAATTTCCTCTCACTGCTTGCAAAAGCAGTCTAGAGGCTAATTAGCCGCTAGGATTGCTTTTACATGAAAGCCGACTGCTGGCTGAAAACAATGATACCAATATGATACCTAAACCTGCAGGCATCATTCTGGTATAACCACTCAAAGTCTAGCAACATACCAGTATGTTGCTGGTCCTTGTTGGGCATATATTGTAATCTTTTTTTAATGCAGCCTGAACGAAAAAAAGAGATTGATCGGTGGGTATGCCCACCATTAGAATACCTCCCTTCATCCACCCACTTCCAATGATGGGCATACATGCACCATTTATATATGCCGAAGCATGGGGGCATCCGCCCCAAAAGTTAGGAGCAAATCGCTCTTCCACCCCTGCTGTCCCCATGCTTCGGCATATATCACCTCCGACAGCACTGGAGTCACGGCTTTATGTATCGTGGGAGCAAACGCTGTTCCTGTCAAGATAAATAAATCCGCACTGCAGCTGAATGGCGTACTTGAAAACAAAAAAAGATTAATAATAAAACACAGTAAACAGTAAAGTATAAAAAATTGCATACCTGAAAAGCAAACATGATAAAACATAATAACAATAAAACATTGCAGAATAGAATACAGTAAAAAGAGCAGAACAATAGAAAGAGAATAGAGAGAGAGAGAACAATAAAACAACAATTATTTTTGTTTTTTTTATTTTATATATTTTTTTTGCTTTTTTTTTACTTTTTTTTACACTTTTTTTTGTAGCTGTAACTTTTATAACTGTAACCGGTTCCAGGTTCAAGTCTCTCAAAATGCGATGGCATCTTGGGAGACCCTGTGAAAGTGTGCCTAGTCTGTGCAATGCTGTACCCTACGCTAATACTCAACTAGTGTGCGGTAGCATTCAAAACATTCACCAATGCAAAGACCAGGATTGTCAGGACAGGAGGGACAATAATAGCAGGTGTCACGCCTATATCCATGCTTGCTGCAGACACAACATCTTTTTTGAGGGGTTCATTGGGTAGGGGTACTTGGGAGAACATAAAGAAAATGCCTCTCATGCAGCCGACTTAAGTACGGGTGCTGCAGAAGTGGTGGGTTCCCAATTAGGATTGGCAAATGCAGCAGGAAGGGCACTATGGGCACGACGGGCCTATGTTTGTCTTCTTCTTGGTGGCAGTGGGACATTACTCGTGCTTGCCACCTCACCAGCTTGAACTGCACTTATGGGACTCGCCACGTTACCAAGTGTTACTGCAGTGCTGGTTTGACTACGACCGGGGTGTACTAGGCCGCTGGTGCTTGCCAGTTCACCAGAAGGAAAAGCAGCGCTGGTACTGCTCTGCTCCATAAGAGGGACCTGCGGTTCCTGCACCTCAACAAGAGCAGAAGAAGATTGGGGTCGGGTACTCCTGACCTTGGCAGGGACCACAACTCCGTTGTCAGAGCTATCTGTCATGGAGCCGCTGTCGTCTGCAGGATCGTATTCTGAGCCTGAATCTGACAGATGAGTGACTTCCTCTTCACTATCTGTCATGCTCAGAAACGTGTAGGCCTCTTCACTAGTGTACCTTTGATTTGCCATTTTGGGCTCTAAATTTAGTGGTACAGTAGTGAGACTCACAGGTAAAAAAGCTCCTGACTGTTAGCAACTGATTCAAATGCTGCCAAAAAAACTGTTTTATGTGTTATGTGTTTAGTGTTTTGTAAGTGACAGTGATCGATCGATACTGCACTTGGGTGGGCTGGGCTGGGTCGGGCCGGGCAGAGGGGCAAAACACAGGTGCTAGCAGGTATCTGGGCTGATCCCGCTAACACTGAGTTTTTGTTAACCCTAAACTGCTGGGGACGCTAGTATAGATCTGATCATATCAGATATTGATCTATTCAGATACTATACCAGTAGGGATGAGCTTCATGTTCGAGTCGAACCCATGTTCGACTCGAACATCGTCTGTTCAATCGTTCGCCGAATTGCGAAAGATATGGGCCGTTCGCCAAATTCGCGTGGTGCGTCACGGCCCATAATTCACTGCGGCATCGCAGTGCATTGCTGGCTGATGATTGGCCAAGCATGCACTATGACCCGCATGCTTGGCCAATCACAGCGCCGTCTGTAGAGAGAGCTGTAATTGGCCAACGCCAGGGTGGCTTTGGCCAATTATGGCTCGGGGGGTTTAGTACACGCCCCACACTATATAAGGCTGCCTGCACGGCGGCCCTGTGTAGTGTGTTCCGGCGTTGAGAGACAGAGACAGAGAGACAGTGTCATTTGATTTAAGTTAGATAGATTAGGCAGGACAGTCAGTCAGTTAGCTGCACTTACAGTGTATTCTGTATATATATGCATCCCAGGTGTTGTATATATATATATATCTATACACTGTATTCAGTTTAGCTAGATCCGTTCCTGTTATTATCTTCCTACTGACAGGCAGGCAGGTGTTGTTACAGTACAGCTCCCTGAAGAAAATTGCTGGTGTTCTTCTGATCCTATTAGGACAACAGTCAGGCAGCTAGACTATTTACAGTTAGTGTAGTGCGTCCTCTGAACAGTGTTCAGCTAAAGCTACAAGTTAGTGTACTGCGTCCTCTGAACAGTGTTCAGCTAAAGCTACAAGTTAGTGTAGTGCACAGTGTTCAGCTAAAGCTACAAGTTAGTGTAGTGCGACCTCTGCACAGTGTTCAGCTAAAGCTACAAGTTAGTGTAGTGCGTCCTCCTCACAGTGTTCAGCTAAAGCTACAAGTTAGTGTAGTGTGAACTCTGCACAGTGTTCAGCTAAAGCTACAAGTTAGTGTAGTGCGTCCTCTGAACAGTGTTCAGCTAAAGCTACAAGTTAGTGTAGTGCACAGTGTTCAGCTAAAGCTACAAGTTAGTGTGGTGCGACCTCTGCACATTGTTCAGCTAAAGCTACAAGTTAGTGTAGTGCGTCCTCTGAACAGTGTTCAGCTAAAGCTACAAGTTAGTGTAGTGCACAGTGTTCAGCTAAAGCTACAAGTTAGTGTAGTGCGACCTCTGCACAGTGTTCAGCTAAAGCTACAAGTTAGTGTAGTGCGTCCTCTGAACAGTGTTGAGCTAAAGCTACAAGTTAGTGTAGTGCACAGTGTTCAGTTAAAGCTACAAGTTAGTGTGGTGCGACCTCTGCACAGTGTTCAGCTAAAGCTACAAGTTATTTTAGTGCACAGTGTTCAGCTAAAGCTACAAGTTAGTGTAGTGCGACCTCTGCACAGTGTTCAGCTAAAGCTACAAGTTAGTGTAGTGCGACCTCTGCACAGTGTTCAGCTAAAGCTACAAGTTAGTGTAGTGCATCCTCTGAACAGTGTTCAGCTAAAGCTACAAGTTAGTGTAGTGCACACTGTTCAGCTAAAGCTACAATTTAGTGTAGTGCGACCACTGCACAGTGTTCAGCTAAAGCTACAAGTTAGCATAGTGCACAGTGTTCAACTAAAGCTACAAGTTAGTGTAGTGTGACCTCTGCACAGTGTTCAGCTAAAGCTACAAGTTAGTGTAGTGCGTCCGCCTCACAGTGTTCAGCTAAAGCTACAAGTTAGTGTAGTGCGACCTCTGCACAGTGTTCAGCTAAAGCTACAAGTTAGTGTAGTGCTTCCTCTGAACAGTGTTAAGCTAAAGCTACAAGTTAGTGTAGTGCTTCCTCTGAACAGTGTTAAGCTAAAGCTACAAGTTAGTGTACTGCGTCCTCTGAACAGTGTTCAGCTAAAGCTACAAGTTAGTGTAGTGCACAGTGTTCAGCTAAAGCTACAAGTTAGTGTAGTGCGACCTCTGCACAGTGTTCATCTAAAGCTACAAGTTAGTGTAGTGCGTCCTCCTCACAGTGTTCAGCTAAAGCTACAAGTTAGTGTAGTGCGACCTCTGCACAGTGTTCAGCTAAAGCTACAAGTTAGTGTAGTGCGTCCTCTGAACAGTGTTCAGCTAAAGCTACAAGTTAGTGTAGTGCACAGTGTTCAGCTAAAGCTACAAGTTAGTGTAGTGCGACCTCTGCACAGTGTTCAGCTAAAGCTACAAGTTAGTGTAGTGCGTCCTCTGAACAGTGCTCAGCTAAAGCTACAAGTTAGTGTAGTGCACAGTGTTCAGCTAAAGCTACAATTAGTGTAGTGCGACCTCTGCACAGTGTTCAGCTAAAGCTACAAGTTAGTGTAGTGCGTCCTCTGAACAGCGTTCAGCTAAAGCTACAAGTTAGTGTAGTGCACAGTGTTCAGTTAAAGCTACAAGTTAGTGTGGTGCAACCTCTGCACAGTGTTCAGCTAAAGCTACAAGTTAGTGTAGTGCACAGTGTTCAGCTAAAGCTACAAGTTAGTGTAGTGCGACCTCTGCACAGTGTTTAGCTAAAGCTACAAGTTAGTGTAGTGCAACCTCTGCACAGTGTTCAGCTAAAGCTACAAGTTAGTGTAGTGCATCCTCTGAACAGTGTTCAGCTAAAGCTACAAGTTAGTGTAGTGCACACTGTTCAGCTAAAGCTACAATTTAGTGTAGTGCGACCACTGCACAGTGTTCAGCTAAAGCTACAAGTTAGCGTAGTGCACAGTGTTCAACTAAAGCTACAAGTTAGTGTAGTATTACCTCTGCACAGTGTTCAGCTAAAGCTACAAGTTAGTGTAGTGCGTCCTCCTCACAGTGTTCAGCTAAAGCTACAAATTAGTGTAGTGCTACCTGTGCACAGTGTTCAGCTAAAGCTACAAGTTAGTGTAGTGCTTCCTCTGAACAGTGTTCCGCTAAAGCTACAAGTTAGTGTAGTGCACAGTGTTCAGCTAAAGCTACAAGTTAGTGTAGTGCGACCTCTGCACAGTGTTCAGCTAAAGCTACAAGTTAGTGTAGTGCGTCCTCTGAACAGTGTTCAGCTAAAGCTACAAGTTAGTGTAGTGCACAGTGTTCAGCTAAAGCTACAAGTTAGTGTAGTGCGACCTCTGCACAGTGTTCAGCTAAAGCTACAAGTTAGTGTAGTGCTAAGTGTTCAGCTAAAGCTACAAGTTAGTGTAGTGCGACCTCTGAATAGTGTTCAGCTAAAGCTACAAGTTAGTGTAGTGCACAGTGTAAGCTAAAGCTACAAGTTAGTGTAGTGCGACCTCTGCACAGTGTTCAGCTAAAGCTACAAGTTAGTGTAGTGCACAGTGTTCAGCTAAAGCTACAAGTTAGTGTAGTGCGACCTCTGCACAGTGTTCAGCTAAAGCTACAAGTTAGTGTAGTGCGACCTCTGCACAGTGTTCAGCTAGAGCTACAAGTTAGTGTAGTGCATCCTCTGAACAGTGTTCAGCTAAAGCTACAAGTTAGTGTAGTGCACACTGTTCAGCTAAAGCTACAATTTAGTGTAGTGCGACCACTGCACAGTGTTCAGCTAAAGCTACAAGTTAGCGTAGTGCACAGTGTTCAACTAAAGCTACAAGTTAGTGTAGTGTGACCTCTGCACAGTGTTCAGCTAAAGCTACAAGTTAGTGTAGTGCGTCCTCCTCACAGTGTTCAGCTAAAGCTACAAGTTAGTGTAGTGCGACCTCTGCACAGTGTTCAGCTAAAGCTACAAGTTAGTGTAGTGCTTCCTCTGAACAGTGTTCAGCTAAAGCTACAAGTTAGTGTACTGCGTCCTCTGAACAGTGTTCAGCTAAAGCTACAAGTTAGTGTAGTGCACAGTGTTCAGCTAAAGCTACAAGTTAGAGTAGTGCACAGTGTTCAACTAAAGCTACAAGTTAGTGTAGTGTGACCTCTGCACAGTGTTCAGCTAAAGCTACAAGTTAGTGTAGTGCGTCCTCCTCACAGTGTTCAGCTAAAGCTACAAGTTAGTGTAGTGCGACCTCTGCACAGTGTTCAGCTAACGCTACAAGTTAGTGTAGTGCTTCCTCTGAACAGTGTTCAGCTAAAGCTACAAGTTAGTGTACTGCGTCCTCTGAACAGTGTTCAGCTAAAGCTACAAGTTAGTGTAGTGCACAGTGTTCAGCTAAAGCTACAAGTTAGTGTAGTGCGACCTCTGCACAGTGTTCAGCTAAAGCTACAAGTTAGTGTAGTGCGTCCTCCTCACAGTGTTCAGCTAAAGCTACAAGTTAGTGTAGTGCGACCTCTGCACAGTGTTCAGCTAAAGCTACAAGTTAGTGTAGTGCGTCCTCTGAACAGTGTTCAGCTAAAGCTACAAGTTAGTGTAGTGCACAGTGTTCAGCTAAAGCTACAAGTTAGTGTAGTGCGACCTCTGCACAGTGTTCAGCTAAAGCTACAAGTCAGTGTAGTGCGTCCTCTGAACAGTGCTCAGCTCAAGCTACAAGTTAGTGTAGTGCACAGTGTTCAGTTAAAGCTACAAGTTAGTGTGGTGCGACCTCTGCACAGTGTTCAGCTAAAGCTACAAGTCAGTGTAGTGCGTCCTCTGAACAGTGTTCAGCTAAAGCTACAAGTTAGTGTAGTGCTCAGTGTTCAGTTAAAGCTACAAGTTAGTGTGGTGTGACCTCTGCACAGTGTTCAGCTAAAGCTACAAGTTAGTGTAGTGCACAGTGTTCAGCTAAAGCTACAAGTTAGTGTAGTGTGACCTCTGCACAGTGTTTAGCTAAAGCTACAAGTTAGTGTAGTGCGACCTCTGCACAGTGTTCAGCTAAAGCTACAAGTTAGTGTAGTGCATCCTCTGAACAGTGTTCAGCTAAAGCTACAAGTTAGTGTAGTGCACACTGTTCAGCTAAAGCTACAATTTAGTGTAGTGCGACCACTGCACAGTGTTCAGCTAAAGCTACAAGTTAGCGTAGTGCACAGTGTTCAACTAAAGCTACAAGTTAGTGTAGTGTTACCTCTGCACAGTGTTCAGCTAAAGCTACAAGTTAGTGTAGTGCGTCCTCCTCACAGTGTTCAGCTAAAGCTACAAGTTAGTGTAGTGCGACCTTTGCACAGTGTTCAGCTAAAGCTACAAGTTAGTGTAGTGCATCCTCTGACCAGTGTTCAGCTAAAGCTACAAGTTAGTGTAGTGCACACTGTTCAGCTAAAGCTACAATTTAGTGTAGTGCGACCACTGCACAGTGTTCAGCTAAAGCTACAAGTTAGTGTAGTGCACAGTGTTCAGCTAAAGCTACAAGTTAGTGTAATGCAACCTCTGCACAGTGTTCAGCTAAAGCTACAAGTTAGTGTAGTGCATCCTCTGAACAGTGTTCAAATAAAGCTACAAGTTAGTGTAGTGCACAGTGTTCAGCTAAAGCTACAAGTTAGTGTAGTGCGACCTCTGCACAGTGTTTAGCTAAAGCTACAAGTTAGTGTAGTGCGTCCTCTGAACAGTGTTCAGCTAAAGCTACAAGTTAGTGTAGTGCACAGTGTTCAGCTAAAACTACAAGTTAGTGTAGTGCGACCTCTGCACAGTGTTCAGCTAAAGCTACAAGTTAGTGTAGTGCATCCTCTGAACAGTGTTCAGCTAAAGCTCCAAGTTAGCGTAGTGCACAGTGTTTAACTAAAGCTACAAATTAGTGTAGTGCGACCTCTGTACAGTGTTCAGCTAAAGCTACAAGTTAGTGTGGTGCGTCCTCCTCACAGTGTTCAGCTAAAGCTACAAGTTAGTGTAGTGCGACCTCTGAATAGTGTTCAGCTAAAGCTACAAGTTAGTGTAGTGCACAGTGTTCAGCTAAAGCTACAAGTTAGTGTAGTGCGACCTCTGCACAGTGTTCAACTAAAGCTACAAGTTAGTGTAATGCATCCTCTGAACAGTGTTCAGCTAAAGCTACAAGTTAGTGTAGTGCACAGTGTTCAGCTAAAGCTACAAGTTAGTGTAGTGCATCCTCTGAACAGTGTTCAGCTAAAGCTACAAATTAGTGTAGTGCACACTGTTCAGCTAAAGCTACAATTTAGTGTAGTGCGACCTCTGCACAGTGTTCAGCTAAAGCTACAAGTTAGCGTAGTGCAAAGTGTTCAACTAAAGCTACAAGTTAGTGTAGTGCGACCTCTGTACAGTGTTCAGCTAAAGCTACAAGTTAGTGTGGTGCGTCCTCCTCACAGTGTTAAGCTAAAGCTACAAGTTAGTGTAGTGCGACCTCTGAATAGTGTTCAGCTAAAGCTACAAGTTAGTGTAGTGCACAGTGTTCAGCTAAAGCTACAAGTTAGTGTAGTGCGTCCTCTGAACAGTGTTAAGCCAAAGCTACAAATTAGTGTAGTGCACAGTGTTCAGCTAAAACTACAAGTTCGTGTAGTGCGACCTCTGCACAGTGTTCAGCTAAAGCTATTAGTTAGTGTAGTGCGTCCTCCTCACAGTGTTCAGCTAAAGCTACAAGTTAGTGTAGTGCAACCTCTGCACAGTGTTCAGCTAAAGCTACAAGTTAGTGTAGTGCACAGTGTTCAGCTAAAGCTACAAGTTAGTGTAGTGTGACCTCTGCACAGTGTTCAGCTAAAGCTACAAGTTAGTGTAGTGCGTCCTCTGAACAGTGTTAAGCCAAAGCTACAAATTAGTGTAGTGCACAGTGTTCAGCTAAAGCTACAAGTTCGTGTAGTGCGACCTCTGCACAGTGTCCAGCTAAAGCTACAAGTTAGTGTAGTGCTTCCTCTGAACAGTGTTCAGCTAAAGCTACAAGTTAGTGTACTGCGTCCTCTGAACAGTGTTCAGCTAAAGCTACAAGTTAGTGTAGTGCACAGTGTTCAGCTAAAGCTACAAGTTAGTGTAGTGCGACCTCTGCACAGTGTTCAGCTAAAGCTACAAGTTAGTGTAGTGCGTCCTCCTCACAGTGTTCAGCTAAAGCTACAAGTTAGTGTAGTGCGACCTCTGCACAGTGTTCAGCTAAAGCTACAAGTTAGTGTAGTGCACAGTGTTCAGCTAAAGCTACAAGTTAGTGTAGTGCGACCTCTGCACAGTGTTCAGCTAAAGCTACAAGTTAGTGTAGTGCGTCCTCTGAACAGTGCTCAGCTCAAGCTACAAGTTAGTGTAGTGCACAGTGTTCAGCTAAAGCTACAAGTTAGTGTAGTGCGACCTCTGCACAGTGTTCAGCTAAAGCTACAAGTTAGTGTAGTGCGTCCTCTGAACAGTGTTCAGCTAAAGCTACAAGTTAGTGTAGTGCACAGTGTTCAGTTAAAGCTACAAGTTAGTGTGGTGTGACCTCTGCACAGTGTTCAGCTAAAGCTACAAGTTAGTGTAGTGCACAGTGTTCAGCTAAAGCTACAAGTTAGTGTAGTGCGACCTCTGCACAGTGTTTAGCTAAAGCTACAAGATAGTGTAGTGCGACCTCTGCACAGTGTTCAGCTAAAGCTACAAGTTAGTGTAGTGCATCCTCTGAACAGTGTTCAGCTAAAGCTACAATTTAGTGTAGTGCGACCACTGCACAGTGTTCAGCTAAAGCTACAAGTTAGCGTAGTGCACAGTGTTCAACTAAAGCTACAAGTTAGTGTAGTGTTACCTCTGCACAGTGTTCAGCTAAAGCTACAAGTTAGTGTAGTGCTTCCTCTGAACAGTGTTCAGCTAAAGCTACAAGCTAGTGTAGTGCGACCTTTGCACAGTGTTCAGCTAAAGCTACAAGTTAGTGTAGTGCATCCTCTGAACAGTGTTCAGCTAAAGCTACAAGTTAGTGTAGTGCACACTGTTCAGCTAAAGCTACAATTTAGTATAGTGCGACCACTGCACAGTGTTCAGCTAAAGCTACAAGTTAGTGTAGTGCACAGTGTTCAGCTAAAGCTACAAGTTAGTGTAGTGCGTCCTCTGAACAGTGTTCAGCTAAAGCTACAAGTTAGTGTAGTGCACAGTGTTCAGCTAAAGCTACAAGTTAGTGTAGTGCGACCTCTGCACAGTGTTCAGCTAAAGCTACAAGTTAGTGTAGTGCGTCCTCTGAACAGTGTTCAGCTAAAGCTACAAGTTAGTGCAGTGCACAGTGTTCAGCTAAAACTACAAGTTAGTGTAGTGCGACCTCTGCACAGTGTTCAGCTAAAGCTACAAGTTAGTGTAGTGCATCCTCTGAACAGTGTTCAGCTAAAGCTACAAATTAGTGTAGTGCACACTGTTCAGCTAAAGCTACAATTTAGTGTAGTGCGACCTCTGCACAGTGTTCAGCTAAAGCTACAAGTTAGCGTAGTGCACAGTGTTCAACTAAAGCTACAAATTAGTGTAGTGCGACCTCTGTACAGTGTTCATCTAGAGCTACAAGTTAGTGTGGTGCGTCCTCCTCACAGTGTTCAGCTAAAGCTACAAGTTAGTGTAGTGCGACCTCTGAATAGTGTTCAGCTAAAGCTACAAGTTAGTGTAGTGCACAGTGTTCAGCTAAAGCTACAAGTTAGTGTAGTGCGACCTCTGCACAGTGTTCAGCTAAAGCTACAAGTTAGTGTAGTGCGTCCTCTGAACAGTGTTAAGCCAAAGCTACAAATTAGTGTAGTGCACAGTGTTCAGCTAAAGCTACAAGTTCGTGTAGTGCGACCTCTGCACAGTGTTCAGCTAAAGCTATTAGTTAGTGTAGTGCGTCCTCCTCACAGTGTTCAGCTAAAGCTACAAGTTAGTGTAGTGCAACCTCTGCACAGTGTTCAGCTAAAGCTACAAGTTAGTGTAGTGCACAGTGTTCAGCTAAAGCTACAAGTTAGTGTAGTGCGACCTCTGCACAGTGTTCAACTAAAGCTACAAGTTAGTGTAATGCATCCTCTGAACAGTGTTCAGCTAAAGCTACAAGTTAGTGTAGTGCACAGTGTTCAGCTAAAGCTACAAGTTAGTGTAGTGCATCCTCTGAACAGTGTTCAGCTAAAGCTACAAATTAGTGTAGTGCACACTGTTCAGCTAAAGCTACAATTTAGTGTAGTGCGACCTCTGCACAGTGTTCAGCTAAAGCTACAAGTTAGCGTAGTGCACAGTGTTCAACTAAAGCTACAAGTTAGTGTAGTGCGACCTCTGTACAGTGTTCAGCTAAAGCTACAAGTTAGTGTGGTGCGTCCTCCTCACAGTGTTCAGCTAAAGCTACAAGTTAGTGTAGTGCGACCTCTGAATAGTGTTCAGCTAAAGCTACAAGTTAGTGTAGTGCACAGTGTTCAGCTAAAGCTACAAGTTAGTGTAGTGCGACCTCTGCACAGTGTTCAGCTAAAGCTACAAGTTAGTGTAGTGCGTCCTCTGAACAGTGTTAAGCCAAAGCTACAAATTAGTGTAGTGCACAGTGTTCAGCTAAAGCTACAAGTTCGTGTAGTGCGACCTCTGCTCAGTGTCCAGCTAAAGCTATTAGTTAGTGTAGTGCGTCCTCCTCACAGTGTTCAGCTAAAGCTACAAGTTAGTGTAGTGCAACCTCTGCACAGTGTTCAGCTAAAGCTACAAGTTAGTGTAGTGCACAGTGTTCAGCTAAAGCTACAAGTTAGTGTAGTGCGACCTCTGCACAGTGTTCAACTAAAGCTACAAATTAGTGTAATGCATCCTCTGAACAGTGTTCAGCTAAAGCTACAAGTTAGTGTAGTGCACAGTGTTCAGCTAAAGCTACAAGTTAGTGTGGTGCGACCTCTGCACAGTGTTCAGCTAAAGCTACAAGTTAGTGTAGTGCGACCTCTGCACAGTGTTCATCTAAAGCTACAAGTTAGTGTAGTGCGTCCTCTGAACAATGTTCAGCTAAAGCTACAAGTTAGTGTAGTGCGTCCTCTGAACAGTGTTCAGCTAAAGCTACAAGTTAGTATAGTGCACAGTGTTCAGCTAAAGCTACAAGTTAGTGTAGTGCGTCCTCCTCATAGTGTTCAGCTAAAGTTACAAGTTAGTGTAGTGCGACCTCTGCACAGTGTTCAGCTAAAGCTACAAGTTAGTGTAGTGTGTCCTCCTCACAGTGTTCAGTTAAAGCTACAAGTTAGTGTAGTGCACAGTGTTCAGCTAAAGCTACAAGTTAGTGTAGTGCGACCTCTGCACAGTGTTCAACTAAAGCTACCAGTTAGTGTAGTGCGTCCTCCTCACAGTGTTCAGCTAAATCTACAAGTTATTGTAGTGCGACCTCTGCACAGTGTTCAGCTAAAGCTACAAGTTAGTGTAGTGCTTCCTCAGAACAGTGTTCAGCTAAAGCTACAAGTTAGTGTAGTGCACAGTGTTCAGCTAAAGCTACAAGTTAGTGTAGTGCGACCTCTGCACAGTGTTCAGCTAAAGCTACCTGTAGAAGGTTTGTGGTGTTTTCCTGATCCTATCACTACCGCAGGCAGCTAAATTATTTACACGTTAGTGTAGAGCGACCTCTGCACAGTGTTCAGCTAAAGCTACCTGTAGAAGGTTGGTGGTGTTTTCCTGATCCTATCACTACCGCAGGCAGCTACATTATTTACACGTTAGTGCAGTGCGACCTCTGCACAGTGTTCAGCTAAAGCTATCTGTAGAAGGTTGGTGGTGTTTTCCTGATCCTATCACTACCGCAGGCAGCTACATTATTTTAACGTTGGTGTAGTGCATCCTCTGCACAGTGTTCAGCTAAAGCTACAAGTTAGTTAAGTGCGACCTCTGCACAGTGTTCAGCTAAAGCTACCTGTAGAAGGTTTGTGGTGTTTTCCTGATCCTATCACTACCGCAGGCAGCTACATTATTTACACGTTAGTGTAGTGCGACCTCTGCACAGTGTTCAGCTAAAGCTACCTGTAGAAGGTTGGTGGTGTTTTCCTGATCCTATCACTACCGCAGGCAGCTACGTTATTTACACGTTAGTGCAGTGCGACCTCTGCACAGTGTTCAGCTAAAGCTACCTGTAGAACGTTGGTGGTGTTTTCCTGATCCAACACTACCGCAGGCAGCTACGTTATTTACACGTTAGTGCAGTGCGACCTCTGCACAGTGTTCAGCTAAAGCTACCTGTAGAAGATGGTGGTGTTTTCCTGATCCAACACTACCGCAGGCAGCTACGTTATTTACACGTTAGTGCAGTGCGACCTCTGCACAGTGTTCAGCTAAAGCTACCTGTAGAACGTTGGTGGTGTTTTCCTGATCCAACACTACCGCAGGCAGCTACGTTATTTACACGTTAGTGCAGTGCGACCTCTGCACAGTGTTCAGCTAAAGCTACCTGTAGAACGTTGGTGGTGTTTTCCTGATCCAACACTACCGCAGGCAGCTACGTTATTTACACGTTAGTGCAGTGCGACCTCTGCACAGTGTTCAGCTAAAGCTACCTGTAGAAGATGGTGGTGTTCTCATACTACAGGCAGGCAGTTGATTTTGCTAGCTGCAGTATCAGTATATATATATATATATATATATATATATATATATATATATCCCAGCTTAGTGCAGCTACATCTCACTGCAGGCCATTAGTATGTCTGGAAGGCCAACAAAGAGAGGCAGACAGTCACAAGCCAATAAAAGAGGTCAAGCAGGCTCTGTGTCTAGAGGCAACAGTGTTGGTCGTGGACACGGTGCATCCTCATCAGCACGTGGCCGTGGGACACGCACGCTTGGCCTTTTTTACAGCAGCTGGCCACGTTGAGCCACAACATGTGGAAGACTTGGTCGAGTGGATGACCAAGCCGTCCTCATCCTCCTCATCCTCTCTCACCCATGCTCAGGGTACTTTGTCTGGCAAAGCAGCTGCCAACGCGGCCTCTTCCCTCGGCTTAATGGCATCAGTGACTCCTTCCCTAGCCCCACCAGGTCCTCCTGAGGAGTCCCTCGAACTGTTTGACCACAGTGTTGGGTACATGCTCCAGGAGAATGCCCAGCGTTTAGAAGGCTCTGATGATGATACTGAGCTAGATGAAGGTAGTAACGTGAGCACTGACAGAGGGGGTGCCCAAGAAGGACAGCAACCTGGCAGTTATGCTCCCCCTGCTGCAGCCTACTGCCAGGTTTGCTTCAGTAATGAGGAGGGAGGGGATGATGAGGTCACTGACTCAACATGGGTGCCTGATAGGAGAGAGGAGGAGGAGGAGGCACATCACCGACAAGACAGGATGCCCTCCAGGGGCCAGCCTAATGGCAGCACACTGACTGCATCACACCGCAAAGCTCCGCATGTGCAGGGCGCTGCTGTCTCTGCGCGTTATTCCAAAAGTTCTTTGGTGTGGGCCTTTTTTCAGATGAGTGCATCAGATCGCACCGCTGCTATTTGCAACATATGTCTCAAGCGTATCTCGCGTGGCCAAAACATCTCCCGCTTGGGCACCACATGCTTGACCAGACATATGTTGACCTGCCATGCAGTTTGTTGGCAAGCATACCTAAAAGACCCACACCAAAGAACAAAGAGAACCTCTCCTTGCTCCTCATCAGCTGAGTTCTCCAACCCCACTATACCTTCAGTCCTCCCTGAGACCTGCACTGAGAGGAATGAAGGTGTAGAATTAGGTGTGTCACAGCCAAGTACTTGTGGGCAATCTACTTTTGGTACACCAACGTCAGATTGTACCAGGCAAATTTCCCTGCCCCAGCTGCTGCACCACCAAAAGAAGTTCACTCCCAGCCATCCACATGCCCAGCGGTTGAATGCTAGCTTGGCAAAATTGCTAGCACTTCAACGGCTACCTTTTCAGTTGGTAGACCCTGCCCCCTTCATGGAATGTGTGGTTCCTCAGTGGCAGGTACCAAAACGCCACTTTTTCTCACCGAAGGCGATTCCGGCTCTCTACCGGCATGTGGAAGGCAATGTCCATGCCTCGCTGGACAGGGCGGTCAGCGGTAAGGTGCATATTACCGCTGACTCATGGTCCAGCAGGCATGGACAGGGACGTTACCTAAGTTTCACGATGCACTGAGTGACTCTGCTGGCAGCTGGGAATAATGCTGGACAAGGTGCAGTAGTGTTGGAGGTTGTTCCGCCACCACGCCTCCAAAATAAGTGAGCAAAGTGCCTTTGCGCTACTCTGGATGAGTGCAAAATATTCATAAACAATTTAAAAGTGAAAGTGCATAAATAAATGCAGCAAAATCTATTAGTGTGACACAAACCACTGATCAAATGAAATAAATAATAAAGTGATTCTGCGCAGATATTGAAATAGTGCTAAAGTAATAAATTAAAGTATTTTAGGAGAGTATCTAAATTATTTCCATATTGTATAAAACCATGTGGTATTTAAGAAAAAATATATATAAAGTGTATACGAAAATATATAATCTATATAGCAATAATAATGTCTGTATGTGAATTCTCAGTGCTTGGCAGGCGGTAGTGTCAATAATAAACAAATAAATATATATCCAAACAAATGGAATTAGATGGATGAAATAAGTATAGTCTGAACTGGATAAATTTCACTTTAAATGTCTATGACAGTGATAAGGGGCAATCTAGGAAGTCCAACTAGTATTATAGTGGGTAGAGGATAATAAAGTTCTATGAATATAAGATGAGGTAAGGGTGATTGTTCCAAATGCTTCTGCTGCAGCTCCTTTATGTGTCTGGTCTCCCAGAACTCTTACCTCGAGATTAGTAATAGCATGCAATTACCGCCGTTACCACTGGGGGGGATCCCTCGGTTTTCCTAAGCAGTGATCATCTCTCCTCTGGATGGCATAACGTGATGCTGTTTCCTCTCTCCTAGCTACGTTCAGTCTCTCTCTCCTGTTAGATGGGATAGTAACTCCGTGAAGAGGAGACAGGGAGAGAGAAAAGGGGGGGGGCCTCCAATAGTGCAGTATGTCAAGTTTTAAAAAAAAACGAATTTATTAAAAGGCATATACTCTTACACAAAGCAAAGTTAAAAACCACAGGGAACAAATTAGGCGTTGTTCCTCGCCTTCTCACGTCACTTCCGGTTGCAGCTCCATCCAGCCAATCCCTGCGCGTTACGTGTTTCACACAACTTCATCTGGGGAACCGGATTGTTTATTGGACTATGCTTTTATTGTTAAATTCTGGAAGTGGTATAGTGGCCATTTTAGGAATGGGTGATATGGGTACATCGCGGCCTATTTGTTGTAGTCTATTGTAGAGGTATATTGCGGTCATGGTTTGATGTTAAGTCTACCGTCGGCCATTTTTTGTAAGTTTAGTGTCCGCAATGTAGGTATAAAACCCCGGCCATTCATACAATCGCAATCTTGAACTAGTCAGGCTACACTTTACAATTCTGGATTTATTTGGAGCCTTTAAGATTAAATATACATTACTTATTAGTGAGTATATACCTCACTGATGGAATTGGTGTCTGATATAGTCGTTTAGCATCTGTTTGGTGAGATAATATATACTGTTCTATATCCATGGTGTACAACATTCTTGATTGGACCATCCAATCAATCTTGATCAAATTGTATATCATCAAGTATATAATATGCATTTTACACACCAACCTCTTAATACAAAAACGAATAAAGGTTGTTATTCTTTATATCTCAATGGTGAGTTATTACGTACTAAAATTAATTTGTTAAAATGTTTAGTAAATAATTAAAATTCATTAATAAATATATCCCAGAGTAACCCTATGGTGTTGTGATTTATGATACATACATATTATCTAATTAGTGATCTCCTCCGAGAGATATCTATATGTTTCCAGCAATACTAGCTGCATATTTATCCATTTTATTGTAAAGCTACTCATGTAAATAGGGTATGGGTATAAAAATGGAATCGATAGAATAAAATTAATTAGTGTATTAAAAGTTACTTAAAAAACAATTCAAATCAAACTCTACGTTCATTCCCCCAGGCGTTAATGTGTGCATAATGTATATCCATTTGGATTCCTTCTGGCTTATTGTTCTAATTTTGTGACTACTTCTCCACGCTTTTTGGTATTTATCAGTACCCCAAAATTGGAGTTGTGAGGGATCCTTATTATGTTTCAATAGGAAATGTTGCATGGTAAAGTGCTGTGGTGTCTAAGGAGCCATTTAATCGCTGAACAAGCTTCATGGCGGATGTGACATCATTATATACGATTGTAGCGCACCATGAAGCTTGTTCAGCGATTAAATGGCTCCTTAGACACCACAGCACTTTACCATGCATACAAAGGAAATACATTATTAAATGCCTTGATTTCTGTCTGAAATGCAACTACTTCTGGCATGACCAAAATTACTACAAACAAGCAATAGGAATTGCTATGGGTGCAAAGTTTGCACCGGGAGTTTCCAATGCCTTTATGGCGGAATGGGAGGAGACAGCGATCTACACAGACACCCCAAGGGAACTCACCCTATACAAGAGATTCATAGATGATTTAATAATTTGGAATGGAGATAGAGACAAACTGGAAACCTTCTTAACCAAGCTCAATGAAAATAATAAACATATTAAATTGGTGTGGAAGATAGACGAGAAATTGGTGGATTTCCTAGACCTAAATATCTGCATAGAGGAGGACAAACTAACCACCAAAACGTTTTTCAAGAATGTTGATGCTAACAGTTACTTATCTATAAAGAGCTGCCATCACAAACCGTGGTTATACAATATACCAAAAGGACAATTCATTCGGTTGAAACGGAACTGCACCAAAAATGAAGACTATTTATCTCAAGCACTAGCAAGAAAGATTTAAAGCTAAAGGATACAACGACTCATGGATAAAAGATCAAATACAACATGTTGAAAAGATCGAGAGAACCCAAATGTTACAAGATAAACCAAAAAAGAAAATGTTATCGGAAGCACCAAGCTTAATATTGGACTACAATGCCCAATATAAGGATGTGGCCAGGACTATGAAGCGCCATTGGCACATCCTCAAAAATGACAAAGATTTACACAAGATATTACGAGAACGACCGAACATCATCTATAAAAGAGCTCCCACGATCAAGGATCTGATTGTCAAATCAGTAATAGAACCACCAAGGAAACCAACCTTCACCTTCTTCAATGGCAAAGGATTTTACCCTTGCAAAAACTGTTATGCCTGTCGTCATGCAAAAAAGTTTCAGACCAAAAGAACGGAATTTACAGCCACGAATACGGGCCAAGTACATATGATCCATGAATTGCCATACAGAAGGAGTTGTATATGTTCTCCAGTGCAGCTGTAATTTACAGTATGTTGGAAGGACCAAGAGAGCACTGAAAGTAAGGATAAAGGAACATATACAAAATATACAAAATGGCTATCCAAAACACAACGTATTGAAACATTTCCTATTGAAACATAATAAGGATCCCTCACAACTCCAATTTTGGGGTATTGATAAATACCAAAAAGCGTGGAGAGGTAGTCACAAAATTAGAACAATAAGCCAGAAGGAATCCAAATGGATATACACTACGCGCACATTAACGCCTGGGGGAATGAACGTAGAGTTTGATTTGAATTGTTTTTTAAGCAACTTTTAATACACTAATTAATTTTATTCTATCAATTCCATTTTTATACCCATACCCTATTTACATGAGTAGCTTTACAATAAAATGGATAAATATGCAGCTAGTATTGCTGGAAACATATAGATACCTTTAGGAGGAGATCACTAATTAGATAATATGTATGTATCATAAATCACAACACCATAGGGTTACTCTGGGATATATTTATTAATGAATTTTAATTATTTACTAAACATTTTAACAAAATTAATTTTAGTACGTAATAACTCACCATTGAGATATAAAGAATAACAACTTTTATTCGTTTTTGTATTAAGAGGTTGGTGTGTAAAATGCATATTATATACTTGATGATATACAATTTGATCAAGATTGATTGGATGGTCCAATCAAGAATGTTGTACACCATGGATATAGAACAGTATATATTATCTCACCAAACAGATGCTAAGCGACTATATCAGACACCAATTCCATCAGTGAGGTATATACTCACTAATAAGTAATGTATATTTAATCTTACAGGCTCCAAATAAATCCAGAATTGTAAAGTGTAGCCTGACTAGTTCAAGATTACGATTGTATGAATGGCCGGGGTTTTATACCTACATTGCGGATACTAAACTTACATAAAATGGCTGACGGTAGACTTAACATCAAACCATGACCGCAATATACCTCTACAATAGACTACAACAAAATGGCCGCGATGTACCCATATCGCTCATTCCTAAAATGGTCGCTATACCACTTCTGGAATTTAACAATAAAAGCATAGTCCAATAAACAATCCGGTTCCCCAGATGAAGTTGTGTGAAACAACGTAACGCGCAGGGATTGGCCGGATAGAGCCACAACTGGAAGTGACGTGAGAAGGCGAGGAACGACACCTAATTTGTTCCCTGTGGTTTTTAACTTTGCTTTGTGTAAGAGTATATGCCTTTTAATAAATGCGTTTTTTTTAAAAACTTGACATACTGCACTATTGGAGCCCTCCCCCCCTTTTCTCTCTCCCTGTCTCCTCTTCACGGAGGTACTATCCCATCTAACAGGAGAGAGAGACTGAACGTAGCTAGGAGAGAGGAAACAGCATCACTTTATGCCATCCAGAGGAGAGATGATCACTGCTTAGGAAAACCGAGGGATCCCCCCAGTGGTGACGGCGGTAATTGCATGCTATTACTAATCTCGAGGTAAGAGTTCTGGGAGACCAGACACATAAAGGAGCTGCAGCAGAAGCATTTGGAACAATCACTCTTACCTCATCTTATATTCATAGAACTTTATTATCCTCTACCCACTATAATACTAGTTGGACTTCCTAGATTGCCCCTTATCACTGTCATAGACATTTAAAGTGAAATTTATCCAGTTCAGACTATACTTATTTCATCCATCTAATTCCATTTGTTTGGATATATATTTATTTGTTTATTATTGACACTACCGCCTGCCAAGCACTGAGAATTCACATACGGACATTATTATTGCTATATAGATTATTGATTGAATATTTCCCATTTGAGATATAATATTTTCGTATACACTTTATATATATTTTTTCTTAAATACCACGTGGTTTTATACAATATGGAAATAATTTAGATACTCTCCTAAAATACTTTAATTTATTACTTTAACACTATTTCAATATCTGCGCAGAATCACCTTATTATTTATTTCACGCCTCCAAAATGCCACTACTAATGATTCTAACACACCTCTCTCCTCCACCTCCTCCTCTTCTTCTTCCTCCATGGCCTCTTCCTTTGCTTTGTCCTCGGAACCAGCGGTGCTCTGTAGGCGTGCAAGGGGCAACGCAAGTATGCAGGCCAAAAGATGCCATGCGGTGCTTGAGCTGGTGTGCTTGGGGGACAGGAGCCACACTGAGCCAGAGGTTCTGTCAGCTCTGCAGGGGCAGGTTCAGAGGTGGTTGATGCCACGCCAACTTAAGGCAGGAATGGTGGTTTGCGACAATGGCACCAACTTCCTCTCTGCCCTCCGACAGGGACAAATGACCCATGTGCCCTGTTTAGCTCATGTCCTTAACTTGGTGGTGCAGCGGTTCTTGGGAATGTACCCGGGCTTACAGGATGTCCTGAGGCAGGCCAGGAAAGTCTGTGTGCATTTCTGCCGGTCATATAATGCCAGTGCTTGGCTGACAGACCTCCAAAAGGAATTTAACCTGCCCAAGAACCGCCTAATCTGTGACATGCCCACCAGGTGGAACTCAACGTTGGCCATGCTGCAGTGGCTGCACACGCAGCAGAGGGCCATCAATGAGTACCTGTGCAACTATGGCACCAGGACAGGGTCAGGGGAGCTTGTTTTTTTTCCTCACGCCAGTGGGCCATGATCAGGGATGCATGCACTGTCCTGTCACCATTTGAGGAGGCCATGAGGATGGTGAGCAGTGACAGTGCATGCATCAGTGACACTGTCCCCCTTGTCCACCTGTTGGAGCACACGCTGCGTGGAATAATGGACAGGGCACTTGAGGCAGAACAGAGGCAGGAAGAGGAGGACTTCCTTAGCTCTCAAGGCCCCCTTTATCCAGACAGTGTTCCTGCATGCCCACCAATCACACAGGAAGAGGACGAGGAGGAGGAGGAGGAAGAGGAGGAGGATTGTGTCAGTATGGAGGTGGAGCCTGGCACTCAGCATCAGCAGCAGCAGCAATCTTTAAGGGATCATTTACAGTCCCAAGAAACACATGGACTTGGACGTGGCTAGGAGGAGGTGGCTGCGGATCATGTCATTCTTAGTGACCCAAAGGACTCCGGACCGAATGCCTCAGCAAACCTACGCTGCATGGCCTCCCTGATCCTGCAAAGCCTGCGGAAGGATCCTCGTATTTGTGGTATCAAGGAGAATGAACAATATTGTCTGGCAACCCTCCTTGATCCACGTTACAAGGGTAAGGTTTCGGACCTTATCGTGCCGTCGCAGAGGGAGCAGAGGATGAAACATCTTTGGGAGGCCTTGCAGAAAGGTCTGTGCAACGCGTTCCCAGAGACTGGGAGGTTACAAACTCCTGTTTCTGGACAACGTGTTGCTGAGGCTTCAGTCAGTCAAAGAAGGAGCGGTGGAGAAGGTGGCCGTCTGACCGATGCGTTCAGACAATTTTTTAGTCTGCAGCCCCAAGGTATGATCGGTTCCAGCAACCATCTCCAGCGTCTGTTTTACATGGTGCAGGAATACCTAGGGGCAAGATCTGACCTTTCCCACCGAAAATCCTCTGGGTTACTGGGTCTTGAGGATGGATCACTGGCCAGAGCTTGCACAGTATGCAATTGAGCTACTGGCCTGTCCTGCATCCAGCGTTCTTTCGGAACGCACATTCAGTGCTGCTGGAGGCTTTGTAACCGATCACAGGGTGCGTCTGTCCACCGACTCGGTCAATCGATTGACCTTCATAAAAATGAATCAGTCTTGGATCACCACCAGCTACCAAGCACCTGATGCTGATGTAACCGAATAATTTTTTTTGAAATGTCAGATCCCTTCAAAGACTGCCTGTGCTGATGCAGAGTGACTATCCTGTTATGCTGAGTAATTATCCTCTTCCTCCTCAATGATCATGCTGATAGCTTGTAAGAACATTTTTGGTTCTGGGCGCCGCCACCAGTGCCTAAGGCACAATTTTTTAGCCCCTGTTTAACAGGGGTATATAATTACAATTTTGATGCAATTCTTTGCAGCAGGGCTAGTTCCTGCGCTCCAACTAGAGTATCTGTGAGGGGTTGCAGTGTTGTGGCACCTGTGCCTAAGGCCCAATTTTACAGTTTTTTATTTTTGATTTTTTGGCTGGAGCTAAACACGTTAAAATTGTACCAGTTCAAAATTACAAACAGATTCTACTTAACAACGAACCTACAGTCCCTGTCTTGTTTGCACCGCCTATATACTGCTGTTCAGAGTATATAGGACCTGGGGGCCCCACGCCTTTCTTTTTTTAATTTGGGTGCGGGGTTCCCCTTAATATCCATACAAGACCCAAAGGGCCTGGTAATGGACTGGGGGGTACCCATGCCGTTTGTCTCACTGATTTTCATCCATATTGCCAGGACCCGACATTACATTAAAGCCACAAGCAGTTTTAAATGACTTTTATTCCTTTAAAAATGTCATTTTGTGCAGGGACTGTTCTAACCATGGGAAACACACGCCACTTTACAGGCATACTATAGACACCCCCCAGGTACGATATTTAAAGGAATATTTCACTTTTTTTTTAACTTTAAGCATCATTAAAATCACTGCTCCCGAAAAAACGGCTGTTTTTAAAATTTTTTTTGCATTGATACATGTCCCCTGGGGCAGGACCCGGGTCCCCAAACCCTTTTTAGGACAATACCATGCAAATTAGCCTTTAAAATGAGCACTTTTGATTTTGAACATTTGAGTCCCATAGACGTCAATGGGGTTCTAACGTTCGTGCGAGTTTTCAATCCGTTCGCAGGTTCTGGTGTGAAACGTACTGGGGGGTGTTCGGCTCATCCCTATATACCACTAATGGAGGTATATGCTGCGTGCGTGGGTGTTAGCAGTACTGGCACTAACCTGACACTGCCTGGGGCAATGCAGACCCTATCTGACCCTAAATCCTAACTTGTATCACCCGCCGGGTGATTAGGGGGTTAAACCTTTATTAGGTAATAAACGGCGGGTGCCCTGACACTATAAAAAATAAATGTGTACTATAATTTCTGTTCCGAATACAGGTAAAACACCCTAGGAAGTAGGCACCACATCCCTGAACATGATTATAGGTCACAAGGGGGATAAAGGGATTTTTACGGTGCAAGCAAACTAAACATGAAAAATTAGCATTAATTACAGCCATTAAAAAACATACAATTTGTACAAAATTCATGAAATTTCAATATTGATAAAATCACAGTGGTCAAGTGGGATATGAGTGTACATATAGTTTGAGAGATGATATAGTTGCATACTAGCCCGACATGTTTCGCAGTGTCGCTTTTTCAAGGAATATGCAAACTGAAGGTGATATCATCCAACACTCCTATTGATTCTAAAAAAATGGGAAAATTACAAAATGACATTCATTGTGGTTTACACAGGAAGACAAAATTACACAATAATTGAACACAATCTAGCGCAGTGTCTTCTCTGAAACAGCACTAATAGGGTGCTTACCGCCATAATGACCCAAAGCCTTGTCACTCCCCGCATGCACCAACCAAAACCGAGACAGCGATGAGGCCGGGTGTGCAACCACAGGGGACAGAAGGGTGGAGCTATATTTGGAATATAAGATGCAGTGTGTCAAAATGGACTGTTTAATGATGTTAAACAGATAAATATATAGCTGAATATATGGATGCTAATAGGGTGAGATATTTATTCACTTATTGAGGTTCTGATCAACAATCGCAAAAGGTGCGTAAAAGGGAGTTCATTGGCTCAAGAATAGAAAGCTATTAAGCACTTACTCTATTAATAGATCAGAGCAACACCTGTAGAGTGGAGGCAGTCGTCAACACCTGTTAGGTTGTAGTTACAGGGAATGGTTCAGTAATGCTGATAAGTAAAACAGAGATAAAGTAATAAGAAAATGAAAATAAAGAGTGAGACTTTGCTGGGGATGATAGATTTTGAAGGACTGTGTAAGTGTAAGCAAGATGGAATATAATATACACGTCAAATAATAGTAGAGGTTTGGGTATAAATCATTCAGTAAAACATAGCTGAATGGTAATGGACACATTGTCTCAATGATTACATGTTAAAGAGGGAAAATCAGCAATTTAAGTGCTCTCTACACTGAGGTATAGGAGACAAGAGAGTACTAAGTATTAAGTAAAAAAGACATGAACGCAGACAGCTGTGTTTAGAGCAGTGTGTGGTAAACTTACCAGTCACTGACACTGCTAAGAGATGAGTTCCACCCTCCCGCGCTGACAGATTGCACTGTCAGATTAGCTTGCTTAAGTGCTGTCCCCATAGTGCTGTCCCCCAGCTCGATGCGGACGTGAGGGCGCCAGTGCGCATGCCCAGGGAGCCGAGATTCCCATTCTACTACATGTCCCATGGAGCAAAGCGGCCGCACACAGAGCCGACATGCGCAGTTACGCCGCATGACGATTCCGACTGTGACTCCGTTGTGCCGGGCTGCAGGGATGGGAAGCGGGGCACAGGAGTGACCCACTGATGGTCCGATCCCTCAGGAAGCGCGGCGCGGTGTGGGCACATCACATGGATGTGCCCCGGGCGTCCGTGTGGTTGCAATAGGCCCCACTGACGCCAGTGAGGGAAGGGGGCTGAGAGCGACCAGGCAAAGGGGGATCAAAGAGGCAACCGATCGGATAGAAGAGGACCACATACATTCCAATCCGATCAGTCGATCAGAGAGACAAGGCGCTTGAAAAAACACACAAAGTAAATCAAAAAATACATACAGATTACAACTGGTATAAATATTAAATTTGTTACACAATAGCTGTATATATCAATTAAAGGTTACATACATCTAAGTACAATCAATTTGTAGCAAGAAAAAGGATGTATTTTCCAGAGATGACCTGGCCCATCTTATGGAAAGGGTCGTCTCATGGTATAGGTATATAGACGACGTGTTGATCTTCTGGTCTGGTTCTGAGGCAGAGTTGAATGATTTTCTGAGATTGATCTCCATCAATGATTTCAATCTCAGATTTACCATGGAATACAGTAAAACTGCAATTAATTTTCTTGATTTAACTATCTTCATTGATGTTAATGGAAAATTGGATTCGTCATTGTACAGAAAACCCTCCGCTGGCAATACAATTCTCCATGCGGACAGCTCACATCCAGATTCGCTATTGAGGAGTATCCCTTACAGCCAATATTTGCAGCTCAAACGCAACTGCAGTAAGGATTCAGAATTTCGGGTAGCTGCAAAGGATCTATATAGCAGACTGCTCTCTCGGGGTTACAGCCATTCATGCCTCAAGAGGGCATACAATCGTGTTAAGGCCCAAAATAGGGACTCCCTAATATTCTCAAAAAAACCCCCGAAAAAAGTGGATACAGTCAAACTAATCACTCGCTATTCTAATCAACATAGCGAGATTAGAAGAATTCTAACTAGATTCTGGCCCCTCCTATCAGCTGACCCAATAGCTAGGAAATATATATATTCATTCCCAGAGATAACGTTCAGACGAGTTCCTTCATTTAAGGATCGTCTAGTTCACAGCCATTTCAATGAAGCCTCCTTTGACAATAATTCAACCAACATAGACATTTCCCCATGTGGAAAATGTGATATCTGCAACTTTGTAGATAACAAATCTCGTTTTCTGCTTCCCAATGGGAAGTGGCATTCGATTAAATTTAAAGTGACCTGCCAAACGCCGGGCATAATCTACCTGGCTCAATGTGTCTGTGGCGGCTTTTATGTTGGCAAGACAAAGCGACCATTTTGCAAACCGATAAGGGACCATATAAAACCTATCCTCAAAAAACAAATGAACACTGCTATTGCTAGGCACGTTGGTATATGTCATAATTTCAATCCACATACCATCAAATTCCTGGCTTTGGAGCACATCCCGCTGGACGAAAGAGGGGGCAGCGTCGATCGTACGCTGCTCCAGCTTGAGGCCCGCTGGATCTACAGTACCTGACCGCGAGATTGTGTTTCCAGCGCGATAGCATCGCGCTGGTTCTCGGCGACAGGGTACTGTGCATGTCGCGCTGGCTCACTCAACGGGAAAGGAAAACCTTGTTTTCCTTCCGCGATGAGTGACAGGCAGTGCTGACAGCTGTCTGGTATGAATCCAGAGGCGGGAACACTGCGCCAAATTTTAAATGAAAAAACCGGCGTGGGTTCCCCCCCAGGGGCATACCGGGCCCTTAGGTCTGGCATGGATTGTAAGAGGAACCCCCTACGCCGAAAAATTGGCGTGGGGGTCCCCCCAAAATTCATACCAGACCCTTATCCGAGCACGCAGCCCGGCCGGCCAGGAAGGGGGTGGGGACGAGCGAGCGCCCCCCCCTCCTGAGCCGTACCAGGCCGCATGCCCTCAACATGGGGGGTGGGTGCCTTGAGAGAGGGGGGCGCCCTGCGGGCCCCCCCACCCCAAAGCACCTTGTCCCCATGTCGATGAGGACAAGGGCCTCTTCCCGACAGCCCTGGCCGTTGGTTGTTGGGGTCTGCGGGCGGGGGGCTTATCGGAATCTGGGAGCCCCCTTTAATAAGGGGGCCCCCAGATCCCGGCCCCCCCACCCTGTGTGAATGAGTTTGGGGTACATGGTACCCCTACCCATTCACATAGGGAAAAGTGTCAATATAAAAAAAAACACAGTACACAGGTTTTAGGAGTAATTTATTGGTCAGCTCCGGGGTCTTCTTCCAACTTTGGGGGGTCTCCTTCCGACTTCTCCCGGTGTTCGGCCTCTTCCCGGTGTTTGGCCTCTTCTCCGGGCCCGCCGCTATCTTCTTCCAGCTCTATTGCCAGCGAGGGGCCCGGTCTGCTGCCGCTGTCTTGTCGCCGCTGTCTCGCTGCTGCTGTCTTGTTGCCGCTACTGTCTTGTCGCTGCTGTCTTGTCGCCGCTGTCTCTTCTTCTCTTCTTCCCCGATGTTGACACGACGCTCTCTCTGGCTCGAATGCTGTGTGCGAGCTGCGGAGCCATTTATATAGGCGGTGACCCCGCCCCCTTACGACGTCATGATCCCAGCATGCGCAGGGACTCTGGGGTCACGCCCCCTTATGACGCCAGAGTCCCTGCGCATGCTGGGACCATAACGTCGTAAGGGGGCGGGGTCACCGCCTATATAAATGGCTCCGCAGCTCGCACACAGCATTCGAGCTGGAGAGAGCATCGTGTCAACATCGGGGAAGAAGAGAAGAAGAGACAGCGGCAGCAGACCGGGCCCCTCGCTGGCAATAGAGCTGGAAGAAGATAGCGGCGGGTCCCGGAGAAGAGGCCGAACACCGGAAGAAGAGGCCGAACACCTGTGTTTTTTTATATTGACACTTTTCCCTAGGTGAATGGGTAGGGGTACCATGTACCCCAAACTCATTCACACAGGGTGGGGGGGCCGGGATCTGGGGGCCCCCTTATTAAAGGGGCTCCCGGATTCCGATAAGCCCCCCGCCCGCAGACCCCGACAACCAACGGCCAGGGTTGTCGGGAAGAGGCCCTTGTCCTCATCGACATGGGGACAAGGTGCTTTGGGGTGGGGGGGGCCGCAGGGCGCCCCCCTCCCCCAAGGCACCCACCCCCCCATGTTGAGGGCATGCGGCCTGGTACGGCTCAGGAGGGGGGGGCGCTCGCTCGTCCCCACCCCCTTTCCTGGCCAGCCGGGCTGTGTGCTCGGATAAGGGTCTGGTATGGATTTGGGGGGGACCCCCACGCCAATTTTTCGGCGTAGGGGGTTCCCCTTACAATCCATGCCAGACCTAAGGGCCTGGTATTCCCCTGGGGGGGGAAACCTACTCCGGTTTTTTCATTTAAAATTTGGCGCGGTGTTCCCGCCTCAGGATTCATACCAGACAGCTGTCAGCACTGCCTGTCACTCAAACAAAGTTTTCCTTTCGCGATGAGTGAACCATCTCGGCGCTGGCCCCTGTGACGGGGCTTGCAGGTGTCAAATCTCGCCGAGAAATGCGTCAAAATCTCGCGGTCACCTACTGTACACCCTTAGGGCCACTGATTTCCCGGGTTTGAATGAGAGCTTGAGCTATAAGTCCTTCCTGTGAATCTGCATAATGACCCATGCAATTTTTATTTTCATTTTTGTCATCTTTTATCTGACACTCACCCCTTTTCCCCTTTCTTCCCCCCCTCCCCCCTCTTCCCATTGGTCCCTAATTTACCAATTTAGTCTATATACATCACTTTTTTTTTTTTCTTGCTACAAATTGATTGTACTTAGATGTATGTAACCTTTAATTGATATATACAGCTATTGTGTAACAAATTTAATATTTATACCAGTTGTAATCTGTATGTATTTTTTGATTTACTTTGTGTGTTTTTTCAAGCGCCTTGTCTCTCTGATTGACTGATCGGATTGGAATGTATGTGGTCCTCTTCTATCCGATCGGTTGCCTCTTTGATCCCCCTTTGCCTGGTCGCTCTCAGCCCCCTTCCCTCACTGGCGTCAGTGGGGCCTATTGCAACCACACGGACGCCCGGGGCACATCCATGTGATGTGCCCACACTGTGCCGCGCTTCCTGAGGGATCGGACCATCAGTGGGTCACTCCTGCGCCCCGCTTCCCATCCCTGCAGCCCAGGCACAGCGGAGTCACAGTCGGAATCGTCATGCGGCGTAACTGCGCATGTCGGCTCTGTGTGCGGCCGCTTTGCTCCATGGGACATGTAGTAGGATGGGAATCTCGGCTCCCTGGGCATGCGCACTGGCACCCTCACGTCCGCATCGAGCTGGTAACGTCACACACCAGCTCGATGGGGGACAGCACTTAAGTCGGCAAATCTGACAGTGCAATCTGTCAGCGCCGGAGGGTGGAACTCATCTCTCGCAGTGTCAGTGACTGGTAAGTTTACCACACACTGCTCTAAAAACAGCTGTCTGCGTTCATGTCTTTTCTACTTAATACTTAGTACTCTCTTGTCTCCTATACCTCAGTGTAGAGAGCACTTAAATTGCTGATTTTCCCTCTTTAACATGTAATCATTGAGACAATGTGTCCATTACCATCCAGCTATGTTTTATTGGATGATTTATACCCAAACCTCTACTATTATTTGACGTGTATATTATATTCCATCTTGCTTACACTTCCCAGTCCTTCAAAATCTATCATCCCCAGCAAAGTCTCACTCTTTATTTTCATTTTCTTATTACTTTATCTCTGTTTTACTTATCAGCATTACTGAACCATTCCCTGTAACTACAACCTAACAGGTGTTGACGACTGCCTCCACTCTACAGGTGTTGCTCTGATCAATTAATAGAGTAAGTGCTCAATAGCTTTCTATTCTTGAGCCAATTAACTCCCTTTTACGCACCTTTTGCAATTGTCGATCAGAACCTCAATAAGTGAATAAATATCTCACCCTATTAACATCCATATATTCAGATATATATTTATCTGTTTAACATCATTAAACAGTCCATTTTGACACACTGCATCTTATATTCCAAATATAGCTCCACCCTTCTGTCCCCTGTGGTTGCACACCCGGCCTCATCGCTGTCTCGGTTTTGGTTGGTGCATACGGGGAGTGACAAGGCTTTGGGTCATTATGGGGGTAAGCACCCTATTAGTGCTGTTTTAGAGAAGACACTGCACTAGATTGTGTTCAATTATTGTGTAATTTTGTCTTCCTGTGTAAACCACAATGAATGTAATTTTGTAATTTTCCCATTTTTTTAGAATCAATAGGAGTGTTGGATGATATCACCTTGAGTTTGCATATCCCTTGAAAAAGCGACACTGCGAAACATGTCGGGCTAGTATGCAACTATATCATCTCTCAAACTATATGTACACTCATATCCCACTTGACCACCGTGATTTTATCAGTATTGAAATTTCATGAATTTTGTACAAATTGTATGTTTTTTAATGGCTGAATTAAAATTTAGTTTCTTTTAAATTTTTCATGTTTAGTTTGCTTGCACCGTAAAAATCCCTTTATCCCCCTTGTGACCTATAAAAAATAAACTAACTAACCAGCGTCACCCGTAACAGTTACACAGTGATCACTGGTGAAAGGGTTAACTAGGGGGCAATCAGGGGGTTAAAACCTTTTATTAGGTAGTATATGGCTATAAAACGCTGATGGCAAACCTAAATACTTACCTCCCTAACTAGCGTCACCTGTGACACTAATACAGCAATCTAAAAAACGATTGCTTAGTGACACTGGCGACGGGGGGTGATCAAGGGGTTATAACTTCATTAGGGGGGGTTAGGGGTGTACCCTAGACCTAAAGGGGCCTAACACTAACTGCCCTACCACTTATAACTGTCACAAATGACACCAATGCAATAATCAGAAAAAAAAAACCTGCTATTGGTGTTACTGTGACAGGTTGTGCAGGGGGGTGATCGGGGGTGACTGGGGGTGAAATGTGTGCCTAGAGTGTTCTACTGTAATGTGTAGTGTTGATGCACTTACTTGGATGTCTTCTCTCCTCGGCGCCAGAACGAAAAGGCCAACACGAGGAGAGATGACATCACTTCCTCTGCCGCTGTTTACATTACAGCAGCAGAGGAAGATTTTCATTCGTTGGGAGCGATCGCAATCAGCACGGATTGCTCCCCTAATGATGCTGACCGTCTCGGATACCGAGGGGCGCGGTGCGCCCCCCACCCGCGGGAGGAAAATCACGTACCAGGTACGTGATTTTGCCTGCCCGTGCCATTCTGCCGCAGTATATCTGCGTTAGGTGGTCGGCAAGTGGTTAAATGATTGAACACCCTCAAAGCTAGGCAGCCTGCTGGCCCTCTTATGCCCTGTACACACGGTCGGATTTTCCGACTGAAAAAGTGCAATCGGATTGTGTTGTCGGAAATTGTGTGTGGGCTCCATCGGACTTTTTCCATCGGAATTTTCGACACACAAAGTTTGAGAGCAGGCTATAAAATTTTCCGACAACAAAATCCGTTCGGTTAAATTCCAATCGTGTGTACACAAATCCGACACACAAAGTGCCACGCATGCTCAGAATAAATTAAGAGATGAAAGCTATTGGCTACTGCCCCGTTTATAGTCCCGACGTACGCGTTTTACATTACCGTGTTCAGAACGATCGGATTTTCCAACAACTTTGTGCGACCATTGTTGTATATGTTGTAATATGTTCACCGATTTATGTGGGACATTATATTATTATATGTATGTACACATACAGTCAATATTGACCAGGCCAGGATTCAATTGACAATGGTTGATTTGTCCAAGCCAACTGAATTTTAACATAGCAAGGGAACAGCTGAAGACCCTTTGATGTGTTAATCTTATGCTAGTCTATTTGAACATTTCAAAGGGTGTTCAGGTGGTATCTGTTCATCTAATCTAATTTCACATATCTAAGGGGACTTGTTGATGTTGATATGCGGGAGTGCAAATTGGGGCGGTTTATGACTGCAGTTGTTCAGGGCTGGGGGTTGTTGTCTGTCTGAAAGACTAAAGCAAATCAAAGTCCTAAATGGAGACGGCCAATCAAATTGCTCAGCCATTCAATGTCTAGTGAATATAACATGGTGTTCAGTCTATAGTATATATCGTCTGTCTGTGTATGACTAAGGCACAGACCTAGGAAAATGGGACTCTGAATTATATCTACTCTGTCGGATTTTTTTGTCATCTATGGACTTTGGACTTTGTTCTGTGTTGGAAGTCAATAAAGTGCATCTCTCTGGAAGAATTGGGTTGCTGCGGAAGAGTACTTACTAATTAATTATCATAACCACTATACCCATGATACTACTATACATATTATTATTATATCACTACAACCATGTGTATGCAAGACAAGTTTGAGCCAACATCCGTCTGAAAAAATCCATGGATTTTGTCGTCAGAATGTCCGATCTTGTGTACAGGGCATTACAGTGCCAAGGGAACATCTGCCTCTCCTTGTTGTTCTCCCAGACATTATTGTGAGGGAGGAGGCGGTGCTTATAAGCAAATGTAAAGGAGAAGTTGAAATCTGTACGTAGAAGCACTTTAATCAATGTAAAGAGGTGTTTGGTGCCCTTTATTTTGAGTACTCACACTACACAGACACACTCCACGGATACAATATAATATACTGCAATATAATGCTCCAAACATACAGTGATGCACAGAACTATATGGCGTTAAACTGGCAGTAATGCACACAGAAGTAAATGGCGTTAAACTGGCAGTAATGCACAAAACTATATGGTGTTAAACTTGTAGTAACGCACACAGAACTATATGGCGTTAAACTGGCAGTAACGCATGCAAAACTATATGGCGTTAAACAGGCAGTAACACACGCAAAACGATATGGAGTTAAACTGGCAGTAACGCACGCAAAACAATATGGCGTTAAACTGGCAGTAACGCACGCAAAACTATATGGCGTTAAACTGGCAGTAATGCACGCAAAACTATATGGCGTTAAACTGGCAGTAATGCATGCAAAACTACATGGCGTTAAACTGGCAATAACGCACGCAATACAATATGGCGTCAAACTGGCAGTAACGCATGCAAAACTGTATGATGTTAAGCTGGCAGTAACACATGCAATACGATATGGCGTTAAACTGGCAGTAACGCAATCAAATAGACGGTGTTCAACCGTAACTACACTGAACCTATCTGAACTGTCCCTACTCTAGCTATATACTAATGGCAAGATTACTGACATGGTCTCACTACACTACACTGAAACTATCTGAGCTGTCCCTACTCTAGCTGCACACTATGAAAAGCTGAATGATGGTCCTCCTCACTAAGGATGAGCTCCGGCGTGTTCGTATGCTGAACGTGCCGAACCTGCCAGGAAGTCACAGGTAGGGAGACATTTCCCGATCTCTGCAGCCGCACACGGAAATGTCTCACTGATTGTGATTAGCGCTGCGCCATGCCGACTTCCTGGCGGGCTCGGCACGTTCAGCATGCGAACACGCCGGAGCTCATCCTTGCTCCTCACTACACTCACACTATCCCTAGACTGACACTAAACTAATATTCTACACTGACAATTGAAGCAAAATAGCACATTATAGCACACTAACTAATAGCACTGAACAGAGCCCTGTTCTATATCTCTCCACACCAAAATCACACTGAAAATGGCTGCCATTGAAAGAATACTTTTATACTGTGGGGCGGGAATGAGCCATGATTGGATAAAGTCATGATGACAGTGTCCAGTTATGATTCTGACAGTGCTCTGTGCCCTGATTGGCTGAAGTTTTCACTGCTTCAGCCAATCAGGGCTTGCAATGCACTGTTCAACGGCACAATGCATTGTGGTCGGTTCGGGGGGGCGAACATGCGGTTGAACAACCCGTTTGTTCGGCTGTTCACCGAACGTCCGAACAACGAAAGTTCGGCCTGAACTAATGCTCAGGCTGAACCGTTCGTCCATCCCTATCGATTACCATCCAAATGACCATATTATTCTCTGACAGTGGGAGATAAAATCCATGGCAATGTGAGAGAAGGGCTCCTTAGGAATGGATCAAGGGCATAAAAAGACCAGCAAGGGCTTGTGTGGAGGGTACGAAACTGAAGAGCTTATTGTCCCACTTAAGAAGATTCTTGGCGAAGACGGAACAGGGCACTGGCCGCTGAAAAAACCTGAGCCAACTCCTCAAAGATGTTTTGAAAGATCTTCAAGAAGTCGGACAGGCTGGAAACCACAGGATCATTCTTCTCCCAAAGGGGGGCAGCCCAGGCTAAAGCTTCACCAGAGAGGAGGGAAATAATATAGGCTACCTTTGCCCGATCAGACAGGAAGTTTTGAGGCTGGAGCTCAAAATGAATGGTGCATTGGCTGAGGAACCCCCCGCAGGCCTTGGAGTCCCCAGAGAAACAAGACGGAGCTGGCAGGTGTAGTAAATGTTTGGCTGCAACTGGGACCGGAATAAGTGAAGCCGCCGATTATACTTGAGGTTGCTGACTCGGGGTTCCCAAGGAGGCCTGAAGCTGCTTGAAACGGAAAGCCAGATCCTGCAGAAATCGCATCATCTGATTAGATTCCTGAGTCTCAAGTCTGTGAACTATGCCCTGCAATAGATCATCTGCTGGTAGCGGGTAACGGCACGTCAGCCGGGTCCATGGCTGATCAAACTGTTAGGTCACCTGAGTCCAGGTGACAGATGCACCCCATTGGGGTCTGGAGTGCACCGCAAGGTAGTGGACCCTACAGGTGACTGCTGTGGATGGAGCTCTGCGTGATACAGGAGAGCAGGTACTCTGTAGTACCAGCACGGATGACACTGGGAGCTAGAGCATGAGATTTCCCAGGGCACAGAATCTAAGAGCCAGCGAGTGTTCACCAGAGGCCCCTACTGGTGGGTATGGATTTAGCTGCAGTCTGGCTCCAGGTCGCGACCCCTAGGGCCTCCCAGCTCATGCTCACGGTAGACTATAGGGAGGTAGAAAGAAAGCAGCAGACTGTGATGACAAAGGATAGTCAGGAGATGGCCAAAGATCGGAGCAACAAGCAGGTAAGGATAGTCAAGAACAAGCCAAGATCGGTAACTGGATTCAGACATAGAACACACAGCAAGTAGCACATGGAAGCCAAACACACAATATTGATCAGCAGGGCTGGCTTGTAGTGCACAGGTTAATATAGAGTTCCATGATAGGGGCTGGGGTGGAGCCATGCTTTGAGGAGAGATTACTGAAGCAACCAGGTGAGAGTGGCTGGCCTCTTAAGCTGAACACATGGAGAGGTAAGCTGGCAGACAAACATTACTGCAATTCCATGACACCTCCCTACATATTGGAACTTGCAGAGACATTCTTGGAAGTAAGTTACGTGTGTGCCCCCACAAGTGATACATCTTTTAATCGCAAATGATCTACCTTGTGACTGTGACTACAATTGTGTAATTTTCTTTCTCCTACCCTGTACTGTCCTGCATGCTATACATTTTCCACAACTAAATCCACCTGGGGGGGGGTTTAGTACTTTTGCACTTTTGTATATTTTGAGCATGGAGCACTTTAAAAAGAAGAATGCCCATTGTGGATTGAACAGTTTTGGGACATTATAAATATGATTTTTTTACATCACGTGGAATTAATGGAATTTTTATTGGTAGTTGATGAATTTTGGTAGTCACTGGTATGCGCTGTGGTTTATTATACAAAAAGGAAATGTCCCTGTGCACACACCTTAAAAAGTTGACTACAAAAGAAAATATTTTCACTTTCCGTAAAGAGTACCTGTTTTCAATGCAAACACATAATCCGCTGTATATAAGTGAGTGTTTTAAGGTGAACAGAGGTATGCTTTAATAAAAATGAAAATTTCTTTGGTTGTAAGTTAGACACGTAGAGTATGTGCACAGAGACATTTTCATTCAGTAATAAAAACCTGAAAAAAAAAACTTAAACGAAGAAGAAATACTTGCCAATTCAGTGTAGATTTATACTTTTTTTTTCAATCAGTAATCCTTTTCCTTGCAGTGTCATTTAATTTATATTCAGTTTTCAATTCTTCTTTTCCCAATTTTTCACTCACCATTGTGCAGAACAGAAAGGATGCATTAAATAGATTTAGAAAAAAGACTATGTGGTTTTTATTTTTATCTTCCTGAATACAATGTAAAACAAGGGAAACCAGCACAAAAAACAACATCAGCATTCTATAAAAATGTAGACAAAACAAATAGTGTTATGTATATATGGGGAATTTAATAAAGGCTTCACCTTTACCTTTTTATTTTAGACAAAAAAGCAGAACTAAAAAGTATTAAGATGCCTGTGTGTAAATATCCTTACAGATGGAAACAAAATGAGAAGGGCACAAGTGTTGCTTTAAAATTGTTGTTTATTGGTGAGTTAAATCATAGCTCACTTACAGTAAAACAAAGATTGGTGAGCTCATCTTGATTATCCATGGTATGACTTGGAAGGACTCTGGGATTTGACACAGACTGTTGGATTTTGAGTTGTCTTGTAGTTGTCGGCTGCTCACTGGACCCCATAAGATGGCACATGCAAGGTCTGGAGCAGCTTGGGTATCCTCCACAAAACTCTTTCTATGTGGGTCACTAAGCTTAGTTGCTTAAAGGGTAACTGCACTTTGGTGGGGAAAAAAAATAGCAAATAAAGAAAAAATAATATAGCGTGAACAATTGCAAAAAAGTAATATTGTAATTTAATGTGATTAAAAATGACCTTTCCTTTTCAATCTGCAGCCACTGTAATTTTCTATAAATGCAATACAATATGGCTACATGGAGTTGTTCTGTACACAGAATGAGTACTGACCACTCCCCAGAAACATAATTTCCTGCTTATTCAATTGGATCACCAATTTTCCCAGAAGTCTGCATACGATACAAGTCAGATTTCATGCATCCCCTGCAACAAAAATGTAATTTTTGGTGAGATACTCCCAATAGGAACATGTCTAAAGGGATGCAGACCCAGCAGCTTTCCTCATTAGTGCTCACAGCTGACTGATAGTTATGAAACCACTACCATTAGACCCACTCTAACAGACAAACACACACGGATTTCTTCAGAATAACAAAATCTAGGAATCTTCAACAAAGGTTGTTATAATTCTTGAAATGTACATAGATCACCCAGAGGAGAATGTTTTTTTCTCAACAAAAGTGGAGTTAAGCTTTAAGTGAGCTATGTTTTATTTCAACATTAGTTTATAATTTTAATGTAATGCTTGCCTCATTTTATTTCCCTCTGCATCAGTTCTGATTGTGATGGATCTTGGTGGAGCTGTGGAACCAGTGTGTACTACCTGGTATAATCACATCATACATGTACTTTATGGACTGATTGGCATTTATGTTCAGTACTCAATTACAGGGGATCTTTCCATAACTCTGCTTAAGAGGAGCTGCAGCCATTATAGGAGTGATTGTTCATATTGGTCTAGTTTGTTGTTGGACTATTGATAGGGGCAACCTCACCCCCCTTTAGTTTTTTGCACTATATGCTGTTTGTATTTTTATATATTATGTGTGCTGCTTATATTTTGTATTGTATATACTATTGGACTGTCCAGAGTTAAAGGCTTGATGACTTTTTGGCAGACTCAGATTGGTATTCTGGTCCTGCATATTTTAAAACAATTTTTCATGAGCTGATTTAACTTCTCTTATCATATATGTTTTTCACCCACTGTTTTTGAACACTGGATTTCATTAATCAAAATGCCAACAGTATGAATATTTGTTACTTCCCATCATCAACCAATCAGATTCAAATTTTTAGATTTTTTTGTCTTCACTTGTTGTAGCAGGTTTTAATCTGATTGGTGGAAGAGAGTCGAACACCTTGATGTCAATTTGGGAAAAATTCAGATAATTGCCAGTTTACACATTAATATGCTTTGGGGCTGTGGGAGTAACAACTGACACCAGAGCAAATCCACAAACACAGAAAAAAATATTAAAAAAAACTTCAGTTGGCATCCAACTTAGAATCAAACCTAGAAGCTTAGCATTGCAGATGTAGTGCCCTCTACCTTTAGGTAGGTGCTTTATTGTCTATTTTGATAGTGTAGAATATAGTGATAGGTAAAATTTAATTAGGCCTGTGTTCTTTACTGGGTCTGGAGGTTAATTCAGGGTTGGAAGTATCAGAATAGAAGGGGGTGTGGCCACCTACACTTGGGCTCAGGGAAACCTTCTCTGCTTAACAGTGGATTCTGCTGGAAAGAGAGGATGGGCTGAAACTTGAGTGGCAGGAAACCCATGTAAGAGGATTGACCAATGGTTAATTTCCATGGTCAAGGGGAGGTCTCTCATAAAAGGGGAGAGTCACATGCTCTGGGAGGAGTCGGAGGAGTTTTGAGTCAGGATTCAGAGTTCAGAGATCCCGGAGCCCTGGTGCCAGAGGAGAATCCAGGGGGGCCAAGTGCTAGGCCCTGGAGAAGAAGTCAGCATGTAGTCACTGAGAGGATACCGGGCATTCCCAGGTGGGAATGTACCTGTCGGAGAAGGAGGAAGTAGGAGCAAAGCGGAGGAAGAAGAACTGGGTGTTCGACTTTCTGTGAGTAGAACATGGACTGTTGATTGGGAGAGAGCAAAGGGAGTGCAAACCCAGAGGAGCTACAGGAAGGATTTTTATACTGCGCATTCAAGGAAATACAGTATCAAGCACTTTTAGAGACTGAAGGGTGTTAGTATGTGGGTCATGTAGAAGGCGGTTCAGGTCTTTGACCTTAGAGAATTAATACCCCAAAAAGGGTGTTGGTATGCAGGTCATGAAGGAGATGGTGCAGGTATTTGATCTTAAAAATTTAATACCCCAAAGGAAGCCTAACCAGTCGGGCGGAGGAACTATTCAGAGTAGTAAATATTCAGCCAGATTGATAACAGAAGAAGCAATAGTCTGCAGTGAGAACCAATACAGGGGGGAATCATTCAGAGTGATTTGTCTTGTTAACTGGAATCAATAGTTTGCAGTGAGAACCATTACAGGGGAAATTCACTAAAAAGGCCAAGGCCGTGGATGATAACCTATTCTTCTGAAACATTCATGGGCATCTCATATATCTCTAGATCTCTTCAAGTTAATCTCACAAAATAAAGATCAAGTAAAAATCCTAACATAGACTCTTTCTATCTCATGGGTTGTGGTGTGTATGACAGTATGGGTGATTGACGGATTACTACAACTAATTCAGCAGCTCCTACGGGCGTAGTGCGCTACACAAGCATCAAAACTTAGCCACAATGCTAACACATTTAAACATGTGTAGATAAAAAAGGAGTGCAGGCAATACTTAGGAAGTTAAAAAATGCAGTTATATGTAGAAACCAATCATGTATGAAATAGCTAAAGGCAGATCAGCTAAGACAAATTCCAGGTGATAGCTGTGGGTACTGTCTATATACATCACAACTACTCTCTTCAGTGCAGTGGTGTTTTGAATAAGCCCAACGGAGTTTCCAAATGTGGCATATAAAGCTGAGGTCAAAGACAGCAGCATGCTACATTTCAATTTAGACATGCTTATGATACTCTAGGAAAATACTTGCACAGCAATTCTTTAAATTGAAAAAACAGAGCTCTCAAGGCAGTAGCTTGACGTTTGCTTTAATCAAACCGGAACTAAACACATATACCATGACAGGCCAATTCAGTAAGGAAATGCACAAAGGGCCTAAGGCAAAAATTGTTAAAGAGGGCCCTTACAACCTTTGTACAAAAATATTAATACAAATTATGTTTACATTTGAAAATTCACCATGTGAGAGTATTTATTTTTATATTTCATGTACTTATGTTTTATTTATTAACGCTATGTTACAACTATGCTAACACTTCATGATATATGATTGAACTATACTGTATATATAGTTTTCTCAGGAATGTTTGGGATCAGATAGATCTCTCACAAGATAAACATTTTTTTTTGGGGGGGGGTCTTTTTTTTTTTTTTTTATTGTTAAATAAGACTGTCTCTTTGTCCAAAAACACAATTAAAGATGCCCGTATGACAGTGTACATAAGTACCGAATCCCATTCAAATGTGACATTTTTTACCCCCCTCATAGTGAAAGGAGGCACAGCCTATGTAAGCGTGGCAGCTATGCTCTGAATTCAGGAACAGTGCAGCATCATTGCTACATCATCACAGAGAGCTTCATTAGGTTGATTACACTGGCATGCTCAGCAGGTATTTGTGGGATTTGCAGGGGAGAGAGAACATTTTAGGTACAGATGCAGTTATAATAAAGTGCTGCTAAACATATTTTTTAATGGGACACAATAGTTCCACTTTAACCGTTTCCCGACCAGCGCATGCAGATATACGTCGGCAGAATGACACTGGTGGGCAAAAGGGCGTACAGGTATGTCCCCTTTAAGAAGCGGTGCTGCGGGTGCACGCGCGCCCGCTGCATTCTCCATGACTGTGGATCCCGCAGACTCGATGTCCGCCGGGTGCCCACGATCATGTCACGGAGAGGTAAGAATGTAGAGATGCTTTTGTAAACAAAGCATTTCCCCGTTCTGCCTAGTGACGGGACAGAGATCACTGTTCTCTGTCATCGAGAGCAGTGATCGCTGTCATGTGTGTTGTAGTCCCCTCCCCCCACAGTTATAATCACTCCCTAGGACACACTTAAATCCTTCATCGCCCCCCTAGTGGTTAACCTCTTCACTGCCAGTGTAATTTACACAGTAATCAATGCATTTTTATAGCATTGATCGCTGTATAAATGACAATGGTCCCAAAATAGTGTAAAAAATGTCCAATGTGTCCGACATAATGTTGCAGTCCCAATAAAAATTGCAGATCGTCGTCATTACTAATAAAAAAAAATTAATAACAAAAATGCCATAAAACTATCCCCTATTTTGTAGACGCTATAACTTTTGCGCAAACCAATCAATATACGCTTATTGCGATTTTTTTTACCAAAAATATGTAGAAGAATACATATCAGCCTAAACTTAGGAAAAAATAGTTTTTTATATATTTTTGGGGGATATTTATTATGGCAAAAAGTAAAAAATAATGTGTTTTTTTTTTTCAAAATTGTCGCTCTTTTTTTGTTTATTGCGCAAAAAATAAAGACCGCAGAGGTGATCAAATACCACCAAAAGAAAGCTCTATTTGTAGGAAAAAAGGACATCAATTTTGTTTGGGTACAACATTGCACGACTGTGCAATTGTCAGTTAAAACGATGCAGTGCTGAATTGCAAAAAAGTGCTCTGGTCAGGAAGGGGGTAAATCTTTCCGGGGCTGAAGTGGTTAAGGTGAGTCAGAGAAATTGATATGTGATTGTCTTCAGTCCTTTCACAATCAATCCTCAGTCACCAGATAGTATTGACCTCCTTGTTATATAACAAGAAAAGTCAGTGAGTTTTTTGAAGTTGTCATTTTTGCCACAATTTTTTGGTAAATGAAGAATTTATTTTTACAAGTTGTCATTTACCGTATTTATCGGCGTATAACACGCACTTTTTTCCCCTTAAAATCAGGGGAAAGTCGCAGGTGCGTGTTATACGCCGATACCATGCGATCCCGAGCTGTCAAAACTTAAAAATCGCCGACCGCGATTTGAAAATGGCGCCGCCGGCGCCGAAATACACAGAGCCGGTCCTCGGCTCTTTCCGGCGGCTCTCGTTCACTTTCGGCTCCACTCGTAGTCCCGAGCGGAGCTATCCGAACCTACTCAGCTAAGTTCGGATAGCTCCGCTCGGGACTACGAGTGGAGCCGAAAGTGAACGAGAGCCGCCGGAAAGAGCCGAGGACCGGCTCTGTGTATTTCGGCGCCGGCGGCGCCATTTTCAAATCGCGGTCAGCGATTTTGAAGACAGGGGATCGAAGGCTGCACTGGGGAAGGCTGCACTGGGGAAGGCTGCACTGACAAGGCTGCACTGACAAGGCTGCACTGACATGGCTGCACTGACATGGCTGCACTGACAAGGCTGCACTGACAAGGCTGCACTGGGGAAGGCTGCACTGACAAGGCTGCACTGGGGCAAGGCTGCACTGAGAAGTCTGCAATGATGGGCATTTAAATGTAAGTTTTTTTCCCTTCAACTTCCCTCCTAAAAGTTTTTTTTCCTTAAAATTCCCTCCTAAATTAGGGTGCGTGTTATACACCGGTGCGTGTTATACGCCGATAAATACGGTAGTTATTTTTCAACACAGTATAGGCACAGTTAGAATCACACTCCAAAACTATGCCTCCGTGTATAGGGACTGTTCACAGCCTAGATGCATAGAGGGGCCCAAAATCCTAGGAGCATCTTTGGGCTTTTAGGAAGCATAAATTAAGCATACATTTAGCATCTAATTTCCTGACTAGATATCACAATTTTGGAGGCTCTGGAGCACCAGGACAGTGGAAACACCTACAAAATGACCCCATTTTGGAAGCAAATACTATAGTTACATAGTTAGTTAGTAAGGTTGAATAAAGACACCAGTCCATCCAGAGTGAGAGTGGGTTTGTGTCTACAATTATCCCTACCCCTGTACATTGTGTCTCATTAAGATGCTCATCTATTATATTATTATTTTTATTTAAGGTACCCATATAGCGCTGTCAATTTTTAGACAGCGCTACACATATATATCACGCCCTACCCTCAAGGAGCCCACAATCCAAGGTCCCCAACTCACATTCATATACTAGGGCCAATTTTTGGACAGAAGCCAATTAACCTACCAGCATGTCTTTGGAGTGTGGGAGGAAACCGGAGTACCCGGAGGAAACCCACGCAAGCACAGGGAGAACATGCAAACTCCAGGCAGGTAGTGTCGTGGTTGGGATTTGAACCAGTGACCCTTTTTACTGCTAGGTGAAAGTGCTACCCACTATACCACTGTGCTACCCAAATAGGTATTCTCTGAAAGGTATTCTCTGAAAGGCATATTAAGTCTTTTGAAAATGTAATTTTTGCCACACCTTTTTGGAAAATGCATGAAAGAATATGAAAAAGTTATCAATTAATAAGATATTTCTAGCACACATGATACTTATATATCAGGTATACTTAGAATTACAACCTAAAATACATTATGCCTCCTGAGTATGGTCATACCACATGTGTGAGACTTTTTCACAGCCTAGCCACACAGAGGGGCCCAAAATCCAAGGAGCACCTTCAGGCGTTCCAGGGGCATGAATTACACATTGCAGGGGGGCTTGTTGCCATACCATCTGAAGGGTTTATGGTCGTGCTTGTTAAAGGTGGAGAAAGCGTTAGGATTCTTGAGGAGTGACTTGGTTAAATTGATGATAGGCAACTCCTATCCTCATATTGATTAGTGGTTCCAAATTAATAATAACTACTGCAGTAGGGAACAGACACAAAAGATACTCTCAGCATCTTTCCAAATTACTGTTCTGCTTTATTATGACGCAATTGAAGGTTTTTATGCACATAATTACGTAGGTATCACATTAATATTACAATTGTACATTTATGGTAACAAGGGGAGTTACATAGGCAGGCTAATTCTAATCAGGACTAGGGATGAGCTTCGAGTTCGAGTCGAACTCATGTTCGACTCGAACATTGGCTGTTCGCAAGTTCGCCGAACAGCGAACAATTTGGGGTGTTCGCGGCAAATTCGAATGCCGCGGAACACCCTTTAAAAGTCTATGGAAGAAATCAAAAGTGCTAATTTTAAAGGCTAATATGCAAGTTATTGTCATAAAAAGTGTTTGGGGGGGGGGCAGGAGGCGGAGCCTAGCGGAGCAGACATGCATTGTTAGAGCTCCACACCGCTGAGGAGAAAAGAGAAGGACAAAGCGGAGCCTGCAGGCTCAAAAGGTATCCATTTGAACCTTTTTGCCCCAGGGAACAAACTGTGAAAGTTTGGGCAGGAAATATGGTACTGGGAGGAAACCGTGGCAGAAATAAAAATCACCTCACAAAGAGCTCACAGGCACTCACTGCAGCTGAAGCAGCTCCAGTCACCTCACAAGATACAGCATCAGGGCGCTCTCACAGACAGAAAATGTCACAGCAAGACTCTCCATTTGAGTCAGATACAGAACAAATCCTCTCACAAACTTCTCCACAAGCCTCCTCAGTATCCCCAGTAATATTATTACAATTTGAAAAGATGCTTCATAAGGCTTTAAAACAAACCTCAGACCAAATAACAAAAAGCCTAACCAAAGAAATAAGAGAACTGGGAAACCGCACCGCAGCCTTAGAAATAAAAATGGATGAAATTGAAATTACAACCCAAGAAAATATAACAGAATTGGAACAATTCAAAAAAGAGAATTTAATACTTCAAACTAAGCTCGAAGATTACGAAAATAGAGCCAGACGTTCAAACTTGCGCATAAGGGGAATACCTGAAACTGTGACAGACCTGCAATCTACTATTACTGCTCTATTACAAGAACTAAAGCCAGATATCCCTATTGAACGTTTAGAACTGGACAGAGTACACAGAGCCCTCACAGCCAAAAAGAAAGATGGACCCCCACGTGATATAATCACAAAATTTCATTATTACAGAACGAAAGAACAAATACTAATTGCTGCAAGAGAAAAAAAGGAACTTAATTTTCAAGGACACAATTATCAAATTTTTGCTGACCTATCCCAACTTACTATTACTAAAAGACGATCCATCAAACCCCAACTAATGGAACTGCAACGCCACAACATTATGTATCAATGGGGCTTCCCCTTTTCAGTCAGATTTAACTACCAAGGTACAATTTACAGAAGCAGATCAACAGATGAACTACAACAAACCCTTTTAAAATTAAATCTGACAGAACCCACAAGCAGCAACACTCCCACACGCAGAAGAATGGCATCATCTTCACCTTCAGGCAGCACCCAGAAAATTTCAGAACAAAATGGGAATCATCATTCTCACAAAAGAGGCCGTTATGCCACATCATCCATGGACCAAGAAGATTCAATGGACTGACATCCTAATTCCTGATATCTCTTCATTTATTATACTAAGAGATGGTTCTCTATAAAAAACCTATATTTATAACTGAATGTAACTGCATTCTGATAGTCACACACTGTGTGCGATCATGTTACATTCCAGTTATATTTCTTATTACTTCTGATTCATATAGCCTTAGAATATATAAGTGAAATAAGGAAATTCTTGTTCAGTTATATATTATCAGGTAATAACAATAAATTTATTACTTTTTAGGACAAATATGTTCAATAATCCAGAAGTAATGGAAGCTTTTTCTTTCTTTGCTTAAAACAAATATATTATTACCTAACTAGTTCCTAGAATTATGTTTTTGTTTATTCTAATCTGAAGCAATACAACCTCAATTTTATGAGTTAACATATCTAAACAGTTACATATGAATAAAATATGTAATTGTTTACCCTAAAAGAGTTAAAATCCCAAAATAATTCAAACTATCTTCATCAATACCAAAGTTATTAACAGTACCTTTCTAACTGAATTATTTAGCCTAGGGCAAGACTAACCATATACAACCACCCTGGAATAAATAATTTCAACAAAAACTATATTCTGCACTCCAATTAATGAAACATCATTTTGATGTCTTTTGACATAGCACTTCTCTCCTGTAAGCGGAAGATCCGTGTACCCCCATTAGCCCTCCTCATTCTCCCAACCATATTATGTGGGAGTGTGACGAAGGCACTTATTCCCCTGAGAGAGATATTTATTCTCTTTCACGGGTAAATTGTGATTACTTGCAAAAAATAATTTATGCAATGTATCATCTAATCTCATATGTTTTTTGTTTACTCTTTGCTCCAGAATTCACTGGTTTCTTTTCTATCTATTCATCTCTTCAGTCCACACAGGTTGATCTGCGCAGTCAGCTCTGCATAACAAAAAGTAAGTCAAAACTATTTGATCTATTGCCATGGCACCACTGAATATACTTTCCCTGAATGTTCAGGGAATAAATGTCCCTCAAAAAAGGACCAAAGCCTTCCGTACTTTCCATAACAAGAAGGCTCACATAGTATGCCTCCAAGAAACACACTTCACCAAAGATTCTACTCCAAAATATATTTCTCCTTTTTATATACAAATTTACACAGCTTCTGCCTGTACCAAGCAAAGGGGAACTCTAATTGCATTTCACCGATCCACACCATTCACCTTATCATCAGAAATTAAAGACCCAGAAGGTAGATACCTGATACTCATGGGTTATATAATGGATACAGCAATCACGGTGATTTCCTACTACGCTCCTAACAAACAACCTACACCATTCCTCTCACATATATTACAAGTGATTAATACACACAAAATAGGAACAGTGATAATGTGCGGGGATTCGAACCAGGTCCTCTTCCCATTTCTAGATAAATCACCTTTTACACCATCCAAAATAACCTCTAGATTACCTTTTTCTCAGCTTCTTTCCAAATACAATCTGGTAGATTCATGGAGAGAAAGTAACCCAATGAAAAAGAAATTCACTTATTTCTCGCACCCTCATCAAACCTTCACCAGAATAGATCATATTTTTCTAACAATAGGAATGATACCAGAAATTATTGCATCAGATATTCCGTGGTCTGACCATAATGCAGTATACACTACTATAGCCTCAGCCATACCAAAAGCACATGACCCAACGTGGTACTTACCGGACATAATGCTCAAACACCCACTACATCAGATGGCCATTGAACAAGCTTTAAAGGAATACATATCAATTAATAATACAACAGACATCTCCCCAATAACACTGTGGGAAGCTCATAAGCCTGTCTTGCGTGGTACAATACAAAGACAAATGGCACTATTTAAACGGGAATGCAAAAATCTAGCAAAAAAACTAGAACTCAATTTTAATGCAGCCTACATATCATTTCAAGATAATCCATCTCAGAGTACAAAATCTCATCTGGAAAAATCTAGATTGGAATACGATCTATTTCTCACTGAGTCAGTTGATAAATCCCTCAAACGCTCCAAACACAATTTCTACATGAATACAAACAAACCAGGTACATATTTGGCTCGGGCATTAAATTCAACTAACAAATCTTTCAAACCAATACGTTTGAAATTATCAAAAAATTTTTACACTTGTAATCCAGTTAAAATAGTCCATAAATTTCACTCACATCTCGCAACTTTATACAAGACAAACAATGAATTTAATCCTACAGAGGCTGAATCCTTCTTCTCAAAAATAACCTTACCTAAGTTATCTCAGAATCAAAAAAGCAGTTTGGATGAGCCTATAACTATAGATGAAGTTGCTAACGCCATAAAAGAACTAAAACTTAACAAAAGACCAGGCCCAGACGGCTACTCGGCTTTATACTATAAAACATTCTCAGAAATACTCTCTCCCATTCTCACTGAAACTTTTAACAAACTTCTAGATGGACATTCTTTTCGGCAAGAAACACTAATGGCAATTGTTTGTATGATCCCAAAACCCTTTTCTGATGATACTTCCTGTGTGAATTATCAGCCTATCTCTCTGTTAAACCTCGATATTAAATTATTAGCAAAAATAATAGCAAAACGCCTCAATAGCATTATAGGAAAATTAATACATAGAGATCAAGTAGGCTTCATGCCAAATAGACAGGCAGGCGATAATATACGCAGGGCAGTGTTATTGGCACATATTGCTAAAAAACGGAAAATCCCTTTATGTTTTCTATCTCTCGATATTAAGAGGGCATTTGACACAGTATCCTGGCAATATATGCAATATTCATTACAAAAATGGGGTTTTGGACCCCACTTTTTAACATGGATCAAAGCATTATGTAATAAACCCAAAGCCTATATAAAATATGCTGGATACAAATCTGAAGCCTTTAATATCGAAAGAGGTACCCGACAGGGTTGCCCATTATCTCCCTTATTATTTGCCCTTATACTCGAACCCATGGCCCAATACATCAGAACAAACCAAACTATAACTGGCATTGAAGTAGGAGGTATTACACACAAATGATGTATATTTGCAGACGATATATTACTTTTTCTATCATCACCACAGGTCTCTGGTCCTAACTTAATACCAGCTCTTGATGGATTTGCAGCCCTATCCGGCCTTATGATTAATCCTAAGAAATGCCTAGTGCTTAATATTTCACTCACAAACATGGAATTGATCCCGGCTAGGGCTGCACTCCCATTCACATGGGCAGAAAAATCAATCCCATATCTTGGAATTCATTTAACAGCATCTCATTCTGACTTATTCTCAACCAATTATCCTCCTGTATTAAGACAGATCACAAATCTAATAAAACAATGGTCGCAACTTCCTTTATCCTGGATAGGGAAGATTAATGCAATCAAAATGACTATTCTACCCAAATTGCTTTATCTATTCAGAGTCCTCCCTATTCCAATTCCTTCCTATTTTTTGAGAATAGTACAAAAAAGAGCAACTTCGTTTATATGGGGCTCTTCTAAACCACGTATACCTATACACACACTACATCTTCCCAAAAATAAAGGAGGCCTGGGATACCCTAATTTTACTAACTACTACAGAGCAGCACATTTGGCCAGTCTGTCCAAATACCATGCAAAACAGGAAATCCCATTATGGGTATTTATAGAGGCTTCAGAAAATGACCCTCTATTAATATCAAATTTATTATGGCTTGATCCTAAAGACCGCTTTAAAATTCATAATCCCATAACTAAACACTTCCTATCTCTCTGGGATAAACTAAAAACCAAATATCAGTTACAATCTCCACACAATCCTCTCCTTTCTTTTATCAGTAATCCGGCCTTTTATCCGGTATGGATCTACCCAAATTCTTTTAAAGCTTGGACAACATCAGGCATTCAGACACTAAATTACTTCATAGCATCTAAATCATTCCTTTCATTCCCATCGCTTAGAGAAAAATATGATCTACCAAACTCTGAGATATTTAGATATCTCCAAATCAAAATTTTCTATACACCATTCCTAAAGGGGATACACCATTATCCCAATTATCCATTTTTGAATCAATCTGTACAAAAGATCCATTTGCTAAAGGTACAATTTCATCACTTTATAATCAATTATATGGAGTAGCAAATCTTAATAGACCCTCTTACGTTCAGCGGTGGGAGGAGGACCTGGGACGAACTTTAGAAGACATGGACTGGTCTAACATATGGCTCACATCTAAGTCATCTTCACCCAACATCTTAGCACTGGAGACAAATTATAAAGTCCTAACTCGCTGGTACCTTGTACCCGCTAGAGTGGCAAAATATTCACCTAATACCTCAGCTCTTTGTTTTCGAGGATGCCCAGAAATAGGCACATATTTACACATATGGTGGACGTGCCCAGTAATCCAAACCTTCTGGAAGGAAGTCTTCGTGATTGCATCTAAAATATTTAAAAAAATAATACAACCAGATCCATATTTAACTTTACTTAATCTAAAACCAGAATGGTTAACACTCTCTCAATTCAAACTTATGATCCAACTAATAACGGCTGCAAAACAAACAGTGGCCAAGGCATGGAAATCTCCTACATTGGTACTAGCAGAAACAATTCACAGAATGAATAATACAATGTCCCATGCTAAGATGGTAGCCATCGATCAAAATCAAATTCCAAAATTTGAAAAACTTTGGCATCCTTGGATAAAACAACAGTTCCTGTCAAACTTCAATGACTCTGTCCTGTTGCCATGGTAACAGATTAAATGACTTACAGAGACACCCATTCTAAGGCTTCAAAGAGAACTAAAAAGAATAATAAACTGACGAGTGGGACAACCTTGTGGACCATACCTCTACCTTTCAACCCTTTTTCTTCTTTCTCTTTCCTTTTCTCCACCTTACGATTAAAGCTCATTATCAGAATGTATTTGACCTATATACACTCTACTTGTAAACAATATGTATAGTAGGTATAAATCATTTAAATACCTACAAAAGTAACTAAGGAAATGATATATATCTTTAATTTAGGTTTACGTGAACCCAATGTTTAATATTTGAAATTTCATGATATTTACCTATATAAACCCTACTGTAAAACAATGAGCTTACTTTATAGATCCTTGTAAACTTACTTTATGTATCTTTATAACATTGTATACTCAATAAACTTCTTTTGACAAGGAAAAAGTGTTTGGGGACCTGGGTCCTGCCCCAGGGGACATGGATCAATGCAAAAAAAAGTTTTAAAAACGGCCGTTTTTTCAGGAGCAGTGATTTTAATAATGCTTAAAGTCAAACAATAAAAGTGTAATATCCCTTTAAATTTCGTACCTGGGGGGTGTCTATAGTATGCCTGTAAAGGGGCGCATGTTTCCTGTGTTTAGAACAGTCTGATAGCAAAATGACATTTTGAAGGAAAAAACTCATTTAAAACTACCCGCGGCTATTGCATTGCCGACAATACACATAGAAGTTCATTGATAAAAACGGCATGGGAATTCCCCAAAGGGGAACCCCGAACCAAAATTAAAACAAAAAAATGACGTGGGAGTCCCCCTAAATTCCATACCAGGCCCTTCAGGTCTGATATGGATATTAAGGGGAACCCCGGCCAAAATTTAAAAAAAAAATGACGTGGGGTTCCCCCTAAATTCCATACCAGACCCTTCAGGTCTGGTATGGATTTTAAGGGGAACCCCGCGCCAAAAAAAAAAAAAAAACGGCGTGGGGTCCCCCCAAAGATCCATACCAGATCCTTATCCGAGCACGCAACCTGGCAAACGTCAAGGCAGTAGCTTGACGTTTGCTTTAATCAAACCGGAACTAAACACATATACCATGACAGGCCAATTCAGTAAGGAAATGCACAAAGGGCCTAAGGCAAAAATTGTTAAAGAGGGCCCTTACAACCTTTGTACAAAAATATTAATACAAATTATGTTTACATTTGAAAATTCACCATGTGAGAGTATTTATTTTTATATTTCATGTACTTATGTTTTATTTATTAACGCTATGTTACAACTATGCTAACACTTCATGATATATGATTGAACTATACTGTATATATAGTTTTCTCAGGAATGTTTGGGATCAGATAGATCTCTCACAAGATAAACATTTTTTTTTGGGGGGGGGTCTTTTTTTTTTTTTTTTATTGTTAAATAAGACTGTCTCTTTGTCCAAAAACACAATTAAAGATGCCCGTATGACAGTGTACATAAGTACCGAATCCCATTCAAATGTGACATTTTTTACCCCCCTCATAGTGAAAGGAGGCACAGCCTATGTAAGCGTGGCAGCTATGCTCTGAATTCAGGAACAGTGCAGCATCATTGCTACATCATCACAGAGAGCTTCATTAGGTTGATTACACTGGCATGCTCAGCAGGTATTTGTGGGATTTGCAGGGGAGAGAGAACATTTTAGGTACAGATGCAGTTATAATAAAGTGCTGCTAAACATATTTTTTAATGGGACACAATAGTTCCACTTTAACCGTTTCCCGACCAGCGCATGCAGATATACGTCGGCAGAATGACACTGGTGGGCAAAAGGGCGTACAGGTATGTCCCCTTTAAGAAGCGGTGCTGCGGGTGCACGCGCGCCCGCTGCATTCTCCATGACTGTGGATCCCGCAGACTCGATGTCCGCCGGGTGCCCACGATCATGTCACGGAGAGGTAAGAATGTAGAGATGCTTTTGTAAACAAAGCATTTCCCCGTTCTGCCTAGTGACGGGACAGAGATCACTGTTCTCTGTCATCGAGAGCAGTGATCGCTGTCATGTGTGTTGTAGTCCCCTCCCCCCACAGTTATAATCACTCCCTAGGACACACTTAAATCCTTCATCGCCCCCCTAGTGGTTAACCTCTTCACTGCCAGTGTAATTTACACAGTAATCAATGCATTTTTATAGCATTGATCGCTGTATAAATGACAATGGTCCCAAAATAGTGTAAAAAATGTCCAATGTGTCCGACATAATGTTGCAGTCCCAATAAAAATTGCAGATCGTCGTCATTACTAATAAAAAAAAATTAATAACAAAAATGCCATAAAACTATCCCCTATTTTGTAGACGCTATAACTTTTGCGCAAACCAATCAATATACGCTTATTGCGATTTTTTTTACCAAAAATATGTAGAAGAATACATATCAGCCTAAACTTAGGAAAAAATAGTTTTTTATATATTTTTGGGGGATATTTATTATGGCAAAAAGTAAAAAATAATGTGTTTTTTTTTTTCAAAATTGTCGCTCTTTTTTTGTTTATTGCGCAAAAAATAAAGACCGCAGAGGTGATCAAATACCACCAAAAGAAAGCTCTATTTGTAGGAAAAAAGGACATCAATTTTGTTTGGGTACAACATTGCACGACTGTGCAATTGTCAGTTAAAACGATGCAGTGCTGAATTGCAAAAAAGTGCTCTGGTCAGGAAGGGGGTAAATCTTTCCGGGGCTGAAGTGGTTAAGGTGAGTCAGAGAAATTGATATGTGATTGTCTTCAGTCCTTTCACAATCAATCCTCAGTCACCAGATAGTATTGACCTCCTTGTTATATAACAAGAAAAGTCAGTGAGTTTTTTGAAGTTGTCATTTTTGCCACAATTTTTTGGTAAATGAAGAATTTATTTTTACAAGTTGTCATTTACCGTATTTATCGGCGTATAACACGCACTTTTTTCCCCTTAAAATCAGGGGAAAGTCGCAGGTGCGTGTTATACGCCGATACCATGCGATCCCGAGCTGTCAAAACTTAAAAATCGCCGACCGCGATTTGAAAATGGCGCCGCCGGCGCCGAAATACACAGAGCCGGTCCTCGGCTCTTTCCGGCGGCTCTCGTTCACTTTCGGCTCCACTCGTAGTCCCGAGCGGAGCTATCCGAACCTACTCAGCTAAGTTCGGATAGCTCCGCTCGGGACTACGAGTGGAGCCGAAAGTGAACGAGAGCCGCCGGAAAGAGCCGAGGACCGGCTCTGTGTATTTCGGCGCCGGCGGCGCCATTTTCAAATCGCGGTCAGCGATTTTGAAGACAGGGGATCGAAGGCTGCACTGGGGAAGGCTGCACTGGGGAAGGCTGCACTGACAAGGCTGCACTGACAAGGCTGCACTGACATGGCTGCACTGACATGGCTGCACTGACAAGGCTGCACTGACAAGGCTGCACTGGGGAAGGCTGCACTGACAAGGCTGCACTGGGGCAAGGCTGCACTGAGAAGTCTGCAATGATGGGCATTTAAATGTAAGTTTTTTTCCCTTCAACTTCCCTCCTAAAAGTTTTTTTTCCTTAAAATTCCCTCCTAAATTAGGGTGCGTGTTATACACCGGTGCGTGTTATACGCCGATAAATACGGTAGTTATTTTTCAACACAGTATAGGCACAGTTAGAATCACACTCCAAAACTATGCCTCCGTGTATAGGGACTGTTCACAGCCTAGATGCATAGAGGGGCCCAAAATCCTAGGAGCATCTTTGGGCTTTTAGGAAGCATAAATTAAGCATACATTTAGCATCTAATTTCCTGACTAGATATCACAATTTTGGAGGCTCTGGAGCACCAGGACAGTGGAAACACCTACAAAATGACCCCATTTTGGAAGCAAATACTATAGTTACATAGTTAGTTAGTAAGGTTGAATAAAGACACCAGTCCATCCAGAGTGAGAGTGGGTTTGTGTCTACAATTATCCCTACCCCTGTACATTGTGTCTCATTAAGATGCTCATCTATTATATTATTATTTTTATTTAAGGTACCCATATAGCGCTGTCAATTTTTAGACAGCGCTACACATATATATCACGCCCTACCCTCAAGGAGCCCACAATCCAAGGTCCCCAACTCACATTCATATACTAGGGCCAATTTTTGGACAGAAGCCAATTAACCTACCAGCATGTCTTTGGAGTGTGGGAGGAAACCGGAGTACCCGGAGGAAACCCACGCAAGCACAGGGAGAACATGCAAACTCCAGGCAGGTAGTGTCGTGGTTGGGATTTGAACCAGTGACCCTTTTTACTGCTAGGTGAAAGTGCTACCCACTATACCACTGTGCTACCCAAATAGGTATTCTCTGAAAGGTATTCTCTGAAAGGCATATTAAGTCTTTTGAAAATGTAATTTTTGCCACACCTTTTTGGAAAATGCATGAAAGAATATGAAAAAGTTATCAATTAATAAGATATTTCTAGCACACATGATACTTATATATCAGGTATACTTAGAATTACAACCTAAAATACATTATGCCTCCTGAGTATGGTCATACCACATGTGTGAGACTTTTTCACAGCCTAGCCACACAGAGGGGCCCAAAATCCAAGGAGCACCTTCAGGCGTTCCAGGGGCATGAATTACACATTGCAGGGGGGCTTGTTGCCATACCATCTGAAGGGTTTATGGTCGTGCTTGTTAAAGGTGGAGAAAGCGTTAGGATTCTTGAGGAGTGACTTGGTTAAATTGATGATAGGCAACTCCTATCCTCATATTGATTAGTGGTTCCAAATTAATAATAACTACTGCAGTAGGGAACAGACACAAAAGATACTCTCAGCATCTTTCCAAATTACTGTTCTGCTTTATTATGACGCAATTGAAGGTTTTTATGCACATAATTACGTAGGTATCACATTAATATTACAATTGTACATTTATGGTAACAAGGGGAGTTACATAGGCAGGCTAATTCTAATCAGGACTAGGGATGAGCTTCGAGTTCGAGTCGAACTCATGTTCGACTCGAACATTGGCTGTTCGCAAGTTCGCCGAACAGCGAACAATTTGGGGTGTTCGCGGCAAATTCGAATGCCGCGGAACACCCTTTAAAAGTCTATGGAAGAAATCAAAAGTGCTAATTTTAAAGGCTAATATGCAAGTTATTGTCATAAAAAGTGTTTGGGGGGGGGGCAGGAGGCGGAGCCTAGCGGAGCAGACATGCATTGTTAGAGCTCCACACCGCTGAGGAGAAAAGAGAAGGACAAAGCGGAGCCTGCAGGCTCAAAAGGTATCCATTTGAACCTTTTTGCCCCAGGGAACAAACTGTGAAAGTTTGGGCAGGAAATATGGTACTGGGAGGAAACCGTGGCAGAAATAAAAATCACCTCACAAAGAGCTCACAGGCACTCACTGCAGCTGAAGCAGCTCCAGTCACCTCACAAGATACAGCATCAGGGCGCTCTCACAGACAGAAAATGTCACAGCAAGACTCTCCATTTGAGTCAGATACAGAACAAATCCTCTCACAAACTTCTCCACAAGCCTCCTCAGTATCCCCAGTAATATTATTACAATTTGAAAAGATGCTTCATAAGGCTTTAAAACAAACCTCAGACCAAATAACAAAAAGCCTAACCAAAGAAATAAGAGAACTGGGAAACCGCACCGCAGCCTTAGAAATAAAAATGGATGAAATTGAAATTACAACCCAAGAAAATATAACAGAATTGGAACAATTCAAAAAAGAGAATTTAATACTTCAAACTAAGCTCGAAGATTACGAAAATAGAGCCAGACGTTCAAACTTGCGCATAAGGGGAATACCTGAAACTGTGACAGACCTGCAATCTACTATTACTGCTCTATTACAAGAACTAAAGCCAGATATCCCTATTGAACGTTTAGAACTGGACAGAGTACACAGAGCCCTCACAGCCAAAAAGAAAGATGGACCCCCACGTGATATAATCACAAAATTTCATTATTACAGAACGAAAGAACAAATACTAATTGCTGCAAGAGAAAAAAAGGAACTTAATTTTCAAGGACACAATTATCAAATTTTTGCTGACCTATCCCAACTTACTATTACTAAAAGACGATCCATCAAACCCCAACTAATGGAACTGCAACGCCACAACATTATGTATCAATGGAGCTTCCCCTTTTCAGTCAGATTTAACTACCAAGGTACAATTTACAGAAGCAGATCAACAGATGAACTACAACAAACCCTTTTAAAATTAAATCTGACAGAACCCACAAGCAGCAACACTCCCACACGCAGAAGAATGGCATCATCTTCACCTTCAGGCAGCACCCAGAAAATTTCAGAACAAAATGGGAATCATCATTCTCACAAAAGAGGCCGTTATGCCACATCATCCATGGACCAAGAAGATTCAATGGACTGACATCCTAATTCCTGATATCTCTTCATTTATTATACTAAGAGATGGTTCTCTATAAAAAACCTATATTTATAACTGAATGTAACTGCATTCTGATAGTCACACACTGTGTGCGATCATGTTACATTCCAGTTATATTTCTTATTACTTCTGATTCATATAGCCTTAGAATATATAAGTGAAATAAGGAAATTCTTGTTCAGTTATATATTATCAGGTAATAACAATAAATTTATTACTTTTTAGGACAAATATGTTCAATAATCCAGAAGTAATGGAAGCTTTTTCTTTCTTTGCTTAAAACAAATATATTATTACCTAACTAGTTCCTAGAATTATGTTTTTGTTTATTCTAATCTGAAGCAATACAACCTCAATTTTATGAGTTAACATATCTAAACAGTTACATATGAATAAAATATGTAATTGTTTACCCTAAAAGAGTTAAAATCCCAAAATAATTCAAACTATCTTCATCAATACCAAAGTTATTAACAGTACCTTTCTAACTGAATTATTTAGCCTAGGGCAAGACTAACCATATACAACCACCCTGGAATAAATAATTTCAACAAAAACTATATTCTGCACTCCAATTAATGAAACATCATTTTGATGTCTTTTGACATAGCACTTCTCTCCTGTAAGCGGAAGATCCGTGTACCCCCATTAGCCCTCCTCATTCTCCCAACCATATTATGTGGGAGTGTGACGAAGGCACTTATTCCCCTGAGAGAGATATTTATTCTCTTTCACGGGTAAATTGTGATTACTTGCAAAAAATAATTTATGCAATGTATCATCTAATCTCATATGTTTTTTGTTTACTCTTTGCTCCAGAATTCACTGGTTTCTTTTCTATCTATTCATCTCTTCAGTCCACACAGGTTGATCTGCGCAGTCAGCTCTGCATAACAAAAAGTAAGTCAAAACTATTTGATCTATTGCCATGGCACCACTGAATATACTTTCCCTGAATGTTCAGGGAATAAATGTCCCTCAAAAAAGGACCAAAGCCTTCCGTACTTTCCATAACAAGAAGGCTCACATAGTATGCCTCCAAGAAACACACTTCACCAAAGATTCTACTCCAAAATATATTTCTCCTTTTTATATACAAATTTACACAGCTTCTGCCTGTACCAAGCAAAGGGGAACTCTAATTGCATTTCACCGATCCACACCATTCACCTTATCATCAGAAATTAAAGACCCAGAAGGTAGATACCTGATACTCATGGGTTATATAATGGATACAGCAATCACGGTGATTTCCTACTACGCTCCTAACAAACAACCTACACCATTCCTCTCACATATATTACAAGTGATTAATACACACAAAATAGGAACAGTGATAATGTGCGGGGATTCGAACCAGGTCCTCTTCCCATTTCTAGATAAATCACCTTTTACACCATCCAAAATAACCTCTAGATTACCTTTTTCTCAGCTTCTTTCCAAATACAATCTGGTAGATTCATGGAGAGAAAGTAACCCAATGAAAAAGAAATTCACTTATTTCTCGCACCCTCATCAAACCTTCACCAGAATAGATCATATTTTTCTAACAATAGGAATGATACCAGAAATTATTGCATCAGATATTCCGTGGTCTGACCATAATGCAGTATACACTACTATAGCCTCAGCCATACCAAAAGCACATGACCCAACGTGGTACTTACCGGACATAATGCTCAAACACCCACTACATCAGATGGCCATTGAACAAGCTTTAAAGGAATACATATCAATTAATAATACAACAGACATCTCCCCAATAACACTGTGGGAAGCTCATAAGCCTGTCTTGCGTGGTACAATACAAAGACAAATGGCACTATTTAAACGGGAATGCAAAAATCTAGCAAAAAAACTAGAACTCAATTTTAATGCAGCCTACATATCATTTCAAGATAATCCATCTCAGAGTACAAAATCTCATCTGGAAAAATCTAGATTGGAATACGATCTATTTCTCACTGAGTCAGTTGATAAATCCCTCAAACGCTCCAAACACAATTTCTACATGAATACAAACAAACCAGGTACATATTTGGCTCGGGCATTAAATTCAACTAACAAATCTTTCAAACCAATACGTTTGAAATTATCAAAAAATTTTTACACTTGTAATCCAGTTAAAATAGTCCATAAATTTCACTCACATCTCGCAACTTTATACAAGACAAACAATGAATTTAATCCTACAGAGGCTGAATCCTTCTTCTCAAAAATAACCTTACCTAAGTTATCTCAGAATCAAAAAAGCAGTTTGGATGAGCCTATAACTATAGATGAAGTTGCTAACGCCATAAAAGAACTAAAACTTAACAAAAGACCAGGCCCAGACGGCTACTCGGCTTTATACTATAAAACATTCTCAGAAATACTCTCTCCCATTCTCACTGAAACTTTTAACAAACTTCTAGATGGACATTCTTTTCGGCAAGAAACACTAATGGCAATTGTTTGTATGATCCCAAAACCCTTTTCTGATGATACTTCCTGTGTGAATTATCAGCCTATCTCTCTGTTAAACCTCGATATTAAATTATTAGCAAAAATAATAGCAAAACGCCTCAATAGCATTATAGGAAAATTAATACATAGAGATCAAGTAGGCTTCATGCCAAATAGACAGGCAGGCGATAATATACGCAGGGCAGTGTTATTGGCACATATTGCTAAAAAACGGAAAATCCCTTTATGTTTTCTATCTCTCGATATTAAGAGGGCATTTGACACAGTATCCTGGCAATATATGCAATATTCATTACAAAAATGGGGTTTTGGACCCCACTTTTTAACATGGATCAAAGCATTATGTAATAAACCCAAAGCCTATATAAAATATGCTGGATACAAATCTGAAGCCTTTAATATCGAAAGAGGTACCCGACAGGGTTGCCCATTATCTCCCTTATTATTTGCCCTTATACTCGAACCCATGGCCCAATACATCAGAACAAACCAAACTATAACTGGCATTGAAGTAGGAGGTATTACACACAAATGATGTATATTTGCAGACGATATATTACTTTTTCTATCATCACCACAGGTCTCTGGTCCTAACTTAATACCAGCTCTTGATGGATTTGCAGCCCTATCCGGCCTTATGATTAATCCTAAGAAATGCCTAGTGCTTAATATTTCACTCACAAACATGGAATTGATCCCGGCTAGGGCTGCACTCCCATTCACATGGGCAGAAAAATCAATCCCATATCTTGGAATTCATTTAACAGCATCTCATTCTGACTTATTCTCAACCAATTATCCTCCTGTATTAAGACAGATCACAAATCTAATAAAACAATGGTCGCAACTTCCTTTATCCTGGATAGGGAAGATTAATGCAATCAAAATGACTATTCTACCCAAATTGCTTTATCTATTCAGAGTCCTCCCTATTCCAATTCCTTCCTATTTTTTGAGAATAGTACAAAAAAGAGCAACTTCGTTTATATGGGGCTCTTCTAAACCACGTATACCTATACACACACTACATCTTCCCAAAAATAAAGGAGGCCTGGGATACCCTAATTTTACTAACTACTACAGAGCAGCACATTTGGCCAGTCTGTCCAAATACCATGCAAAACAGGAAATCCCATTATGGGTATTTATAGAGGCTTCAGAAAATGACCCTCTATTAATATCAAATTTATTATGGCTTGATCCTAAAGACCGCTTTAAAATTCATAATCCCATAACTAAACACTTCCTATCTCTCTGGGATAAACTAAAAACCAAATATCAGTTACAATCTCCACACAATCCTCTCCTTTCTTTTATCAGTAATCCGGCCTTTTATCCGGTATGGATCTACCCAAATTCTTTTAAAGCTTGGACAACATCAGGCATTCAGACACTAAATTACTTCATAGCATCTAAATCATTCCTTTCATTCCCATCGCTTAGAGAAAAATATGATCTACCAAACTCTGAGATATTTAGATATCTCCAAATCAAAATTTTCTATACACCATTCCTAAAGGGGATACACCATTATCCCAATTATCCATTTTTGAATCAATCTGTACAAAAGATCCATTTGCTAAAGGTACAATTTCATCACTTTATAATCAATTATATGGAGTAGCAAATCTTAATAGACCCTCTTACGTTCAGCGGTGGGAGGAGGACCTGGGACGAACTTTAGAAGACATGGACTGGTCTAACATATGGCTCACATCTAAGTCATCTTCACCCAACATCTTAGCACTGGAGACAAATTATAAAGTCCTAACTCGCTGGTACCTTGTACCCGCTAGAGTGGCAAAATATTCACCTAATACCTCAGCTCTTTGTTTTCGAGGATGCCCAGAAATAGGCACATATTTACACATATGGTGGACGTGCCCAGTAATCCAAACCTTCTGGAAGGAAGTCTTCGTGATTGCATCTAAAATATTTAAAAAAATAATACAACCAGATCCATATTTAACTTTACTTAATCTAAAACCAGAATGGTTAACACTCTCTCAATTCAAACTTATGATCCAACTAATAACGGCTGCAAAACAAACAGTGGCCAAGGCATGGAAATCTCCTACATTGGTACTAGCAGAAACAATTCACAGAATGAATAATACAATGTCCCATGCTAAGATGGTAGCCATCGATCAAAATCAAATTCCAAAATTTGAAAAACTTTGGCATCCTTGGATAAAACAACAGTTCCTGTCAAACTTCAATGACTCTGTCCTGTTGCCATGGTAACAGATTAAATGACTTACAGAGACACCCATTCTAAGGCTTCAAAGAGAACTAAAAAGAATAATAAACTGACGAGTGGGACAACCTTGTGGACCATACCTCTACCTTTCAACCCTTTTTCTTCTTTCTCTTTCCTTTTCTCCACCTTACGATTAAAGCTCATTATCAGAATGTATTTGACCTATATACACTCTACTTGTAAACAATATGTATAGTAGGTATAAATCATTTAAATACCTACAAAAGTAACTAAGGAAATGATATATATCTTTAATTTAGGTTTACGTGAACCCAATGTTTAATATTTGAAATTTCATGATATTTACCTATATAAACCCTACTGTAAAACAATGAGCTTACTTTATAGATCCTTGTAAACTTACTTTATGTATCTTTATAACATTGTATACTCAATAAACTTCTTTTGACAAGGAAAAAGTGTTTGGGGACCTGGGTCCTGCCCCAGGGGACATGGATCAATGCAAAAAAAAGTTTTAAAAACGGCCGTTTTTTCAGGAGCAGTGATTTTAATAATGCTTAAAGTCAAACAATAAAAGTGTAATATCCCTTTAAATTTCGTACCTGGGGGGTGTCTATAGTATGCCTGTAAAGGGGCGCATGTTTCCTGTGTTTAGAACAGTCTGATAGCAAAATGACATTTTGAAGGAAAAAACTCATTTAAAACTACCCGCGGCTATTGCATTGCCGACAATACACATAGAAGTTCATTGATAAAAACGGCATGGGAATTCCCCAAAGGGGAACCCCGAACCAAAATTAAAACAAAAAAATGACGTGGGAGTCCCCCTAAATTCCATACCAGGCCCTTCAGGTCTGATATGGATATTAAGGGGAACCCCGGCCAAAATTTAAAAAAAAAATGACGTGGGGTTCCCCCTAAATTCCATACCAGACCCTTCAGGTCTGGTATGGATTTTAAGGGGAACCCCGCGCCAAAAAAAAAAAAAAAAACGGCGTGGGGTCCCCCCAAAGATCCATACCAGATCCTTATCCGAGCACGCAACCTGGCAGGCCGCAGGAAAAGAGGGGGGGACGAGAGTGCGCCCCCCCCCTCCTGGACCGTACCAGGCCACATGCCCTCAACATTGGGAGGGTGCTTTGGGGTAGCCCCCCAAAACACCTTGTCCCCATGTTGATGAGGACAAGGGCCTCATCCCCACAACCCTGGCCGGTGGTTGTGGGGGTCTGCGGGCGGGGGGCTTATCGGAATCTGGAAGCCCCCTTTAACAAGGGGACCTCCAGATCCCGGCCCCCCCCCTGTGTGAAATGGTAAGGGGGTACTTTTACCCCTACCATTTCCCTAAAAAACTGTCAAAAATGTTAAAAATGACAAGAGACAGTTTTTGACAATTCCTTTATTTAAATGCTTCTTCTTTCTTCTATCTTCCTTCATCTTCTGGTTCTTCTGGTTCTTCTGGCTCTTCTGGTTCTTCCTCCGGCGTTCTCGTCCAGCATCTCCTCCGCGGCGTCTTCTATCTTCTTCTCCTCGGGCCGCTCCGCACCCATGGCATTGGGGGGAGGCTCCCGCTCTTCTCTTCTTCTTTTCTTCTCTTCTTCATTTTCTTCTCCGGGCCACTCCGCAACCCATGCTGGCATGGAGGGAGGCTCCCGCTGTGTGACAGCGCTCCTCGTCTGACAGTTCTTAAATAATGGGGGCGGGGCCACCCGGTGACCCCACCCCTCTCTGACGCACGGTGACTTGACGGGACTTCCCTGTGACGTCACGGGGAATGCCACAGGGAAGTCCCGTCATGTCCCGTGCGTCAGAGGTGGGCGGGGTCACCGGGTGGCCCCGCCCCCCGTTATTTAAGAACTGTCAGACGAGGAGCGTCGTCACACAGCGGGAGCCTCCCTCCATGCCAGCATGGGTGCGGAGCGGCCCGGAGAAGAAAATGAAGAAGAGAAGAAGAGAAGAAGAGAAGAAAAGAAGAAGAGAAGAAGATGAAGAAGAAGAGAAGAGCGGGAGCCTCCCCCCATGCCATGGGTGCGGAGCGGCCCGAGGAGAAGAAGATAGAAGACGCCGCGGAGGAGATGCTGGACGAGAACGCCGGAGGAAGAACCAGAAGAGCCAGAAGGACCAGAAGAACCAGAAGATGAAGGAAGATAGAAGAAAGAAGAAGTATTTAAATAAAGGAATTGTCAAAAACTGTCTCTTGTCATTTTTAACATTTTTGACAGTTTTTTTGTGAAATGGTAGGGGTACTTTTGTACCCCCTTACCATTTCACACAGGGGGGGGCTGGGATCTGGGGGTCCCCTTGTTAAAGGGGGCTTCCAGATTCCGATAAGCCCCCCACCCGCAGACCCCCACAACCACCGGCCAGGGTTGTGGGGATGAGGCCCTTGTCCTCATCAACATGGGGACAAGGTGTTTTGGGGGGCTACCCCAAAGCACCCTCCCAATGTTGAGGGCATGTGGCCTGGTACGGTTCAGGAGGGGGGGGCCGCACTCTCGTCCCCCCCTCTTTTCCTGCGGCCTGCCAGGTTGCGTGCTCGGATAAGGGTCTGGTATGGATTTTTGGGGGGACCCCACGCCGTTTTTTTTTTTTTTTTTGGCGCGGGGTTCCCCTTAAAATTCATACCAGACCTGGAGGGTCTGGTATGGAATTTAGGGGGAACCCCACGTCATTTTTTTTTTAAATTTTGGCCGGGGTTCCCCTTAATATCCATACCAGACCTGAAGGGCCTGGTATGGAATTTAGGGGGACTCCCACGTCATTTTTTTTTTTTTTTATTTTGGTTCGGGGTTCCCCTTTGGGGAATTCCCATGCCGTTTTTATCAATGAATTTCTATGTGTATTGTCGGCAATGCAATAGCCGCGGGTAGTTTTAAATGAGTTTTTTCCTTCAAAATGTCATTTTGCTGTCAGACTGTTCTAAACACAGGAAACATGCGCCCCTTTACAGGCATACTATAGACACCCCCCAGGTACGAAATTTAAAGGGATATTACACTTTTATTGTTTGACTTTAAGCATTATTAAAATCACTGCTCCTGAAAAAACGGCCGTTTTTAAAACTTTTTTTGCATTGATCCATGTCCCCTGGGGCAGGACCCAGGTCCCCAAACACTTTTTATGACAATAACTTGCATATTAGCCTTTAAAATTAGCACTTTTGATTATTCATGTTCATGTCCCATAGACTTTAACGGTGTTCGCGTGTTCGAACGAACTTTTTTCCTGTTCGCATGTTCTGGTGCAAACCGAACAGGGGGGTGTTCGGCTCATCCCTAATCAGGACTCAAAAGAATGTAAACATGCACTGAAAACATTATTAGTGCTGTGTGCACAGTGAGGGCAGTGTGCAATACATATAAAATAGAATACAATTATTTACAGAACGTACAAATTTCCATTACAGGAGGTATGAGCCAAGTCGCCGTCGTGATAAGTAGAGTGCTGTAACTCATATATATATATAAGGGGATCGTAGAGATATTTTCTTGTGAGATTGGTAGGTAGCGTTAATGAATGCTTGCCACCGTTGGGAGAAATGTTTTTCGGAGCCCATTCTGTGGGACCAAATTTCCAGTTGTACTCTATATAACAATAATCTTAGTTCCCTTTTCACCTCCATGATGAAGGGGGGTTGCGAGGAAATTCAGTGCTTGAGAATGATCTTCCGAGCTGTGAGAAGACAGATGGAGATCCCTTGAGGGAGATGATGCAGTCGGGGAGAGGCTTGGGTCTGTGCATCTGGAGTGTTTTTGTGGTATCCAAACAGCATAAGAATGGGGTCCTTGGGTATTGTGATCCTGGTTATGCCTAGAACGTAGGATTTAACTAGGTTCCAAAAAACTTTAATTATTGGGTTAGTCCATGGCTGGTGGAAGAGTGTGGGTCGTGACTCCTTGCAAAGAGGGTAAAGTTTCTCCCCTGGCGAGTCCTGTGGGGTGTCATTTGTCATTACTTTCAGAGTTGCTTTGTAGCCTTTTAGAAGCAGTTGAGGGAGGTTGTCCAAATGGATATCCTTGCCCCAGGTTTTAGAGGCTATGTTTTCAAGTGGTATTGTGAAATAAGTTAAGAGGAGGTCGTAGATATGGGAAGTAGAGATGTTTCTCATTGTAATGAGCTTGTTAATAAAAGAAATTTGAAATCTTGCTAGTGGTTTTGGGAAGATTTTGTTAGCAAAGGTTGAAAGCTGCATAACATGAAAAAAGTGATGTTCTGGAAGTCCGTGTTCCGATGCGATATTTTGGTAAGGTTTAAGCCAACCACTGGTTGTATTGTAGAAGGAGGTAATTCTAGTTAATCCTTTAAGTCTTCATGTGTGGAATGCTTTATTTTGGATGGATGGTGGGAACACGGGGTTGCCATGTATCGGTAGGTGAGAAGAGATGTGCGGAGAAACCCCCATACGTTTTCTGACTTCCTTCCAGGCAATAACTGTGTCCCGTATGAGGAGATTTTGGCATAGGTTGGGAGGGAGTGAATTGAGGTTACTATGGAGAATAGATGTTAGATCATATGGATGTGCCATAGCAGACTCCACTCCTTAATTAGTGAACTTTGAGCCCTGGACTATCCAATCTAGCCCTAGGCAAAGTAAGCAAGATAGGTTGTATAATCTAATAAAAGGTAGACCTGCCCCCCCTCACTCCTCGGGAGATATAATTTTGTGAGGCCTATACAAGGTTTTTTGCAGCACCAAAGAAAGGCCACAAGAGCTCTGTTGTTCTTTTGTATATCCTTGTGTTTTTTTTTGTTTTTTTTAAATCAAAAAGGTTTTTATTGAACAAGTTTACATAGCTTCCATTATACAAGCATCATACAGTAATATACATTCATGTGAAGGGAACATTTCAATCATCATTTATTACCGAAAGTTCTATAACATTCCAGTGCTCCACCACTCTATGATCAATAATCTTTCAAAGAGCCTCATGGGCCCCCCCCCAGGACATTGTAACAATCTGGACATTACCAGTTCCTTAGGACTCAGTCCAGGGGTGTCCAGCCATGGTGCCCAAATCCTCTCAAATCTATTAGAGCTGCCACTATGTTGGTAAATGCATTTTTCCATATTGAAGGTGTTGCCCATATGCGTTATCCAAGATTTCACTGATGGCGGCGAAGCCGATTTCCAGCCAAGCAATATAAGTTTGCGTGCCTGAAACAGTGCCCTAGTGAGTGCTATTCTAGTCATCTCTTCCGGAACAATATCTTCTAGGACTCCTAATATACAGTGAATTGGGTCTAGGGGAATGTTAGTCTGGAACACTTGATTAAGTGTCCCCAGAACCTCACTCCAATACCTATGGAGTTTTGGACATCTCCAAAGTAGATGAAAGAGATCTCCTTAATGTCGTTCACATCTACTACATAAAGGATCTGGCCTTCTACCCATATTATAAAGTTTAAGTGGGGTGTAGTGCACTCTAAGTACTATATATAGTTGGGATACCTTTTGGGCCACATTGAGAGAACATATATTAATAGATTGAAGAGCTTCTTCCCATGGATCTCCCGTAATTGGACCTATATCCTGCTCCCATTGGGATGGTGCCCTAGTTGGGTGCGTTTTTAAAAGTTGCATCAGTAACATTTGATAACAATATGAGATAAATCCTTTAGTTTCTGTGCTAGACTGTATCAAATGAAAAATAGGGGTGGTTGACAGAGTCCAGCTTTTCCCTTTGTGTCCACCGCATACTTGAGCTGGATATAGGAATAGTACATAGTATTTGGCAAGTTATACTTGGCTTGTAACTCTGAGTACGTCATCAGCCTGCCATCTCTAAATATATTGGATAAGAGAATAACACCAAATGAGCGCCATTTGGGACCCTGTTGCAACTTTGCTAACTCAGTGTATGAGAGATTCCCCCATATTGGACTATATTCCATAAAACCTGTCACTTCTTGCAGCTGCCTTCCCTTGTTCCAGATTTTCTGTATCAAAGTGAGAGTGGGTGTCAGTTTGTTGGACTTGTGAAACAACTGGGCCTCAAGGCCCATCGGAATTGTTTCCGCTCCTGTCCCAATCAGCATTAACTGCACCGATGAGCCAGTCGGATCCCGGGCCATGGAACCAACCAGATTCTGCAACTGAGCTGCTATATAGTACAGCCAAGGGTTGGGTACTGCCAACCCTCCGCTGTCCTTGGGGTTTTGTAATTGTTCCAACTTGATTCTAGGGGTGCCCGTACTCCACAGTAGTCTTCGGAAAAGAGTGTTAACCACCCTAAAAATCTTTAAGTGTATCACCACTGGAGAGTTGTGTAAAAAATAGAGTAGCTGTGGCATTAGTATCATTTTTATTAAATTTGCCTTACCTGCTAGTGAGAGTTTGAGCCTGTTCCATGTATTAATCTTGTTCCTAAATCTGGACAGCAAGGGATGTATATTTAGATGACAATATTCCGCTAGTTTAGGTGAAATTTGTATGCCTAAATATTTGAATGATGACGTTACGGGAACCGAGCAGGAATCTGGCAAATTCACCACTCCCCTCTCGTCCAACAACATCAGAGCCGACTTAGACCAGTTAATTGTCAGGCCAGAAAAGTGGCCAAATCCGGCAATGATTTTTTCACCTCCACCAGAGACATTGTGGTGTCCCCCAGGAATAGCATCATGTCGTCAGCATACAGAATAATCTTTTCATGGAGGTCCCCATATTTAAATCCTGTAATCCCCTGACTGGCCCTTACTGCAGCCGCCAATGGCTCAATGGCAATGGCAAAGAGCAGGGGAGACAGGGGACATCCCTGCCTTGTGCCCCTGCTCAGAGCAAATGCATGAGACATCCTACCTGACATCATAATGGTCGCCTTCGGGGAGGCATACAGCAGTTTAACCCAAGCTGTGAAGCGATTTTCGAACCCAAACCTGGATAGTACCGCCCAGAGATATCTCCAGCCCACACTGTCAAACGCCTTGTTGGCGTCTAGGGATAGCAAAGCCCTGTTCCCCTCATTATCCGACTGTAACTGCATATTGAGGAATAGGCATCTGAGATTGGTGACTGTGGATTTTTGCGGCATAAAACCGGCCTGATCGGGATGTATTATAGAATCAATGATCCGGTTGACTCTAAGCGCCAGGACCTTAGCCAGGATTTTAACATCACTTTGAAGTAGAGATATGGGCCTGTATGAGCTCGGGTCAACCGAATCCTTCCCAGATTTCAGTAATAAAATTTTATTAGCTCTAGTCATGGAGGTTGGTAAACTACCTTCCCTAAGAGAGTCATTGAACACTTCCAACAGGTGTGGCATTATCCACTCGCCATATTGAGCAAAAACTTCCATGGGGACACCATCCTCTCCTGGAGCCTTGCACGTGGGAAAGGAGCATGCCGCATGTTGTAACTCTTCCAATGTCAGGGGAGCTTCCAGTGATTGTCTAGCCTCCTCAGGCAGAGAAGGCAGGTCAATCCCTGAAAGATAAGTCTCTAGCTCGTTATCTGTGTAATCATCCCTCGCTCCATAAAGATCCTTGTAGAAAGATGCTAGCTCTGACAAAACTTGATCCGGGTCATTGACCACCTTCCCACTGGCTGTGCGAATCGCTCCAACTGCCGGAGACAGTTGCTGTGACCTGGCTATTTTTGCCAACAGACGTCCCGTTTTTTCCCCTTCTTCGTAAAATGCCTGCTTGCTAAAAAACCTTTTGCGTTCTGCGGCGGAGGATCTCAAGCGGTCCAGTGAATCCTGGGCTGAAATCCATGCCTCCCTCGCAGAGTCTTTGGGGTCAGTAGCATAGATTAGTTCCAGCTGACGCACCTGATCCCCAACCTGTTCCAATAGTGCTGAGGAGTTTCTTTTGACTGTGGCTATCTCAGCAATAAACACTCCCCTAAGGTAGGCCTTAAAGGCTTCCCAGTTTTGAATTTTGTCTGATATATGTTTGTGAGAGTCAAAGAATCACTCTATCTGGCTGGAAATTCGTTCTGGGGAATTAAACAGTTTCAGCCAGAAGGCATTGAGCTTCCATGGCGCCCTAGGTAATGAGGTTGGGGGTTGGGCAATCAGCCACACAGCCACCGGCGAGTGGTCAGATACTCCACGTGGGAAATACTCTATCTTAGATATGCATTCTAGCAAATTAGGGGTGCCTATACTAAGGTCTATACGGGACAGGGAACCATGAGTTTTAGAGAAGCATGAAAACTGCTTTACTTTAGGGTTACGTATGCGCCATAGGTCGGTCCAACCTAGTTCCACAATTAGGCAACTGAGCGCTGTACCCCTGCCACCCCTAGGAGAAGGGACTGGGGGATGTCTATCCAATTTGGGATCTAGGTAGCAATTAAAATCTCCCATGATCAGCAGTGGGACATCAGGTTTGCCCGCCAGGTACGTCAGCAACAACTGCAACACCTCCCGCGAAAACGGGGGTGGGATATATATAAAGGCTATCAGCAATGTTAAGGTATACAACTTACAGTAAATGAATACAAATCTACCAGCATTATCCACTAGCAAGTCCAGTTCCTGGTATGACAGTGCTTTGTGTATCAGTACACTCACCCCACGGGAATAAGCGGTGTGAGTGGAATGATATGACTTGCCCACCCAAGCATACTGCAAACAACTCACATTGTCTCCCAGGAGATGTGTCTCCTGAAGGGCAATAATGGCTGGATGGAATTTGCGCAAACCAGAGGAGATCATGGTCCTTTTTAAAGGGTCATTCACTCCGCGCACATTACATGAAACTATGGGTGTGGATACCATTGCAAACATTCAAAAATACATTGGAAGGGAATTCCTCTGGAGATCAGAGCAGTTCGGGCTACATGGTTGCCTAAGTGCATTGGATTATGTTGCATCAAAGAGCACTTTTTCAGCAAAGGGTTTGCACAATGGAAGCTCTGTGTTCGTAAAGGGTGGATATTCTCGCGCAACTGCGCGGCAAAACAGTAGAAAACAAAACAAAAGTAGAAAGAAACTGTATTGAGAGCCCTGGATCCAGCCATGCCATAGCGCACACAGCTAGAACTGTCCAGAAGCTGTAGGGTATGTGGTCTGTTCTGAATATTAACGTCAACAGGGCTTTGTAACAGTAGCCATGCAACCCATGACTTCATACATCTTTTAAGCACCCGGCACGGTATCATCACCCGTGAGGGTCTGCGCTTCAAGTGAAAATAACTGGTGTGAAAGAAAGAACAATGTTTCTGCGGTTTTCACTCACTGTGTAAGCAACTAGTATAGTTCCTCTTCAGATTGATAAACATAAAAGGGGAATAGACGCCCTGCTATCCCCTGCATCTCTTCTGCCATATCTGGTTTATCTGGCTCCGTCATCACGGCCCTGGCGACGCAGAGCTTGCTCATTTTGATCCAGCCATGTCGCAGCATCTTACGCATTTTCAAAAAAGTGGTTCTGTCCGTTGGCCGTCACTCTTAGCTTGGCTGGGAACATCATTGCATAGGATAATTGTAGCCTTTGTAGCCTTTTCTTAACATCTGCAAATTTCGATCACCTGCGTTGTACTTCGGCGGAGAAATCTGGATAAAATGAGATTTTGGTGCCGTTATGTTTGATGTTGCCCTTTTCTCTGGCCAGTCTTAGTATCACCTCCCGGTCCTTGTAATTCAGGAGCCTGGCCAACATTGATCGTGGGGGGTTCCCAGGAGGAAGAGGGCGTGGGGGCACCCTGTGTGCCCTTTCCACTGTGGAAGAGAAAGCTTCTTTACCAAAAACTTCCTGTAGCCATTCTTCAATAAAGGTTGTGGGGTCACGTCCTTCCACTTTTTCAGGAAGTCCCACTATGCGCACATTATTGCGTCGCAGACGGTTCTCAATTTCATCAGTTTTACTAAGGGCTTGAAAGGCATTTTGAATGGCCATCCTGACATCTCTGTAAAGGGGGGGCAACTGGTCCTCCACGTCGCTCACCCAACCCTCCACTGCTGTGGTTCTTTCCCTGATCTTTTGTAGATCTTGGCGCATAAGGGACACTGTTTCTTTCAGCCCTCCAAATTTCTCCTTCAAATCATCTACAGAGGCAGTACATTTGTGCACAGCATGCAGGATTTCACTCAGAGATGGCTGGACATTGTCCTCTGTGGGGGAATCAGATGGATCAGACATGAGATCCTGCTGCATGTCTAATGGCACTGTGTCATCTAGCATGCTTGTATCTTCCCTGTTAGCCAGCTCAGAGGTGCATAAGGGCTGGGGGGAGCCATGCAGGGGGGAATCAGAGCGCCCAGCCAGCTTTTGAGCATAGTAAAGCATGTCTCTGGATTGCTCCTTGTTTTTAGGGAGATTGCTGGACTTACCCCCCTGTTCGGATCTCTTCTCTAGGCCGGACTGTGCTTTAGGAGGCTGAGACTGGCCGGCACCATCTTGGTCAGCTTGGGACTCCCAGGCCTCGGTCTCCGTTCAGTTCCCCGGGTCATCATCAGCTCAGGACGGTTAGCCAACAGCACCGGATGTCTCAAGGAGGTATCAGGCAGCTCTCTGGGGTGAAAACGGGCGAAAACGGTGGTGAGGAGAGGATATTAGACAGGATCATCAGCGGGAGCTCCGTGCAGCAGGTCTGCTCACATGCCTCGTCAGGCCACGCCCCCCCAGTATAACCTTGTGTTTAATTAGTATTGGTATTGTTTCCATTGGGTACAGCAGACAGGAGAAGCTGACCATCTTGTAAAGGTGGCATCTCCTGAAGAGCGATAAAGGAAGGTCCATCCAGGTTTCCAATTCACCAACTATCTTAGCTATCAAAGGAGGGTAGTTCAATTGATAAATAGATGAGGGTTCCCTACCTATCTTTACTCCTAGATATGTGATATGGTGGTAGGTAGGGATGAGCTTCGAGTTCGAGTCGAACTCATGTTCTACTCGAACATTGGCTGTTCGCAAGTTCGCCGAACAGCGAACAATTTGGGGTGTTCGCGGCAAATTCGAATGCCGCGGAACACCCTTTAAAAGTCTATGGGAGAAATCAAAAGTGCTAATTTTAAAGGCTTATATGCAAGTTATTGTCATAAAAAGTGTTTGGGGACCTGGGTCCTGCCCCAGGGGACATGGATCAATGCAAAAAAAAGTTTTAAAAACGGACGTTTTTTCAGGAGCAGTGATTTTATTAATGCTTAAAGTCAAACAATAAAAGTGTAATATCCCTTTAAATTTCGTACCTGGGGGGTGTCTATAGTATGCCTGTAAAGGGGCGCATGTTTCCCGTGTTTAGAACAGTCTGACAGCAAAATGACATTTTGAAGGAAAAAACTCATTTAAAACTACCGCGGCTATTGCATTGCCGACAATACACATAGAAGTTCATTGATAAAAACGGCATGGGAATTCCCCACAGGGCAACCCCGAACCAAAATTAAAAAAAAAAAATGATGTGGGGGTCCCCCTAAATTCCATACAAGGCCCTTCGGGTCTGGTATGGATATTAAGGGGAACCCCAGCCAAAATTTAAAAAAAAAATTGACGTGGGGTTCCCCCTAAATTCCATACCAGACCCTTCAGGTCTGGTATGGATTTTAAGGGGAACCCCGCGCCAAAAAAAAAAAAAAAAAACGGCGTGGGGTCCCCCTAAAAATCCATACCAGACCCTTATCCGAGCACGCAACCTGGCAGGCCGCAGGAAAAGAGGGGGGGACGAGAGTGCGGCCCCCCCCCCTCCTGAACCGTACCAGGCCACATGCCCTCAACATTGGGAGGGTGCTTTGGGGTAGCCCCCCAAAGCACCTTGTCCCCATGTTGATGAAGACAAGGGCCTCATCCCCACAACCGTGGCCGGTGGTTGTGGGGGTCTGCGGGCGGGGGGCTTATCGGAATCTGGAAGCCCCCTTTACCAAGGGGACCCCCAGATCCCGGCCCCCCCCCTGTGTGAAATGGTAAGGGGTTACTTACCCCTACCATTTCACTAAAAAACTGTCAAAAATGTTAAAAATGACAAGAGACAGTTTTTGACAATTCCTTTATTTAAATGCTTCTTCTTTCTTCCTTCATCTTCTTCTTCTTCTGGTTCTTCTGGCTCTTCTGGTTCTTCCTCCGGCGTTCTCGTCCAGCATCTCCTCCGCGGCGTCTTCTATCTTCTTCTCCTCGGGCCGCTCCGCACCCATGGCATGAGGGGGGAGGCTCCCGCTCTTCTCTTCATCTTCTTCTTCATCTTCATCTTCTTCTTCATCTTCTTCTTCATCTTCTTCTTCTTCTTCTTCTTCTCTTCTTCATCTCTTCTTCCTTCTTCATTTCTTCTGCGGGCCGCTCCGCATCCATGCATGGAGGGAGGCTCCCGCTGTGTGACGGCGTCTCTTCGTCTGACGGTTCTTAAATAACGGGGGGCGGGGCCATCCGGTGACCCCGCCCCCCCTCTGACGCACGGTGAATTGACGGGACTTCCCTGTGACGTCACGGGGAATGCCACAGGGAAGTCCCGTCATGTCCCGTGCGTCAGAGGGGGGCGGGGTCACCGGGTGGCCCCGCCCCCCGTTATTTAAGAACCGTCAGACGAAGAGACGCCGTCACACAGCGGGAGCCTCCCTCCATGCATGGATGCGGAGCGGCCCGCAGAAGAAATGAAGAAGGAAGAAGAGATGAAGAAGAGAAGAAGAAGAAGAAGAAGAAGATGAAGAAGAAGATGAAGATGAAGAAGAAGATGAAGAGAAGAGCGGGAGCCTCCCCCCTCATGCCATGGGTGCGGAGCGGCCCGAGGAGAAGAAGATAGAAGACGCCGCGGAGGAGATGCTGGACGAGAACGCCAGAGGAAGAACCAGAAGAGCCAGAAGAACCAGAAGAAGAAGAAGATGAAGGAAGAAAGAAGAAGCATTTAAATAAAGGAATTGTCAAAAACTGTCTCTTGTCATTTTTAACATTTTTGACAGTTTTTTAGTGAAATGGTAGGGGTAAGTAACCCCTTACCATTTCACACAGGGGGGGGGCCGGGATCTGGGGGTCCCCTTGGTAAAGGGGGCTTCCAGATTCCGATAAGCCCCCCGCCCGCAGACCCCCACAACCACCGGCCACGGTTGTGAGGATGAGGCCCTTGTCTTCATCAACATGGGGACAAGGTGCTTTGGGGGGCTACCCCAAAGCACCCTCCCAATGTTGAGGGCATGTGGCCTGGTACGGTTCAGGAGGGGGGGGGGCCGCACTCTCGTCCCCCCCTCTTTTCCTGCGGCCTGCCAGGTTGCGTGCTCGGATAAGGGTCTGGTATGGATTTTTAGGGGGACCCCACGCCGTTTTTTTTTTTTTTTTTTTGGCGCGGGGTTCCCCTTAAAATCCATACCAGACCTGAAGGGTCTGGTATGGAATTTAGGGGGACCCCCACATCATTTTTTTTTTTTAATTTTGGTTCGGGGTTGCCCTGTGGGGAATTCCCATGCCGTTTTTATCAATGAACTTCTATGTGTATTGTCGGCAATGCAATAGCCGCGGTAGTTTTAAATGAGTTTTTTCCTTCAAAATGTCATTTTGCTGTCAGACTGTTCTAAACACGGGAAACATGCGCCCCTTTACAGGCATACTATAGACACCCCCCAGGTATGAAATTTAAAGGGATATTACACTTTTATTGTTTGACTTTAAGCATTTTTAAAATCACTGCTCCTGAAAAAACGGCCGTTTTTAAAACTTTTTTTTGCATTGATCCATGTCCCCTGGGGCAGGACCCAGGTCCCCAAACACTTTTATTGACAATAACTTGCATATTAGCCTTTAAAATTAGCACTTTTGATTATTCATGTTCGTGTCCCATAGACTTTAACGGTGTTCGCGTGTTCGAACGAATTTTTTTCCTGTTCGCATGTTCTGGTGCGAACCGAACAGGGGGGTGTTCGGCTCATCCCTAGTGGTAGGCTATGAGGAAGGGTGAGGTAGTCATCCAGGGGCTATTGCTACCCTTGAGGAGCGGTAATACCTCACTTTTTGTGAAGTTGATATTTAACCCTGAACATGTACAGAAAGTGCTGAATATTTGTTGGATTAGATGGATGTCCTCTTAGGGATTAGATGTAAATATTAAAATATTGTCTGCAAACAGTGCAACTCTAAGACCTTCTTTGTCTAGTTTGACACCGTGAAGGGGTGCTATCAGGTTGAGATATCTGTAAAGGGGCTCTATGGCCAAGTTAAAAAGTAGAGGCGATAGGGGGCACCCTTGTCATGGGCCTTTGTGTAGGGGATGATGTCCAAAACAAGGCCAGCTGCTACTATCCTGGCTGAGGGGGACGAGTATAGACTGTCTATAAAGTGTGCAAATGATCCAGAGAATCCACACTTTTCAAGGTCTAGTGCTGGCCATTTAAAGCTTACATTGTTAACCGCCTGCCGACCGCCGGCCGTCAATTGACGGCCAGGTGGCGTGGCTCTCGTTGCGGGAGGGCATCATATGACGTCCTCCCATTTAAACAGGGAATGCGCGCGATCGTGCGCGCGCATCCCTGTTCCTTCGGTGGTGGCGTGTCACGGAGACACCGCTCGCCACCGAGGGGGGTGAACAGCCATTGGACATGGCTGTTTACCACGTGATCGGCCGTGATGAAGTCACGGCCGATCACAGATAGGTCCACCCCATTGTGCACAGCGCATGCGCGCGATCGCGAGCGCGCTGCGCGTGCACGTCGGTGACGGAGTGTTCCCGGGAACACTACTCGTCACCGACGCCGGTAAACAGCCATTGGCTGGCTGTTTACCCACGTGATCGGCTGTGATCCATTCACAGCCGATCATAAATGTAAACACAGAGCGGTAACTAGCTGTTACCAGCTCTTCTCTCCTCACACACCGTTTCCAGTGTGAGGAGAGAAGAGCCAGAAGCAGTGAGTTACCGATCTGTGTTCTGTAGTGTCTGCACCAACACCACACCTGTCCCATCGCCCCCCCCAATTGTCATCTGTCACCCAACAGTCACCAGTGTCACCCAATAAAGTGCACCTGTCACATAAGGGACTGCCATCAGTGACCGTCGGCGGTGCACCTGTCACCCGTCACAAATCAGTGACCATCAGCGGTGCACCTGTCACCCGTCAGCCATCACCCGTCACCCATCAGTGACCGCCAGCCGTCACCCATCACCCATTAGTGACCACCAGCCGTCACCCATCAGTGATCGCCAGCCGTCACCCGTCACCCATCAGTGACCGCCAGCCGTCACCCATCACCCATCAGTGACCGCCAGCCGTCACCCATCAGTGACCGCCAGCCATTACCCGTCCCCCATCAGTGACCGCCAGCGGTGCTCCTGTCACCCGTCACAAATCAGTGACCATCAGCGGTGCACCTGTCACCCGTCAGCCATCACCCGTCACCCATCAGTGACCGCCAGCCGTCACCCATCACCCATCAGTGACCGCCAGCCATCACCCGTCACCCATCAGTGACCGCCAGCCGTCACCCATCAGTGACCGCCAGCCGTCACCCATCAGTGACCGCCAGCCATCACCCGTCACACATCAGTGACCGCCAGCGGTGCTCCTGTCACCCGTCATAAATCAGTGACCATCAGCGGTGCACCTGTCACCCGTCACAAATCAGTGACCATCAGCGGTGCACCTGTCACCTGTCAGCCATCACCCGTCACCCATCAGTGACCGCCAGCCATCACCAGTCACCCATCAGTGACCGCCACCCGTCACCCATCAGTGACCGCCAGCCATCACCTGTCACCCATCAGTGACTGCCAGCCATCACCCGTTACCCATCTCCTGTCACCCATCAGTGACCGTCAGCCATCACCGATCACCTGTCACCTTTTAGTGACCGTCACCCATCACCAGTAACTGTCCGTGGCCTGTCACCCATCAGTGACCATCGCCTGTCACACCATCATCACTGGTCAGTGAACATCAGCTGCCACCTATCGCACAGCCCATCAGTGACCGTCACCTGCCACCTGTCACACCGCGTCATGTCCAAAAGAGTATTCAGCAGTGAGGAGGCGTTCCAGATCCTCTCCATGACCGATGAGAGCAACGGGGAGTTCTCATCAGATTCCAATTTGGATTCTGATTCAAGTTTGGCATTTGAACCAAATAGTGAATCGACAAATGATTCGGAGGAAGAATGGGTCCCTCCCAAAAGGGCACGGCACTCTGGAAACCAGAATTATATTCCCAGGCCCAGTACCAGCGCTGCCACCACCAATAGGCCCCAGGAACAAATTCCCAGGCCCAGTACCAGTGCTGCCGCCAGCGTTAGGCCCCGGGAACAAATGCCCAGTACCAGCGCTGCCACCACCAATAGGCCCCAGGAACAAATTCCCAGGCCCAGTACCAGCGCTGCCACCAGCGTTAGGCCCCGGGAACAATTGCCCAGTACCAGCGCTGCTGCCGGCGATAGGCCCCAGGAACAAATGCACAGGCCCAGTACCAGCGCTGCCACCAGCGTTAGGCCCCGGGAACAATTGCCCAGTACCAGCGCTGCCGCCGGCGATAGGCCCCAGGAACAAATGCCCAGACCCAGTACCAGTCCTGCCACATCACGCCTGAGTACCAGCACAGGAAATTCCAATCCAACTACTGGAGTGTCACACCCCCTAAGAGCCAGGGCCTCTACATACATGCCAGATGGTCTTGCCAACCCAATATGGCTGCCTTCCAACTCGGCATCGCCAATTATTCCCCCGTTCACAGCACTGCCAGGTGTGCAGACCAACACCCAAAATTTCTCAGAGATTGATTTCTTTCATATGTTTTTGCCCGGCACTATGCTGCAATTTATTGTGGACCAGACAAATTTGTATGCCCAGCAATATATTGCCAACAACCCCCAATCATCCTATGCCCGTCCTTTTGAGTGGAGAGATCTGAATTTGGAGGAGTTCAAAATGTTTATGGGCCTCACCCTAAACATGGGGATTACAAAAAAAAATGAAGGACATGCCTATTGGTCCACCCACCCCATCCACAATATGCCCATTTATTCTACCCTAATGTCCAGGTCCCGATACAAGATGATAATGCGCTTTCTTCACTTCAGCGACAACACCCAGTGCCCTCCCCACAATCATCCAAATTACGACAAGTTATACAAGATTCGCCCACTGATAAATTTCTTTTCTCAACAATTTGCAGAACTCTATGTCCCCGATCAGAAAATTTGCGTCGATGAGTCCCTGGTACCCTTTTTAGGCCGGCTAGGAATAAAGCAGTATATTCCTAGCAAAAGGGCCAGATACGGAGTAAAGTTATACAAGCTATGTGAGAGAGCCATGGGATATTTGTATGCATTCCGCATATATGAAGGAAAAGATTCCCAGCTCCAGCCCCCTGAGTGCCCGGCCTACATGGGCACAACTGGAAAGATTGTATGGGACCTGGCATACCCACTTCTAAACAAAGGATATCACATTTACGTTGACAACTTTTACACCAGCCTGCCCCTTTTCAAACACTTATACATCGCAAAAACCCTGGCCTGTGGAACCTCCAGAAAAAATAGAAAGGGCTTCCCACAATCTTTAGTGAACAAAAAGCTGCGAAGGGGGGAAAGAGCATCATTGAGATGCAACGAAGTGCTGGCCTTGAGGTGGAAGGATAAGAGGGACGTGCACATGATGTCCACCATCCATGAAGACACTGCAATTGTGGTACAAAGAAGACAAGGTCCCATTGAAAAGCCAACATGTGTCCAAGATTATAATCTCTACATGGGGGGGGTAGATTTTAACGATCAAATGATTCAGCCCTATTTGTCAATCAGGAGGTCCCGATTCTGGTATAAGAAGGTAGCAATTTATCTCATCCATTTGGCCATTTACAATTCCTACGTAGTCTACACCAAATCCATTGAAAGCCCCGCCCTCTTCCTAAAATTCATAGAAGAAGTTGTCACGTCCCTCATCTATCACCAAAGACGCCCCCAAGAAGACCTTCGCTCTGAGGCTGTTTGCCGACTCCATGAGCGCCACTTCCTCTTTAGCATTCCACCATCTGAAGCAGGCCGAAGACGGCAAAAAAAAATGTCGCGTGTGCACCAAAAGAGGATTTAGAAGAGATACCAGCTACCATTGTCCCCAGTGTCCCTCCCAACCTGGCCTTTGCATTGGTGAATGCTTCCAAATTTATCACACATCCATAAAATATTAGCCCATATTTTTAACCATTTCCCCATTTTCATCATCTGTGCTGACCATTTTCCATTCTTTCCCAAATAACCATGCCACTGCCTTCCATGTGAACTGACCCTGGCCTGTTTTTTGACTATGCCTCTGCCTACCGTTTGGACTGCTTTCATGTGAACTGACCCTGGCCTGTTTTGTGACTATGCCTTTGCCTACCGTTAGGACTGCCTCCACGTGAACTGACCCTGGCCTGTTTTATCAACTACTCTACTGCCTACCGCTTGGACTGCTTACATGTGAACCGACCCTGGCCTGTTTTATGGACTATGCTTTTGCCTACCGCTTGGACTGATCTGTTGCCCTGCTACTGTAGTACACAGGGGTCTCACATATGTGAGGGGCTCCAGAATTGTTTTTCCGGTTGGAGAAAACAATTATTTTTGTTTTCTCCGGGTTTCGGAATTAGGGTCTGGAGTCCGGAGGCTTCATAGAGATTTGGGTGGGTCGAAGCCTCTACCCCTGTGCCCCCGTGCACAGGTCTTACCTGATTGTGGCCCTCAGCCTGCTGCTGACTTACTGCCACCATGCCCATGCCTGTCGCGGTACAATAATGAGTGTCTGCAGTTAACAGTGTACCAGGACCAATATTATGGCTGTGCTGGCTGTCTCTGCCTGGACAATTTCTATGGACTGTGCTGTGCCGACTATAGACAATATTCCTGCCTGCTGCCTGGATAGTTAATATTGCTGTCGCTAAGCACCTCCCTGCCTGCTGCCTGGACCAGTGCTCTCCTCTGTGGATACTACTAAAAGCACAGGTAATGCTTTTTTTTACCCTTTCTGCAATAGAATTTATTTTGGATTGTAATTCTTGGTATGTGCATGCTATGTGTTAGAAATATGAAGGGTTTTCAAAAATGATAGGTTGCCAGGAAATTATATATGTCATTTATGCTCCTAGAACGCCTGATGGTGCTACTTTGATGTTAAGCTTCTGTATGTGGCCAGGCTGTGTAAAAGTCACACACATGTGGTATCGCCATACTCAGGAGGAGTAGCAGAATGTATTTTGGGGTGTCATCTTTGCTACGTACATGCTATGTGTTGGAAATATCTGATAAATAGACAACTTTGTGTAAAAAAAAAATGCGTTTTCATTTTCTTCCACATTTTCCAAAAACTTTTGGAAAAAAAATGAACCGTTCAAAAGACTCATTATGCCTCATAGATTATACGTTGGGGTGTTTGCTTTCCAAAATGGGGTCATTTTGGGTGCAATTCCATTGTCCTGGTGCTCCAGGGCCTTCAAAAATGCAATAGGTGGTTGAGAAATGAGATGTGTCATGTATGCTCGTAGATCGCCTGATGGTGCTACTTCAATGTTGGGCCTTTGTATGTGGCCAGGCTGTGTAAAAGTCTCACACATGTGGTATCGCTATACTCAGGAGGAGTAGCAGAATGTATTTTGGGGTGTCATCTTTGCTACGTACATGCTATGTGTTGGAAATATCTGATAAATAGACAACTTTGTGTAAAAAAAAATGTGTTTTCATTTTTTTCCACATTTTCCAAAAACTTCTGGAAAAAAAAGAACCGTTCAAAAGACTCATTATGCTTCATAGATTATACGTTGGGGTATTTGCTTTCCAAAATGGGGTCATTTTGGGGGCAATTCCATTGACCTGGTGCTCCAGGGCCTTCAAAAATGCAATAGGTGGTTGAGAAATGAGATGTGTCATTTATGCTCGTAGATCGCCTGATGGTGCTACTTCAATGTTGGGCCTTTGTATGTGGCCACGCTGTGTAAAAGTCTCACACATGTGGTATCACTATACTCAGGAGGAGTAGCAGAATGTATTTTGGGGTGTCATCTTTGCTACATACATGCTATGTGTTGGAAATATCTGATAAATAGACAACTTTGTGTAAAAAAAAAATGCGTTTTCATTTTTTTCCACATTTTCCAAAAACTTCTGGAAAAAAATGAACCGTTCAAAAGACTCATTATGCCTCATAGATTATATGTTGGGGTGTTTGCTTTCCAAAATGGGGTCATTTTGGGGGCAATTCCATTGTCCTGGTGCTCCAGGGCCTTCAAAAATGCAATAGGTGGTTGAGCAATGAGATGTGTCATTTATGCTCGTAGATCGCCTGATGGTGCTACTTCAATGTTGGGCCTTTGTATGTGGCCACGCTGTGTAAAAGTCTCACACATGTGGTATCACTATACTCAGGAGGAGTAGCAGAATGTATTTTGGGGTGTCATCTTTGCTACGTACATGCTATGTGTTGGAAATATCTGATAAATGGACAACTTTGTGTAAAAAAAAAATGCGTTTTCATTTTTTTCCACATTTTCCAAAAACTTCTGGAAAAAATGAACCGTTCAAAAGACTCATTATGCCTCATAGATTATACGTTGGGGTGTTTGCTTTCCAAAATGGGGTCATTTTGGGGGCAATTCCATTGTCCTGGTGCTCCAGGGCCTTCAAAAGTGTAATAGGTGGTTGAGAACTGAGATGTGTCATTTATGCTCGTAGAACGTATGGAGATGCTACTTCAATGTTGGGCCTTTGTATGTGACCAGGCTGTGTAAAAGTCTCACACATGTGGTATCGCCATACTCAGGAGGAGTAGCAGAATGTATTTTGGGGTGTCATCTTTGCTACGTACATGCTATGTGTTGGAAATATCTGAAAAATGCTTTTTCATTTTTTTCCACATTTTCCAAAAACTTCTGGAAAAAAATGAACCGTTCAAAAGATTCATTATGCCTCATAGATTATACGTTGGGGTGTTTGCTTTCCAAAATGGGGTCATTTTGGGGGCAATTCCATTGTCCTGGTGCTCCAGGGCCTTCAAAAGTGTAATAGGTGGTTGAGAACTGAGATGTGACATTTATGCTCGTAGAACGCATGGAGATGCTACTTCAATGTTGGGCCTTTGTATGTGGCCAGGCTGTGTAAGAGTCTCACACATGTGGTATCGCCATACTCAGGAGGAGTAGCAGAATGTATTTTGGGGTGTCATCTTTGCTACGTACATGCTATGTGTTGGAAATATCTGATAAATGGACAACTTTGTGTAAAAAAAAATGTGTTTTCATTTTTTCCACATTTTCCAAAAACTTCTGGAAAAAAATGAACAGTTCAAAAGACTCATTATGCCTCACAGATTATACGTTGGGGTGTTTGCTTTCCAAAATGGGGTCAGTTTGGGGGCAATTCTATTGTCCTGGTGCTCCAGGGCCTTCAAAAGTGTAAATGGTGGTTGAGAAATGAGATGTGTCATTTAGGCTCGTAGAACGCATGAAGATGCTACTTCAATGTTCGGCCTTTGTATGTGGCCAGGCTGTGTAAAAGTCTCACGCATGTGGTATCGCCACACTCAGGAAGAGTAGCAGAATGTATTTTGGGGTGTAATTTGTTGTATGCATATGCTCTGAGAGAGAAATAACCTGTTAATATGACAATTTTGTAAAAAAAAAAAAAAAATCTTCATTTTGCAAAGAATTGTGGGAAAAAATTACAACTTAAAAAAATTCACCATGCTACTTACTTAATACCTTGGAATGTCTACTTTCTAAAAAGGGGTCATTTAGGGGGTATTTGTACTTTTATGACTTGTTAGTGTACCAAGAAATGAGATAGACCATCAGTACATCTGTGTGATCAGATGTGATCAATTTTCAGTGATTGGCACCATAGTTTGTAGACTCTATAACTTTCACAAAGATCAAATAATTTACACTAATTTGGGTTATTTTTACCAAAGCTATGTAGCAGTATAAATTTTGGCCAAAATTTATGAAGAAAAATTACTAATTTGCAAAATTTTATGACAGAAACAAAGAAAAAGGCATTTTTTTCACAAAATTTACGGTCTTTTTTATTTATAGCACAAAAAATAAAAAACCCACTAGTGATTAAATACCACCAAAAGAAAGCTCTATTTGTGTGAAAAAAAGGACGCAAATTTCATATGGGTACAGTGTTGCACGACTGAGTAATTGTCATTCAAAGTGTGAGAGCGCTGAAAGCTGAAAATTGGTCTGGGCAGGAAAGGGGTGTAAGTGCACTGTATTGAGGTGGTTAAAGGCCTTTTCAGTGTCTAGAGTGACAATCGCAAGAACTTTAGAGGGGTGAAGTTTGGCATATTCTAAGACTGCTAGTACTTTTCTGATGTTTGAGGAGGCTGAGTGGCCCTTGACAAATCCTGCTTGTGCTGGGTGAATCATGCTGGGGAGGATGGTGGCTAATCGGGCGGCTATGATTTTAGAGAGTAGTTTGGAGTCAACGTTTAGTAAAGAGATGGGGTGGTAAGAGCCGGGGTATGTCGGGTCTTTACACTTCTTGGCTACAAGTTTTATGTAGGCCTGTTGTCCCAAGGGGGTATGCCCCCTCGGGACAACAGGCAAAAGTTTTCTAGTTTCTTACTCTACTTTGTCCGCTACATTGTAGACAGTAGGGGCTGTAAAAATAAAACCTAAAAACTTCTAGTAAGGTCTCTTCTATAAAGAATTATTTCCTCTGTTACTCCCTGTACTTTCTGGCACTCTGTACTTACAAACTACTTCTGATAACACTTTTTACTGTGGCCTTTGCAGTAGCATTTGCCACTGGACATCCAGAAAACATGTCCATACAGACAAAATGCATACTCGTAAGATCCTGACTTGGGCATCTGGATATATCTTTTTGTAATCTCTGGAAGGGATGTTCAGCTTTTGGTAACACCTTTGGTAACAGGTAAAACAAGAAGTGGTATGTTATAAAAACAACTGTGAAGAACCCTGGCTCTATCCCATGCTCATTTACTAAGGCAGCCATAACTTCTTGTGACTGATGACACGGTCCATGTGTCAAGCTGGAGGGAAAAGAGTGGCTGGCAGACATAAATGATCACCTTTTCCAAAGTCCTGTTTCATAAGAAGTTGCCCCCTGTGGACCACTTGTTCTTCTCGTTCTGGGGTCCTTAAAGTTGAATTATTAATCCCAGCTATACTGGGCCAGAACTAGGGTGGAATCTGTGAGTTGCACAGACCCATCAAGTGTCCGGGGCTGTAATGCAGCATCCTTAGTCACCTGGTCTGCTTCAATGTGTGAAAGTTAATATGGCTACCTCAGCAAGAACCTGGAAGACTGAAAACAGCCAATCAAATTAACTTGGCATGCTTTATTGGTTTACCTGCCGAAGTAAAAACAAATTTCTGGCCTTTAAATGGAACCAAAAGCTCTCTATATCTCGACTATCTATATAAATATACACTCTTTTTATAGCTCACAGGCTTTGCTAAAACATGGAGCTCTGCTTCTGGAGCTGGGGAAAAAGGATCCAATGACTTTGAATACAGAGTATCCTTCTGGGTGATAAACTGCATACTCAAATCTACAAAAAATTTAATATCTGGGTCTTCATGGAGTGTGTCCTGCACTGGGCTCACAGCAGCTGATTCCTACACCATCAATTTAATACATGTGGCTTCCTTTGTCTCCAGCCTCCTCCAATAGAGGCAATAAGGTGGCTGGATTCAAATGTACGCATTTTTCATTGTTAGATTTGTACAACAAACTCATATTTTAAACCTTTCATTAGACAAACATTTAGTTAGCTGTATATTTGCTGCACAAAATGTCGGACGATTAAAAATTAAATGTTTGACCAAAACAATATCTAACTTTGTCTAATAGCACCTTTGCATAAAAGCTGCGGCTCTGATATATCATGCATTACTGGGTCCAGCTTCCATAAATATATTACAATGGCTTGTTTTCTATCATGCTATTTGAGTAAGAACTCCAGTTTCATGTTTCAAAAGACAACTTTTTCCTGGCAATATTATAATAAATGATAACAATACCCTGCGGTCATGGAGAGATGCCCATAAATCCAAACTATTCTTCTGCTTATACCACTGCACTTACAAGGAAAAGGGGCACATCATTTCACAATCCACACATTCTGCTTTGGATTTCAAAAATAAAAATAAATAAAAACAAAAGGACCAACAATCTGTATGATGGACCAGAAAGCATCAAAAAACTATAAAACAACTGGCTGCAGGTGGCATCTATCCTAAAAGGGTGTGTGGACTTGATGTGATGGGTCTGTTATATTTAAATTTTATTTATTATTACTCTCACATCATGGACCACACATCAAGTTATTATCAAGAACCTTGAAATTTCATTTTTGTAGAAAAACTTCTTATGTATCCCATCCATCTTGGCTTTGTTAAATATTATGGCAGCTTTATTCCAAATAACAACCTCCTCATCGTTTTTTCTCTCAATAAGGGCTTATTGTATAAATGTAAAATTACAAAATTGTTACCTTAATCTAAACTAATCCCATTCCTTACAAATTTCCCCATTAACCTGGATTTCATTTCCAACCAAAGGTTGTCTAAACCAGTTTCAATATATCTATATTAATAAAATTGTTAAACTCATATTAGAAATGAATACTCATTATTACTTAATTTTACTTAATTTCCCTTTTTTAAATGCACTGTTTCCACTATCAAAGGATATTCAATTTGTGTAATACACGGTTAAATATAACCTTCATTTTACCATGTTTGGAAAACAGATTCAAAAAATAATTGTGATCACATTGTTTACCATTAGATTCGTTAACCAGGCACATTTTGTTATAAATGTTTTGTCTAAAAAACTGGAATTAGCATGGTGTCCTTCCAGCTTATCACTGACCTCTCATCCCAGCCACATTCGTTCATGAGAGCACAAAGAAGGGGGTCACATCTGCGTACATGACACACACACAAGCAATAGAACTAAAGGTCCCAGCATTCGCACACACATAAACCAATATCTCTCTAAAATCGCTTACATTTTTCCCGTTTGTACACAACACATGCATATCATTCTCTCACTTTCTTTTAACTCTCATTAATATTTCCCTGCCTAAATTCTGCTTTCCTTATTTTGTTCACATATATTTATATCTAGCTTCTATGATCAGACAGGCAGCCAGAGTGCTCATCCCATCTTCCCTCTCTGACAACATATAAAGTATTCTGTTTTAACTCTCATTTCTCTGTTTCTGACTTTAATAGTTGTAGTGCCTGACCCCAAATTCATCCCACAACTTAACATGAAAATGTCCCTTTCTGTCTAGTGTTAATGTCACCCTTGATCCATCCTGCTCACATAGATAGCTGTTTCTCTAGCTGTTTACTCTGCATGATTCTTAGTCCCTGTGGACCTTGGTAATCCAGTTACCCATTGTGGATCCCTGTCCACTTTAACCATTAATCTAGGGGCTCAGTAAAGGCGGAACCGCACCTTCGGTTCATATATAGCGCTCCTCTTGCGCTGGGCATTTTTGAGGGTCTCTTACCCTTCATTCCCTTACTTAATTTAATGCCCATAATGACTGGCCAGTCTTCTCTCTTCTCTACGTGTGCCTATACCCTCTTGCCTCTAAACTACTTTATCTAGCAGATTTACTACATATACCTGTGAACAGCACTATTCTTCCCTTTCTTATCTATAACACTCCGATGGACAGTAGACAGTGACAACATAACATATAACCACCAATCAATACAGTTCGATTAAGGGGAGTAAAATAGGTACCCTTTGTCCCGAAAATGCCTTTCCGATCAAGGAAGTCTGATAACTCAAATGTAAGCAAAAGGCTTACCTCAGCCGGCTGATTATCAGAAATTCCCGGATCGTCTCAAGCTCCTCGTTTCGGATACTCAGGGTCACCTGGAATCCCCTCCTAAGGTAAAGCTCGCCATGCTGACTCGGTTAAATTGATGATAGGCAACTCCTATCCTCATATTGATTAGTGGTTCCAAATTAAGAATAACTACTGCAGTAGGGACAGACACAAAAGATACACTCAGCATCTTTCCAAATTACTGTTCTGCTTTATTATGATGCAATTAAAGGTTTTTATGCACATGATTACGTAGGTATCACATTAATATTACAATTGTACGTTTATGGTAACAAGGGGCGTTACATAGGCAGGCTAATTCTAATCAGGACTCAAAAGAATGTAAACATGTACTGAAAACATTATTAGTGCTGTGTGCACAGTGAGGGCAGTGTGCGATACATACAAAATACAATACAATTATATACAGAACTTACAAATTTCCATTACACCCTTATGCCAGATCCCATTAAACACTTCATGTAATGTTGGGGTTACAAAAAAGCGAGATAATTTATAGAATTCGCCTGATAGACCATCAGGTCCTGGTGATTTGTTGCTAGCAAGGGTTTTAATGGCTTCCTCAACTTCTTTCCCTTAGATAGGGGCATTGAGAGGGGGACGTTGTTCCGAAGAAATTTGAGGTAGTTTGGCCATTTCTAGGAAGTGTTTAGCTTGTTTGATGTTTCTGGTGTCAGCCGCATAGAGGGACGTGTAGAAAGTTTGTAGAATTTTGTTTATCTCTGGGGGGGGGTGTCGCTACATGACCCTCCTGGTTTTTTAAGGATGTGATGTGTGTTGGTTTATGTGGGCTTTTACACAGTCTAGAAAGGAGTTTCCCGGCTTTGTTGCCAAATTTGTGGAAATGAAGATCTGTGTGTGCAAACTGAATGCTTTCTTGCTATTTTGCCCAAGTGTCAAAGGAGTGCTTGGCTTCATGCCAAGCTGTTCTATCTCCAGGGGAGTTACTCTGGGTAAAAAGGGTTTGAGTTGTACATAAGCGGTCGCTAGCCATCTTAAGGGTGTTGGATTTATAGTATGAAATGTAAGATAGGATTTTATCCCGAAGGAAGCTTTCCTTGTGTCCCAATATAAGTCGGGGTATTGCCAGTGAGAACCATTTGTTTCCACAAACTTGTCCCACACTTCCTTGAGATTTCTTTTAGTTGTTCATCTTGGGCCAAGAAGGAGGGAAATCTCCATAGTTTGACTGAGGGGATGGGGAGAAGGTCACTAAGTTGCACTGATATCGGGCTGTGATCCGAGATAGCCAGCTCGTGGATAGTGGCTTCCCTAACATATGGTAATAGGGAGGGGAGCTAAAGAAATAGTCTAATCTAGCAAAAGATTTGTGAGGTGGGAGAGGCACCAGGGGTTCGTTAATTTAGCTCCGAGTGTAAACTGTTCCAGGAGAGAGGGGCGAAAGGTTAGATCTCGGGGGGGGGGGACGCGGTGTGATCAATCGTCTTCACTTCTCAGAACTGTATTAAAATCTCTTCCTATAAGTTGCGGATATTGGGGCTTTTTCAGGATCCATTTAGTGGCTTGCTGGATGGGAGTTGGGGGCATAGATATTGGTGGTACCTCCTTGCACTGAAATTTAAGGTGTGCTGTGACTATTCGTCCAAGGTCATCACTGTCCACCACTAAGAGGTCATAAACTAGGCGTTTGTGCAATAAAATGACTACACCATCTTTTCTCCCTAGTGCTGATGAGACAATCACCTGTCCTACCCAGAATTTCTGGAGGCGACAGAAATCTTTAGGGGTCAAGTGGGTTTCCTGTAGAAGGGCTATTTCTGTTTTTAGATGTTTTAAGTGTCTTAGGATCTTAATGCGTTTTGATGGGGAGCGGAGGCCCTTTATGTTCCAAGAAACTACTTGCATACAAGTGTGTGGGGATAGTGCGGTTTAAAGATCTTAGCATTATTTTGGCATTGCGTATGAATAAAAAGTGACTCACATTTAGGCAGATGATGATTCTGGCAAGAGGAGTGAATATGGATCGAACCCTGCAGGAGATGGAGAGAGAGGGGGGAGAGGGACATAAAACAATACCAACTGAAAAGTAAAACATAGAAACAGTAGTTATTATTGACTTCACTTTTTTCCGCATGTGATCTCCCAAATCACACAGCGTTACCTTGAGCCCTGGGCTGAGTAAGAGATAGAAGCTGGGTAATGGCTCTATTTGTGAGAGTAAATCAGGTGAGACTTGTATCTGACTAAACACCTGTAAATGTGTGGATGCAGGCAATAAACAAGAATCTTGAAATATTTGGTCGTTTTAAGTCACACAGGTGCAAGCTCTGAGCGGCTTGTTTCTTAAAATGTGTCAATTAAGTGTTCAGATGGAGAGGTTGAGATCTGTAGATATCACCTATTTCTGGCTGCTCCAGAATGGGGGGATCATTCTCAGGTGTTTGGGGGGATTTTTCCTGGGGCTGCATTGTTCCCTTGGCTCTGTAAAGGCTGTTTCCATGTGTGTGGCTTGGTTCCCTGGTCTAGGTGATTTGCGGTTGGAGTCTGGCGCGCCTATTCTGTGTGCACGTTCCGCTACACATTGGTTTTTGAGGCCCACCAATTCTGGTAAGCAAAATGCACTTATATGCATTAGGGTGTGTGATTGATAAGATTCTGGGAGACCGATAATCCGGAGATTGTTCCTGTGTGCCCGATTTTCCAGGTCTTCCAGTTTCTCCTGTATGATGACATGTATTTGGGAGTGTTTCTGGAGGGTGCCATTATTTTGATATACCTTATCTTCCAAGGCAGAGATGCGACAATCTGCCTCTGTTAACCTGCGTGCCTGGTCTTCTAGCTCCTTGCAGATTTGGTCTATACCTGTGGCTACTGCTGTATCTACCACCAAAGTGATGGTGGGGAGGATGAGAGCTGCCAGGGAGAACTCGCCAGCTCTGGCGGGAGCATGTCCACATTCTTGGGCTCTGCAGCGCGATCAGTGGTCATCTTGGATTCTTCTGCCGAGGGACCATGTGTCCCAGCACTGGAAGTAGAAGGAGAGCCAGAGCGGGAGTTGGTGAGATACCGCTCTATGACAAGAGGGGGAGGTCAGATCTCGGATGCTAGGAGATGCCGGGTGCTGGTATTAGGAGTCTGTTGCCAGTTTCGTAGCAGGATGCTCGCCGGGCTAACATGGAGCCGCTGTGTCCCGCTGCCCTCACAGATGGAAGTTGTAATCTTTTGTTTTGATTATCAGTGCAGACCCATCGAGGATGCCCACTGGAGACCACCAGGGATGCCCACTGGAAACCACCAGGTGAGCCCACCAGGGATACCAATCAGTGCCAATCAGTGCTCATTAGAATGGCACTCTGTGCCCATCAGTGATTGCTGATCAGTGCCGTCTATCAGTGCCACCCATCAGTGCCCACCAGTGCCACCTATCAGTGCCCATCGGTGCTGCTTATCAATGCTGCCTATCAGTGCCCATTAGTGCTGCATATAAGTGCCTCATCATCAGTGCCCATCAGTGCCACCTCATCAGCACCAATCAGTACTGCCTCATCAGTGCTCATCAGTGAATGAGAAAATATACTTATTTACAAAGTTTTGAAACAGGAACAAAGAAACTTTTTTTACCAATTTTTTTTTTTTTTTTCCACAAAAATGTTTGTATTGAAAATACATAAGTAATGTTTACAATACATACAGTATAACAGATATCATGGGGTCCAGAATAATTTAGAGCAATATCTTTGAAAAGAGATTATATGAAATTTCAATAAAGTACATAGTATGATAACAGTCTAATATGGGTCACAGATTTACATGGTATACGTTGTGCCATTGAGACCAGTATCTTCAGGTCCAACTATGGCTATGTTTTATTCATTTATCTTGACCACCGATTTGTCAATGGGTCCCCGAATAATAGTGATAGAGTGTCTACTGTAACCTTACAAAATAAGAAGAGATAAAGAAAAGAGAAAAAACAGAAAAAAAAAAAAAAAGAAATGAAAAGAGAAGAAGGGAGGGAAAAGAGGAAAAGAGAAGGGGAAAGAGAAAAGAAAGAGGAAAAGAGAGAAAAGAAAAAAGAAAAAGAGAAGGGAAGGGGAGGGGAATATGGAGGGTAAGGTTAGATTAGTTTGGGGGCCGTCTCCCCATCCAGTGCCAGACCAGTCCATAACAAGGGGGGTAATGAATGGGGGTGTATTGGATCGGTTCAGCTGTTTGTATGTAGAGTTGGAAAATGGACTCCATAGCTTGCAGTGGTTTTAAAATGTGTCCAGCAGGCCCAGGTATTCGTGAATTTTTGTAGTCGCTCTTGGGAGATGTGGATCAGCTCCTCCATCTCCTCTATTTTAGATACTCTTGGCTTTGTTTTTTTTTATTTGGAGCACAAAAAATAATGATCAAATACCACCAAAAGAAAGCTCTATTTGTGGGGAAAAAAATGATAAAGATGTTATTTCGGTACAGTGTTGTATGACCGCGCAATTGTCATTCAAAGTGCAACAGCGCTGAAAGCTGAAAATTGGACTGGGCAGGAAGGGGGTGAAAGTGTCCTGTATTGAAGTGGTTAAAAAACAATTTAAAAAATGTTTTCTTTTACTTTTTTTTTTACATGCTGTTAAAGTGTAAGTAAACCCCCCCCCCCTATTGTTTTCAGCCAATGAAGCTGCCGTCTTTGCCTCTGTTTAATATACAACTGCAATGATGCTGCACATCTGATCAGTTATGGCACCAGCCATCGGAGGGTTTAACAGTTTAATTGAGAGCACAACCAATGGGAGTGTTACATTTCCGTCACGTGTCGTAAATGAAACTGTTTTATGGATGGGCTTACTTCCGCTTTAATAGAGCAGTTAAGTGTCACCATTGTGACACTGTGCTACTCTGGGGGGAAGTGATCAGGGTTTTTTTTTTTCACTTTGATTTGATTACAACAATCGGTGACCCATTGTGTCCCAGAGACACAGCAGGCATAGAGCAAGCATGAAGGCTTATTCTGGAGGACGTATGGGTATGTCTGCTCGCATCAGCGCTGCTCCCGTCTGGCCATATATGTACAGTAACCGATGATGTGGGTAATACTATGGCATTATATGATCATAAGCTCCATCTAGTTGGTATGTTTTCTGATTGAGGTATCAGAAAAATATACTGTATTTTGGCCAATAGATGGAGCTGGCAATCATAGGTGGTCATAGTATTAGAGAAAATATAGATAAAATTTGTGCAGTCTGAACGATGAACTACCGATGGTTCCAGACAGAGGCAGAATGGCACTCTGCCTATGTAAATGAGGCTGATCGCCATTCTGTTAGTAGGGAAGATAGAGATCCTGTGTCTCTGCTAAGCAGGAACACGGATCTGTCTTCCCACAGTTAAAGCACCCCCCCACACAGTTGGATAGCACTCCCCAGGAACATATTTAATCCTTTGAGCATCCCTGATGTTAACCCTTTCCCTGCCAGTGTCATAAGTACAGTGACAGTGCATACTTTTTAGCACTGATCACTGTATTGGTGTCACTGGTCCCCAAAAGTGTCACTTAGTGTCTGATTTGTCTGCCGCAATGTCGCAGTCCTGCTATAAGTCACTGATCGCCGCCATTGTTAGTAAAAATAAATAAATAAACAAAAATTCCATAAAAATATCCCATAGTTTGTAGCTGCTATAACTTTTGCGCAAACCAATCAATATACGCTTATTGGGTTTTTTTTTTTTTTTTAACAAAAACATGTAGCAGAATACATATAGGCCTAAATTTATGAAAAAATTGTTTACACGTTTTTTATTGGATATGTTTTATAGTAGAAAGTAAAAAAAAATGTGTTTTTTTTTTTTCAAAATTGTCTTTTTTTTGTTTATAGAGCAAAAAATAAATATAGCGAAATTGTCAGTTAAAGTAACGCAGTGCCGTATTGCAAAAAATGACCTGGTCATGAAGAGGGGTAAACCTTCCGGAGGGCAAGCGGTTAAAGAGGTAGAGGAGGAAGAATGTAGGAAAAAAGGATAGTGAGGGTGATGTAAGAGGCAGAGGAAAACAACAAGGTAGGTGGTGGGGAGAGAGAACATATAACTTTTTGATTAGCATTTGTACAGTATACATAATTAAACTGAATATTGCTGAAGTGCAATAAAAAAAAGATAAACTAAAATTAAACAGGCTGTCTGTAATCTGAACATAGGAGAGCTCACAGCAATTTACCCATTACTGCCTTTTCTCTGTGTGACTTATTTCCTATTGTAGACTTTCTGCAATGGGAATATGACTAATATATTCCCATTACACACCATATTAGAGCCAACTACGATGGCGGGAGTGTTGTAGCAACCAAAGACTGATATAGTGTACAGCATGAATATGTTGCTACCAGTCACAATTCTTATGAAACGTCCAGTTTTATTTTAACATATAATCAATCACACCATAGTACAATGGTTCAGAGTCTGAAATGACCTCTCCATCAAAGTCATACATGACTTGATGAAAGACTGCTGCAAGGCTCCCAACCATTGCACTATGGTATGATTGATTACATGTTGCAATAAAATTAAACTTTCTGTAACAATTATGATGTCCTCGTGACAAATCCTATTCAGATTGTGTGCATATGAATGCTTTGTCTTATATTCCTTATTGCCATGATTTTGTAAAAAAAAAAAAAAAAACACATCAGTGATAAAGAAAGAAAGTTTTAAATAAACGTATATACAATAGTGAATTTGTGTTGAAAAGCAGAGAAAACCTATCAATGTTACAGCCTGAAAGCCATGGAAATCCTTCCAAAACTTCTGAAAAAGTCTTCATCCCACATGAAAGATGTCACAAGCATTCTTGCTCTTTTGTATACATGCAGCTGCAGGGTGGGGAATGCCTCAACTGCAATTGATAGGGCTGGCACTGACAGCTTCCTACCAGTTTTGGACTGAACCCAAGCCTTACCCATGCTCATCCCTTTTTGTCAGCAGCAAAATGTCTCCTGATTTTAACAGTTTAAACTGATCTGTTTCAGTTTCGCACTTGAAAATCCATTCTGAGGGCTACATGGATTTATTGGGGAATATAACAAAATATAAGTATTCCCTTTATGTAATAAATATTCTTGTTAATAATCTATTTGATCACTAGGATTTGCAAAAAGCATTGCATTTTGCAACACACAGATTTAAGTGTTGTGCAGTTAAAAGGTTCTAGCTTTAATTTGCTGTTCTGTTTTGAAATTGGATGTTTGCATTTATGTTGTCTCATACATTGTATTGATAGAAATGTAACAGCTACTATGCGGCTCGGATGATATTTTTTGTTTTCTGCTTTGCATAGTTCCATATGTACACTGAAAACATGGCAAGTGACAGATACTGCTATGAAGGTAAACACATATTAATGATCAGTAGAAATGTAGTTTACAGTAATGTTTGTTTGTCTAATGATTATTAGACTAGACATTAATATGTATGTGTCCATAGCACTGCAGCACATACATGCACATAAGCACAGTAACAGACCACCATTGCCATCTTCTGGTACATAGAGGTATGTGGAATTAAGGATGTCAACTAATCTGAAATATAAACAGTGCTTAATTAAATCCAATAATATATGGGTCTTCATTATTCTATTACCACTTCAATAGCCTTTGAAAAAAACATATTTGAAATACAGGCAGCCAGAGTTACATTTCAGCAGTGTTATTTATGTGCTGTGAAGGGTCAATAAAGTTCTATCAGGTTATGGCTTTTGTTTTCAATTAAATTGATGTGATGGATTTGCTCATTGTAACACCAAATGGTAATCTAATCCCACAATACTGTACTAGATAGAGTTGCACTTGTAGAGGCTGTCAAGAGAATGACTGATACCTTTTGGACACATAATAAAGTCGATGACATGGATAACAGCGGTGACAGTTGTAATCCATCTTTTTAACTTCTGGGATTTTCGAGAAAAATGAATGAGTATAAACTTCTTGTCTGTTCTCAATTGCTTCTTTGATCACTAAGGATAGTAGTTTATTACAGTGTGATATGTGAAAGATTAGCAGGGATAGGGAAGAAGATTAATATAGTTTTGTAAAATGTGTATTTCTTTGTCATGCAAAACAGAGAAAATAATAGATAATAATGTGATTACTAGTTATAGCTCTCTTTCTGGCCTTCTGTCAGGAGTGACAATTGCAAAAGCACTATGAAAACCGTATTATGAAGGAAGGTACCAGTGATCTCATTCACTGTGATAAATTCTGTGTTGTAGTTACAGAGCAGGACAGAACTAATCCCTAGCTTTTTGTGACCAATTTCAATTACAGCAAACCATTAAACCAAGATGGATATTGGAAACTCACTGATAGTAACACTTCACAGTTTATTGGAATATACTATTGGCTTTTAGTGCAGAGCTAACCTATCACATATTTCCTGTGATGTATGTGTCTGGCTTGATTTATAAAGTGTCCAGGAACCCTGCACTACTCAAATATTTTAAAATAAGGATCCAAAATTTAAAAAAAAAGAGCCCAAAAACATTTCTAGGAGAGTGGGCTCAGGGCAATCTACCTCAAAGATGAAATATAATGGCCATTGTCAATCTGGCATAAATATTGCATCAAATATTGACTATTTTAACATTGACCTTAACAGGTGAAGACAGGCAATGCCTCAGCTGTAGGTTCGTTTGGCTCACAATGGCTTTTCATCAACAAGCTTACATAGTAAGTCAGGGACCACAGAGGAAATGGGAATGCATAACAAATCTGCTATTTAATTAAATCTGATATATGTTTAACCTCACTCCCTAAGCGCCTTTCATTTTTTTCCTTTTTCTTGCTCTTTTCTTTCTTTTCCTCTCTTTCCTTATTCCTTAAATCCATCTCTTCCTCTTACCCCTCATTTTTCCCTTTATCTTCCACCCCCCTGCCCCTGTCTTAGTTTTACCCACTTACATTCACTATAATCTACTCTTCCTCCCGTGCCCCCCATATCCACCAACTGTAAAGGAGATCAAAAGACTAATAAATCAAGTACACTATTTTGCATCTAACATGTATAACACCGCCATCTCTTTAATGCATTTAATACTGATTGAAACAACATAAGCACATGCTACTTGGACATGCTATTATACTAAATTATTTATTTCAGTTCTCAGATATGGTTGTGTACTGTTCTCCTACCCACACAAATGAAGTTGATTAGCATCATGAAATACCTTGCATGTTATATTTTACTTCATGTTTTGTATTATTAATTCTAACAAATACCATTAAAAAGAGCCCTCACGGAATTCTGCAGCTGCAGAAACTGCAGAATAAAATCGCTAACAAGCCAAGGCAATGAAATAACAATGTTTGCAATGAATAGTCCGCATCAAGATAAGGTTCCAAATAAAAACAAAGGCTAAGATCATTCTGACTGAAACGTGTCAGGTTTAGGTTGAAGTAATGAATACAATTGTTTTGTTTTTACTGGAAACCTCATCATGATGTGGACTACATTGCATAAATTGTACATTAGCTAAGCCAACAGAGGCTAAAGTCTCGCACCAGTGCCTTGCAGCTGATGTGATTGGGGTGCACAGATTGAGCACTTCTTCTTGATTGTATACATACTGAAACCACATCTTCTCCACCTTAGGGGTCATTCACACTATCCCAATATGATACACATGGTAAAGGGGGTGCAAGGGATTGCAGCAGCGGTCCCCTTTCTGGTAAATTTTCTGTAAAAAAAAAAAAATGTTTTGTGCATTAATAAAAGGTATACGGCCCCTTTACATTTTTTGGCTTACCTGTACAGGTAAATTCTTAGTGGTTGACATTAAACATGTAACCCATGGAATGTTCTGGAACACACCTGGGCTCATATAAAAGGCTGCAGCACCCGGTGATTCATGCTGCTGGTTAGACACTGGACTTGAGCTCCTGCGGGTCCGCCATGAAGATACTCGTGAGAAGATTACTGGACCGGGTTGAAGGCACCAGCGGAGAACAGTGGCTTTGTTGCTGCCTGGCTATGGAGGAAGAAGATCTGTGACCCCACGAGGAAGAGGAGGAGGTTCCCGCTGAACCACTGCCTGGACCATCGGACCCTCGGCTCCAAGCCACAGGCACGCTGTGGAGTGGCTTTCATCTCCTGCACATCCAGGGGCAGAGCCAAGACAAGGAGAAGAAGATGCTCATGTTGTCACCACGGCCTGACAGAGCAGTGCTAGGACCAAGAGGAGGAGGCATGCTCTTTCACCTTTCACTGCGGCCAGCGTCCATCCTCTTCACAGCTAGCCATTCTCCCAGCTGAATTTCCAGGTGCCGGGCAACAAGTGGAGCAGCCTTCTCAGCACCCCATACAGGATCTTCCTCAAGCTACAGCTGCAGCTGCTTCTTCTGTCAGCCAGCCATTCAATTTAACCACTTGTCAGAAACCATGAATCAGGCTGAGACAGAAGTACAGTTAAATTACACTTGTTTAATAATAATTGTTTTGTAATTGCTTATAATGAAAGCCAGTGTAAATGGCATTCAGCCTGTCATTATAGGAACAAATGTTCTTTTTGTTCTGGACCCCATCCATTCTCTAGATGCTTTCAGAAATCTTCCTCTTCAGCACAAAAGGATATTTTTCCCAAAGGCTTGCATGCCAGTGAGGCTGGGAAAAATGTCCCATTGGCTACTAATATATCCAGACAGGGAGAGGGACAATTTTTGAATTAAAGGGTTTTTTGATGGCTTTTCTTTTTTTTTTTTTTTTTTTTTTTAACAGAAAAGTTTTTATTTGCTCCAGAAGGAGAGTATATAAACATAAAAAACAATAAAAAAAACAAAACAACAGAATGCTGCTACACAATATGCACATACAAATATGGCGAATAATTTCCATTCAGACTATTTTAAGTCATCCTAATACAGAGTTGTGTATAAATCCTAATAAAGGAGTACCAATACGTTCATGTATACCAAATCTTGTGGTTAATGCACTATCAAGTGTCTAATGGAGGGTGACATTCTCTTCGGCAGAAAAGCAGGTGGTAATGCTAGTCACTTTTGTCTTATTTCATTGTACCCTGGGGGGGGGGGGAGACAGATAAAGAGGGAGGAAAGGGGGGGAGAGACGGGAAGGGAGGGCGAGGCATGGGGGAAGGGAGGGGCGGGAGAGGACATAACGGAAGCGTGGTTCCCCACGCATCAATAGCTTATATTGTTCTTACTGGTGAGACCAAGCTCTCCAAATCTTTAAGAACTTTTTTGGACATTTGCGGTTAATATAAGCGAGTTTTTAAAGTGGTAATGTGGAATCCACCAAGGCTTTCCAGTAAGCGAACGTGGGAGGGTCAGGTTGCTTCCATTTAAGCAGTATAGTTTTTCTAGCATAGAACGAGGCATAGAATACAAACAATCTTTTATGGGTATTAGGTATAAGGTTATCACATACTCCCAAAAGTAAAACAATCGGGTTTAGTTGTATATGCAAGTTACCCACCAAATTAATCCATTTACCACCTCTAGCCAAAACTGCTGTATGAGGGGGCACGACCAGACAACATGTATAAAGGTACCTAGTTCTCCCCCACACTTCGGGCATCTGTCTGACAATGTCGGATATATTTTAGACAATCTCTGTGGCGTATAGTACGCCCTGTGGAGAAACTTGAGCTGAATATAGCGATCTTTCGCCAAAACCATGAGAGGAATGTACTGCTGTATTCCTTCCTCCCAATCGTCAGCTGCTAGGGCAGGCAAGTCCTCTTTCCATTTGTCAAAAAGCTTGTTCCCCCCAGATGGTTCCTCACTAAGTATGCGCAGATATAGGGAGGATAGAATTCGGTCTACATGTCTAGAAATCAAAAAAGACTTAACCCCGTGTGAGCGTAAAGTGATTCCCGACGGGAATTGGGCTCGTATTGCATGACGCAGTTGCAAATATCGGAAGAACATTCACCGAGGGGAGTTGAAAATCATTTTTCAAGGTATCATAGCGAAGGATCCCTCCTCCTGACATTACCTGTTTTAGTATTTTAACTCCATATCTCGCCCACAAGGCCGGATCTGGAACTGTTTGAAGGTGTTTTAATTTGGGATTTCCCCATTATGGCGTATAGGGGGATAAAGAATTTGTTTCAGTTAGTTTCTTAGACATCTGCTCCCAAACTCTAACTGTCGTATGCATTGAATACGTCATGTCTGGATGTGCTTTAGGGCCCCTGAAGACCAAGTTGCTCAGCGCCGAATAGGATCCCAATACAGCAGCCTCCAAGTTAACTGCTGGATTGGCCTTCGGCTGGGAGAACCACCAACGAACAGTCACAACAACTGCTGCCCAGTAATATTTTTTAAAGCAGGGGAGTACCAGACCTCCCAACAACAAGGGAAGTTGCAAGGTGGTCCGGGCAACTCTAGGGGTTCGCCCACCCCACACAAATGTGTGAACTAATTGATCCAGCTTAGTAAAGAAGGAATTAAGGATGGGAACCGGGGTGTTACGAAAAACATAAAGAAACTTGGGAAGGAACGTCATCTTAATCAAATTATTCCTTCCTACTGGTGAAAGGGGGAGAGATTTCCAAGCCTGACATCTGGTGGTTAGTTGCTGTAGGATCGGATAAACATTATCCGCTAGATATTGAGATGGATCTCGTTGTATCTCGATCCCCAAGTACCTGAACATAGACACCATGGCCAGCGATATCTTCGGGTCCACAGGGGTTGGGGTGCGAGACAGCGAGAATAGGGTCGATTTAGTCCAGTTGATCCAAATGCCTGAGAAGGATCCATAGCTATTAATAAGTTCCAGTGCCGCCGCCAATAGAGCAGACACATCAGGGAGATACAGCAGTGTATCATCAGCGTATAGTGAAAGCCTCTCAGTCAATGGACCAACCGCTATGCCTTTAACCGTGTGGGATGCTCTAAGTAGGATAGCCAGGGGCTCAATGGCCAGGGCAAACAGCCCTGGGGACAGAGGGCACCCCTGCCTGGTCCCCCTACCCAGGGAGAAGGGGGGAAGTACTCCGTTTGTGCGGATTCTCGTGGTGGGACTATTATAGAGGAGCTTCACCCAAGATATGAATTTGGGGCTGAAGTTAAACCTTTCAAGGACCTGCCATAAGAACTCCCACTCAACCGAGTCGAAGGCCTTCTCAGCATCTAAAGAGGCCACCACACCCGGGAGGTCCTTTTTCCCCGCAAAAGATATGTTTGTGTACAATCGACGTAGGTTAATATCGGTACCTTTACCTGGCATGAATCCCGTTTGATCGCCAAGAATTATAGAGAGGATGACTGAGTTAAGCCTAGTTGAGAGTATTTTAGTGGTTATCTTGGCATCTACATTTAGAAGCAAAATGGGGCAGTACGAGGCACAAGAGGTAGGATCATTATTAGGTTTGGCTATAACTACAATGACTGCCTCTGACACAGAGGGAGGTAGGCAACCCTCCCTTAGCATCTTTAGGAGTAGGTTGTGGAATTTAGGGACAAGAAGATCGCTATTTGCCTTATAAAACTCTGCTGGTAGGCCATCAGGGCCCGGAGTTTTTGCTGACTGGAGTGCCCTCACTGCCATTTGAACCTCCTTAAGAGTAACCGGGGCATCTAATGTATTACGAGCCTCGTCTGAGAGTTGTGGGAATTCTATTTGGTTCAGAAAATTATGAAGGTTTTCACTAGTGAAGGTGACATTAGAGGTATATAGATGTTTATAATACTTAGCGAATTGATCGTTTATGCTGATAGGGTCAGAGCAAAGCTCACCCTTATCATCCTTTATGTGGGCAATATGCGACTGGGAGGAGCGCTCTTTAGCCAACCATGCTAATAGTCTACCCGTCTTCTCCCCCTGCTCAAAAATTCTCTGTGACTGAGCAAGTAACTATTTCTTGGTGGTCTCAACCCTCATCAGGGAGATTTCCCTATGAAGGGATTGCAGAGCATCATATGTCAGTATGTCTTTAGTATGCACATATCTGTCCTCTAGTAGGAGAGCCCTCCTCTCCGCCTCCTCCAACGCCAGTCTGGTGTCCTTTCTAACCCTCCCGATCGCAGTTTGATATTGACCCCTAGTATATGCCTTAAAGGCATCCCACAGTGTCGGTGGGGGGACCGTGCCTTCGTTAATTGCCCAGCAGACTCCCAACTCTCCCTCCACCAGGGGGGTTACCCTCTCATCCGTAATCCACAAGCCCGAGAGTCGCCACAGTGCAGCAGTCTGACAGTCCGTCGGCGAACCCATCTTTAGTCTAAGCAAGAGAGGTGCATGATCCGAAATGCCACGCGGCAGGATCTCAACCTCTTGTATCCGGGAGAGCAGGAAGTCCGTGGCATACACCAGGTCAATTCTGGAGAAAGAGGCATACGTAGCCGAATGACATGTATATTGTTTTGTATTTGGGTGCCGTAATCTCCATACATCGTTAAAACCAAGATTTTCTGCCCAGTGAGAGAGAGGGGAGACGCTAGGGGGCCCCCCACTAAATCTATCTAGAGCAGCATTTGGGACCATGTTAAAATCTCCAGTCTATATGACTCCAGCTGACGGGTATAATGCTATTATTGGAGTGAGTTTCCCAAGTATGTTCACCGTGGCAGGAGGGGGAACATATATGCCCACGATTAGCAGCTCCAGTCTGTCACACATCGCATGAAGGGCCACATATCTCCCCTCCGGATCCAGGTGGAGATCCAGCAGTGTAAACCCAAGGGATTTGTGTATGAGGACGCTGACACCCCTGGAATAGGAAGAATAGGTTGAGTGGTAATACGCACCAACCCAGGGTTTCCGGAGTGCCAGCGTCCTACTCCCGACCAAATGTGTCTCTTGAATTACACATATGTGCGGATTGTATTTTTTCAAAAAATTAAATACCAAAGATCTCTTTATCTTGGAGTTCAATCCTCGAACATTCCAAGATAAAATAGTCAGGGGAGTCATTTAAATCTTACATGAAGTGTAGAAAGGCAATCATTCAGCATAATCCAGATCAGATTATATATATATAGATACACAAGAATAGCAGAACCTTAGTCACCATTTTGAGAGCTCTGTCAGGGAGAGTATCCCTGTCCTCTAGTGGAAAAGGATCAGAAAAGCACTGACCCATAATATAGGAAACATTTACATATAGTTGAGCACACATGTAGCAGCAAAAAAGTCCCAACAAGGAGCAAAAACCTGTGCTCCAACTCCATCCCCCATCCCCCCACCCCGCACCCCCCCCCCCTCAAACTTCGGTGTGCCTCCTTCCCAGAAACTGTCATGGCAACTGCCAATGGGAGAAATGAACAGAAGGACACCTGAATGTCACAGTACGTGCAATATGTCTTCCAGCAAGATTTAGAAAAGGATCAATGGTCCCTGCAGATTGTAAAATCTGGATCACCCGGGGAGAAAAAAAAATATATATAAAAAAATATAAAAAAGGAATATAAAAAGAAAACAGACAGAGCTCCTCCGGGGGCACAATCCTTGAACGGTACAAACTCTTCCAAGGACTGCAAAAGATCAGGGCATCCCTCCCTCCTCCATCCCCAAGTGTACAGCAACCATGTGCAGGAATAATGTATAATCCACATGTGGTCAGACACATTCTGCATGAGGATCTTCAGCTGGAACTTAGGAAGTCTGTTAGATTGTGTCCAATTGTCCCACTCTAAAAGAAGGGGGAGGGGGGGGATAAATCAGCACCCCAATCCCGCATTCAACGATAATGGGAGGGAAGGTCCCCCAAACCATGGGTAGTAGGTAGGATAAAGTTAACATACCATGCGACCTGTAGCAGTCATCAATGCTTGGGCAGGGTCTCCAGCCAGTGCGATGCATCTTCAGGGGAAGTAAAAAAGCGCACCGTCTCACCATCATGGACTTGCAGCCTAGCTGGAAACAGCATGCTGTACTTTATTTTCCTGTTACGCAGATTAAGCTTCACCTGGTCAAATGAGCGTCGCAACTTCTGTGTGTCCACCAAGAAGTCTGGAAATATCATTAATTTCGCTCCTTCATACCGTAATTGATCAGTTTTTCTTGATTCACGCAGGACCACATCTCGATCTCTAAAATTGAGCAGCTTCAGAATAAACGTGCGTGGAGGAGCTTCCGGGGGCCCCCGGGCAGCAGGCATCCTATGTGCCCTCTCCACCACAAAGAAGTCGGAGAATGGCACCTGGGGTAGAAGTGTGCGTAGAAGGCGTTCCATGAAGGCCGTGGGATCAGTTCCCTCAGCCCCTTCAGGCAGTCCCACCACACGGAGGTTATTCCTCCTATTTCTATTTTTTGCGTCCTCTGCGTGGGTTTCCAGGGATTTAATTTTAGTATGCAGCGTGTGGAGTGAGACTGTATGGGACTGCAGCGTGTCTTCTGTGTCCCCCATGTGGCGCTCAGCGTCTGTAAGACGAGAGTGGAAAGTGTCCATATCCCTCCTAATAAGACTAATGTCCAGCTGCATCTGTTCAATCCTGCCTGTAAGGGTCGATTGACATGTAGTAATCGCCTGCATGAGGGCCTCAAAATTAGACTGCTCCTTCTCGGCGGGCTCTGTCTCACTATCCTCTGCTTGAGACGCCATATTGGAGCCAGTGGCAGGACGGGAGCTCCGTGTAGCCGTAGTCGGGGCGGCATATGGAACTTTCGGGCAGACAGGGACCCTTTCCCCTTTGTCATATCGTTCTCCGCCATCAGCTGAGTTGTCCCAGGCTATGTAGGATCTCTGGTCTGCAGGGAAACAGCTTTGTTTGCCGGAGACTGAGCGCAGCTCTCTCACTGCACGTCTGCTCCAGTCGCCATCTTGGACACGCCCCCCGATGGCTTTTCTTTACCAGTATTCTTAGGTGGTGGATGTCTATTGGTAAAGAATTTGAAATCAGTTGACACTTATAGTCACAGTGTTAGAGAGAAAAAGATTTAAAGATTTAGAAAAAGAAATTGAAGATCGGCGTGTTGTGGGTCCTTTTATTTCCCCTCCTTTTAGTAATTTTAACACTCCCCTAATTGTGCCAAAAAAATAGCCCAACTCTTTTAGACTAATCCACCATTTGTCTTTTCCAAAAAGCTAGCTCTCTCAATGATGAAATTGATCCCTTTCTCTCATCTGTCTCTTATTAGAGTTGACGCAGTGCAAATTATCAGGTTCTATGGAAAAGGGGAAACAAACACTCTTGCGCATTAGTGTGATGTCCGAGTGGTCTATTACTCAAGGGATAGTTTCTCTGGCCTTACTGCCCTCCAGGATAGGGGATATCCTAGTAGTCATAAAAAAGAGAGGGTGCGCCAGCCTAGTGCATTATCCCAATTACATACTGTATATTTATTGATAAAAACAAGGTAAAAACTACTCACAAACATGTGGAGAAATATTGCTTGTAAAAGCCACCTATTTGTGGCAATCAGTCCTAAAACCAACAGTCTCCAGATGACAGAGGGATGAACATCAGGACCGCTACTGGATGAAGTGTTTTGAAGGAGTACTTTCTTCCTCAAAGCCATGGAAAAGGGGCTTTTCTCGCAGTTATTAAATCTGCTTTCAGACTCTTACCTATTTCAATTCTCTTGGTTTCTATCTTCTATCTTCTATCTTTTTATTTTTTCAATAAATGTTTATTTATGGGTTGCTCTTTGTCTTGTGCTTATTTTGAAACTTTCTTCCTGCATTGGGTCATTATCGCGATCAATTTTTACTCATAGGCCCTCCAGGTTCTCCTCTTTGTTTTCTCCTATTGGAGCTATTTCGTGCTATCTGCACCTATTTTGGTATTCCCCTCGCAGATGAGAAAACAGTTTTACCTACTTACAAAGAAGACACAAGTCCATCAAGTCCAACCTATGCGTGTGATCTTATGTTAGTATTACATTGTATATCCCTGTATGTTGTGGTCGTTCAGGTGCTTATCTAATAGTTTTTTGAAATTATCAATGCTTTTTCCATTTATTTCCTGGGTATTAATATTAATACATTATCCCTGGAATTTATGCTTCCAAAATCACAAAATTCTGAAGCTCAAGTAATTATTTTAGTTTTGCTTGGAAAGAAAAAGGCATTATTGAAAGAGCTTTGTTGTATTTGAGTTTATGATTTGTGTTTTCTTTTTTTTTTTTTTTTTTTAGGCAGAATGGTAGAAAAGTTTACCTCTCCTGAATGTTTACCTCAGTTTATAGAAATGTACAGGGATATGCCCTGCATATGGAAAGTTCTGTGAAAGGAATATAGTGACCGGATGAAGCGGAATGAGGCCTGTACTAAATTGCAAAAGCTATGCATTATTGTATATGCAAAAGTAGATCTTAAGTATGTTAAAGGCAAAATAGAAAATTTGCAAACCATATTTAAAAAGGAATTGAATAAAATCATAGAATCCTAAAAATCTGAAGCAGGTGTGGATGAAATCTATGTTCCACACTTGTGGTATTTTGAAAGCTTGCGTTTCCTCACTGATCAAGATGATACAAGACCCTCAGTGTCCAGTTTGATGCCAACTGAGTCCATGTCACCTGAGCTTGAGGATGTGAGCACAGAGCAAAACACAGACAGTCAGGTAAACTAATTTATTTTATTATAATATTTCTTTTTCCTCATGTTTTAGGAATATGCAGTACTTTAAATTCACATGAAATTATGAATGTAAAACAGTCATTATATTTGTATAATTAATGGTAACATCATATAAAAATTAATTTTATTTCTTATGCAACTACATAAACTTTATATATCCTCAGTAGGGATGGGCTATCTGTTCGAGATGAGCATGAGTTCGACTCGAACATTGGCTGCTTGCCAATGGGAATCCTGCGTTGCATCAGAGGGAGGTGGGGTTACCCGTACACACCACTGGGAAACCCCAGCATTTCCCCTTGTCAGAGGGGGATGGGGTCATTTGACGGGTGGCCCAGCCCTCAGCTACATAAGAGCTGTCAAGCTAGCGCTGCGTCATTGGCTGGGTGCATCTGGTGGAGGCAGGATCCTGTGCGCGTTCCTCGCTGGAGTCTCTGGCAATCGAGATCGAGTATTGGATTACATCGCTGGAGTAGGAGCATGGATTTATTGGATTACATTGCTGGAATCTTTTTTTATTTTTAATAAAGGACTTGTCCCAAGCCGTCTCCTGTGGTTTTTTAACATTTTGACACTTTCTTTTTGTGAAATGGTAGGGGTACAGTGTACCCCTTACCAATTTATATAGGGGGGCCGGGATCTGGGTGTCCCCTTTGTTAAAGGGGGCTTCCAGATTCTGATAAGCCCCCCACCCACAGACCCCCACAACCACTGGACATGGGTTGTGGGGTTGAGGCCCTTGTCCCCATCAACATGAGGACATCCTCCCCATGTTCAGGGCATGTTGCCTGGTACAGTTCAGGAGGGGGGGAGCTCTCCCATCCCCCTCTTTTCCTGCGGCCTGCCAGGTTGCATGCTCAGATAAGGGTCTGGTGTGGATTTTTAGGGGAATCCCATGCCATTTTTTTTTACATTTTGGCACAGAGTTCCCCTTAAAATCCATACCAGACCTGAAGGGCCTGGTAATGGAATTTTGGGGGACCCCCCGCATTTTTTTTTATTTTTCAATGACTTTCAATTACTTTTATATGTATTGTCGGGACCGACAATTCATTAATAGCCGACACTAGTGCTAGCACTTTTAAATTACTTTTATTTCCTTTAGAAATGTCATTTTGCTCTTGGACTGTTATAAACACGGGAAACATGCGCTACTTTACCGGCATACTATATACACCCCCAGGTACGAAATTCAAAGGAATATTTCAATTTCATTTTTCACTTTAAGTATTATTAAAATCACTGCTCCTGAAAAAACAGCCGTTTTTAAAACTTTTTTTGCATTGATACATGTCCCCTGGGGCGGAACCCAGGTCCCCAAACACTTTTTATGACAATAACTTGCATATTAACCTTTAAAATTAGCACTTTTGATTTTTCATGTTCGTGTCCCATAGACTTTAACGGTGTTCGCGTGTTCGAACTAATTTTTTGCCTGTTCGCATGTTCACCCCCCCGAACAGGGGGGTGTTTGGCCCATCCCTGATCCTCAGCGGTTTTATAATGACAGCATTACACATTTACATAAAACAATTAAATATTGTTCTGCCAATCAACAGCTCCACGTCCCAAAAAGTAGTCCATGCAGTCTAGATGGTTTTGGCATGTAAGTTGAGTAGGAAGCCGTGGTTGTGCATGAGCTGTATTCATGAGTCTCCACTCTCCACTGACATTTCCTGCAACAGTATCTTCTCTGTCAAGATGAGACTGTGGCATGTAGGAGGCACTAGTATGGTGCAAATAGTTATGTAATAAACAACAACAATGTACAGTCGTATCAATTTTGTGTATGCTAAGGTTGATTGCCGTGTGAAAAATTCTAAATCGATTAGACATGATTCCAAAAGTGTTCTCAACCACACGCCCTGCCCTGGATAGTCTGTAATTGAAGATTGTTTGCTCCCTTGAGAGGTTCTTCAGGGGAAAAAGTTTCAAACTATGCTCCCCCAAAGCAAATGCATCATATGCCACGAAAATGAAGCTCAAACCTGCGACCATTTTCTCTGTTGTGGGTAGTGGAATTCTGTTTTTTCAATTACTCCTCCATCAGAATTTCTTCTATTTTTGCCAATATCAACAAATAGGAATTCATATTTGGCACTGACTAGAGCCATTAGAATTATACTGAAAAATCCCTTGTAGTTGTAGTAATAAGATCCCAAATTTGAAGGAGGCAGGATCCTTACATGTTTGACATCCACAGTTTGGGAAATTCCAGTGATCCTGGAATTGCTTGGCTATAATTTTCCATTCACTGGATGATGATGGGAACTGTAAAAGTAAAAAATATTATGTTAAATACATTGTTTTAATCTTCTACTTTGCTTTATTACACAGGATATTGTACAAGATATGGCAAATACAACTTCACCAAGCTTCCTTCCTACATCAGCAACAACACCAAGTAATAGGAAAAAGAGGTCATACCAAAACTCAACAATTTCTTTTTACAAGCATCTGCTGCTCTTAATCAGAAGAGAAATGAATGCAATGATTTGGGTGGCCTAACCGCTAAAAAATTTTCAGGATGTCAGATGACCAGAAACAACTTCTTGAGCCAATATTAATTCAGCTACTTAATAACGAACTGAGAGGTGAATTAACCAAGAATACACATTTGGCTGAGTTCAACACCTCGTATGGCAATCCTCCAGTACAACCTCAGCACCAAAATCAGTGGCATGCTCCATTAGCACAACAAGAATGTCTGCAAAGCAGCCGGATGCCAGAATATCATTACACATCCTTGTAATAATATATGTTTGGGTATTGAGGTTTATTTTTACATAAGTTAAAATATGTCAGATTTCTTTTTTTGAACACATTTTCACTATGCCATGTTATACATATTTGGTTATTGAGATTAGTCTGTCCATGATGACATATGACAAACTGTTCTGGTTTTAATTAACATCATATTGAATTTATGTATGCAGTTGAACTATTGCATTATGTGGTTCAAAATATAACTATCTATATTCTGTTGTCAGGCTGTGGTGTGGCCTAAACCACATTTGTTGTGTCTAGTTTTATTTCCAATAAACAAATAATTTTAAAAAAATTACCTTCAAATATTAATTTTTCAACACATTAATGATGGCTTCACAGGTTTCAGGAATTATGCATCCCAATGACTGTGCAGAGATCCTTGTGCTGAAATTTAGGTCCTCCAAACTCCTACCAGTAGCTAGGAAATGTAAGGTTGCGATGAGTCTCTGGTCTGGAGTAATGGAGAATCTCAAAACTGTGTCTTGTTTCGTTATTAGTGGTGACACCAATCCCAATAGATGTTGAAAGCAGTCATCCGGCATATGTAGATAGTTCTTAACCACTTGCTGACCACACAAATCCCTGTTCTGTCAGGAGAGAAGAGACAGATCATTTGTTCATACTATGCAGGAAAAACAATATGTCTCTTCTTCTAGTCAGTCCTATCCCCTCACAGCTAGGACACACCCAGGGAACACACATTTAAACCCTTGACTGCCCCCTAGTGTTGACCCCTTCCCTGCCAGTAACATTTACACAGTAAACAGTGCATTTTTATAGCACTGTTCACTGTATAAATGTCAATGGTCCCAAAAATGTGTCAAGACACTATAACTTTTTCGCAAACCAATCAATGTACGCTTATTGCAATTTTTATTTTTTTTTACAAAAATATGTAGAAGAATATATATTGGCCTACATTTTTGAGGATATTTATTATAGCAAAAAGTAAAAAATATAGTTTTTTTTCAAAATTGTCACTCTTTTTTGTTTATAGCGAAAAAAAAAAAAAAACTGCAGAGGTGATCAAATACCACCAAAATAAAGCTCTATTTGTAGGAAAAAAGGACGTCAGTTTTGTTCGGGTACAGTGTCTCACGACCGCGCAATTGTCATTTAAAGCAACTCAGTGCCATATCTCAAAAAATGGCCTGGTCATTAAGCAGCCAACAAATCTTCCAGTCTGTACGTGGTTAAAGTCATCAGGATTATTCTCCAATTCCTTTAATAATTTCATGTGAGAAAAATGCTCTCTATTACTCAGCCAATTCTTGCTCCATATTCTTCTCCTTTTATTTCTCTCGTTCTGCATTTCTTATATGGCCAGCACTCCCTGCATTGCTATAGCAATGTTTTTTTGTTTTGTCTACACATTCCATAGTGAATAAATGAATGTTCTCTGTGCAAACAACCACAATGGAATATTTCCTGCTACCACGAACTATCAACCAGCCCCACCGGAAATGTATGGGTGTGAAAGAACAAATATTGCGTCATATCCCCAAACCGATTTTTCGAACGTTAAATTGTGACATAATATGGCATTCGAACGGTTTATTGGTTCAAATTTTAAAACTACATGTTGGTAGAGTTGTTAGCTCTAAACAACCGATTTGTCGTTTACAGTGAACTTAACCTGACGATTTTTCGTCTAGTGTATGGCCAGCATAAGGATGGGCGAACGGTTCTGTCCAAACATAGGTTCGGGCTGAACATTGGTTTGGAAGTTCTCCGCAAAACCAAATTTTTACTATTATTGTTATTAATAATTATTAATTTGTTCCGTTCCATTTGTTTAGATGCGACATTCATTTTTTCAGATAATTCAAAACTTCAGATACATTTGAATTTGTTACATTCACTAACTGCCAAATTTGAAAGGAAATGCCAACACCTATAATTTAATAGTTATTGTTAGTTAGTTAGTCAGTTATTTTGAATTTCCAGATAACGACATTTTGAATTTTCGAATTTCCGGATTTTTGGATTTTCAAATTCCCGAATTTTCGAATTTCCGGATTTTCGAATTTCTGGATTTGAGATTTTCAAATTTACGAATTTTCAAATTTCCTAAATTTTGATTTTCCAGATATCAGATTTTTGAGTTTTCGAATTTATGAATTTACACATTTTCGAATTTACGAATTTACAAATCTTCGAATGTACGAAATTTCGAGTTTACGAATTTACGAGTTTCGATCATAATGACCCAAAAGATGAAAAAAAAAAAAGGAAAGAAACAAAAACAAGCACATTTTTTAGCAGTGCACATGTCTAAGTGTGACCATTCATCCTTACGTTAGTGTGAATGTGGGATAGTTCAGTCAGTGTGCATGTAGTGACCGTTTAACACAGTATATTTTATTGCATTACTGCAAGTTTAACGCCATATAGTTCTGCGTATTACTGCAAGTTTAACGCCATATAATAGGTGCATTACTGCAAGTTTAATGCCATATATTTCATTACGTTACTGCAAGTTTAACACCATTTAGTTCTGTGCGTTACTGCAAGTTTAGCACCATATTATTATTATTATTATACAGGATTTATATAGCGCCGACAGTTTACGCAGCGATTTACAACATTAGGGCAGACAGTACAAATTCAATACAGGAGGAGTCAGAGGGCCCTGCTCGTTAGAGCTTACAACCATATAGTTCTGTGCGTTACTGCACGTTTGACGCAGTATATTGCAGTATATTATAATGCATCCATGTGTTATGGATGCATTATATGTGTTATGAATACTCAAATTAAAGTGCACCAAATACCACTTCCTATTGATTAAAGTGCATCCACATACACATTTGCACATCTTTATTACGTTTTGTTAATAAGCACCCCCCACTCCCCCCAGTGGCAAAGGCAGACGTTCCGATGGGACTGTAAGGGGGCCAGCAGCGTATGTGTCCACAGGCAAAGGTGGACGTGGTCAGTCCTCGGGCAGGGCATAATTTCCTCTGTTTAGTGATGTTGCCCGTGCTATATAGCCACAGCATGCAGAGGAGTTGGTGGACTGGCTTACTAAACCATCCTCATCCTCCGTCACCCAAGCAGAGACTAGTGCACAGTCCCCTGGAGCTGCCAGAGTGGCAAAACCTGCCTCCTTGTCCACAGCTATTCCTGCCATAGCCCTAGCATCAGGCATGGAGGATTCAGCGGAGCTATTTGAACGCAGCTTCAGCCACTTGCCCCTTGATGATGCACAACCATTACTCGATTCAGATGTTGGTTCTGACTCTGAGGTTGAGGAAGGCAGGAACATGAGCCTACAGAGAGGGAAGAACACTAGTACAAAAATTGGCAGTCATGTTCCCCAGCCAATGCATATTTCCAAGTTGTCTCCAGTGGTAATGAGGATAGAGGAGATGATGATGAGGTCACTGTTTTGACTTGGGTGCCGGATAAAGCAGAGGAGGAAAGTGAGGGTGAGGCACAACCCCAACGAGGCAGCCATCATGGAAGAGTATAGTGCAGCCACCCTATTCCATCACATTGTGGAGCTGTTATCTCCTGGCCCACTTCCCACAGCTCAGCTGTCTGGGCCTTTTTTAGTACGTGTGCAGCCGATCGCACTGTTGCTATTTGCAAACTTTGTCTCAAGTGCATCGAGCGTGGCAAAAACACCAACCATTTGGGTACCACATGCTTGACAAGTCATTTAACCTCCCACCACTCAGCCCGTGGTGGTGGGCAAGAGCACCTAAAAGCCACACAAAAGGGTCATGAATCTGTTCTTTCTCCTTACTCACCTCAGTCTGTCCCTGCTATACCTCATGACCTCTCAGCAGCCTCCATTGACAGGGATGATGGTATAGTGCAGGGTGTCCTAGGTCCTTGCAGCACATCTGCCAGCAGCATACCACCATCTGTAGATTATAGCTGGCAAATTTCTATGCCCCATCTGCTGCAGCGGGAAAAAAATACAGTCCCTGCCACCCACATGCCCAGTGTCTAAATGCAAGCTTGTCAAAGTTGCTGGCTCTACAATTTCTGCCTTTCTACCTGGTGGATTCTGCCCCCTTCTGTGAATTTGCAGAACATGCTGTACCACAATGGCAGGTTCCCAGTCGCTATTTCTTTTCATGTAAGGTCATTCCATCTCTCTACCATCATGTGGAAGGCAATGTTGTGGCATCGTTGGTCAAGGCAGTCAGCCGCAAAGTCCACGTCACTGCTGACACGTGGTCCAGCAAGCATGGGCAGGGACTATATATTTTGTTCACAGCACACTGGGTAACTTTGCTTGCAACTCGGAAGGATGCAGGACAGGGCTCAGTGCTGCAGCTTGTTGTGCCCCTACGTCTCCATACAGCTGGTGATGATGCCAGATTCGTCAGCTCTACCCCCTCCTCCTCCTTCTCCATGCCCTCCTCTGCTGAATTGTCCTATAAACCTCATTTACTCCCTAAGCGTTCAAAGGGCTATTAAATGAGTTAGGCTAAAAGGTGCCATCCAGTGCTTCAGCTGGTGTGTCTAGGAGACAGGAACCACACCGGAGCAGAGATTCTTGCAGCTCTGCAGGTACATGCCCAGTGGTGGTTCATGCCATGCCAGATGGAGCCAGGAATGGTGGTGTGTGATAATGGCACAAACCTCCTGTCAGGGAAAGTTGACACATGTGCCATGCCTGACACATGTCCTCAATTTGGTGGTGCAGCATTTCCTAAATAGGTACCATGGGTTGGAAGATCTACTAAATCAGGCCAGAAGAATGTGTAGCCATTTTTTCATACACAGCCAGTGCTCAGTTGGCTGAAATTCAGCGGGAATTTCACCTGCCTATAAACCGCCTGATTTGTGACATGCCCACCAGGTAGAACTCGACTTTGGAAATACTGCAGTGGCTGAACATGCAGCAGAGGGCCGCCAACGAGTACCTGTGTGAGTATGGCACAACAACAGGCTCAGGCCACCTTGGCTTTTTCTCCCCACGCCAATGGCTGCTCATAAAGAATGCATGCACTGTCCCTATTGTGTTCCTACTGGAGCAGACTCTGCATGGCATTATGGACAGTGCACTCGAGGCAGAGCAGGACAAAGAGGAGGACTTCCTTTCCTTTCAAGGCCCACTTTATGCATAAACCATTGAGCCTATGCCACAGAACACATTAGAGGAGAGAGAGGAGGAGGAGGATTCTGGCAGTTTTGGAGGCATTGAAGCACAGGAAGACATACATCAAACAGTAAAACCTTGGGAGCAGTATGTGGCTGGGAGAAGGCAGTTCCAGATACTATAATCCTCAGTGACCCCGAGGAGTCTGCTTCTCATGCCTCTGCAAATTTGTGGTGCCATTTTTATTTTACTGAACTGTCTGAACCAGCCTTTCACCCCTCTAATACCCTACAATACATACATGTATTTACATACACCTACATACATATACATACATACACATATGTATACCCACACATCCACATACATTTATTTATTTTTTTTTAATGTGTATATACGTATACATACACCCATATCACATATACATACATACACACACATACCTACACACACATGCAACACCTGCAGAGGACAGCAGGGAATGGGAAAGGTAATGAAAGACAAAAGAGGGAGACGTAGGTAAAAGGTACAGGCAACCCTTTATGGCACAAGGGGCTAAGAGAGAGATAAAGCATAGCTGCCCCCCCATATTCCACAAGCTCTGCAGTTACCAATTTTAAAAGCAGATTTCGTTCCTAAAGAGGAAACACTGCAGGGGCCCCAATAAGACCCTCAGAAGGGGCTCCCAGACTATAGTGCATTTTAGCAGCCTGAGCACTGGGACTTCGCACTGGGAGAGGCTCAACCCAGCCAGATGCTCCACGAAGGCAGAGGGGGGAACATAGTACTGCTTACTCTTCACTGGTGCATTGAGGTATGAGGAAAAAAGAAGAATGGGGTGGGGCCTAACTAGGTCTTTCATTTATGCTATTTACTGGTCCTGAGGGAGTGGTCAAGAGGCGGAGCTCTATCACTAGTATGCTGCCATGTTGGCGTCAGGAAACACAAATTAGCAGGGGGAACAGGAGCCATAGACTTTACAGACTATTTGGCATCCATACTGGCTCAGCTACCAGAATGGTTCCAACCCCACCCAAACAATTTCCCCTACAATGAAGGCCTCAGCTCACGCATGGAAAAAGTTGATACAAAATGACAAAACGATCCCACCATCTCCACACTCATATTCCCAATTGAAGTTCTTCTTCATCTATCCTGACATATCACTAAACCATTAGGCACAAAAGGGCATCAAATCCATACAACACTTATTCCAAGGGTCCCAACTGAAAACCTTCTCTCAACTATAGCAAAAATTCAACCTATCCCCAATAGATATCTTCACCTACATCTGTGTACAACATTGCCTTAACGCTATACCACAACCTCTATATACCATACTTCCAAAAGCATGGGGATTCTTAACATACCCTATCTCAAAATTGAAGGGAATATCCCTTTTCTACAATATTCTCCACCAAAAATTCTTAGTCACGAAATCTTCACCTCACCTCCACTGGGAGGTAGACCTAGGCAAATGCTACACTGAACAACAATGGCGAGGCTCTGTAGCTTATGCATACATTAGCAAATGCGTGCAGACTAAACCCCTGTTTTTAACACATACTGTTAGACAGGTTGATTCTGTTGTCTGTGGTCTGGTCGGTAAGTAACCTTGGTTTTTTCCTTGGATTTATCCATGGCCCTGTTTATATCTTATGTACCCTCCAATGCTGCTTCCTGCAATGGTCAGCTATAGGTAGGGGCAGTGGTCACCTTTTTTGTATCACTGAACAACAATGGCAACAAGCGCTAAAATGAATATACAAATCAACAAAATTCTCTGCTCTATGGGAACTCACCCAAAAAATATCTTTGAGGTGGTACCTGACACCTACCAAAATAGCATCCTTTTGCCCACACATTCCTGACACATGCTGGAGATGCAGCTCTGCCAAAGGAGACTTACTACACACACTGTGGTCATGCAACCGCATTCAGTCATATTGGAACACCATCTTTCAAATCCTAGCAGACGTCACAAAATGTCCTATTTCTCTGATACCGGACCTTGCATTACCGAATCTAAATATTGAGACTATTCCTACAACCTTTAGACATGTTACAACACATATTCAGGTTCTAGGTCAGTTGTGTGGATTATCGGCCACTCCTGTATTTTCTGGGCTTGTAGGAGAGCATCCCAGCGTTGCTACACAGAAAATTCTCTCTAATTCAGTCCGTATCTTCTGGATAGGAGTTGGAGGTTTAAAGTGGTTTCAACTCTATTTTTATCTTTCTAAGTCATGTCTGTACCCACCCCCCTTCAATACTGATAGTCCATGCATGAAGAAATTATATTGGCCAGGTTAAGACCTCTTGTTTATGAAACAGGACTTGTAACATTTCAAATTAGCATTTCCTTTTACTAAAATATTTTTTTACGAGATTGTGCCCTGCCTCCTTTGGTCCTCTTCTCCCCAGTTTGAACCATTGGAAAAGATCAGGAGGTGGATTAACAAATCTTTAGAGAAATACATGCCCCTCTTGGCGGTTTTTCCTATCAGCATATCGACCTTGAAGGGGGTATTCCAGGCCTATACAAAGACTCAGCAGCTGCAGATTCATTCATTATGTTTCAGTGACACAGAGATCATTTTCTCAAACCTTTTATGACAAAAAATTGCTGCATTGCTCCTTTCAATTCCTATTTTACAAACAAGGGTCATTTTGGGGTTCTTTGTTTTTTATGGCTTTTTTAAAAATTTTAGCACAAAAACAGGGAAACAGTTCTTTCTAAAAATGTTTGTTATATTTATATTTTTATATAAAAAAACAAACAAGCAGCTATTAAATTGCATCAAAAGAAAGTTTTATCTGTCTCAAAAATTATATAAAATGAATTTGCAGTGTTGCATGATGGAGTAACTCATTTCAAATTATAATAACGCTGAAAACTAAAAAATGGCCTGGGCATAAACGCGCATTACAAGCTAGTACTCAAGTAGTTAAAAAAAATGTTAGACTTGCTCAGACTGCTAGCTAGGGTTGTATTGATGTGTAAAATTACACAGGGACACAGTTAAGCATTGGTTTTTGAGGTTTTTTTTTCTTGAGCACTGTGCAGCACCTATGGAAATACTTGTAAATAACACGAATAAACCCAGCACTGTCTGAAAGAAGCCCCTGGACTAGTGTCTTTGCCTGAAATGGCTGCTCACCCCAGGGAGAATTGTACTTGCTATGTGCCCCAGCTCACAATACATATACTTCACCATTCAGATAGATGTGATATGACTTCAAGTTGCAAAGTATCCCAGAAGATAGATTGCTTTTGTTCATTGAAAATGACAATACTGATATATACTGTATATATATAAGTAATTTAGAGAGACTGTGCTATTGTGCTACTGGTATTTTGTATCCATCTATATCAATACTATATTGATCACTGGTACAGTATTCAGTCTACCTTTCAAGTGAACTAATTGCTACATTATTTTAAGTGTCTAAATCCATATTTGCCTTTATAAAACATAGCAATAGTGATAACAAATGAATTTTTTTATGCAACTAGATGGCTTACAGCTAAAATACAGTTTGTTTACTCTGTTATATTACCAGAAATATTTTTCATACTTGCTACATACTTAATAAGATAATACTTTCTAACCAGTAAACTCTGCACATTGCATAATTTGATGATCGGTAACCAGTAATCTATATGTATATTTTAGTGATGAATGACAATACTGATTTTTTTTTTTTTTATAGGGGTAGTAAAGGAGTAGGACTCCTGCTAGTTTTTTAATTCCATAACGTTTTTATTGAAAAACAGGTACAAATAAACATCCAACCAATCACTGAGACATTAAACAAAATATTAATTGAGCTATGGTAGATTAGTGAGCCATCGCATTGTGGAATACTAAAACAATGCAAAATGGGTCATGAGAACCCAAGGGCAGCAAATCGTACAGATGAAATGTAGGATACATGTAAATAAAGCATACATGAGGTTCTTAGGGAAGCTGATTCATCTATCAGAAAGCAATTACCGTATATACTTGAGTATGAGTGGAGATTTTCAGCCTTTTTTTGGGCTAAAAGTGCCCCCCTTGACTTATACTCGAGTCACCACCATCTGCCTACATGATCAGCGTGTCATGTAGACAGACGGCGGCCAGCGTGTGATACATACCATTTGGCGGCCATTCACTGTTCAAAAGCCGCGCCTCCTCCTCGTCTGTGATAGGCAGAAAACTCAATTTCCCAGCAGTCAGTGTACAGCCTATCACGGACATTCTCTCATCCTCGTCCATGGTATGAGGATGAGAGAATATCCGTGATAGGCTGACCGCTGACTGCTAGGAAATGGAGTGTTCTGCCTATCATGGGCGAGGAGGAGGCGCGGCTTTTGAACAGTAGAATGGCCGAATTGTATTATGACATGCTGATCGGTGCAGAGTGGCACACAGAGGCATGCACAGGACACAGGTAGGATGCACACATACACAGGACACATGCACACATACACAGGGACACATGCACAGGACAGATACACAGGGACACATGCACAGGACACATACACAGGTACACATGCACAGGACACAGGTAGGTGACACATGCACAGGACACATGCACAGGACACATGCACATATACACAGGACACATGCACATATACACAGGACACATGCACAGGACACAGGGAGGTATACAGCTGCAGATGGGCATTGTTGACCCTCTTTTTCCACTTACAGTAGCTGCTGCATTTCTCACCCTCATCTTATACTCGGGTCAATAAGTTTTTCCCATTTTTTTGTAGTAAATTAGGGCCTCGACTTATACTCGGATCGACTTATACTCGAGTATATACGGTATTACATACCTATGTTTGGGTATGTATATCAATGAAAAATTAGCTTTCCATCTAATTATAAAGCAATATAAGACCTTTTGATTGTAAATATTGGAGAAGGGGAAGGGGCAAAAGTTAGCCATATTATTTAGGGAAGATGGCTAGCAAGTTGCTGTCCTTGTGACAACATAACAAGACTCATAACAAGAGGGGGAAGAAAGAAAGAAAGAGAGAGTATGAGTAAAAGGGCAAGAAAAAAAATAGGAGAAAGGCTACCAGACAAAATATATATATATATATATATATATATATATATATATATATATATATATATATATATATATATATATACACACAGGAGGACAGAAAGTATTCAGACTCCCTTAAATTTTTCACTCTTTGTTATATTGCAGCCATTTGCTAAAATCATTTAAGTTCATTTTTTTTCCTCATTAATGTACACACAGCACCCCATGGTCCTAAGTATTCAGACCCTTTGCTGTGACACTCATATATTTAACTCAGGTGCTGTCCATTTCTTCTGATCATCCTTGAGATGGTTCTACACCTTCATTTGAGTCCAGCTGTGTTTGATTATACTGATTGGACTTGATTAGGAAAGCCACACACCTGTCTATATAAGACCTTAAAGCTCACAGTGCATGTCAGAGCAAATGAGAATCATGAGGTTAAAGGAACTGCCTGAAGAGCTCAGAGACAGAATTGTGGCAAGGCATAGATCTGGCCAAGGTTACAAAAAAATTCTGCTGAACTTAAGGTTCCTAAGAGCACAGTGGCCTCCATAATCCTTAAATGGAAAACGTTTGGGACGACCAGAACCCTTCATAGAGCTGGCCGTCTGGCCAAACTGAGCTATTGGGGGAGAAGAGCCTTGGTGAGAGAGGTAAAGGAGAACCCAAAGATCACTGTGGCTGAGCTCCAGAGATGCAGTCGGGAGATGGGAGAAAGTTGTAGAAAGTCAACCATCACTGCATCCCTCCACCAGTTGGGGCTTTATGGCAGAGTGGCCTGACGGAAGCCTCTCTTCAGTGCAAGACACATGAAAGCCTGCATGGAGTTTGCTAAGAACACCTGAAGGACTCCAAGATGGTGATAAATAAGATTCTCTGGTCTGATAAGACCAAGATAGAACTTTTTGGCCTTAATTGTAAGCGGTATGTGTGGAGAAACACGTGCACTGCTCATCACCTGTCCAATACAGTCCCAACAGTGAAGCATGGTGGTGGCAGCATCATGCTGTGGGGGTGTTTTTCAGCTGTAGGGACAGGACAACTGAGGGAAAGATGAATACGGCCAAGTACAGGGATATCCTGGATGAAAACCTTCCCAAGAGTACTTAGGACCTCAGACTGGGCCGAAGGTTTACCTTTCAACAAGACAATGACCCTAAGAACACAGCTAAAATAACAAAGGAGTGGCTTCACAACAACTCCATGACTGTTCTTTAATGGCCCAGCCAGAGCCCTGACTTAAACCCAACTGAGCATCTCTGGAGAGACCTAAAAATGGCCGTCCACCAACGTTTACCATCCAACCTGACAGAACTGGAGAGGATCTGCAAGGAGGAATGGCCCAGGATCCCCAAATCCAGGTGTGAAAAACTTGTTGCATCTTTCCCAAAAAGACTCATGGCTGTATTAGACCAAAAGGGCGCTTCTACTAAATACTGAGCAAAGGGTCTGAATACTTATTTATGTGATATTTCAGTTTTTCTTTTTTAATAAATCTGCAAAAATGTCAACAATTCTGTGTTTTTCTGTCAATATGGGGTGCTGTGTGTACATTAATGAGGAAAAAACTGAACTTAAATGATTTTAGCAAATGGCTGCAATATAACAAAGAGTGAAAAATTAAAGGTGGTCTGAATATTTTATTTTATTTTTTTTTTTGATCATGGAAGCCAGGTAGAGAAATTGACAAACAAACAAATATTGTTTTTTTCCAAGGTCCTTAGCAATGATGTTGCAACACCACAGAATTTTAGAGTTCTAGAGTTCTACCTTAGAGACCAGACAGAGAGGTCCACAATATATTTTCCTGGTGCATACCCATGGCAGCATACTAGTGATAGGCTCTGCCCTCAGGACAGTGAATATCATAAAAGAAAAGGCTAATGAATCCCCCATCATTCTCCTTTTTTTCCTCATATCTCAGTGATATTGTGATTGTCCTTACCTCTGCTCCATGCAGCTTCTGTCTGGTTTCAGCCTCTCCCAGATGCAGTTCTCAGTCCTGGCGACTTAATAAATTGTACCCCTTAGCAGAAGAGGATGCGGGGTTGATCGATCACTTTCTGGGTGTAGATGCAGTGGTAGTACGCCTGGCTAAAAATGTAACTTTACCCATGGACGATTCCACCTCTTTCAAAGACCCATTGGATAGACGTATTGACACCTATCACTAGTATGCTGCCATAGATATGCACCAGAAAAGGAAAATTATAGTAAGTATGAAACAATTTTCAGCTTTATTTAAAAAAAAAAAAAAAAAAAAGAAAAAAAAAGTCCCAGATCATCAAAAAGTATTTGTGGAAAGACAAAATGTTTGCCAAATTGTGACAACCCAGTAAGTCAATGCAGAGAGAAAATAAAAAGTTTGCCACAATGTGCAGCTATGTCGTTTGCAATAGGTTTCTTGTCCTTTTGTTTATTCCAAACAAAGTTGTCATAAAGGTGTACTTAAACATGAAACCTAGTATAAAGACAATTATAAATCCTCTGTATACAACAGATCATGGATTTTGACTAATGGAGTATTCCAGGCATCCATTCTTCTGGATTGTTTTTTCTTTTTAACATTTTTTTTTATTCTTGTGTTAAATGATATAAAACACATTTATATGTGTTATGCCCCATACACACGGTCGGATTTTCCGATGGAAAATGTCCGATCGGAGCGTGTTGTCGGAAATTCCGACCGTGTGTGGGCTCCATCGGACATTTTCCATCGGATTTTCCGACACACAAAGTTGGAGAGCAGGAGATAAAATTTTCCGACAACAAAATCCGTTGTCGTAAATTCCGATCGTGTGTACACAAATCCAACGGACAAAGTGCCACGCATGCTCAGAATAAATAAAGAGATTTTACGTCACCGCGTTCAGAACGATCGGATTTTCCGACAACTTTGTGTGACCGTGTGTATGCAAGACAAGTTTGAGCCAACATCCGTCAGAAAAAATCCTAGGATTTTGTTGTCGGAATATCCGAACAAAGTCCGACCGTGTGTACGGGGCATTAGTTTTATTTTGGACTCAGCTTTCAATAAGCCATAATGCCTGACAGTCAGTATTAGTGTTTAAAGTAATTAATAAAAGTAACACATCTCACTGTCTCAGTCAGTATACTAAAAAGTGACAACAAAACAAGAAATAATTATCATACAAGCTAGGTATAAACAGCTCCTCACATCTCAAAAAAGGCAAACAGTAAGGAAAATCTAATCTAAACAACATAAAAACACTTCTAAACAATAACAACAAAACATGCAAACTATAAAAAATATAATTGAATAGGGAAACATGCACAAAATCGCCCATGGTGGACATGTCTTAAACAAGCTCTGCACCTCCTAGGCAATATGCAGCAGAAGTTTTCTAATTCAGGCTGCCTGTACCCTATTTGTCCACTAGAAACTCATATCTGGGACTCACAGTTGATTCTAACACAGTCCACACAGGTGTATCGAGCAATTCAAAGCCTAAATCAACCAAAGAGACCTTGGCCTGTGCCAAAGCCAAAATGGCCTCTAATATCTCCAAATCACTATGCTCCACACACTCTCATGCCATGGGACATCACGTGATGTCAGAGGAAGGCGGGGTCGCCCGTTTACGTCACCAGGTGGCCCTGCCCTCAACTATATAACAGCTGTCATAGAGAAAAAGCGTCACTCGGCGGGAGCCATGTTGCAGCTTTTTTTCTTCTTTTTTAGGTCCATCTGGCGGCGAGAGATTTACATTGCGGGACATTTTATTTTTTTATTTTTTAATAAAGGACTTGTCCCAAAGTGTCTCTTGTCTTTTTTACTGTTTTTGACACTTTTTTTGTGAAATAGTAGGGGTACAATGTACCCTTTACCAATTCACATGGGGGGCTGGGATCTGGGGGTCCCCTTGTTAAAGGGGCTTCCAGATTCCGATAAGCCCCCTGCCTGCAGACCCCCACAACCACCGGGAAAGGGTTGTGGGGATGAGGCCCTTGTCCCCATCAACATGGGGACAAGGTGCTTTGGGGAACCCAAAGCATCCTCCCCATGTTGAGGGCATGTGGCCTGGTAACGTTCATGAGGGAGCGCTCTCTCGTCCCCCCCCCTCTTTTCCTGCGCCTGCCAGGCTGCATGCTCGGATAAGGGTTGGTAGGGATTTTTTTTTAATTTGGTGCAGGGTTCCTCTTAATATCCATACTAGAACTAAAGGGCCTGGTATGGATTTTGGGGGGACCCCCACACAATTATTTTTAAAATTTTTGGTTCGGGGTTCCCCTTAATATTCATACCAGACCCAAAGGGCCTGGTAATGGACTGGGGGGGGAACCCATGCCGTTTTTGTCAATGAGTTTTATCTATATCGCTGAGACCCGACAATTCATTACAGCCGCGATCAGTTTTAAATTACTTTTTTCCTTTAGAAATGTAATTTTGCTGTGGTATTGTTCTAAGCACGGGAAAACTACCCCACTTTACAGGCATGCTATAGACACCCCCCAGGCATGATATTTAAAGGAATTAAAAGCATTATTAAAATCACCAATGCCACTTTCTATACTTCACTCCTCTGGATGTACTTCCCATACCCTACAGTATTGCATTTGCTATATACTGTATATTCATTAATGGCCTTCAACCTTCCTGCCTCAAAATTTGAGAGTAAATTCCAGTATGCATGTGAAGAGGGAGATGGCTGAACAGTGCTTCCAAGGGGGATCTTCCCACCAGTGTCTTACTTATTACTTGGACCACTTGGCTGCTTTTCTGTTACTCATGGTTACAACCAGATAATCCTCTTGTACTGCATGTTTCCTCACTGGGAATTATAATGCAATGTATTTATGCTTTGTGCATTTGGCCACTCCTCTGTTGTCATGCACTGCCTTTTTCTACAATGGGATCACCCAGAGAGCCCTGGTTCTGCCTCTAGCCAGTTTTACACCTCAGTTGGACTTATTACCTTGGATTGTTTAATAGACAGACCCAGGGCTGCTCCACAGAGCAATATTCTGTCATATAAAGCCTAATTTCATTGCGTACATCTTGCTTATTGCTGCCTATAACTGTAATTAAGACACTGGGGTTGATTTACTAAAACCAGACAGTGTGAAATATGCTGCGGCTTTACATGGTAGCCAATCAGCTTCTAACTTCAGCTTATTCAATTAAGCTTTGACAAAAAACCTGGAAGCTGGTTGTTTTCTATGCAGAGCTGCATCAGGTTTTGCACTCTCCAGTTTTAGTAAATCAATCCCACTGTGTCCCACTTTCCTGTTCTTCGTGTGAGGTCTATTTAAGCCTTCCAATGAAAAACGACCACTATCTGGGATATTTCAGTTCTGTTACCTTGTTTATTGTTATTTTTTGTGTTCTGTGTGTGTCTGTTTTGTTCTTCCCCTCCTCACTCCTTGCACTATTCTATGAGTCTATCTACCACACCAACTACTCGCTTTTCCCCATTCACCATTGCTTGCTAAATTGACCAATCATTTGTCCACTTTGATAATGCACTAAATTTCTCTCTCTACTCATTACTCATGTATTTTACAGAAAAGGGTCCTTAAATGTATATGGTGGTTCAATAAATCCAGGCTATCCAAAGCAACCTTAGACCAGCATAGATTATGCAGAGGCCTTAGACCACCAAATCTCACCATGTACAATAGGCAGCCCAACCAGCACAACTAACCAATTATGCTACCTGGGAAATCCCAGTTTAGGTCAGTATGCAAGCGGGAGACTGCAACCCATTAACTATTTATAATATTTCATCTGACTGTCAGGAAATGCACCCTGAATGTGATCATGACCCAATCACTCAAACTTTAGGAAACTATAAAACACACTGAGGACTGCTTTCTCTTAATGTGACACTGCTCTACTTCCTCCATCGCCCATTTTTTTACCCAGGCTATGCATTCTCTTCTACCATTTCTGCTTGGGAAAATTACAAAACCAAAGTACATATACTAATAGCGTCTGATGACATAAAACCCTACCAGTCCTGTAGATGGAGCGTGATCTACCTAATAGAGAAACCTAAAGAGCACTTACTTACGCAAGTAATGAAAGCCGCTGATTTCACCCAGCCCCAAACTAGCTATAAACAGTAGTGTTTGAAAGACCCCTACTCCTTGGTTTAATCTCCCTGAAGTACACTATTCTCATTATGATGGTAGCCCCAGATCCCCCTCATTATACCCAAAAATGGACAACTTACCTCAATGGCACACTCCAGGAGGAAGATTGTTGTTGTATAGACCTAGAAACAAACCAATAAACCTATTTCCAACTAGGATAGCCAAAAGTTACTCTCTCCATTACTCCATGCTGTGACAACATTTTTATTATCATCTCAGGTCTTTTGAGCACTAATATCTCTCCATATGGAAGCACTTCTGAATAAATACCCCATGGATATCACCAATGCTTGATTCAAGCTTCAATTATAGGTACCCACAGCAGTGAAACAATAGCTAAGGCTGGGACTTGCCCTAAACACTGTCTTAATTAAACCAAAATAGGACTAAACGAGCCATAATACACAAAAAGATTTAAGCCATCTTAGCATACAGAATACACTAAGGTATGGTAACCATGGCTTTGACAGCACCCTTGTAAAACCATAATAATACACTTCTTCTTGATGAAACGCATGATGTCATCTTACTTTCTGAGAAAAGCCTCATCTTCGTCCCTGGACCCTCGCAATTCTCACCACTATCCCCTTACCCCCTTACCCCCCCCCCCATCCTTAATTTTTTTTTATGCTTGCCTTTAGTCTTCTGTACAACATAATACTGTATTCAGTTTAATACCCAGATGCCTATTCCTCTGCTGTACTTCATAATAAAATGTGGTGCTACATGGATTACGATATGCATATTTTGTCAAACCTTGTTTTCAAAAATAATTAAATTATTGAACAAGAAAAATCATTGGACAGCTGGTTTGATTTTGTGCCCTGCCAAAATTCAGTTCTACTCAGTATGCATTTGATGCACGGACTTATGTGTTAATGAATCATCCTTTCCAAAGATTCCATCTCGTCAGAACACTTCTTTCACAGAACAGATGGTCAATGGAGAAACTTGAATCCAATCATAAACATAAACTCCACAGCATGTTGGTGCCCAAGGAAAACCCAAATATGCTATTTTCTGACTTCCCTACAACTTGTTTGTTTGCAATTTTACTTTGCACAGTTCATTAAGGATGCAAACAGTAAAAGACTATGTTTTGTATACTATCACTGACATTTGCAGTTATTTCTTCCAAGCCCACATGTGTTACACCAGCTGCTAAGAAGTGGAACTTTCCTGCTGATCTGTATTTGTCACCAGCTATATTAAGCAAAGACAAAACATTCTCAGTTCTTGAGATTTAAGCACATGCAGTGATAATTATGGGAGAAGATCTACTGGAAACAGAAGGAGTTTATAACAGATTGATAATTCTCCATCCATAAAATCTCAAGATTGCACACTGCAGATAAAACCCTGGTATAATCCTATTGTGGCTAATTAATTAAATTACATTATTGCAGCACTGTATGTAATAGATGGAAATGGATTTATAGGAATTAGAAAAATAAATTATATACATAGTATAAATACTGTAATTTATTATTTCACACAGTTTGTAGGAGCGTATGTGATTCATGCTTATGCTCACTGTGTTATATCAGAAAGATGATTTCCACTACTGTCTGGTAGAACTTAATGTAATACACCAAAGGCTAACAATTATCGGTAATACTTTAACTCAGCATTGAAGTTTATTCATGCTGTCTGGGTTTCTCACCTCTACCATTCATCTTTTTAAAGCTGAACACCAGGTAAACAGCTAAATACACAGATGGGTCCTGATCTTTCTCCGTTGTATTTTCAATTTCATTTAGAGGTACCCTTCCTCCCTATACCACACTGTGATTGGTCAGTAAAAGGATAAGTGGCACTCTGATGAGCTCATCTCTGTTACTCTCTGTCACTGGAAAATGGTGTATTGATTAATGGGGCGCAGAGAAAGTTTATTTATGCTCTTGTTTTCTAGTAAAGTCTTAGTAATAGGACGCGCTAACCCTTTCATTTTTTTTTCTGTCTTTTATTTTTGGGGTGGGGGGGCTCTGACCCTTGATTTATATCTTTGTCACTCTTCTCACCTAATTGACCTGCTTCTTGATCTGCAGCACACCTGATTACCTCATTGTACTGCATCTCCCTCCCTGAACTCTGTTTACAGATTATACAGACTTTCAGAGCCTGACACAAAGTCAAATGTACAGTGCCTTGCAAAAGTATTCACTCCCTTGACTTTTTACCTATTTTTTTGCATTACAGCCTTTGATTCAATGTTTTTTTTAATTTGAATTATATGTGATGGAGCAGAACACAATAGTCTAAGTTGGTGAAGTAAAATTAGAAAAATATATACATAAAACTATTTTTCAGAAATAAAAATCTGATAATTGGCATGTGCGTATGTATTCACCCCCTTTGTTATGAAGCCCATTAAAAGCTCTGGTGCAACCAATTACCTTCAGAAGTCACATAATTAGTGAAATGATGTCCACCTGTGTGCAATCTAAGTGTCACACAATCTGTTATTACGTATACACACCTTTTTGAAAGGCCCCAGAGACTGCAACGCCTAAGCAAGAGGCACCACTAACCAAGCACTGCAGTGAAGACCAAGGAACTCTCCAAACAAGTAAGGGACAATGTTGTTGAGAAGTACAAGTCAGGGTTAGGTTATAAAAAAATATCCAAATCTTTGATGATCCCTAGGAGCACTATCAAATCTATCATAACCAAATGGAAAGAACGTGGCACAACAGCAAACCTGCAAAGAGAGGGCTGCACACAAAAACTCACTGACTGGGCAAGGAGGGCATTAATCAGAGAGGCCGCATAGAGACCTAAGGTAACCCTGGAGGAGCTGCAGAGTTCCACAGCAGAGACTTGAGTATCATAGGACAACAATAAGTTGTACGCTCCATAGGGTTGGGCTTTATGGCAGAGTGGCCAGAAGAAAGCCATTACTTTCAGCTAAAAACAAAATGGCACATTTTGAGTTTGCGAAAAGGCATGTGGGAGACTCCCAAAATATATGGAGGAAGGCGCTCTGGTCTGATGAGACTAAAATTTAACTTTTTGGCCAACAAAGAAAATGCTATGTCTGGCGCAAACCCAACACATCACATCACCCAAAGAACACCATCCCCACAGTGAAACATGGTGGTGGCAGCATCATGCTGTGGGGATGTTTTTCAGCAGTCGAGACTGGGAAACTGGTCAGAGTTGAGGGAAAGATGGGTGCTAAATACAGGGATATTCTTGGGCAAAACCTGTACCACTCTGTGTGTGATTTGAGGCTAGGAAGGAGGTTCACCTTCCAGCAGGACAATGACCCCAAACACACTGCTAAAGCAACACTTGGGGGGTTTAAGGGGAAACATGTAAATGTGCTGAATGGCCTAGTCAAAGCCCAGACCTCATTCCAATAGAAAATCTGTGGTCAGACTTAAAAATTGCTGTTCACAAGCTCAAACCATCCAACTTGAAGGAGCTGGAGCAGTTTTGCAAGGAGGAATGGGCAAAAATCCCAGTGGTAAGATGTGGCAAGCTCATAGAGACTTATCCAAAATGACTTGGAGCTGTGATAGCCGAAAAAGGTGGCTCTACAAAATATTTACTTTAGGGGTGAATAGTTATGTACATTGACTTTTTCTGTTATTTTGTTCTATTTGTTGTTTGCTTCACAATAAAAAAAAAACATCTTCAAAGTTGCCGGCATGTTCTGTAAATTAAATGATGCAGATCCTCAAACAATCCATGTTAATTTCAGGTTGTGAGGCAACAAAACACGAAAAATGCCAAGGGGGTGAATGCTTTTGCAAGGCACTGTAGGTATTACACTATTCACAATATAAATACATTTTTTGATATATTACTGATTACGGAGCTGCATTAATATGCGCTTTTCATCAGCCTGGAGTTTAGCTTTAATGATATGTTTACATGTTCTAAGAGGATTAAGTAGAGTTCATTATGTCTTTTAGTACCAAGACATAGTTCTTTTATTATACATAGATATGTGTAGATATGTAAATGCATCATACTTTAAAGTGCACATGTATCCAGGGCAGGGACTTTAAAGATTTGCATATTCTTAGCAAGCAGTACAGCTTTAAAATAAGCCCTCACTGACCTCTGTGGCCACACGCAATGTGAAGTAACTCATTCTCAAAGATCCCCAAAGATCACAATAAAGTATCTAAAATTGGGTTTCAGTTTCTAACAGCTTGGAATCACCTGGTGTTTGTTTACATTAGAAGGCTATCAGGCTGCCAAATTTGTGCTCTTTAAAGAAAGTAAAGAGGAGCTGAGATTTCAGTGCCTCTGGTGTGAAGTCCGAAGATGTTTTTTTTTTTTACAATGCCTGTAGATACAGAGGTGAATGTGAGCTTGTTTCAAAGTGTGTTTACCGCCTATTTAGAATATGTAAATACTTAAAGTGGTTGTAAAGGGTGAAGGTTTTCATTTAATGCATAAGGGTAAAATACCTTCAATGTGCAGCTCCCCCCCCCCGGAGCCCCCCCTAATACTTACCCGAGCCGATCCTGATCCAGCGATGTGCACAAGAGAGGCTCTCCCAGGTCTCTCCATCCTCATTGGCTGAGACACAACAACAGGAGCTGCTTTCAATCACAGACAGTCAGGATAGAGCGAGGGATAGGACTAAGCCACTTTCTGTGTCCTATAGATACAAAGAGGCACAAAGAGGAGTGAGCACACATAAATGTCCTCAGCGCAAGCAGCTTGCTATGGGGGCACATGGCAAGGGGAGGGGCCAGGAGCACCAGAAGGGAACCTAAGAGGAGGATCAGGACTGCTCTGTGCAAAACCATTCCACAGAGCAGATAAGTATGATGTGTTTATTATTATTAAAAAAAAAATGAACTTTTACAGCCACGTTAAGTATACAAATTTTGGCCAAAGGGTCACTTCAAGGTGAATTCAGCATGCAATTGAGATCAGTTCAAGAGGTTTCTGGGTTGCATTTAAAATCCTTAACAGAACTGAATTTGATCTTTTTCTGAAGTGCATTTGACCTTCTAAAATACATGTTTCAAACTGCTTTTAGACTCTCATTGGCTCATTTGGATAAAAGATGATTCTGGGGCAAACAAAAGCCTGAGTACACAAATCCTAACACTGCTATTTGCATATAGGTATTTATAATAGCAATACCAAGAGAGAAATCCTGCTTATCTCAAGGAACAAGAAAACAAAGCACACACATTTAAAAGCCTCTCTGCACCCTACTGTTTAAATGTTTTCCTGTCCCTTCAGAAGGATATGTACTGATGAGTCTCAAATAAAACTCCTACAGTAATTTCAGCCTTTTTCTTACTAGGACTTCTCTTACTTCAGACTCGTACCTATTGATTGATAGACGCCCAAGGTGATAGAGAAGCATTGAATTTAACATCCACATTGAGGGAAGTAAAGAAACTCCTGAGTTCATTGGGTTTCAGCCTCTGGCAGAGAAATACTTAAGGTCATGACCATAACTGGAACTATTTTATTGATAAAAACACCCCTAAAAAGTGTTTTTATTTTCCTTTGTTTGCTGCTTTGGCTTGCATAGATGGCTTAAGTTACAATATGTTACTTGCTGCTGCTGTGCCCTTTGTTGTTGCATGCATGTGTTTCCAGATTTATAAAGCCATTGTCCATGTTTGCTTTCACTATTATTAAGCTAGTTATTGTTGACAGTCATAGAAGGCTTGCTGTTTTTAACCACAAGGAAGAAATAGACTACTCAGTAATTCAGATCATTATTAAATCATTCTAATAAATCGGCTGTTTGCATCAAGAATCATTTTTTTTAATAAATAGAAGTTTGTGAAGTATAGAGCTTAATTTTTTGATGAAAGCTCTTGTTTCATCTTTGGTGTTGCATACATTATTTTCTTTGCCTCTTAAGACCTTTATTTTCCACACTACTGACATCCCTTCTCTTTATTTTTGAGAGTCCAAAGGAGAGGTGATTGATGATTGTTGAAGAAGTGTGAGGAACTAAAGGCTGTCAGTGATCTGTCATTTTTAGCATTACAGTTAATATTTTTCTTTGCTGTGGACCAGCCCAAGGGCCTTCTTGAAAATACCAAGGCTATTGTTAACAGTAATACAAAACAGAACAGCCTAGATAACTTTAGGAAGTTACCAACTTTACCTCATTAATATTAAGGAGCAAAAAATACAGGGCAGGGTGCAACATTTTTTGGAGCTGGCAGATCCTGAGAATTGTCTTTTTAACCCAAATCTTTAAACAAAAAGCAGCTTTAATATTTTTGCACAGTGGGATTCAAATGTAATATTATTGGTATCCCACTTGCTTCAGTTTTTGAAAATTCATCACAATATAGATTTCTTAAAGAAAAAGTCTATCTTAGGTTGGGGACCCCCCCCCCACCCCCAAAGTCCTCTGCCCCAGCCTCTTTAACCCCAAATATTTATTTAGAATTTTTTTAGAATATATACCCTTTCTGCCAGGTTTATTCTCATCAGTAAAATGATGATCAGGGTTCTCTTTCTTCTCTTCTCTAATTGGTGGACCGTCCTTAGTGCTTCACAGCACAAGACTCATTTAGTGGTGTGTGAGAACTGTTCTGTGCAGGATTACTGCAGGCCCAGACCATAACGTAGATACAACAGCAGAGTGTTTGTCTTAAATAGCCTAGGTACAAAAGAAATAATCTGCATGACATTCGGCATCATTCAACCGAGAAGAGGGTCCATGCTGGACAATGAAGTAGAGGGCCTGCAGTGGACAGCGCAGGGGATCATCAATACATTGAAGTTCATTGGTACAATTGTGCATATCCTCTTTAGCCATAGATTGTGTGTCACCATCAAAATTTTGTTACCATGTGTTAGGTCCTGTGGGTTGGACTTCTGCTGATAATGGATTCTGTTGACTATCCATCTAAGTGCAAATCAGTTCCCTCATTTGGACTTCAGACTTCTACGTTTGAAGCACCAGAAATGCTTTTCTGATCCTGAGCTTGCTTTGACAATAGAACTTTTGTTGCCTATACCAACTTTCTGCCCATTACTTAGCTAGGATTTTCATCTAACCCTATGGATTCATGACCTAAATGTAAGCTGTGCTTGTTTTACCTTGGCCCTCTATCTCTAACATTGACATGCCTAGCTGTACTTTTGTTGCCTGCACCAAATTCTCTCTATTCATTCAGGTATAATGTTTTTCATGCTTAAATTCTGGGGGCACTGAAATAGGAGTGAAGCATTTCCAGTTTCGATCGTAGGCGGCTTGTCTATAGGTGAAAATTGCAAAGTATATTGGGACATTATACCTGGCTTAAATTAATAAAGGCAAATAGGCTGTTCACTTTGCAAAGGAATTGTCTCTTAGCTAAATTCCATCATCCAATTGTAGACCTCTTTTGAGGGGGGAGGTTAGTTATGGCAAATGGCCCTCCCCAAATAGGATATTGCGCTAAACCTGTAGGTAAATAAGGGAACCAGAAGTGGAAGAGGGGGGTTTGATAATAAAGCTGGGAGTGCCTCCACCCAAGACAGGACCTCGGTGAACAGAGGGGATTCCCTTCCTGGGAAATTACCCAGTAATCTAATCAACATAATTGGAAGCAGAGGAACTACTGCAACCAACATAAAACATTAACAAGAATTATATAGATGTGCACCAGTATGGAAATAATACAAGTGAGGTGCGCATCTGTGGGACTCAAGGGAGGACGCCGTAGCGGAGAGCTCCACACTGCTCTGGCCCTTCGCAGCCCCCAAGCCATCTGTTCGAGTGGGACCCACCTCACACAGACCCCCACACCTCCCGCAAGATCCAGGGCACAGTTTCACATGCCAGGCAACCCCCCCAAAAAGGATGTTAGCTGCCAGCTGGACTTTAGCCTGGCAGCCTCTGCACCGTCCAAGATGGCGGCCGTGGTGCACACAAGATGAGGTCTGTAGGATCAGGAATCCATAGCCGATCCTCTTCCATCACACCAGCAGCCTCCCCCCTTGCTGGCAACCCCTGCAAGTAGCATGATCCCTCAAGGGATCTCCCTAGCTTCCACAGAATCTGAGCAGGACAATGGGAGATCTCCTCCACCCCCTCACGATGAACTCCCCCTAGGCCTCACAGGCCCACAGCAGACTTCCCCCATGCTGCCTGGCTATCCTCATGACATGTCACAGCTGCTTCACAGCTTCTCTGAGATGCTGGCTGCAGGCCTAGCCCAAAATGCTATACAAATCACAGCTACCATCAAGGCTGACTTGCAGAGCCTAGGAGCCTGCATGGATACCATTGAGTGGGCAGTAGATAACACAGCCGCATGCACCAACCAAAATACCACCTGTATACAAAAGCTACAAGATCAACTTGAATCTGCGCTAGCCAAATTGGATGACTTAGAAAATAGGAGCAGGCAAAACAATTTCTGTATAAAGGGGATCCCTGAATTGGTCACAGATATACCAAGCACAGTTAAGCTTTTCATTAAGGACATTATACCTGACATCCAGGGCCACAGACTTGAGCTGGACAGAGCACATAGAGCCCTGCAACCCCCCCCCCCGCCAAGCTGGGCTCCCGAGAGATATTGTGGTTAAACCCCACTATTATGGAGTAAAAGAAGACATAAAGAGAAGAACCCGAAATCTGGAAAACCTCTCTTTCCCTTGGAAACAAAATTCAAATTTTTGCTGATATCTCCCCCACCACTTTACAGAAGCGGAGATCCCTCAAACCTCTCCTTGAAATACTGGCTCAAAAATCCATCAAATACCGCTGGTCATTCCCTTTCCGTTTCCAGTTTGAATTTATCTACAAATCACACAGATTCACCATCTCTCAAGACGGCGAACGCTTGCTATTGCAACTAGGATTCATCGCCCAAGAATTGCCACCTCAGCAACCTGCAGCCAAGCCAGGCTCCTCCAAGCGACCCCTCCGAGCAGCCCGCTGATCCCGCTGTGGAACAAGCAACTCTCAAAGAGACACCGAGACACTCATCCCCCAAGATGAGCAGCTTTCCCCTGAATCCCTGATGGGATGATTTACCTTCACTTTTGGAGCTGGATGGCTGCCCTATACTTTTGTGTAGTGATCTGCCCTACACACATTTGGTGTGTACCAAATTACCATTACCTTCCTTTCCTCCAGTCCCCTACCCGGGCGAGCCCCATTACCCACTTGCCAACTGTTTGCACATTGTTATGCTCCCACTAGTTGTCCTTTCTTGGACGTATTTTGTCTTCCTCTCTCTTCCCCTCTACCATCCCTTCCCCTTCTCCTCCTCCCCTGGCATAACTTACTGTTAACAAGTGACTTAATTTACTGATGTATTTTGTTGTTCTGAACCTGAATATTCCTCATTATTCCCTCCCTCTAGGGTCCCACAACACTATCCTCCCCTATGGGGGACCTGATGGCTGGAGCGGCCCAGCATGCCACTCCATCTGTTGTGACACAGAGGAGCTTCCTCCTCTGGTGACACCAGGACAGCAACCTTTACTAGGGTTGCCTCTTCACCGATCCCAACCCTATCGGGGGGTCTGGTCTAGGACTTGGCTTGCCAGTCCTGTTGCTACTTTGTTAGACGCTGTATGTGTCTGAACTCATTGATTCTAATTTTTTCTTCTCGCCCCTTCTTCTTATTCTCTCTATACTCTGTCTCCCCTCCTCTAACCTTTCCAACTACTCCCTACAGGAACCTTTGCGAGAATAACCCCCTATCCGTCCTAAGGACTTCCAGATACTCCCAGGGTCTCGAGGGTCCATCCCCAATCTCCAGAGGCAGAGGTAGGCTCCCTTCACATGTACTTGCTACTCCCCTCAAATGCTCATGGCTGATTTGAACCCCCACCACATGTCTCTCAGGATTGCTTCACACAACACACAGGGACTCAACTCCCAATCCAAATGCCTTCCTCTACCGTAATTTCCCCACCTTCTATTTGGCGAATACCGACTCCAAAAAAAGGGGGGTTGCCATCCTTTTAGCTACGTGGATCCCATTTACACACTCACACACAGTTAGTGACACAGACGGCAGATATATTCTGATCAAGGGGCTCATTGAAGGGGTGATGCACTCCATCATCTCATACTATGCCCCTAACTGAAGCCAAGCACACTTTTTCTCCTCCATGTTCTCAACCCTCTCCCCCTTACTGGAAGGCAGAGTGATTATAGGAGGTGACTCCAACATCACATTTGTTCACTTGCTAGACAAGTCAATTCATGACAGACCGCATCTCAAACAACCACCTAAACAGAGTCTCCATATAGCCCGACTATTGCACGACCTGGGCTTGATTGACACCTGGAGGGAACTGAACACAACCAAAGACTATACGCATTACTCGGCCCCACACAAGACGTACGCCAGAATTGACCATATCTTCATCCCCAACTCAGAGATCCACACGGCCACACACGCATCAATTCACGAGGTACCCTGGTCTGACCACTCTTTGGTTATCCTAAGAACCACCAGCTCCCTTTCCCCTCCAGAACTCCCCCAATGGCGCCTTAGCGAATCCCTCCTTTCCAACCCAGTTCATTGTATTATGCTTGAAAAGGACATTTTGGAATTCTATCTCATTAATGACACTGGGGACACGACCCCAAGTACCCTATGTGGGGCCCACAAAGCTGTCTTAAGGGGAAAAATGATCCACCTTGCTTCCAAATTAAAAAGAGAAAGGAAGGTAGATATAGAAAAACTAGAAAGAAACTTCAAATCCCTCAGCCTGTCCCACAAGTGTAATCCCACTTCTGATACCCATGCAAATCTAGAATCCGCTAGAGTGGCCCTGAATCTAGCTCTGACCTCTAATGCGGACAAACATCTTCACTGGGTGAGTGTAAGATTCTATTTAGAGGCAGACAAAATTGGCCCACACTTGGCGGCCAAACTATCCCCCCAGTATAAAAACTTTCTCCCTCCCCAAAATCAAATCCCTATCAGGTACCCTGACCCAGAACCCCAAAAAAAATCTGCATACGTTTCACTCCTTTTTCTCTAAAACTTTACTCTGCACATGACCCGAATAGCCCCAACTCTATTAACTCTTTGCTGGAGGACATAAACCTCCCCAAACTCTCAGATTCACATTGCTCTATTCTGGTTTCTCCCTTCCAGGAAAATGAACTCTGAGAGGTCATTAAAAATCTTAAAAAAAGGCTCAGCCCCAGGCACTCATGGCTTCTCGGCTCTTTATTACCAAAAATTTTCTGAAGTCCTCTCTCCTTGTCTGGTCCATCTCTAAACCTCCCTGCATGAGGGCTCCCCCCTGGAACCAGCAGCCAACCTAGCTTATATCACCGTTATTCCCAAACAGGGTAAAGATCCCAGTGAAATGGGGAATTATAGACCGATTTTGTTAATTAATAATGATTTAAAGATTATGATGAAAATCTTAGCTAATAGACTGGCTTCCTTCATCGATACCTATATCCATAAGGATAAGGTGGGATTCATCCCCGGGAGGCAGGGATCAGACCAGATTAGGAAAGCGGTGGACTTAATTTCCCTCATGCAATCCTCTTGGGATGGAGGCCCATCCCAAGAGGGATATATCCTTTCCATAGATCTTCAAAAGGTCACCTGACGCTACCTCTTCACCATCTTACAAAAATGGGGTTTCGGCCCGGAATTTACTAGAATCCTGGAAGCCCTCTATTCTTCCCCTAAAGCCCAAATCAAACTACAAGGTCACCTCTCAGGACAAATTCCCCATCCTGAAAGGTACCAGACAAGGATCCCTCCTTTCCCCCATCCTTTTCGCCATTGTGATAGAAACTTTGGGATTAGCTATCAGACAACACCCGGACATACATGGGGTAAAATGTGGTCAATTGACCCACAAATGTGCCTTATTCGCCAATGACATTCTTCTTTTTGTCACCTCCCCCTCATATCCACCCCCCTGGAGCCCATCCTCTCTCCCTTACCTGGGCATTCAGCTCACTTCTAAAATTGAGCAACTACACCAATGCAATTACCCTCCTATGTTCAAGAGATTGTCGGAAGCCCTCTCTCAATGGTCCCTATATAAAATGTCCTGGCTGGGGAGAGTGAATGCAGTCAAGATGACCTTGCTGTCCAGAATTTTGTACCTCTTCTGCTCCCTTCCCATACCCATAACAAAGCATCTCCTAGATAAGCTGCAGTCAGTGATTATAAGCTTTATCTGGGGCAGTAGAGGACATCATCTATCCAAGACGGTTCTATTTAGATCCAGGAAAAAAGGGGGTCTAGGACTACCTAATCTATAGTGGTATTATCAGGCTGACCAACTCTATCAATTCTCTGTCATTTATTCCAAAGGCCCAAAACCAGACTGGGTAGACATAGAAAGACAGGCGACCCCCAACCATACCCAGATTTCCTAATCTGGAGCCCACAGAAAGATTGACCCCCAATTCTTTCTCCCACACTCTTACATTCCATGACCCTATGTGATTCCCTACACAAACGACACTCCCTTACATCGGCCTGGCGTCAGCTCGGGCATATTTTCCATAACCCCCTGTTCCCCCGGGTCTCAATATCAAGGCCTTTAGGTGGTGGCTAGACAAGGGCCTCTGCAGAATAGGGCAATATTTCAATGATAACGGCCCTATCTCACTTAGCTATTGCATTTCCAAACTGGATATGCCACCTTCAGAAACATACCGATACAACCAACTATTACATTTCTTGCGCCAGATGTGGAAGAGTTCTGAGAACCCGCTCTCTGTAACTCCATATGAGCTTTGGTGTTCCTCAGCCGTGAGCGCAAAAGGGGGAATTTCCCTAATCTATTCAGCCTTAGTCGAACCCTTGGAGAAAGCGACCTACATGGTGAAATGGGAGCAAGATCTCCAGTTTGACTGGGACCTAGAGAAATGGCACACGAATTTTGCCCGATCCTACAGGGGAATCCTCAATAGTTCCCTTGTGGAGGCGGACCTCAAAGTCATTTTCCGCTGGTACCCGGTCCCCGCCCATCTCACCAAATTTTATCCTCAGTCCTCTCCACATTGCTTCAGAGGATGTGGCCACATAGGCTCCCTCCTCCATACTTTATGGGAATGTCCCAGAATTAGAAGGTACTGGAACAAAATCTTTTACCTCATCTGCAAATCCACTGGATACGCGGTGAAACAGGATCCCACAATAGCACTCCTTAATAGCCGAGTCCCTGATGTACCCAAACTGACCCAATCCCTAATTCACTTTATCCTCCTGGGGGCCAAGATTACAATAGCCCGGGCATGGAAGTCCCCCTCGGTCTCCTTTTATCTAACTAAACAAAAAATTTCATGGATTATGTCTCAGGAAAAAACTTCCAACACCATACTCAACACGTCAGAGAAATTTAGACTCACTTGGGAACCCTGGGCTAAATATATATATAGGAATTTCTCTACTTCCCTGAGGAACAGAAGCCCCCTAAGCCTGAGCAAGTCATGCTGCTGGCCCGTATCCTCTACCCTTCGCGAAGGTTCCCCCCTCCCCTTTTTTCTTCTTTCTCAATCCTCTTTCTTCCCATTCTCTCTTCTCCCCTTACTTTTCCTCTTCCTGCTTCTTTCTCTCCTTCTACCCTATGATCAACCTTAGGTTGGCCCAGCCCACTACGCATTCTGGAGTTGGCTAACACTCCGGAATGGCTCTTCTGTCAAGTGTACCAAATCATATGAGAAAACCTTTGAGTACCAAAATCATTTGCGTACCCTTCTCTATGATCTCCACTTGAACACCATAGGTTTCTGTTGTCAATACCATGTTTACCTAATTAACATGACTCCCATTGTATTTTTTATCACGATCAGGGGAGCAGCCTGGCCCTCTCCCTGCAATATCTGGTCGTAGAGCCAGTTGCCCCTATCACAGCAGGCTCCCATTTGGGGTGCGTGGGGCGATCAGGAGTGACCTTAAGCAGAGTCATTTAGAATTGTTTTACCTATCAAACCTTGTTCATCCCTTTGTTTTGTTTGTTTTGTACCCTCTATGTTTATGATGGACATTCCCCTCATATTGCACTAGCTCCTCATATGGTCTTTATCCGTTTTTGTTCAACTGTTATATTTTTTGAATAAACATTTTAAAACTTAAAAAAAAGGAATTAATACAAGCTTTATATAATAAAAAAATAATAATAGTAAATACATCCAATGTACAAACCTGTATCATCAGCAAAGGGCCCAACAAGGGTCCTGGTGGAATTGTGCACATACTAAACTATATATATAGTTATTAATAAAGATACATGTGTCACACTAAAGAAACTACATATCCTCTAGACACTACCTCCTGTATATCTAGATTTTACAGGATATATATGTATCTACGCATAAAAAAATGCCTAGAACATCTCAAACAGAGAGACAGAGTGGGTGGGAGCTATTGATAACAAACCATATAACTAAAACTAAAAATTAAAACCTGATTTTGCTAAACCATCCCTAAAATTAAAAAAAATGTATCAACTCGCTTGAATCAATTTTAATTCCCTTTTATATTTTATTGTGATCAAAAGAGGGGATTGCAACATAAAATGGTACAGCTTGAAACATACTACATTTATAATAAAAGAACTACCATGTATATCCACTTCACATATCCACAAAAACATTATATTAGACCCAATAGGGTAAAAAATATAGGGAAAAATAGATATATATGTATATATACAGTATCTCACAAAAGTAAGTCCACCACTCACATTTTGGTAAATATTTTATTATATCTTTTCATGTGACAACACTGCAGAAATGACACTTTGCTACAATGTAAAGTAGTGAGTGTACAGCTTGTATAACACTGTAAATTTGCTGTCCCCTCAAAATAACTCAACACACAACCATTAATGTCTAATGTCAAAATAATTCAACACACAGCCACTCTAAATCACTAGCAACAAAAGTGAGTACACCCCTAAGTGAAAATGCCCAAATTGGGAACAAAGTGTCATTATTTTTTGTGGACCCGATTATTTTCCAGCACTGCCTTAACCCTCATGGGCATTGAGTTCACTGGAGCTTCAAAGGTTGCCACTGGAGTGCTCTTCCACTCCTCCACGATGACATCACGGAGCTGGTGGATGTTAGAGACCTTGCACTCCTCCACCTTCCATTTGAGGATGCCCCACAGATGCTCAATAAGGTTTAATTCTGGAGACATGCTTGGCCAGTCCCTTACCTTTACCCTCACTTTCTTTAGCAAGGCTTAACGCCAACAAAAAAATTAATATAAAAGCAAAGGAGAAGGCCTTCAAAAAATACAAGGCAGAGGGAACATCGTCAGCATTCCAACTGTACAAAAAATGAAATAAGAAATGTAAGGGTGTAATCAGGGCGGCTAAGATAGAACATAAAAGGCACATAATGGAGGAGAGTAAGAAAAATCCCAAGAAATTCTTTAAGTACATAAATAGTAAAAGAGAGAGGACAGATCATATTGGCCCCATAAAGAATGATGAAGGGATCCTGGTTATAAAGGATGGTGAGATTGCAAAGGTTTTGAATGTATTCTTCTCCTCAGTCTTCACAAGGGAAACACTTCAGTAACCAAAACTGCAATGTTTATCCTCATGACACGTCACAGGAAAAACCACCATGATTAACAGAGGATAAAATTAGAAACAGACTTGAAAAACTTAACATAAATAAGTCACCAGATGGCTTGCACCTGAGGATCCTTAAGGAACTCAGTTAAGTAATTGCCAGACCGTTGTTCCTAATTTTTATGAACAGTCTACTGACTGATATGGTACCAGCTTATTGGAGAAAAGCCAATGTACCAACAATCTTTAAAAAAGAACCAAGATATATCCCTGGGAACTACAGACCAGTTAGCCTAACATCATAGTATGCAAGCTCTTTGAAGGTATGATAAGGGACTACATACAAGATTTCAGTAATGAAAACGGTGTCATTAGCAGTAATCAGCATGGATTCATGAAAAAATCGTTCTTGCCAAACAAATCTACTAACCTTCTATGAGGAGGTGAGCTGCCATCTAGATAAAGGAAGGCTGTAGACGTAGTGTATCTGGATTTTGCAAAGGCATTTGATACAGTTCCCGACAAACATTTACTGTACAAGCTAAGATCTGTCAGCATGGACCAAAGGGTGAGTACCTGGATTGAAAACTGGCTACAAGGGCGAGTTCAGAGGGTGGTGAAAAATGGGGAGTACTTGGAATGGTCCAATGTGGAAAGTGGGGTCGCTCAGGGTTCTGTCCTGGGACCAATCCTATTTAATTAATTCATAAATGATCTGGAGGATGGGATAAACAGCTCAATCTCGTCATGTCTATCTGTTCCAGCGTCCATAACACAAAACTGGGTTATTGGAGATTGAATGAATCCATTCTCTCTAACCCAATCAGAGCCACTGAGATAAATAAATCACTGCAGGAATACTTCAAGCTTAACAATATAGAGAAACATTGCAAACCTTGCAAGAAGATCTTAACAAATTAATGGGGTGGGCAACTACATGGCAAATGAGGTTTAATGTGGAAAAAATGTAAAATAATGCATTTGGGTGGCAAAAATATGAATGTAATCTACTCACTAGGGGGAAAACCTCTGGGGGAATCAAGGATGGAAAAGGACCTGGGGGTCCTAGTAGATGATAGGCTCAGCAATGGCATGCAATGCCAAGCTGCTGCTAACAAAGCAAGCAGAATAATGCCATGCATTAAAAAGGGGATTAACCCCAGAGATAAAGCAATAATTCGCCCACTCTACAAGACTCTGGTCCGACCTCACCTGGAGTTTGCTGTCCAGTTCTGGGCACTCAGGAAGGATGTACTGTAAATGGAGCGAGTTCAGAGAAGGGCAACAAAGCAAATAAAGGGTCTGGAGGATATTAGTTATGAAGAAAGGTTGCGATCACTTGTTCTTTTCGGAGAAGAGACGCTTGAGAGGGGATATGATTTCAATTTACAAATACGATACTGTTGACCCTACAATAGGGATAAAACTTTTTTGTGGAAGGGAGAGTAATAAGACACATGGCCACTCATTAAAATTAGAAAAAAAGAGGTTTAACCTTAAAGTGCGCAGAGGGTTCTTTACTGTAAGAGCGGCAAGGATGTGAAATTCCCTTTCACAGGCGGTGGTTTCAGCGGGGGGCATCAATAGTTTCTAAAAACTATTTAATAAGCACCTGTACGACCGCAACATACAGGGATATACAATGTAATACTGACATATAATCACACACATAGGTTGGACTTGATGGACTTGTGTCTTTTTTCAACCTCACCTACTATGTAACTATGTAACTATGTAGAGGGAATCTCAGCTGAAACTCTATGGGCTGCCCATAAGGCCTTTATCAGGGGTAAGATTATCCAGATTGCCACCCAAATCAAGAGGGAACGGAAGGCTGACACTGAACTCTTAGAGAAGAATTATGCAACCCTACGGGCTCAACACAAAAGGAGTTCCTCCAGCACCACAGTAGCTCAAATAGACAAAGCCAGACTGGAACTTAACTTAGCCCTTACGACAAAAGTAGAGAAATCCATCCGCTGGAGAAGAATAGAACAGAATAGGTCCATTACTAGCTGCCAAATTATCCCCCCGAATAAGGGTCCACACCATGCCCAAGATACGAATCTCTGGCCCACAGCCAACCCTACCAAGATACTTGATGCATTCCATGACTTCTACTCAAGACTCTATAGCTCCCCTTCACAGACCAACAGGGATTCTATATCCAGGTTTATCGATGGCCTTCCTATCCCACCCCTAGATACTAAACATCGGAATCTCTTGAAGGCAGCCTTCACAGAGGAGGAGGTGATGGAAGTCATCAAGGGCCTCAAAAAGGGCTCAGCCAAGATGACCTTTCCGTCCCCTACTTTGCAGGCACCCTAGCCCCGCACATGAAATTTTTTTTAATGCCAAAACCCAGGGAGACCCTATAGACACCCAACTCAACACAGCCTACATCAGGGTCATACCCAAACCAGACAAAAACCCTGAAGAAGTCAGCAACTATCGCCACATTTCCCTCAAACAATAACCTGAAAATCTTAACCAAAATTCTGGCCAACCGTCTCACCTCCTTTATTAGTACATATATACATAAAGACCAGGTAGGCTTATCCCGGGCAGACAGGGACCCGACCAAGTAAGATGAGCAATAGACATTGTATCAATATTGCAAGCTAATTGGGATGGGGGACCAAAACAACAGGGTCTCCTCCTCGCACTTGATCTACAGAAAGCCTTTGCTTCCGTGCCATGGCCTTACATATGCTCCCTTATGGAGCAATGGGGTTTTGGTCAGCACTTCATGGGGCTTACATGCCCTCTATTCCCAGCCAAAGGCACAAATACGTCTACAAGGTTATTACTCAAATTCGATAGACATAGCCAAAGGCACCAGACAAGGTCGTCCTCTCTCCCCACTCATCTTTGCCATTGCCATTGAAACCCTAGCCATAGCTATTCGCCAAAATCCTAACATTAAAGGGGTATCATGTGGTGACCAAAACCACAAATGCGGACTCTTTGCAGATGATATCCTCTTATTTTTGACTTCCCCCTTACCTCTCTACCCAACCTCTGCCAAATCCTAGCAGAATTCTCCAAGATTTCAGGTCCTCAAGTTAATTACTCCAAAACGCAAGCCCGAAATGTCTTTGTTCCATCTGCAATAGTCTTCCTTATACAGAAGTCCTTTAAATTTGAATGGAGTGAATCCTCAATCAGATACCTAGGGATTACCTTGACAGCCTGCACAGAATCCCTTTACACTAACAACTTTCCACCCTTATATCGAAAACTGGTATTTGCGAACGATACTAAACTAATCAGGGCAATAGCACTGAACTTATTCTCTCTGGAGAAGAGACGCTTGAGACGGAATATAATTTCAATGTACAAATACCGTACTGGTGACCCCACAATAGGGATAAAAGTTTTCCGCGAAAGGGCATTTAAAAAGGCTTGCGGCCATTCACTGAAATTAGAGGAAAAGCAATTTAACCGTAAATATGTAGAGGGTTCTTTATGGTAAAAGCGGTAAGAATGTAGAATTCCCTTCCACAAGCTGTGGCTTCAGCAGGGAGCATAGATCATTTCAAAAAACAATTAGATAGGTATACCTAAATGACCACAACATATAGGGATATACAATGTAATATTGACATAAAAGTGCACACACAGGTTGGACTTGATGGACTTGTGTCTTTTTTCAACCTTACCAACTATGTAACTATGTAAGGCAGTGGTCATCTTGGAGGTCTGTTTGGGGTCGTTATCATGTTGGAATACTGTCCTGTGGCCCAGTCTCCGAAGGGAGGGGATCATGCTCTGCTTCAGTATGTCACAGTACATGTTGGCATTCATGGTTCCCTCAATGAACTGTAGCTCCCCAGTGCTGACAGAATTTATGCAGCCCCAGATCAGGACACTCCCACCACCATGCTTGACTGTAGGCAAGACACACTTGTCTTTGTACTCCTCACCTGGTTGCCACCACACACGCTTGACACCATCTGAACCAAATAAGTTTATCTTGATCTCATCAGACCACAGGACATTTTTCCAGTAATCCATGTCATCAGTCTGCTTGTCTTCAGCAAACTGTTTGCGGGCTTTCTTGTGTATCATCTTTAGAAGAGGCTTCCTTCTGGGATAATAGCTATGCAGACCAATTTGATGCAGTGTGCCACGTCTGGTTTGAGCACTGACAGGCTGACCCCCCACCCCTTCAACCTCAATTTTTTTGATAATAAAATTATATATGTGATTTTGATATACTGTTTGAAGACTCTTGCCTTACAAAGTCCCATTTAGAGGAAAACAATGTTCTATTGCACAGTTTTATAGGGATGTGGGCAAGCTGTCTTTTTCCCTAAGGCTACCGTCACCACCCTCATCAACCTCTGCAGCAATGCTGGCAACACTCATACGTCTATTTCCCAAAGACAACCTCTGGATATGACGCTGAGCATGTGCACACAACTTTTTTGGTCGACCATGGCGAGGCCTGTTCTGAGGGGAACCTGTCTTGTTAAACCACTGTATGGTCTTGGCCACTGTGCTCCAGCCCAGTTTCAGGGTCTTGGCAATCTTCTTATAGCCTAGGCCATCCTTATGTATTACAACAATTCTTTTTTTCAGATCCTCAGAGAGTTCTTTGCCATGAGGTGCCATGTTGAACTTCCAAGTGACCAGTATGAGAGAGTGAGAGCGATAACACCAAATTTAACACACCTGCACACCAAACACACCCATTCACACCTGAGACCTTGTAACACTAGTCACATAACACCGAGGAGGGAAAATGGCTAATTGGGCTCAATTTGGACATTTTCACTTAGGGGTGTACTCACTTTTGTTGCCAGCGGTTTAGACATTAATGGCTGTGTTGAGTTATTTTGAGGGGACAGCAAATTTACTCGGTTATACAAGCTGTACACTCACTACTTTACATTCTAGCAAAGTGTAATTTCTTTAGTGTTGTCACATGAAAAGATGTAATAAAATGTACAGTGGCGGCTGGTGCTCCAAATTTTTTTGGGGGGGCACAAGCAAACTGAAAAATTCAGTGCCCATCATATGCAGTTACTGTGCCCCATAAAATGCAGCCACCGTGCCATCAATTGCAGCCTCTGTGCCCATCATATGCAGCCTTTGCCCATCATACAGCCTCTGTGCCCCTTATATGCAGCCTGTGCCCATCATATGCAGCCTCTGTGCCCATCTTATGCAGTATGTGCCCGTGATATGAAGCCTGTGCCCGTCATATGCAGCTTCTGCCCATTATATGCAGCCTGTGCCCATCTTATGCAGCCTGTGCCAAACATATGCAGCCTCTGTGTCCATCATATACAGCCTGTGCCCATCATATGCAGCTTCTGTGCCCATCTTATGCAGCCTGTGCCCAACATATGCAGCCTATGTGCCCGTCATATGCAGCTTCTGCCCATCATATGCAGCCTGTGCCCATCTTATGCAGCCTCTGTGCCCATCATATGCAGCCTCTGTTCCCATCATATTCAGCCTGTGCCCATCATATGCAGCTTCTGTGCCCATCATATGCAGCCTGTGCCCATCATATACACCCTTTGTGCTCATTATATGCAGCCTGTGCCCATTATACAGCCTCTGTGCCCATAATATGCAGCCTGTGCCCATAATTTGCAGCTTCTGTGCACATCATATTCAGCATGTGTATGCAAACTAGAAAAGGGAAGGAAGAGGACCACCCTAAAAAATACATGCCTTATTATAAATCACAAATCACAGTCTCTCACCCAATGCCTCTCCTCAAGTATAGAGGCCGTATCCGTAACCCTAAATAAGCATACTGAAAAAAGGAAAAAGACCAAGGAGAAGCACAAGGGAGTGATCTCCCTTGGTCCAAAGATGGTTACTATGGATATGGTGGGCAGTAATGGGAGAATAGTGTATATAAAAAAAACCTTTATAAAAGTTTAAGTAGTCTAAGATATACAAAAATAACACCGACAATAAAACACATGTATAAAGCTAATGCACCAGACACAAATTACTGGGCCTGTCCGGTGCCAGCAGCACAGGGTACGCCCATTCACCAGCAACACAAGAACAACAAACAATAACAAACATATAAACACGTCCTGTTGAAGCTACGTAACAATGACGTTGCGAAACGCGTCGACGTAATCAAGATGTGCGGACGCCGACTCAGTTATCTCCCTAGCGAGTCGGAGATGGGGATTTCTCACAGTGGAAGTTTAAATCCAGGAACCGCCATACAAATGGGAAAGCGACCTGCCGTACGAGCACAAGTGCAGCCCGCATCCGTGGACAAGAGGATTGCCGCTTACTGCGTGCTCATAGGATATAGCATGACACAGCCAGCTCTTACAACATAGATGGAGAAATCACAGAGCAGCGGAGCAGCCGTAATATATAAGATGCTGTTTTGATCTTCGCACAACCGAGAGGCGGTAACGTAACCCCATTAGCTCCTGTATACAATTGATATCTCCACGTTTGATGTTCGATGTGGCATTGCCCTGGTGAATGTGGACTGTAGGACAATATACAGTGACATTCTGTCCCGTACTGGTTTACGACATACCTTATAACACACCAACAGTTCCGGGCAACATCCAGCCACTTTGTGTTGTCATGTGACTTGCTTTTGGCGAGGATCGCACTTATTATACTGTGCGGTTTCACTATTCCCCATACTCCATAGAGACTCTCTGAATTGCAGATCTACCAAATATACTCCAGGAATGGACTTTGGTGAAATTAAATGATTCAAGCATGCGCATGCCAGATACATCGTTAAAGTCCCCCTGACCCGTCTATTAAGATGCAGTATCTATACAGCAGATGTGTATGCCTTTCAGTGAGGCTCTTGAGTTAGGCAATTTCCAGATTGTACCAATCCCACTTTCCCCGTCTCCCCGGGGGATCACGCATGCATAAGGTTCCTTTGTTAATTCATATATATTTCATAATTCTTTTTGATTTGGCGATTGGCCATAGGGACCTTGTGCATCTGTGGGAGTATAGGCGCCTGCACTCTACATGTTTTTTAAGTGTTTATATGTTTGTTATTGTTTGTTGTTCTTGTGTTGCTGGTGAATGGGTGTACCCTGTGCTGCTGGCACCGGATGGGCCCAGTAATTTGTGTCTGGTGGATTAGCTTTATACATGTGTTTTATTGTCGGTGTTATTTTTGTATATCTTAGACTACTTGAATAAACTTTTATAAAGGTTTTTTTATATACACTATTCTCCCATTACTGCCCACCATATCCATAGTAACCATCTTTGGACCAAGGGAGATCACTCCCTTGTGCTTCTCCTTGGTCTTTTTCCTTTTTTCAGCATGTGTATGCAGCCTGTGCAATCATATGCAGCTTCTGCCCATCATATGCAGCCTCTGTGCCCATCTTATGCAGCTTCTGTGCCTATTATATGCAGCATGTGCCTGTCATATGCAGCATGTGCCCGTCATATGAAGCTTCTGTCCATCATATGCAGCCTGTGCCCATCATATGCAGCCTATGTGCCCATCTTATGCAGCCTATGTGCCCATCTTATGCAGCTTCTGTGCCCATCTTATGCAGCTTCTGTGCCCATCTTATGCAGCTTCTGTGCCCATCATATGCAGCATGTGCCCATCATATGCAGCCTGTGCCTGTCATATGCAGCTTCTGCCCATCATATGCAGCTTCTGCCCATCATATGCAGCATGTGCCTATCATATGCAGCCTGTGCCCATCATATGCAGCTTCTGTGCCCATTATATGCAGCATGTGCCCGTCATATGCAGCCTGTGCCCATAATATGCAGCTTCTGCCCATCATATGCAGCCTCTGTGCCCATCTTATGCAGCTTCTGTGCCCATCACATGCAGCATGTGCCCCCGTCATATGCAGCCTGTGCCCATCATATGCAGCTTCTGCCCATCATATGCAGCCTGTGCCCATTTTATGCAGCTTCTATGCCCATCTTACGCAGCTTCTGTGCCATCATATGCAGCATGTGTCTGTCATATGCAGCATGTGCCCATCATATGCAGCCTGTGCCCATCATATGCAGCTTCTGCCCATCATATGCAGCCTGTGCCCACCATATGCAACCACTGTGACCCCCCCGCTCGCCCACCATCAGACCGGCACTTACCCCATCCGGGTGATGGCAGCGAGCTGAGGGATGGGCAGGTGATGGCTCCTGAATCCTGTGCATCTCCTCCTCCATTCTGGGCTGCTGGATCCTCTCCTCCTGTGTCAGCGGCAGCAGCAGAGGAGTCTGATCCTCCAGCTTCCTCCCCTGTGAGTGTGTCTCTTCCAACAAAGCACCGGCATCATTTGACCAATCGGGAAACAGGTCTCACTGACCTGCCTCCTGATTGGCAGGGAGTGGTGGTAAAAACTGTGGTGTAAAAATAGTGAAAATTAATTTGCTATGGTCACAACAGGGTGGGATCAGGACCCACTCTCTGCGCCCGAGCCCACCATTTTTTGAAGCCTATTAGAGCCTCAGGCTCTAATCAGGTGCTTAAAAAAAACACCTCCGCCCACGCTGCCATAGGACTCCATGTGTCCGGCATCCTGAAAGGGGCCAGGCACATGGATCTGGAGGTGGTGGCAGGGATTAGGGGGTGGCACCCATGCGCCCACAATGCACAGGCCACCCCTGGGGGTGTACTCGCTTTTGTAAGATACTGTATATATATATATATATATATATATATATATATATATATATATATATATATATACACATACACATATACACACTCACATACACACACGCACACTCCTCACTGATTTGCATCAGCATGTATAAATGCAGGAAGTGTAATGTGCCTGTAAACAGGAAGCAATGTGTGTGCATGGGAAGGAAGTGAATGTGTGGTGATGCCAAAAAAAAATCAATTAACCCCACCCACAAATGTACCTACCACATCCTCCCCCACACCGAGTAAACACAAGTATATATCCTGCACTTACCCGGTGTTCTATCAAAATAGCCAATTCATTGAGATCACCAATCACATCATTTACAGTTAATATAAACCGTCAGTAATTGGAGATTTTGATTACTTGCTGTTTTGACACAACACCGGCAACCGTGTACACTCCGGTATATGAAGATGTAACTTTAACAGAACAGTGGGTAAGGAGGAAAAAGTTGTCTTCGCCTTAGAGGCCGTCATTTTGTTACTTTGCATCAGAGCGGACTAACAATATCTGCTCATAATATCGTGTACCGGAGCATACACGATTGCCAGTATTGTGTCAAAACAGCAAGTCGACAAAAATCTCCAATTACTGATGGTTTACAGTAACTGGAAGTGATGTGATTGGAGATCTCGATGAATTGGCTATTTTGACAGACCACGGACAAATGAGCAGCACCTCCTCTTTGCTGAAGAGGGACCTCGCCGTGTTCACCTATATGGAGATCCTGACCAGCACAAGCACTTCCGGGAGAACACAATGACACATTTCCGGGTCAGAAGCTGAGGCCACAGGCCACGCTTGTTTGTGTGGCAATTTTTTAAGTTGCGAACCTTTATGCATGACTGGTGAATATTTATTCACATATATGCGAATATATATTTTAACATATAACAAGATATTTTTTGGTAAACTTAAAGGAGTTTATGACAAGAAATTATGTCCCTGGGATTCCAGCAGGTGAATTACAAAGACAAAGGCCCAGCTTGACACATACAACACTCTGCCTATTCACCAGCTGAATTCATTACTATCTGCAATTCTCCAGAGACTCCACCAAAACACCTATATCATTTACATGGTGTGCTGAAGAGGTTGGGTTTTTTTTTTTTGGAACAATTATATTGTATTATAATTTCTAGGGGTATTGGTAAGACATTCCACTTCCCCAAACACAAAATTCAAAAAATAGGAATATAAAAAACAAAAAACAAACGATAGTTCAATAATTTACATTTATTTTGACAGCAGTAACACAATTATGTACTCTTGTTTACTGGCACAGCTTGTACAGCTTGTATAACAGTGTCCCTTCAAACTAACTCAACACACAGCCATTAATGTCTAAACCGCCGCTTGCAACAAAAGTGAGTACACCCCTAAGTGAAAATTGGGCCCAATTAGCCATTTTCCCTCCCCAGAGTCATGTGACTCGTTAGTGTTATAAGGTCTCAGGTGTAAATGGGAAGCAGGTGTGGTAAATTTGGTGTTATCACTCTCAATCTCTCATACTGGTCACTGGACGTTCAACATGGCACCTCATGCCAAAGAACTCTCTGAGGATCTGAAAAAAAGAATTGTTGCTCTACATAAAGATGGCCTAAGCTATAAGAAGATTACCAAGACCCTGAAACTGAGCTGCAGCACGGTGGCCAAGACCATACAGCGGTTTAACAGGACAGGTTCCACTCAGGACAGGCCTCGCCATGGTCAACCAAAGAAGTTGAGTGCACACATGCTCAGAGTCATATCCAGAGGCTGACTTTGGGAAATATATGTATGAGCAGGGGCGGCCCGTGCATTGTGGGTGCACGGGCGCCACCCCCCCAATCCCTGCTCCATGTCCCCTTTCAGGATGCCAGATGCATGGACTCTTATGGCAGCGTGGGCGGGGGTGTTTTTTTTTTTAAGCACCTGATTAGAGCCTGAGGCTCTAATAGGCTTCAAAAAAGGGTGGGCTTGGGGCGCAGAGAGTGCACCCTGATCCCACTCTGTTGTGTGACCATAGTAAATAAATTTTCGCTATTTTTATACCACAGTGCCTCCCTGTCAATCATTAGGCAGGTCAGTGAGACCTGTTTCCCGATTGGCCAAAGCATGGGGCATCCTATTGGGTGCCTGGCTGTTTGGCGGAAAAGACACACTCACAGGGGAGGAAGCTGGGCAAAGAGGCTGTATATAATGGGCACAGGCTGCATATGATTTGCACAGAAGCTGCATATGATGGGCACAGGCTGCATATTATGGGCACAGAGTCTGTATGATGGGCACAGGCTGCATATGATGGGCACAGAGGCTGTATATGATGGGCACAGGCTGCATATGACGGGCCCATGCTGCATATGATGGACCCAGAGGCTGTATATGATGGGCACAGAGGCTGTATATGATGGGCACAGGCTACATATGATGGGCACAGGCTGCAGATGATAGGCACAGGCTGCAGATGATGGACGCAGCCTGTGCCTATTATATGCGCTTCTGTGTCCATCATATGCAGCCTGTGCCTATCATATACAGCCTCTGTTCCTATCATATGCAGCCTGTGCCCATCATATGCAGCCTGTGCCCATCATATACAGCCTGTGCCCATCATATACAGCCTCTGTGCCCATCATATACAGCCTCTGTGCCCATCATATACAGCCTCTGGGTCCAGCAGCATGATGGGCACATGCTGCATATAATGGGCACAGAAGCTGCATATGACAGGCTGCATATGATGGGCACAGAAGCTGCAAATTATGGGCACAGGCTGCATATTATGGGCACAGAGGCTGTATGATGGGCACAGGCTGCATATGATGGGCACAGAGGCTGCATAAGATGGACACAGAAGCTGCATATGATGGGCACAGGCTGCATATGGTGGGCACAGAAGCTGCATATGTTGGGCACAGGCTGCATAAGATAGGCACAGGCTGCATATGATGGGCAGAAGCTGCATATGACGGGCACAGGATGCATATGATGGGCACAGAGGCTGCAATTGATGGCTCGGTGGCTGCATTTTATGAGGCACAGTGACTGCATATGATGGGCACAGTGAGGCTGCAATTGATGTTTTTTTTTCAGAATTTTTCAATTTGCTTGCGCCCACCAAAAAATTTGGAGCACCAGCTGCCACTGCATATGAGTGCTGCCAGCATTGCTGCAGAGGTTGAAAGGGTGGGGGGTCAGCCTGTCAGTGCTCAGACCATAAACCACACACTGCATAAAATTGGCCTGCATGGCTGTCGTCCCGGAAAGAAGCCTCTTCTAAAGATGATGAACAAGAAAGCCGGCAGTTTGCTGAAGACAAGCCGACTAAGGACATAGATTACTGGAAGCATGTCCTGTGGTCTGATGAGACCAAGATAAACTTATTTGGTTCAGATGGTGTCAAGTGTGTGTGGCGGCAACCAGGTGAGGAGTACAAAGACAAGTGTGTCTTGCCTATAGTCAAGTATGGTGGTGGGAGTGTCCTGGTCTGGGGCTGCATGAGTGCTGCCGGCACTGGGGAGCTGCAGTTCATTGAGGGACCCATGAATGCCCACATGTACAGTGACATACTGAAGAATAGCATGATCCCCTCCCTTCGGAGACTGGGCCGCAGGCCAGTATTTCAACATGATAACAACCCCAAACACACTGCCTTGCTAAAGAAGCTGAGTGTAAAGGTGATGGACTGGTCAAGCATGTCTCCAGACCTAAACCCTATTGCGCATCTGTGGGGCATCCTCAAACGGAACGTGGAGGAGCGGTCTTCTTCATCTTCCTCCAGTCTTCTCCATCTTCCTCCGGCTGCTTCTTCCTCCGGTCTTTCTCCTCCGCCGCTCCCGCTAAACATTCAAAAAACGGACCTCCTCCGATGCTGTGATGGGGCGGATGATGTGACTTCGAGACCCCGCCCTACAAGGGGCGGGGTCTCCTGATGACATCCGGTGGCCACGCCCCATAGTTATATATGAATATATATAGAAGCGGATATAGAAGCGGATAGATTGTCTGGCCACATCGTCAGAGGAGGTTCGTTTTCATAGCAGGTCGGCAGCGGGAGCAGCGGAGGAGAAAGAACGGAGCCGGAGGAAGATGAAGAAGACCGGAGGAAGAAGTAAGAAGAAGCAGGGGGAAGAAGAAGCCGGAGGAAGATGGAAAAGATCGGAGGAAGAAGCGAGGAAAGAAAAAGAGCTATTTTACAATAAAGGAATTGTCAAAAAATAGCTATTGTCTTTTTGTCACATTTTACTGCTTTTTTTTGATGAATGTGTAGGGGTACAATGTACCCGATACCCATTCACATAGGGAGATCTGGGGTCCCCTTATTAAAGGGGGCTTCCAGATTCCTTTAAGCCCCCCGCCCACAGACCCCCACAACCTCCGGGCAAGGGTTGTGGGGATGAGGCCCTTGTCCCCATCAACATGGGGACAAGGTGTTTTGGGGGGCCCCAAAGCACCCTCTCCATGTTGAGGGCATGGCCTGGTATGGTTCAGAAGGAGGGGGGCCGATCTATCTCCCCCCTCTTTTCCTGCGGCCTGCCAGGTTGCGTGCTTGGATAAGGGTTTGGTATGGATTTTGGGGGGAACCCCCACGCCATTTTTTTTGTAAATTTTGGCACAGGGTTTCCCTTAATATCCATACCAGACCTGAAGGGTCTGGTATGGACCTGGGGGGACCCCTACGCCATTTTTATTCTACATTTTGGCGTGGAATTCCCCTTAAAGTCCATACCAGATCCGAAGGGCCTGGTATGCACTGGAGGGGGGACCCCACACCGTTTTTTTCCTTGATTTTTGAATAGCTGATTTTTTTTATTCCACACCAGAATATTATTGAAAAATTACATACCATTGCATGCATTTGAAGAGTTGAAATGGAATAAACTAAATGGATATGCAATTATGCTGCTGAGTACAATGTACATTTTCAGGAGGTGAGACATTGATGGGATTCAAACCCATGGCTTGAACCTTTGAATGTAGCAGGGCATACCACTAAGCTATGAAGCCGAGCACAATCATACATACAAAATACTATTACTAATGTTTGATTCTTTTCATTGTATACAATAATGTTTTGCATTTGAGGCATTAATATTATGGTACCAACCATACTCATGTGCCATTGGGTAGGAATGAGCCGAACACCCCCGATTCGGCTCACACCAGAACTTGCGAAGAGGCCAAAAAATGTGTGTGAACATCATTAAAGTCTATGAGACACAAACATGAAAAATCAAAAGTGCTTATTTTAAAGGCTTATATGCAAGAAATATTCCTTTTACTATCGTGCCTGGGGGGGGTGTCCTTCTTCTTCCCCCCACTTCTTCCTCCATCTTACTCCGCTTCTTCCTCCAGTCTTCTCCATCTTCCTCCGGCTTCGGTCTTTCTCCGCCGCTCCCGCCACCGACCTGCTATGAAAACGAACTTCCTCCGACGCTGTGGACAGCTGACCTGTCCACTTCCATAGCGCCGATTTCATATATAACTATGGGGCGTGGCCACCGGGGGGACATCATCAGGAGACCCTGCCCCTTGTGGGGCAGGCTCTCAGAGTCACGTCATCCACCCCATCGCAGCATCGGAGGAGGTTTGTTTTTTGAATGTTCAGCAGGAGCGGCAGAAGAAGCTGGAGGAAGATGAAGAAGATCGGAGGAAGAAGCGGGGAAAGAAGAAGAGCTATTTTACAATAAAGGAATTGTCTTTTGTCACATTTTACTGCTTTTTTTGGTGAATGTGTAGGGGTACAATATACCCAATACCCATTCACATAGGAAGGTGGGATCTGGAGGTTCCCATTGTTAAAGGGGGCTTCCAGATTCCAATAAGCCCCCTGCCTGCAGACCACGACAACCACCAGGCAAGGGTTGTGGGGATGAGGCCCTTGTCCCAATCAACATGGGGACAAGGTATTTTGGGTTGACCCCAAAGCACCCTCCCCATGTTGAGGGCATGTAGCCTGGTATGGTATGGTTCAGGAGGGGGGGGCGCTCTCTCATCCCCCTCTTTACCTGCGGCCTGCCAGGTTGCATGCTCGGATAAGGGTCTGGTATGGATTTTGGGGGGCCTTTTTTTTTTTAATTTTGGGGCAGGGTTCCCCTTAATATCCATAGCAGACCTGAAGGGCCTGTTATGGATTTTGAGGGGACCCCACACAATTTTTTATGCGGGGTTCCCCTTAATATCCATAGCAGACCTGAAGGGCCTGGTATGGATTTTGGGGGACTCACACACAATTTTTTATATTTTGATGTGGGGGTTCCCCTTAATATTCATACCAGACCCAAAGGGCCTGGTAATGGGGAGGGGAGAACCCCACACAATTTTTGTAAAATTTTGGCATTGGGGGTCCCCTCTGAATCCATACTAGACCCAGGGGAGACAATGCAGTTTTTTTTATTTTTTTTGGCTGGCATTTTTTTTTGTACTTTCAGTGGGGAAGCCGCTGACAGCTGAAGATTCATTGGTTGTTAAGGACGCAGCAGCTGACTTCCCGGCCCCCCTGCTAGCAACCAGCTATATACAGTGTAAAAAAATAACCGCAAAACACATCAAAAATCACATCACAAATGCAACAGTTGCATTTCTGGTGCAGTTCCATTGAAATCTATTACCCGCAAATCGCGTGAAAAAAGACCCCGACCAATTCCAAAAACACACTGGCCGCAAAACGCATAGATGTGAACTAGTACCATAAGAAACCATGTTAAATGGACTGTAGAGAGTTTCTGAAAACTGCAAAACGCACTAAAAAATGCATAGGTGTGAACCTAGGGTCAGGGCCAGTTCACACTGGAGTGAGAGGAGAGGCTCTTTACGGGCGCTATTTTTAGCACCTGTAAAGTGGCTCTAGTGTGAAAGTAGCCTAAGATGTAAAAGATCTTGCACTTCCCCAAAACTAATTAAAAAGAAAAGAGAAAAAAAAAAAACAAGCTCAATAATTTACTTTTATTTTGCCAGCAGAAACAAAATGATGTACATTCATTTACTAGCTTCAAAAACATTTCTACAGGATATATGGTGCTACATTTAGCAAAACAGTTAGCAATTGGGTTTTAAGGACATTGCTCATAGGAGCTTACAATCTAAAATTTGTCTAAACCTTAGAGTGGACACAGTTTTACTTTCAGTGTATAACTGGCAACATTTCACATTTTTATCTGCAAGATTATAGATACATACTTAACAGTCATTATTCTTACAAAGCATACCAACATAATATTAAAAAAGCCACATGTTCAAAATATAACACCAGCCACCACCCCACAAATCCACATACCTAAATTGGTGAGTATGTTCTGCTGGAAGCTGCATTTCTGTGTATATGATTAAGCAATGAGAACAAAGAGTAGAAGGTCAGCACGTGCTCCAAAACCACATTTGCATGGACAGACAGGAACAATACACACAACATGGAAAGCATGGCCACATAAACCCACTTTTGATTGAAAAAAATGCACAAGAATTTTAGCAAACAAACAGCCCTAGTTGGGCGTATGTTAATAGGCACAATATCATTCCTTCACCCCCACAAATCACAGCAAAAAAACTGGCCTTCTCAGGCCAAATGAACCCCCCCTACTGCAGCCCTTTATTTAATGTAGGTTGTATTGTTAGCACACTGACACATGCCCAATAGAAGTACACACCCACCAGTATCTTTCAATCTGTCTCTTCGTGTATGTCTAAAGTGATTGCACCTGATGGGCAGGAACACATAATACTATTTGCAACTGTGTTAGCCCTTGGCTATGTGCATCAAATCTCCAACTACAGACCAAAGATCGAAGGTCATTTGCATGCACATAAACAAAGCAACAGTTTTCCAAGCATATGTACCTGTGCAGTGTAAACTCTACAATTTTAAATGTCCAAGTCCCTGGGCATGATTAGTGCTAACAAACATTAACATCAGTCCCTGGCTGCAATGAGCTTCCAATATAAAGTCATAAACTAACTTTCTTACATTGGAGACTATTTCGACAGGAGACAAATACAATGCCAGCATGTTTTTGGGTTGTAGTGAGAAACCCACACAGGGAGAGCATATCAACTTTGACACAAGCATTAGAATGTTGTGGAAATGAATCAGCAACCCCAATGCTGCTAGCCAGAATTGCTACCTACTGAGCCAGCAGGCAGCCTCACACTTGTTCTCTGCATCTCTGTGGTGTGAACCAGCCCTAAGTCCATAGCTATGCTCAGTGTCACAAGCAATATACAATATATTGGCCTAAGTATTGGGATCTATGCCTTTAAATGCACATGAACTGTAATGGCATCCCAGCCTTAGTCCATAGGGTTCAAAATTAATTTGGCCCACCCTTTGCAGCTATAACAGCTTCAACTCTTCTAGGAAGGCTGTCCACAAGGTTTAGGAGTGTGTCTTTGGGAATGTTTGACCATTCTTTCAAGTGCATTTGTGAGGTCAGGCACTGATGTTGGACAAGAAGGCCTGGCTTACAGTCTCTGCTCTAATTCATCCCCAAGGTGTTCTGTTGTTTTGAGGTCAGGACTCTGTCCAAGCCAGTCAAGTTCCTCCACCCCAAATTCACTCATCCATGTCTTTATGGACCTTGCTTTGTGCACTGGTCCAAATCATTTGGTGCAGGGGGTTTATGATGTGGGGTTGTTTTTCAAGGGTTGGGCTTGGCCTATTTGTTCCAGTGAAGGGAACTCTTAAGGCATCAGCATACAAAGACTTTTTGGACAATTTCATGCTTGCAACTTTGTGGGAACAGTTTGGGGATATCTCCTTCCTGTTCCAGCATTACTGCACAAAGCAAGGTCCATAAATACATGGATGAGTGAGTGGAGGAGGAACGTGGGGTGAAGAAACTTGACTGGCTGCACCTCAAAGTCCTGACCTCAACCTGATAGAACACCTTTTGGCTGAATTAGAGCAGAGACTGCGAGCCAGGCCTTCTCATCCAACATCAGTGCCTGGCCTCACAAATGCACTTCTGGAAGAATGGTCAAACATTTCCATAGACACACTAAACCTTATGCACAGCTTTCCTAGCCTTCCCAGAATCTGTTCTAGTTGCAAAGGGTGGGCCAAAACAATTTTTAACCCTACAGACTAAGACTGGGCTGGTCATGAAAGTTCATGTGTGTGTGTGTGTGTAAAGGCAGGTGTCCCAATACTTTTGATTGGATAGTGTATCTGGCAAAAATTACAATGGTGGTGGAACCCTCCTACACATAAATACTACATTTAATTTTAGGACCTGGGAGATGAGACAACTTTTCTACATGAAGCAGCATGTTTGGGAATCAAACCCAGATGAACCTTCTAAGCCACAGAGCTGACACATGTGAAAACCCCCTACACATAAATACTCATAAATACTGCATTTCTTTGGAAATACAGGTGATGGAATTACATTATACAAGAGTTATTCTTCTTGATTTATTTTGTGACATTTGGTGTTTTTTTGTGGGTCAGTGTAGAATAGTGATATTACCCTCAAATTTTGGGGAATTTCATTTTGATTTCTGATGTTGGTACACATATCACATTTTTTGGGCTCAAATTCTGATTATTTGGAAATAATAAAAAGCACAAAAAATTGTGACTTATTTAAGATTGTTGTGAGATTAACAAGAGAGTAAGGCCCCTTTCACACGGGACGGATCCGTGTTGATCCGCCCCGTGTTTATCCGCTGCTCAGCGGGGATCGCTCCGCTTTCCCCAGCTGAGCAGGCAGATGACAGGGCGGGACCCGCACACTGTGCAGGGACCGCCCTGTCAGATCTCCGCTCTCCCCTATGGGGGATCGGAGGAACACGGACCGTCTGTCCGTGTTCCTCCGATCCGCTCTGCAGACGGATAGAAAAATAGGATTTTCTTCCGTCCGCAGAATCGGACGAGAGCGGAGGCGGACGACATCGGGTGTTAGCGGATGTACATCCGCTGACACCCGCTATCCCATAGGGATGCATGTATGTCCGTATTTCATCCGAAAACATGTGTGAAAGGGGCCTAACAAGTCAAAGTGACAGAGAAAAATATATTTTACCAAAACATCAAAATGTTTCACATTCTAGCATTCTTAAAAACAAAATATTTGAAGTAGACGCAACAATGTTGCAAAGGAAAATTTATTTCAGAGAAAGATACATTTCATCTCAACATTAAAAGGATTTATTTGTGAAAGATACAATTGTTCCATTAGAATCAATGGCTAAAACTTGCATTGGAATATAATAGCGCAGATTTTCACTTCCAAAAAATGCTCTTTTACTCAGCGCTCATTTTCGTATTTACTATAGCGTCTTGTAAAAAAAGACACTGGAACTAAAATGAGAGCTATTGTCAGGAAAATCCTGTCAGTAACAGGCGCCCTGTGCGGGCAGTTGCGCGCACGCGTGCGCGCGTGCGCTCGCACGCCAGGCGGGCTATTTAAACTGAACTGTCACATGGAAATCTTGCTGTCTGTTCTACAGTGTTACGTGTGTATTTCCTAAGAACCTGTTTTCCTGTACTAGATCCGGCTTGTTCCTGACTATCCTAGCTGTCTGCCTGCATCTGATCCCGGCTTGTCTCCGACCATCCCTGGCTTCTGCCTGCATCCAACCCCGGCTTGTCTGACCACTCTTCTGCCTGACCCTCTGGCTTATCTACAGTCCACTTGGCTATCGATCCGGCTTGTCTGATCTTCCAGTCCTGTACACGGACTTCTGTTCCAGTCTGCTGTCCTGTGTGTTCCAGCCTGCTATCCAGTTCCAGTCTGCTGTGTGGTTCCAGTCTGCTGCACCAGTGTTCCAGCCTGCTATCCAGTTCCAGTCTGCTGTGCGGTTCCAGTCTGCTGTCCTGTGTGTTCCAGCCTGCTATCCAGTTCCAGTCTGCTGTGTGGTTCCAGTCTGCTGCACCAGTGTTCCAGCCTGCTATCCACTGCACAGTGCTTCCGGATTTCCGGACCCACTTCCTGCTGTTGATCCTGTCAGGCACTCGTGCCACTCCTGACTCTTGTGCTTCCTGTATATCCTACCAGGGCCCTCGAGTCAGAGCCGCAAGAGAGGCCATCCCCTGCAAGTCGGGCTCATCCACAAGGTACGTGACAGTAGCAGACAGCCATGACCGAGCCCGAGCAGGGAGCCTCTCCTATGGAAGAACTTTGTATGCACCTGGCTGGCCATACACAGGCTGTTAAGAGTCTCCAAGAAGCATATACACGTCTGGAAGAACGGGTCCAAGTACTGTCTGGTCCCACTGTGACCCAGGGATCTTCTCTGCCATCTACATCTGCTAGCAGTACTACTTCCCCTACAGTAGTGATGCTGCCCCCTGGACCAAGGGTTCCCACTCCTGAAAAGTTTTCTGGGGAACAAAATAAATTCAGGGCATTCCGGAATGCATGCGAACTGTACTTCGCCCTTCAACCTCGCACCTTCTCGCTTAAAGCCACCAAAGTGGGTTTTGTGATCTTACTACTCCTGGGTGACACCCAAACATGGGCTCACCGTCTTCTGGAACTGAAAGCCGAGGTGTTGACCAATTTAATCACTTTCTTTAATGCAATGGCCCAGCTATACGAGGACTCACAGCTTTCTGCAACGGTAGAAGCCGCCCTGCACACCCTTCAACAAGGGCGTAGGGCAGTAGAGGACTACGTTGCGGAATTCTGCCGATGGAGTGCAGACACGGACTGGAATGATGCTGCCCTCCGCTACCAGTTCTGTATGGGGCTTTCCGACTATTTCAAAGATGAACTGGCCCAAGTGGGAATTCCTCTGACTCTGGATGCCTTGATCAATCTTGCCATACAGATCGACCGACGTTGAGGGAGCGAAGAGCAGAAAGAGGTGCGGGGCCTACTCGCCCAACCTGGATGTTGCCTAGGGTCCCCAGCTATACCCATCCTGCACCCACCTCTAGTTCAGCTGCTACACCTGATACCTCTGAGCCCATGCAACTTGGAGTCCTCCGCCCATCTCTCACGACAGAGGAACGCCAACGTTGCCGGGCTAACAACCTGTGCCTGTACTGCGGGGAACCCGGACACTATGTCAGGAACTGTCCTAACAAACTCCGTAAGTGCCTGTCTGTCTCCTATGGTGATGTGACTGCTTGGCCTAAGACTTCATCTCTCTTGACTCTTTCTATATCTTTGCAGCTTCCAGGAAAGACTTTACAGGTTCCCGCTATCATTGACTCCGGGGCTTGTAGCTGCTTCTTGGACTCATTCTTTGCAGCTAAACACCAGATCCCACTGTGTTACAAGGCCCATGGACTCTCTATTCACCTGGCCGACGGGTCTGCAATAAAATCTGGGCCAGTTATACAAGAATCCGCTCCCCTTCCAGTCACCATCTTCAACTTGCACCAAGAACTACTTCGCCTGGACATCATCTCTTCTCCTTTATTTCCTATTATTCTTGGCATGCCGTGGCTACAAGCCCATAACCCTACTATCAACTGGGTCACAGGAGAAATTACGTTTCCCTCTCAGTACTGCCAACAGTTCTGCATTTTGAAGGACTCTGGTGAATCCCCTGCTCTGCTATGTCTCAACACTGATTCTGAGTTATCCCAGTCGGTCCCCAAGGTCTATCATGACTTTTTAGATGTCTTTAGTAAAAAAGGGGCTGAAACCCTCCCTCCTCATCGGGCTTACGATTGCCCCATCGAGCTCCTTCCGAGCCGACGTTCCCTTTGGCAGGATATTTCCTTTGACCGAGCTGGAGCAAGGAGCACTAAAAGTATACATCGACAAGAACCTAGAAAAGGGTTACATCCGTCCCTCTACATCCCCAGCAGGTGCAGGCATCTTTTTTGTAGAAATAAAGGACCACTCTCTTCGCCCTTGTATAGACTACCACAAACTTAATAAAATAACTGTTAAAAATGGGTACCCTCTCCCTTTGGTACCAGAATTATTCCAGAGACTGGGGACTGGTACTATTTTCACTAAATTAGACCCCCGAGGGGCTTACAACCTAGTTCGCATCAGAAAAGGGGATGAGTGGAAAACAGCTTTCTGCACTCGCTTCCGACACTTTGAATACATGGTGATGCCCTTTGGACTATGTAACGCCCCTGCAACTTTTCAGTACTTCATAAATGATGTTTTCCGGGACTATTTGGATCTATTCGTCATAGTCTACTTAGATGACATTCTCATCTTTTCTTCTTCCTTGGAATCCCACCGCAGACATGTCAAATGTGTTTTAGCTCGACTCCGGCTACATGGCTTGTACGCTAAGGCTGAAAAGTGTGAGTTCGAGCGAGAGAGTATTCCATTTTTGGGGCTAATCATCTCCGTGGAAGGGATCAAGATGGATCCCCATAAAGTTGCTGCAATTCTTGACTGGCCAGCCCCTACTGACAAGAAAGGAGTCTAATGTTTCATTGGCTTTGCCAACTTCTATAGAAAATGTATTAAGGGGTTCTCAGCCATCATTGAGCCCATCACTCAATTGACCAAACAAGGGCTGCATTATCATTGGTCGCCAGAAGCTCAATCTGCCTTTGAATCTCTCAAAAGACTGTTTACTTCTGCTGCTATTTTGAAGCATCCCGATTCCTCTTTACCGTTTGTCCTGGAAGTAGAAGGAGATGATCAGAGCAGACAGGATCAAACAGCCTTTGTACACAATGCAGAGGATTAACCCCTTAGGTTCTACACTAAGGGGTATAACAAGCATGCTTTACTGCATATACAGCCTGATTTTACTGTTGAGGGTTTAGTAACATTTAATTATTCACCTGGGCTGGCATCTTTATTGTTAACATAGGGGGTCATTTACTATAGTGCCACGGTGCTAATTAGCTCTAACCGTGGTAATTATGGCTAATTAGCGAAAAAACGGTATTCACTATAGTGCTGGTGAGCAAATACTCCCAAAAGAGGAGAATTGCACATGGAAATATTGTTTAGAGCATGGTATAATTGCCTAAATAGTACTGAAATATACGAAATTTCAGTAAATATGTGTTATATTATGCAGTATATTATTTAAAGATAATCTGCTTTTAAACTGTGTGAAAAGGTGATTTCTACACTGAAATATCTTTAAAAGTATCCAGACAGAGGATCAGGGGTCTTGAAGCCTGATAGGATAATCGTGGGAGAAATGAAAACTCCTCCTACAAGCTTTCAGCACACACTGATACAAGTCACAAGACTGCTCTAACTGCTATATACCCTGTTTCCCCGAAAATAAGACCTAGTGTGATTGTCTGTGATGGCTGCAATATAAGCCCTACCCCCCAAATAAGCCCTACCCTGTTTCTCTGAAAATAAGCCCTACCCTGAAAATAAGACCTACAAGGACTTTAACTAGGGCTTATTTGGGGGGAAGGGCTTATATTGCAGCCATCACCGACAATCACGCTAGGTCTTATTGTCAGGGAAACAGGGTACTACTGATGAAAAAAGGTATTTATCCGTTTATATTTACTAAAACGATCACATTTCCATGTTCTGTGTACTGTGGGAGACCAGATATAGTGAATGCAGGTTCTGGGTTTAGTAACACTTTAAGTATGGAGCCCCATTGACTTGATAAAACTTGCTAATTCGCTGCAATATGCTTTAAAATTACTGTGAGGAGAAACAAGTTGGTAGGCGTTCTTATATTTCTCCTGTTTTCTGAGGTTTAGGGGTTGACATCATCATCCTGCCTACAAGAATGCAAAGTACTTCAAAGTTCACAAGAGGACACTGCACCACTGTAAAGATTGTCTTCTATTAAGATGTTAATCTTACCCTTGATCCCCGGAGCAGAGCCTGGAAAGATCGACAGCACTGCTACCTGCGACGTACAAGCAGCTTTTCTATTCATTATAAAATTATAATTTTAACTATATTATGTTGAATATAGTTGTCCAAAAAGGTACACCACAAATGGAGCAATGTGCCCAGGTGTGTTTGACATCACCAGCATATATTTGACTTTTGAGGAAATATTCTGTGCAGCCTAACCAGATATTGATACCATCTTGATATTAGTTTAATTTTTTTTTTCTTGTACTTTACTAAGGACATTTTATGTGTTTACTTTTTTAATTTTTTTTCTTTCAGTTTAATGCAGTGTTTTAGCACAAGACAGGTGATCACACTAAGTAAGCAGACCATGATCCCCAAGCCGGGGAAGGACCTCTCCCTGTTCTCCTCCTATAGCCCTATTTCCCTATTAAATGTGGAATACTAGTCAAAATTTTAGCCAACAGACTGAACACTTGGGGTGCAACGTATCAAAAAACTCATGGTTCGGATCGTTCCTCGGATCAGGACTCACAGTTCGGATCATTTTTCGGATCAACAAAAAAACTGCCCCACTGTAATATACACAATCTCCCCCACTGTAATATCCATGTCATCTCCCCCACTGTAATATCCACTTCATCTCCTCCACTGTAATATCCACAATCTCCCCCACTGTAATAATATCCACAATCTCCTCCACTGTAATAATATCCACAAGCAGCCCCACTGTAATATCCACAATCTCCCCCACTGTAATAATATCCACAATCTCCCCCACTGTAATAATATCCACAATCTGCCCCACTGTAATACCCACAATCTCCCCCACTGTAATAATATCCAAAATCTCCCCCACTGAAATATCCACAATCCCCCCACTGTAATATCCACAATCTCCCCCACTGTAATATCCACAATCTCCCCCCACTGCTGTAATATCCACAATCTCCCCCACTGCTGTAATATCCACAGACTCTCCCACTGTATATACAGTATGAGTATAGGAATTAGGAAGACTAGTGTTGTTTAGTCTTACCTTAGAGAATAGAAGCCGCCAAGCCGGCCAGATCAGATCTACGAGTTGAGGGGTGATGACGTCAGCGCGCACCGCCACCACCGGGTGTACCAAGATGGCCGCCGCTCCGGAGCTAGGCCGAAGCCAATGCTTTTCCTAAGGCTGAGGCAGCGGCAGGCGTGTGTCGATCTGAACTGGTTGAACTGTTCGGATCACGGTACCGTTGCACCCCTACTGAACACAGTCACTGAACACAGAACACTGAATAATAGCCCTTGTACACCCCGACCAAACGGGATTTATGCCAGGCAGAGGCACAGATATCAATATTAGGAGACTCTTCACCCACATTGCTAGAGCAAATCAGGACGGCGCAGGGGTGGTGGCCTCTCTGGACGCGGAGAGGGCCTTTGACTCTGTTGAATGGAGATATCTGTGGGAGGTTCTCTCCAGATTTGGCCCTAAATTTGATTAAAGATGTTGTATGCCAATCCGCAAGCTAGGGTCCATATGAATGGTTGTCTGTCGGAGCCGTTTTCATTGGGCCGTGGAACGAGGCAGGGGTGCCCCCTATCCCCGGGACTGTTTGCTCTGGCATTAGAACCTCTGGCCATCCGAGCTGACAGGGAGGTGCGGGGTATACAGGGTGGGCCAATTGAAGAAAAACTGTCTCTTTATGCGGATGACGCTCTACTGTATCTAGCTGACGCATCCACATCTCTACGCACTGCGCTGTTCCTATTTGATTCAGCGGCTACTCGGGCATACACATCAATTGGGATTAGCCTGTACTTTTCTCGCTGCAGCCGTCACCTGCTCGACCTGACACCCAGGCACAGCTTCACTGGGTGGAAGAGTTCACATATTTAGGTGTTAAAGTTACCAGCGAGATAGGAGACTACATGGGAAAAAACATACAGCCCCTTACGTCGCAGGTCACTACCAAATGTGCAGCATGGCGCTCTCTCCCCTTGACACCTGTAGGCAGGGTTAATCTGCTGAAAATGGTGTATCTACCTAAATTTCTATACTTCTTTAGGAATACTCCGTCGCATATCCCCAAAAGCTTCTTTAAGAGGTTTGAGGGGCTGCTGGTGTCTTTTGTCTGGGCTGGAAAGTCCCCTAGGGTGGCAAAGTAAATATTATACCTACCCCTTTCTGGAGGGGGTCTGGCACTCCCAAATTTCCAAATCTACTATTGGGCAGCCATCCTTGTCACTGTGCACTGGTGGTTCTCCCAGCACAGACAATACCCAGTGCTTACATTGGAAACGGCCATTTTGGGTTCATATGCAGCTTTGAGCAACCTAGCTTTTCGGGGGGTTGCACGCTGACCCCTCCTTAACTACCCTTATGAAAACCACGATAAGGGCCTGGCAGGACGCTAGAGTAGTGTATAGGAAGCCCATTCATGTATCCTCTCACATGCCCAAATGGGGTAGTCCAATGTTATCCCATCTAAACACTGTACCAGACCCCTCACTGTGGGTAAGGAAACGGAACACAACTTTGAAACATAGTACCAAAGATGGAAAACTCATGATTTCAGTCATTGAAAACCCTTTACTCGATACCTAACTTGTGGGAATTTAGATACTGGCAACTACGACATGCTTTTGGGGCCCAGTTCCCGGAGACAATAATTTTGGAATTGGATTTCTATTAAACTCTAGTACGTTGGGGAAACCTTTATTTGACAGTAGCCCACAACATCAAACCGACCCTGTTTTTGAACAAGTGGAGAGCAGACATACAGACTCTTAATGATGAGGAATGGGAGGAATGCTTCTCTTCTTCTATGATAGCTGCAAAAGACAGATTAATTCAACCCAAGTTCCTACACAGGGCCTACTACACCCCACAGAGATTAGCCCATATATATGCTCAACGTGACCCGTTGTGCCCCAGGGGTAGACAGGAAGTCGGCTCATTTTGGCATATGGCCTGGTCCTGCCCCAAACTCCGACCTTATTGGGACGAAGTCACAGATACCTTTAGTGTGGTAATTGGGACGCAGATTCCATTGAACTCCCTAACTCTCTTACTGAGTCACTTGGATGAGGTGCAGGGAGACAGGTATGCCAAGCTTTGCATGACATGTTTTTATGCTAGAAGGGAAATACTCTTAAGATGGAAGTCAGCAGAGCCACCTACGTGTGACTCTTGGCGCCTTTCAGTGAACTCGGTACTGCTCCTCTACAGGCTCACATATCATAGCAGACAGTGCCCAGGGAAATTCGATAAGGTCTGGCCAGGGTGGATAGATGCTAATGGTTAAAATAGCTGTGGTGGCCCTTAAGGACCAAATGCAGGAGAGATTGTCTCATCTGGTTTCTCATTCTTGCTCACCCCCACCCCAGCAATATCACACCTCTTAGTTAAATAGGCTATATGTAAGGGAATAGGATGTGAGAAGATGATACTGGTGGAGAACCCTGGTTGAGGTTAGGAATAATTCTGTAAATCTCTAATATGTAATACACCGGATTGGGGATTAGATCCCTGGATTGATACAGACTTACTCCTCTTCTATGTGTATGTATGGATATATTTCTATTGATCATGACATTGTAATGCTGATTTGTTCTACAATAAACATTTCTGTTAAAAAAGTAAACAGACCATGCTTTTGGATAGTAGCATTGCTAATAATAGTAAGGGGCTGTGATGGCAAGATTTATAGCCATTTCTGAGGTTTCATGTTTTATGGAAATTCTCTGTAAGCCAAGGCAATCAGTGTTGATCATCTTGGTAGAAGACATTTTCTAGGAAGCATAGAACATGCATAGCCATCATGTGATCTATTTTACCTGCCAAAGGACATTTGTACATGCGTTCAATCAGTAATCAGTCTTGTAATCCAGAAACTTCTACTAGACAGTAAAGTCAGATTGGTTAATTTTCTGTCCTGCAGTCAGTGGCATCGCTAGGGGGTGGCTTTTAGGGCTATAGCCCCGAATCTGTGACCCATAGCCCTGAGTCTCTGCAGGGGTCCCCAAGGGGAGAGGAGGCTGTCTGAGGACCCTGATGTAAGTGGGGTGCTCTCTGGGGACCCTGATGCAAAGGGGAGGCTCTCTGGGGACCCTGATGCAAGGGGAGGCTATCTGGGGACCCTAATTTAAAGGGGAGGCTCTCTGGGGACCCTAATGTAAGTGGGGGTCTCTCTTGGGACCCTGATGCAAGGGGGAGGCTCTCTGGGGACCCTGATGCAAGGGTGAGGCTCTCTGGGGACTCTGATGTAAGGAGGGGCTCTCTGGGGACCCTGATGTAAGTGGGTGGCTCTCTGGGGATATATACACACACACAGGTATATTACTTTATATACATGTGTATGCCCGCCCAAGCGTATGACTTTCTTTACTACACTGCTATGGGCTCTAGCCCCAGATCTTTTATAGACCTAGCAACGCCCCTGCCTGAAGTTAACCAACACAGCCACCAACCTGCTCCAACCTGTGACTGGACATTGAAGGCAAAGCAGTACATTGGTGAGGTTATCATTCTGTTCTCCTCTTCTGTAAGCTTGAATGTAGATGAAGGGGGTTTCATTATGCTGATTTTAGGAAAAAAGAAATTGATACTAGTAAAATAAAAATGCATTTATGCATTTATCGTATATATTACTTTATATATTACTTTGTATCTAAATGTAGTTCAACTTTAAATATTCAATATTATTTATTTATTATATTTAAATATTTTCCAAATGATGTGTTAAAAAAACACCTCTTTAGTTCTTCTAAACACTTTCTCTAAAGTGCCTACACAAATAAGCCCTGAAATAAATGATTTTAATGTCTTTAAACTTCTTAACATTTAACATTTAACTTTACTCTCATTATAATTATATTTGCAGTCCAATTACAAGATAAATAATAGTAAAATCTGAATACACATCCTACATTGGACATTGTAGAAAATGAAATCCTTTTACAGCAATCTTCTTATTGTCATCTAATGGCCTTTGGTTCTAGACTATTTTAAAAAGACAATCAAATGCCTTTGATTTTAATGTTACTGTAAAATATAATTAAAATCTCTCAGGAAATTTTCCTTTATCTGGTAGCAGTTTAATTCTCAGTACAGCGTTTCCTCTACTCAGAAACAAAAGATCTATATGGCCTAATTTCATTTGAAATATTGTTTCTTTTCTTGAATCTCATTTATTCAGAAAATTTGCAGTAAAAAGTTGGCAATTTAAAGGCATATTATTTCTCTCAAACCAGGCAATAATACCACAAAATTGCCTTGTATGAAGTGTTTAAACTATGCTACAATAAAAGAAGAACAAAGGCGTAGATGCTGAAATTATATTGTTTTCCCTGTTTTAACTAAGATACGGCTAAGCCTGTAGTTGAAAGATAAGATAAAGTTTTGTGATTGTATTAGCAAGGAAGTTGCTCAGCTAGTATGCAAGATGGGTAAAATATTTCTCTGGAGATTATATGAACTGATTTAGGAAGACTAAAATACAATTCAAATGCATTGTTAATTAGCGATGGAATTTTACATTAACACCTTTTCAGGATTCAAGCTGGGACATTATTTGTAAAAATATCTCTTTTTTTTTAAATTTGTGCACAGATATAAAAAAAAAAAAAAGGAATTACCTCATTAACTAAGAAATTGGGATAATGCTCAAAATCAAATGAAAATGTCTGTGTTTTGAAAGTGTAAAATTTGTGTACCTGTCAGTTAGAATGAGCTTCATGTTTTACCCATACCAAGCCTGTTAGCAGTTTGGCAAACAGGCAAATAAACTAGCCATATGTAGCCAGCTCACACATGTGAATCTTGGATTTGGATAAAAGACGTCAGCCATGATCCTTGGTTGGTTTGCTTATATACAGCACCTAGGACCCGACTGTCATTTAGTGGTGGTAGTGTAGTTGATAGGGGTGCAACGGATCAAAAAACTCACAGTTCGGATCGTTCCTCAGATCAGGAGTCACGGTTCGAATCATTTTCGGATCAACAAAAAAAATCTGCCCCATTGTAATATCCACAATCTCCCCCACTGTAATATCCATGTCATCTCCCCCACTGTAATATCCACATCATCTTCCCCACTGTAATATCCACAATCTCCCCCACTGTAATATCCACGTCATCTCCCCCACTGTAATATCCACAATCTCCCCCACTGTAATAATATCCACAATCTCCCCACTGTAATAATATCCACAATCTGCCCCACTGTAGGCAACAGCGCGCTCCGCGGAGCGCATGTGTGCCGATCTGAAAAAGGTTGAACCAGTCGGATCACGGATCTGTGATGATCCGTTGCACCCCTAGTAGTTGGGCGGCATCTTTTGGTGAAAGATTATTGTGGTGGCGAGGCAACATTGTTGGGTGGTGGTCATAATGGCAGCGGGTCATCCTAATTTAATGTAGGTCTACACATTAGTAGATGAATTGATTGATAATAGATTCACATTGTAAAACATTGTTTACATTTTTTTAGGGACTTTTTCATAGTGTGGGTGTCTTTTTTTTTGCTTTTCACTTTTTTTGGGAATGAGCAATAAGGAATATATTATTATAACAAAATATCAAAGAAACACTCACACTTATTCTATATAAACTTGGCAAATAAAGTAAAGCCAAGCTGCTACTATTTGGGTGTACTCCCTATACAACAGAGTTTCCGAGCATTTGGATGTGATGAAACGCATAGGATGGAGCTTTTCTTGGTTGTGACATCACTGCTGCTCAAGGTGGAGCACATTCTGGTTCCTTAATTATTGTGAAGCAGCAGTGCTCCCCTACAGATAGCTAGTGGTGAGTCATCCTGGACACTAGGCATAGGCACTAGGGGTGCAACGGATCAAAAAACTCATGGTTCGGATCATTTTCAGAACAACAAAAAAAAATCTGCCATGCTGTAACATCCACAATTTCCCCCACTGTAATATCCACGTCATCTCCCCCACTGTAATATCCACGTCATCTCCCCCACTGTAATATCCACAATCTCCCCCACTGTAATAATATCCACAATCTCCCCCACTGTAATAATATCCACAATCTGTCCCACTGTAATATCCACAATCTCCCCCACTGTTATAATATCCACAATCTCCCCCACTGAAATATCCACAATCTCCCCCACTGTAACATCCACAATCTCCCCCACTGCTGTAATATCCACAATCTCCCCCACTGCTGTAATATCCACAATCTCCCCCACTGCTTTAATATCCACAATCTCCCCCACTGCTGTAATATCCACAAACTCCCCACTGTATATACAGTATGAGTATAGGAATTAGGAAGGAAGACTAGTGTTGTTTAGTCTTACCTTACAGAATAGAAGCCGCCAAGCCGCCAGATCAGATCCATGAGTTGAGGGGTGATGACGTCAGTGCGCACCGCCGCTGTCAGGTGTACCAAGATGGCTGCCGCAGCCTTTCCTAAGGGCGAGGCAGCGGCGTGCTCTGTGGAGCGCATGTGTGCCGATCCGAACAGGTTGAACTGTTCGGATCACGGATCGGTGATGATCCGTTGCACCACTAATAGGCACATGATAATGTAAGTGTATTTGCATCACTTTGTTCTTTTTATTTTTAATAAATGTTGGTGAACTATGAGTTTTCTCCTGGTCTGTTTTTCATACATGATGATTATACAGTGATGTACAGGAATTTGTGTCGACTATTCTGGGAGAGCTTCTTGCTGTTTGCATAACAAAAAAGACCTGCATCTGTGATATAACTTTCAGGACTTAAATCACCTGCTGGTGGCACTGTGGCTTCCAGAGCCAAAGAGCGCAATTCCACTGACTATCAGTGGGTGTCTCCCAGCAGGCACTTGATCCTGGTAATTAGGCTCCACCTGACACTGGCTGTTGAGAAGGTATATAAAAAAACTGTAATTACGCGCCTCTGCTAAACAGGGGCAGAAAAATTGGGCCTTAGGCGGTGGTGGTGGTGGTAATGGCACAACACTGTAAAGCCTCACAGATACTTTTGTTGAGCACAGGAACAGGCCCTGCTGTGAAATATTAGATCAAAAATTGTAATTAAGTGCCCCTGTTAAACAGAGGCAGAAAAACTGGGCCTTAGGCAGTGGTGGTGGTGCCACAACACTGCAACCCCTCACAGATACTCTTGCTGAATGCAGGAATGAGCCCTGCTGTTAAATATTTGATAAAAAATTGTAATTACATGACCCTGTTAAACAGGGGCAGAAAAATTGGGCCTTAGGCAGTGGTGGTGGTGCCACAACACTGCAATCCCTCACAGATACTTTTGTTGAGCGCAGGAACAAGCCCTGCTGTTAAATATTTTTAATTCCATATATTTATTGATTTTACATATGAAATACATTGTACAATTAGATATTGTACGTCATGCAATGACGTCGGTGTAAATAGTTCAAGGTATTAACTTATATCCACTAACAGGTTTCAGATGTAACAAGTAGTAAACGTATATCTATGAAAGTTCCTAGAAATACGATCAGTCCACTTCACTAGTGTGGCACCCCAAATGGGAGCTTTAGTGCCACAGGAGTACAGAGGACCTCCTTGTCATAATCCATATGATGACTGAGGTTTCCTAGTAGTAACTTGCTAGAACATGTAACACATAACTGTTAAGAAAGTAACTGGTATTGCTCGATCAAGAAAGAGAGGTCTGTGTTTCAGTAACTTTAGGTGAGATTCGCAGTGTTAGTGCAATCAGACCATGGTTGCCAATTTTTGTGTGTTTTTTCAGACTGGCCATTGTTGGTGGCTGTTGTGGTTTCATATCTGAAGTGTAGGGCTACTAAGTCGATGACTTGGGCCATGGTCGGAGGTTTGTCGGACTTCCATTGTCTGGTTATATTGAGTCTGGCTGCCAGGCGTATATGGGTAATTACGAGTCTGAATGGGTGAGGAATGTTGTTAATGGTTAGGTTTAGGATTGCAAGTGCAGGTGAGGGGGGATCGTGATTTTAGTTATGGTTGATATTATGTCTTCCCAGTATTTCTGTAGGTTGGAGCATGTCCAGAAAATATGGAGTATGTCGCCTGTGGTAGATTTACATCTCCAGCAGGTGTTGGGGTTTCAAGGATCAAAAGATGCCATTATGGCTGGAGTAATGTACCAACGTAGCGATATGAGTTCCCATAGGATCGCGCATTTGGTGGCTTTGTAAATGGTCTTGAGGGCTTGTTACCATTGTGTGTTTGTATAGGTGCATGCAAGATCGGTGTCCCACCTGTAGTGTGGGTTTAGTTTGGAGAAGGTGCATTTTTGGTGAAGACTGTTGTAGAAGTAGGAGATACCCTTGATTTTTGTGGCGGGGTTGGTGAGGTACTCCCATGTCTTGAGATGTATGCTATATAGAGGAAGGGATATATTGCACAGGCAATGATGTATGCATAGATAGGTAAAGTATTTGGATATAGGAAGGGTATATTTGGATTGTGGTAGGGAGAAGGGCTTAATGCGGTTGTCTTGTAGCAAGTCTTGTAGGAAGTGGATTACTTTGAGGGTCCATGGTGATAATGGGAGATCAGGTGTTAAGTGGAGGAGGGTGTTTAAAGGAATATTGAATTGTGGGGTGATGGGGGTGTATGCCAGGAGGGCAGTCATTTTCCTCCAGGCATGGGCTGAGGCCTTCATGGTAGGAGATAGAGATGTTGGGATTGAGGCACCAAGAGGTGTGCTTAGTAACCAGTTTTTCAGGTTGGGCCGGGTGAGAGAGGAGTTCTCTATTTGTCCCCATAATGTGGTCAGGCGGGTTGGAACCAGCTGCATAGTTGAGCTAGGATGGCTGCCAAGTAATAATCCTCGAAGTCTATGGATCCCGTGCCTCCCACTAGTTTATGTTTAATCAGTTTTAGATGGGCACATCTAGGTCTTTTACCATTCCAAAGATATTTGTTAAATATCGTTTGAAGGGACCTGAGAAATGTGGCGGGTATTGGGATGGGTAGAGTCCTGAAAAAATACAGTTTTTGGGGGAGGCAAATCATTTTGAAGGCCGCAAGTACCTGTCCAGGAAAGTTCATGTTTCGCTATTTGTTGTGAAGTCGATTGAATGTTGTGAAGGAGTGGCAGGAAATTGCACGAGTAGAGGTTTTTGGTCTTTCTCGGTAGTTGGATGCCTAGGTAGGATATGTCAGTATCATTATTGCCCACACGAAAGGGTACTGTAGCTGTAGGAGGTTCCTCATGGTAACGTCTATATTAATGTCTAGTATGAAGGATTTGGTCATGTTAACCTTATAGTACGAAACCGAGCTAAACCAGTTGAGCAATTTTTGTACTTCTGCCAGGGAGAAAGTCAGGTTGGTAAGGATGAGAATAACATCACTAGAAAATAGGCTGATTTTATGGTGTGAGGTGCCAATTTGAAGGCCTGAGATGCTGGGATGGGAGTGGATATGTTCTGCTAGGGGTTCCATAAGCATGTTAAAGATGAGGGGAGATAGGGAGCAGCCCTGTCACGTGCCGTTGGTGATGGGGAATGGGTGGGGGAGCATGCCCTCTGTGTACACTTGGGCCTCAAGGTTAGAATATAGTGCCATAATGGCACTTAGGATGTTGCCTTGGAACCCAAATTTTTGGAGGGCCGTCCTGAAGTATGACCAGTGAACCCTGTCGAACGCCTTCTCTGCATCCAAAGACAGGAGCAGAGAAGGCGTTCCGGTTGATTCTGCGTGGTGAATGAGGTTAATCATCCTTCTGGTGGCATCCGATGACTGCCTGCACTTTTTGAACCCCGTCTGGTCTTGGTGAATAAGAGTGTGCATAATCTCAATTAGTCTTGCTGCTATTGTTTTAGCGTATATTTTGAGGTCGAGATTGAGTAAAGAAATTGGGCAAAAATTTTGGGGGACGTTCGACTTTTTCCCTGGCTTCGGTATCGTTATAACCAATGCTTTTAAGTATTCTTTTGAAAAAACAGAAGAGGAGGCAGCGTGATTGAAAAGTTCAGTGAGGTGCGGGTTTAGATGTGGGGAGAATTATTTATAGTATTCCCCTGTCAGTCCGTCGGGGCCTGGTGCTTTACCACTAGGTAGTGAGTCAATAGATGTCTTAATCTCTTGTTCCATGAATGGGGCTTTAAGGGCAGCTAGTTGTTCCCCAGTCAGCTTAGGTAGGGGAAGATTGCAGAGAAAGTGGTCAATGTCATCCTGTGTGGGCTGCGGGGTATGGGGGTCTTGTTTCAGGTTGTAAAGGTCGCCATAATAGGCACTGAAGGCATCGGCTATGTCTTGCGGGTTACTTAGGGGGGCTGTCATGTGGGGATGAATTAATTGGGTTATTTTAGTTTTTACACGTCTTCCTTTAAGGCGTTGTGCAAGTTTTTTCCCCGCTTTGTTAGAGGTGGAGTATGTAGACGCTTTCATTTTCCTTTGGAGGAATTCATAGGAGTGGATTAGTAGGGTTTTAAGTTGTTGTCTTAGGGATAGTAGTTGGTTTGTCTGCGGGTCTTGAGGGTACGTTTTGTGTCTCGTTTCTAGGGCCGCTATCTGAGCTGGTAATTCATCTAGGTGCTGCGTCCTCTTTCGTTTATGGTAAGAACTCAATTTAATTAACATTCCCTCATTGATCGTAATCATGACCCCTCTGGCGGGGTCTTTTAGCCCGATGGTGTTCAGTGATAGGATAGTAAACAGCATCTTGTGGGTGTGAGGTTGGTGGGTGTTATGCAACAACACTTACAGTTAGTCGCTGTAGTTTGGATCCGAAGGCACCTGGGAGCAAGACGCAGTAGTAGGCTTGTGGCAGTCCAAAGGTCTGAAAGTAGGGTGGACTAGAAAGATAGAGCAATACATTAAGCACAAAAACAGTGAGAACCAAAAAAAAGAAAAGAAAGTAAAAAAAGAAATCGGTAGAGCAAACGTTAGTGGAAGGAGTGATGTAACTGGTAAGATTGATACAATGAAAAGTTCGTAGAGGGGGTGCTGAGCACCTCGATAGCCTCTAGGTGGGGGTAGAAAAAAGTTATTAGCGCGGGAGGGTGATAACAGGGGTAGCAGGTTGTCAGAGCTCAGGGGAGCTGTAATGACGCTTTTTGGCCAAGCTTGTCACATATCCGTGTGTCACTCAGGTGTAGTTGTGGTCTGCATTTTTGTGGGGTGCATTAGATCCTCTGTCATACGGAACTGATTAGGGGCTTCTGGTAGTATACCGCAGGTGTGGAGGAGCCTCAGACCTTTGTCAAGATCTATGACCGTGTAGGTTTGCCCATTCTTCACAATGAGGAGGGTGGCTGGGTATCGCCATTTATATTGAATCTTATGACTTTGAAGGCCCTTGGTAATTGGGTTCTTCTGCCGTCTCAGTTGGAGGGTGAACTTGGAAAGGTCAGGGAAGAATTGAATCCCTGCGTAGGGAGCTGGCAAGGGTGATTTAGCTTTGACTCCCATGAGGAGTTTTTCTTTAATATGGTAAAAATGGACCCTCATCAGAACGTCTCTGGGGACCGAGGCTGCTAGGTGGGATGGTTTAGCGATTCTGTGAATTCTGCTGATTATAACATCCCGCGGGGATGCTTCAGGGATTATGATATGCATCAATTCTTTTGCATAGCGCAGTAGGTCCGCAGGGAGTATGATCTCAGGGATAACTCTCAGCTTGATATTGTTCCTGCGGGACCAGTCCTCTAAGTCGGCCAGCTTGGCGCTCATCCATGACTGTTCCTCTTTAACAGCATCATAAGTGTCAATGACTTCATTAATAGTGGTAGTGCAATCAGTTAGGCCTCTCTCAGCATTAGACACTCTGTCGTCTAGTGAGTGAATATCAGAGGGGATTTTATGAAACAAGGAGGATAGGTCAGTTCTGAGGGAGGACTGTAAAGAGATTAGCATGTCCTTCAGGGTGGTATCGATGACTGGCTGGCCTGAGGTGAAGAAGGAGGCCATGAAGCAGTGTAAGGCCTGGTTGAGGGAGAAAGGATTAGGAGCCTGGGCCTCAATTTGTGGGCGCTGTGACCACTGCAGCGGTGTGTCAAGCCGCATTTTAGCTTTTGCTGGGCTGCCAGGGAGAGGGTCGCACTCCGGGGGGTAGGAGAGCACAGCAGGGGTACCCGTATCTGGCTGTTCCTCTGGGATGGCATCCGGGAGATCTGTGTAGGAATCCTGCGGCGCGGCCGGTCCGGCGCCATCTTGGAAATCACTGTTTGCCAACATGTGCATCTTGATCTCCTGAGGTCCTAGAGCAAGGATGGCTGTGGATGGGGTTGTGATGGCGACCTGTGTCGCTGGATTGTTTCCCCTGTCTGACAAGCTGTGAGCTTAAGCGTCCATCTCGTTCTCCAGCCGGCCACGCCCCCCCGCTGTTAAATATTTGATCAAAAATTGTAATTACATGCCCCTGTTAAACAGGGGCAGAAAAATTGGGCCTTAGGTAGTGGTGGTGGTGCTCTGAACCGAAAATATTCTTAGAAAAATCATTTGGTTACATCAGCATCAGGTGATTGATAGCTGGTGATCCAAGCCTGATTCATTTTTATGAATGTGAGCTGATCAACAGAGTCTGTGGACAGGCGCACTCTGTGATCGGTTACAAAGCCTCCAGCAGCACTGAATGTGCGTTCAGAAAGAACGCTGTATGCAGGACAGGCCAGTAGCTCAATTGCATATTGAGCAAGTTCTGACCAGTGGTGCATCCTCAAGACCCAGTAACCCAATGGATGTTCTGGTGGAAAGGTCTCCAAGTCTGATCTTGCCCCTAGATATTCCTGCACCATGTAATTCAGATGCTGGCAATGGTTGCTGGAACTGATCAGACCTGGGTGCTGAGGACTGAAGAATTGCCTGAAGGCATCGGTCAGCCGGCCACCTTCTCCACCGCTCTTTCTGTGACTGAACGAAGCCTAAGCAGCACATTGTCCAGCACCAGGAAATTGTAACCTCCCAGGCTCTAGAAACACATTGCACAAACCTTTCTGCAAGGCCTCCCGAAGATGTTTCATCCTCTGCTTCCTCTGCGAAGGCTGGATAAGTTCTGCAACCTTACCCTTGTAACATGGATCAAGAAGGGTTGCCAGCCAGTAATGATCCCTATCCTGGATACCACAAATTCTAGGGTCCTTTTGCAGGCTTTGCAGGATCAGGGAGGCCATGCAGAATAGGTTTGCAGAGGCATTTGATCCTCAACCACTTCCTCCCAGCCATGTTCAACTCCATGGGTTTCTGGGGACTGCAAATGATCCCTTGAAGACTGCTGCTGATGCTCAGTGTTATCCTCCACCTCCATGCTGACACAATTCTCCTCCTTCTCTTCTTCTTCCTGTGTGATTGGCGGGCCTGCAGGAAAACTAATATCTGGATAAAGGGGGCCTCGAGAGGTAAGGAAGTCCTCTTTTTCCTCCTGCTGTTCTGCCTGTCCATTATTCCATGAAGCATGTGCTCCAACAGGAAGACAAGAGGGACAGTATCACTGATGCATGCTCTGTCACTGCTCACCATCCTCGTGGCCTCCTCAAATGGTGACAGGACAGTGCATGCATCCTTGATCAGTAGCCACTGGCATGGCGAAAACAAGCCAAGCTCCCCTGTCCTGGTGCCATACTCACACAGGTACTCATTGATGGCCCTCTGCTGCATGTGCAGCCACTGCAGCATTGCCAATGTTGAGTTCCAACTGGTGGGCATGTCACAAATGAGGCAGTTCTTGAGCAGGTTGCATTCTCTTTGAATGTCAGCCAGCTGAGCACTGGCATTATATGACCGGCTGAAATTACCAAAGGCTTTCCTGGCCTGCCTCAGGAGATCATGTAAGCCCAGGTACCTGCTCAAGAACCGCTGCACCACCGAATTCAGGATGTGAGCCAAACAGGGAACATGGGTCAAGTGTCCCTGTCAGGGGGCGGAGAGGAGGTTGGTGCCATTGTCGCATATAACCATTCCTGGCTGAAGCTGGCATGGCGTCAACCACCTCTGAGCCTGTCCCTGCAGAGCTGACAGAATCTCTGCCCCAGTGGGGCTCCTGTCCCATAAGTAGACCAACTCAAGCACCGCATGGCATCTTTTTGCCTGAGTTCTTGCATAGCCCCTTGAACGCCTACAGAGCACCGTTGGTTCAGAGGAGAAATCTGCAGAGGAAGAGGCCATAGAGGAAGAAGAAGAAGAGGGGGTGGAGGAGAGAGCTGTGGCAGAATCACCACTAGCATTTTGGAGGCGTGGTGGCGGAACAAGCTCCAACATTACTGAACCCTGTCCTGCATCCTTCCCACCTGCAGCAGAGTTACCCAGTGTGCTGTGAAAGAAAGGTAACATCCCTGTCCATGCCTGCTGGACCATGAGTCAGCAGTAATATGCACTTTACTGCTGACCTCCCTGTCCAACGAGGCCAAAACATTGCCTTCCACATGCTAGTAGAGAGCCGGAATGGCCTTCCATGAAAAGAAATGGCGTTTGGGAACCTGCCACTGAGGTACTGTACATTCCACAAATTCACGAAAGGGGGCAGGGTCTACCAGCTGAAAAGGCAGCAGTTGCAGTGCTAGCAATTTGGCCAAGCTAGCATTCAGACGCTCAGCATGTGGAAGAGTGGGACCAAATTTCTTTTGACAGTTTAGCAACTGGGGTAGGGAAATTTGCCTGCTAAAATCTGATGTTGGTATAGTGCTAGCAGACTGTCTGAAAGTACTTGGGACACCTATTTCTATATCTGCATTTCAGTGCAGGTTTCTGAGAGGACTAGAGGTATAGTGGGGTTGGAGATCCCAGCTGATGAGGAGCAAGGAGAGGTCCACTTTGTTCTTTGATGTGGGTCTTTTAAGTGCTGTTGCCAATGGACTGCATGGGAGGTCGTCATATGTCTGGTCAAGCATGTGGTGCCCAAGTGGCTGCTGTTTTGGCCACGCTTGATACGCTTCAGACATATGTTGCAAACAGCAATGATGTGATCTGCTGCACACATGTCAAAAAAGGCCCACACCAAAGAACTTTTCAAAATATGCAGGGAGTCAGCAGCGCCCTGCACCTGCTTAGCTCTGTGGTGTGATGCAATAGGGTGGATGCCCTTGAGCTTCCCCCTGGAGGGCATCCAACCTCATTGGAGATGTGCCTCCTCCTCCTCTCTTCTATCAGGCACCCAAGTTGAGTCAGTGACTTCATCATCCCCTCCCTCCTCATCACTGGAGCAAACCTGGCAGTATGCTGCAGCTGGGGGAACATGACTGTCAGTTTCTTGACCTTCTTAGGCCCCCCTCTCTCTAGGCTGACATTACTCCCTTCCTCAACCTGGGTACCATCATCGGAGCCTTCAAATCGCTGCGCATCCTCCTGCAGCATGTACCCGACACTGTGGTCAAATAGTTCGGGGGACTCCTCTGTGCATGATGGTGGGGCTAGGGAAGGAGTGACTGTTGACATGGAGCTGAAGGAATAGGCCGCTTTGGCAGCTGCATTGGCAGGCAAACTACTCTGAGCCTGGGTAGAGGATGAGGAGGATGAGGACGGCTTTTTTATCCATTCCACCAATTCTTCTGCATGTTGTGGCTCAATAATACGGCCAGCTGCAGGAAAAAAGGACAAGCGTGCCCCACGGCCATATGCTAAGGATGCTCTGTGTCCATGGCCAGCACTGTCGACTGTAGACATAGAGCCTGCTTGCCCTCTTTTAGTGGCCTGTGAGCGTCTGCCTCTCCTTGGTGGCCTTCCGAACATGCTGTAAATTTTATTTAGCAAAAAAACACTACACTGTATTGTGTACAGTGTACACTACCAAGAAAGTAGTAACAACTGCACTAGGGGTGCACGGTACTGTATACACCAGCAGAAGTGTAATAACAACTATGGGTTCACTATATGTATTGTGTACACCACCAGGAAAGTAGTACCAACTGTACTAGGGGTGCACGGTACTGTGTACACCAACAGAAGTTTAATAACATCTATGGGTGCACTGTATGTATTGTGTAAACCACCAGGAAAGTAGTAGCAACTGCACTAGGGGTGCACTGTACTGTGTACACCAACAGAAGTTTAATAACAACTATGGGTGCACTGTATGTATTGTGTACACCACCAGGAAAGTAGTAGCAACTGCACTAGGGGTGCACTGTACTGTGTACACCAACAGAAGTTTAATAACAACTGTGGGTGCACTGTATGTATTGTGTACACCACCAGGAAAGTAGTAGCAACTGCACTATGGGTGCATGGTACTGTGTACACCAACATAAGTATAATAACAACTATGGGTAGACTGTATGTATTGTGTACATCACCAGGAAAGTAGTAGCAACTACACTATAGGTGCACGGTACTGTATACACCAAAAGAAGTATAATAACAACTATGGGTACACTGTATGTATTATGTACACCACCAGGAAAGTAGTAGCAACTGCACTAGGGGTGCACGGTACTGTGTACACCAACAGATGTGTAATTATAACTATGGGTGCACTGTATGTATTGTGTAAACCACCAGGAAAGTAGTAGCAACTGCACTAGGGGTGCACTGTACTGTGTACACCAACAGAAGTTTAATAACAACTATGGGTGCACTGTATGTATTGTGTACACCACCAGGAAAGTAGTAGCAACTGCACTATGGGTGCATGGTACTGTGTACACCAACATAAGTATAATAACAACTATGGGTAGACTGTATGTATTGTGTACATCACCAGGAAAGTAGTAGCAACTACACTATGGTTGCACGGTACTGTGTACACCAACAGAAGTATAATAACATCTATGGGTACACTGTATGTATTGTGTACACCACCAGGAAAGTAGTAGCAACTGCACTTGGGGTGCACGGTACTGTGTACACCAACAGAAGTATAATAACATCTATGGGTACACTGTATGTATTGTGTACACTACCAGGAAAGTAGTAGCAACTGCACTGGGGTGCACAGTACTGTGTACATCAACAGAAGTGTAATAACAACTATGGGTGCACTGCATGTATTGTGTACACCACCTGGAAAGTAGTAGCAACTGCACTATAGGTGCACGGTACTGTATACACCAAAAGAAGTATAATAACAACTATGGGTACACTGTATGTATTATGTACACCACCAGGAAAGTAGTAGCAACTGCACTAGGGGTGCACGGTACTGTGTACACCAACAGAAGTATAATAACATCTATGGGTACACTGTATGTATTGTGTACACTACCAGGAAAGTAGTAGCAACTGCACTGGGGTGCACAGTACTGTGTACACCAACAGAAGTGTAATAACAACTATGGGTGCACTGTATGTATTGTGTACACCACCAGGAAAGTAGTAGCAACTGCACTACAGGTGCACGGTACTGTATACACCAAAAGAAGTATAATAACAACTATGGGTACAATGTATGTATTATGTACACCACCAGAGAAGTATGAGCAACTGCACTATGGGTGCACAGCACTGTATACTGTGTACATCGCCTAAAGTTTATTAGAACCAGTACACCAGGAACGGCCTGCAGTCAGATATAGCTAAACTGGATACAGTGGATATATATATATATATACAAGAGTTGTATATCTATATTAAATACACTGCAGCTAACTGAATCACCTGCCTGCCTGAAGTATATTAGAAACAGTACAGCAGGTACGGCCTGCAGTGAGATATAGCTAAACTGTATGCAGTGGATATATATATCTATATACAAGACTATCTATATATATATATATATATATATATATTGAATACACTGTAGCTAACTGAATCATCTGCCTGCCGGAAGTATATTGGAAACAGTACACCAGGAACAGACTGCAATCAGATCTAGCTAAACTGGATAGAGTGGAGATATATATATATATATATATATATATATATATATATATATATATATATATACATACAAGACTGACTGTATATATATATATATATATATATATATATATATATATATATATATATATATTAAATATTGCAGCTAACTGAATAATCTGCCTGCCTGATCTAAATGACTCTCTCCATCCACGCTGACAACGACACACTACACAAGGCCGATGTGCAGGCGGCCTTATATAGTGTGGGGTGTGGACTTAGTCCCTCTGAGCCATGCCTTTGGCCAATTATGGCTCTCTTAGCTGAGGGTGCTGTGATTGGCCAAAGCATACAGGTCATGGTGCATGCTCTGGCCAATCATCATACAGCAATGCACTGCTGCAGTGCATTATGGGCCGTTACACGCCGCTCAAATTCAAACGGCCTATAATGTTCGGTTTTCGATGAACGGGCGAACAGCCAATGTTTGAATCGAACTCATGTTCGACCTGAACAGAAAGCCCATCCCTATTTGTTAGCAGTAATCCGCATGGATTCATGAAGAATCGTTCTTGCCAAACCAATCTATTAACTTTCTATGAGGAAGTGAGTTGACATCTAGATAAAGGAAAGCCTGTAGACGTGGTGTATCTGGATTTTGCAAAAGCATTTGACACAGTTCCCCATAAACATTTACTGTACAAAATAAGGTCCGTTGGCATGGACCATAGGGTGAGTACATGGATTGAAACTTGGCTACATGGGCGAGTTCAGAGGGTGGTGATAAATGGGGAATAAGTATAGTAAGAGGACTACCGCGCTATATTACACCCAAAAGGGTACCTTTCATAAATATTGAATAACCAAATATGATAAAATTGATTTAGTGAAAAAATGTAGATAATAACAAAAGCAGCCACTGTAAGTGAGATACACACACTAATACAACAATATAACCAAAATAGCAGCGCTGTGAATAAAAATAAGTGATAATGCCAGTGTTGAATGGGGCAAATTAATAGAACCCAATCTCAATGACTAACACAGTTCTCAAAATCAAAAACAATAAGTGTTTGATGAACAGTCCTAACACAGTGGATAAAGTCCAGATAGATAATGTGGAAAGACATAGGCTCAGACCCCAGTCTTTGAAGCAGGAAATGTAGATAAAAAAGATTCCTTCTCCGCACCACTGTGATATCTAGAAATAAAATGCGCGCTTACCAAACGGCAAGCACAAGGGGGCTTGCGACCTTAACCCGGTCAGGGCCTTTCATTAGATGAGCTTGTAGACAACGACATACCACTTCATCTATCAAAGAGTGATGATACCGCTAATCCACCAAGTCACAGGCAATCCCTCTTATCATAGAGATTAATAGAGACTCCTAGCTGGAGGTTTGTTCTCGTTACGGGTACCCCGGGAAAAGAGAGGAGAACAACATAGCGTAATCCTGGTTTACGATTTATTAAAAGAATTAAAATAGCACTTACAGTGTAGCAGATACAAATAGGCATAGGAAGCCGGCCGGGTAAAAAACGAACACCCGTCCTGCAGACGGTAGATGCAGCACGTCAGCATGTCAGCTCGCCCGACGCACGTTTCGTCACACTCTGACGTCGTCTGGGGCACGGGCAACGCACTGACGTGTCGCACCTAAATAACACAGCGATGCAACCAAGCCTCGTAGTGAGACGAGACCGGAAATCACCTTGCGCTCCACCAAGTATGGGCGGATGGTACAAGAGCCATCTTGGATATGGGAATCTTGCCAAATCGTATAATGAAATTCATAGTACAAAAGATTAAGAAATACAGTGCGGGACAGATGGCTTAAATACCAGTACTGCCACACATATTTTGCCAGTAGGAAAAAATAAGCAATCTCAGGGGAAGTGTACACCTGATAAATGTAGAGCAAACACCTACAATCTACCGCAGCCTTAAAGGACTGTTAATTTAAAAGGTAGACTACTTTATTCTTATAGGGGCCCGACCAGGGTGTACATACAGGGCACAACATTAAACTCTCGCTTTACCAAGGGAGTAACATAAATAAAAAAACCGCACCTAAATTATAATTTGGTGTGACTAAAATGAATGATCTTAAAAACAAATGTAAAGGGTTATATAAAGTTATAGGGTAAGAAAAAGGTAATTTGGCTGCCCCATAACAGAAATTATTAAACATATATGCATATACATAATAGATACAATTATTACAATATAAAAAACAAATGAGGTGGAACCTAAAATGCAAATGACAGATAGATAGGTATAACATCATATTTTCCATCTAACAATATTAATACCTATATGGAGCCAGATTAAAATAGGAAGACAAATAAATAAAAAATATATTTGCTATCGTCCCAGAACAACATTAAGATATACCTACACACCATACTATTGGGACAAAAAACCCAACTCGAAAACCCCTAGTAAATTGGTGTTTGCTAGTTGGTAGATTCACAAATGGAGAGTCCTCTCAAGTGTCTCAAAATTGATACGCCACGATAAAGGTTCACAATAAAAATGAAAATTAGGAATTATCTATAAAGGCGTTGGTGTCAGTGTCAACATTGAGCCCATGCGGGACATAACATTTAATTTTATGTATCCAGAGCATCTCAAGTCTGGAGATGCTCCTAACCAAAGAGCTTCCTCTCCAATGGGGACGATACTTATCAATCCCCAGAAAAAGAGTTTTCGAGGGGTCCTTGTTATGAGTGGTCAAGTAATGCCTTGAAACGGAATGCTTCGGAAAACCGTTTATGATGTTAGTGATATGTTCGTTCAAACGAACGGAGAGGGGTCGTCTAGTCCTGCCCACATACTGCAACCCACATGGGCACTGCAGCAGGTAGACGACCCCCTCCGTTGAACAGGTAATAAAGGGTTCCATGTCGTGTTCCTCCTGAGTACTATTGGAAGTAAATTTCTGGGTCCACTTAGGTATCCCAGAGTTATACCTACAAACACGACATCTGCCACATTTGTAATATCCCTTCAAGTTATCAAAAAGACCTTGAACACCTCTAACAGGGGGGTCGAGAACATTGGGGGCTAATCTATCCTTTAGGGACGATGCTCCTCTAAAGATGACTTGTGGTTTTTCTGGTATGACTGATCTCAATATGGGATCATTACCCAATAGATGCCAATGTTTGTTAAGTAGGCTCTTGATGCTATTATGCTGTATTGAATAAGTCGTGATAAAAGGGAGAGTAACAGGGTTATCTCTAGGGAGTATCCTCTCGCTTAATAACTGATTCCTGTCAATACCTTTAACTACATCCAAGGTTTGAGCTAAGGACTCCACAGTATACCCCTTTTCCACAAACCGATCCATCAAGACCCTAGCCTGTTGTAAGAACTGAGAATCATCAGTACAATTACGTTTAAGACGCATAAATTGACTCTTAGGAACAGACCGGAGCCATGATCTATGGTGACAACTGTCCAAAGGAATATAGGAATTGCGGTCCGTTTTTTTGAAGAAGGTAGAGGTTACAAACCGGTCCCCTTGTATGGCAATATTAAGGTCTAGAAAATAGATATTAGACTGGCTGGCCTCAAAATTAAGCACAATGCCCCTGTTGTTTTTGTTAAGATCCTCCATAAAGAGGTCTAAATCACTACGGGTACCATCCCATAGGAGGAGGATGTCGTCGATGTACCTAGCCCAAAGTTTGAGCTGGGGCCTCTGGCAAACATGGACGACATCCTCCTCCCACAAGGCCATATAAAGGTTCGCGAGGCTAGGGGCATACTTAGCCCCCATCGCAACTCCACGGTCCTGTCTGTAAAAACACTTATCAAACCAAAAGTAGTTGTGTGACGCGGCATATCTTAGAAGTGCCATGATAAAATTAATTTGTTCATCGTACAGGTCTGAATCCCTTCTTAAATAATACTCGACCGCATGGAGGCCCAACTCATGGGGAATGATCGTGTATAAGGATGTTACATCCGCCGTAATCATCCACATGGTGGGGGTCGGTGTAAAGTTAGTTAATATATTGATAGCATGTTTGGAGTCCTTAATAAGGGAAGGCATTTTCCTTACCAAGGGTTGTAAGAAAAAATCAATATACCTGCCCCCCCGGGACGTGAAGGAATCAATCCCACTAACAATAGGACGTCCCGGGGGGCAGGTTGGATGTTTATGTACTTTCGGTAAATAATATATGATAGGAGTGCGGGGGGCTTTTGGGATCAAATAAGCCTTTTCCTTTTTATTGAGAATTCCTTGAGTGTACCCACAATCAACTATCATTTTCAGTTTTTTGAGATAGGAGGTTTTGGGATCAGATTCCAGAGGGGTATAGGTCTCTCTATCCCCAAGAATCCTGTACATTTCACCGAGATAATCTCCCCTGTTGAGAACCACAATCCCTCCCCCTTTATCTGCGGGTCTAACAACTAACTCTTTGTTATTACAAAGAGAGTCAAGCCCAGTTTGGAAATCTCGATCACATTTTACCCTTTTAGTAGGCATTTTTTCTAGATCCCTCAGCAATACATCTTTAAAGACCTTAATAGAGGGTGCCATAGCACCTGGGGGATTGAATAGGGAGGCATTAGCCAGTCCTGTATGCTGGTAGTCATTAGATATCCCACTTCTATCTTGAACGGGTTGGAAAGCATATATCTTTTAATATTGATTTTACGAATGAATTTATGGATATCCATATAGGTTTCAAACTTGTTCAACTTACGGGGGGTGCAAACTTTAAGCCTTTATCCAATACAAGTTTTTCTTGCTGGCTAAGAGCTACAGTGCTAAGATTAAAAATCCCTGTTCCAGCTAAAGCTTTTTTCTTTTTAGCTCGTATGCATCTGCCCCCTCGGGTACCTCTCCCTGTTCTGCCAGTCATTTGGTGCCCTGGCCTGTGAAAACCCCATTCTTGGGAATTGGGGCCCAAAGGACCCGAGTAATTGGAGGATACCCCTCTATCATTCCCATAGAATGAGGATGGGCCGGGGGTTCTTCCATCCCTTGGATAAGGGGAACCCCCTTGGTCCACATCAACCTCTGGTGGACCAGCAAGGTCCCGCAGAGGGAAAAAACGGTTTTGGGTATTACCCCCATAACCAAAATATTCATCAGTATTTGTACCATCCAATGGATTGTTCATTGGACCACCTGTCATGTGGGAATATCTATCTTCGGGATTGATAGGATAGGTCATATTATTGCGGGGGGAGGGGGACCCCCTGTGGATCTACCTCTGGGGTAATTCCCCATATGGGGTGGAGGACCCCATCTAGGGTTGTACCCTGCACCCTGTTGAGGGGCATCCAGAGGGTGAGGGCCCCATCCTTGATTGTAATTAGACCCCCACTGTGTGTTGTTCTGATTCCAGTAATAATTGGAACCTTGCTGGGGGACATTTTGATTCTTACCGACAGGATCGTGGAGTTGCGATGGGGGCTAAGTATGCCCCTAGCCTCGCGAACCTTTATATGGCCTTGTGGGAGGAGGATGTCGTCCATGTTTGCCAGAGGCCCCAGCTCAAACTTTGGGCTAGGTACATCGATGACATCCTCCTCCTATGGGATGGTACCCGTAGTGATTTAGACCTCTTTATGGAGGATCTTAACAAAAACAACAGGGGCATTGTGCTTAATTTTGAGGCCAGCCAGTCTAATATCCATTTTCTAGACCTTAATATTGCCATACAAGGGGACCGGTTTGTAACCTCTACCTTCTTCAAAAAAACGGACTGCAATTCCTATATTCCTTTGGACAGTTGGCACCATGGATCATGGCTCCGGTCTGTTCCTAAGAGTCAATTTATGCGTCTTAAACGTAATTGTACTGATGATTCTCAGTTCTTACAACAGGCCGGAGTCTTGATGGATCGGTTTGTGGAAAAGGGGTATACTGTGGAGTCCTTAGCTCAAACCTTGGATGTAGTTAAAGGTATTGACAGGAATCAGTTATTAAGCGAGAGGATACTCCCTAGAGATAACCCTGTTACTCTCTCTTTTATCACGACTTATTCAATACAGCATAATAGCATCAAGAGCCTACTTAACAAACATTGGCATCTATTGGGTAATGATCCCATATTGAGATCAGTCATACCAGAAAAACCACAAGTCATCTTTAGAGGAGCATCGTCCCTAAAGGATAGATTAGCCCCCAATGTTCTCGACCCCCCTGTTAGAGGTGTTCAAGGTCTTTTTGATAACTTGAAGGGATATTACAAATGTGGTAGATGTCGTGTTTGTAGGTATAACTCTGGGATACCTAAGCGGACCCAGAAATTTACTTCCCATAGTACTCAGGAGGAACACGACATGGAACCCTTTATTACCTGTTCAACGGAGGGGGTCGTCTACCTGCTGCAGTGCCGTGTGGGTTGCAGTATGTGGGCAGGACTAGACGACCCCTCTCCGTTCGTTTGAACGAACATATCACTAACATCATAAACGGTTTTCCGAAGCATTCCATTTCAAGGCATTACTTGACCACTCATAACAAGGACCCCTCGAAAACTCTTTTTCCGGGGATTGATAAGTATTGTCCCCATTGGAGAGGAAGCTCTTTGGTTAGGAGCATCTCCAGACTTGAGATGCTCTGGATACATAAAATTAAATGTTATGTCCCGCATGGGCTCAATGTTGACACTGACACCAACGCCTTTATAGATAATTCCTAATTTTCATTTTTATTGTGAACCTTTATCGTGGCTTATCAATTTTGAGACACTTGAGAGAACTCTCCATTTGTGAATCTACCAACTAGCAAACACCAATTTACTAGGGGTTTTCGAGTTCAGTTGTTTGTCCCAATAGTATGGTGTGTAGGTATATCTTAATGTTGTTCTGGGACGATAGCAAATATATTTTTTATTTATTTTTCTTCCTTTTTTAATCTGACTCCATATAGGTATTAATATTGTTAGATGGAAAATATGATGTTATACCTATCTATCTGTCATTTGCATTTTAGGTTCCACCTCATTTGTTTTTTATATTGTATATATTGTATCTATTATGTATATGCATATATGTTTAATAATTTCTGTTATGGGGCAGCCAAATTACCTTTCTCTTCCCCTATAACTTTATATAACCCTTTACATTTGTTTTTAAGATCATTCATTTTAGTCACACCAAATTATAATTTAGGTGCGGTTTTTTTAATTATGTTACTCCCTTGGTAAAGCAAGAGTTTAATGTTGTGCCCTGTATGTACACCCTGGTCGGGCCCCTATAAGAATAAAGTAGTCTACCTTTTAAATTAACAGTCCTTTAAGGCTGCGGTAGATTGTAGGTGTTTGCTCTACATTTATCAGGTGTACACTTCCCCTGAGATTGCTTATTTTTTCCTACTGGCAAAATATGTGTGGCAGTACTGGTATTTAAGCCATCTGTCCCGCACTGTATTTCTTAATCTTTTGTACTATGAATTTCATTATACGATTTGGCAAGATTCCCATATCCAAGATGGCTCTTGTACCATCCGCCCATACTTGGTGGAGCACAAGGTGATTACCAGTCTCGTCTCACTACGAGGCTTGGTTGCATCGCTGTGTTATTTAGGTGCGACACGTCAGTGCGTCGCCCGTGCCCCAGATGACGTCAGAGTGTGACGAAACGTGCGTCGGGCGAGCTGACGTGCTGACGTGCTGCATCTGCATGTTCATTTTTTAGCCGGCCGGCTTCCTATGCCTATTTGTATCTGCTACACTGTAAGTGCTATTTTAATTCTTTTAATAAATCGTAAACCAGGATTACGCTATGTTGTTCTCCTCTCTTTTCCCGGGGTACCCGTAACGAGAACAAACCCCCAGCTAGGAGTCTCTATTAATCTCTATGATAAGAGGGATTGTCTGTGACTTGGTGGATTAGCGGTATCATCACTCTTTGATAGATGAAGTGGTATGTCGTTGTCTACAAGCTCATCTAATGAAAGGCCCTGACCGGGTTAAGGTCGCAAGCCCCCTTGTGCTTGTCGTTTGGTAAGCACGCATTTTATTTCTAGATACCACAGTGGTGCGATGAAGGAATCTTTTTTATCTACATTTTCTGCTTCAAAGACTGGGGTCTGAGCCTATGTCTTTCCACATTATCTATCTGGACTTTATCCACTGTGTTAGGACTGTTCATCAAACACTTATTGTTTTTGATTTTGAGAACTGTGTTAGTCATTGAGATTGGGTTCTATTAATTTGCCCCATTCAACACTGGCATTATCACTTATTTTTATTCACTGCTATTTTGGTTATATTGATAAATGGGGAATACTCGTAATGGTCAAGGGTGGGTAGTGGGTTTCCACAGGGTTCTATGCTGGGACCAATCCTATTTAATTTATTAATAAACGACCTGTAGGATGGGGTAAACAGTTCAATCTCTGTATTTGCGTAAGATACTAAGCTAGGCAGGACAATAACTTCTCCGCAGGATGTGGAAACCTTGCAAGAAGATCTGAACAAATTATTGGGGTGGGCAACTACATGGCAAATGAGGTTTAATGTAGAAAATGTAAAATAATGCATTTGGGTGGCAAAAATATAAATGCATTCTACACACTAGGGGGAGAACCTTTGGGAGAAACTAGGATGGAAAAGGACCTGGGGGTCCTAGTAGATGATAGGCTCAGTAATGGCATGAAATGCCAAGCTGCTGCTAACAAAGCAAACTGAATATTGGCATGCATTAAAAAAGGGATTAACCCCAGGGATGAAGAGATAATTATTCCACCCTACAAGACAAAGCTAATAAAGGGTCTGGAGGATATTAGTTATAAAGAAAGGTTGCGAGCACTGAACTTATTGTCTCTGGAGAAGAGACGTTTGAGAGGGGATATGATTTCAATTTACAAATACCATACTGGTGACCTCACAATAGGGATAAAACTTTTTCGCAGAAAGGAGTTTAAGAAGACACGTGGCCACTCTTTAAAATTAGAAGAAAAGAGGTTTAACCATAAACTACGTAGAGGGTTCTTTACTGTAAGAGTGGCCAGGATGTGGAATTCCCTTCCACATGCGGTGGTCTCAGTGTCTTTTTTAACCTCACCTACTATGTAACTATGTAACTTTCCCCCCTCAAAAGTTGACCCAGCTTTATATACTCCATAGAGTCTATTATACCCCTCCAAAAAAAATTCTTGGGGACATCAAGTTGACATCATTGTAAAATGCATACTAGCATGTTATATGTTATAGCATTGTTCTAAACTATTTCAGTATTGGAAAGATATATTTTAAATTCTATCAGAACTTTGTTCAATTAAATTGACTCCTGATCCTAAACTTGCCCTGTTGGGTATATTTTCAGAGGATTGGCCATTATTTCCCCCAAAAAATGTACTTGTCCGTTTGCTATTTCTTGCCCATAAGTTGATTTCTCAGTGTTTGCAATCTCCTAACCCGCCAATTTGTGTTCAGTGGTGCATGGCGGTAAATGCTGTGCTGGATAGAGAGCAACTTTTTTTAAGCACAGGGATTGTATGAATAAATGTAATAAGATCTGGTCTTCTTGGTTATCCTCCCCATATATAATATCCACTAGTGTGGATGATCTTCCTGATTGTCGATAGTGTTGCTGCTCTATGATGGGTCTATGGTGCGGAACTTAATTGAATTACTGATTGTGCTGTAAAGTTAAACATTTTTCAGCGATGACTGCTATATACCAGAACAAATCATTGTTATTATTATATTTATTTATCTATTTAACCACCTGCCTACTGGGCACTTTTACCCCCGTCCTGCCCAAGCTAATTGTCAGCTTTCAGCGCTGTCACACTGTGAATTACAAATGCACAGTTATGCAACATTGTACCCATATGAAATTTTTATTATTTTTTTCACACAAATAGAGCTTTCTTTTGATGGTATTTAATCACTACTGGGTTTTTTATTTTTTGCTAAACAAATGAAAAAAGACTGAAAATTTTGAAAAAAAATCTTTTTTCATAGTTTGTTCTAAAATTATGCAAACAGGTAATTTTTCTCCTTCACTGATATGCCCTGATGAGGCTGCACTGGTGGGCACTGATAGGCTGCACTGATGGGTACTGATAGGCCACACTGATGGCACTGATAGGCAGCACTGATGGGCTCTGATAGCCACTGGTAGGCGGCCCTGATGGACACTAAAGGCAACACTAACAGGTGACATTGATGAGGAGGCACTGATTGGCACTTTTTGGCAGCACTGGGGGGCACTGTCTGGCAGCACTGGTGGGAACTGATAGGTAGCACTGGTGGACACTGTTGGGACTGCACTGATAATCATCACAGTGCCCTGATTATTAGTGTAGATGTCCCTTTAACTGCCAGTTATCGGCTCTCTTCACCCTTCCTCAAGCTGTCAGCATGAGTAAAAGAAAGACGATAACCAGCCTGTGTTTACATTGTTATCGGCTTTTATTTTGACACAGCTACTTACGTGGTAAAGGGTTGCTGTTAATGACCCTTTACCCTGATCTGTGATCAGCTGAGTCTGAAGAACTCAATGATCCCAGAGCACACTGCCCTCGTTCTGCAGGGGGCATGCAGGCAGTGTGATCACAGGAGGACATCATATGACGGCCTCCCGGCAAAGTAAGCCCACGCTGTAACTGTCTTTCAGTTATAGCATGGGCAGAAAGTGGTTAAAATGTTTTATTTTTTTTACATTTTTGCTTTGTTCTGTATATGTACAGTATTTGTGTTATGCTTTATTTGTATATGTGTAAGAAAATTCTAAACTTAGAACCACTTCAACCCCGGACCATTGGCTGCCAAATGATCAGGCGACTTTTTGTGATTCGGCACTGCGTCGTTTTAACTGACAAATTGCGCGGTCGTGCGACGTGATTCCCAAACAAAATTGATGTCCTTTTTTTCCCACAAATAAGCTTATTTTGGTGGTATTTGATCACATCTGTGTTTTTTTTTTTTAGCACTATAAACAAAAATAGAGAGACAATTTTGAAAAAAAGCAATATTTTTTACTTTTTGCTATAATAAATATCCCCAAAAAATATATAAAAAAACATGTTTTTTCCTTAGTTTAGGCCCGATATGTATTCTTCTACCTATTTTTGGTAAAAAAAAAATTGCAATAAGCGTGTATTGATTGGTTTGTGCAAAAGTTTTAGCGTCTACAAAATAGGGGATAGTTTTATGGCATTTTTATTAATAACTTATTTTTTACTAGTAATGGTGGCGATCAGCAATTTTTATCGTGACTGCGACATTATGACGGACACATCTAACAATTTTGACACATTTTTGGGACCATTGGCATTAATACAGCGATCAATGCTATAAAATTGCATTGATTTCTGTAAAAATGTCCCTGGCAGTGAAGGGGGTTAACCACTAGAGGGCGGGGAAGGGGTTAAGTGTGTCCTAGGGAGTGATTCTTACTGTCTGGGGGATGGGCTAGCAGTGACATGACACTGATCGCTGCTCCCGATGAGAAGAAGCAGATGATCAGTGTCCTGTCACTAGGTAGAACGGGGAGACGCTGTGTTTACACTGGCATCTCCCCGTTTTTCGGCTGCATGACACAAGCGGGCACCCAGCGGACATCGAGTCCGTGGGTCCCGCGGGCACAGTCAAGGAGCTCGCGGCAGGCATGAGCGCACACTGCGGGAAATTCAAAGTGACGGACAGGTACGTTACTTTGCCCAGCCGAGCCATTCTGCTGACGATTACCGGCGAGAGCCGGTCTTTAAGTGCTTAATAAAAAGTATTTGATTAAAAAAAATGTTCATTAAGATCATAATGTTACAGCAACTATCAAAATGTAAATAATGTAGCACTCTACACTAATAATAAACAATATGACATAAAGAATTTAACCACCGTGCAAAATTACCCAATAATTATGTATATAATAAAAGCTAGTCTATGATACAAATTCATAGACACATGTGTGAATATATTGGTTCACTCTATAATATAATATCTTTGTAATTCCTTATTCATAATTATCCTTGTCACCCCTCATGCACTGTGCTCCTCCACACCAATATGATCACTGAGTACTCGGCCGTGGTCTCATTGGAATCACATTCACCTTTCTGCCTGGACCTATACTAATGTACAGTATATCAGTTAGGTCTGGAATGTTTGTAAGAGACTTGCTTAATATCCTGCAATTTACAGTTTTACAGCTTAACAATTGTAATTAAAAGTATGCCAATATAGTAAAATGAAGTAGAAACTGCATATAGTGTAAAAATATTTTTAGCAATTTATTAAAATATACATTTACCACTTAGCATAGAGTAGAAGTCTGGCACATGCAAAGAATCTGGAATTGATGTAACAGGAAGGACAAGCTTAAAATCCCCCAGCCCAAAATTATTCAGCACCACACTTGTGTTTCACTGTGTATATACTAATACATAAATGTAAATATTAAAAAATACAAAATTCATTAAAAAAAAACAGAATATAGTCCTTATGAAATTCCAAAACAATAAATACAAAAGAAATGCCTCCCTTGTATCTCTAAAAAAAAAGGGATGGAAGAGATGGTGCCAAGGGACAGAAGGAACACAAGTGCCTGCAGCAGTGACAGATGGTGTTTTTTTTTGGGGGGGGGGCGGCTTCACCTCCCCCTCCCCCCCGCTGTTTATCGGTCAGTCAGGCACTTACCCCATCTAGGCGTGTAGTGGGTGGTGGGTGGCAGGCAGCATGCCGCTGCTCCGTGTGCTCTCCTCCTTCCCTCCTCATAGGAGTCCAATAGGATCGCCTGTCCTTTTAGCCAATCGGGTGAAGGGTGTCAAAGCCCGCTTCCTGATTGGCCGGGAGATGGATCAGTGTTACAATAGCGAATATTCATTCGCTGTTGTAACACACCTGGGTGGGCTGTGAGCACATTCTCTGTGTCCCCAAGCCAACCCCATTTTGAAGCCTATTAGAGCCTCTGGCTCTATTCAGTGCTTCAAAAAAACACCCACCCCGCATTGGAAACCATGTATCCGGCGTCTTGAAAAGGGCCAGTTGCATGGATAGGGAGAGGCGGCGAGGGATAAGGGGGGCGGCGCCCGTGCGCCCTTAATGGACGGGCCTCCCCTGGCCTGCAGGTGTTGATAGCAGAGCTTGCAGCAGGAGATGCAGGCTTGAGAAGTCAGGTAGGACATCAGGCTAGATGCATATGTGATGCACATTGGATCAGCTGAGGTTAAAGGGGCACTCCACATGTACTGCAGGTTCTGGAAGTGGGGCTTGTCGAAGCTCTCAGCAGGCTTTAGGCAGGAACAAACTAAACAAAAAGAAAGTGCAGCTCTATGCATAATAACATAAGTGAACAAAATAAATCAAATAGTGAACCACATAAATTACTTTGTGACAAATCAACTCATATAGATGAATAGTGATAAATGAAATAATAAAAAGTGTCCATAAAGAAAAGTCCCAACAGTTATCCGTGCTGAGTGAAGAGAAATCCAAGGATAGCAAACGTGACACCAAGGTATAATCTTATTGAAGGCTTACCAGAAGGCCAGCAACCACCATTACTCAGGGGCGGTCAAAAAGCACTTGAACAAAAGCCAGATCCACTGGCAATAGCTCAAATCTCCACCTTAGGTGACCCTATGCAATAATCAGTAATGGACAGCAAACAAGTGCTCCAAGAATTTAAGCCAACAGATTCTCCCTCTTGTTCAAATACAGAGGCGGCTCCAGACTTTGTGATGCCTTAGGCAAAACTTAGACATGAGGCCCATCTCACTCCCATAATGGGAAAAATAATTCAAGGGATGAAAATGAACTGTATTAGGAGGGTACAGTATAGGGGAGTGGACAGTACAGGGGGTAGGTAAGTGGGCATAATAAAGATATATTTTCCTCAAGCAGAGCTGCACAGGGAAGCTGCTCTCACAGATCCTACGTAAGAAAGAGAAAGAAAGAAGAATAGAAAGAAAGAAAGAAAGAAAGAAAGAAAGAAAGAAAGAAAGAAAGAAAGAAAGAAAGAAAGAAAGAAAGAAAGAGAAAGAAAGAAAGAAAGAAAGAAAGAAAGAAAGAAAGAAAGAAAGAAAGAAAGAAAGAAAGAAAGAAAGAAAGAAAGAAAGAAAGAAAGAAAGAAAGAAAGAAAGAAGGATGGAGGGAAAGAAAGAAAGAAAGAAAGAAAGAAAGAAAGAAAGAAAGAAAGAAAGAAAGAAAGAAAGAAAGAAAGAAAGAAAGATAGAAAGAAAGAAAGAAAGAAAGAAAGATGGAAGGAAAGATGGAAGGAAAGATGGAAGGAAAAAAAGAAAGAGAAATAAAAAAGAGAAAGAAAGAAGGATGGAAAGAATGAGAAAGAAAGAAAGAAAGAAAGAAAGAAAGAAAGAAAGAAAGAAAGAAAGAAAGAAAGAAAGAAAGAAAGAAAGAGAAAGAAAGAAGGAGAAAGAAAGATGGAAACAAAGAAAGAGAAAGAAAGATGGAAACAAAGAAAGAAAGAAAGAAAGAAAGAAAGAAAGAAAGAAAGAGAGGGGATGGAGGAAGAAGGGAAGGAAGAGCATCCCTTACATCAGTGTACTCACTGGGAGGCAGGAGGGACTGGATGGATGGATGGATGGATGGAACAGACTCCCCTTGTCCTTTTCTGTTTGCTGGGCTTCAGCTTGAATCTTCCCGCCCACATATCCCCTTCTCTGAGGCAGAACAGAGAACACTGCCGAGGAGAGTGGGCGGGGCAGACACAGAAGGAGAGGGCGGGAGGAGGAGGAGCAGAAGCTCTCTCTCCTCTTCTGTCTGGCTGTGCGGACAGCAGGGGGAGGGGGGAGATCTGTCAGAGCTCTGCTGAGCGGCTCTCCCTGTATGTGATCCAGAGATGTAGGTGAGCTCCGATCACACGTCTCACTCGCAGCCTGTATCTCTCCCTGTAGCAAAGTGAGGGGATACGGGACTGTGTGATGGCGGATACCTCTGCTGCTGGAAGAGGCGGCTCTCTAATTAGATAAATTAGCCAGCTGTGCGAGGCCCCTGTGACTGCGAGGCCTGAGGCCACCGCCTATTTCGCCTAATTAGAGAGCTGCCTCTGTTCAAATATGCAAAGTTTATGCAAAAGACAAGGCTCCACATAGAACAGTACTGTACAAATGTTGCATTAATTGTAAAAAGTACTGCACTTACATTTAAAACAGTGTAAAAAGGCATGAATCCCATCATTGACTGTAGACGGATAGAATTCCCTTAACCAAAATGGCTGAACATCAATCGCGCATGCTCAGTGAGGTGTGGAGCTACGCACTACTTGTATACGGCGGGAACACACTGCGATGACTAGAGCAGTTATGAAGGACAGCCAAAGCAGGCACTTGGAAGTGGTATGAAGCCAAGTCAAAAGCAGGAGTGTGATCACAGAGGTAGCTGAGGTCAGTAGCAGGCAGGCAATGAGGTACAGAAGCGTAGGCAGAAGCATGGACAGGAACAAAGCCAAAGTCAGGAATAGGTCGGCAGAAGTACAACCACAATCCAGGATCAGGTCAGTAACAAACCAGGTCATCAACAGAAGTCAGATACAGGATACACTCAGGACACAGGGAAAGCTGAAGGCCAGTCAGCACTGACAGTGAGCATAATCATTCCTTAAAGAGCCCATCTGGCGCCAGAAACTGTGGGAACGTTCCAACATGCCCATACTACCCCCATTAGCAGCTCACCACCTGTTTTGACCTATGAGTAATAAGTCTTGTGTGTTTGTCCCTTTAAGGGTTATCTATGGATGTGGTCGGGTCTCTCAAAAATCTCCTTCAGATCCGTTCTTATGGTATATAACATTAACCAATTCCATCAATGGAAACTCAGAGCTAAAGCATACAGATCATCATAGTGCTTTCTATATAAAATGTCACTTTTATTAAAAAATCTCTTAAATAAACTCACTCACTTTTAAAAGTGCACTGTTAGCTGGTGCACAACAGACAAAGAGCGTCAATCCACCATGTGGGGCATCACCATTGGAGGCTGCAGCTTGTGGGTAGATGACAAACTACTGTCCCTTTAGGGCCGCAAGCTTCCACATAACATGTAACAGGTACCTCCTAAGACTTGCTTCCATCAAACACAAAACAGATGTCCTATGTTGCTGGCTCCACCCCCTTACACATTATGCCATGTGCGTGGCTTCTTCAGAGGCAAAGGACTGTCTGTGAAGTGAGGAGAGTTATGGCAGGAATCAATGGGAGCTGTAGAAAGGCAATTTCATATATGAACTATGATAAGTGCACCTATGTTGTGAGTAGAAGGGTGAGTGTAACTGTATTGGGACGACACCCAAGTACACAGTGAATGTTTTTGGTGTGGAGGAGAACATTTTTATTATTTTATAGTAACGGCTATAGACTGTATATGCACACATGTGTGGAAGAATTTGTATCACAGAATGGGTTTTTCTTTATTTTATGAATTTTGAGTGTTTGTGCACAGGGCTTAAATATTATTTATATAACATTGTTTATTATTGGGGTGGAGCACTACATTACTTATATATCTATTTTATTTGCTTCACTAAATTGGTGGTAGTGTTGGCAGCTGAATTAGATAGATTGGGGAAAAGCAAAATGATCTTGGTCATGGAGATTTCAAAAGTTACAACTATAGAAGATTTAGCCGAAACAAATGAGCAAATAAAGGAAAAGGAAAGGACAGAAGAGGGTAGTGTTCTGATATGAGCACATTAGATAGCTTTGTGTGGGGGGGAAATAGATCAGGGAGGTTGCTGTGCATTAATATAGTTAATTACATGCATAATACATATATAATTATTATAGTTATTACAGGGTTTCTAGATGCTCTCACACTGTTATTGTTAATCTTTAATGATGCTGGGTAGTTTCTCAGGCATCATAATCCAGGAAATTTTGGTTTTAGTTAGCGGAGGGGAAACCAAAAAGGTTTTCTATGCCCTCACAATTGTGATTTTAGCTGCTAAAGCATATAAAAATGTAAGGTTTGAGAGCACTTGGGTGTCTCCCTGGTCATTGATGAGTGTAAAAGGATGTTTAGGGACTTGTTTTTCAGTAACTTTCCATATCAGTGCCAATACTACCTTCTAGAGTTGGGTGAACCGTTTGGTGTAGACCCGATATATCAAAGCGTTTGACTGTTTTTTCAGCCCGCTGAATGACCACAATGCACTGCGCCACCGTGCAAGCTTCATGGAAGAAGCAGTTCTCCAATCCATAAAACTGCCAGCAGCCTCGGAATCCAGGTATGCAAAGATCGATTGAGGGAAAGCGCTGATTGTAATTGAGGTTGCTGACTCGGGATTCCCAAGGAGGCCTGGAGCAGCTCGAAGCGGGAAGCCAGATCTTGGAGGAATCACATCACCTGAGTCTGATTCGATTCCTGGGTCTCAAGTATGCGGACTATGCCCTGCAATGGATCATCTGTGGGTAGTGGCACGTCAGCCGGGTCCATGGCTGATCAAACTGTCAGGTCACCTGAGTCCAGGTGACAAATGCACTCCGTTGTGGTCAGGAGTACACCGCAAGGTAGTGGACCCTATAGCTGACTGCTGCGGATTGAGCTCTAGGTGATTCAGGAGAGCTGGTATTCTGGAGCACCAACACAGATCACACTGGGAGCTAGAGCATGAGATTTCCCAGGGAGCGGAATCTAAAAGCCAGCGGGTGTCCACCAGAGGCCCCTAGTGGTGGGAATGGATTTAGCTGAAGTCTGGCTCCAGGTCGCGACCCCCAGGGCCTCCCAGCTCACGCCCACAGTAGAGTAGAGGAAGGTAGAGAGGAAGCAGCAGACTGTGACAACAAAGGATAGTCAGGAGATGGCCAAAGGTTGGGGGAACAAGCAGTTAAGGATAGTCAAGGAACACGCCAAGGTCTGGATATGAAGCAGACAAGGACAGTCAAGAACAAGCCAATATCAGTGCGTTACTGCACATTAAATGCAGCATATATCAGTGCATTACCGTACATTTAATGCAGTATATATCAGGGCGTTACTGCATGTTTGACGCAGTATATCAGTGTGTTACGGCATGTTAAATACCGTATAGATCAGAGCATTTCTGCATGTTTAGCACAGTATATATCAGTGCGTTGCTGCACGTTTAATGCAGTACATACCCGTGCAATACTGCACGTTTATTGCAGTCTATATCAGTGTGTTACTGTACTTTTAACACAGTATATATCAGTGTGTTACTGCATGTTTAATGTAGTATATATCAGTGCATTTTCTGTACGTTTAATGCAGTATATATCAGTGAGTTACTGCACGTTTAATGCAGTACAATTGAGTGCTTTAATGCATGTTTAACGCAGTATATATCAATGCGTTACTGCACATTCAATGCAGTGTATTTGAGTGCGTTACTGCTTGTTTAACGCAGTACATTTGAGTGTGATACTGTAAGTTTAATGTATATTCGAGTGCGTTACTGCGCGTTTATTGCAGTATATGTCAGTGTGCTACTGTACATTTAATGCAGTATATATCAGTGCATTACTGTGCATTTAACGCAGTATATTTGAGTGCCTTACAGCATGTTTATATATATCCGTGCATTACTGCATGTTTAACACAGTATATTTGAGTGGGTTACTGCGCGTTTAATGCAGTATATTTCAGTGTGTTAGTGCACATTTACCACAGTATATTGCAGTGCGTCAATGCAGTTTTACTGCAGTTTATTGTAGTGTGTCAGTGGAGTGTGTCTGTGTAGTGAGTACTCAAGTTAAAGTGCACCAAACACCAATTTACATTGATTAAAGTGCATCCACATACACATTTCCACATCTTTATTACATTTTGTTCAGCATATGTGTCCACAGGTAAAGGTGGATGCGGTCTGTCCTCAGGCAGGGCATCATTTCCTCTGTTTATTGATGTTGCCCGTGCCATCCAGCCACAGCATGCAAGGAGGTGGTGGGCTGGCTTACTAAACCATCATCATCCCCCTCATCCTCCATCACCCAAGCAAAAACTAGTGCGCAGTCCACTGCAGCTGCCAAAGCAGTATGCAATAGGGCATCCTGCATGCTTTCCAAACATGCATTCAATGATGCCAGAAGTTTTGTGACAGATAAGAAAGCGCATCTGTCCACAAACTCCGTGGACCAGCTGACATCAAAATTAATCAGACCTGGATTAGCAGCAGCTATTATTAAAATACCGTTAATATGGTGTTAATATCGATATTCTTTAAATTATATTGATGAGGAAAGTTCCAAGAAAATCCGTCCAGTTCTCGTGTAAAAACAAAAACATTGATTTAATAATAAAATAGCAAAATATTACAAGAACAATATCAAAATGTAAAAATAACATCAATAATGTAAGATGAAGATTGAATCAGATGTGTGTCTTGTGTGTGTATGAAGTTTCCTCGTGGTGTGTCTGAAGCAAATACAGCCCCACTGTATTTCTGTTTCTAGCTTTTACTCCTAAAATCTGACTCCCACTTTATCTTTAAAAGGGCTGGTTTAAAGTTCTTCTGAGCCTTATTGCACTACATACTCTTCTAATGAGACATAGCTTCCCTCCCACCTCTCAAGCAAGGATGAGGGTTGTTCTATGCATTGACATTCCTGAGGAGTGTAAGAACACTGTGTGAAACAATTTAACGTATATACAATATAAGTTTCCTTTAACATAAGATGAAATACGATATATATATATATATATATATATATATATATATATATATATATATATATATATATATATACAGACACACACACAACTCAAATATTCTGTAAAGATCTAATCATTCATTTGTTAATATTTGTTAATTGATAAATATTAGATATTTGATTAAAGAAAACTTCTAGCAGCTATCAAGCCCCAGATGCAGATGTCGCTGATTAAGTGCTTTCTGGATCTAGAATCTCTAAAAAAGACTGTCTAGGTTGCCTAGCTTTGTGGGTGTGGATTTCATCTGGAAGACATTTTTGGTGTAGGTTTCATGGGCACAATTAACAGCCAAGGACCAATTTTTTCACACCTGTTTGACAGGTGCATATTGCAATTTTTGACAGCAAAGCCAATTCTTGCTTTCATCAAGAGTACCTCGATAGGGTTACGGTGTGAAGGCACCACCAACACCCAAAGCCAAATTTTCCACAACTGTTACTTCTATCAAAGTCTGCGAAAGAGACACCAGAATTTATCCAAAAAATCTCTATTTTTGTTTTGAGTGCACTAAATTGTGGCCTCATCATACAGACTGGTTCCCCAAGCCGTTGTTTATAAAATAAAGAGAGCTTGAATGGAAAATGACATTTTATTGGCTTTATAAATGTCATTATTGCTGCAGCAGGCTCTATACACAATACAGATGTGCCACATTACAGACAGACTAAGGGGACTCCCCCCCCCAGGTTTTGTATTTAAAGGAATTTTTCATTTTTATTGTAGTTTCTCATTTTGATGGTTTCACTTTAAACAACAGTAAATCACTGCTCATTTAAAAAATTTTTTTTTTTTTTACAAACTTTTTTTTTATTGATACATGTCCCCCAAGGCAGTACCTGGACCTCCATAACCATTGTATGCCCAATTACCTGCATATCAGCCTTCAAAATAGTCACTTTTGATTTTTCCAGTTCGGGTCACATAGACTTAAACAGGTTTCGTTATTCAGTTCCAAACTTTTGCGATGTTTGAAAGTTCTGCTGCGAAGGAGTGGGTTCCAGTGTACTGATTCTGTCACATGTGCTCCTGAAGAAACGCATCAGGTCTACATGTGAACGTTAATCTGAATGTGGAGAGCAATGTTTAATGTTGTGTAATAGATTTTTAATGGTACATAATAAAGTTGTTTTGATGGTACTCCGTTTCTCTTCTATATGTCCACACAAGGTCCATAACTACATATTCTGTCCATAGTTGTACATTACGTAAGGAGTCTCGCAGGATTAAAAAGTGAGACAATGTTGGAGATAAGATTGGTGATCTATGCTTTGAAGCCATTTAACAAGCTCTATAGATGTTGAGAAAGCCCCAAATGGTTCCATAGAGACCTATTCAGGCTTTTAACCAGAGAATACATTTCCAACAATTGAGCCAGTTGGGATGCCTGATAATAATGGAATTGCTTTGACACCCCAAGTTCTTGTGGGAGCAAAGGATTTTTTTTAGATATTTTGTATCTTTTCTTTCCCCAAATAACGTATTTTTGATTCAAGTTTTTGAAGGTCTGCCTTTACTAAAAAATTGAAGGAGTTTGACAATTTTAGGTTAGCTTGGGTAACAAAGTAATTTTGATCAAGATTGTTCTACCCATTAGACATGTGCATTCCTTTTCGTCCTAATGCATTTTCGTCCGAATTTCAGTTTAACAAATGATAAAGAACGTGCAGAATCCTAAAACCGAAAGATCCAACATAAACAAATGCTTTATTTTCGTTTTCGTTGTGTCAACAGTTCGATATAGGTAGGACATGACGCTGACAATAGTGATCTGTGTCCATCGAACCTGTGGTCGAATGTGCCTAACCTTAGCTCTATTAGTCCAAGATTATTCTACATAGCGAGAAAAGATTCGACATAGAGAGAAAAGATTCGACATTATAGAGACAATAGCAAAAAAGGTCGAATGTGCCTAACCTAACTCTATTAGTCCAGGATTATTCGACATAGAGAGAAAAGATTCGGCATGAAAATTCGATGAAGCAGTCTCCGCGAGCGGACATTTATGGTCAAATGCTCCGCCCATAGGCTATAGAAGAATTCTAAAGTTGGTTGACTAGTAATAATAATTAATAAATATAATTATTACTAGTGTCATACAACATTAAAATTTTAATATAGCTTGTAGGCAGAACATTCGACCGGAAATGTACGATTGCGGCGTTGTACAGTTTAGCTGCTCCATCGAATCTTCTTAGAACATTGGACAGACACCATAAGCCTTCAATGACAGATTCAACCTTAATTATTTCAGATTCTTGAACGAATGCATTTTTTAACGTAACAAAATAAATAAAAACGAATTTCGGGAGTAACTAAATAAATGTATTTTTCGGACGAAAACGAAATTCCAAAACAAAATATTTCAGTGTGCACATGTCTACTACCCATCTATGACAGATTATAGAATGAGCATTTGTTTTAACTGACTTTTTTTAACCAGTTGCCGACCGGCGCACGCCGATGTACGTCGGCACAATGGCACGGCAGGCATAAGGGCTTACCTGTACTTCCTAATTGGACCCCCCCCAGTGCCTGCAGTGGTCGGATTCTCGTCAGGGGCGATCAGAGATGAGGGGGAGGCCACTCATTCATGGCCACCCCCTCGCGATCGCTCCTGGCGAATGACAGGCTTCCTCAGCTTCTGTAATGTAAACAGAAGCAGAGGAAGTGATGTCATCTCTCCTCGAGCTGGTCTTTTCGTTCCGGCGCCGAGGAGAGAAGACATCAATGTGAGTTTGCACAACACTACACTTACAGTAGAACACGCAGGCACACTTTTCACCCCCCCATCACCCCCCAGTCACCCCCTGATCACCCCCTGTACCCCCTGTCACAGTGACACCAATAGCAGTTTTTTTTTTCTGATTATTGCATTGGTCTCAGTTTGTGACAGTTATAAGTCATAGGGCAGTTAGGGTTAGCCCCCTTTAGGTCTAGGGTACCCCCCTAACCCCCCTAATAAAGTTTTAACCCCGTGATCAACCCGGTCACCAGTGTCACTAGGAGCCCTTTCACACTGGGGCGGGGGCGGCGTCGGCGGTAAAACGCCGCTATTATTAGCGGCGTTTTACCTTCGGTATTTGGCCGCTACCAGGGCGGTTTTACCCCCGCTAGCGGCCGAGAACGGGTTAAATACCACCGCAAAGCGCCTCTGCAGAGGCGCTTTGCCGGCGGTATAGCCGCGCCGTCCCATTGATTTCAATGGGCAGGAGCGGTAAAGGAGCGGTATACACTCCGCTCCTTCACCGCTCCGAAGATGCTGCTGGCAGGACTTTTTTTACCGTCCTGCCAGCGCATCGCTCCAGTGTGAAAACCCTCGGAGCTTTCACACTGGAATGAAAGCAGCGGCACTTTCGGGTCGGTTTGCAGGTGCTATTATTAGTGCAATAGCGCCTGCAAACTGCCCCAGTGTGAAAGGGCTCTAAGCGATCATTTTTCTGATCGCTGTATTAGTGTCACAGGTGACGCTAGTTAGGGAGGTAAGTATATAGGTTCGCCGTCAGTTTTTTATAGCGACAGGGACCCCCATATACTACCTAATAAAGGTTTTAACTCCCTGATTGCCCCCTAGTTAACCCTTTCACCAGTGATCACCGTATAAGTGTTACGGGTGACGCTGGTTAGTTAGTTTGTTTATTATAGTTTTAGGGCACCCGCCGTTTATTACCTAATAAAGGTTTAACCCCCTTATTGCCCGGCGGTGATATAAGTTAAGTTTTTAGGGTCAGATAAGGTCTGCGTCGCCCCAGGCAGCGTCAGGTTAGCGCCAGTACCGCTAACACCCACGCACGCAGCATACACTTCCCTTAGTGGTATAGTATCTGAATGGATCAATATCTGATCCGATCAGATCTATACTAGCGTCCCCAGCAGTTTAGGGTCCCCAAAAATGCAGAGTTAGTGGGAAAACATAACTGCAGCGTTCGCAGAGTCAGGCCTGATCCCTGCGATCGCTAACAGTTTTTTGGTAGCGTTTTGAATCAGTCGCTAACAGTCAGGAGCTTTTTTGCCTGTGATTCTCACTAGTGTACCACTAAATTTAGAGCCCAAAATGGCAAATTGAAGGTACACTAGTGAAGAGGCCTACACGTTTCTGAGCATGACAGATAGTGAAGAGGAAGTCACTCATCTGTCAGAGTCAGGCTCAGAATACGAACCTGTAGACAGCAGCAGCTCCATGACAGATAGCTCTGACGACGGAGTTGTGGTCCCTGCCAAGGTCAGGCGTACCAGACCCCAAACTTTTTCTTCTGCTGTTGAGGTGCAAGGTGCAGGGCTCTCGTATGAAGCAGAGAAGTACTAGTGCCGCTATTCCTTCTGGTGAACTGGCAAGCACCAGCGGCCTAGTACACCCCGGTCGTACATCCAGCACTGCAGTAACACTTGGTGACATGGCGAGTCCCATAAGTGCAGTTCAAGCTGGTGAGGTGGCAAGCACAAGTAGTGTCCCGCTGCCACCAAGAAGATGAACACAGGCCCGTCGTGCCCATAGTGCCCTTCCTGCTGCATTTGCCTATCCGAATTGGGAACCCACCACTTCTGCAGCACCCGTACCCCCCCCCTTTTACTGGCCAACCCGGCATTCATGTGGAAACAGTTGATTTTACACCACTTGATTTTTATTTGCTGTTTTTCACCGAAGATCTCTATAGATCTGTTGTGGACCAAAGCAATTTGTACACTGGTCAACACATCGCCACTATTCCCCAGTCCTCCCTTGCCAGAGATTGGAAACCAATTACGGTTTCCGAATTTAAGATCTTTTTGGGCCTTTCCCTCCTCATGGGCATAACCAAAAAGAGTGAGTTGCGGTCATATTGGTCCACTGACCCAATTCACCATATGCCCGTGTTCTCTGCTTCCATGACCAGGGCACGATACGAGCAGATTTTGGGGTTCATGCACTTCAACAACAATGAACTCTGTCGTCCTCGTGGAGACCCTGGATACGATCGGCTCTACAAAATTCGGCCCCTCGTAAACCACTTCAACCAACGTTTTGCAGACTTGTTTACTCCCCATCAAGTTGTCTGCGTTGATGAGTCCCTGATTACGTTTCTGGCCACTTGTCATTCAAACAGTACCTTCCCAGCAAGCATGCCAGATACGGGGTCAAGATGTATAAGCTCTGTGACAGGGCCACAGGCTATACATGTAGTTTTATGGTTTACGAGGGAAAAGATAGTCATGTAGAGCCGACAAACTGCCCTGACTACATAGGAAGTGCTGGCAAGATTGTGTGGGACTTGGTGTCACCCTTATTCGGAAAGGGGTACCACTTATATGTGGACAATTATTAGACGAGCGTGCCACTTTTTAGTCACCTTTTTGATCATCAGATTGGAGCATGTGGCACCGTGTGACCTAATCGCCGGGGCTTTCCCCAGCGGCTTGTAGATTCCCGTCTTAGGCTGGGGGAGAGAGCCTGCTTGCAGTGTAATAATTTGCTCGCTATGAAGTGGAGGGATAATAAGAATGTTATCGTTCTTACCTCCCTTCCTGCAGACACGACGGTCCAAATTACTACGGCGACTGGTGTTGTGGAGAAACCCCTCTGTGTCCACCAATATAATCTTAATATGGGAGGGGTGGACCTCAATGACCAGTTGTTGGCACCATACCTAGTTGCCCGTAAGGCCAGACGCTGGTATAAAAAAGTGTCTGTATACTTATTTCAATTGGCTTTGCTGAACGCTCATGTGCTATACAGAGCTTCAGGACGGACTGTATCCTTCCTTAAATTCCAGGAAGAGATCGTCAGAGCCATTCTGTTTCCAGATGGTGCTCCACCTCACCTTCCCAATCCAAATGCAGTAAGCCGGCTGCATGAGAGGCATTTTCCTTATGTCCTCCCGCGTACCCCTACCCAACGAGCCCCCCAAAGAAAATGTTGTGTCTGCAGAAAGCGTGGATATAGGCGTGACACCCGCTATTATTGTCCCTCCTGTCCTGACAATCCTGGTCTTTGCATTGGTGAATGTTTTGAACACTACCATACACTAGTTGAGTTTTAGCATAGGGTACAGCACTGCACAGACTAGGACACACTTTCACAGGGTCTCCCAAGATGCCATCGGATTTTGAGAGACCCGAACCTGGAAACGGTTACAGTTATAAAAGTGTAAAAAAAAAGTGTAAAAAAAAAAGTAAACAAAAAAAACCACAAAAAAAAAAATATGAAATAAAAAAACAAAAATAGTTGTTTTATTGTTCTCTCTCTATTCTTTCTATTGTTCTGCTCTTTTTACTGTATTATATTCTGCAATGTTTTATTGTTATTATGTTTTTATCATGTTTGCTTTATAGGTATGCAATTTTTTTATACTTTACGCTTTACTGTGTTTTACTGTGTTTACTGTGTCTTTTACTGCAGAGCGGATTTATTTATCTTGACAGCAACAGCGTTTGCTCCTACGATACATAAAGCCATGACTCCAGTGCTGTCGCAGGTGATTTCACCACCACAGTTACATACTTCAGCATATATGCCGAAGCGTGGGGGCAGCAGTGGGCGGAGGAGCGATTTGCTCCTTCCTTTTGCGGGAGGATGCCCCCATGCTTCGGCATATATAAACGGTGCATGTATGCCCATCATTAGAAGTGGGTGGATGAAGGGAGGTATTCTAATGGTGGGAATACCCACCGATCAATCTCTTTTTTTCGTTCAGCCCACAGGCTGCATGAAAAAAAAGTTTACAATACAGGTATATGCCCAACAAGACCAGCAACGTACTGGTATGTTGCTGGACTTTGAGTGGTTATACCAGAATGATGCCTGCAGGTTTAGGTATCATCTTGGTATCATTCTTTTCAGCCAGCGGTCGGCTTTCATGTAAAAGCAATCGTAGTGGCTAATTAGCCTCTAGACTGCTTTTACAAGCAGTGGGAGGGAATGACCCCCCACCATCTTCCATGTTTTTCACTGGCTCTCCTGTCCCAACAGGGAACCTGAGAATGCAGCCGGTGATTCAGCCAGCTGACCATAGAGCTGATCAGAGACCAGAATGGCTCCAAACATCTCTATGGCCTAAGAAACTGGAAGCTACGAGCATTTCATGACTTAGATTTTGCTGGATGTAAACAGCGCCATTGGGAAATTGAGAAAGCATTTTATCACACCGATCTTGGTGTGGTCAGATGCCTTGAGGGCAGAGGAGAGATCTAGGGTCTAATAGACCCCAATTTTTTCAAAAAAGAGTACCTGTCACTACCTATTGCTATCATAGGGGATATTTACATTCCCTGAGATAACAATAAAAATGATTAAAACAAAAAAAAATGAAAGGAACAGTTTAAAAATAAGATAAAAAAGCAAAAAAAAAAAAAAAAAGCACCCCTGTCCCCCCCTGCTCTCGCGCAAAGGCGAACGCAAGCGTCAGTCTGGCGTCAAATGTAAACAGCAATTGCACCATGCATGTGAGGTATTCCCGCTAAGGTCAGATCGAGGGCAGTAATTTTAGCAGTAGACCTCCTGAGTAAATCTAAAGTGGTAACCTGTAAAGGCTTTTAAAAAGGTATTTAGTTTGTCGCCACTGCACGTTTGTGCGCAATTTTAAAGCATGTCATGTTTGGTATCCATGTACTCGGCCTAAGATCATCTTTTTTATTGCATCAAACATTTGGGCAATATAGTGTGTTTTAGTGCATTAAAATTTTAAAAAGTGTGTTTTTTTCCCAAAAAAATGCATTTCAAAAATCGCTGCGCAAATACAGTGTGAAAAGAAAAAATGAAACACCCACCATTTTAATCTGTAGGGCATTTGCTTTAAAAAAATATATAATGTTTGGGGGTTCAAAGTAATTTTCTTGCAAAAAAAAATAATTTTTTCATGTAAACAAAAAGTGTCAGAAAGGGCTTTGTCTTCAAGTGGTTAGATGTGTGACATAAGCTTCTAAATGTTGTGCATAAAATGCCAGGACAGTTCAAACCCCCCCCCAAATTACCCCATTTTGGAAAGTAGACACCCCAAGCTATTTGCTGAGAGGCATGTTGAGTCCATGGAATATTTCATATTGTGACACAAGTTTTTTTTTTTTTTGCACAAAGTTGTCACTAAATGATATATTGCTCAAACATGCCATGGGAATATGTGAAATTACACCCCAAAATACATTCTGTTGCTTCTCCTGAGTACGGGAATACCACATGTGTGAGACTTTTTGGGAGCCTAGCCGCGTACGGGACCCCGAAAACCAAGCACCGTCTTCAGGCTTTCTAAGGGCATAAATTTTTGATTTCACTCTTCACTGCCTATCACAGTTTTGGAGGCCATGGAATGCCAAGGTGGCACAACCCCCCCCCCCAAATGACCCTATTTTGGAAAGTAGACACCCCAAGCTATTTGCTGAGAGGTATAGTGAGTATTTTGCAGACCTCACTTTTTGTCACAAAGTTTTGAAAATTGAAAAAAGAAAAAAAAATGTTTTTCTTGTCTTTCTTCATTTTAAAAAACAAATGAGAGCTGCAAAATACTCACCATGCCTCTCAGCAAATAGCTTGGGGTGTCTACTTTCCAAAATGGGGTCATTTGGGGGGGGTTGTGCTATCTTGGCATTTTATGGCCTTCGAAACTGTGATAGGTAGTGAGGAGTGAATCAAAAATTTACGCCCTTAGAAATCCTGAAGGTGGTGATTGGTTTTCGGGGCCCCGTATGCAGCTAGGCTCCCAAAAAGTCCCACACATTTGATATCCCCGTACTCAGGAGAAGCAGCAGAATGTATTCTGGGGTTTAATTCCACATATGCCCCTGGCATGTTTGAGCAATATATAATTTAGTGACAATTGTCACTTTCCCGCAACTTGTGTCAAAATATAAAATATTCCATGGAATCAACATGCCTCTCAGCAAATAGCTTGTGGTGTCTACTTTACAAAATGGGTTCATTTGGGGGGGTTTGTGCCATCTAGGCATTTTATGGCCTTCAAAACTGTGATAGGTAGTGTGGAGTGAAATCAAAACTTTACGCCCTTAGAATTCCTGAAGGCGGTGATTGGTTTTCGGTGCCCCCGTACGTGGCTAGGTTCCCAAAAAGTCCCACACGTGTGGTATCCCCGTACTCAGGAGAATCAACAGAATGTATTTTGGGTGCAATTCCACATATTCCCATGGCCTGTGTGAGCAATATATCATTTAGTGCCAACTTTGTGCAAAAAAAAAAAGTTTGTCATTTTCCTGCAACTTGTGGCAAAATATAAAATATTCCATGGACTCAACATGCCTCTCAGCAAATAGCTTGGGGTGTCTACTTTCCAAAATGGGGTCATTTGGGGGACTTTGTGCCATCTTGGTATTTTATGGCTTTCAAAACTGTGATAGGTAGTGAGGAGTGAAATCAAAAATTTACGCCCTTAGGAATCCTGAAGGCAGTGCTTGGTTTTCGGGGCCCCGTACGCGGCTAGGCTCCCAAAAAGTCCCACATAAGGATGAGAGGAACACCCCCCGGTTCAGTTAACACCAGAACCTGCGAACGGACCGAAAAATTGCACGAACGTTAGAACCTCATTGACGAACGTTAGAACCTCATTGACGTCTATGGGACTCGAACGTTTGAAATCAAAAGTGCTCATTTTAAAGGCTAATTTGCATGGTATTGTCCTAAAAAGGATCTGGGGACCCGGGTCCTGCCCCAGGGGACATGTATCAATGCTAAAAAAAGTTTTAAAAACGGACGTTTTTTCGGGAGCAGTGATTTTAATGATGCTTAAAGTAAAAAAAAAGTGAAATATTCCTTTAAATATTGTACCTGGGGGTGTCTATAGTATGCCTGTAAAGTGGCGCATGTTTCCCGTGCTTAGAACAGTCCCTGCACAAAATGTCATTTTTAAAGGAAAAAAGTAATTTAAAACTGCTTGCGGCTTTAATGTAATGTTGGGTCCTGGCAATATGGATGAAAATCAGTGAGACAAACGACATAGGTACCCCCAAGTCCATTACCAGGCCCTTTGGGTCTTGTATGGATATTAAGAGGAACCCCGCACCCAAATTAAAAAAGGAAAGGTGTGGGTCCCCCAGGCCCTATATACTCTGAACAGCAGTATACAGAAGGTGCAAACAAGACAGGGACTGTAGGTTTGTTGTTAAGTAGAATCTGTTTGTAATTTTAAACTGGTACATTTTTAACGTGTTTACTCCAGCCAAAAAATCTATTTTAAGCTTTTTGGAAAACCTAGGGAAGGGTTATCACCCCTGTGACATTTGTTTTACTGTCTGTGCTCCTCTTCAGAAGATTTCACCTCACTTTTCGTCCCAATGACAAATGTTTTTTGAAAATTTGGGTTTTTTTGTGAAACAAGGATTGGTGATAAAGCATCATTGGAAAGGAGAAAAGTTTTTCCCATATTAACTCTTACAGGAGAGAATTTCCCTTCCTAGGGGTAGATTTCATCTCACTTCCTGCTGTCTCCTTCTGTTTGCAAGTAGGAGTCGTTATTAAGTTGGATGTTTGAAAGTAGGGGCCAGCCCTATATACTTAGCAGAAATTTGGGCCTTAGGTGTTGTTGTGGCCACAACACTGTAAGCCCTCACAGGGCCCTGCTGTGAAATATTAGATCAAGAATTGTAATTACATGCCCCTGTTGAACAGGGGCAGAAAAATTGGGCCTTTGGTGGTGGTGGTGGTGCCACAACACTGGAACCCCTCACAGATGCTCTAGCTGGAGCGCAGGAACTAGCCCTGCTGCAAAGAATTGCATCAAAAATTGTAATTGCACGCCCCTGTTAAACAGGGGCTGAAACATTTGGCCTTAGGCACTGGTGCTGGTGCCACAACACTGCAACACCTCACAGATACTCTAGTTGGAGCGCAGGAACTAGCCCTGCTGCAAAGAATTGCATCAAAAATTGTAATTACACGCCCCTGTTAAACAGGGGCTGAAAAATTGGGCCTTAGGCACTGGTGCTGGTTCCACAACACTGCAACACCTCACAGATACTCTAGTTGGAGCGCAGGAACTAGCCCTGCTGCAAAGAATTGCATCAAAAATTGTAATTACACTCCCCTGTTAAACAGGGGCTAAAAAATTGGGCCTTAGGCACTGGTGCTGGTGCCACAACACTGCAACCCCTCACAGATACTCTAGTTGGAGCGCAGGAACTAGCCCTGCTGCAAAGAATTGCATGAAAAATTGTAATTACATGCCCCTGTTAAACAGGGGCTGAAAAATTGGGCCTTAGGCACTGGTGGCGGGACTGGCGGCGCCCAGAACCAAAAATGTTCTTACAAGCTATCATCATGATCATTGAGGAGGAAGAGGATAATTACTCAGTATAACAGGATAGTCACTCAGCATCAGCATAGGCAGTCTTTGAAGGGATCTGACATTTCAAAAAAATGTATTCGGTTACATCAGCATCAGGTGCTTGGTAGCTGGTGGTGATCCAAGACTGATTCATTTTTATGAAGGTCAGTCGATCGACCGAGTCGGTGGACAGACGCACCCTGTGATCGGTTACAAAGCCTCCAGCAGCACTGAATGTGCGTTCCGAAAGAACGCTGGATGCAGGACAGGCCAGTAGCTCAATTGCATACTGTGCAAGCTCTGGCCAGTGATACATCCTCAAGACCCCAGGATCCCAAAGGATTTTCGGTGGGAAAGGTGTCCAAGTCAGATCTTGCCCCTAGGTATTCCTGCTCCATGTAAAACAGACGCTGACGATGGTTGCTGGAACCGATCATACCTTGGGGCTGTGGACTAAAAAATTGTCTGAGCGCATCGGTCAGACGGCCACCTTCTCCACCGCTCTTTCTTTGACTGACCGAAGCCTCAGAAACACGTTGTCCAGAAACAGGAGTTCGTAACCTCCCAGTCTCTGGGAATGCATTGCACAGACCTTTCTGCAAGGCCTCCCGAAGATGTTTCATCTTCTGCTCCCTCTGCAACAGCAAGATAAGGTCTGCAACCTTACCCTTGTAACGTGGATCAAGGAGGGTTGCCAGCCAGTATTGTTCCTTCTCCTTGATACCACGAATACGAGGATCCTTTCACAGGCTTTGCAGGATCAGGGAGGCCATGCAGCGTAGGTTTGATGAGGCATTCGGTCAGGAGTCCTCTGGGTCACTAAGGACGACATGATCCGCAGCCACCTCCTCCCAGCCACGTACAAGTTCATGTGTTTCTTGGGACTGTAAATGATCCCTTAAAGACTGCTGCTGATGCTGAGTACCAGGCTCCACCTCCATACTGACACAATCCTACTCCTCCACCTCCTCCTCTCCCTGTGTGATCGGCAGGCATGCAGGAACACTGTCTGGTTAAAGGGGGCCTTGAGAGCTAAAGAAGTCCTCCTCTTCCTGCCTCTGTTTTGCCTCAAGTGCCCTGTCCAGTATTCCACACAGCATGTGCTCCAACAGGTGGACAAGGGGGACAGTTTCACTGATGCATGCACTGTCACTGCTCACCATCCTTGTGGCCTCCTCAAATGGTGACAGGACAGTGCATGCATCCCTGATCATGGCCCACTGGCGTGGGGAAAAAAACAAGCTCCCCTGACCCTGTCCTGGTGCTATAGTCACACAGGTACTCATTGATGGCCCTCTGCTGCATGTGCAGCCGCTGCAGCATGGCCAACGTTGAGTTCCACCTGGTGAGCATGTCACAGATTAGGCGGTTCTTGGGCAGGTTAAATTACTTCTGGAGGTCAGCCAGCTGAGCACTGGCATTATATGACCGGTGGAAATGCACACAGACTTTTCTGGCCTGCCTCAGGACCTCCTGTAAGCCTGGGTACCTGCCTAAGAACCGCTGCACCACCAAGTTAAGTACGTGAGCCAAACAGGGCACATGAGTCAGTTGTCCCTGTCGGAGGGCGGAGAGAAGGTTGGTGCCATTGTCACAAACCACCATTCCTGCCTTAAGTTGGCGTGGCGTCAACCACCTCTGAACCTGCCCCTGCAGAGCTGACAGAATCTCTGCTCCACTGTGGCTCCTGTCCCCCAAGTACACCAGCTCAAGCACCGAATGGCATCTTTTGGCCTGCATACTTGCGTAGCCCCTTGAACGCCTACGGAGCACCGCTGGTTCTGAGGACAAAGCACAGGAAGAGGCCATGGAGGAAGAAGAAGAGGAGGGGGTGGAGGAGAGAGGTGTATCTGAATCATTAGTAGTGGCATTTTCAAGGCGTGGTGGTGGAACAACCTCCAACACTACTGCACCTTTTCCTGCATCCTTCCCAGCTGCCAGCAGAGTCACCCAATGCGCGGTGAAACTTAGGTAACGTCCCTGTCCATGTCTGCTGGACCATGAGTCAGCGGTAATATGCACCTTACCGCTGACTGCCCTGTCCAGCGAGGCATGGACATTGCCTTCCACATGCCGGTAGAGAGCCGGAATCGCCTTCCATGAGAAAAAGTGGCGTTTGGGTACCTGCCACTGAGAAACCGCACATTCCACAAACTCACGGAAGGGGGCAGAATCTACCAACTGAAAAGGTAGCACTTGAAGTGCTAGCAATTTTGCCAAGCTAGCATTCAACCGCTGGGCATGTGGATGACTGGAGGCGAACTTCTATCGGCGGTGCAGCAGCTGGGGCAGGGAAATTTGCCTGGTACAATCTGACGTTGGTGTACCGAAAGCAGACTGCCCACAAGTACTTGGCTGTGACATACCTAATTCTACACCTTCATTCCTCTCAGTGCAGGTCTCAGAGAGGACTGAAGGTATAGTGGGGTTGGAGATCTCAGCTGATGAGGAGCAAGGAGAGGTCCTCTTTGTTCTTTGATGTGGGTCTTTTAGATACGCTTGCCAATGAACTGCATGGCAGGTCAACATATGTCTAGTCAAGCATGTGGTTCCCAAGTGGGAGATGTTTTGGCCATGCGAGATACGCTTGAGACTAGGGATGAGCTTTGAGTTAGAGTCGAACTCATGTTCGACTCGAACATTGGCTGTTCGCAAGTTCGCCGAACAGCGGCAACTTCGAATGCTGCAGAACACCCTTTAAAAGTCTATGGGAGAAATCAAAAGTGCTAATTTTAAAGGCTTATATGCAAGTTATTGCCATAAAAAGTGTTTGGGGACCCGGGTCCTGCCCCAGGGGACATAGATCAATGCAAAAAAAAGTTTTAAAAACGGCCGTTTTTTCAGGAGCAGTGATTTTAATAATGCTTAAAGTCAAACAATAAAAGTGTAATATCCCTTTAAATTTCGTACCTGGGGGACGTCTATAGTATGCCTGTAAAGGGGCGCATGTTTCCTGTGTTTAGAACAGTCTGACAGCAAAATGACATTTCGAAGGAAAAATTCCATTCAAAACTACCCGCGGCTATTGCATTGCCGACAATACACATAGAAGTTCATTGATAAAAACGGCATGGGAATTCAACACAGGGAAACCACGAACCAAAATTAAAAAAAAAAATGACGTGGGAGTCCCCCTAAATTCCATACCAGGCCCTTCAGGTCTGGTATGGATATTAAGGGAAACCCCGGCCAAAATTTTAAAAAAAAATGACGTGGGGTTCCCCCTAAATTCCATACCAGACCCTTCAGGTCTGGTATGGATTTTAAGGGGAACACCGTGCCAAAAAAAAAAAAAAAACGGCGTGGGGTCCCCCCAAAAATCCATACCAGACCCTTATCTGAGCACGCAACCTGGCAGGCCGCAGGAAAAGGGGGGGGACGAGAGTGCGGCCCCCCTCCTGAACCGTACCAGGCCACATGCCCTCAACATTGGGAGGGTGCTTTAGGGTAGCCCCCAAAACACCTTGTCCCCATGTTGATGAGGACAAGGGCCTCATCCCCACAACCCTGGCCGGTGGTTGTGGGGGTCTGCGGGTGGGGGGCTTATCGGAATCTGGAAGCCCCCTTTAACAAGGGAACCCCCAGATCCCGACCCCCCCCTGTGTGAAATGGTAAGGGGGTACTTACCCCTACCATTTCACTAAAAAACTGTCAAAAATGTTAAAAATGACAAGAGACAGTTTTTGACAATTCCTTTATTTAAATGCTTCTTCTTTCTTCTATCTTCCTTCATCTTCTTCTGGTTCTTCTGGCTCTTCTGGTTCTTCCTCCGGCGTTCTCGTCCAGCATCTCCTTTGCGGCGTCTTCTATCTTCTTCTCCTCGGGCCGCTCCGCACCCATGGCATGGGGGGAGGCTCCCGCTCTTCTCTTCATCTTCTTCTTCATCCTCTTCTCTTCTTCCATCTTCTCTTCTTCTCTTCTTCATTTTCTTCTCCGGGCCGCTCCGCATCCATGCTGGCATGAAAGGAGGCTCCCGCTGTGTGACGGCGTCTCCTCGTCTGACGGTTCCTAAATAACGGGGGGCGGGGCCACCCGGTGACCCCACCGCTCTGACGCACGGGACATGATGGGACTTCCCTGTGGCTTTCCCCGTGACGTCACAGGGAAGTCCATCAAGTCACCGTGCGTCAGAGGGGGGCGGGGTCACCGGGTGGCCCCGCCCCCTGTTATTTAAGAACCGTGAGACGAGGAGACTCCGTCACACAGCGGGAGCCTCCCTCCAAGCTAGCATGGGTGCGGAGCGGCCCAGAGAAGAAAATGAAGAAGAGAAGAAGGAAGAAGAGAAGAGGATGAAGAAGATGAAGAGAAGAGCGGGAGCCTCCCCCCATGCCATGGGTGCGGAGCGGCCCGAGGAGAAGAAGATAGAAGACGCCGCGGAGGAGATGCTGGATGAGAACGCTGGAGGAAGAACCAGAAGAGCCAGAAGAACCAGAAGAAGATGAAGGAAGATAGAAGAAAGAAGAAGATTTAAATAAAGGAATTGTCAAAAACTGTCTCTTGCAATTTTTAACATTTTTGACAGTTTTTTAGTGAAATGGTAGGGGTAAGTACCCCCTTACCATTTCACACAAGGGGGCCGGGATCTGGGGGTCCCCTTTTCAAAGGGGGCTTCCAGATTCCGATAACCCCCCCGCCCGCAGACCCCCACAACCACCGGCCAGGGTTGTGGGGATGAGGCCCTTGTCCTCATCAACATGGGGACAAGGTGTTTTGGAGGGCTACCCCAAAGCACCCTCCCAATGTTGAGGGCATGTGGCCTGGTACGGTTCAGGAGGGGGGGGCCGCACTCTCGTCTCCCCCTCTTTTCCTGCGGCCTGCCAGGTTGCATGCTCGGATAAGGGTCTGGTATGGATTTTTGGGGGGACCCCACGCCGTTTTTTTTTTTTTTTTTTTTGGGCGTGGGGTTCCCCTTAAAATCCATACCAGACCTGAAGGGCCTGGTATGGAATTTAGGGGGACTCCCACGTCATTTTTTTTTTAAATTTTGGTTCGGGGTTTCCCTGTGTTGAATTCCCATGCCGTTTTTATCAATGAACTTCTATGTGTATTGTCAGCAATGCAATAGACGCGGGTAGTTTTAAATGGAATTTTTCCTTCGAAATGTCATTTTGCTGTCAGACTGTTCTAAACACGGGAAACATGCGCCCCTTTACAGGCATACTATAGACACCCCCCAGCTATGAAATTTAAAGGGATATTACACTTTTATTGTTTGACTTTAAGCATTATTAAAATCACTGCTCCTGAAAAAACGGCCGTTTTTAAAACTTTTTTTTGCATTGATCCATGTCCCCTGGGGCAGGACTCGGGTCCCCAAACAATTTTTATGACAATAACTTGCATATAAGCCTTTAAAATTAGCACTTTTGATTATTCATGTTCGTGTCCCATAGACTTTAACGGTGTTCGCGTGTTCGAGCGAGCTTTTTTCCTGTTCGCATGTTCTGGTGCAAACCGAACAGGGGGGTGTTCGGCTCATCCCTACTTGAGACATATTTTGCAAATAGCAGCGGTGCGATCTGATGCACTCGTCTCAAAAAAGGCTCACACCAAAGAACATTTGGAATAACGCGCAGAGACAGCAGCGCCCTGCACATGCGGAGCTTTGCGGTGTAATGCAGTCATTGTGCTGCACTTAGGCTGGCCCCTGGAGGGCATCCTGCCTCGTTGGTGATGTGCCTCCTCCTCCTCCTCTCCCCTATCAGGCACCCACGTTGAGTCAGTGACCTCATCATCCCTCCCTCCTCATCACTGAAGCAAACCTGGCAGTATGCTGCAGCAGGGGGAGCTTGACTGCCAGATTGCTGTCCTTCTTGGGCACCCCCTCTGTCCGTGCTCACGTTACTGGCTTCATCTAGCTCAGTATCATCATCAGAGCCTTCTAAACGCTGGGCATCCTCCTGGAGCATGTACCCAACACTGTGGTCAAACAGTTCGATGGACTCCTCAGGAGGACATGGTGGGGCTAGGGAAGGAGTCACTGATGCCATTGAGCCGGGGGAAGAGGCCGCGTTTGCAGCTGTTTTGCCAGACAAAGTACCCTGAGCATGGGTGAGAGAGGATGAGGAGGATGAGGACGGCTTGGTCATCCACTCGACCAAGTCTTCCAAATGTTGCAGCTCAACATGGCCAGCTGCCGAAAAAAAGGCCAAGCGTGTCCCACGACCACGTGCTGATGAGGATGCACTGTCTCCACGACCAGCACTTTTGCCTCTAGACAAAGAGCCTGCTTGCCCTCTTTTATTGGCTTGTGACTGTCTGCCTCTCCTTGTTGGCCTTCCAGACATACTAATGGCCTGCAGTGAGATGTAGCTGCACTAAGCTGGGATATATATATATATATATATATATATATATATATACTGCAGCTAGCAAAATCAACTGCCTGCCTGTAGTATGAGAACATCACCAATCTTCTACAGGTAGCTTTAGCTGAACACTGTGCAGAGGACACACTACACCAACCTTAAAAGAATGTAGCTGCCTGCGGTAGTGATAGGATCAGGAAAACATCACCAACCTTCTACAGATAGCTTTAGCTGAACACTGTGAAGAGGACGCACTACACTAACGTTAAAATAATGTAGCTACCTGCGGTAGTGATAGGATCAGGAAAACACCACCAACCTTCTACAGGTAGCTTTAGCTGAACACTGTGCAGAGGTCGCACTACACTAACTTGTAGCTTTAGCTGAACACTGTTCAGAGGACGCACTACTCTAACTTGTAGCTTTAGCTGAACACTGTGCAGAGGTCGCACTACACTAACTTGTAGCTTTAGCTGAACACTCTGAGGAGAACGCACTACACTAACTTGTAGCTTTAGCTGAACACTGTGAGGAGGACGCACTACACTAACTTGTAGCTTTAGCTGAACACTGTGCACTACACTAACTTGTAGCTTTAGATGAACACTGTTCAGAGGACGCACTACACTAACTTGTAGCTTTAGCTGAACACTGTTCAGAGGATGCACTACACTAACTTGTAGCTTTAGCTGAACACTGTGCAGAGGTCGCACTACACTAACTTGTAGCTTTAGCTGAACACTGTTCAGAGGACGCACTACACTAACTTGAAGCTTTAGCTGAACACTGTTCAGAGGATGCACTACACTAACTTGTAGCTTTAGCTGAACACTGTGCAGCGGTCGCACTACACCAACCTTAAAATAATGTAGCTGCCTGCGGTAGTGATAGGATCAGGAAAACATCACCAACCTTCTACAGATAGCTTTAGCTGAACACTGTGAAGAGGACGCACTACACTAACGTTAAAATAATGTAGCTACCTGCGGTAGTGATAGGATCAGGAAAACACCACCAACCTTCTACAGGTAGCTTTAGCTCAATGCTGTGCAGAGGTCGCACTACACTAACTTGTAGCTTTAGCTGAACACTGTTCAGAGGACGCACTACACTAACTTGTAGCTTTAGCTGAACACTGTGCAGAGGTCACACTACACTAACTTGTAGCTTTAGCTGAACACTGTGAGGAGAACGCACTACACTAACTTGTAGCTTTAGCTGAACACTGTGAGGAGGACGCACTACACTAACTTGTAGCTTTAGCTGAACACTGTGCACTACACTAACTTGTAGCTTTAGATGAACACTGTTCAGAGGATGCACTACACTAACTTGTAGCTTTAGCTGAACACTGTGCAGAGGTCACACTTCACTAACTTGTAGCTTTAGCTGAACACTGTGAGGAGGATGCACTACACTAACTTGTAGCTTTAGATGAACACTGTGCACTACACTAACTTGTAGATTTAGATGAACACTGTTCAGAGGACGCACTACACTAACTTGTAGCTTTAGCTGAACACTGTTCAGAGGATGCACTACACTAACTTGTAGCTTTAGCTGAACACTGTGCAGAGGTCGCACTACACTAACTTGTAGCTTTAGCTGAACACTGTGAGGCGGACGCACTACACTAACTTGTAGCTTTAGCTGAACACTGTTCAGAGGATGCACTACACTAACTTGTAGCTTTAACTGAACACTGTGCAGAGGTCACACTTTACTAACTTGTAGCTTTAGCTGAACACTGCGCACTACACTAACTTGTAGCTTTAGATGAACACTGTTCAGAGGACGCACTACACTAACTTGTAACTTTAGCTGAACACTGTGAGGAGGACGCACTACACTAACTTGTAGCTTTAGGTGAACACTGTGCAGTGGTTGCACTACACTAACTTGTAGCTTTAGCTGAACACTGTGCAGAGGTTACACTACACTAACTTGTAGCTTTAGCTGAACACTGTGAGGAGGGCGCACCACACTAACTTGTAGCTTTAGCTGAACACTGTGGGGACAACGAACTACACTAACTTGTAGCTTTAGCTGAACACTGTGAGGAGGACGCACTACACTAACTTGTAGCTTTAGCTGAACACTGTGCACTACACTAACTTGTAGCTTTAGCTAGACACTGTTCAGAGGACGCACTACACTAATTTGTAACTTTAGCTGAACACTGTGAGGAGGACGCACTACACTAACTTGTAACTTTAGCTGAACACTGTGCAGTGGTCGCACTACACTAATTTGTAGCTTTAGCTGAACACTGTGAGGAAGACGCACTACACTAACTTGTAGCTTTAGCTGAACACTGTGAGGAGGACGCACTACACTAGCTTGTAGCTTTAGCTGAACACTGTACAGAGGTCACACTACACTAACTTGTAGCTTTAGCTGAACACTGTTCAGGGGACGCACTACACTAACTTGTAGCTTTAGCTGAACACTGTGCACTACACTAACTTGTAGCTTTAGATGAACACTGTTCAGAGGACGCACTACATTAACTTGTAGCTTTAGCTGAACACTGTTCAGAGGACGCACTACACTAACTTGTAGCTTTAGCTGAACACTGTGCAGAGGTCACACTACACTAACTTGAAGCTTTAGCTGAACACTGTGAGGAGGACGCACTACACTAACTTGTAGCTTTATCTGAACACTGTGAGGCGGACGCACTACACTAACTTGTAGCTTTAGCTGAACACTGGGATGAGGTCACACTACACTAACTTGTAGCTTTAGCTGAACATTGTGAGGAGGACGCACTACACTAACTTGTAGCTTTAGCTGAAAACTGTGAGGAGGATGCACTACACTAACTTGTAGCTTTAGCTGAACTCTGTGCACTACACTAACTTGTAGCTTTAGATGAACACTGTTCAGAGGATGCACTACACCAACTTGTAGCTTTAGCTTAACACTGTCCAGAGGACGCATTACACTAACTTGTAGCTTTAGCTGAACACTGTGCAGAGGTCGCACTATACTAACTTGTAGCTTTAGCTGAACACTGTGAGGAGGACGCACTACACTAACTTGTACCTTTAGCTGAACACTGTTCAGAGGACACACTACACTAACTTGTTGCTTTAGCTGAACACTGTGCAGAGGTCACACTACACTAACTTGTAGCTTTAGCTGAACACTGTGAGGCGGACACACTACACTAACTTGTAGCTTTAGCTGAACACTGTTCAGAGGACGCACTACACTAACTTGTAGCTTTAGCTGAACACTGTGCAGAGGTCGCACTACACTAACTTGTAGCTTTAGCTGAACACTGTGAGGAGGACGCACTACACTAACTTGTAGCTTTAGCTGAACACTTTGAGGAGGACGCACTACACTAACTTGTAGCTTTAGCTGAACACTGTGCATTACACTAACTTGTAGCTTTAGATGAACACTGTTCAGAGGACGCACTACACTAACTTGTAACTTTAGCTGAACACTGTGAGGAGGACGCACTACACTGACTTGTAGCTTTAGCTGAACACTGTGCAGTGGTCGCACTACACTAACTTGTAGCTTTAGCTGAACACTGTGAGGAAGACGCACTACACTAACTTGTGGCTTTAGCTGAACACTGTGAGGAGGATGCACTACACTAACTTGTAGCTTTAGCTGAACACTGTACAGAGGTCACACTACACTAACTTGTAGTTTTAGCTGAACACTGTGAGGAGGACGCACTACACTAACTTGTAGCTTTAGCTGAACACTGTGCACTACACTAACATGTAGCTTTAGATGAACACTGTTCAGAGGACGCACTACACTAACTTGTAGCTTTAGCTGAACACTGTTCAGAGGATGCACTACACTAACTTGTAGCTTTAGCTGAACACTGTGCAGAGGTCACACTACACTAACTTGAAGCTTTAGCTGAACACTGTGAGGAGGACGCACTACACTAACTTGTAGCTTTAGCTGAACACTGTGAGGCGGACGCACTACACTAGCTTGTAGCTTTAGCTGAACACTGGGATGAGGTCACACTACACTAACTTGTAGCTTTAGCTGAACACTGTGAGGAGGACTCACTACACTAACTTGTAGCTTTAGCTGAACACTGTGAGGAGGATGCACTACACTAACTTGTAGCTTTAGCTGAACTCTGTGCACTACACTAACTTGTAGCTTTAGATGAACACTGCTCAGAGGATGCACTACACCAACTTGTAGCTTTAGCTTAACACTGTCCAGAGGACGCATTACACTAACTTGTAGCTTTAGCTGAACACTGTTCAGTGGTCGCACTATACTAACTTGTAGCTTTAGCTGAACACTGTGAGGAGGACGCACTACACTAACTTGTAGCTTTAGCTGAACACTGTGCAGAGGTCACACTACACTAATTTGTAGCTTTAGCTGAACACTGTGAGGAGGATGCATTACACTAACTTGTAGCTTTAGCTGAACACTGTGAGGAGGACGCACTACACTAACTTGTAGCTTTAGCTGAACACTGTGCAGAGGTCGCACTATACTAACTTGTAGCTTTAGCTGAACACTGTGAGGAGGACGCACTACACTAACTTATAGCTTTAGCTGAACACTGTGCAGAGGTCACACTACACTAACTTGTAGCTTTAGCTGAACACTGTGAGGAGGACGCACTTCACTAACTTGTAGCTTTAGCTGAACACTGTGCACTACACTAACTTATAGCTTTAGATGAACACTGTTCAGAGGACGCACTACACTAACTTTTAGCTTTAGCTGAACACTGTTCAGAGGACGCACTACACTAACTTGTAGCTTTAGCTGAACACTGTGCAGAGGTCACACTACACTAACTTATAGCTTTAGCTGAACACTGTGAGGAGGATGCACTACACTAACTTGTAGCTTTAGCTGAACACTGTGAGGAGGACGCACTACACTAACTTGTAGCTTTAGCTGAACACTGGGAGGAGGACACACTACACTAACTTGTAGCTTTAGCTGAACACTGTGCAGAGGTCACACTAAACTAACTTGTAGCTTTAGCTGAACATTGTGAGGAGGACGCACTACACTAACTTTAAATAGTCTAGCTGCCTGACTGTGGTACTAATAGGATCAGAAGAACACCAGCAATTTTCTTCAGGTCGCTGTAAATACTGTAACAACACAAGCCTGCCTGTCAGTAGGAAGATAATAACAGGAATGGATCTAGCTAAACTGAATACTGTGTATATGTATATACAACACCTGGAATGCATATATATATATATATATACACAATACACTGTAAGTGCAGCTAACTGACTGACAGTCCTACATAATCTATCTAACTTAAATCAAATGACCCTGTCTTTCTGTCTCTGTCTCTCAACACCGGAACACACACTACACAGGGCCGCCATGCAGGTGGCCTTATATAGTGTGGGGTGTGTACTAAACCCCCCTGAGCCATAATTGGCCAAAGCCACCCTGGCTTTGGCCAATTACAGCTCTCTCTACAGACGGCACTGTGATTGGCCAAGCATGCGGGCCAATCATCAGCCAGCAATACACTGCGATGCCGCAGTGAATTATGGGCTGTGACTAAAAACCGCAGAGTGATTAAATACCATCAAAAGAAAGCTCTATTTGTGGGAAGAAAAGGACGCAAATTTTATTTGGGATCAGCATTGCATGACCGTGCTATCAGCAGTTAAACGACGCAGTGCCAAATTGTAAAAAGTGCTCTGGTCAGGAAGGGGATAAATCCTTCCGGGGCTGAAGTGGTTAAACATAAGTGGATAACTGGCCTTATTTATGTTCAGGGTAAGATGGATGCCTAGGTAGGATAATGAATCTTGTCTCCAGGAAAATGGAAAATTATCTTTACATCTAGAAAGAAGGTCTAGATGCTTAGTTCCAAAGATTTACTCTAGTAGTGCCAACCTTTAGGCATGGTATTTCAGAAAATTGGTCTAAAATTCTTAGGATTTTGGGCACTGTGATATGAGAGGAAGATATGAATATTAAAAAATATCATCTGCAAAATGGTCAAATATGCATACTCCGTTAGCACATTGAATGTCTTTAATATTTGAGTTTTTTTCTAATTCCAATTGCCAGGAGATTAATTGCTAAGACTATTATTGGGGGGGGGGGCAGGGGGAAATCTTGCCTTGGCTCCTGTTTGATTGGAATCATTTCAGAGATATTACTTTGTTCAGTGAACCACTGTCATTGGTTTCTACGGGCAGCAACAGGTGCTTGCACCAGCAGTGTCTCTGAGAACCACTGACAGAACTGGTAATACCTGACATTTTTTTGCATTGGTACAAGTTACACAGGACAGTGCTCACCCCCATGCTATTGTTTTACAACCCCTTACCTATTAGCTCAGAAAATGGAGATTCTTAATTTGACAGGTTGAGTTTCTATTGGTTTTATTGGGAGTCAGGTTTGTCATTCAAACTTCTTTGGAGTCCGCCAAACCCTGCTTGAACTGAACCCAGGAAGTTTAGCTCATCTTTGGCATCTTTGTTGGGCTTAGGGATTACTGTGATAAAGGCCCTATTCATATCCAGGTCTAAGGCTTCTCCTTGCCCAATTGCTTGAGTATGTTTTCTAAGTAGGGTACAAGAGCGTTCCCATATTCTTAGAATATATTGCAAGGAACCCATCTGCACCTGGAGCCAAGGTCAATTTGTCCTTGATATAAAAAACATCCAACTAAGTAGAACATAGTGTCCCAAAAAAGTAAAGTGCAAAACAGTGCTATACACGTAAAGTCCTTGATATAGCTGAAATATGTGACAGCAACTGTTAACATGCGGCCGTTGCAATTAAAGTGCTCAGCGTGGGTAACATCATAAGTGTCTTCGTGTGCATACACACAAGTGGGTAATGGCCCCTTACCTTGGGGTAATAGGGCAAGCGCATATGATCAATAAGCCTTTGGGGTGTCCACCTAGGGGCTCCAGCGCGTCCCTCACAGTCCTAGATCCGAGATGTGGTTCCCTCAGATGTGGTGCGGGGGGGGGGTATATAAAAAGCAGCACTGGATAGATGTAAAAAGATGGGAAGTAATTAAAAATACAACTGACAACTGTGCAGTGCAATAGTGTCTGTAGAATAATTTAATGTTTAAACAGTTGTAAAAAAAATTCCCATACATAAAATTACTCTGCTATAATAATAACAATACATGTAATAATGTATTAAGTAATGCTGACCTTATTAGTTTGTATTTTTCATATCTGCCTAAAGTTCAACTTTAAAAGTGTTAGCAAACAAATCATTGACTTTTATTGCAGTTCTTAGCACAGATGTTAAATCAATGTTACAGTACACTTTTGACCAATATGGTTTTATTTACCTATAAATTTCAATAAATTCGATCTTTAATCTTATTTGTTTGCTGTATTTTAATATTATGCTCTTGGTTGTTGATCATAATTCCTTCTTTATTTTTTTCTGGACTGTTGAGACTGTTCTGGATGACAACTCCATTAAAAGACAAAATATAGCATACACATCTGCAGGAGAAATAATTTCAGTTTCAACTGTCCAAAACGGTGACAAGGGAAACTTTTGTCCCTGGCCTTAGCTTGAAGAGCCCATGACAGCTGAGCTTTGTGAAAAATGTGATCTATGTTCTTAACCTAACTTTTGGTACTGACACATTTAATCAACAGAAGAGATAAAGTTAGATTTTTTTTCTAGCTTGCAACTTTTCTTGTATCTGGTTCTGGACATTGTAAAGCATATTTTCCAGGTGAGTGAAAATAAATCATAGAAAAAAATATGGTATTTGTAAACTGCATTAATAAGTTGCATTTCATTGCAAAACAAAATCAATGCTCAAATACTTGTGTTACTATATGTGTTAGTCACTTGCATTATATACAACCAAGGTCCATTTTAAATGTATATGTGACCATGCACTGTACAATGTTTAATAGGAAAACAACCAATAAAAATCCTGCACATAGTAAGCAAAGAAAAAGGTCTGTGGTACCATTTGCAGAAATTTTCAAGCAATCCCATTGAGTTTGCCAATATACAAGATTCTGAGCCTTGAATAAATTATCTCCTGACTGATCTATTGTTGACTTGAATGCTAATTAATCTTTGCAACCAACACTCCTGATTTTGAGCATTTTTTCTTATTCTCTAAAATGAAAAAAACACCTAAAAAAATGTATAGATTGCAGGTTACCAGTTGGGATAGGCTGAGTTCGGACTGAATTTTGGCTGTTTGGACAATATCAAACTTCCGGGACTTTCGCCAGTAATTGCTCCAGCAAACATCCTACAATGCATTACAAACAACTGCCATTGGCCAAATACACAGTCCACACATTCAAAAAGGATACTGTCCCAGCACTCCTTTTCCAGTGTGTGGGCATTTAGTATGAGGGACTGCTGACAGTATTGCAGAGAAAGAGAATTTTCACTGTAGCGTGCTATTACAGCTGTTACAGTGCTATATACTTCACTGTACTTCACTGTATTTAGTGCTGTATTTCTTGTTCATACATCATGGGACACAGAGCTCTATCAATTACCAGGTGATTGGATACTGGCAAACCCTAATTACAAGGTGAGTTCCTCCCCTATATAACCCTTCCCATATGGAGATTACCTCAGTTTTTTCGCCAGTCACCAAGGTGGTTGGTCACATTAAAGATGTGCTAAGAAGAAAGCTCTGTTTGATGGTCTCTGTGGGGGCCTAGGAGCTATACAACCGGATCCATGCCTCGGGCCAATACGCCTAAGATGGATGGTTCCCAGACCTCGTGAAAGAAGAAACAAGGTTTTGCCTGTAATGTCTCTCTTTGAGGACTGGGCTCTGGTATCCAGAGCTTTGGTGCACAAAAATTAAGTTGTGTGAAAAGTTTTTCCGGCAGAGTCTTCTACAGGTCCAGGGAAGAGGATCCTGCGAGTAGGAACCCAGAACCCTGGAGGTTGGCACAACATTACCCGCCGTGATGGGTGAAGGTTGGATCTGTCTGTTATCAGCAGTTTCCTGCGGCGGGGATAAGGTAAGTGAAGACAATCCTAAGTATACACCTTGTGGATTTTTTTTTTGAGTAGTTTGCATGTCTTAACTGGTTTCTGTCACTAGAGGGAGTAAGAGACAAACCCGGTGTATACTTACATGCCATCCAGGATACACGCTCAGTGAAGCTGGTCTGAGAAGCCGCTCACCTCCTCTGCTGCAGGCTCTGCCACATGATCTGAAAGGGGGATCCCACGAAGTCTAGAGGGTCCCACGTAGTCCTCCAGTTGTCTTCTTTCTCCACCCCCTCGCCCCCGGCCTCCGCCATCTTGGTCCTACGCGCGCGCTTTTAAGGTGGATTCGGCGGGAAAGACTAGGCACAACGGTGATTGCATTTATACTAGTACCTCTGCTTTTGTCAGCTTAGGACTATGTCGCCCTGTAAGAGGGCTTTAGGGGAAGGTAAAAGAGCCAATAAGACTAGATCTAAGGGTTCTATCCCCCCGAAAGACTGGAGGCAGGGCAGGGACAGGATGAGCCATTGTCCCTGTCAGGCTTGCAGCCTCTCCCAACATTGCAGCCCTAGGTCTTTTAAAGACGGTTGTTTGCATTTGCAATGTGTGGTGTACAGGATTAGGGATGAGCTTCGAGTTCGAGTCGAACTCATGTTCGACTCGAACATTGGCTGTTCGCAAGTTCGCCAAACAGCGAACAATTTGGGGTGTTCGCGGCAAATTCGCCGCGGAACACCCTTTAAAAGTCTATGGGAGAAATCAAAAGTGCTAATTTTAAAGGCTTATATGCAAGTTATTGTCATAAAAAGTGTTTGGGGACCCAGGTCCTGCCCCAGGGGACATGGATCAATGCAAAAAAAAGTTTTAAAAACAGCCGTTTTTTCAGGAGCAGTGATTTTAATAATGCTTAAAGTCAAACAATAAAAGTGTAATATCCCTTTAAATTTCGTACCTGGGGGGTGTCTATAGTATGCCTGTAAAGGGGCGCATGTTTCCTGTGTTTAGAACAGTCTGACAGCAAAATTACATTTTGAAGGAAAAAACTCATTTAAAACTACCCGCGGCTATTGCATTGCCGACAATACACATAGAAGTTCATTGATAAAAACGGCATGGGAGTTCCCCAAAGGGGAACTCCGAACCAAAATTTTTTTAAAAAAATGACGTGGGAGTCCCCCTAAATTCCATACCAGGCCCTTCAGGTCTGATATGGATATTAAGGGGAACCCCGGCCAAAATTAAAAAAAAAAAATGACGTGGGGTTCCCCCTAAATTCCATACCAGACCCTTCAGGTCTGGTATGGATTTTAAGGGGAACCCCGCACCAAAAAAAAAAAAAGAAAACGGCGTGGGGTCCCCCCAAAAATCCATACCAGACCCTTATCCGAGCATGCAACCTGGCTGGCCGCAGGAAAAGAGGGGGGGACGAGAGTGCGCCCCCCCCTCCTGAACCGTACCAGGCCACATGCCCTCAACATTGGGAGGGTGCTTTGGGGTAGCCCCCAAAACACCTTGTCCCCATGTTGATGAGGACAAGGGCCTCATCCCCACAACCCTGGCCGGTGGTTGTGGGGGTCTGCGGGCGGGGGGCTTATCGGAATCTGGAAGCCCCCTTTAACAAGGGGACCCCCAGATCCCGGCCCCCCCCCTGTGTGAAATGGTAAGGGGGTACTTACCCCTACCATTTCACTAAAAAACTGTCAAAAATGTTAAAAATGACAAGAGACAGTTTTTGACAATTCCTTTATTTAAATGCTTCTTCTTTCTTCTATCTTCCTTCATCTTCTGGTTCTTCTGGTTCTTCTGGCTCTTCTGGTTCTTCCTCCGGCGTTCTCGTCCAGCATCTCCTCCGCGGCTTCTTCTATCTTCTTCTCCTCGGCCGCTCCACACCCATGGAATGGGGGGGAGGCTCCCGCTCTTCTCTTCATCTTCTTCATCTTCTTCTCTTCTTCTTTTCTTCTCTTCTTCATTTTCTTCTCCGGGCCGCTCCACACCCATGCTGGCATGGAGGGAGGCTCCCGCTGTGTGACGACGCTCCTCGTCTGACAGTTCTTAAATAACGGGGGGCGGGGCCACCCGGTGACCCCGCCCCCCTCTGACGCACGGTGACTTGACGGGACTTCCCTGTGACGTCACGGGGAATGCCACAGGGAAGTCCCGTCATGTCCCGTGCGTCGGGGGGGCGGGGTCACCCGGTGGCCCCGCCCCCCGTTATTAAAGAACTGTCAGACGAGGAGCGCCGTCACACAGCGGGATCCTCCCTCCATGCCAGCATGGGTGCGGAGCGGCCCGGAGAAGAAAATGAAGAAGAGAAGAAGAGAAGCAAAGAAGAAGAGAAGAAGATGAAGAAGATGAAGAGAAGAGCGGGAGCCTCCCCCCCATGCCATGGGTGCGGAGCGGCCCGAGGAGAAGATAGAAGATGCCGCGGAGGAAATGCTAGAGGAGAACGCCGGAGGAAGAACCAGAAGAGCCAGAAGAACCAGAAGAACCAGAAGATGAAGGAAGATAGAAGAAAGAAGAAGTATTTAAATAAAGGAATTGTCAAAAACTGTCTCTTGTCATTTTTAACATTTTTGACAGTTTTTTAGTGAAATGGTAGGGGTAAGTACCCCCTTACCATTTCACACGGGGGGGGCCGGGATCTGGGGGTTCCCTTGTTAAAGGGGGCTTCCAGATTCCGATAAGCCCCCCGCCCGCAGACCCCCACAACCACCGGCCAGGGTTGTGGGGATGAGGCCCTTGTCCTCATCAACATGGGGACAAGGTGTTTTGGGGGGCTACCCCAAAGCACCCTCCCAATGTTGAGGGCATGTGGCCTGGTACGGTTCAGGAGGGGGGGGGCCGCACTCTCGTCCCCCCCTCTTTTCCTGCGGCCTGCCAGGTTGCTTGCTCGGATAAGGGCCTGGTATGGATTTTTGGGGGGACCCCACGCCGTTTTTTTTTTTTTTTTGCGCGGGGTTCCCCTTTGGGGAATTCCCATGCCGTTTTTATCAATGAACTTCTATGTGTATTGTCGGCAATGCAATAGCCGCGGGTAGTTTTAAATGAGTTTTTTCCTTCAAAATGTCATTTTGCTGTCAGACTGTTCTAAACACAGGAAACATGCGCCCCTTTACAGGCATACTATAGACACCCCCAGGTACGAAATTTAAAGGGATATTACACTTTTATTGTTTGACTTTAAGCATTATTAAAATCACTGCTCCTGAAAAAACGGCCGTTTTTAAAACTTTTTTTTGCATTGATCCATGTCCCCTGGGGCAGGACCCAGGTCCCCAAACACTTTTTATGACAATAACTTGCATATTAGCCTTTAAAATTAGCACTTTTGATTATTCATGTTCGTGTCCCATAGACTTTAACGGTGTTTGCGTGTTCGAACGAACTTTTTTCCTGTTCGCATGTTCTGGTGCGAACCGAACAGGGGGGTGTTCGGCTCATCCCTATACAGGATAAGTTAGCTGCTTAATCGCAACATCCTCACAAGAGGGCAGAAATTAGGGTAGTTCCCCTTCCCCTGCCCTAAATACTCAATCAAGAGGATCAACAATCTGATGATAAAAGATCACCATCAGGGGACAGGGAACAGGTGCATTACGACGAGGCGGAGGTATCAGAGGCCTCACAAGCTCTGGAGTTGTAGCTGCAATCTTTTACAGAGATTCAGGCTGCGTATAACTTACCCTCAGCCTAGACAGCCGAAGCCTCTGTCTCCTACTTGGGTTTTTTTCTTAAATTCCCATAGGCTTCTTGTACCTTTCCAAGTCCGTCCATTACTACAAAGAGGTGTAGAAACTCCATAAGGTCCTCATGCAGGTGCTTGCTTACAAACAGCTAAACGCATGAGTGCGGGAAAGCACATCAGCGGAGGATCACTTCCTTTTTTTCAGTCCACATATTTGCATAAATTACTTGAGTATTGGAATGTACAAGATGCATGTGGCAGAACATGTAATACACATAATTTTTCTGTTTGTGGTGGACTTACATAGTCGCATGAGAATGCTTGGTCGTTAAAGGCTTATTTGTGCAGAAATGCCTAAAATCACATGAATGCCTAAAATTGCATAAATGCCTGTTTGCATAAAGATACGGTATCGCACAAGAGTGCTTGACCCCACAAGCATCCTTGTTTGCCCAGGGATACTTGCTCACACAGAAAGGCTTGTTTTCACAGAAATGCCTAAATCGCATAAGATGCTTGATTGCATAAAGATGCTGGATCGCACAGGGGTGCTTAATCTCACAAGAGTCCTTGATTACTCAAGGATACTTAGTCACGCGGAGAAGCTATTTTTTTTTTGCAGAAATGCTTAAAATCGCATAAAGATGCTTGATTGCATAAAGATGCTGGATCGCACAGGAGTGCTTGATCACACAAGAGTCCTTGGTCTCACAAGGGTACTTGTCCGCACAGTAGTGCTTATAATGCATAGAATGTTTGGTCGCATAAAAGATGCCAAATCGCATAAGAATGCATGATTGCCTAAGGTTGCATGATCACCTAGATTTGCATGGTTGCATAACGAGGCATGTTAACCACTTACGGACCGCCCGCCATTGTTATATGGTGACTGTTTGAATGAGGATATCGTTGTTATGGCAGCAGCTAGTTGCCATAACTCCGGAATCCTCATTTTCAGCGGGCGGTCTGCTACAAGATAAAAGTGGTCTCTGCGGTGGATTCGCCCCGAGATCACTTTTATCAGTGGCAGGAGAGGAGTCCCCCTCCTCCCGCCACAATCCAGTGCCCTCCGGACGCTTACCGGAGCTGTCGGCAAAGGCAATAGTGTCCTCTCACTTGCTGTGCTTGGAGATGAGTGAGGGTAAGATGGCCCCCACCCGTCTCCATACAATTGCTGGGCGGAACGACGCCAAAACATCACTCCCACCTAAACGTCTTAAGGGCACTTTTTTTGTTGTCATTTTTTCAAAATGGCAATTTTTTTATTGTATTTAAGTCCAAATATGAGACCTGAGGTCTTTTTGACCCCAGATCTCATATTTAAGAGGTCCTGTCATGCTTTTTTCTATTACAAGGGATGTTTACATTCCTTGTAATAGGAATAAAATTGACAATTTAAAAAAAAAAAAAAACAGTGTAAAAATAAAAAATAAAAGGTAAAATAAATAATATAAAAAAAAAAATTTAAACGCGCCCTGTCTCGTTGAGCTCGCATGCAGATTTAAATGTACACATGAGTAGCGCTCGCATATGAAAACAGTGTTCAAACCACACATGTGAGGTATCGCCGCAATTGGTAGAGCGAGAGCAATAATTCTAGCCCTAGACCTCTGCTGTAACTTAAAACATGCAACCTGCAGAATTTTTTAAACGTCGCCTATGGAGATTTTTAAGGGTAAAAGTTTGTCGCCATTCCACGAGCGGGCGCAATTTTGAAGCGTGACATGTTGGGTATAAATTTACTTAGTGTAACATTATCTTATCCAATATTTTTTTAAAAATGGGCTAACTTTACTGTTGTCTTATTTTTTAATTCAAAAAGTGTATTTTTTCCAAAAAAAGTGCACTTATAAGACTGCTGTGCAAATATGGTGTGACAGAAAGTATTGCAACAATCGCCATTTTATTCTCTATGGTGTTAAAAAAAAATGTATAATGTTTGGGGGTTCTAAGTAATTTTCTAGCAAAAAAAAACTGTTTTTAACTTGTAAACACCATATCTAGAAAAGAAGGCCCGGTCTTAAAGTGGTTAATTTAGCCTCCTTAATTATACAGGATTCCTTATGTTCACATAGGAATACGTGTCTGCCTGGATACATGAGGTGTAATCTTGCATTACACATTCAGAGATGCACGCTTGCTTGCAAGGTGCCTGTTCCATAGCACACGTGCTATAGGTATGCATGTGTACAGTGCACACTTTTTATGTTTTAAACATATTGTAGAAAATTCATGCTTCCATGAATGCATGCTTCTTTTGAGGCATATGGCATTAACTCTTGCCACTTACACATATGGAGAATCGTTTGCATATGTGTTTTCAGAACTTGTCTGCATTTCACAGGGAAACAGCACCTCTTCTGGTTGGTAGGCTTGCCCTTGTGGTTTGCCACCATGCTCAAGTCTTTTATAAACTGCTAGGGCCCGCCTCTAGCGGGTCTAAAGGGCTCAGGGTATAGCTGTAATGGCATACCAAGGCAGTCTGCTGCCGATAGATCAGTCAGTAACATGGCTGGATCTAAGTGTGTCCAGCATGGTCTTTATAGCCCCTATGGAGGCTAGAGTATTTGGGTATCTTTTCCCCGAGTCAAAGGCCAAGACCATAAAGATTTGGCCCAAGTGAGCAAAGCAAGGGATAGACCTTCCATTTGCCTTTGTATGAGGTTGTTGGGGAAGATGGTAGCCTCATTTAAGGCTGTTCTGTTCACCCAGTTTTCAATGCCATTACTGAACAGCATACTGTCTGCTTGGAGCAAGAGGATCCAAGCCTTAGTTTTTTCTAGGCACCTGACGTTAGCAGTACGTAAGAGCCTCAGTTGGTGGCTGCTAGCCAAAGTCTACAGGAAAATCTTTTATTCCAGTCACCAGGAAAGTGGTAACTACGGATACCAGCCTTATAGGCTGGGGTGCAGTCCTAGAAGAGCTTTTGCTCCAAGGAAAGTGGTCCAAACCAAAAGGTTTGGCCCTCAGGGCCTGGACTTACAGGTCACAAGGCTGTCCTGTCCGGATAAAATCCGACAATGCTACAGCAGTGACCTATATCAATCAAACAGGCACCAGGAGTCCAAATGCCAGAGGGAAGTGAAACATTTTTTGTTTGGACAGAGAGGCATGTTCCTTGCCTATCTGCAGCCTTCATTCCAAGGATGGAAATTTGGTAGGAGGATTATCTGAGCCGCCAGCGGCTGTGTCCAGGAGAGTGGTCTCTACACCCCTCCATATTTCAGGCTATATGCCAGAAATGGGGAACCCTGGATGTAGAGCTTCTAGCCTCCAGGTTCAACATGAAGCCGGACGATTTTTTTGTCAAGTACAAAGAGTCCACTAGCATGCGGAACAGACGGATTGATAATTCCTTGGGATCAGTTCTCTCTGACCTAGGTGTTTTTTCTGGTTCCGCTTCTTCGCGTCTTCTTCACAGGATTGGAGAGAGGAAGTAAATGGTTATTCTGGTGGCTCCAGTCTGGCCCCGGAGGGCTTGGTATACAGGAATCGTAAAGATGGTGGTAGGAAGACTGTGGATTCTTCCACTACGCCCAGACCTGTTCTCACAGGGACTAGTATTCCATCCTTTCTTACGGAATCTAAAATTGGATGGTTTGACTGTTGATACCTACATCCTGAAAAGTAGTGGGCTTTCGGGTCCAGTTTTCTCTACTCTGGTTAATGCTAGGAGGCCGGCCTCCAGGCTCGTCTATCACAGAGCCTGGAAGGCGTATGTTTCCTGGCATGAATCCAAGGGTTGGCATCTTCAAAGGTATGCCAGTGGCAGAAGTCTCCCCTTTCTACAGTTAGGGGTAGAAATGAAACTGGCCTTGAGCACATCAAGGGTCAGCTCTCGGCCTTATCAATATTTCTTTTTTTTTTTTTTCAGAGGCCACTCACCTCTCATTCCTTAGTCCGGGTTTTCTATCCAAAGGGTGTCGCGTTTAATTCTGCCAGTTAAGTCTCCCTTGTGCCCGTGGGATTTGAATGGTCTGTTTTTACAAAAACAGCCTTCTGAACCAATACGCCATATTCTTTTGGTTCTTTTGACCAGAAGATCAAGTTTCTGGTTGTCATATCCTCTGCTAGAGGGGTATCAGAATTAACACCTTTTTTGCTGCCTAAGGTGGTTGCAGGATTTCATCGGAACCGAGATGTTGTCCTACCATCTTTGTACAGGTCCGCATTCTGTGGAAGAAAGGTTGTTACACTCTCTTGATGTAGTAAGAGCAGTCAAGGTCTATCTGAAAGCGATTACTATGATCCGAAAAGCTGATGCTTTGTTTGTGTTGCCGGAAGGTCCTAGAAAGGGGCAGGCAGCGTAGAAATCCACTATTTCTAAGTAGATTTGGCAGGTTATTGTTAAGGCTTATGGTTTCATGATGAAAATTCCTTATTTCATTTCAGAGCGCACTCGATTAGAGCAGTAAGTGCTTCATGGGCAGTGCTTCACAAGGCCTCCTTGGCTCAGATCTGCAAGGCTGCAACTTGGTCTTCCATCCATACATTCACCAAATTCTTTCGGGTGAATGTGAAAGGGCATGAAGATACCGCCTTCGGGCGCAGTGTGCTGCAGGCAGCAGTATAGGTCCTCATGTCCGATGGCGGTCTGCTTTTTGATCTGTGTCTCCCTCCCCTCAATTTGGGCATTGCTCTGGGACATCCCACTAGGTAATTGATAGAGCTCTGTGTCTCATGATGTATGAACAAGAAAATAGGATTTTTTAACACAGCTTACCTGTAAAATCCTTTTCTTGGGAGTACATCACGGGACACAGAGCTCCCGCCCCTCTTCGGGATTTATGTATATATATGTTGGGATACTTATTGCTTTGCTACAAAACTGAGGTACTCTTCATATGGGAGGGTTATATAGGAGAGGAACTCGTCTGGTAATTAGGGTTTGCCAGGGTCCAATCACCTGATGGTGACTATCTAAGTAATTTATAGAGCTCTGTGTCCTGTGATGTACTCCCAAGAAAAGGATTTTACAGCTAAGCTGTATTAAAAAATCCTATTATTGCCACTGCCACTGATACCTTGCAGTGAATTGCAACTTTTGTGGCTAGGGAGAGTGCAGAGCGCTATGAAAGCCCAATTGCAATCACTGTGTTTCCAAGAGACCAAACAATCCTTTTTAGGGCTACTTTTTCTTTTGTGTCAGCTACAACTTCTGTTGCTGTGTTGCTGCTGATGCCCCTTTTAATTGCTTTTTGTTGCATTTATTTACTTATTTATTTATTTTTATTTAATTGCATTTAGCAGCTAACTTTTTTCTTTCTTAAAAAAATATATTTATGTTTAATTTAGTTATGGTCTTTAATTTTTTATTTTATTTTTTTGTATTTGTTGATGGTTTCATCAACAACAGCAATGTAAAGGTTCTGATGACACCACAAAAACTGCCCATTTTTTTGCAGCATATTATTGTGGTGCAGTTAAGTTCACAAAAGCACCACATATAGCTCTTGTCATAGCTGCTAATGAAAGTAGGTAAAAAGCCCCACGTTAACAACATTATAGGGTAAGCAGCATTTGTATCCAAAGGCAAAATTGGTGGTCAGGGTGCAGCATTTAGAGGCAGGGCACATGCTCCTTTTTTTTTCTAACAGCAAGCATGTTATACACCCAGAGCATTCATAGGAGTAGTGGAGTAACTAATCAAACCTTTATCATCCTCCTCTCTGTCTTTCAGGAACAGAGTAGCTTGAAGTCACCAGCAGTCACTAAAGCATCCTTTTCTGCCTCCTCATCCATAGCTACTACTTACTGCACAGATTGGCACAGAGGAGTCAGTTACGTTATTTGTGCACAGTATCAGTCACTTCCTGTTAAAGAATGCACAGCACATAACTGCATCTCAGGTTGAGGAGAAGAGCAATAATGAACACAGAAGGAGGTGAGAACAATCAAGGGAATCAATTGATGAATATGTCGCTGAAGCTTACTGCCAAGTTCACTCCAGTGATGAGGAGGGAGGGGTGATTATGAGGTTTCCGACCATTCTTGGGTACTAGATATGGAAGATGCTTTATCAGCCAGGCAGGATATCATTTAGGGGGCGGTAACAGAAGAGTGGAGGGAGCAGCCATCCTATTCCACAAGATGGCAGAACTCCATACATTGCCATGTGCTGCATCTGGTTATTTTGTTGGGGTGTCATCGGCCCCTTCCACAGCTCCGGGTTAGACACCCTGCGGCGGTTGTCATTTTGAGGTGTTGCACCAATGTTTTTAGACCAAATTATCAAGCTTAGTTGTAAGTATTATTTTATTAATCAGCAATAACTGTTTAAATAGCACTGATCTATCAGCCAAGATCTATCAGCCACAGGGTATCCCTTTCAGTGTACTATGTGCTGCACATCTAGGACCTGCCTTCTTGAATTCAGAATTTTAGATACCTCATACTCATGCAGTCCTTCCATGAGAACAGGAGGAGGTAGTTGTTGAAGTCTTGAATAAGAGGTTAAGACTACCTTCTTTAGTAGGGAAACGTAAAAAAACTGCATCTATCTGGAGGAAAGGTGGCAGTTTCAGGTGGAAAGGACTGGATCAAGGTGGGAGATGATCTTGTAGCGACCGATAAAATGAGGACCCAACTTGGAAGAAGGTTGCTTCAGTCTCACATATTTGGTGGACAACCATACTTTGTCTCCCACTGCATATGGAGGTATATGGGGCCTTCATTTGTCTGAGTAGTATTTTTATTTGCCTGTTGCTTTTTGTAGAAGCAGGCGAATCTCCCTCAAATGTAGTAAGATGTCTTTTACACGTAGGTCTGCAGCCGGTATTCCAGTAGAAGGTTGCAATGCAGGGAAAGTGTGTGGATGATAGCCTAGAACTGCATTAAAAGGTGTGAAATTGAGGGCACCATGCCAAGGAGAGTTAATGGCCAGTTCAGCTAAAGGCAGATATTCAGACCAATTGGACTGCAAAGAATTGACATAATGCTGAAGGTAGGTCTCAAGGATTTGGTTCACACACTCAGCTTAGCCGTCAGTTTGTGGATGATGTGCAGTAGAGAGGGACATGGTTACCCCCAACTTTTTCAATACAGCTTTCCAGAATTGGGAGATGAACTGGGGCCTCCTGTAGCTGTTGTGAAAGCGCAGTAGAGAACTGTGCCACAATCTTGTGAGGTGGTATTATGTACTGTTCGGTGGGCTGATCGGTTTCAGAAGTCTCAAATTGCCGGGACAGAGCAACTGCTTTTTTGTTCAAATAAGGAAGTTGAAGCTGGAAAAGAAAAGAGCCCACCATACTTGATGTGAGTTCAGACATCTGGCTGTTTGAAGGGACAAAAGGTTTTTATGGTTGGTCAGTATGGTGAAGGGCTTCAACATCCCTTCCAAGAGATGCCTCCACTCAGACAGTGCGAGTTTTATCACTAGTAGTTCTCGGTTCCTGACATCATAGTTAACCTCAGCCAGAGAAAACTTTTCAGAGAAGGCTACTAGGTGAATTTTACCAGTTCTTTGTTGTCTTTGAGAAAGCACTGCACCAGCCCCTACTTGAAATGCATCTACTTCAAAAAAGTACTGGAGTTCTGGGTTTAAATTCTGCAGGATTGGAGCCCTGCTAAACATTTATTTTAGGTGCTGGAAAGCTGATACTGCTTCAGGGGACCATATCTTACAATTAGACCCCTTTTTAGTCATAACAGTAAGGGGTGGGGCAATAGTGGCAAAGTCTTTTATGAAGCATCTATAATAATTGGCAAAGCTCAGAAAGATTTGAAGCCCTCTCAAGGTGTTCAACTGTGGCCACTGCAAGACAGCTGTAAGCTTTTGTGGGTCCATCTGAAAACTTTTAGGGCTCATGATATACCCCATGAATGGTATGCAGGTCTGATGGATACTTTATTTTTCAATCTTTGCATAAAGGTGGTTCTCAGGTAAGTGCTGAAGTATTTGTTTTACATGGGAAATGTGTTCCTTGTAGGTCTTGGAAAAAAGCAAGATGTCATCTAGATAAATAATTACAAACTTGTTTCAAAAGTCATGGAACACCTAAACCATGAAACGCTGGAAAAGAGCTGCGGCATTGAAGAATGCAAAGGGCATAACCAGGTACTCATAATGTCCATTGCGGGTATTAAATGCCATCTTCCACTCATCCCCCTCCCTTGGGGAGGGGGATGCGGATCAGGTTATAGGCCCCACGCAGGTCTAACTTAGTGAAGGCTATGGCCATCAAATAATTCTAGGATAAGGTGCAGAGGATAAGATTCCTTTATGGTGACTTGGTTCCACTTTTGATAGTAAATACATGGACAAAGTCCACCATCTTTCTTTTCAACAAAAAAGAATCCTGCCCCTACTGGAGAAGAAGATGGACAGATCAAACCTCTCTGTAAGTTATCTTGATTGTATTCTTCCACAGATCTTTGATCTGGCTATGACAAGGGATATACAAGAAAAACAGAAATGGAAGGTGCGCATTACCAAAGATAATTTAATAATAAAAATGTTTTATATAAACGTGGGTACTCACAAAGTGCCATAAAAACAATGCATGGACACGCATGACGCCATCACGCTGTCTATAGTGTTCCTGCAGACTCACAGACCCACCTACCAGCCCTGAGATCACTGGCCTGTAACCACCGCGGCTGTTTGTATTTACCCGCGAAAACGGAACGAGGGGAGGATCGAGGGTGTCAGGAAATCCGGCCTCGCCGCTGTACTCTTCTGGGCTTACCCCTTACTGTCCTTACCTTCACGAAACCGTCAACGGATGTGCACTGTGAATGACCCTTTGGAGGATGAAACACTTTGCAATCTTGCAATCTACTAGCTGGAGACGGTGACAGGTTCAACCTCTGCTCCTGAAGTGGACCGCAGCCAACACTGGGTGAGATTAAACCTGTTTACATCCCAGCCTTGGGACAGCTATTATCATTAGCACCCAGTATCCACTACATGGTACCCGGTCTACAGAGTCAGCTACATAGCTCAGCCCAAGATCTACCAGCCGCAGTCTCCTGTATCCTCCATCTCAACATCCTGGCCTTTAGCATTGTGAGCCATTACTGGCCCAGGGAGACACTTACCACACAGGCCTGCATTTCTGCAACACCCCTGAGCTGCTGCTGAGTCAGCCCCTGGTCCCTCCACTTGTGGCCTCCCCACTATGGGCCCCCCCGTTTCCACCCACCTCCCCCCCCCCGCTCTGGGTCTCCTGATCTCAGGAGTCTCCCACTGTGTCAATCAGGTCTGTCACCACATTCCCTACCACCCAAGTAATTCTCATCTGCTATTGTTTGCTGCTTTCCCTTGATACTTAAGGACTTCCAGCATATTAGCGCATTTAATTCACTTTGTAATTATCAATGTATAAGTATCCTGAATGAAGTTTACGTGCTTGGTGTGAGAGGTCGGCTGTGATAGGTGGCCATCTGTGTCTGTCCATGACAATGTTGTCCTTTTTAATCGGTGATGGTACCTGTTTTTACAGTACATTTTTGGATTGGTGTTCATAGTGAGCTTTACAATAAATAGCATTTATATTTACCATATTGACCATTGCGCGTTCCTTATTGAAGAATTCACTTTCTCTTTTGTTTTTTGTTATATGCCATATGAATTCAGAGGAACACACCCATTAATGGCTGGTGTTAGCAATTGTCCTTAATTTATACAGACGTGGCTATTTTTGCCTTCAGTCTGTTTCATTAATATTTGATCGCAGAGTATATTGGTTCTTTTATCATCTGTTTTCTTTTGAAAGGGCATAACCAGGTACTCATAATGTCCATTGCGGGTATTAAATGCCATCTTCCACTCATCCCCCTCCCTTGGGGAGGGGGATGCGGATCAGGTTATAGGCCCCACGCAGGTCTAACTTAGTGAAGGCTATGGCCATCAAATAATTCTAGGATAAGGTGCAGAGGATAAGATTCCTTTATGGTGACTTGGTTCCACTTTTGATAGTAAATACATGGACAAAGTCCACCATCTTTCTTTTCAACAAAAAAGAATCCTGCCCCTACTGGAGAAGAAGATGGACAGATCAAACCTCTCTGTAAGTTATCTTGATTGTATTCTTCCACAGATCTTTGATCTGGCTATGACAAGGGATATACAAGAAAAACAGAAATGGAAGGCGTGCATTACCAAAGATAATTTAATAATAAAAATGTTTTATATAAACGCGGGTACTCACAAAGTGCCATAAAAACAATGCATGGACACGCACAGAACACGGAGTACCTCTAACGTGTTTCGGTGGTGCACCTCCTTCCTCAGAGCTAGGCACCGCTGAGGAAGGGGGTGCACCCCCGAAACGCGTTAGCTGTACCCTGTGTTCTGTGAGCCTAGCTCTGAGGAAGGGGGTGTGCCCCCAAAATGTGTTAGCTGTACCCCATGTTCTGTGCATGTCAATGCATTGTTTTTATGGCATTTTTTGAGTACCCACCTTTATATAAAACATTTTTATTATTAAATTATCTTTGGTACTGCACTAGGTGTGCACGCTTGCCATTTCTGTTTTTCTCTGCAGTTCCTTTTGTATTACCCCATCTGAGGAAGGCAGCATCCACCCAGTTTTGGATACCATATATACCTTTCACACCACCATTTTATCTGACATCTGTTACTCCACACCTTGGAAGACCTATTAGCGCTGGAAGTGACTGTGTTTTTTGTATGACAACAGATATGTCTTTCCCTTTGGAAGAGGTGCCCCCAGAATCAGGTTAATAGCACAGCTGAAAGCACAGTGTTTAGGTAGAACCACTGCTTTCTTTTTACAAAAGACATCTGCAAAGCCATGGTATTCCTGTGGCAAGGGGGGTGCTATGAGCATGGTAGCTAAAAAGCTGTGAGGTGGTCTTTTGGGAATGAGTATGCAGTTGTGGTGACAGCATTTGCCCCAAGAAGGTAATTCCCTGTTAAGCCAGTCAAACGAACGGTTGTGTAGTTGCAAGCATGGAAACTCAAGGATTACAGGCATAAACGGTGAGTCTATAAGAGATATGAAAACTAAAAAAGAGTGTGACCTGTCTCAACCTAAAAACAACACCAGCATGCCTCCATCCCTAGGTATATGTGAAAAAATACATAGAAAAGGATTGGGACTTTACATGAGGCATGTTGATGTATATGATAATGTATGAAATGGTTCTAAATAAATTGGATGTCACAATCCCCTAAGGGTAGTTCATATTGATAGTAATAATAATAATAATAAGCATGATTAACCAGTAAAGGTAAAACATTTATGATATAAGATATAATCATAAAATAAATCAATATAATAATAATAATATATTTAATAATCATTGATTAATGGACATGATTTGTGACAAACAATGTAGATAATACAAAGTCATAAAAAATCTAATATATACAGATAATTGATACATGATTCACATGATAAATACAGACAATCAATGTAATGATTTGTTACACTTATTGGGGCAAGCTGTACTTGGCATCCTTGGATGAAAACTCAACGCGTTTCATGGCCTGTTGCCAATCATCAGGAGTTGGATGCATGAATTGAGCTGAAAAATTTAATGAATAAATAAATGAATAAACTGTCTATGGAAGTACACTTTACCCTATGGATAAAAAGAAGTGTGAGTGTGTGAAAGTTGTGGAAAATATCCCCAATTACGTGGGCTCTGAGAAAATAAGATACGTGAAGGTCTGTCCCTCATGGTGAAAGTATGTGGAGTGAGATGCCGGCCGGCCCCAGGCCAATGAACCCCCCAGTGCTACTGGGCGGGTCCCCGCCAACGTCATGTATACCATGTGACAGCATAGGGAGGAGCAACGGGACTCCACCGACGATGCGAACAATCTCAGTGGGTGTCCGCTCATCCCTGCTGAAATGTGGGATGGAGAAAGTACGTTCCTGCACCACGGCGTCTAATGGCACTGAGCACTGGGCGCGCTCACATGATGCTAATGCGCTGAAATCAGACCCCGCCCCTGTCGCTGAACAGAGATGGGCGCGGGAAGGACCTGAGTGCATAGCAACCCCAGGAATTAAGAGGCCGAGCTTTGGCTGTACTTCTCCTTTAAGCTGATCTGATTGTGGATTTATTGCAGCTGGTAGGCAGGTGGTGCTAGAGAGTACTAGGAGCAGAGGTACTATGGAAGGCTTACACTACACAGCTCAGGTTCACCAGTGGCAGAGGGGACAGGGCTGCTGCCTAAGGACAGCAGGACCCAAGTTCATTCCCAGGTACATGACAAAAACAACAGGGGGAAAAGCCTGAAAAAAGGAAAACCAATGCAGCCACTGCATTTGATGATTTGTAAGCTGCAATATATTGCATTTTTGGTTTTGAATGTAATGCCGCTTTAAATTTGTATCACACATGTTTTGGTAAAAATAAAAAAAATTGGAGAACACTACATGTATTGGAAAGCTATTTCATGGGTAAATAACATTTTTATCAAAAAAGTGATGTCTGACTTTTATTTACTCATACCCAGTCTAAGATCAGATTGTCATCTTCAAACAATCTCCTTTTTTCACAATGTTTATCACAGTGTTCTATCATATTACTATGGATCTGTTTGTCCGATCACCTGCTTAGGTACATCTTAAAATCTCTCCTGAAACATTTTGTATTGCTTTGTTATTACATGCAACCAATTTTCTGATATCGGTTCACTCTTTTAGATTAGATTTAAAAAAATAAAGCTATGAAGAAAATTAGTAAAACTAGTTGGATTTTTGCCTTTGTAACACTGTATTTTGTTGATCTTGGACAGCAATCAAAGTTATCCCTGGGAGAATCTCAAGCAATTCTTTTTTTTTTTTTTTTTTTATTATTATTATTATAAAAGGCAATATCTGTAAGTCATATGTTCAATTTCCCTCAGCTCAAATCTCTTTTATTAGTCTGTGCCCATTTTTAATATAGCTCTAAAGATATTAATTGAAACTAGACTGGTGTTTCACTTGGTTGCACTTACAGTAGGAAAGGTCTTGTTATTATAGATGTTGTTGTGGATCTCCAGAGAATCTACACCTTCTGCCACACAGCAGAACCTGCATCTAATATTCTATTTTATAATCATTAACTAGCAACATGTGGTACAAGTATGCAACATGCACTCCAACAGTTCACAACTTATTCATGTTTCATTTGTCTTCAAAATAAAGAAGTGCTTCAGGTTTAATGCCAACGCTGCCTGAAATCTTTCACTTTGTTTAATATTATCCAGAGATCTATGGCATAAAAAAGTTCACACATTATGCCAAGCTGGTATAATTTCTAGAAAGCAAGTTTAAAATTACCGGCAAATAATTATCTGAAACAGCTCTATCACCTGAGAAAAATGTATTTTACCCTATGAACAATATTTCTGGTGTGTATTTATAAAATGTGTCATGTTAACACTCCTTTCAGACTGACAACAGGCCACGTTAGCGGTAAAGCGCCGCTAGTTTTAACCTCCCTGGCGGTATGATTATTTCGGATTTTAGGTGCTGAAAGCGGTACAATTATTTTGCATGGAAATTTGGCGTTTTATATTGTAGGTCTGTAAATCTTAACAATAACACACTTAAATCTGTCCAAACCAGAGTCCTATAGATATACCGGGTATGATAAAGTTTGAAACACAAAAACATAAATTATAATATAATAAATAAAAATAAATAATTAAAAAAAAAAAATAGTAATAAAATAAATTTCCCCACAATTCACTATCGCTCAATTCTGCAAGTGTTCTAATTTACTATCGCTGTTTTCTAGCTGGTCTAAAGCCACTTTTGACGTAAAGGGACACTTTTTGGTTGCTATGGACAATCTCCAGTTTCCAGGCAGAAAGAACAGTGTATATCATGTAAAACTGCATGCAGGGCATAGGACAAAGCACTGGGGACAAAAGGGATGTGAAATCATTTCATACAGTACTGTAATCTGTAAGATTACAGTACTGTATGTGTTATGATTTTTACTTTTTTTTTAATTTGCCGCCAGGCTCCGCCCCCGTGCGTCGCGCCGCTCGCAGGGAACGGAGCCTGGCACGGAGAGGCTTCGGAGGAGGACGGAGCCCTCGGACACTGCGGGTGACATCGCAGGATCCCGGGGACAAGGTAAGTAAAGCCGCCCCAGGATCCTGCAATGCGATCCCGAGTGTGGCTCGGGGTTACCGCTAATGGTACTGAATTTTAACCCCGAGCCACACTCGGGAATACCGCCAGGGAGGCTACCGGCACTTTAGCGTCATTTTAGCGGTGCTTTTCAGCTGCTAGTGGAGCACTTTTAACCCTCACTAGCGGCCGAAGAAAGGGTTAATAGTGCCCGAAAAGCACCGCTGCTGAAGCGCTTTGGCAATGCTGCCTATTCATTTCAATGAGCAGGGGCAGTGGAGGAGCGGTGTATACATTACTCCTCCACCGCCCCAAAGATGCTGCTTGCAGGACTTTTTCTAACGTCCTGCAAGCGCACTACCCCAGTGTGAAAGCACTCTGGCTCTTACACTGGGGCTGCATGGGAAGGCATTTTTCAGGTGCTATTTTTAGCCCAAAAGCGCCTGAAAAACGCCCCAGTGTGCAAGGGGTCTAGGTGAAAATAAATTTGTCTTATCTAGTGCTTCAAATCACATGCCTATACCCATACACCTACTGTATATCATCAATTGCAATAATAAAATAACAAATAGTGTGTCACATTAGTATAAAAATCAATGACACATTAACAAATATCCAAACTGAAAATTAAAAACTTGCAGGTAATATATTGCAAACAAATGACATGGCCATAAATGACATATTCTAATGTCCTTGTGCAGTCATGTGAAGTCAGATATATACACTGGTGCCAAAACGATTGTGACCTCCACCTTCCCCAGTGGGCCCAGGCATTTGTATCAAAAGGTCATGCAGAGCATGTCCCCTTTAAAGCCAGGACAGGGCTAACTCTGTAAACAAATTCAGCTCGCCCAATGCAGAGATCCGCAGTATGATGATGAAAAGGTAAACAGAAACCATAGAGCTCTCTATAATATCTGACAGCTTTATTATAAAGATAACATTTACATTCACAGGTGTTTTAAAACAATTAGTCACAGTAGTGACTGCAAGAAAACATCTCTCAAGGGCTAGTGCAGTGTAAACTCATCACTCACAGTGCGATTTCCTCCAGGCAGTCCTAGGCAGCACCTCCCACATGCACAATCTCATTGTACCTATCTCATTGTACCACCCAACTAGTTTTGTTAATCCTGAAGTCATCAGGGGCGCAGGTCAAGGAGATCCTGCCATGTATTAATATATTCCACTACCTGAGCACTCATCCTTATAGGCTAAATACACGGATACATTTATGCAGCATAATAAATGAAGTGGGCAGGTGCATCTAGAGGGATCATGGCCATAGTAAAATATATGTAATTAATAAATAAAATAAAAATGCCCCCATATGACCCCTTTTTGGAAAGTGGACAGTCCAAGAGGCATGATGAGTTTTTCTGAAGATGTCATTTTTTGGCACTTTTTTTTGAAAACAAAGAAATTGAATATACGTTTTGTCATTTTAACAAGTAATGTCTCACACACAGCACAGGTATACTTAGAATTACATGCTAAAACACATTCTGCTATGCCTCCTGAGTATGGAGATTCCACATGTGGAAATGCATAGAAGGACTTACAATCTAAGGAGCAATTTTGGGCTTTCAAAGAGCATAAATTACATAAATTATGCAATATCTAATTTCCTGACTATGTTTCACATTTTTGGAGGCCCTAGAGCACCAGTATAGTGGAAACACCCACAAACGTACCATTGGAAAGCAAAAATTTCGATATAAGAGGCATAATGAGTTTTTTTGAAAATGTCATTATTTTTACCACAATTTTTTGGAAAATGTGGAAAGAAAATGAAAATGCATTTTTTTAACACAAAGTTATCTCTTTATAAGATATTTCTAACACACAGAATGGACATAATTACACCTCAAAATACATTCTGCTCAGGGCCGATCCTTGCCGGGGTGCACGGGGTGCAGTGCACCCAGGTGCCACAGAGGTGGGGGCGCTCAAGCGCCAGAGTGCTCCCCTCCCACCTCCTCCTCCTCTTGTCCGTAGGCAGCTCTCTCCGCCAGTCACCACCACCGCCGCCGCTGTGCCCATCCCCCCTCCCTCCTTCTGTCAGAGGAGTAGAGTGAAACAGCCGGAGACCGAAGCGGCTGTCTCTGTGTGCAGAGAGAGACCAGCCGTGGCCGCGCAGTGATGTTATGGAGGGCGGTCCGAGCCCGACCCCGACGTGTTCCACTTCTCCTCCTCCTGTGTGTAACTCCCATCTGCTGCCCAAGCCTGACACGCTCTGTTCTCCACCCGGGCGGCGTGGCTGCACACTGTCCTCTCCTCTCCAGCTGCCGCCCAGGTGTTTTTAATTAGCCTAATGGAGGGAAGGGGGGTCTGTACTAATGTAGGGGGGAGGTGATTTGTCCTGGGGGGTCTGTACTAATGTGGGGGGAGATTTGTCCTGGTGGGTCTAAACTAATGTGGGGGGGTGATTTGTCCCGGGGGTCTAAACTAATGTTGGGGGGTGATTTGTCCTGGGGGTCTGTACTAATGTGAGGGGTGATTTGTCCTGGGGGTCTGTACTAATATGGGGGGGTGATTTGTCCTGGGGGTCTGTACTAATATAGGAGGGTGATTTGTCCTGGGGGTCTGTACTAATGTGGGGGTGATTTGTCCTGGGGGGTCTGTACTAATGTAGGGGGGTGATTTGTCCTGGGGGTCTAAACTAATGTGGGGGGTGGTCTGTCCTGGGGGTCTATACTAATGTAGGGGGGTGATTTGTCCTGGGGTCTATACTAATGTAGGGGGTGATTTGTCCTGGGGGGTCTATACTAATGTGGGGGGTTGATTTGTCCTGGGGGGTCTGTACTAATGTAGGGGGGTGGTTTGTTCTGGGGGTCTATACTAATGTAGGGGGGTGATTTGTTCTGGGGGTCTGTACTAATGTAGGGGGGTGATTTGTCCTGGGGGTCTGTACTAATGTGGGGGGGTGATTTGTCCTGGGGGTCTGTACTAATGTGGGGAGGTGATGTGTCCTGGGGGTTTTAACTAATGTAGGGGGGTGGTTTGTCCTGGGGGGGTCTATACTAATGTAGGGGGTTATTTGTCCTGAGGGGTCTATACTAATGTGGGGGGGTGATTTGTCCTGGGGGTCTAAACTAATGTGGGGGGGTGATTTGTCCTGGGGTTCTGTACTAATGTAGGGGGGGTGATTTGTCCTGGGGGTCTGTACTAATGTAGGGGGGTGATTTGTCCTAGGGGGTCTAAACTAATGTAGGGGGGTGATTTGTCCTGGGGGTCTGTACTAATGTAGGGGGTGGTTTGTCCTGGGGGTCTATACTAATTTAGGGGGGTGGTTTGTCCTGGGGGGTCTAAACTAATGTAGGGGGAGGTGATTTGTCCTGGGGGGTCTGTACTAATGTAGGGGGATGATTTGTCCTGGGGTCTGTACTAATGTAGGGGGGTGGTTTGTCTTGGGGGTCTATACTAATGTGGAGGGGGTGATTTGTCCTGGGGGGTCTAAACTAATGGAAGGGGGTGGTTTGTCCTGGGGGGTCTGTACTAATGGAGGGAAGGGTGGTTTGTCCTGGGGGTGTCTGTACTAATGGAGGGGGGTGGTTTGTCCTGGGGGGTCTGTACTAAGGGAGGGGGGGTGGTTTGTCCTGGGGGGTCTGTACTAATGGAGGGGTGGTTTGTCCTGGGGGGTCTGTACAAATGTAGGGGGTTGGTTTGTCTGGGGGGAGTCTGTACTAATGGAAGGGGGCAGGTGGTTTGTCCTGGGGGGTCTGTACTAATGTAGGGGGGGTGGTTTGTCCTGGGGGCGGTCTGTACTAATGGAGGGGGTGGTTTGTCCTGGGGGAGTCTGTACTAATGGAGGGGGGTGGTTTGTTCTGGGGGGGGTCTGTACTAATGGGGGGGTGGTTTGTTCTGGGGGTTCTTTACTAATGGAGGGGGGTGGTTCTGTACTAATGGAGGGGGTAGTTTGTCCTGAGGGGGGTCTGTACTAATGGACAGGGGGTGGTTTGTCCTGAGGGGGTCTATTCTGATAAAGGGGGTGTTTTGTCCTGGGGGGTCTATACTGAGGGAGGGGTTTATACTTAGTGGGGGGTCTGCACTGACAGAGAGGGGTCTATACTTAGTGGAGGGGGGGTCTGTACTGAGGGGCGACTATAGTTGGTGGAGGGGGTGATACCACGTTTTACCGCACCGGGTGACACTAACCCTAGTGACGCCACTGCAGCCACGGGTTCTTATTTCCCCTCTCCCTCTCCTCCTTGTGCGTGCTGCTGTACTAGTGAGCGGAGCTCTATGTTTCTTCCCCCGCCTTCATATCGGCCAGGGAAGAAAAAAAAAAGGAGCAAAGAAGAGGATTGTGGGACATGTAGTCCCAAGGACTGGCAGCCCTACTGTAACACGGAAACTGCAGCCCACACAGCATGCCCAGCTGAATGAGAGAGAAAGAGAGAGCCAGGAGCCCGGGAAAGCTTTCAGGGAAGTGCACCCAGGACTCCAGAGGTAGAGGGCAGTGCTGAGAGAACACCATCAGGGAGAAAACCCTGCTGACCTGCGCCACATGAGGGAAAGCCACACAGCCTAGCGCCATCCCTGGTGGAGAAAGGAATGGAGTCATTGCCAGAGTACAGATCTGGGCTCTGCCCAGCGGAATCGCCACGGGCAATTCAGAGTGAGCTGACTCCTGATCAGAGGAACCGTTGTTGCTGTATTGCTGGGTCAGGTGAGAGGGCCGATTGGTCATTATTTACTAACGTCCATAAGAACTGCAGTCTCTGACCATCTCTTGTAACATGTCTGCAGTCTCTAACCATCTCTTGTAAGTCTTTGACCATCTCTTGTATCATATTTGCAGTCTCTGACCATCTCTTGTATCATATCTGTAGTCTCTGACCATCTCCTGTAGTATGTCTGCAGTCTCTGACCATCTTCTGTACTATGTCTGTAGTCTCTGACCATCTCTTGTATCATATCTGCAGTCTCTGACCATCTCCTGTAGTATGTCTGCAGTCTCTGACCGTCTCCTGTAGTATGTCTGCAGTCTCTGACCGTCTGCTGTAGTATGTCTGCAGTCTCCGACCGTCTCCTGTAGTATGTCTGCAGTCTCTGACCATCCCCTGTATTATATCTTCAGTCTCTGACCATCTCCTGTACTATGTCTGCAGTCTCTGACCATCTCCTGTAATATGTCTGCAGTCTCTGATCATCTCCTGTATTATGTCTGCAGTCTCTGACCATCTCTTGTAACATGTCTGCAGTCTCTGACCATCTCTTGTAACATGTCTGCAGTCTCTGACCATCTCCTGTAGTATGTCTGCAGTCTCTGACCATCTCTTGTAACATGTCTGCAGTCTCTGACCATCTCTTGTAACATGTCTGCAGTCTCTGACCATCTCCTGTAGTATGTCTGCCGTCTCTGACCATCTCTTGTAACATGTCTGCAGTCTCTGACCGTTTCCTGTAGTATGTCTGCAGTCTCTGACCATCTCCTGTACTATGTCTGCAGTCTCTGACCAACTCCTGTACTATGTCTGCAGTCTCTGACCATCTCCTGTAGTATGTCTGCAGTCTCTGACCATCTCTTGTAACATGTCTGCAGTCTCTGACCATCTCTTGTAACATGTCTGCAGTCTCTGACCATCTCCTGTAGTATGTCTGCCGTCTCTGACCATCTTTTGTAACATGTCTGCAGTCTCTGACCGTTTCCTGTAGTATGTCTGCAGTCTCTGACCATCTCCTGTATTATGTCTGCCGTCTCTGACCATCTCTTGTAACATGTCTGCAGTCTCTGACCGTTTCCTGTAGTATGTCTGCAGTCTCTGACCATCTCCTGTACTATGTCTGCAGTCTCTGACCATCTCCTGTACTATGTCTGCAGTCTCTGACCATCTCCTGTATTATTTCTGCAGTCTCTGACCATCTCCTGTACTATGTCTGCAGTCTCTGATCATCTCCTGTAGTATGTCTGCAGTCTCTGACCATCTCCTGTATTATGTCTGCAGTCTCTGATCATCTCCTGTACTATGTCTGCAGTCTCTGACCATCTCTTGTAACATGTCTGCAGTCTCTGACCATCTTCTGTATTATGTATGCAGTCTCTGACCATCTCCTGTACTATGTCTGGGGGCTCTTTCTAACAGATTCTCTAACAGAAGCCCTCTCTGTGTGCATCAGAGAGACTCCGCTCCCGGTCTCATTAGTGTACGCTCTTCCTGTATTTTCTTTATTGTTAAAAGATCATGGGAGGATCCCAGGGTAACAAAGAGTTCTTAGGGGAACATCTCTGTGTTTAAGTCGTTGCCATAGAAACATTTGTAAAGGGGAGGAGTTGGTAAGATGACCACGCCCACGTGGGTGCGCCAGAAATATTTCTGCACCCAAGCGTCTGTGACCCTAGGATCGGCCCTGATTCTGCTACTCCTTCTGAGTATGGCGATACCACATGTGTAAGATTTTTTCACAGCCTAGCCACACAGAGGGGTCCAAAATACAGGAACAACTTTCAGGCTTTCTATGGACATAAATTACACATCCAAGTTCCTTAATACCTATTGCATTTTTGGAGGCCCTGGAGCACCAGGGCAGTAGAAACACCCACAAAATGACCCCATTTTGGATGGAGAGTAAGCACCCAAGGTTAAGAGGCATGTTATATTTACAAAGGGATCCAAGTCTTTACCAAGTAACTATAGACCTGTTAGTTTAACGTCTACAGTTGGAAATATACTGGAGAGTTTAATAAAAGACCACATAGATGAGTTCTTGCTGGAAAAATTATTTTAAGCAACAAACAGCATGGATTCATGAAAGACAGAAGTTTTCAGACAAATCTGATTTCTTTTTATGAGGAGGTAAGTGAAACCTTAAACAAATGAGTGGCTGTGCATGTAGTATACATGGATTTTGCAAAAGCGTTTGACACAGTTCCCCACACATGGCTAATGTGTAAGGTCTACAGGCCCATAAAAATCAGTTTGTAAATGGATAGAAAACTGGCTAAAAAAAATTCAGAAAGTAGTGGTTAAGATTCATATTCTGAATGGTCTAGGGTTTTTAGTGGTGTACCCCAAGGTTCAGTATTGGGACCCTTACTTTATAATATATTTATAAATGATAAAGGGTCTGGGATTAAAAGTACCATTTCAGTCTTTGGAGATGACCCCAAGCTATGCAGTGGAATAGCATTCTTACAGGGTGTCTCCAACTTACAAGCCAACCTCAATGCACTGTTTAACCGGTTCCCACCCATGTCACGTCATGTCAGATATACTGCAGCACAATGGCTCTTCTGGGCAAAATCCTGTATGGGTACGTCCTACCCTTTCTCAGCCACCGGCGGGGGACCCGATGCTGCTAAAAACCGCAGATCACTGCCATTACTAGTAAAAAAATATAATAATAATAAAAATGGCATACAAATGCCATAAATCTTTCCTATAGATTGCAGATGCTATAACTTTTGCGCAAACCAATCAATATGCGCTTATTGCATTTTTTTTTTACCAAAAATATGTAGAAGAATATATATTGGGCTAAATGATGCCGAAATTTAAAAAAAAAAAAAAAATTTGGGGGGATATTTATTATAGCAAAAAGTAAAAAATATTGTTTTTTTTTTTCAAAATTGTCGCTATTTTTTTGTTTATAGTGCAAAAAATAAAAACCACAGAGGTGATCAAATACCACCAAAGGAAATCTCTATTTGTGGGGAAAAAAAGGACATAAATTTTGTTTGGGTAGGTGTCAAACGACCGCGCAATTGTCAGTTAAAATGGCGCAGTGCCAAATTGTAAAACATGCTCTGGTCAGAAAGGGGGTAAAATCTTCCGGGGCTGAAGAGGTTAATTGGGAAACTATGTGGCAAATGAGGTTTAATGTTGATAACTGTAATGTTATGCACTTGGGGGCTAAGAATATGCATGCATCATACATTCTAGGGGGAGTACAACTGAGGCACTCAATGGTGGAGAAGAATCTGGGTGTTCTGGTAGATCATAAGCTTAATGATGTCACGCAATGCCAAGCAGCTGTTTCCAAATTGAGAAAAATCCTTTTCTTGTTTTAAGACAGGTATAGACTCCAGAGAGAGAGAGAGATAATTTTGCTTCTGCACAAATCATTATTAAGACCTCATCAGGAATATGCAGCTGTGGGCACAGTTCACAAAAAGGATATTGGGGAACTGGAGAAAGTGCAGAGAAGAGCAACCAAACTGATATGAGGCATGGAGGATCTCAATTATGAGGAAAGATTAGAGGAACTGAATTTATTCTCTCTTGAGAAGAAGAGATTACCTCTTAGTTGCCTCTTGGGGAAGGAATTTGTCCCCATGCTGGATCAAATTGGATCATGCGTAGCTGGGTTTTTTGCCTTCCTCTGGATCAACTGTGGGTATAGGATTGTGTATACAGGATTGTACAATATTTTTTCCCCTTTTATTGGTTGAACTAGATGGACCTGTGCCTTTTTTCAACCAAATTAACTATGTAACTATGTTGAGTCTTTTGAAATGAAATGTGCAAGGAAAATTAAAATTATTTTTTTTACACAAAGTTGTCAATTTAATAAGATATTTCTCACACACAGCATGCACATACTTAGAATTACACCCCAAAACACATTCTGCTATTCCTTACGAGTATGGAGGTACCACTTTTGTGAGACTTTTTTTACAGCCTAGCAACGCAGAGGGACCCAACATCCAAGGAGCACCTTAAAGAATATGTAAACGTTTTTTTTTTTTAAACAAACATGTCATACTTACCTCCTCTGTGAAGTTGGTTTTGCACAGAGTGGCCCCGATCCTCCTCTTCTGGGGTCTCTCAGTGGCACTTCTGGCTCCTCCTCTTCTCGATTGCACCGTCAGAGAAATGCTCTCCCTCAGGGCATCCATGCGGGCATGATCCCGTGCCCTGCTGCTGCGTCCATTGACACAGACAGCAGGACTCAGCTCCGCCCCTGGCTCCCACATCATTGGATTTGATTGACAGCAATGGGAGCCAATGGCTATGCTGCTATCAGTCAATCCAATCAGGACCCGAGACACTGTCTGGAGCGTGTGTGCTCGTCTCTGGTGTAGGAACAGAATCAAGCTCAGGTAAGTAAAAAGGGGCTCTGGGGAGGCTGGTGCACTACAAGAGGTTTTTCACCTCAATGCTTAGAATGTATTGAGGTGAAAAACCGCAAGGGTTTACAACCGTTTTAAAGCTTTCTAGGGGTATAAATTATGCATCTAATTTTCTGACTACCTTTCACATTTTTGAGGCCCTGGAGCACCAGGACAATGGAAACAATTGGGGACACTGGCTCTATTGACCCTGATGTGGTAGTGATCAGGACAGTGGTATGGCAATGATCGGGACACTGGTATGGCAGTGATCAGGGTACTGGTATGGCTGTGATTAAGATACTGGTATTGGGTATGGTATGGTGGTAATCAGGACAGTGAAATGGAATATGGCAGAGATCAGGATGATGGTATGGGCAATGGCAGTGATCAGGATGCTGGTATGAGGTATGGTGAAGATCAGGTTGCTGGTATGGTATATGGTCATGATCGGGATGCTGGTATGGGGTATGGCAATGTTCAGGATGCTGGTATGCCATATGTTCAGGATGCTGGTGTAGGGTATGGTGGTGATCAGGACTCTGGAAAGGTGTATGGTGGTGAAAAGAATGCTGGAATGAAGAATGGCAGTGATCAGGATGCTGGTATGAAGTATGGCGATGATCAGGATACTGGTGTGGGGTATGCCGGTGATCAGGATGTTGGTATGAGGTAAAGTGGTGATCAGGAGACACTGGTATGAGGTTTGGTGGTGGTCAAGATGCTGGTATGGTGCATGGCAGTGATCAGGATGCTGGTATGGGGTATGGCGGTGATCAGGACTCTGGAATGGGTTATGCCAGTAATAAGGACACTGGTATAGTGTATGGTGGAAATAAGGACACTGGTATGGTAAATGGTGATGATAAGGAAGCTGGTATGGTTTATGGCAGTGATCAGATTCAGTACATTGGTATAAAGTACAGCGATGATATGGACGCTGGAATGGGGTATGCTGGTGATCAGGACACTGGTATTTGTTATGGTAGTGATCAAGATGTTGGATTGAGGTATGGCGGTAATCAGAATGCTGGTATGAGGTGTGGCGGTGATCAGGACATTGGTTTAGTGTATGACAACGACCACTGGTATGGTATATGGCAATCAGGATGCGGGTATGGGGTATGGCAGTAATCGGATGCTGGTATAGTGTATGGCAGTGATCAGGATGCTGCTATGGGTTATTAGATATGTGTAGACATTAGGCAATGGCAATGTATTAGACAATTGTAGGAAGATGGCTTTCGTGCCGGCAAGAGCTTTTTTTTTTTCAGGTGCGGCGAGCGGCGTGATCGACGATGGTGGGGATGAGGCTGCAAGTCCAGATAAGGGTCTGGTATGAATTTTTGGGAGGACCCCAAACCTTTATTTTAAAAATTTTGGCATGGGGTTTTCCTTTAAAGTCCATACCAGACCCAAAGGGCCTGGTATGGACTGGGGGCACCCCATGACATTTTTTTCTTAATTTTTTTTTTAAATAGCCAGGCCAGCAATTGCATACACGAGTCAATTTAAATGTGATTTGAATCAATTGTTTTTCTTTAGAAATGTCATTTTTGCTACAGCATATTCTGTACACGGTACAGATGCACCACTTTAAGGGCAGAATAAAGGGACCACCAGGCACTATAATTAAAGGAATTTTTACTTTTTATTGTTTCACTTAAAGTGGGGTTCCCACTTTAAGTGAAACAATAAAAATGAAAAATTCCTTTAACCACTTCAATACCAGGAACTGTCGCCCCTTCCCGCCCAGAACAATTTTCAGCTTTCAGCACTGTTGCAATTTGAATGACAATTGCACGGTCATGCTACACTGTACCTAAACAAAATTTTTATCATTTTGTTCCCACAAATAGAGCTTTCTTTTGGGGTTTTTCATCACCTCTGCAGTTTTTATTTTTTTGCTAAACAAACTAAAAAAAAGTTTTTCTTCATTTCGGTGATAAAAAAATTTTTTCTCCTTCACTGACGGGCACTGATGAGGTGGCACTGATGGGTTGGCACTGATGGGCACTGATGAGGAGGCACTGATATGTAGAATTGATGAGCACTGATAGGCGGCACTGATATGCAGCACTGATGGGCACCAATAGGCGGCACTGATATGAAGCACTGATGGGCACTGATAGGCACTGATAGGTGGCACTGATGGGCATGGACAGGTGGCTGTGATGGGCACTGACACGCGACTTTGATGGGCACTGACTGGCGGCTGTGATGGGCACTGACAGGCAGCACTGATTGGCACTGATAGGCGGTACTGATTGGCACTGACAGGTGGCACTGATAGGCAGCACTGATGATGAGGTACTGATGAGGTACTGAAAGGTTTTACTGCTGGGCACTGATTGGCACTGTGATGGGCACTGACTGGAATTGTGGTGGGCACTAATTGTCACTGATATGGGCACTGATCTGGGTACTGTCATTTTTTTATGGGGCAATGACTGCAGCTGATGGGCACTGACTGGCAGCTGTGGTAGCACATCTGATGGGGCTGTGCTGATAATCAATGTGCTGATTATCAGCACAGACCCCCCCTCTGACAGGGAGAGACACCGATCGGCTCTCCCTGTCAGCATGAACCGAGGAATGCCGTTTACCGGCACTTCCTGGTTCATGCGATGATCAGCTGTGATTGGTCACAGCTGATCACATGGTAAGAAGCCTCTGCCAGATCGGAGATGCGGCATGTTATCCTGCTGGACAGTCAGGATAACTGAACCATTTCCAGGCTGTCATTCTGCTATAGGCCGGGCTGGAAGTGGTTAAAGATAGTGCCTGGGGGGTCCCCTTAGTATGCCTGTAAAGCATATATAGAATATTCTGGAGCAAAAATGACATTTCTAAAGAAATAAAAATGCATGAAATTACATTTAAGTTGTCGGCAATACAATACCATTGCCGGTAACAGAAAAATGTTTTTAAAAAAGAGCGTGGGGTCCCCCCCCTCGCAGTCTATACCAGGCCCTTTGGGTCTGGTATGGATTTTAAGAGGAACCCCATGCCAAAATTTAAAAAAATGGTATGGGGTCCCCCAAAATCCATACCAGACCCTTATCCATTCATTCAGCCTGGCAGGTCAGGAAAGGGGTGAAACAAAATGAAAACGAAATAAATGAAAACAAAATGAAATTGCATGAAAGCAAAACTAAACAAATTCCGAAACCAAACTAAAATAATTCCATAATGAAATTAAATTAGTAACATAATTAATCTATCCAAAACTAAACAAATGTTTCCATTCTGCACATGTCTATGGGTTATGCCATGATCAGGAAGCTGTTACTACGTATGGCAGTGAAAAGACGCTTGTATGGCATATGGCGTTGATCAGGGTGCTGATATGGTTCATGGCAGTGATCAGAATGCTGAAAAGTTGTATGGTGGTGATCAAGACACTGATGTAGGGTATAGTGATGTTTAGGATGCTGGTATGAGGTGTGACAGTGATCAAGACACTGGTAGGGGGTATGGTGGTCTAATAGACCCCAATTTTTTCAAAAAAGAGTACCTGTCACTAACTATTGCTATCATAGGGGATATTAACATTCCCTGAGATAACAATAAAAATGATCAAAAAACAAAATGAAAACAGTTTAAAAATAAAATAATAAAGCAAAATAAATAATAAAAAAAAAAAGCACCCCTGTCCCCCCGTGCTTACGCGCAAAGGCGAACGCAAGCATCGGTCTGGTGTCACATGTAAACAGCAATTGCACCATGCATGTGAAGTATCACCGCAAATGTAATGCTGCATTTCTGAATGAACGGACTTGCCTACACACAATCCACCAAAGTCCGTCAAATTCGTACGTGATGGTGTACGACCGGAATAAAACAAGGAAGTTCATAGCCAGTAGCCAATAGCTGCCCTAGCGTGGCTTTTTGTCCGTCGAACTAGCATACAGACGAGCGGACTTTTCGACCGGAGTCGATTTCGACGGATTGATTTAAAACATGTTTCAAATCTAAGTCCGTCCAACTTTTGAGCAAACAAAGTCCGCTGGAGCCCACACACGATCGAATTGTCCAACGAAATCCAGTACGCCGGACCAAGTCTGCCGTAAAGTCCGCTCGTGTGTACGCGGCATTAGATTGAGGGCAGTAATTTTAGCAGTAGACCTCCTCTGTAAATCTAAATTGGTAACCTGTAAAGGCTTTTAAAGGCTTTTAAAAATGTATGTAGTTTGTCGCCACTGCACGTTTGTGCGCAATTATAAAGTATGTTGTGTTTGGTATCCATGTACGTGGCATAAGATCATCTTTTTTATTTTGTCAAACATTTGGGCAATATAGTGTGTTTTAGTGCATTCAAATTTTAAAAAGTGTGTTTTTTCCCAAAAAATTGTGTTTGAAAAATCGCTGCGCAAATACTGTGTGAAAAAAAAAAATTGCAATATGTAGGGCCTTTGCTTTTAAAAAATATATAATGTTTGGGGGTTCAAAGTAATTTTTTTGCAAAAAAAATAACATTTTTTCATGTAAACAAAAAGTGTCAGAAAGGGCTTTGTCTTCAAGTGGTTAGAAGAGTGGGTGTGACATAAGCTTCTAAATGTTGTGCATAAAATGCCAGGACAGTTCAAACCCCCCCCAAAATGACCCCATTTTGGAAAGTAGACACCCCAAGCTATTTGCTGATAGGCATGTTGAGTCCATGAAATATTTTTTATTTTGTGTGTGAGACTTTTTGGGAGCATAGCCGCGTACAGGACCCTGAAAACCAAGCACCGCCTTCAGGATTTCTAAGGGTGTAAAGTTTTGATTTCACTCCTCACTACCTATTACAGTTTCGAAGGCCATAAAATGCCCAGATAGCACAAACCCCCCCAAATGACCCCATTTTGGAAAGTAGACACCCAAAATTATTTGCTAAGAGGCATGTTGAGTCCATGGAAAATGTTATATTTTGCCACAAGTTTCGGGAAAATATATATATATTTTTTTATTTTTTACAGAAAGTTGTCACTAAATTATATATTGCTCAAACATGCCATGGGCATATGTGAAATTGCACCCCAAAATATATTCTGTTGCTTCTCCTGAGTATGAGGATACCACATGTGTGAGACTTTTTGGGAGCCTAACCGCATACAGGACCCCGAAATCCAATCACCGCCTTCAGACTTTCTATGGACGTAAATTTTTGATTTCACTCCTCACTGCCTATCACAGTTTTGGAGGCCATGAAATGCCTAGATAGCACAACCCCCCCCCCCCAAATGACCCCATTTTTGAAAGTAGACACCCCAAGCTATTTTCTGAGAGCCATATTGGCTAATGAGATTTTGCAGATCTCGCTTTTTGTCACAAAGTTTTGAAAATTGAAAAAAGAAAAAAAAATACATTTTTCTTTTCTTTCTTCGTTTTCAAAAAACAAATGAGAGCTGCAAAATACTCACTGTACCTCTTAGCAAATACCTTTGGATGTCTACTTTCTAAAATGGGGTCATTTGGGGGAGGTTTTGCTATCTGGACATTTCAGGACCTCCGTAACTGTGATAGGTAGTAAGGAGTAAAATCACCATTTTACACCCTTATGCTCTGTACACATGATAGGATTTTTCCGACAACAAAATCCATGTTTTTTTTCTGATGGATGTTGGCTCAAACTTGTCTTGCATACACACGGTCACACAAATCTTGTCGGACATTCCGAATGTCAAGAACGCGGTGACGTACAACACGTACGACAAGCCGAGAAAAATGAAGTTCAATAGCCAGTGCGGCTCTTCTGCTTGATTCCGAGCATGCGTGGAACTTTGTGCGTCGGAATTGTGTACACACGATCGGAATTTACGACAACGGATTTTGTTGTCGGAAAATTTGAGAACCAGCTCTCAAATTTTGTGTGATGGAAATTCCGATGGAAAATGTCCAATGGAGCCTACACACGATCAGAATTTCCGACAACAAGCTCCTATAGAACATTTTCCGTCGGAAAATCCTATCGAGTGTACGGGGCATAAGAGGGCCTGAAGGCGGTGATTGGTTTTCAAGGTCCTGTACACGGCTAGGCTCCCAAAAAGTCTCGCACATGTGGTATCCCCATACTCAGGAGAAGCATCAGAATGTATTTTGGGGTGTAATTCCACATATGCCCTGGCATGTTTGAGCAATATATCATTTGGTGACAACTTTGTGCAAAAAAAAAAAAAAAGTTTGTCATTTTCCCGCAACTTGTAAAATATTCCATGGACTCAACATGCCTCTCAGAAAATAGTTTTGGGTGTCTACTTTCCAAAATGGGGTCATTTGGGGGGGTTGTGCTATCTGGGCATTTTATGGCCTTCGAAACTGTAGGTAGTGAGGAGTGAAATCAAAAATTTACGCCCTTAGAAATCCTGAAGGCGGTGCTTAAAGCCATTTAAAACTACTCGCGGCTATTGCATTGCCGGTCCGACAATACACATAGAAGTTCATTGATAAAAATGGCCTGGGAATTCCCAACAGGGGAACCCCGAACCAAGATAAAAAAAAAATGACGTGGGGGTCCCCCTAAATTCCATACCAGGCCCTTCAGGTCTGGTATGGATATTAAGGGGAACCCTGGACAAAATAAAAAAAAAAAATGACATGGGGGTCCCCCTAAATTCCATACCAGACCTGAAAGGGTCTGGTATGGATTTTAAGGGGAACCCCGCGCCAAAAAAAAAAAAAACGGCGTGGGGTCCCCCAAAAATCCATACCAGACCCTTATCCGAGCACGCAACCTGGCAGGCCGCAGGAAAAGAGGGGGGGACGAGAGTGTGCCCCCCTCTTGAACCGTACCAGGCCACATGCCCTCAACATTGGGAGGGTGCTTTGGGGTAGCCCCCCAAAACATCTTGTCCCCATGTTGATGAGGACAAGGGCCTCATCCCCACAACCCTGGCCGGTGGTTGTGGGGGTCTGCGGGCGGGGGGCTTATCGGAATCTGGAAGCCCCCTTTAACAAGGGGACCACCAGATCCTGGCCCTCCCCCCTGTGTGAAATGGTAAGGGGGTACAAAAGTACCCCTACCATTTCACTAAAAAACTGTCAAAAATGTTAAAAATGACAAGAGACAGTTTTTGACAATTCCTTTATTTAAATGCTTCTTCTTTCTTCTTTCTTCTATCTTCCTTCATCATCTTCTTCTTCTTCTGGTTCTTCTGGCTCTCTGGTTCTTCCTCCAGCGTTCTCGTCCAGCATCTCCTCCGCGGCGTCTTCTATCTTCTTTTCCTTGGGCCGCTCCGCACCCATGGCTTGGGGGGAGGCTCCCGCTCTTCTCTTCATCTTCTTCTCTTCTTCATCTTCTTCTTCATCTTCTCTTCTTCTCTTCTTCATTTTCTTCTCCGGGCCACTCCGCATCCATGCTGGCATGGAGGGAGGCTCCCGCTGTGTGATGGCGTCTCCTCTTCTGACGGCCCGGAGAAGAAAATGAAGAAGATGAAGAAGAAGATGAAGAAGAGAAGAAGATGAAGAGAAGAGCGGGAGCCTCCCCCCATGCCATGGGTGCGGAGCGGCCCGAGGAGAAGAAGATAGAAGACGCCGCGGAGGAGATGCTGGATGAGAATGCCGGAGGAAGAACCAGAAGAGCCAGAAGAACCAGAAGAAGAAGATGAAGGAAGATAGAAGAAAGAAGAAGCATTTAAATAAAGGAATTGTCAAAAACTGTCTCTTGTCATTTTTAACATTTTTGACAGTTTTTTAGTGAAATGGTAGGCCCTTACCATTTCACACAGGGGGGAGGGCCGGGATCTGGGGGTCCCCTTGTTAAAGGGGGCTTCCAGATTCCGATAAGCCCCCCGCCCGCAGACCCCCACAACCACCGGCCAGGGTTGTGGGGATGAGGCCCTTGTCCTCATCAACATGGGGACAAGGTGTTTTGGGGGGCTACCCCAAAGCACCCTCCCAATGTTGAGGGCATGTGGCCTGGTACAGTTCAGGAGGGGGGGCGCTCTCTCGTCCCCCCCTCTTTTCCTGTGGCCTGCCAGGTTGCATGCTCGGATAAGGGTCTGGTATGGATTTTTGGGGGGGACCCCACGTCATTTTTTTTCTAAAATTTTGGCCGGGGTTCCCCTTAATATCCATACCAGACCTGAAGGGCCTAGTATGGAATTTAGGGGGACCCCCACGTTTTTTTTTTTATTTTGGTTCGGGGTTCCCCTGTGGGGAATTCCCATGCCGTTTTTATCAATTAACTTCTATGTGTATTGTCGGACCGGCAATGCAATAGCCGCGAGTAGTTTTAAATGGCTTTTTTCCTTTGAAATGTCATTTTGCTGTCAGACTGTTCTAAACATGGGAAACATGCGCCCCTTTACAGGCATACTATAGACACCCCCCAGGTACGAAATTTAAAGGTATATTACACTTTTATTGTTTGACTTTAACCACTTGCTTACCGGGCACTTAAACCCCCCTCCTATCCAGACCAATTTTCAGCTTTTAGCGCTGACGCACTTTGAATGACAATTGCGCGGTCATGCAACACTGTACCCAAATGACATTTTTATCATTTTTTCCCCACAAATAGAGCTTTCTTTTGGTGGCATTTGATCACCTCTGCGGTTTTTATTTTTTGTTAAAAAAATTTAAAAAGACCGAATTTTTTTTAAAAAAAATTATTTTTTTTTATATTTTGTTATAAAATTTTTTAAAAGGGTAATTTTTCTCCTTCATTGATGTACGCTGATGAGGCGGCACCAATGGGCACTGATAGGTGGCAGTGATGGGCACTGATGGGTGGCAGTGATGGGCACTGATTAGTGGCAATAATGGGCACTGATCTTGTACACTGCTAGGTGGCACTGATTGGCACCACTGGTGGCCATTGTTAGGTGGCAATGGTGGGCATTGATAGGTGGCACTTGTAGGCATTGATAGGTGGCACTTATGGGCATTGATACGTGGCAATGGTGGGCACTGTGGGCACTGTGATGTGGCAATGTTAGGTTGCACTGTCAGTGGTACTGTTGGCACAATTGAGGCACATATGAGGCATTATTGCCTCCTCCTCTTCGGGACCGATGTCCCTTGCTGCTGAGCCGGTGATCGGCTTTTTTTTCTCCTCGCACTGTCAGCGCGAGGAGAAAAAAAAAACGATCACAGAGCTTTTGTTTTGATCATGTGATCAGCTGTCATTGGCTGACAGCTGATCACATGGTAAGGGGCCGGGACTGGCCCCTTACACAGATCGGTGATCACCCAAGTCTCAGTGACTCAGTGATCACAGTGCGCTCCACGCGCGCCCTGTAGGGCGCGCGCAGGGCACGTGCACAGGGGAGGCCGTCATATGATGGCCTCCCGGGAATTCAGGTCCGCGCTGTAGCCGTCATTCGGCTATAGCGCGGATGCCAAGCGGTTAAGCATTATTAAAATCACTGCTCCTGAAAAAACGGACGTTTTTAAAACTTTTTTTTGCATTGATCCATGTCCCCAGGGGGCAGGACCCAGGTCCCCAAATACATTTTTTGTGACAATAACTTGCATATAAGCCTTTAAAATTAGCACTTTTGATTATTCATGTTCATGTCCCATAGACTTTATAGGTGTTCGCGTGTTCGAACAAACTTTTTTCCTGTTCGCATGTTCTGGTGCGAACCGAACAGGGGGGTGTTCGGCTCATCCCTAATCCCAATACTCAGGAGAAGCAGCAGAATGTATTTTGGGGTGTAATTCCACATATAACCATGGCATGTGTGAGCAATATATCATTTTTCTTTTCTGTCATTTTTCAATCACAGTGACAAAAAATAAAATATGCAATGGGCTCAACATGCCTCTCAGCAATTTCCTTGGAGTGTCTACTTTCCAAAATGGGGTCTTTGGGGGGGGAGTGTACTGCCCTGCCATTTTAGCACTTCAAAAATGAGTAGGCATTCATAAACTAAAAGCTGCGTAAATTCCAGAAAATGTACCATAGTTTGTAGAGGCTATAACTTTTGCGCAAACAAATAAAAATACGCTTATTGACTTTTTTACCAAAGACGTGTGGCTGAATACATTTTGGCCTAAATGTATGAATAAAATTGAGTTTATTGGATTTTTCTTCTAACAAAAAGTAGAAAATATCTTTTTTTTCAAAATTTTTATATTACAAAAAATAAAAAGTGCAGAGGCAATCAAATACTATCAAAAGAAAGCTCTATTTGTGGAGAAAAAAAGGACGCAAATTTAATTTGGGTACAACATTGCATGACCACGCAATTACCAGTTAAAGCACTGCAGTGCCAAATTGTAAAAAGTGCTCTGGTCATTGAGCAGCCTAATCTTCCGGGGCTGAGCAGTGGTTAAGCATCATTAAAATCACTGCTCCTAAAAAAATTGTTTTAAAAACTTTTTTGCATTGATATATGTCCCCTAGTTCAGTACCTGGGTCCCCACATTTTTTATGGCAATACCTTGCATATAAGCCTTTAAAATGAGGGCTTTTGATTTTTCATGTTCATGTCTCATAGACTTTAATAAGGTTTGCATGCTAGCTAGAACTTTTTGCCTGTTCGAGGTGTTCTGGTGCGAACCGAAGCAGGGGTTGTTCGGCCCATCTCTAGTATAGGGTATGGCGGTGATCAGAATGCTGGTATGAGGTATGGTTGATGGTGATCAGGATATTGGTATGGCATATGGAGATGATCAGGACGTTGGAATGGTGTATGGCTGCGATCAGGACGGTGGTATGACATATGATCATCATCAGGACACTGGTATGGCATATGGCAATGATCAGGATGCTGGTATGGCATATGGCAGTGATCGGGATGCTGGTATGAGTTATGGAAGTGATCAGGATGCTGTTATGAGGTATGGCAGTGATCAGTACTTTGGTATGGCGTATGACGGTGATCAGCAGGTTGGTATGGTGTATGGAGGTGATCAGGATGCTGGTATGCGGTATGGCAGTGATCATGACTCTGGTATGGGGTATAATGATGATCAGGACATTGGTATAGGGTATGGTGGTGATCAGGATGCTGGTATGAGGTATGGCAGTAATCAGGACACTGGTATGAGGTATGCAGTGAGCAGCTATATGGCGATGATCATGATATTGGTATGGTGTAGCGTGGTGATCAGGACACTTCTATGGCTTATGGCAGTGATCAGGTCACTGGTATGGGGTATAGTGATGATAAGGTCACTGGTATGGGGTATGGCAGTGATATGGACATTGGTATTGGGTACTGCTATGGTAATGCTGTTATGGTAATGGCAGTGATCAGGCTACTGGTGTGGGATATGGTGGTGTTTAGGATGTTGGTATAGTGTATGGTGGTGATCAGGATACTGGTATGGGGTATAGCAGTAAACAGGATATTGGTATGGTGTATGGCGGTGATCAGAAACCTGGAATGGGTTCCGGATGCTGGTATGTCGTTGATCAGGACATTGTAATAGGGTATGGCGGTGATCAGGATGCTGGTATAAGGTATGGCAGTGATCAGGACATTGGTATGGTGTATATGGCCATTTTCAGGATGTTGGTATGGCATATGGCAGTGATTAGGATGCTGGAAAAGTTTATGGGAGTGATCAGCACGCTGGTATGCCATTTGATGGTGATCAGGATGCTGGTATGGGGTATGGCGGTGATTAGGACACTGGCATGGCATATGGCGGTAATTGGGATGCTGGGGTTGAATATGGTGGTGATCAGGATGCTGGTAGACAGGAATCTGTTAAAAATGAGATGACAAAAAGTGAGCACTGGTTTAATACCAAAAGGGCATCACGAATCACATGTTTAGTGTGGCTTGATGTAAACAATACAGCCCAGTGGAAAGAACTAGTGTGCTTAGCCTCTTCAAAAATAACAATATTTCACGTGGGAACAGAGACTGGAGAAGAGGGGAGGATGGGGAGAGCTCGCAGGAATCAAAGGCCCAAAAAAGCCAAAGAAGATGAACTTGTGTATGATGAATCCTTGTCCAATGCAAATATCCCTTCCACAAAGGAGATCTCCTCAAAGTATTATAATGATGAAATTGATGATTACCACGAGGGGAAGTTTAAGAGTCTGATGGAAAAAGGAGTCAAATTTGACAGTGATGTAGAACAATATGACAGCGAGGATGAAGTTATGCCCCTTGATATTCCTGATAAGGAGGAGGAAGATGATGATGAAGAGAATAAAGATGATCGTATTTCAATGGGAAGTGACCTAGAAGATCGTGCAAATGATGGTCTGTCAGATGCTTTGGCCTGGGGGCAGAAGAAGAAGCTGTACTATGACACGGACTACAAGGAGTACAACAAAAAAAAGAAAAAAGCAAAGAGGAGCTAGAGGTGGAGGCTGAAGAAGAAGAGGAAGCACAAAATGTCCAGCAACGGTTGGCAAAGACCCTCAGTGAGGAAGATTATGGCCTGGATTTCTTACAGGAATTTAGTGAAAAACCGAGTGATGAGAAGCTGTCCGAGGAAAAGATTGTAAAGGATTTGGAGAAAATGTCTGATAAGGAGAAAGGCAAATTGCTGAAGAAGGAATCTCCGGAGCTGCTGGAACTTACTCAGGATCTGAAGCTTAAGTTAGAAGAGGTGAAAAATGAATTGGAACCGTTGTTGCAGATGGTGAAAGATGGAACCATCCCTGATGGAAAGGGTAGTGCCTACCTGCAGACTAAATTCCAGCTGTATATGAACTATTACACAAATATCAGCTATTACCTGTTTTTGAAAGCCAAGAGACTGCCAATCACCGGGCATCCCATGATAGAAAGACTGGTCACATATAGAAATCTGATAAACAAACTTGCAGTTGTGGATCAGAGATTATCTTCAGAAATACATTTGCTTCTAAGTGAAGATTTCCAGAAAAATCCAAGTGCATTTAAACTCCAAAATAGTCAACCAAAGCTTCCAAGAAAGCAGCTGTCAATGGTCCTCTAGAGGAGCCTGAAGACACTGACTCAGATCTGGGAGAAGACGATGCTCTGAGCTATTACAAGATGATGGAGAGAAAACTACTAGAAAAAAGGAAACGTGGCAAAACAGAGGAAATTGATGAGGTACCAACAGAAGAAATGGATGCCAATGCAAAGAGAGCGATTACTTACTAGATTGAGAAAAATAAAGGACTTACACCTAAAAGGAAGTAGATTGACCGAAACCCCAGAGTTAAACACAGAGAGAAGTTCAGGCGTGCCAAAATCCGCAGAAAGGGCAAGGTCCGAGAGGTTCGCAAGGAGGGGGTCAGATACTCTGGAGAGTTATCTGGGATCCGTGCAGGGGTTAAGAAGAGTATCAAGCTTAAATAAAGTGTGTGTGGATTATACTGCATTATATTGTATATTAACCACTTGCCGACCGCCTCACAATGATATACGTCGGCAGAATGGCATGGGCAGGCAGAATCATGTACCTGTACGTGATCTGGTCCGATTGGACCTCCCCCCGGTGCCCGAGGCGGGCAGCATTTGTCCCCCGGTGATCGGAGGTGAGGGGGAGGCCATCCATTCGTGGCCCCCCTCCCGATCGCTCCCAGCCAATGCGATAATTCCTCTGCTGCTGTATGGTAAACAGCAGTAGAGGAAATGATGTCATCTCTTCTCGGCTCGGTATTTTCCGTTCCGGTTCCGAGGAGAGAAGGCATCGATGTGAGTGCACAAACACACACACAGTAGAACATGCCAGGCACACAATACACCCCCATCACCCCCGATCACCCCCCGATCACCCCCTAATCACCCCTCCCCCCGTCACACTGACACCAAGCTGTTTTTTTTTTTTTTTCTGATTACTGCATTGGTGTCAGTTTGTGACAGTTAGTGTGGTAGGGCAGTTAGTGTTAGCCCCCTTTAATTCTAGGGTACCCCCCTAACCCCCCTAATAAAGTTATAACCCCTCGATCACCCCCCATCGCCAGTGTCACTAAGCGATAGTTTTTCTGATCGCTGTATTAGTGTCACTGGTGACGCTAGTTAGGGAGGTAAATATTTAGGTTCGCCGTCAGCGTTTTATAGCGTCAGGGACCCCCATATACTACCTAATAAAGGTTTTAACCCCTTGATTGCCCCCTAGTTAACCCTTTTACCAGTGATCACCGTATAACTGTTACGGGTGACGCTGGTTAGTTAGTTTATTTTTTATAGTGTCACGGCACCCGCCGTTTATTACCGAATAAAGGTTTAGCCCCTTGATCGCCCAGCGGTGATATGCGTCACCCCAGGCAGCGTCAGGTTAGCGCCGGTACCGCTAACACCCACGCACACAGCATACACCTCCCTTAGTGGTATAGTATCTGAACAGATCAATATCTGATCCGATCAGATCTATACTAGCGTCCCCAGCAGTTTAGCGTTCCCAAAAACACAGTGTTAGCGGGATCAGCCCAGATACCTGCTAGCACCTGCGTTTTGCCCCTCCGCCTGGCCCAGCCCAGCCCAGCCAAGTGCAGTATCGATCGATCACTGTCACTTACAAAACACTAAATGCATAACTGCAGCGTTTGCAGAGTCAGGCCTGATCCCTGCAATCGCTAACAGTTTTTTTGGTAGTGTTTTGGTGAACTGGCAAGCACCAGCGGCTTAGTACACCCCGGTCGTAGTCAAACCAGCACTGCAGTAACACTTGGTGACGTGGCGAGTCCCATAAGTGCAGTTCAAGCTGGTGAGGTGGCAAGCACAAGTAGTGTCCCGCTGCTACCAAGAAGAAGACAAACAGGCCCGTCGTGCCCATAGTGCCCTTCCTGCTGCATTCACCAATCCTAACTGGGAACCCACCACTTCTGCAGCACCCGTACTTCCCCCATTCACATCCCCAACCAAATGCAGTCGGCTGCATGAGAGGCATTTTCTTTATGTCCTCCCGAGTACCCCTACCCAACGAACCCCCCAAAAAAAGATGTTGTGTCTGCAGCAAGGGCGAATATAGGTGTGACACCTGCTATTATTTTCCCTCCTGTCCTGACAATCCTGGTCTTTGCATTGGTGAATGTTTTGAACACTACCATGCACTAGTTGAGTATTAGCGTAGGGTACAGCATTGCACAGACTAGGCACACTTTCACAGGGTCTCCCAAGATGCCATCGCATTTTGAGAGACCTGAACCTGGAACCGGTTACAGTTATAAAAGTTAGTTACAAAAAAAAGTGTAAAAAAAAAAAAAAAAACACAAAAAAAATATAAAAAAAAAAAAATAGTTGTCGTTTTATTGTTCTCTCTATTCTCTCTCTATTGTTCTGCTCTTTTTTACTGTATTCTATTCTGCAATGTTTTATTGTTATTATGTTTTATCATGTTTGCTTTTCAGGTATGCAATTTTTTATACTTTACCGTTTACTGTGTTTTATTGTTAACCATTTTTTTGTCTTCAGGTACGCCATTCACGACTTTGAGTGGTTATACCAGAATGATGCCTGCAGGTTTAGTTATCATCTTGGTATCATTCTTTTCAGCCAGCGGTCGGCTTTCATGTAAATGCAATCCTAGTGGCTCATTAGCCTCTAGACTGCTTTTACAAGCAGTGGGAGGTAATGCCCCCCCCACCGTCTTCCGTGTTTTTCTCTGGCTATCCTGTCTCAACAGGGAACCTGAGAATGCAGCCGGTGATTCAGCCAGCTGACCATAGAGCTGATCAGAGACCAGAGTGGCTCCAAACATCTCTATGGCCTAAGAAACCGGAAGCTACGAGCATTTTATGACTTAGATTTCGCCAGATGTAAACAGCGCCATTGGGAAATTGAGAAAGCATTTTATCACACCGATCTTGGTGTGTTCAGATGCTTTGAGGGCAGAGGAAAGATCTAGGGTCTAATAGACCCCAATTTTTTCAAAAAAGAGTACCTGTCACTACCTATTGCTATCATAGGGGATATTTACATTCCCTGAGATAACAATAAAAATGATGTAAAAAAAAATGAAAGGAACAGTTTAAAAATAAGATAAAAAAGCAAAAAAACAATAAAGAAAAAAAAAAAAAAGCACCCCTGTCCCCCCCTGCTCTCGCGCTAAGACGAACGCAAGTGTCGGTCTGGCGTCAAATGTAAACAGCAATTGTACCATGCATGTGAGGTATCACCGCAAAGGTCAGATCGAGGGCAGTAATTTTAGCAGTAGACCTCCTCTGTAAATCTGAAGTGGTAACCTGTAAAGGCTTTTAAAGGCTTTTAAAAATGTATTTATTTTGTTGCCACTGCACGTTTGTGCGCAATTTTAAAGCATGTCATGTTTGGTATCCATGTACTCGGCCTAAGATCATATTTTTTATTTCATCAAACATTTGGCCAATATATTGTGTTTTAGTGCATTAAAATTTAAAAAAGTGTGTTTTTTCCCAAAAAAATGGGTTTGAAAAATCGCTGTGCAAATACTGTGTGAAAAAAAAAAATGAAACACCCACCATTTTAATCTGTAGGGCATTTGCTTTAAAAAATATATATAATGTTTGGGGGTTCAAAGTAATTTTCTTGCAAAAAAAAAAAAATTTTTTCATGTAAACAAAAAGTGTCAGAAAGGGCTTTGTCTTCAAGTGGTTAGAAGAGTGGGTGATGTGTGACATAAGCTTCTAAATGTTGTGCATAAAATGCCAGGACAGTTCAAACCCCCCCCCCCCCAAATGACACCCCAAGCTATTTGCTGAGAGGCATGTCCAGTCCATGGAATATTTTATATTGTGACACAAGTTGCAGGAAAGAGACAATTTTTTATTTATTTTTTTTGCACAAAGTTGTCACTAAATGATATATTGCTCAAACATGCCATGGGAATATGTGAAATTACACCCCAAAATACATTCTGTTGCTTCTCTTGAGTACGGGGATACCACATGTGTGAGACTCCCGACCCCGAAAACCAAGCATTGCCTTCAGGCTTTCTAAGGGCGTAAATTTTTGATTTCACTCTTCACTGCCTATCACAGTTTCGGAGGCCATGGAATGCCCAGGTGGCACAAACCCCCCCAAATGCTCTGTGTGAGCAATATATCATTTAGTGACAACTTTTTGTAATTTTTTTTTTTTTTTTGTCATTTTGTCACTTGGGACAAAAAAAATTAATATTCAATGGGCTCAACATACCTCTCAGCAATTTCCTTGGGGTGTCTACTTTCCAAAATGGGGTCATTTGGGGGGGGGGTTGTACTGCCCTGCCATTTTAGCACCTCAAGAAATGACAAAGGCAGTCATAAACTAAAAGCTGTGTAAATTCCAGAAAATGTACCCTAGTTTGTAGACGCTATAACTTTTGTGCAAACCAATAAATATAAGCTTATTGACATTTTTATTACCAAAGACATGTGGCCGAATACATTTTGGCCTAAATGTATGACTAAAATTGAGTTTATTGGATTTTTATTATAACAAAAAGTAGAAAATATAATTTTTTTTCAAAATTTTCGGTATTTTTCCGTTTATAGTGCAAAAAATAAAAATTGCAGAGGTGAGCAAATACCATCAAAAGAAAGCTCTATTTGTAGGAAGAAAAGGACACAAATTTTGTACAGCATTGCATGACCGCGCAATTAGCAGTTAAAGAGACGCAGTGCCAAATTGTAAAAAGTGCTCTGGTCAGGAAGGGGGTAAATCCTTCTGGGGCTGAAGTGGTTAAAAATGTCTTCTATTTGTAAAAAAAATAAATAAAAAAATAACAATATTTCATGCTTGGTATGAAACGTAAAGTGAACCTGGGCTATGCCTCCTTTCTTTTACTACTCGACTGCCCTTTGTAAGTACTAAGTCATTCCAGTTAGTGCTTACACAAAGCTAAAGATGCTCTCTGCCTTCATGTGACAGGGCCAGGCCAATTATTACACATTAGCACTGTCCTATGAGAAGGATGAGCAATTTATAAGGCTGGTAGCAACTGTCAGAATATCAGCCGGTATTTGCCAGTTCAACAGAAACCTGCTAACATTTTGCCAATGTGTGCAGCAGCTTGTCCTACAGAAGTTGATCTAATGTTCGACTTCTGTCAAATGGGCTTGCTGGAAAACCAGCAGCCGATCAGCATCCAATCAGCACTGGCAGCCATTGGTTGCAAGCGCTGGCTGTGGTGTCTTCTGGCGGGGGGGGGGTGGGGGCAGTCTCCCTGTCAGTAAACAATAGCTCAGGGCCGAATTGAACATCCCATTTCGGATACCTTCAATTCAGAGATTTTCCCCGCAATACTTTTTTTCTGCTAGTACATGTCCTCAATTTGATGGCCAACTTCATTCAATCCATTTGCTCTGACCCCATCCTGGACCCAAAACAGCAGCACTTTGATGAGCTCATCTCTTTGACACTTCCTATCAGCATGCTTCTTAACAGACCATGAACTGCTTGGCTTTTTTTGTAGCTTCTTTCTCTGACACTCCAGCCCTGTGGTTTGGAGACTTACTTACTGTATACTTCTTGCATTTAAAAATAAATGTAATGATTTATTAATTATCACAGAGCTGCATTATTTGTGTCTACATAGAGTTCAATTTCAAAGCAAACCTGTTGCAACAATACCTTTGCTGCAATGCATCGGTTTGCTTTACAATAGTCACAGTTATGCACATTTTTATTCCTTGATTGTAAGTTATAAAGAAACAGTAATATAAGTTTATCTATACTTTAGTCATGTAAAATATACAGTAGTAAGTAGGTAAAAATTGCTATTCCGACTCTTCAATCAGTTACCAAAGCCAAAGTGATGACAAAACAGAACATGCATGGAGTTTATTAAGCAATATTTCAGCTTCAATCTTCCTCTGAAATATAAAAACAAGCAAGTAGGCAACCAAGTTGATTTAAATAGACAGTGAAATGGTAAATGCACTGTATATGGTTGAAATAATATTCAGTGCTCAACAATGCTGCCGGTATTCATTGTTTTTCTCAAAACATAGCCAATTCTACAAAATTAATCAATACTGTCCACAATTCAGCATTAGGTAATCAACATAGTGTGAAAAGTCTTGTTAAATACAGATTACAGCTCAGTAGAAACCTATTACAATGTTCCAAATAACTGTATATTCTTCTAATTTGACAGTTCCATCCTAACATTCACAAGAACAGATGTAATGTCCAAACATGCCCAGAACAAATATTAGTCATAAATAAATACATTTACTGTATGTTCTTCAGGAATCCAAAGTTCTCTCTTGCATTATAATTTCAGATAGTCTGTAATAGCACTATTTTTCCAAAAACGATAGCCTAGAAATGAAATGAAAATCAAATTGTATACATTTAGATGAAAAATACTCTTCCAGTTATAGTTCACTCTATTTTAGCTCACTTAAGGAAGTGAAGAAAATTTGACAACTTGGTTTTATAAAACAATCAATAGTTCCCAGCAACAAAACAGAAAACCAGGTTATTGATAAAACTTTTAAGGCTTACAGGCAGTTAGAAAATATTGATAGTTCAAGTACTGCTTCCCATATATACAGTGTTGATGGGACACAAAAATAAAGTACAAGGTAGATTAATTCTTTTTATAATAGTGGTAGATACTTACAGTATATAAGTAGCCTAATACTAAATACTAGAGCTGCACGATTCCGAATAAAGTGAAATGAGAATCACATTTTTTTTGCTTAGAATAAAGATCACAATTCTCAGCCTAACACCATCTTTCACATTATACAAAAAAATTGGGTTAACTTTGCGGTTTAGTTTTTTTTTAATTCATTGAAGTGCATTTTTTCCCCAAAAATTGCTTTTGAAAGACTGTTGCACAAATACAGTGTCACATAAAATATTGAAACGACCACCATTTTATTCTCTAGGGCCTCTGCTAAAAAATATATATATAATGTTTGGGAGTTCTAAATAATTTTCTAGGAAAAAATACTGATTTTAACTTGTAAGCAAGAAGTGTCAGAAAAAGGCTTAGTCTTTAAAGTGTAAGTTCACCTTTACAGAACAATCTGTAAGGTTCCCCCTCCTCGCCCCCCACAATCTCTGGTTCTAAGCCCAGGGGCTTAGAAATCCTCTCTGCATCCATGCGTCTTCTGCATAGCTGACAGGACTGGCTATGTGGGTGTTGATTGGTCGGCGCCGCCCATGTGACAGCACTGACCAATTAGAATGCTCCAAAACGTCCTCCTCACAAGGAACATTTTGGACATTCAGCTGAGAGGATTTCTAAGCCCCGGACACCTGCTGAGGATATACCGGGACTTAGGACAAGAGATTACCACGGTCAAGGTCAGCTGGGGGGGTCCCTTTTTCCAGGAGGAGGAGGACTGTCATTGGCCACTACTAAAGTACCGCAGATCACCGTCATTACTAGTAAAAAATAAATAAAGAATAAAAAAACCATAAATCTTTCCTACAGTTTGTAGACGCTATAACTTTTGCGCAAACCAATCAATATACGCTTATTGCAATTTTTTTTTACCAAAAATATGTAGAATAATATATATTGCCCTAAACTGATGAAGAAATGTGTTTTGTTTTTTTAAATTGGGGATATTTATTATAGAAAAAAGTAAAAAAATACAGTTTTTTATTCAAAATTGTCACGCTTTTTTGTTTATAGCGCAAAAAATAAAAAACGCAGAGGTGATCAAATACCACCAAAAGAAAGCTCTATTTGTGGGAAAAAAGGATGCAAATTTGGTTCTGGGTACAGCATTGCATGACCGCGCAATTGTCAGTTAAAGCAATGCAGTGCCAAATTGTAAAAAGTGCTCTGGTCAGGAAGGGGTTAAAATCTTCCGAGGCTGAAATGGTTAACCTGGTTGAAAGTTTTGCACATGCTTTGTAAAAGCAAGCTGTGCACACCGCTATTCCTATTAGTGTTTGCATGCTGTTAACAAGCTAAATTCCATGAATTTGTTGCTAACAATTTGAATTCCTGATTCAAAGAAATTTTTCACTTGGTGAAAAGCTTCACTGTAATCTTAAAGTGTTTGTTAAGGCATTTGTATAAGACTATGCCAGCCCCCCTATTGGAGGCTGGCATAGCACACTGTGTAAGTTGTTTTTAAAAATGAGTTTTCTAAATAGGGAATTTCAGCTGTCTTCAGGCCGGTCACATGACTCACGGGCGCTTTTCAGCTTCAATGGATGGCTTCTGAGGGAGGGGCCATGATCTTCCTCTGACGTCAGCCGGGGAGATCCCATGGCCGCTCGTCTCCTCTACAGAAATCATCCATCGGAGCTGTAAAGCAGCCGCGAGTCACGTGACCAGCCTGAAGACAGCTGAAATTCAGTATTTAGAATACTCGTTTTTAAAAACAACATACACAGTGTGCTATGCCAGCCTCTAATAGAGGGGCTGGCAGTGACAAAGTTACGTTTTTATTTTTACAATAATAGCAGCGGGGGGCGGGCCTGAGACAGACAGAGGGAGATGATAGGCAGGAAGGAGGAAGTGAGGGGGGAGCGAGGAGAGCAGAGAGCAGGCAGCATCTGATGGAGGGATGCACTTTGACCACGGTGATCAGGGCGGAGCAGCCCTGGTTTATCGTGGTCTGATTAGAGAGGGCATACAGAAAGTGGCAGATTCAAGGTTTTTTTTTACAGTTTAGAGGGGGGGCGATTACACGGCACAAGCACTGTGCTCTGTAATCTGCTTTAAGGGACCAGAATCTGTATAATTTTTTTGGGAGTTAACAAATGCTTTAAAGATCAAATTTGCCTTTCACCTGCTAGAACCAGTGGGGGTGTCTTGAGGATACATATAGCATGCATGTAAAATGTTTATCCAGTAGGCATTGGTAAATTTTTAAATATATATAAGAAACAAAGCAGTAGCTTTTAATTGCTGAATGCTGGACCATGCCCTCTAGAGATTTAGGCCGGGTTCACATATGTGCGAATTGGATACAGTTTCTCTGCATCCAATTCGCATGACATGCAAGTGTGCCCAGCTCGCAATGGAGCTGGTTAGCACAGGTCCGGGGTGGCCACGGTCTTCATTCCAAAAGGGTCCTGTGCGTCTTTGGATCCAGTTCAGGTCCGAATTCAAGCAAAAGTTTTGACCTGAATCGCACCTGAACTGGTGAACAGGAATGCACCAGACCCCATTCTGGGAACTGCAGCCACACATATGAACCCGGCCTTCATCTCTGAGTATCACCAGAGACTATTCTGAAGGAAGCAAAGGAGAAATACAGGACCCCTCTAACATTACAGTGGCTTTGCTCACACTGCACACTTGACCAAACAATACGCCCCATTACCTGGCCATATGTCAGTGCAAAGATTGTGCTATTTTATTCATTCATTTTAAAAGTTGTTTTTATTGCACCATATTGTTTCACTCTGTCTTCATTTTTTTCTTCTTTAATATCCATTTTACATCTGTTTAAAAGATGTACATTCATTAGTTCCTTAGTTTTTCAATACTTTCTAAATCAATCATGCAGCCAGTGAAGTCAGAGCTCTGGATCTGCATGCTTCCCTAAGGTCAGCATCAAAGCTGTTGGATGAGTATAACAGCCAGGAAACTAACATACATGTCTCAGTGCATGTTCCCTTTAAAATAACCATGTCACTTTGTTTAAAAATATAGGCAGCTGCACCCTGCAGATAGAAGAGGATGCATGCTCTCATCTCCAGCAGGCAGCAAGTCCATTCTTCACCCTGGTGCAGAGCTAGCAGTACTACCGTTATTTGATGCGCCTGTGTTTGTCGGATAGATGTTCCCCATTGGTCGATATAGTTCCTTCCACTATCTTCTACATTATTACAGGAGCCAGTGGCCAGCAGTAAGAATCATTTTGCTCAGTGGGGGACACACTATCTGGCCCTTGGAGAAGTATTAGGTAGCAGTGATGCTGCTAGCATTGCAAGACAGCAAAGTATAGCCTTACCACCTGCTGGAGAGGTAAGCATTCATCCTTTTCTTTTACTAAGTGCACCCAGGGGCGGATCCAGGGAGGGGCAATTGCCCCCCCCCCCCGAGAAATTAGTGATGGCCAGGCAGGTGAGCCAGTCAGTGGGCCGGCGTGTGAGCAGGCGAATCAGTCAGCAGGCCTACGGTTGAGTGGGCGGGCCAGTCAGCGGGCCTGTGGGTGAGCGGGCGGGCCAGTCAGCGGGCCTGCAGGTGAGCGGGCCGGCAGGTGAGGGGCGGGCCAGTCAGCGGGCCAGCAGGTGAGCGGGCGGGCCAGTCAGCGGGCCAGCAGGTGAACGGGCTGGCCAGTCAGAGGGCCCGCGGGTGAGCAGCCGAACAGGCCAGTCGGCAAGTGAGCGAGCAGGTGGGGGAGCAGAGAGATTATTGATGACATCATCTCTCATCACCCGCCCTGCATCACAGTTCCATCCTCACTGTGCAGCCACGGGCAACAGAGAGATTACATCATCTCTCTGCCCGCCTTCACTCTAGGACACAGCAAGTGACAATCCGCACCTTGTAGCAGGCAAGTGACACAGCAAGTGACGATCCACAACATGTGGCAGGTGACGGGGCAAGTGACAATCTGTATCTGGTGGCAGGACGATGTGGCAAGTGACAATGCGCATCTTGTGGCAGGGGATGTGACAATCCGCAACTTGTGGCAGGTGATGTGGCAAGTGAAAATCTGTATCTGGTGGCGGGTGATGTGGCAAGTGATAATCTGCATCTGGTGGCATGTGACGTGGCAAGTGACAATCTACATCTGGTGGAAGGTGACGTGGCAAGTGACAATCTGCAACTTGTGGCAGGTGACGTGGCAAGTGACAATCTGCATCTGGTGGCAGGTGATGTGGCAAGCGACACACTCAGGGCTCCCACTAATTCTGCATTAGGGTGGGTTGAACTATTTAATTTTATATTCCAATGTAATAATAGAAATAATGCGCTTCAATCATCCTGACACCATATCAACCATGGAGCTGTGATGATTGAAGCACCAACACCAACTATTGCCCAGATAAATTGACTGCAAAAAAAAATATTTTCTGGCAGTGCCCCTCCCAAGACTAGACTCTGGATACGCCCCTGGGTGCACTTGGATGTTTTAGAAAGCAACAGGGTCACTTTAACTTTCTTTTGGTTACATAATAATATTTCATTATTTCTTCAGTTTGTACAATGCATATTTAGTAGATACAGTAATCTCAGTTAATGCATAGCAGAGGCATTGGGCACCCATAATGCCGCACAGGCATGCTTGAAAAGAAAGGAGTTCATGCTCTATAAAGAGAAAGCTACATATCAAAATGTTCACTTTGTACAGATACTTCCTTTCTCTTAATCTACACTGAGTTGTACTCTTTGAACCTATTATATTGTTATTAATGAATAGGGCAGCAGTTGCTTTTTACACTGAATAATTGTGATTTTAGAAAAATGAGCAGATTTTTCTAAAGTTTCCACAAGCCTGATGGATTGCTTATAACAAATGAAGCTTAGGAACAAAACACATTAAAAAGAAATGTTTAAAGATGTTCAAGCTGCAGGCATGCAAGAGGAATATATGATTATCTTTGAAATTTTTCATCATCATCCAGAACAGTGATATAATATTACTTTTGTGCCACATAAAATAATTCAGAAAAAAGTGTCAGACTGGCTGGTCTCATTTTCGACCCATTAGAAATTTACTGTTACCATATATGTGGTGCTGCAGGTGGTGTTTTATCTAGTTATGAATTCTATTCAGAAATCATATAATTGACTTCTTGCTTTACTGATTGCACCCTTTCAAATAAAAATGAAGGGCTGTGCGTTCCCTAGTATCCTTTCTAGCCTGGAGGTACAGCAACACATTCCTCTGAAATACATTAAAGTTCGTTCTTCAAGTAAATGCCTTAATTCCCAATTTCTTCATTTCCGTTGCTAATCCAACAGCTTCAGTTAATTCCTGTACAAAATCTAAATAAAGCTGAGGACAGAGTCTATATACAATTAAGAATACGATTTATCTTTTAACTAAACCTTCTAAGGTGCCATCCTTACCTTCTGAAAATGCTAGTTGCCTGGCTGGCATATTGATCCTTGTGCCTTAATATTGCAAGTATTTGCCTTTCCCAATCAGTATACTTGTGCTGGATCAATGACTCAGAAGGCACTGATGCCAGCGGGGTGGGTTTCCTGATGAAGTAGAAACTTTTTAATCAAGTTAGTGAACAAGATAAAACTATGTTCACTATCACTATCTGCTCTACAGGTCATTCCTCTGTGTTACTCAATACTGTGACCTGCATTTTGCAGCACATTTATGAAATTCATGAAGTAGGAGTCATTGAAGTTAGGGTTCCTCTCTGCTGCATAGCCAGTCACTTAGCATTTCCTTCATTCACTCAGACACAGAAATCAGTCCTTGGCTTGTTTTTGTTGTTTTATCAGGAGATGATAACTTGGATGGGGTAGGGAATTATGGGATACCAAACTTGAAAAATGTCCAGAACACCGTAAAAGGGACAACTTCCTCCCTATTTACACAGATCTTCTTCTTCCTTTCTCCTGCACAAACTTGGTTTCTTTGTACAGCACCTGCTGCTCAATCCTGAGGGAACTAACAGTTTTAGCTAGTTCAGCCTAGCCCCATTACAGGCAGGGACTCACAGCCTCCTTTTTACACAGCACAGCACACAAAATAGCAAACACACTTCCTTCTGCCTTCCCGTGGCCACTGATCCCAGCTCCACTTGCTCGTAGAAATGCTAGCCAACCTGACTGCCACCAGCCATGCCTGTCTGACTCCCCCCAAGTCCTCCTGACTGGCACACATGCATGGAGACATCCCAGGGCAAGGTTAGATGAGGACTTAGCACAACGCAGTCTTCAAGAAAGCACTATTACAGCTGACAGACTTTCCCCTTGTCTTGTCCCTGCACTGTACTGATCTGCTTACTGTCTCTGCTTGCTCCTTCCCGCTGCCTCTTCAGCATGAATCCTTCTACTGCCTACTGTGTTAGGATCCTTCCAGGCCAGTTTTCCTGAGCTCCCAGCCCGAGGCAACCCCCCTCCCAGTAAGGGGTCCCTCAAGGGCCGCTGACAACCTCTCCTTAGCACTGCTTCTCCATCTTCCACCTGACTCCCCTCCTGGCATGGACTCTTTAGTCCCCTGCCAGGCCCCCAACCTTGGGATTGGTTAAAGGCCTCTAAATATTCATAGCAGCCCCTCCTAGCCTCCGCTCACTAGCTCTAGAACATTCTCCAATGTCCCAGAAACAGGGGGAGGCACCAGAGAGCTGCTAGGATGAGTCATTCATTAAGCCCTGGCCTCTAATAACCCTGACCCAATTAGTTGACTCAGGTTTTAATCATAGAGCCAGGCAATGCTTTTTCCTACACTATTCTACTGGTAGCACACACTAGAGGGTACTACACCCAGATCACTGTATTGAAGCTGTGTTACTTTTCTTGGAGTGAATTATGCATAGTGCAGCTGAGAGAGCTTCATAATTGAAAGAGAGCCAACGATGTGACAGGGATCTCTTTTTCACTCTTTTGCAATTTTTTTTAATTAGAACTAAAGGCAAACTTTTTCCATTTTGGAGTAAGAAAGAGTTATAACAATGTGTTTTTGTTCATTCCATTAGGGAGATTTTCTTTCACTTCCTGTCTCATAGCCAAAACAAGAAGTGAGAGGAAATCCCTCCAAATGGAGGCTGTCACCAAAGTTACCAGAACTAGTGTCCCCATTGGAAGATCCCCCCTATATTCCTATTCTGGTGACAACCCAAAATTTGAAAAAATATAAAAAAAATTAAGGGCTCATTCACACTGGTTCTCTGGCCCATACAGTGTGAATAAGCTGTTTGTGCAGCTGAAGCTCATGTTACTCTATGAGGATGCAGTGGCTGTACAAGCACAGCTGCAGGTCCTAATTTGACAGGTATGCAGGTTTGTATTCGGGGCCGTACAACCTGCAAATTTACTGTGACTTGTAGCTCCTGAATAACAAACCATATCTGCAAAGATGAGGTGCAACTTTTGGATTGAAAAACATTCAGTTTCTTTCTTCACACCTTTTGACTTTTTTAGTTTGTTTTTCCATGGGAAATGCAGGCTGCACTGTACCCCCCAATATCAAACCTTACATTCCCCAAAGACAATAGGGATGAGCCCGATGTTCAAGTCGAACGTGAGTTCGAGTCAAACATCGGGTGTTCACATGTTCGCTGAACAGCAAACATTATGCGGTGTTCGCGGCAAATTCGAAAGCTGCGGAACACTGTTAAAGTCTATGGGACATTAACATGAAAAACCAAAACTGCTCATTTTAAAGACTTATATGCGAGTTATTACCATAAAAAAGTGTATGGGGACCCGGGTCCTGCCGCAGGGGACATGTATCAATGCAAAAAAAAGTTTTTAAAACGTTTTTTTCAGGAGCAGTGATTTTAACCACTTCAATACTAGCTACTTATGCACCTTCCCGCCCAGACCAATTTTCAGCTTTCAGCGCTCTCACACTTTGAATGACAATTACTCAGTTATGCTATACTGTATCCAAACTAAATTTTTATAATTTTCTTCTCACAAATAGAGCTTTCTTTTGGTGGTATTTAATCACCACTGGGTTTTTTATTTTCTGCGATATATAGCAAAACAACAGCGAATATTTTGAAAAAAAAACACACTTTTTTTTAGTTTCTCTTGTAAAATTTTGCAAATAAGTCATTTTTTTTCATAAATTTGTGCCAAAATATTTACTGTTACATATCTTTGGTAAAAATAACCCAAATTAGTGTATATTATTTGGTCTTTGTGAAAGTTATAGAGTCTACAAACTATGGTGCCAATCACTGAAAATTGATCACATCTGATTACACCTGATGTACTGAAGGCCTATCTCATTTCTTGAGACACTAACAAGCTGGGAAAGTACAAATACCCCCCAAATGACCCCTTTTTTTTTTTTACACAAACTGGTCATATTAACAGGTTATTTCTCTCACACAGCATATGCATAATTGCAACTACACCCCAAAATACATTCTGCTACTCCTCCTGAGTATGACGATACCACACGTGTGAGACTTTTACACAGCCTGGCCACATACAGAGGCCCACAATTGAAGTAGCACTTTCAGGCGTTCTACAAGCATAAATTGCACATATCCTTTCTCAACCACCTATTACACTTTTGAAGGGCCTGGAGCACCAGGACAATGGAATTGTCCAAAAAATGGCCCCATTTTGGAAAGTGCACACCCCAATGTATAATCTATGAGGCCTAATGAGTCTTTTGAATGGTTCATTTTTTTCCAGAAGGTTTTAGAAAATGTGGAAAAAAATGAAAATGCATTTTTTTTACACAAAGTTGTCCATTTATAAGATATTTCTAACACATAGCATGTACATAGCAAAAATGACACCCCGAAATGCATTCCACTACTCCTCCTGAGTATGGCGATACCACATGTGTGAGATTTTTACACAGTCTGGCCACATACAGAGGCCCAACATTGAAGTAGCACCTTCAGGCGTTCTACAAGCATAAATTGCACATCTCATTTCTCAACCACCTATTACATTTTTAAAGGCCCTGGAGCACCGGGACAATGGAATTGTCCACAAAATGACCCCATTTTGGAAAGCGCACACCCCAATGTATAATCTATGAGGCATAATGAGTCTTTTAAACGGTTCATTTTTTTCCAGAAGTTTTTGGAAAATGTGGGAAAAAAATGAAAATGCATTTTGTTTACACAAAGTTGTCCCTTTATAAGATATTTCTAACACATAGCATGTACATAGCAAAAATGACACCTCAAAATGCATTCTGCTACTCCTCCTGAGTATGGCGATACCACATGTTTGAGACTTTGACACAGCCTGGCCACATAGAGAGGCCCAACATCCAAGTAGCACCTCCAAGCATTCTAGCAGCATTAATTACACATATCATTTTCTGACTACCAATCACATTTTTGAAGGCCCTTCATATTTCTAACACATAGCAGGTACATACTAAATAACAAAAGATTACCTGTGGTTTTAGAAGTGCAGTGGTCCACAGAGGAGAGCATTGGTGAAAGCAGCAGGCAGGAATGAGGTCAGCGACAGCAAAAGCAATCATCTAGGCAGCAAGCAGGAATACTTCCATAGTTCGTACAGGCAGAGATACTGTCAGCACAGCCAGAGCACAGCCAGAGCACAGCCAAAGCACAGCCAAAGCACAGGTCCAGGTAGCAGAAATACTGTCCAAAGTCAGTAGAGGAAGCAGACAGATATATGGCCAACACAGCCAAAGTATTGCTCCAGGCAGCAGGAAGGACCATCAAGCTTAGGGCCAGGGGACATGGGTAGAGGCTTCTCCCACCCAAATCGGTTTGAAGCCTCTGGGCAACCAGACCCTTTTATGGGAGCACAGAAAATGAAAAACTGCTTTTCTCTACTCAGAATGCTATTCTGAAGCCCCTCACATATGTGAGACCCCTGTGTACTAAAGTAGATGGCCAAAAGATGAGTCCAAGTGGCAGGCAAAAACATGGTCGACTAACAGGCCAAGGTCGGTGCACGTGGAAGTCAGAAACGTAGTTTAAATCGGCAGGCAGAGGCATCGTTGGTAAACAGGCTGAGGTTGGCGCACGTGGAAGTCAGAAACGTGGTTTAAATTGGCAAGCAAAGACATCGTCGGTAAACAGGCCAGGGTCATTTGATTAACATGGAAGGTAGTAACATGGTAGCAGGCAAATGGGGAAATGGCAGTCTGTTAATAATAAGGGGAACTAATATTGGATGTATGTATGATAATTTTTGAAGCAATCTCCAATACACAGGCCAGGTTGGGAGGGACATTGGGGACAATAATAGCTGGTATCTCTTCTTACTCCTCCTCTGCTGCATACACGGCATTTCTTTTGGCGTCTTCTTCCAGATTCTGTGGGGGGAATGCTATAAGGAAAGTGTTGCTCGTGAAGTCGACTCACACCATCAGAGCGAATGCTTCCTGGGGCAGGACCTTGTTGGTAAATGACTATACTTGAGGTACGTGATTTGTTGGTTTTGAGTTGCTTTTTGGTAGCAGACAAACAAATTAAAAAGGGCCATGTGAAACAGGTGAAACGCAACTTTCTAGTACCAATAACTGGACTTTCTGGATGATAAAAAGGGCTGTAGCATCTGAATGTTTAAATCCACCCCCCCATGTATATCTTGTAGTCATGGAAACATTTGGGCTTTACAATGGGACCATGTCCTCTTTGGATCTCCATCACAGTGTCATTGTGGATGGTAGAGAGGATGTGGACATCTTTCTCATCCCTCCACTTCATGGCCAACACCTCCTCATTCCTCATGAATGCCAATTCTCCGTTTTGCAATTTTTTGCAAATGTAAAGGGACACTCTGATGACAGCACCTAATGTAAGGGGACACTGATGGGGACAAATGATGTAAGGGGGCACTCTGATGACGGCACCTAATGTAAGGGGACACTCTGATGGGGACAAATGATGTAAGGGGGCACATTGATGGGAGACACCAGATGTAAGGGAGCCTTCTGATGAATAAACCTGATGGGAATATCTGATATAAGGGTATACCCTAACGGTGGCAACTGATTTATGGGGGTAGTCTGATGGGGGCACCCAATGTAATGAACTACTCTGGTGGGGGCACCAGATGTATGGGGGGACACTATTGGGGACATTTACATTCACAGAGTATTACCAGAGCGTGTGGAGGAAACCGTAAGAAAAGCACCAGAGAGTGCGGCTTGTGCCAAAAAAGGTAAAGAGGACATGTACATTCTTTCAGGGCACAGACTTGTGATTCTGACCTCGGCCGGAAATTTTTTTTAGTGACCCAGACCTACTTGAATTTTAATTCACTACCCCTGTTATATAGTAAAGACAGATTTTAACCATGGATGCAGCTACAAACCTATAAACACTGCCATCTAATGTTGTTGCACAAAATACATGAACAATGTATTCCAACACTTTATTTGCAGCACATCACAGCAGGTGATACACTTCAGTGCACCAAGTCACCACATTGCTAAGTTCACCAAAGCACCACATCCTTTATAATGGCATGCAGGTCTTTTTACAAGATTTGCCTCCCATAGACTTTAATAGTATTTGGGGTTTGTGGACTTCCCACTGGGTTTATTGCACCTTCTGTGAAACAAACTTGGCCTGGAGCACTCATCCCTAAATAATGAGAAATTAGAAAAGAAAAAAAAAACACTTATTGCAAACGTTTGGATCTCTTCAACAGAACTTTTCTAAAGAGCATCAGTGGGGAAATAGTGTTTTATAAAACATTATAAATGCCATCAGAAAGCAATTTAAGATTTGCATGTCAGTTTAACACAATCATTAACCAATTATTCTCCCAGTGGAATTGAGAAAATGATTACCTGTATTGTTTTTCTGCTTCCCTTGTTAATTATACATGCTACATTGACGAATCAAGTGAAATATAAACTATGACCAGGGAGATGGTGTAAAATCTTACAAATGCAATTAGACTAATTTGTTTTCCACACATTACTGTCACTTGCAATAAACAGAATGCAAAATTACCTGTGTTCTAGATTTATATTTCAGCTTCCTGTTATCTCAAGACAACAAGCTTTCATGATTAGTCCTTTACATAGCAATTAAATGCTTGTTCACATTTCTGTGATACTGCATTACCACCCTTTGCAGAAGATTATCATACTTAAACTTTGTTACAAATAATCAGACATTCTTTGTGCTACCTCAAACATGGCAATTACTCCGTGGGTAAAAATGCTACAGTGATGCCTTTTTACTTATTATATTGAACTTGAAAAAGATGCTGAATTTGACATACAAATGTCCCTGGGAAAAGGCGACATGAGATTTTTTCTATTTTCCAAACCTTTGATTACAGTTCTGCCCCAATGAAGAAAGCAATATATTTTAATTTTAAGGGAAGAGATGGGTTCTGTCACTCAGTTGTTTTATCTGCCAGTCAGGGAGCATTGGTGGAATTTAATGCCTGAACCTTGGCAGCTCTACCAAAAATGCTCTTCTTACCCCCAAAAAAGGGTAGTGGTCTCCACTGAGTAATCCAAGGGTAACAGACAAAAAAGCACCAAAAAAGTAGTAGTAGCAGAGTAAAAGGGTCACTTACTGTCTGTATAGTGGAAATTGCCAGCAAGAAGAAATGTAATATTAGCATAGCTTTTAAATGCTTTTGATAGAGTAAGTTATCTTTTTTTATCTGCTTAGCTGTTTTAACAAGCCAACAGTTACAGTATTTAGTGTAACTTCAAATCTGCCAGTTTTCAAGGGTTAAATAATTAAACTAAATCTCCACACTATCAGAATACAATAGTGTAGAGATTTGAGTAATTTTGTTTTGTTCAACTTGCTGTATGTATTGCCAGCCTAAATACCCATTTTATTATTATTTATTTATTTATTTATCATTCTATTCTCCACAAAAAAAAAAAAACATATTTTTTTTTTAATCATGAGTGCCTGGATTCCTATATTGTGTGATTTTCCACAGGTAAGACATATCTATTTTTCCTGACGGCTCCATGTCAGCACAGCTGGGTGAGGCCCCACCCACCCCCTACGTAATCAGGACTTAACTATACATTTTTAGCTCTCCTCAACCTCAGTGTTTCTTTTTCTTCCTCCTAGGTCAGGACTAATGGTGTCTCCCCTTCTAGCTGGTATAAAGTGGTGGCTGTCCATCCGGATTTGTCTGCTGCTGGACGCGGTCCCTGCTTCCTAAGCTGCTAATAGCAACCTTGTCAGGGAGCCCTGATCCTCGAGGTGGCTTCATGCTGCCTTAAACAGTCAGCTTGTGGGATGTTGGGCGGCGTACTGTGTCTCTCTCCTCCAAAGCGGCGGATCGCTGTGCCTGTTAGGGGCTGTCTGTGTCTCCTGTGCCCCTCATGTATTCCTTGCAATTGCAAAGTTCATTCCTAAATATTGCCTGCTATGGGGTTTTTTGTTCTTGACATAACATGTTCTATGCTTTTAAAAGATTGAAATGCAGCACTAAAGTAAAACAAATTTATCAGGTGAATATAATAGTCCATAAAAAAATATTTTTTGAAGAGTAAAGATGACGTGAAGCCTCCACCAAACTTCAGTGTGCAAAAATAAAGCACACCACACCCACGTGCTGCCAATCTGCTTACCAGAAAAATATGTGTAGCACTAACTCACGGTGGAGCTGCTGGTTTAAAGCGGGCTGTTGCCGTCACCTTCGTTACCTCAATTTTACCAGAACCGGGTCTAGGGTCCCGTTGAGTTTAGTCCCAGACAGTGTAGACACCAGACACTTGAGTATCTTTTCCAATGCTTTAATAAAGAGTACCTGAAGGAAGTAGCAGGAAAGAGGTAGAAGAAGAGTTGCAGGGAAGTTCAAATACATTTTCTTGATGTAGTATTATGAATTAGAATCTTGTAGATGAATGTACTCTCCTTTTAGAGTTAAATCTTTCCCGGATAGGTTTCTCTCACTAACCTAGCAACCGGCACGCAGCACGAACAAAAGTCTCTGCCACAGACTTGAATGGAATAGAAACCCATACTATCCTCTGCCACAGGATGTAATGGTTTACGATGAACAGCACACACAGCACTAGAACCTTTAAGCCGACCTGGCATTACTATGCGGTAGGTTAACTTTAGGATGCGTCCTCCAACTGAGTCACCAGGCCCCTCTCCAGACCAGCACTCTGCATGATCCTTCCATGACGGGTCCTCCCCTGGGATCTTCTCAGTTGTCCAGCTTCTTCCCGCAGGACAGACAGCACAGGATCATTCCCTCGCGTCTGTGGCAGGCCCCAGACAGGCTTCTGGGCCTACCAACATGCTGCAGCAACATGGTCCTCCCGGTCGGAGGACCACGCGGTAGTACTCCTAACACATACCTGTCGGCCAGGAGGGCCAGCAGGTGGAACAAAAAAACCCCCTAAAACATGGCGTCTGTCCCATAAATACTCTCTCCCAGAATGCAACCCAGAGGACCACCTCCACCGAGTTATCTCCAGGACAGAAGAGCATCCATACGCTTCAGCGCGTTGCCTTTCCAACACCGGCCCATGGCGACAACGACACCCACAGGCACAGTGTGAAACTACATGCAACACAGCCAAACTGGAACAGAGGCTAAATCTGACTATGTATAAAACAGATAACCCACTAAATTCACCTATAAGCGGTAGATGAAAATCTACCAGCGCTATACATGAAAAACATGCAATGTAATCATATGATGCAAAGGCTCAACAGTAACTCCGAATGGCACACTCCATCACAGACAGCCAGAAAATGGGAAAAGCCAGGTAGTCACATATCATCAGGGCATCAAGATTCACATGATAAGATGAATGGATTATGCAGTCACCAGCAGGATAACCCAGTAGGGAGAAAGTAATAATAGCGAAGCCCATATAGGTAAAACATAGGCATTTATTGTAGTCTACTTACAGTTATAAAATGTACATCATCACAGAAAGCAAATAATCCGCGGCTCACAGCGTGCTTGCATCAGCCAGCCTGACATGTTTCGTCCTATGTGGATATCATCAGAGGCGCCTCTGATGATATCCACATAGGATGAAACATGATGTACATTTTATACCTGTAAGTAGACTATAATAAATGCCTATGTTTTACCTATAAAGGCTTCACTATTATTGCTTTCTCCCTACTGGGTTATCCTGCTGGTGACTGCATAATCCATTCATCTTCTCATGTGAATCTTGATGTCCTGATGATATGTGACTACCTGGCTTTTCCCATTTTCTGGCTGTCTGCGATGGAGTGTGCCATTCGGAGTTATTGTTGAGCCTTGGCATCATATGATTACATTGCATGTTTTTCATATTTTTCTGGTAAGCAGATTGGCAGCACGTGGGTGTGGTGTGCTTTCTTTTTGCACACTGAAGTTTGGTGGAGGCTTCACGTCATCTTTACTCTTCAAAAAATATTTTTTTATGGACTATTATATTCACCTGATAATTTTGTTTTACTTTAGCGCTGCATTTCGATCGTTTACATGTGTGTTTGATGAATCAACAAACTATGCTGGCTGCTAATCCTTTTTCTAGTTAGCGCAAATATTCGTTCACTTTTTTTATTATGTCCTATGCTTTATTCCAGCAGGATCCAGCAGGATCAGAATGCCTACCCCCTCTAAAGATCAATGCTCGCAAAGAAGGTAGGGGAGATACCAAGGAATATATTCATTTAAATTCTCCAATATTGGCAGACTAATTCCTCACACGTATTTCTGCTGCTCCAGCTCCTCAGGTCTCGGTCATGGCTCTTCTAGGTGATCAGAAGATAGAAGCTCGGGAAGGAATAGGAGACATTCATCCTCACGTGAAGATCGACGCTCCCACAGAAGGAGAGAGGCTTCTTGTTCCCGCTCCCCCTCAAGGTGTCGGCACTCTCCATCGCGTCAATGCAGGGATACGAATCATGAACAGCCCAGGCCAGGAGGTTGCTGGGCTTGCCCTAAAAACCTATGGCAGGTAAGATGGCTTGTGCGGATTGCTTTGAAACGATGAAAACCCAGGAACCTGATAAGACCGAGCTGGTATCATTAATGAAACAGGCGTTTGAGGAAACACTGAAGTCTTTTGCAACACAGACGCAGGCTTCAACTGCTCCAGTTCCTTCTACCTCTCGCTCCCTATCACCTCAAATACCTCCAGCCACTCAGTGAAACCCAGAGGCACAAGTGCCTTCAGCTTCAGACACATCTTCTTCCAGTATGATGGATTCGACTTCTCCTTAGTCCAACCTTTTGTGAACTAGATAAGGCAGGCCCTGCTGTGGGAAGATGTGGCGGAAGGACCACAGAAAAGCAAAGGAAGTACTTTACAAAAATGAGGAGGGAGGCAGTGAATTTTCCCTTCATGGAAGAGATGCAGGATGTGATCTATAATGAGTGGAAGCAATCAGATAAAAGGATTACATTCAAAAATCAGTTCGCAAAGCTGTATCCGTTTAAAACGAAGGTGGTGAAGGTTCTGGAGGAGCCTAGTAGACGCGGCACACATGCGTCTAGCCAGACACGTAATCCTGCCACTGGATGACGCAGTATCCTTCAAGGACATACTAGATAGGAGAGTGGATGTAGATCTCAAAAAGATCTACGTACTGGCTGGTGGGGCATGTAACCTGTCAATGGCATTGGCTGCCATTTCTAAAGCCAGGGAGGTCTGGATTCATAAATCCGAAGGGGCGGTGGAGAATGACCTGGGCAAAGCCAAGGTCCTGGCCTCGTTAGCAAGTTTGAAGCTAACAGCTTCATTTATAGCCAAGGCATCCATCCACTTGATCAAGATTCTGGCAAAAGTTATGCTAAACACAGTAACTGCCAGAAGAGCCCTGTGGCTGAGGCCCAGGGTGGCTGACCCTGCATCCAAGCAGGGATGGTGTAGGATAACATTCGAGGGTCACTCCCTGTTTGGAAATAAATTAGACACGGCCATCGCAAAGGCAACTGGTGGGAAATCTGGGTTTAAATCTTTATTTAATTTTTCAAGACTTCATATAAAAAACCAACCCCAGACAAATAGGGGGGATACAGTAAGATTTACAACAAAAAATTTCCAATTCTCTTAAACTTATGTCTTACATACTCCCCCAAATGTAATCTCTCCCTTGCCCCCCCCCCCCAAAAAAAATCCAAACCCCCTCTTGTGCTGCTATTTCTTGAAAAGTGCAAATTTTTCCTCGCTTAATAATACCCCTAACTTGTGCCTCTCTATCCAGTATCCAATTACCACCCACTTTCTCCATCCCCGGAGGGAAGAGTAAGTTCTCTTTTAGAAACATTAAAGGAGAATTGTATTCCCACTTGTTATTTATGTGTAACTGATCCCAAATTTTAAATGTGAGGTGTGTAATATAATGTGTATCCTTTCCCAACTTCCTGAAGTGTGGGGGTTCCAAATCAAGTGATTTAATTGTGTATTACTCAACCTTTTTTCTAGATTAACCCATCTTTTGTTTTCCCTACTATTTGCCCAATCCAGTGCCCGTGCTAAAACTACTGCTTTATGATACATCCTAAAATCTGATAGGGCCAGCCCTCCACTTGCTTTTTCTCTCCTCAACATCTTAAGGGCAATCCTTGGTTTTTTGTTGTCCCAAACATATTTATTTATAAGACTGGACAGTGTTCTAAAAAAATTGTCCGGAAGGGGGATCGGGAGCATCTGCATCTTATATAGGACCTTTGGGGCTAGCACCATCTTTACTAAGTTGATTCGCCCCATCCATGAGACGGGGCAATATTTAATTCTATTTATTTCCATTTTTATTTCATTTAATAGGGGAATAAAATTCTGCCTATACAACTTCTCTCTGTCGCCTATTAGATTAACCCCCAGGTACTTTAAACTGTCTTTCCATGGGAAATGGAACACTTCACCAAATCTATGCGCTTCCAGTTTTTTAATATTGATTTTTAAGGCTTCTGACTTTTCTATATTTATTTTAAAATTTAAGAGCTCACTGTAAATCCTCAGTATGGACAGCAAATTTGGCATCGTAATTCTAGGGTTGGAAACATAAAAGAGCACATCATCCACAAAAGCGGCCAGTTTGTGTTCCTCCTCTCCCACTGTACAGCCACTTATATCCGGATTTTTCCTGATCATAGCTAGGAGGGGTTCTAGGGCCAGGACAAACAATAGAGGAGACAGAGGACAGCCATGCCTCGTCCCATTTTTCATAATGAATTGTGCTGAGGGGATATTATTGACCTTTACAAATGCTGAAGGCTGATTATATAAGATTTTTATCCATTTTAGCATTGTGGGCCCTATTCCCATTACTTCGAGTGTACGAAACATGAATCCCCTGTCGAACGCTTTTTCAGTGTCAATCGACAGAAGTAGACTGGGGACCCCACTCGATTTAAATGCCTCCATTATCAGGAGGGACCGCACCCCGTTGTCCCTACCCTCCCTCCCAGGGACAAATCCCACCTGGTCTGGGTGGACCAAAAAGGACATTTTCTCTCTAAGCCATGTTGCCAACACCTTTGCATATAACTTGGTGTCCGCGTTTAAAAGCGCGATCGGTCTGTAACTCGTGCACGAAGTCCGGTCTCTCCCCTCCTTTGGAATAAGTGTTACTGCAGCCAACAAGGCATCTCTACACAATTCTCCCTGCTTCCCTAGACCATTTCATATTTGGCACAGCCGAGGGACCAGGGTACTGCTAAATTTCTTGTAGAAGCTGCTTGTAAAACCATCTGGCCCCGGGCTTTTGCCCGGGGGGGAAGACTTTAGTACCAAATAAATCTCCTCTTCCGTTATCGGGCGCTCTAGCTCTAATGTATCAGCTTCCGACAGTGTAGGAAGTCCTGCCCTTTTTATAAACTCTTTCATCTTCTCTTCCTTGTTTCCCCTATTTTTTCCTTCCTGGCCAACCGAGTAGAGCGATGCGTAAAACTGTCTGAATTCCTCTCCTATCTTTTGGTAGTGTACCTCATTTCCCCTTTGCGATTTTTGATCTTCTCTATGTAATTCTCATCCTTTTTTTTCCTAATGACTGATGCCAAATGTTTCCCTACCTTATTACCTTTCAGATGGAACCTTTTTAGCTGTTTGTTCTTAATTTTCGCCATCTCTTCTTCTAATAGCTCCCTGAGTTCTTCTCTTTTTAGTGCCAATTCTTTAAATGTGGCTTCTTCACTTCCCAGCGAGGCTTTATGGAGTTGTTCTAACTGGTAGATTTTAGTGACAAGACTTTCTTTCTTTTTTCCCCTTTCTCTCTTCTCACCTGAGCTTATAGAAATTATAACCCCCCTTATGTATGCCTTGAAGGCCTCCCATAGGACCGCCCCCGTTATCTCACTTGACTCATTATTAATAAAGAACTCATCAATTTCCCTCTAAATTTTCTAGACAACTGTATCTTTCATAAGAAGGACCTCATTAAACCTCCATGAGAACGGGACCCTTAGAAGGCCCCTGAGCTTTACCGTCATCAGAATTGGGGCGTGGTCTGACAGCGTCATAGCCTCAATGCCTACTATGCACTCCAGCAAGCTATGGTCGACCATCAAGTAATCTAGCCTTGAATAGGTCCTATGGACCGGGGAAAAAAAAGAGTAGTCCCTCACCTTGGGGTGCTGTACCCGCCAGACATCAATAAGATGGCTATCATGGAGCTTTCTCCCTAATCTCAGCAATGACCTCTTCCCCGTATCCCAGGTCCCAGAGGACCTATCCAAGGCTGGGTCCAAACAAAAGTTAAAATCACCTGCTAAAATTGTTTCCCCCTCCTTAAATGCATTCAAACGGGAAAGGGTCCGGGAGAGGTATTTTATCGGGTCTCTGTTCCGGCAATAAACATTAGCCAATGTGTACTTCCTATCCCCTAGGTTAATTTTTACAAACAAAAACCACCCCTCTTCATCCACCCTCTTCTCGATCAGTGTGAATTTGATCCTTTTCGAGAACCCGATAGCCACTCCCTTCGCCCTTTTAATTGGTGAATCACAGTACATCCAGACTGGAAAATTCTTTGAGTTCAGCTTGATGTTTTCCTCCTGCACCAGATGGGTCTCCTGCAGGAAGACCACATCTGCATCATACCTCTGTAATTCATTCAGAATTTTCTGCCTCTTTCCTGGTGAATTTAACCCCTTCACATTGTAGGACAAACACCTAACCTCTATCCCAACCTTCATCCACCTTACCAGTTATCGTGCATCTGCAAGGGCGACCCCCCCACCATTCCACCCCCCCACCCCCCCAACAACCCACCCCCCCTCCCCCCTCTCGTCCCCCCCGAACCAACCCCCCCACCACCCCCTCCCCCCTCTCCCCCTCCACCTCCCCCTCCTCCCCACCCCCCTCCCTCCCTCCCTCGGCCACTACTTGGCCTATGGGATGCAGTATCAAGAATAACATACTCCCGACCTGTTTCCCCTCGTGCTCTAGGGTGGAGCTCTGGTCATGGACAGCCATGGTGGCCCCACTCCCTGAGGTGGGGACATGCCCCTAGAGGTCCACTTTCTAACCACCCGTTCACTCCACTTCCCCCGCCTCCCCCACCCCCCCTCTCGACAACCCAACCCCCCGACCCACCCCCCAACCCCCCTCTCCATCACCCCCCCTTTCATTGTATTAGATATGATCTATGGCCCTTTTAACAAGGCATAACCCCATCTGGTATAATTGGAACTAAGATCTCTAAGTTCCTACAAAAGTCCTGCAGGTCCCCCATGTGTTTCATTTTAAACGTCCTGCCTTCCTTTGTCACACTCAGCGACAACGGGAAACCCCAACTATATTTTAAGTTGGCTCCCTTCAGTAAGTCCAGTAACGGTCTTAATTGGCGTCTTCCACCAGAGTTCCGGCCGAAAGATCTGAGAATATTTGGATCTCTTGATTATTAAATTTCACTGGTTGTACCCCTCTTAGATTTCTCCAAATCTTTGCTTTGTCCTCAAATTGGTGGAACTTTACTATAATGACCCTGGGCACATCTTCTCTGACATTAGGGGGTTTTCTTATCCTGTGGACTCTGTCGATTTTAAGTTCACCATCTGGACTCCTTCCCAGAAGTGGGTTGAAAAGTTCTTTCATCACTATAAACAAGTCTTCCCCTCTCTGCTCTGGTATGGATCTAATTCTTAAATTTTGCCGCCTGTTTTGGTTTTCTTGTTCCTCCAGTCTGTACTTCAAATCATATTGGTCCCCCTGGAGGGTTTTTACTTGTTTTTTAAGGGTCTCTATATCCTGGACCTGCTCTTCCACCACCCTCTCCGCCTCTTCTACTCGCTTTAGGAGATGTCCCAGATCTGTCCTGACATTAAGGATTTCTGCCTTAATTGAGTTTTCCAGCCTGATAAACATATCTTGTATCTCAAATTTAGTTGGAAGGGCTTCTGCTGCAGGATCAGCTTCCATACTTGGGCCTGGTTCAACTTCAGCTTGGGCCTCTATGTTGGGGGTCCCCCTTGCACACCTTTGTTCTTAGCTGTGGCCTTTTTTTGTTATCCGGTCCTGGGCTTTTTAAATATTTTTGGATTGTGCTGGAGTTCAAACTATCTCTGGGCTTGTTGAGCTCTGCTTGCTTTTGTGAGCATCCTCTCATGTTCCCCTCTTCCCAGCTCTCCGCTTCTTCACCTTTTACCCCAGCTTTTTACTTCTGTAGGGATAGCCCACCTCCCACTCACTTCTGCTGTAGTGGAAACTTAGCGTGCAGTGTCAGTCCACAAGGTTCGCCCTGGTGGCCCCTTTCAGCTTCAAATCGCTGTACAATTGTATATCTACACAGTTCTATTAGATTTGCCCTGGATCACTCCGATCCCTTAGACCACTCATCCCACCTCCTATATTTTGATGTTTATATCACGCCAGTAGACTGCAGGGGGGTCCGCTCTCCCTCCGATCTGTATGATATACACTTTATCTCTTGATTAAAAAGTGTGTGGTCATACGATACAATTCCACTGAGTATCCCCTAATCACCACTCCTTTAGATTTTTGATTTTACTTTGGGTGATCTCTTTCACAGTCCCACAGATCCAGTAGGTAGAAGTATTCTCAATACATTTTTCAAAAAGAGAAAAGATCATACCTGTGTCCTGTAGACCTCTTCGGACTTAGTCTGGGTTTTCAGTGGGGGTTGGTGAGGATTAAAGCGCTCTGCCGTGTCAAACCGCTGTCTGTACACAGGGGAGTCTTTCGTCAGCTGATCTTCACTGTTCCGCTTCTCATACACTAAGACCGCTGATGGCTGCTTTCTCCCTTCACAATCGCTTTCCTGGTGTAAGTAGATCAGCCACGCCAACTGGGGGGATGGATCGGGGGGTGTGCAGGAGGCCCCAGGGACCGAGCCGGAGATGCCGGAGCTGGGGATGGATGCGGGAGATGCTGTGGCGGCGAGCGACCTGACAGCTGGCCGTCCTGTCCTGTTCGCTGTGAGGTATGCCCTTGGTCTTCTGTGTGACCCGCTGCCTGGCGTACACCCTCGCCACCTCGGAAGGGGGTTTAAGCGGCTGGCCCCGGGCTCTCACCCCGTGCCTTCAGAATAGCCGCCATCATTCAAACCTCCGACCTCCGCCTTCCACCGCCCCACTACCAGGCCCCTCCCCCACACACAGCACGTCACATCACGTCTGCCTCAGCTGAGGCCCCTACCTTCCAGAAATCTGGGTTTATCCCGCAGGATCAGAGGTTGCTTCATAAGAAAAACACAACCTTCAGAAACACAGCAAGACCTAGAGGCAGAAAAGCCAGGTCCTACAGGCTAGGAAGGGAGTTTCGCTGGCATTGGCAAACTCTGCGGCAAACTGCAAATCTAGTAGACCAACCTCTTCTCTGGAGCAAGAGCCTCAAAAGTCTTTTTGACTATCCACAGGCTCACACTTGCCAGGTAGGAGCCAGGTTAATCAGGTTCCGTCAAGTGTGGGCAAAGAGGATAAAGGAGCCGTGGGTGATATCGACCATCAGGTATGGTCACAGCTGGAGATTCCTCAAACAGCCCCACAGAGCCTTTGTCTCAACAAAAATGCCTGCAGAAAATGAAAAACAGAATGTCTTTTGGAAATACATAAAGACCCTCCTGGAGCAAAAAGCGATAGTCGCAGTTCCTCAACAGGAGCGTTTTTCTGGAATCTACTCGTCTCTGTTCTTGGTTCAAAAAAAAGTCGGGGACTTGGAGGCCAGTAATAGACCCTGGGGACCTCAACAGGTTCATCAAGAAGGATTGATTCAGGATGGAGTCGTTTCAAACAATCCTGAAGGTCATTCAACGGGAGATTAGCTACTGTCGGTGGATCTCAGGGGTGCGTACTTCCACATGCCCGTGGCTCCGTTCTACCAGAGATTTCTTCTGTTCGCAGTGGGACAACATCACTATCAGTTTGTATGCCTGACCTTTGGGCTGGCCACATCTCCCAGAGTGTTCACGAAGATCTCGGTGGCCCTGGTGGCACACCTACGATTGTAGGGAATCAGAATACATCCCTATTTGGATGACATTTTGCTCCTAAGCCAAGACAAGGACACACTCCTGGCACACCATAAGACAACCTTGTTGACATTGGAGAGCTTTGGTTGGCTGACCAATCAAGAAAAGAGTCACCTTGTGCCTACTCAATCTCTGGTGTACTTAGGTGCAAAAATAGATACTCGGATAGCATCAGTGGCCAAAGACAAGATGTCCAGTATCCTGAAGACGATGTCGGAAGCTCGAAAGAAGTTGTACCTACCAACAATAGACTGCATGCGACTTCTCTGTATAATGATCTCAACCATTCCGGTGGTCAAATGGGTTCAATGGAACTCGTGCCTCTTCCAAGTGGGTCTCCTAGATCAATGGAGATCAGAGGATCTTGGTCGGAGAATCCAGATCACAGCCCAGATGAGGGTCAATTTGGACCAGTGGTCGAAGCAGCAGAATCTTCTTCGGTGCCACTCCTTATTCACAACGAGGTGGCAAATAGTCCAGTCAGATGCCAGCGGAATGGGCTGGGGAGCTCTATACAAGGATCACTGGGCCCAAGGCCATTGGACATTTCAGACTGCCAATGTGGTTTCCAAAATACTGGAATTGAGGGCAGCGTTCCAGGCTCTCCTGGCTTTCAAGAGGCAGATTCAAGGAGCACCCATCCTTTTGAAGCTAGACAATGTGACGGCAGTGACTTACATCCACAGGCAGGGAGGCACTCGCAGCAGTGCTCTCCTGACTGAGGTGACCCTGATTATGGATTGGGCTTAAGCCAATTTACAGCTATATGTGCCCGGTCATCTGAACACTCAAGCAGACTACCTATCCAGAGCAGACTTGGACAACAACAAGTGGGCTCTGTTACCACAAGTCTTTCGTAACCTGGTGGCATGGGCCTTCCTTCCAGAGATGAACCTGTTTGCCTCTTCAGGCAATACCAAGCTACCACTTTTTTTTCCAAGTCCAGTCACCCGCATGCAATGGGGGTAGATGCACTAACAGTGGAATGGGATTTCAAGACAGCGTATGCCTTCCCTCCAATCCCAGTGATCCTCTGTTTTCTGCGCAGATTGTGACAGGAGAGGGTGTCCATTCTTGCAGTAGTACTGGACTGGCCAAAAGAGACCTTGGTATCCTCTGCTCCTCTGGCTGAGTATTAGAGAACCACATCCTCTACCAGTAACACTGGACCTGCTGATGTAGGGGCCAATCTGCCACCCGGCCGTAGAGAGTCTGAAGTTGATGGCCTGGGTCTTGAAAGGCGAAGGGTAATCGGTCCGTGATGCTCAACCAGGGTCACGAATACCCTAATGAAAGCCAGAAAAGACAGTACCAACAATGCCTATACCAGAATTTGGAACAAGTTTGTGGAACTTGCATGCAGACATGACTTTTTGCCAGATTCACCAAGGGTCAGCCACATATTGGAATTTCTCCAGGCAGGATAGGAACTAGGCCTCTCCACAAGTACTTTAAAGGCCCACGTGTCTACCATTTCATCTTTCACTGGTACCCAGTGGGCCGTAGATAAGTTGATGATCTGATTCTTCAGAGCGGCCATCCGCCTAAGACCGCTGAGGTCTCTAAGATTTCTGGACACCTTCATTTCCCCTGTCTCACTATGGCATCTCTCATTGAAGACCGCCTTTCTCGTGGCAATAACTTCAGCCAAAAAGGTGTCTGAGATAGCGGCCTTGGGGTTTAAAGAGCCCTTCCTCTCTTTCTTCCCAGATAGAGTGGTGCTCAGGCCAATGCTGGGATTTTCTTCCGATGGTACCCTCTAGATTTCATACTGTATGACACAAGAAATTACGCTCCCAATGTTTCTCGCAGAGAACTCTCAGAATCCAAATCCATCGGATGTGGGGTCTTCACTGAAAACCTGGACGTGATGACCGAACTCAGGAAGTCAGACCATCTCTTCGCCATCCCTAATGGTGCTCGGAAGGGCCTGAGGGTTTCTGGTAGAGTAATTGCCTTGTGGCTAGTCAAGACTATATTGTTGGCCTACAAAGCGAAGGGTTTGCCTGTGCCTGAGGCGGTCACAGTGCATTCCACTACAGGAGTCTCAACCTCCTGGGCAACGCAGGGGAAATGATGGAAATGATTTGCAAGGCAGCCACATGGACATCCATACATACCTTCATGGTGCACTATTGCATAGAGCCGGCAGCTCTGACTACTGTAGATTTTGGCAGGAGTGTTCTGGCTTCCGCCTCCAGTGTAGATTAAAAAAAATTCTCAAGCCTTACCCTCCTGTGTGTGGCTTGTTAATTCCCATCTGTGCTGACATGGAGCCATCAGGAAAATTGAATTCAAATACTTAATAGTAATTTTCCTTTCCTGACGAGCTCCATGGCAGCACAATGCCCGCCCAGTTAAGTAGTACGAGTTAAGGAATGCTGAGGCTGAGATGAGCTAAAAATTTATAGTTAAGTCCTGATTACGTAGGGGGTGGGCAGGGCCTCACCCAGCTGTGCTGCCATGGAGTACACCAGGAAAGGAAAATTGAGGTAAGTATTTGAATTAAATTTTTAATTTTTTGTTATTTAGGTTTGCTGACAAAAGATCTTAAAGGGTAAGTTCACTTTTACAGAAAAATCTGTAAGGTGATCTTACACAGGACCCCACCCCAGTCCCACTAACCTGCATGGTGGCGATCGCTCATTCTGAGCCCTCTCAGCCCTTTCTAGCTGCCGCACGGCTCTGGCACTTAGAAATCCCCAGAGCTTAATTTCCTGAACGTACCCCGTCAGCAGGTACATTTAGGAGCTTTCTAATTGGTTGGTGCCAACACATGGGCAGCATCGCGTAGCCCGTCCTTTCAGCGGGGAAGAAGAAGAGAGAAAGCTGAGAGGATTTATAAGTGCCGGAGCCATGAGGCGGATATCCCGGGGCTCAGAATGGGCGATTGCCGCCATGCAGGTCAGTGGGACGGGGGGGGGGGCGAGATGGGGGTCCTGTGTAAGTTCACCTTACAGATTTTTCCGTGAACTTACACTTTAAGGAAACTTTCCTTCAAGATTTAAAGTGTGCCCCCCCCCCCCAATTGCTATAGTTCCCAAGATCTCACTGCCAGGCCTGCAGCATTGTTACATTCTTCTTGATTCCAATGTCTGCATGTGTGTACTCCTATAGACTTTTATGTAAGAAAGGGACAGGTTAGGTAGAAGATGGGGACAGGTGTTCCTTTCTGTCAAGGGAAATTTGATAGTAAATATGAGGGATGATATTGATAACAGGGCTAGTGATGAAATGGAGTTCATAATCGATATAGAGGTTGGAATAAATAGTTCAGCCTCAGTGTTTCTGATGACACAAGGCTTAGCAGAGCAATAACTTCACAACAGGATATAACAACTTTACAAGAAGACCTAGTTAAAATAGGCAGCTATATTGCAGATGATGTTTAATATAAAAAAAAATGCATTTGGTAGTTAAAAATATGCATGCAAGTTAATCGCTAGGGGAAGAACCTTGAATTGAGAATTAAAAGAATCTGGGGTACCTAATAGAGCACAGACTGAGCAATAGCATGCAATGCCAAGCTGCAGCAAGCAAGACTAGTAGACTCTTATGCCGCCTACACACGATCGGACTTTCCGACAACAAAACCGTGGAATTTTGCTCGAAGGGCGTTGGCTCCAACTTGTCTTGCTTACACACAGTCACACAAATGTTGGCCAACAATTACGAACGTAGTGACGTACAAGACGTATGATGAGCTACTAAAAAGGAAGTTCAATAGTCATGCACCACCCTTTGGGCTCCTTCTACTAATCTCGTGTTTATCTTATGTTAGTAGAAGTTTGGTGAGTGACGATTCACGTTTTATAGCCTCGTGCTTTTCAGTTCGTTGTGCTTGTCGGTTCGTATCTGTTTTTCAGTGTGTGCTTGTCAGGTTGTTTGTTTTTCAGTGCGTTCCATTTATAGTTCGCTTCTGAGTTTCAGTGCGTGCTTTTCTGGATGTTTCTGATTTTCGGGTCGTGCTCGTCAGGTCCTTTCTGATTTTCAGTGCGTTCTGTCAGTTCGTTCTGAGCAGCCATTCGTTTACTAGCCATGTGGCGTTCTCGTCTGAGAGATTGTGCTATTCTTGAGCTTGGAGTTATTGCTATAATCCAAGTCCAGTCCAGGAACAGGGGGAGGAGGAGTTCTTGGACCAAGAATTGATACCTAAAACTATGTACCATTTTTATAAGCAGGAAAGTCTCAGCCTCAGCCAAGAGGAGGCCGTGGCAAGCAGGCTGACAGAATCGCAGGTTCCTCCCCTCCGCCCTGCAACCAAAAGGGCCAGGAAGTCCAGGAACCTGGAGGAGGCCACAGCTGCTTTTCTTCGCCATGCTACAGCTGCAATTAGCATGCCTCCTGATGGCCAGGAGGCATTTGGATGCCTGAATGGCAATAAATTAAAACAGATGGAGGTGGACCAGCGCACTATATGCAAGGAAATTCTTCAGGCCCTAAACAAGGGGACGAGGGGCAAAATCCCCCGTAAAACGCACCTCTGCGAGTTGGACCATATTCCTCCACCACCTCCACCAACACAGCCACCACAGCAGCATGGAAGGAAGTGTTGAGAGTGATGGCCTGGGTTCGGTGTGGTCTGGCAAAAAACGCAGGCTGTTGTAAGACCACAGCCTCGGGACATATATGTCCTCTGCTGCTGCTCCCGATCTCTAGGAGTCCTGGACCATATTGTGCTCCCTATTAAATGGACTCCTCAGGTTACCAATTTAGACAGTCAAATAATTGATGTCTGCCCTGGGGTACAAAGGCTTCACCAATTCCAACTGTTTCTCCATCATTGCCTTCCTCTTTATTTTGATATGACCTTGTGCTCCTTATTGAAATAAACATTTTTGTTTTGACAAATACTTGGTGTTAGAGAAATTATACTTTAAATGTCAGTTATGAAAGACGCCATTTTGTTTATCGTGGCTTAGAAATAATCTATAGTGATAATATAGACTCAGCAATATAAGATGCTTAGATTTGCAGTTTTTTTAATATATCCTGTATTTTTGTGTTGGCTTGGGGAGTTTTCAAGTCAGTATCCTGTAACCATTGTTAGATGAAGATAAAGTCTGTAACAGACACTTCCACCTTTCCTGTCGTGTCCAGAATAAAGTTTAAAATACATGAGACTGGGCATGTTTTAAGACAGGAAAGGGGAGTGTCCAGGGCTTATAAAAAAGACACGTACCACAGTATTTTCCTTAGAAATGACGATGACTGCATGAACATTTAATGCTATTCATTTCTCTTGCATATGCAATAAATATTACCTTGATTCCCGAGGACGGTCTGAGATGGTGATTTCTGTAACAATTTGGTCCTCCAAGCCGGAAGTCCAAGTTCCGAGACGCACTGGACCAACTCAGTGACCGATGACCGTACGGCAAAACTGTAAGTCCTCCGTCTTAAATTAGATGTTAAAGAGAGGCCGGTCCGCTGAACTAGTGCCTCCCGGGCAGCAACTTAGCGGATCAGCACAAGAGACCGCTCTCGGGACAAGGTAAGATTTTTATTTTTATTTTATTATTAACCTTTTATGTTAGACTTGATTAGGAATTTGATGAATAAGGGATTTGAATACATACATACAATATAGAGATTGATCGAATGTTTATCTGTTTCTATCCTATCTGCTTTACTCTTGTTGAGGGGAAATAAGTGGTCACGTATTCCCCGTATAGATCCGTCTGTGGCCATCCTGGATGGGGAGACCTAGTGACTAGCCCGCGTTTTGGGAAGACGCGCTCAGGGCGACCTGGCGGCAGTCGAGCACTGCGGGTGTTCTCTCTCTTGTGTGTTCTTGTTTGTTTCTCCTGGTTAATTGTCATTTGATATAGGGGTATGGTCCCATACTAATATCCGGGTGCAGATAAAGGAAATTTGTCGATTGGATCTTAGATCCAGACAGCCTTGTAAACTGCAGAAATTCCCATGGGGACACATAAATACTCCTAGATCAAAACCTAAAGAACCCCCGTTGATACAAGGGTGTGGCCTGGTAGATTTCCAGGCATATAAATACCCTTGGATCAAAAATACTTCCAGATAAAGAACTCCCCGTTGATACAAGGGTGTGGCCTGATAGATTTCCAGGTAACAAACAGAGGACATTTGGCGGACCCGCAGTGTTCATGCCAGCCTCATATGTTGTATTAATCCTGAGCAGGCACATAAATACCCTTGGATCAAGGACTGAAATATTAAATGTTTTGATAAAGTGAAAGAACAGTCAGGAGAACTTAGTCTCCTTGTAATTCTGTAAATGCTCTCTACAAGTTAGTGAAGTATTAAGTAATGATGAAAGAACAGTCAGGAGAACTCAGTCTCCTTGTAATTCTGTAATTCTCTAAGACACCAGTGTTTTAGCAATACACAAGATCAGTAATCTAGAAGTGATATATCACGACTAGAAAGTCTGTGAGTGATTGCAAGTGATAAGATACTGTGTGCGTGTGTTGTGTCATTGTGAGAAGACATTAACAAAAAAAGAGCTCCGTGTGCACGATAAACAAAATGGGTATGATCCATGGAAAATCTGTTGGTATGAATGAAGATGTTAAGTATATGTGTAGTCTAGACAAAGAGAATGTGAAATTTCTTAAAATGTGGAAAACAAAGTATGATTTTGATGCATCTTTAAATAAGGATTGTTGTGTAAAACTGTGTAGAAAGCTTAAAAATTATGCCGGCACGAAAATAAGGAAACAGAAGAAATTAGGTCTTCCCCAGGCAAAGAAATGGCTTGAGGAGGCTAACCGTAGGTTAAATTCAGAAAACCATAAAAATACTATGTTTTTGGACAAAGAGGAGGACAATAATATGACCATCCCCTGAAGTTTAGCAAGTATTGACTGAACAAAACGTAACAAATCAAATGCACTCGACAGCCCCCGCACATACTTTGGAGAACTCTCCAACCTCACTGACAGTCGCTGCTCCCCCTCCGACTTCAACACCCGCTCCCAATTCCCTATATCCTATTGCAGACCTGCAGTCCCCACCACCATATGGGACAGAGGCATGCAATAAGTCACCCCCACTGACCTCCTGACTATCGACGAATAACCCTTTTACCATGCAACCTGACTCTCCACTGTTTGTTGTTCCCCCGTGGTCACCTGGGTCACCCACAGATGCAACCAATTCTCCTATGGCTGCAGCTAAACCCCTTCTCAAGATGACTCTTGCTGTCCAGAGGAGTCCACAAGGGACACACCTTACAGCAACGGTTACAAAATTTTTCGGGGACCTGGTGAACAAATTGATACCCCCCTCAGCAGGGGAACAAACAGAATGTGGAGAGGAAGAGTTTCCACTAATTGAAGTTCCCAACCCTAGGGCAGGACAAAATGTAGGAGGTATAGTAGTCCCCAACACTATGATGGTCTATCGTCCCTGGACCCCTGAGGATGTTAAAAAAGCTACTGAAGGGATACCACATCCCAAGGTCAACATAGCTCAATTCAGAGATGGTATCATGGGAATGATTGCTAGCTATCATCTCAATGGGAGGGAAATAGAGCAGGTCATCAGACAGATCCTGGGTTCCGACTGGCATAATGTAGTGGGAGATTGGAGTGGATTAAACAACCAGGGAGTTGTGTTGCCTCATGATGATGCAGCATTAGAAAACAGGAAAAAAGCTCTTATAGCAAGGATAGAGAATAGATGGATACGTCGAGCCGACTGGTCCATTATAAATCAGTGTGTGCAGGGAGAAGAGGAAACAGTGGACAATTTCATTGTTAGGATGAGAGAGATTTTCAATAATCACTCTGGAATAGAGGTCCCAGTAAATCAAGTAAACGATAGCCCATATGAGCAACAGTTAAAGAATGCAATCTTGAAGGGGCTGCTTGCCCCTATATCAAGTTTTGTTACCAATAACATGATCAACCATAGAATCTGCAGACTTCAGGAGCTGATTGAGTATGCGAGGCATGCTGAGTGGCACTTCCAATCAAAAAAGAAAGTAAAGAAAGGGAAAGTGCTTATGGTAGGTGAAGATAATGATGTGTATGTCATTGAGAAGGAGAACAGAAGGATGGGAAACACTCGAACAAGGCCCCGCATTCAGGACTATGAGGGGAAAAAGAAGAGGGGGGAGTGTTTCCTGTGTGGTAAAAGAGGGCATTTGGCAAAAGAATGCAGGTCAAACAGAGAGGAAGAAGCATGACTAGATGTTGGTATGTCTGCAGAGAGAGATACAGAGGGAAATGATGAGAAAGAATCTGAAATTTTGGATGTGTGCACTGTTGAAACTTGTTTGCATGCTGAAGTCAAACCCGAAATAACCTTGGTTTTGAAGGGTAGATGGGTAACATTTCTCTGTGATACTGGGGCTTGTAGGACCCTAATACACCCACTGGATATGCCCCCAGGGGTAAAGAAAAAAGGTGTAGTATATGTGAAATCTGCAAATGGGTTGATGCACCAGGAGGCCGTGTCTGAAGGCCTTACTGTGGAAGATCCACAGACAGGTAAAAAGGCTCAGTGTAAAATTGTAATTTCAACTAAATGTCCTGTTAATTTGTTGGGTAGAGACATGTTGCACGCTCTTGATTAGGGATGAGCTTCGAGTTCGAGTCGAACTCATGTTCGACTCGAACATTGGCTGTTCGCAAGTTCACCGAACAGCGAACAATTTGGGGTGTTCGCGGCAAATTCGAATGCCGCGGAACACCCTTTAAAAGTCTATGGGAGAAATCAAAAGTGCTAATTTTAAAGGCTAATATGCAAGTTATTGTCATAAAAAGTGTTTGGGGACCTGGGTCCTGCCCCAGGGGACATGGATCAATGCAAAAAAAAGTTTTAAAAACGGCCGTTTTTTCAGGAGCAGTGATTTTAATAATGCTTAAAGTCAATCAATAAAAGTGTAATATCCCTTTAAATTTCGTACCTGGGGGGTGTCTATAGTGTGCCTGTAAAGGGGCGCATGTTTCCTGTGTTTAGAACAGTCTGACAGCAAAATGACATTTTGAAGGAAAAAACTCATTTAAAACTACTCGCGGCTATTGCATTGCCGACAATACACATAGAAGTTCATTGATAAAAACGGCATGGGAATTCCCCAAAGGGGAACCCCGAACCAAAATTAAAAAAAAAAAATGACGTGGGAGTCCCCCTAAATTCCATACCAGGCCCTTCAGGTCTGGTATGGATATTAAGGGGAACCCCGGCCAAAATTAAAAAAAAAAAATGACGTGGGGTTCCCCCTAAATTCCATACCAGACCCTTCAGGTCTGGTATGGATTTTAAGGGGAACCCCGCGCCAAAAAAAAAATAAAACGGCGTGGGGTCCCCTCAAAAATCCATACCAGACCCTTATCCGAGCACGCAACCTGGCAGGCCGCAGGAAAAGAGGGGGGGACGAGAGTGCGGCCCCCCCTCCCTCCTGAACCGTACCAGGCCACATGCCCTCAACATTGGGAGGGTGCTTTGGGGTAGCCCCCCAAAACACCTTGTCCCCATGTTGATGAGGACAAGGGCCTCATCCCCACAACCCTGGCCAGTGGTTGTGGGGGTCTGCGGGCGGAGGGCTTATCGGAATCTGGAAGCCCCCTTTAACAAGGTGACCCCCAGATCCCGGCCCCCCCCCTGTGTGAAATGGTAAGGGGGTACATAAGTACCCCTACCATTTCACGAAGAAAGTGTCAAAAATGTTAAAAATGACAAGAGACAGTTTTTGACAATTCCTTTATTTAAATGCTTCTTCTTTCTTCTATCTTCCTTCATCTTCTGGTTCTTCTGGTTCTTCTGGCTCTTCTGGTTCTTCCTCCGGCGTTCTCGTCCAGCATCTCCTCCGCGGCGTCTTCTATCTTCTTCTCCTCGGGCCGCTCCGCACCCATGGCATGGGGGGGAGGCTCCCGCTCTTCTCTTCTTCTTTTCTTCTCTTCTTCTCTTCTTCTTTTCTTCTTTTCTTCTCCGGGCCGCTCCGCAATCCATGCTGGCATGGAGGGAGGCTCCCGCTGTGTGACGGCGCTCCTCGTCTGACAGTTCTTAAATAACGGGGGGGCGGGGCCACCCGGTGACCCCGCCCCCCTCTGACGCACGGTGACTTGACGGGACTTCCCTGTGACGTCACGGGGAATGCCACAGGGAAGTCCCGTCAAGTCACCGTGCGTCAGAGGGGGGCGGGGTCACCGGGTGGCCCCGCCCCCCCCCGTTATTTAAGAACTGTCAGACGAGGAGCGCCGTCACACAGCGGGAGCCTCCCTCCATGCCAGCATGGATTGCGGAGCGGCCCGGAGAAGAAAATGAAGAAGAGAAGAAGAGAAGAAAAGAAGAAGAGAAGAGCGGGAGCCTCCCCCCCATGCCATGGGTGCGGAGCGGCCCGAGGAGAAGAAGATAGAAGACGCCGCGGAGGAGATGCTGGACGAGAACGCCGGAGGAAGAACCAGAAGAGCCAGAAGAACCAGAAGATGAAGGAAGATAGAAGAAAGAAGAAGCATTTAAATAAAGGAATTGTCAAAAACTGTCTCTTGTCATTTTTAACATTTTTGACACTTTCTTCGTGAAATGGTAGGGGTACTTATGTACCCCCTTACCATTTCACACGGGGGGGGCCGGGATCTGGGGGTCACCTTGTTAAAGGGGGCTTCCAGATTCCGATAAGCCCCCCGCCCGCAGACCCCCACAACCACCGGCCAGGGTTGTGGGGATGAGGCCCTTGTCCTCATCAACATGGGGACAAGGTGTTTTGGGGGGCCACCCCAAAGCACCCTCCCAATGTTGAGGGCATGTGGCCTGGTACGGTTCAGGAGGGAGGGGGGGCCGCACTCTCGTCCCCCCCTCTTTTCCTGCGGCCTGCCAGGTTGCGTGCTCGGATAAGGGTCTGGTATGGATTTTTAGGGGGACCCCACGCCGTTTTTTTTTTTTAATTTTGGCCGGGGTTCCCCTTAAAATCCATACCAGACCTGAAGGGTCTGGTATGGAATTTAGGGGGAACCCCACGTCATTTTTTTTTTTTAATTTTGGCCGGGGTTCCCCTTAACATCCATACCAGACCTGAAGGGCCTGGTATGGAATTTAGGAGGACTCCCACGTCATTTTTTTTTTTTTAATTTTGGTTCGGGGTTCCCCTTTGGGGAATTCCCATGCCGTTTTTATCAATGAACTTCTATGTGTATTGTCGGCAATGCAATAGCCGCGAGTAGTTTTAAATGAGTTTTTTCCTTCAAAATGTCATTTTGCTGTCAGACTGTTCTAAACACAGGAAACATGCGCCCCTTTACAGGCATACTATAGACACCCCCCAGGTATGAAATTTAAAGGGATATTACACTTTTATTGTTTGACTTTAAGCATTATTAAAATCACTGCTCCTGAAAAAACGGCCGTTTTTAAAACTTTTTTTTGCATTGATCCATGTCACCTGGGGCAGGACCCAGGTCCCCAAACACTTTTTATGACAATAACTTTCATATAAGCCTTTAAAATTAGCACTTTTGATTATTCATGTTCGTGTCCCATAGACTTTAACGGTGTTCGCATGTTCGAACGAACTTTTTTCCTGTTCGCATGTTCTGGTGCGAACCGAACAGGGGGGTGTTCGGCTCATCCCTACTCTTGATATATCTGTCGTACCAGTGGAGGGAGGTCTCAAAGCCCATCGGCTGTGTGAAAAACAAATCACAGCCGTGGATAATGAGCCCCGATACTGGTACAGCCTGGATTTGCAAACTGAGGGCTTAAATATACCCAAAACCCTGACAGAAATAATTGAAGAAGAGCCTGAGAGGAAAGGGTATAAGGTCCAGACAAACCTCTATTGCACCATGTACTACAAAAAGACCTCTGGGCCCGATAAGTCCTATGAAAAACAGTTAATGAGTCTCACTAACACTGAAGTTCTCTTAAAATACCTGTACTGTGATAAGGAAGGAAATAGCGTGGCTACTTGTCTCCTACCACAGCCTATTCTGCAAATATACAGGCAGGATACTGTACCTCATGTTTCGGTCACCCAGAACCCCAAGGTATCATGGCATGAGCTAGGAGAACTTATCACAGACTGGGTCCAATTGACAGACAAGGAACTAAAATCTAGAGGGATTTGGTGGTACAAATTGGCGTGGTTTGTTAAGTGTACACCCAGAACTCACATGATTAAAATTTGTGACAAAAGACAGTGACTGACACTTTTGACCCAAGAGGAAGAGGATGCCCTAAAAGACGTCCCTGATATCTTGTGGTCAAGAGGAAAGACAGACGTGGGCCTAATTAAAACAGCCAGTGAAGTCCAAATAACCCCTAAGAGTACAATGAGGCCTCATCAAAAACAATATCCACTGAGGAAAGATGCTGAAGAGGGTGTAGATCCCTTGATAAAGGAATTATTAGCAAAAGGTGTCATCATTGAATGCCCAGATTCACCATGCAATACCCCCTTGTTCCCAGTTAGGAAGCAGAAGGGAGGGGAAGATGGGTGGAGACTCGTGCAGGACTTACAGGCAGTCAATAGGGCCGTATTACCGAGGGCCCCGGTGGTCCCAGACCCGCATGTCCTCCTGAACGACCTCCACCCAGAGAATAAGGTATTTTCTGTCATCTATATCAGTAACGCTTTCTTTTCCATTCCCTTACACAAAGATAGTCAGTTCTGGTTTGCATTTACGTACAAAAAAAAAAATACACATACACCAGGTTACCCCAGGGATATTGTGAAAGTCCAACTATATTCTCACAAGAAATGTCCAATAATTTGTCTCGGTTTGTACCTCCCAGTGGGAGCCAAATTCTCTTGTATGTGGATTACATTCTGGTAGCGGCTCCTACAGAGCAACAATGTAAAATTGACACCTTGGCCCTGATGCATTTCCTCGCAGACCAAGGTCACAAGGTCAGCAAAGACAAATTGCAATTGTGGAAAGAAAAGGTGAAATACCTGGGTTATATTTTATCTCAAGAAGGCAGACATTTGGATGAGATCCGAAAAGAGGCAATCCTTCAAGCCCCCAAACCACGTACCAAAAAAGAAATGATGTAATTTCTTGGCATGGCAAATTTCTGTAGAGCATGGATAGCAAATTATGCTACAGAGGTGGCGCCTCTTTTTGATCTCATCTATGGTACACTAATGTCCACAAAAGATTCCATTCAGTGGAATGTGCAAGCAGAGGATGCATTTACGAAGGTAAAGCACCTCATTGTGGGTTCCTCTGTGCTTGGCCTTCCCAATTACAGTAAAACCTTTTTTCAGACTGTAGATTGTAAGGAAGGGTACATGACTTCTGTTCTTACACAGGTTTATGGGGACAAGCACAAACCAATTGCATTCTATTCAACTAAATTAGATCCAGTAGCCCGGAGTTTGCCCCACTGTGTACAAGCTGTAGTAGCAGCCTCATTGGCCATACAGTCCTTTGCACTGATAGTACTGTTCCACCCCCTGGTACTTAAAGTCCCACATGCCATTTCAGTAATCTTACTACAAGACAAAATCTCCTATTTATCTCCTGCCAGGCATCTATCATGTATGACTACTCTTCTGGGACAGCCGCACATTACAATTGAGCGGTGTACCACATTGAACCCAGCCACACTGTTACCAACACCTAGTGATGGGGATCCACATGATTGTATAGCTCAAATTGATGAACGGGTATTCCCTAGGAAGGATCTCACTGATATTCCCTTTCCAGAAGCTGAAATTATTGCCCTATCCAGGGCCTGTAGTCTAGGGGAAGGGAAGAAAATAAATATTTATACAGACAGCCAATACGCTTTTTCTACTATACACATATTTGCCCAGCAATGGAAAAATAGGGGTATGATTACTTCCACAGGTAAACCAATCTCACATAGAGATCTTATCCTTGCCCTTCTAGAAAATGTACAGAAACCAACACAAGTGGCTATTTGTAAATGTACAGCACACAGAAAGGGAACAGATCCAATTACTCTAGGGAATGCACTAGCAGACAAGACCGCAAGGGAAGCTGCTACAGGACAGCAAAAAACACACGTATACTATACAGGTCCCCAAGAAAATGGTGAGATACGGAAAGCTATTGATAAAACATGGTTATCAGAAATGCAGAAAACATCACCAGCAGGTGAAAAACAAAAGTGGTTATCTAAAGGGGCAACGCTGGTCAATGGTATATACATAAGTACAGAAGGTAAACCCATCTTACCTACATCACTGTTTAGATATGCTGCATTATTGAGCCATGGGCAAGCCCATATCTCAAAAGGAGGGATGGTACAGGTGATCAACAAGGTGTTCACAACATATGGGTTTACGAACTATTCTAGAAATTTTTGCCTCACATGTCCGCTTTGTAACAGATACCATGCTCAAGGTGCCCTAAGACCCTTAAGGGGCCATTTCCCACAACCCCCTTATCCATTTCACACGATATGCATGTTTTTTTTTTTAAATGAACAAATGTGAGAATAAAAAGTTCTGTCTGATTATTGTTGACATGTTTACGAAATGGGTGGAAGCTTTTCCTATGACACACCCAGATGGGCAGTCAGTGGCCAAAGTACTAATCAAAGAGGTGATTCCACATCAAGGAATCCCCTCTGTGATTTACAGTGACAACGGCTCCCATTTTGTAAACCGAACAATACAACAAATTGGTAAATGGTACAATATTGACCTAAAGAACCACTGTGTCTACCCCCCACAATCTGCAGGCACAGTGGAGAGACACAATGGTACCTTAAAGAGTAAACTAAGAAAATTGATAGAGGAGACAGGAAAAAACTGGGTTCAGTGTTTGCTAATGGCATTGTTGAGTACAAGAATTACCCCTACTGCTAAAGGACTAACACCGTATGAAATGCTGTATGGTAAACCTTATTATATTCCACAACTTAGAGCATTTACTCGAGATGACAAGGAAATGGACTATGAACTGGCGAATTATATGAGGAAGTTGCTAACAACTAAAGAACTCCTATGCCCAAATTCTCTTACAGGTCAAGAGACTAAATCAGAACAGGAAGATCTTGTACAACCTGGAGATTGGGTCTGGATAAAAATAATAAAGAGAAAGACTTGGTCTGACCCCAGTTGGGAAGGACCCTATCAAGTATTGTTGTCTACCCATACTGCAGTAAAAATTGTGGAACGGATACCTTGGATACATCTCACCCACTGCAAGAAGGCACACTATTTGAGTAAAAAAAAGACTAAGAATTAACTACCACACAACAGAGGAAGAACATGGTGCAATATGGACTCATAGGGGTGGAGGGAAGACCCAGAGATAGACTTATGTTCGAGCCAGGGTATTTTACCAAGACATGGAGTGGGAGAATACTTTTTGCCATATTGATAATAGTGGGCATAGTTGTGGGAATTTATGTGCTTCTTGACCTTATCCCGATATTAAGAATAATGGGTCAAAGGGGGAAAGACAGATGACGAAGGGACCAGATGGTGCCACCATAACTGTTACACAGGGTAAGACCACCACCATACGATTTGATCTCAGTCAGGTCATAGACATTGGGCATCAAACGTATGTCTTTGATGGCAAATATCTATGCTCTACTCCAGAATGCAGTACATGGGCTGATGTATGATGACGATGGCTTGCTAGTTCTGCCATGATCCCTGAACAGAGGAAGGATCAGGTAGAACGTATATCAATGTACAGCCACAGAGGGTGGACTGGGAGCTGCCAGTCCCATACTGTACGTGGGAAATGTAATCCCATTTCAATAAAACAATAAAAAATCCACAGATATCAGATGCTGGAGTTTATGGACTAGGAGTATATAGGGCAAGTCAGGGTGATCTACTAGGGAGAATTACTATTAAAGTTGTAACCCCTGGTCAGACCACCCCAGCCCCAGAACCAACACAGTTTAAACTTAATCCTTCTTTGGTCAAAACAGATTTTACCTATAAAGAACAATTAAGTATAGAAACAAGATTTGGAGACAAAAATGAGTGGATAGAGTGGATCAGATACACAACCCAATCTAAGGGGTTAGGTGATTGTATTTCTTGTGCAAACCCAAGACCACAACTAGCCACCGTTCCTCTCCCTGAAGAGGAAACTGACTTGACTTGTATAATAAGAATGTTTTCAGAAAATATTACTGGGTCGGAATGTGCAAATGAGAAAAAGAGCTACCCTAAGACTAAAATGCAAAGTATACCCCCATCAGTACAAGCATTACCAGGAAATTTTACTTGTTTCTCTAACAATGACAGTAATGGTACAAATGTTGGCACCCTATCCCCTGAATACTGTGCAACTACAACCCTTACTACAGACATTAGGTACCGACTAAAATGGTTTCAGGAACAGAAACGGCAATTGGCTGATGTTTGGTGGCTGTGTGGAGATAAGAGACTAAGGCCCAGACTACCACCTAGATGGGAGGGTAGTTGTGCCCTTACCCAATTGCTGCTTCCCTTTTATATAGTTCCTATGAGTGATAAATCAATGAAACTACCAGGTAAATACTTTTTTAAACGAATTAAGCGAGAAACACCACAAGGCTCATTTGACAACCGAGTGTATATAGACGAAATAGGTGTTCCACGAGGAGTTCCAGATGAATTTAAAGCGCAGAATCAAATAACAGCAGGACTCACCTCACTCTTCATATGGGTCCAGCCCAACAAGAAGGTCGACTGGATAAACTACATCTACTACAACCAGCAGAGGTTTGTGAATTACACCAGAGATGCTATCAAAGGTATAGCAGCACAATTGGACGCCACCTCTCTGACAGCGTGGCAGAACCGTGTAGCGTTGGATATGTTGCTGGCAGAAAGGGGCGGGGTATGCAAAATGTTCGGCACCTTCTGCTGCACTTTTATTCCAAACAATACGGCACCTGATGGAAGTATCACCAAGGCCTTACAAGGCTTACAAATGCTATCCGAAGAATTAGCTGAGAACTCTGGTGTAGAGAACCCGCTGACAGGACTTTTCGAAAAAAGGTTTGGTAAATGGGGTGATCTTGCAAAAAGTTTGCTTATCTCTATTGTCATGGCAGCCGCAGTTCTTACATTGTGTGGATGTTGCTGCATTCCCTGTATTAGGGGAATTCTTCAAAGACTGATTGACACATCTTTAACAAAAACTATGCTCCTCCAGAGCAAAACGGAACTATACTCGGAACCTGATGATGAATTTACAACTCTCGCTAAGGACTCATCTGTCTAAATGATAATACCTGGTAAAATAAAAGAACCTGGATATTTGAATTATTGACATTATGAGTATAAAAGGGGGGAGATGTTAGAGAAATTATACTTTAAATGTCAGTTATGAAAGACGCCATTTTGTTTATCATGGCTTAGAAATAATCTATAGTGATAATATAGACTCAGCAATATAAGATGCTTAGATTTGCAGTTTTTTGAATATATCCTGTATTTTTGTGTTGGCTTGGGGAGTTTTTAAGTCAGTATCCTGTAACCATTGTTAGATAAAGATAAAGTCTGTAACAGACACTTCCACCTTTCCTGTCGTGTCCAGAATAAAGTTGAAAATACATGAGACTGGGCATGTTTTAAGACAGGAAAGGAGGGTGTCCAGGGCTTATAAAAAAGACATTTACCACAGTATTTTCCTTAGAAATGACGATGACTGCATGAACATGTAATGCTATTCATTTCTCTTGCATATGCAATAAATATTACCTTGATTCCCGAGGACGGTCTGAGAAGGTGATTTCTGTAACACTTGGCTATATGTTTTACTTCAAAAAAGACAGTTTGTTTGTGAGTATGCAGGTACATTACAAAAATACAATGTCAAATTAACAAGGGACACCAACATAGTTGTGTCTTTGAGGTTAAAAAATACAAGGTAATAATGGTGTTGCGGTAACTTAACAGACAAAACTAAAAAACATATTATTCTGGAGATCACTAGAAAAAAAAAAGAAAAACATATTATTCTGGAGATCACTAAAAAAAAAAAAGAAATACGTTTGTCAGAACTCTGTGAATATCACCAGCAAAGCAGCTTCATTATTATACCATTATAAAGAAGAAGAGAATGCGCAGCATTGAGAGATTTCATAATTTGCTGTGTCACGAATGTGATATCTCCATTACGAACGCTAGTTTTACAAGACCGAGCACTTTGGCTCGTCCTTGATTCTGAGCATGCGTGTTTGTACTTTGGACTTTTGTCCGACGGACTTGTGTACACACGATTGGAAAGTCCAACAACACACATTTGTTGACGGAAAATCTGAGAACATGCTAGCCAACATTTGTTGGCAGAAAGTCCGACAACAATTGTCCGATGGAGCATATACACGGTCAGATTTTCCATCAACAGCCTGACAGCCAACATTTCCCGTCGGAAAATCTGATTGTGTGTACAGGGCTTTAGAATTCATTAAAAAGGGTATTTACTCAAGAGATAAAGATATAATTCTACCACTTTACAAAGTTCTGGTTAGGCCACATCTTGGAGTATGCCGTTCAGTTTTGGTCACCATGACATGCGGTCACACAATAAAGTTAAACAAGAAGCGACTCAATCCTTCAATGTAAACTGAATAAAGGGTTCTTTACTGTTATGCCGCGTACACACGATCGCACATTCCGACAACAAAATCCATGTTTTTTTTCCGACGGATGTTGGCTAAAACTTGTCTTGCATACACACAATCACACAAAGTTGGTCATAAATTCTGAACGTCAAGAACGTGGTGATGTACAACACATACGATGGTACTAGAAAGAGAAAGTTCAATACCAAGTGTGCCACCCTTTGGTCTCCTTCTGCTAATCTCATGTTAGTAGAAGTTTGGTGAGAGACGATTCGCGCTTTTCAGACTCGTGCTTTTCCTATCGTTACTGCTCTGCAGTTTGTGCTTGTGGGTTTGTATCTGTTTTTCAGCGCATGTAGTCAGTTCGCATTTGTTTTTCAGTGCGTATTTTATAGTACGTATTTGAACTTGCAGTGCGTTCTTGTCTGCTCATTTCTGATTTTCAGCTTGCTCTTCTCAGGCCTTTCTGTTTTTCAGTGCGTTCTGTTAGTTCGTTCTGACCAGCCGATCGTTTTGAAGCCATGTTGCGGTTACATACTCGTCATAGAGTTCGTGCTATGCAGAGGCTTGGTGTTGGGGTTCTTGCTTTGACCCAAGCCCAGTCCATGAACAGGGTGAGGAGGAGTTCATGGACGAAGAATTGGTTGCTCCAGCGTCACCAATTCTCGCACACGCCTTTGTTGTGGGAGATCCGTGAGAATAATCCTGATGATTTCAGGAATTATCTCAGAATGACGGACCCCGTTTTTCACTGTCTGTTGGCTTTGCTGTCCCCTTATTTTAGCAGGCAGGAAACCTGCATGCGGCAAACTATCACTCCCGAGGCTCGTCGCCACCTTGCGGTACTTGGCGATGGGGAGAAGTCTGCAGGACATCAAGTTCTCGACAGACATCTCCCCCCAGGCTATGGGGATCATTTATCCAGAGACCTGTTCTGCTGTTATACAGGTCCTGCAGAAGGACTATATTAAATAAAGATTTCTCCTTTAACATCACATTATATATGTATTTAAAGCTAATGTATTGTATTTCTTTCATCATTCCCTAATTACCATGATTGTAATATGCTGTGAATGTCCCCTTTGTTCTCATGCATGCTTGAATTTTTTAAACTTCCTTTTTGTCCTTCATGCATATTTGCCTTCACTAACCTTCCCAGCATGCTATCCTGGGCCCATACACGCCTAGCCTAGTCACTTAACAATGTAGTTTGTCAGCTCCATAGTAGTGCTTTACCCTAAACACCCCCTAAAATGTGTTCTTAAATTCATGCAGAGTGCCAGAGGCTTTTTTTTGGGGTCCCAAAATTCTTTTCCCACCCCCCCAACCGCTAAGTCAACTGATACCAATCCTCTATCTGCTGACTTTGCCAAACCCATACACACTATATACCTACCTCTTTTGTGGTCAGATTTCTGTATGAATTCCCCAAAGCATGTAGTGAAAGGGCCTGCCTGAATACTTTCAAATGGTACTGTTTAAAGTTTTGTTCTCCTATTATTTTGATAGGTAATTGCAGAATGTAAAAAAGTGCTTCAATTTGTACAGTGTGTATTCATATTTTTGTATTATGACATTTCTTACCTGTCCAGTGGACTGCCAATAGTGTAAGTAAGGAGGGGCTGGCCAAAGTAACACACATTATTTATGCATTCAGCTCTCAATGAAGTGGAGAAGGTTACCTGTCCAAAACATCTCCCCCCCTAAAATGTTAACAATGGCCCATCAGAGGGGGTGAGGAATATGATAAGTGTACTTTATATATTTGTCTTTAAATACTCCTTCAAATAAATGTTATACTGATGTTGGCCAAGAATGTTTGTGTCTAATCTGCTTGCAATGTTATGTGCAAAATGACAAATAATTTTTTTCTTGTTTGACTCCACAGTTTCTTTCAAAGCCTCAGGAATGGCAGACTGTGGCTTCCCAATTTGCCCAACGTTGGGATTTTCCCAACTGCAGAGGGGCTATAGATGTGAAACATGTCCACATAGTCCAACCTCCCAACTCGTGGTCATACTATTATAATTACAAGGGGTTTAATAGTATAGTGATGTTATCGGTAGTGTTGGCGACATATGATTTTCTCTATGTGGACGTAGGGAAAAATGGCCGGATGTCAGATGGTGGAGTCATCGCCCAGACAGAGTTTTACCGACGGCTCCAGAATGGCAGCTTGGGCTTGCCACCTCCAGAAGACAATGTGGAGGGACTCCCGTTTGTCTTCATCGCAGATGAAGCATTTGCACTGGGTAACCATCTTATGTGGCCATTCCCTATGAGGACCCTCACCCCGGACCAGAGGGTTTTTAATTACCGGCTGTCCAGAGCCAGAAGAGTGGTGGAGAATGCTTTCGGGATAATTGCCGTCCGGTTCCACCTATTTCTGACACCAATCAACATGGCGGAATATAAACTCAACCATATTGTGCTTGCCTGCTGCATTCTGCACAATAAATGCAACAAACTATGTGGCCTCAGTTGGGACTTTCCTGATCCTTTCCTGATCCTTCAACCCTGACGGCACTTGAAGCTGGCCGTCCTGGCTTGCCCCCCCAAAGCGTCCGCGAAGTAAGACAAAAATATCTGGAGTACTTTGCGGGTAGGGGGGCCATTGATATGCCACACAATAGGGTCTGATATGCCTGTTTTGCCACGATTGAATAAGCGCTTTTTTATTGATTTTATATACTTTTTTACCTTGGCCTCTGTTGTTGTCTATGGGTTATTGTACCTTCATCATACCTGGCCTCTGTTGAGCCAGTGTAATCTTTTATCGCTAAACTGTTATTAAAGTTTTTGGAAGCAGTTTCACGCTATGTGGAGTTTTTTCTCTGACTTCTTCACCCGAGGATTTGTTTGATATACCGAGCATTAAGCGTGGGAGGCCGCTCTGTGAGGATTTCCATCGTCCGGTGTCTCTACTAGCAGATGAAGCAGCATCTCAACCGCTACTGTTCGTTCAGTCACAAGCTTGCCCTGACTCCGAAGCCGCTGGCTGGTGAGTCCACCATCTCTGGTAAGAGTATTTTATACCTACCCATATCCACAGTTACAGTCTGACCATCTGATTACACGGGAACCATCCTGACTGTCCAAGGAAAGCCCCAATGGCCAAGTCCTTAGTTGCACTTCTATGGGACTAGTATTTGGACTCACACCTGATTTTTAATTGAGTTTGTGAATGGACATTATTTATATATATAGCTGCACTTGCATTGACAAAAGTTTTTTCAATTTTTGCACATATTGAATTTATACACATGTACTTGCATGTTGCCAGTTATCAGCAGGCAAACACATTTGCTTATCAGCATAATAGATGAGGATCCTTAAATTTCAGGGTTCCATACACTTGATATAATTTAAACACTAACTTTTCTTTCTTTTTTGTTCTTTCTCACTTTTTGAATATCACATTTATTGAACCTCACAGAGATATTTCTTTGGGGGTAACACAACCAATTTTCTATTTGGCTGTTCCTGATTGGATTGTATTTAGTATACACCTGATGTGTGGGATTATAAAGGTGACCACCTTGTACATTTACTTTTCTCCCATTACTCTTTATATATAGGATTTGAGAAAGTCCCATCCTCATTAAACACCTTATTGGGCTAGATTCGGCCCTCAGATTGCTATTCTGGTAGGTCCGGCCTAGTAAGGAACAAGTCTGTTTTAGCGCCACACTTTATTCCTTATACACAATCATGAAACACTTTAAAAATAAATATTTTTTTGATAAACGGAAATAATATTTCCTTGTATTTACTGCTTGTGTTTCTTTCTTTTGTGATTTTTTGGTAGTCACGAAAATGGCGTGATTGTGGCAAATTATAAAGCACTGTGGGAGTTATTTACTAAAGGAAAATCCACTTTGCACTCCAAGTGCACAGCAAAAGTGCACTTGAAACTGCAATGAAAGTGCACTTGTAGTGCAAAGTGGATTTGCCTTTAGTAAATAACCTTCATTGCCACTGTAAACATCAACTTACTACAAAAACTGCTTTTGAGCATTGAAAGGAGAAGCCACACATTGTTGAGTAGAAAACATTTTACTCAAAGCACATTCACATGTGCATTAGAAAAGGGTTTTTGAACAAACCAACATCTTTGGTGTATTACATTTTTTTTGGTCACATTAGAAATATCCTTTTTTTTGGGTCAACAGGCATGTTTCCAAACATAACATATACAACTCAGGAACTTACAATGTTCAACTTTGATAAAGTGTAGGCAATATCAGTCGTTAGTATGTCCAAACTGTATTGCTATTTCCTTCATCAGATGGGGTGATGTACCCCCTGTAAAAGCCAAATTTTGAAGATGCACACAATTTGGGATTCAAAATGGGGATTTCCCTCCTGATCCCATGCCTAATGTCAACATGTGCTAGCTCCAATCATGGGGGATCAATGGACGTGTTTTGGGGATGGAACCCCTTCCTCTCACCTACTTCAGTTTGCGAGGAAGGGGTTGCACCCACAAAATACGTACCTTGATATCCCGTGATGGCAGATAGCACATGTTGACCGACCGTGTGCATCTTCAAAATTTGGCTTTTAAAATACTTTAAAAATTTTTTAAAAAAGCAAAAATACACAATAAAACGTAAAAAAAAAAATTGTGTGTTTTGTATTCTGCCTAAAACATCAATGATGTTCTTCATTTTTTGTTTAAGATCATTGATGTTTTCCTTTATCTTTTCTAAATCATGATTGCACCCCATTATCTCCCCGATGAAGATCTGGGCACTTTCATTGGTGAATTGAGATTCTTCTTCCACAACATCCACATCACCTAAAAAAAAAAAAAAAAAACACACCATGTATTATAGATATGCAGGCATCCATCTATTACCTGAAGCTGTGGTCTCAGACACTCACCTGTTGTGGTGACACTTCATAAACTTCTCCCTCCACATCCTCTGCTTGTGGTATTGGGATTTCCCCTTCTTTAGGAGGTGTGGGGTCCCTGGTGTCCTCAGATGTCCCAAGTCCTTTCTCCCCTATGTGAATAAAAAAAAGGTGTACTTAGCACACAGATATTTGAGGGCAGAAATAGGAAGATGAAACATTGCTTGGAAGTGTCATCCAATTGTCTGTTTTGGCAGAGTTCCAAGCTTAAGAAATTTTAGTTCCTTTCTAAAGCTGGGATACTTCACTTTTTTGTTAAAGTATCACACATGGAGACACCCCTAGTATCCACTGGAGCACCTGTGTGGGACACCCTAAAAAGTTTGTTCTGGTGTCCCACACTAGTGCTCCTGCGTCCAGATGTGTAAACAGCTGCTGAGTGTCCTCTCCTTACACTGAATCAAGTTTGCATTTCATTCTAGTACAAACCCATCTAGACAACAAACTTCTTTTAATACAAATAGGCCTGAACAAATGTAGTTAACCTGCATCTGCCCAAAACATCTTATAAGTGGGCGAACGAACGATGTTTCCTACGACCGATTACTGTGCCCATGAACATGAAAGTTGCCATTTTAAACTGTACAGCAGTAAAGAAAAGCACATGGAGCAGCACGAACGTAAGAAGAATAAGAACACACAACAACTACTTACTTTTTTGAAGAACCTTCTTCATTCTTCTGTACTGATCATGCTCCCTCAATTTGAGGTCTGACCATTATTTCCTCAGTTGATCCTTGGATCGCCTTACCCCAAAATTCCGGCGCAGACTCTTCACAACTTTAGCCATGATCTTGGCCTGACATTTGGGTTGGGGTAAGGTCCATACTTCCCATCATAGTCTACACTCTTCAAGATGTCCACCATCTCTACAAAGGACATATTTGAGGCTTTAAATCTACTCCGGGATCAGGACATTCCTGGCTCCGGGCTTTCGTCACTGCAGCTCTCCTCTGCATGCACCTGCTGTGTCTCTGCCATGCGCTGAAAGAGAAAGGGTGGGGAATATACTAGAAAGAACGTCAGGGGCAGGCGGAGTTTCACGCATGTGCAGTGTATTTAAAGTCTAACACGCGTGCGTCGTACGTACGATCTGTGAGCGGAGGATGGAGTATCAGAAGCGGCGATCGTTATAACAAAGGTACAATTTGAACTTTGTGCATCAGTGGCCTATACTGCTTCTAGATTGAGGCCTATATTGGGACAAGATTATGAGAGTTTAGCCTGACATTAGGGTTTGTCTTATGTTGTGTCTTGCAGAGAAAATGGATGGGTTCAAAGACCACAGCTTTCTTCCAATCTTCATAGACAAGTACAGGGAGCTGTCCTGTCTGTGGCAGGTCAAACATCCACATTATAATAATAAAATAAAGAGGCAGGCAGCGATGGAAAAACTGCTGGAGTTGGTGAAGCCACAGATCCCCACGGCAGACATCAACTATTTAAAAAAAAAATTGGTGGCCTGAGGAGCACATATAATCATGAGCGTACTAAGGTCCAGAAATCCATGAGATCAGCAGCAGCAGCAGACGATGTTTATGTCCCCAGGCTGTGGTATTATGACAGACTTAATTTTCTGGCAGACCAGACTGAAGTCAGGGAATCCCTCTCAACCCTACCCTCCATGCTTCCTTCCACCCCAGCTGAGGCTTCCGACGCCCACCCTGGGCCTTCCAGCCAGGAAGATGTGGAGGAGCCCAGGTTGAGCCAGGTATACCATTGTTCAACATATTTCTTGTCGTAAAATAAATGATGGTAACTAGATGTTATTATTGATCACTAATTGCTGATTTAATAGTGTTTTACATATCAATAGACAGTAGTGGCCAAAAATTTTTGGGACAAGAATGAAAAATGCTGGGGTCAGAATGATAGTCTTTTCTATTTATTAATATTCAATTTGCAACAGCCATGAGCTAAAAATTGTGTGTGATTGATGAACCAAAAACTAAAACCCTTTTTCATACACAGGAAAGCCTCAGCCAGGAGGAGGGTGTGGAATGTGGCAGCCAGGAGGTGGCTGTAGAATGTGACAGCCAGGAGGTGGCTGTTTAATGTGGCAGCCAGGTGGTGGTGGGCGGAAGTGGCAGCCAGGAGGTGGCGGGGGAAATGGCAGCCAGGAGGTGGTGGGGGGAAGTGGCAGCCAGGTGGTGGCTGTGCCCAGTAGGAGCCTCACACAATCTCAGGTCCCTCCCCTCCACCTTCAAACCAAAAGGGCCAGGAGGGGGGTAATGTGGAGGAGGCAGCGCTCAGGCTGATTAAGGATGCTAATGAGGCTCTCAGAACCACCCCCACTCTCCAAGAGGCCTTTGCGTGCATGACTGCATACACAATGCAGCAAAAAGAGGAGGGCCAATACCTCTTGTGTGAGGAAATTATGGTCATCACCCAAAATAAGGGGTTGAGGGGCCAACTCACACCCAAAACCCACCTGTGTGAGCTGGACCATCCTCCTCCTCCTGCCACACCTCCAATACCACAGCCTGGAAGGAAGCATGTAAGGAAGATAAAAAAGTGATGGCCTGGGTTCATTCTGGTAAAAGACGCAGGCTGTTGTATGACCACAGCCTAGGGACATAGATGTCATCTGCTGCTGTTCCTGATCTCTTGGAGTCCTGGACCGGATTGTGCTCACTATTATATGGACTCCTCAGGCCACCAATTTTGGCTAGCAAATAATTGATGCATGCCCTGGGGTACAAAGGCTTCGCCAATTTCAGCAGTTTCTCCAGCATTGCCTTCCTCTTTATTTTGTTATGACCCATAATACATTTTTTTTTACAGAAATACTTGCCTATGTGTTTAACTTCAAAAAGGACAGTTTGTTTGTGAGTAGGCAAGTACATTTCAAAGTCAAATTAAAAAGGGACACCAACACAAACCAACCTCCTTGAGGTTAAAAAATACAAGATAATAATGGTGTTGTGGTAACTTGACACACAAAATGAGAAAAAATATTAGGGAGATCACTATATAAAGAAAAAAAAATAGATCTTGATAAAAAAACAAAAAAAAAAAAAATTATAAATATTATTATGGAGATCTGACGAAAAAAATATTAATATTATTCAGGAGATGACGAGAAATAATAAAGAAATCCGTTTGTGAGAACTCTGTGTGAATATCAGCAGCAAAACAACTTCATTCTTCTAGCGCAAGGATATGCAATTAGTGGACCTCCAGCTGTTGCAGAACTACAAGTCCCATGAGGCATAGCAAGACTCTGACAGCCACAAGCATGACACCCAGAGGCAGAGCATGATGGGACTTGTAGTTTTGCAACAGCTGGAGGTCCGCTAATTGCATATCCCTGTTCTAGCATTATAAAGAAGAAGAGAATGCGCTACATTAAACTATTTTAAAAATTGCAGCGTGACGAATGTGCTATCTCCATTACGAGAGGTAGTTTTACCAGACCAAGCGCTTCCGTCTTGTAATTTATTCTGAGCATGCGTGACACTTTACGCGTCGGAATTGTGTACACATGATCAGAATTCATGTGAACGGATTTTGTTGTCGGAAAATTTGAGAACCAGATCTCAAATTTTGTGCGACGGAAGTTCCGATGGAAAATGTCCGATGGAGCCTACACACGGTCAGGATTTCCGACAAAAGGCTCCCATCGAACATTTTCCATTGGAAAATCCGACTGTGTGTACGGGGCATTAGAGTGTCAGTGTGGAGTGTAGATATATTCAAAAACTTTTTAGATGTGTTTTTTTTTAGTGAATGCAATGTACAGAGATATGGAAAATGGTAGTGACATAGACACATAGGGGATTATTTACTAAAGTCAAATCCACATTGCACTACAAGTGCACTGCAAGTGCACTTGGAAGTGGACTTGGAAGTGCAGTCACTGTAGATCTGAGGGGAACATACAAGGAAAATAAAAAACAGCATTCTTGCTTGTACATGATTGGATGATATAATCAGCAGAGCTTCCCCTCTTTTCAGATCTTCCCCTCAGATCTAAAGCGACTGCACTTCCAAGTGGTTTTACCTTTAGTGAATCCACCCCATAGGCTATTTTCAAACTGGGGCCGCCCAAACGTTAGCGCTAAAGCGCTGCTCATTTTAGCTGCGCTTTAGCTCTGTATAAGCAGCGCTTTTCGGCCGCTAGCTGGCAGTTTTAACCTTTCGAAAGCGCTGCCTATTCATTTTAATGCACAGAGCCTTTTGGGAGTGCTGTATACAAAGATACTGCTTGCAGGACATTTTCTAAAGTCCTACAAGCGCACCGCCCCAGTGTGAAAGCACTCGGGCTTTCATATTCGGGCAGCGTGTGAAAAGGGTCATACACACACACACACACGTTGTGTGTAATCCTGTGCAGCTGTGAAATTCTTTATGGAGCATGAGACTAAAATTTGATTTTTTATTTCCACAGTAGTCATGTAGAACTGAGAAATTGAGGAAATATCTCACCAACAGTTGGCCTTCAAATAAGATTTACCTAAAGTTTGATTGAACTTTCAGTTTACCTTAGCTAAATACATTCCAAGTACATCACAACACTGGCTTTTCTACAGCCACAGCTTAAATAGAACAGCCTGACCCCTGCCAGCAGGGATGGTTAAAATTTCTTTGGTTTCAGTTCAAGCGGGAATCAGCAAACTTCAAAGGTGTTCAGATGCCGAATCTGAGCTCCATTGAAATCAATGGGAGCCAAAACTATCAAACTAAAAATGAAAAATTTCTGAGAAAATAGGAAAGGGGGGGGGGGTAAAAAATAAGGGGCAGGGTAGAGGTAGACACTATCTCACTGGAAATATGTGCCAATGACCTTTACAAAGGAAAATAAAGTGTTTAAAATTGCTGGCAAATGACTTTTCAATGCATATCGGCTCCCCAAAATACATATCAGGCCTTTTAAGTCTGATATGGATTTTAAGGGGGTTCTGCGTGTAAAAACAAAAAAAGCATCAGGTCCCCCAGAAAATCCCTTTAGGGTCTGGTACAGATTTTAAGGGGGACCCCACACACAAAAAAAAAAACATTAGGTCCCCCTAAAAATCCACATCAGACCTTTAATCGAATTTGATAAGGCTAAGAGCCTTTTCCCCTCAACCCTGATCAATGGCTGTGAGGGTCTGGGTTGGTGGGGGACTTATCTGAATTGGAAAGACCCATTTAATAAAATGAAGGCCCCCAGATATCGCCCCTCCATGTGAATGAGTAAGGGGTATGCAGTTCTGCTACTCATTAAAAAAAAAATAAATAAAATTAATCTAATCTAGAAATAAAGACACCCAGTCCTTCATTCAAAAAAATAAAATCCCCCAAAAATTCATCATGCAGCATCAATCAGGATGTGTGTTGCCCACCACCGAATTCCCCCCCCCCCCCCCCAAAAAAAAAAATTGATCACCCTCTGCACATGGCCATTCCCAACAGTACGACTAGCCAAATTACTGCTCCATGAGCTGACATCAGCTATATAGGGGAAGGGGCTGGGATAGTGATACCACTGTCCAAATATGGCCATATTATATTTGGGCAATGTTATTGTCCAAATATCGTCATGTAGTCATATTTTGGCAATGGAGCCTAAAAAAACAATGATCTCTTTGCAGAGATCCAACATGCCCCCTGTTAAGTAATTTCCTAAGCCCTCTAATCAACAGGGAGCATGAGCGTTGTTGATTGCAGAGCTATAAGTTTGTCTCAGTTGGGGGTATGTTGAACCTTTTAGACCACTGCTTCCCCACAAAGAGCAAGGGTCCCACTCTGAACACGCTTTTCTACTCAGGCTAGTTATGGCTACTTTAGAAAGAATTAAACTGTAAGGGCTTGTTTATACATGCAGTAGCCCTCTGAAGAGCAATCAGTGGTGGATCACTTTGATAGGGTTTTTGACAGTCAGTGAGGAGGGCTTGCTGTGCAGTTCCATTTATTTTAATGGTTTGTGTTTGGCGGGCAAAATTGCCCGCCAAAAACGACTGGGGGGATCATTTTTGCTACACCACAATGCAAAGAATCATGGCTATGGCTTGTGTATAACCCAGATGGCTGCCTTTGCAGCTTAGGGGGGCAGTTGGCATGGTGGTAAAAATGCAGCTCAACCACCTGTTTTTACTATCTCTCAACTGCAAGTGTAATCTAAGCTTAAGACATTAAACACCTGGAATGTATTTTATGTATGTTATTGATGTAAACTAAAGGTTCTTTAATGAATGGAAGCAATTTTTACATTTCCACTATGGGCTTGTTTATTCGCCACTAACTTTTCTCATTACTTGAAGCGGTATTAAACACAAAAATGAAAATGTAATACATTGCATCTTACCAATTCTTAAATGTGGTGGCTGCATTCGTTTGCTTTATTTAGGATTTTTTCTTTATTTTCCCCTGGTTGACCAACCAGTAAGTCTATTATTTTTCAACTTTTTTTTTTTTTTTCAAACATAAGCAGGAGGATCTTCTAGTCCCATGATCAAAAAGAAAAAATAAACCCTTTGGGATACAGAGCAAAAATACATAATATTAATAAAGTGCTTTAAACATCATATAAATCTATATTTAAAATCAAATCTTTAATATTTTTGGCAATAATATGGTGTGGGTGGATTTCTGCCAGTCAAAGGCTTGTCACGGCCCTCCAGCTTGTATCTTAGAATAACAGGGAGGAGAAGCCTCTATCAATCAAGATGTACTGTTCCACCCCCATTGTGTTTAGCTTATTAGTGGGCGTGGAGGAGGCAGCAGGGAGTCGGCTGTCATTTACCACTGTATATACGCCCACATGTGTTACTCTATAGTCACATGGGCAGCTCAGAAGTGATGGGGAGGAAATGCTCAGCATAAAAACTCACTGAAAACTGTGCAAGTGCACTAGCTACACTAGTACAGAAAACAAATCCAAAAGTAAATGAGTGAGTATGAACAACACGTAATACAGCATTTATTGATAGTTTTTTTATGATGTGGGTTTAGTGACACTTTAACTCCATATATTTCTGCTAGAAAAAAACTAACCTCTTCCCAGACTGACAATGCTGCTTTACTACTTTATGCAGAATTCAGACACCCTAAGACAGGAAGTGTGTTACTGGCTGAATCATCAGGTGAAATAAAGGAAAAAGCCCCCAAAAAAATTAATGCAGCCACCACATCTATAGATTCGTAAGCTTCAATACGTTTAATACTGCATTAATAAAACAAAGTTATACATACTGTATACTGTTTTTTGGGGACAAACTAGGCTTTTTTTTGGCAACATTGCATAAATTATTTTATTTTCTATGTTTCAATAGAAAAAATACATACATAATAAAAAATGTGTTTGTTTTTTCTAGATCGATCACTGTTAGTTTTAAAAGAGTAATTTTACTGTAAATAAAAAAGTATAGATTTTATTCTATAAATGTCCCAATTAACCGCTTGCAGAGAGCCCCACATACACTTACTGCGGCGGGGTGGCCTCTCTGTGCCAGATCATGTACCTAGTACGTGATCTGACACTTCCGGGCCTAGGGCGTGTGCACACACCGTCGGTGATCCACACCCACTGTTGTTGGACACAGTGGGAGCCAATCAGTGGGTTCGGCGGACTTGCTGTCCACTGGGACAGACCGATCATTCAGGACATAAGCAGAACAAGGCAGATTGTTGTTCTGTCAGTGGGGAATGTACCGATCCTGTGTTTCTGCTAATCAGGAACACGGATCTTGCCTTCCCCTAATCAAAGCACCTCCCCCACCTAGTACGTGATCTGACACTTTCGGGCCTAGGGCACATGCGTGCGCCATCGGCAACCTGCTCCCGCTGTGATTGGACTCATTGTCCACCGGGACCTGCCAAATGGTCGGGACACAAGCAGAATGGCAGTCTACCTAAGTAAACAAGGTAGATATCTGTTCTGTCAGAATGGAAGGTACTGATCCTGTGTTTATGCTAAGCAGAAACACAGATCTTGCCTTCCCCTAGTCAAAGCACCTCCCCCCACAGTTAGTAAGCACAACTTAGGCATACAATTAGCCCTTTGATGGACCCTGATCTTTACCCCTTCCCTGTCAGTGTCATTAGTACAATGACAGTGCATATTTTTTAGCACTGATCACTGTATTAGTGTCACTGGCCCCAAAAAAAGTGTCCCGCTATAAGTCGCTGATCGCCTCCATTACTAGTAAAAAAAAAAGGCCCATAGTTTGTAGATGCTATAAGTTTTGCGCAAACCAATCAATATACGCTTATTGGGATTTTTTTTACCAAACATATGTAGTAGAATACATATTGGCCTAAATTGATGAAGAAATTTTATTTTTATTTTTTTTATTGGGTATGTTTTACAGCAGAAAGTAGAAAACATTGTGTTGTTTTTTTTTTTAATTGTCAGTCTTTTTTTGCTTATAGCGCAAAAAATAAAAACCGCAGAGGTGATAAAATACCACCAAAAGAAACCCGGGAAATATAATGGGGAAAAAATATAGTGGGAAAAGAAGGACACAAATTTTATTTGGGTACAGTGTCGCACAACCGTGCAATTGTCAGTTAAAGTAACACAGTGCCGTATCGCAAAAAAATGGCCTAGTCATGAAGAGGGTAAACTTTCCGGAGCTGAAATTGTTAAAAGGACACTAAAATTATGTTTTTGGTACAAAGTATGGCAAAGTTATTATCACATGAGAAAAAAACATTTCTATTTTGAAATTTTTTTATGTGACACATTAAAATATAAACAAAATGAATGAAAACAAAAAACTGTTGAAATACTAATGGTTAAAAAAGAACTAAATCAGCAGAAAGATAATATCTCTGAGATGCAGATGAAAGAGTTATTTAGGACTGAGTAGGTTCAACTAGGGGTTAATAAGGGTTCAAATAGGAATACTTTTTTTTTTTAAGTTTTTTTTTTTTTTTTTTTTTTTTTTTAACTGATGTCATATGCAGATCAAAGATCATGCATTTGATCAACAGATGAATTAAATAGTGAATACATTGTTACTCTATATTACTCAATGGCCCTTGTAGACAGATGCAGCTGCAATTTGACAGCTGCTCCTGTTATGTGATACATAGAAATTCACAGCTGTCATTTTGGCAGGCAGTAATTGCTGATATAACAATAAGAGAGCAGTGACCTGGGAATAGGAGCTGAACTTAGAAGGTATGCCCTAGAAACTTTGCTGATGTTTTTTTGTGCATAACTACTACATTTGAGGTCCTCGAGAGGTGAAGGAGATATTAATCTTTACTAAAAAAAAGTGTGAAAATTCACTTCTATTATGCAGTCATGTGAAAAGATAAGCTTTTCACATGTTTGAATCAGCAAAGTGAATATTCACACAATTTTGTAAATTGAGTTTCTCAACTCCTTTCTTTAGTAAATCAGACTAAAAGTTTACCATTTTAATTCAGATTTCTGGATTCTGAGAATTGAGGCTGAGCAGCATGAAAGAGAATGCTGCACACTTTTTTGTTTTCTTTTTGGAAACAGGGCAGATACATAAGCGCCATTCTATTCTAAAATGCAGAGGCATAAGTAGAAACTTCAGGGTCCCAGTTCAAGGAACCATGAAGGGCCTCCTTGACCTCTGGTCCCGGGACCTTTCCCTCTCAGCACGGGATGTCCTACCCTCCAGGCCCATGGCTAGGGTTGCAACCCTTTTCTTCAAGCCAAACCCAAACACTTTAGTGGCTAATTAGTAGTACTTGTACCTCTATAGTCCAGAAGGGATTGTATTTATATACAGTAGAGAGAAAAAATAGTAAGTTAGTAATCCTTGTATTTCTATAGTCCACATGTGATTGTCTTTATATATATAGCCCCCTGAGTGTAGATTAGTATAGCAGAGTTTTAGCCCAGTCTGGAGTTCTGGCGAGTGGACTGAGAGAAAGGGGTGCAGGTGGAAAGGGGTGACCTAGATCCCTCCACACACACAGACTTCACAGCCCGGACTATGATGCTGCTGCCAGACTTATCCACCTTACCAGTGTCTGCCAATCTTTTACTCCAATCCCTACACTGGCTCCCAATCACCCAGCAAATTAAATTCAAAATACTAACCACAACATGCAAAGCCATTCACAACTCTGCCCCGAGCTACATCACCAATCTTGTCTCCAAATATCACCCAAATCGACCTCTCCGCTCTTCTCCTCCTGCTTTCAAGCGCTCTCATCTCCTCCTCCCATGCTCATCTCCAGGATTTCTCCAGAGCCTCTCCCATCCTCTGGAACTCGCTACCTCCACCTGTCCGGCTATCCCCTACTCTTGCTACCTTCAGGCGATCCCTGAAAACTCATCTCTTCAGGAAAGCCTATCACGTCTCCAACTAATCTCCTACCACTTCCAACAGCTCATTCCCCACAGTTACAACCTTTTGTACCACCTGCCTCACCCTATTAGATTGTAAGCTCTTCTGAGCAGGGCCCTCTTAATCCTCTTGTATTTTATTGTATTATAACTGTATTGTCCCTCTTTTATATTGTAAAGCGTAAACTGTTGGCGCTATATAAATCCTGTATAATAATAATAATAATAATAGCAGAGTTTTAGCCCAGTCTGGAGTTCTGGCGAATGGATTGAGATAAAGGGGTGTAGGTGGAAAGGTGTGACCTAGATCCCTCCACACACACAAACTTCACAGCCCGGACTATGATCCTACAGCAGAGCCACAGATGACAAGTGCCTTGCTGTTTGGCAGTAGTTGGCAGCAGAGCGGCAGAGAAGCTGCCTTGGCCAAGTGAGTCAATTTCACACTGGAAAGCAGTCTTTGCATTTACCAGATATGGGGAGGGAGAGCCCAGCTTGGTGATTACAGTGGGGGGGAGCCACACAAAAGGAGTGATGGGTGGGGGTGAAGTCAGGATCCCTGATCACAAGTCTCATGCAAACCTTCGCCTCTAGGAGCTCTGCTGATGCCATCTTGGGGCCATCCCCATGGTGGTGGAATGCCAGGGCCTGGTCACAAGTGCAAACTTTGTAACCCTGGTAGAATGTAAGTACTGACACGTATGCTGGTGGATCTCCCAGTCTGGTTAACCTTATCTTCAGTCTATTGTCTCTAAACTCACACATTAACAAAAAGTTAAAACAAACAACAAAAATGATCGTGGCTTGGCCATTCAAGTGGCTGCAGCCCGTGAACCCGGAAGGAAGACAGGGTGAAGATGGAAGCCTCTGCAGAGATGACAGCACTCTACTGGAGGGTAGGGATGAGCCGAACACCCCCCTGTTCGGTTCGCACCAGAACATGCGAACAGGAAAAAAGTTCGTTCGAACATGCGAACACCGTTAAAGTCTATGGGACACGAACATGAATAATCAAAAGTGCTAATTTTAAAGGCTAATATGCAAGTTATTGTCATAAAAAGTGTTTGGGGACCTGGGTCCTGCCCCAGGGGACATGGATCAATGCAAAAAAAAGTTTTAAAAACGGCCGTTTTTTCAGGAGCAGTGATTTTAATAATGCCAAGAGACAGTTTTTGACAATTCCTTTATTTAAATACTTCTTCTTTCTTCTATCTTCCTTCATCTTCTGGTTCTTCTGGTTCTTCTGGCTCTTCTGGTTCTTCCTCCGGCGTTCTCGTCCAGCATCTCCTCCGCGGCATCTTCTATCTTCTTCTCCTCGGGCCGCTCCGCACCCATGGCATGGGGGGAGGCTCCCGCTCTTCTCTTCATCTTCTTCATCTTCTTCTCTTCTTCTTTTCTTCTCTTCTTCTCTTCTTCATTTTCTTCTCCGGGCCGCTCCGCACCCATGCTGGCATGGAGGGAGGCTCCCGCTGTGTGACGGCGCTCCTCGTCTGACAGTTCTTAAATAACGGGGGGCGGGGCCACCCGGTGACCCCGCCCCCCTCTGACGCACGGGACATGACGGGACTTCCCTGTGGCATTCCCCGTGACATCACAGGGAAGTCCCGTCAAGTCACCGTGCGTCAGAGGGGGGCCCGCCCCCCGTTATTTAAGAACTGTCAGACGAGGAGCACCGTCACACAGCGGGAGCCTCCCTCCATGCCAGCATGGGTGCGGAGCGGCCCGGAGAAGAAAATGAAGAAGAGAAGAAAAGAAGAAGAGAAGAAGAGAAGAAGATGAAGAAGAAGAGAAGAGCGGGAGCCTCCCCCCATGCCATGGGTGCGGAGCGGCCCGAGGAGAAGAAGATAGAAGATGCCGCGGAGGAGATGCTGGACGAGAACGCCGGAGGAAGAACCAGAAGTGCCAGAAGAACCAGAAGAACCAGAAGATGAAGGAAGATGGAAGAAAGAAGAAGTATTTAAATAAAGGAATTGTCAAAAACTGTCTCTTGTCATTTTTAACATTTTTGACAGTTTTTTAGTGAAATGGTAGGGGTACTTTTGTACCCCCTTACCATTTCACACAGGGGGGGGCCGGGATCTGGGGGTCCCCTTGTTAAAGGGGGCTTCCAGATTCCGATAAGCCCCCCGCCCGCAGACCCCCACAACCACCGGCCAGGGTTGTGGGGATGAGGCCCTTGTCCTCATCAACATGGGGACAAGGTGTTTTGGGGGGCTACCCCAAAGCACCCTCCCAATGTTGAGGGCATGTGGACTGGTACGGTTCAGGGGGGGGCGCACTCTCATCCCCCCCTCTTTTCCTGCGGCCTGCCAGGTTGCGTGCTCGGATAAGGGTCTGGTATGGATTTTTGGGGGGACCCCACGCCGTTTTTTGTTTTTTTTTGGCGCGGGGTTCCCCTTAAAATCTCTGGTATGGAATTTAGGGTGAACCCCACGTCATTTTTTTTTTAAATTTTGGCTGGGGTTCCCCTTAATATCCATATCAGACTTGAAGGGCCTGGTATGGAATTTAGGGGGACTCCCACGTCATTTTTTTTTTTTTATTTTGGTTCGGGGTTCCCCTTTGGGGAATTCCCATGCCGTTTTTATCAATGAACTTCTATGTGTATTGTCGGCAATGCAATAGCCGCGGGTAGTTTTAAATGAGTTTTTCTTCAAAATGTCATTTTGCTGTCAGACTGTTCTAAACACAGGAAACATGCGCCCCTTTACAGGCATACTATAGACACCCCCCAGGTACGAAATTTAAAGGGATATTACACTTTTATTGTTTGACTTTAAGCATTATTAAAATCACTGCTCCTGAAAAAACTGCCGTTTTTAAAACTTTTTTTTGCATTGATCCATGTCCCCTGGGGCAGGACCTGGGCCCCCAAACACTTTTTATGACAATAACTTGCATATTAGCCTTTAAAATTAGCACTTTTGATTTCTCCCATAGACTTTTAAAGGGTGTTCCGCGGCATTCGAATTTGCCGTGAACACCCCAAATTGTTCGCTGTTCGGCGAACTTGCAAACAGCCAATGTTCGAGTTGAACATGAGTTCGACTCGAACTCGAAGCTCATCCCTACTGGAGGGCTTCATTTCAAGGTAAGTTTTTCATAATGCGCTAGTATTTGATGCATACTAGCACATTATGCTTTTAACTTTCAGAAAGAAAGCTGTTTTTTTTTTCTTTAATGTTTACTACTGCTTTAACTAAACAGGATGCCTGATTTATGTAGCAAAATATTGCCACCATGAAAACAGCTTAACATCTATTAATCAGCTTTGATACATTTAGGGAGCACATATTTCTGGATTTTTTTATTGATAAGTGTTTTGATAAGTCCAGTATCTATTCGCCTGCTGAAACATAATGTTTGGAAAAGCATATCACTGCTGTAATCCTGTTGTTGGGGCAAAATACAATATTACAATATATATGAATTATTACAAGACTTGCCTTTTACATTTTTAATTTGTTAACTTTCAGATTCTGGTTTGGAGACACTTTCCAAATGGACTGGCAAAATTTTCAGAATTCAAAAAAGTTATGCAGGCAGGACATTATGCATGCAGAGCTTGTTAATCGGTGTTGCACACCAGGTACATGCTTTTTTCAATTATGACATTTCTACCTAGTCCAGGTGGGGGGAATATATTGACTACAGTGAGTTTTGTTTGCAGTCTGTGATAAGTACTTTTTGAAAGATAAAGAAAGATAAAGAAAGATTTCTTTACTCTCAGCAGCAAATACGCCATAAGTTGGAGAATTTATTTGCAGGCATCAATTGCAAGTCCATGTTTTCTAACAATCTTCACCTAGATATAGAATAGGGTCTCAGAGTGTTTACCTTATCAATATTTTTTTTACAAGACATAAGGTTTAATTCACTGAGATGGATACATCCATTGAAATGATTCTAATTTTAGCTCATGATAGTCTTCATTTAAACAGTTCAATACAGGGCATTTTCACCCCCTTCCTTCCCAGGCCAATTTTTAGTTTTCAGCGCTGTCGCACTTTAACGACAATTACGCGGTCGTGCGACGTTGTACCCCAAAAAAATTGACGTCCCTTTTTCCCCACAAATAGAGCTTTCTTTTGGTGGTATCTGAGCACCTCTGCGGTTTTTATTTTTTGCGCTATAAACAAAAGAAGAGCGACAATTTTGAAAAAAACACAATATTTTTTACTTTTTGCTATAATAAATATCCCAATTTAAAAAAAAAAAAAACACATTTTTTCCTCAGTTTCAGCCGATATGTATTCTTCTACATATTTTTGGTAAAAAAAATTGCAATAAGCGTATATTGATTGGTTTGCGCAAAAGTTATAGCGTCTACAAAATACGGGATAGATTTATGGCATTTTTTAAAAAAATTGTTTATTTATTTTTTTTAGCAGCGATCGCGATTTTTTTTCATGACTGCGACATTATGGCGGACACATCGGACACTTTTGACACATTTTTGGGACCATTCACATTTATACAGTGATCAATGCTATAAAATTGCATTGATTACTGTGTATATGTGACAGGCAGTGAAGGGGTTAACCACTAGGGGGACACAAGGGGTTAAATGTTTCCTAAGGGAGTGTTTCTAACTGTAGGGGGCGGGGACGTACAAGGGGAGGAGACCGATCAGTGTTCCGCTGTACTAGGAACACAGATCGCTCTCCTCTCAACTGACAGGACGTGGATCTGTGTGTTTACACACACAGATCCACGGTCCGGCCCGGTTAACGGGCAATCGCGGGTGCCCGGCGGACATCGCGGCCGGGAATCCCAGGCCGTCATATGACGTCCACCCAGGATGGGAGATCCCATCTGTGGACGTCATATGTCTATGGCTGGGTAGGGAAGTGGTTAATAATATACATAAAATTACTGTAGTGTGTAATCACTTTTTTTTTATTTATAAATTGAAAGCCTTATTTGTCCCCAAACTAAACTGAAGGTAGTATTAAAGTGATATTAAAGGCTAGTTTTTTTCATTTAAAAATAACAAACATGTTATACTTGCCTGCTCTGTGTAATGGTTTTGCACAGAGCAGCCCGGATCCTCCTCTTCTTGGGTTCCTCGCCGGTGCTCCTGGCCCCTCTCTCCCCTCATTGGCTCACTGACTTTGATTGACATCAGCGGGAGCCAATGGCACTCTGCTGCTGACTCAGCCAATGAGGAGGGGAGTCTCGGACAGCCAAGACTCTTGTGCAATATTGTTGGATCAAGATGGGGCTCATGTAAGAAAAAGGGAGGGCTTGGGGGCTATTGCACACAAAAGGTTTTACATCTTAATGCATAGAATGCATTAAGAAAAAAAAAACTTTTGACTTTAGAACCACTTTAAAAAGAGAAAACATTTGCAGTCATTTTTGTGAACTAACTTTTACCTTGATTTTATCATAACAGCCATTATTATGATGCTGAGAGTGTCATAATAGCACATTACTTACATAGAAGGATAAATAAAATATTTTATGCACCTTTATAAATGAAACCTTTAGGAATATCATCTATGTAAGGCATGCAATCAAGAAAATGGCCAAAAAAGAGAGAAACAGCTTTTTGAGTTTAACCTAAATTGACTTTATGCACATTAAAAATACTGTATATATCTAAAACAATAACTCAAGGCAATGTGTTTGTCATTTTATAAAGACAATAGACCTTTGTAGTATTATTGGCAGACCTGGAGCTGTTCTTTGTCAATGTTATACATAAAGCTAAAGCATGACGGAGAGCTTACTATGCAGGGTACACGGTGCCTATATGTAGAAATTAAGTTAGACAACCTCTGGAACCTGCAGTCATTACCCATATCATTAGACCACAAATTGCATGTCATATTCATTGATGAAGTCATGAAAATGAATTGTGAATGTCATTTGTGAGAAAATGATGAAGAAGGCTTGGTTATGATTTTCAGGGGAACTTAATTACAGTTTAGTGCTTCTATATTTTAAATTACTACCTTGCATAACCAAGATCTTCAGATCAAGACAGAGAATATAAACTTGCTGCTTTCAAGTTTGCATGTCAAGATTCTAAAGTTATATATGTTAAAGAAAATTCTACCATTTTTTTTTTTAATTGTGCTATATTTGTTATCTGCTTGTTGTATAGCCCTTGCAGTTCCTTACTGAATTGCACATCAAAAAATAGAATTTTTTTTTTTAACTGAATACCTTTAAAAACGTAAACTGTAACACACATGCACGCTATAATTACCTTTCATTTTCTAATGCTACTTAATGAAAAGTTACAGCAAGGTAGAGCCTGAGAAGAAGAGGTGGTAAAAGAACAATCTAAAAACTTTTCCAGAAATGTGCACCACTGAGACCTGCAGCAGTTCTCTTCCCAACTTGTCCAAACTGATGATGCAGGTAACTTAAGGCAAAGTGTTTGTTCCTTTTTTCTCTTGAAAAAAGGTGAAAATCTTCAGTTGTCATACATTCTCAGCATGCATTTACAAACATTAACACTTGAGAGCATTAATCTAACTTACCAAAGCTATGATACTCCTGAAAACGCCAATATGGTCAAGTTGTTACTAGAGATGAGCCGAACACCCCCCGGTTTGATTCGCACCAGAACATGCGAACTGGCAAAATATTTGTGCGAACATGCGAGCATGTTAAAGTCTATGGGACGCGAACATGAAATATCAAAAGTTCTAATTTTAAAGGTTTATATTCAAGTTATTGCCATAAAAAGTGTATGGGGGCCAGGGTACTGCCCCAGGGGACATGTATCAATGCAAAAAAAGTTTTAAAAACTACAGTTTTTTCAGGAGCAGTTTTTTTAAGAATGTTTAAAGTGAAACAATAAAAATGAAATATTCCTTTAAATATAGTGTCTTGGGGGGGGGGGGTCCCCTTAGTCTGCCTGTAAAGTAGAGCATCTGTCTGATGTGTTTTACAGTCCCACAGCAAAATGACATTTCTAAAGGAAAAAAATGTCATGTAAACTTGCTTGCGGCTCTAATGTATTTCTGGCTCCCGGTAATATAGATAAAAATTAAGAAAAATAAATACATTTTAAAAAAAATTGGCTTAGGGGTCCCCCATCAAAATCCATACCAGACCCTTATCCGAGCATGCAGCCTGGAGGACAAGATGGGGGGGTGAGAGAGCACTCCCCCTCCTGAACCATACCAGGCCACATGACCACAACATGGGAAGGGGGTGCTTTGGGATCCCACAAACCTTGCCTGGTGGTTGTGGGGGTCTGTGGGTGGGGGGCTTATCGGAATGTTACAGCCACCTTTAACAAGGGGGCCCCCAGATCCCGCTCCTCCCCCTATGTGAATGAGTATCAGGTACATTGTACTCCTACCCATTCACCACAAAAAGTATCAAAAAGTAAAAAACAGAAAGGACAGTTTTTGGCAATTCCTTTATTAAAAAAAAAGAAAGAAAAAAGTATCCCGCGGTGTCCATACTTCTTCAGTCACAGCGCAGATGGATCCGAAAAATAGAGAAAAAAAAAAGCTCTGCCTCGATGGCATCCCGCCAACTGCTGTCTTTTCACTGGGACAGCTGTTATAAAGGCAAGGGCGGGGCCTCCCGCTGACATAACTAGATGACCCCGCCCCTCTCTGATGGCACATGATGTCAGAAGGGGCGGGGTCAAATTTACACTGTTATACAAGCTATACACTCATTACTTTACATTGTAGCAAAGTGTCATTTCTTCAGTGTTGTCACATTAAAAAATATAATAAAATATTTACAAAAATGTGAGGGGTGTACTCTGAGATACTGAATATATTAAATACACTGCCTGCCTGCCGCCACTATCTAACCTGCCTGCCTAATCTAGCTCAATCTTTCTCTGTCCTCACACTATACACGGCCGCTATGTAAGCAGCCTCATATAGTGTGGGGCGTGGACAATTATGGCTCAAGCAGCAGAGCGCGCTGTGATTGGCCAAAGTGCCAATTGGTCAGGTGCATGCTTTGGCCAATCATCAGACGTTAATGCAATCTCACAGTGCATTATGGGGAGTTTTTCGGAGCTTTAATTTCCTGCGAACGTCCCATATGTTTGGTTCATTTGCGAGCAAATGAACACCCGATGTCCGAGTTGAACTTATGTTTGACTCGAACCGTGGGCTCATCCCTAGTTGTTACAAGTAGTGTTAGATTATTTTGCATCACTTGGTTTTATAGAGCCATGCACGGTAAATGGTAAATAACTTTTCAGCAAATAGATTAAAAAAATAATCATTGAGTGCACTGAATATAGCTCACAATGCAAAGTAACCATGCTAATTAGAGTTTGATTGCTGTACATGAGTTAGGCCAGCAAAAGGCCAGGGCCTGTTCCAATATCTTGTTATCAGAAGCATTACTACAGATCATTGGGACTCCATTTAAATTTTTTTATATTTTATATTTATAATAAATTTCTTTTATATTACTTCTTCCCCCTCCCCCCTCCCTGATTATCTCTTTCAGTGAAACACAATAGTGATCGATTGTCACTATAGTGTGATACTAAAAAAAGTATGTCTATGTTGAAGGCAAGTAACAAGAGAGCTGTCATCATGCAATACTAGGTATCAATGCTGTGTACAGAAGTTGCCAGGGAAAGAGGGTGTATCATTTTTAACATTATTTTCCAGCTAATTACTCTGTCCACACTAGTCTTTTGCATCTCAGATCTCAGGGCCTTAGTGTAAATTTAAGTAAGTCCCCCCTTCAACTCGCAGAGCAGCAAGTGTTGAAAGAAGTAGTCTAGAAGGCAGCAAAAAAAAAATTAAAAGTAATGTAGCGGATGCAGCTTGGCCCCCCTTCTCTTCTTCACTCTACTGTATGCGAGTGCGCTCGCACAAGCAGCCACCCACTCTGTTCCCTCCCCTGCTTCTCATTGGCAGGGGCAGGGAGCCAATCACCAGCCAGAGCTGCAGGAACAGCTGAGCATCTTGGAACATGTAGTCCCCAACATAGGCAGCCCCATAGTAATCCCTGGGGGGCAGAACTACACAGCCCAGCATGCCCTGGAGGCAAAGAAGGGAAGGACACTAAGAGGCTGCCTGGGAGCTAGGTAGAGACCACGAGGCAAGGGAGAAGACTGGACCCAGGGGAGAGTCATTGCCTACTTGGGTCAGTGTGCCCTTTTCTCCCACAGATCCACGGCCGGTTGGGGACATCCTGCCTGAGGGGGGATCCCAGGTGCATCTCCAGGCACACCTGTACCGAGGCCATGAAGCGTTCTGTTCATGAAGAGCCTGCCTGCTAGGATATCTCTTTTGGACCTTGTTTGCAGGATTGTTGAGTGGGCCCATCCTACAGAGACACAGAGATAACTGCATGCAGACAACATTGCCTGTTTTTGCCTACAGCAGTAGAACACTACGCTGCACTCATCCTCTGCCAAGCAGTAAAAGTGTTCTTTCTGCTTCAGGAGTTCCACAGTACACTGTACACCACTCCTGCCAAACAGGACACCTAAGTGCACCGACTAAAGCAGCTAGCTCAAGATCAAAGGTTTTTTTTGTCCAAAGGACTACAACCCATTTCCCCTCAAGGAACTGAAGTCACTGGTGCCATATGGGCACACACATACACCCAAGGCTCAGGATATGTTGTGAATGATATGTTGCAATACGTTGCAGGGTAATCTGACTTGGCAGTTACACTATTGAACACTGAAGTAGGTACAGTGTTTACAGTTGTTTGAGACTGTGATGTTTGGGGACAGAAAGGAGAGGTCTGACATAAGGAAGGGTCATTCATCTGCCCTCCTCCTGCCTGGACTCTTAAAGCTCAATTCGAGTAGAGTTGGTGGTCAGTATGTTAAAGTGTTTGCTATTATGTGATTTGTCATTTTTACAGTGGTTGATTCTGCTTTCGGGGTTATTCACCTTGAGGAGTCCCCTGAAAGCAGCCAGATAACGTTGTTGAGTTCTATCGCTTTTAAACTTCAGCCATTATCGCACAGTGGATTTACTTGAGTTATATTTGTTTATTATTCAGTTATACTGCTACTGTTTGTTCCATTCCTAAGAAATTTCACAGTAAAGATAATTTCTGTGTTTACTAAAATGTGTGTCCTTTTACTGTGATGTTCACACTAACATTATTGCCAGGTGTGCCAGAGGGGCTGAGACTGTTCTTGAGGATGAAAGGCAGAGTACAGAACCAAATATACATAATACCCTGCAGGGGTGGTGCTAAAGTAATAATAAATGCCCTAATGCAAACTTCTAAAAGTAGTAGCTGTTTTTTGCAGAACTACAAATCTCACCTGACTTACATGGTAAGTTTTAGTGTTCTCCAGATAACCAGAAGCTCTGATAGCAATAAATCTACACTACAAAGATAGTTAAACTATATGTAAACTCTCACCTTGTGAGAAATGAAAGGCAAAATATTTGCGTATATAGTATATGTATATACACTATATTACCAAAAGTATTGGGAGGCCTGCCTTTACACGCACATGAACTTTAATGGCACCCCAGTCTTAGTCCATAGGGTTCAATATTGAGTTGGCCCATACTTTGCAGCTATAACAGCTTCAACTCTTCTGGAAAGGCTGTCCACAAGGTTTAGGAGTATAATGTTTGACCATTCTTCCAGAAATGCTTTTGTGCGGTCAGGCACTGATGTGGACTGCAGGCCTGGCTCACAGTCTCCTTTCTAATTCATCCCAAAAGTATTCTATGGGGGTGAGGTCAGGATCCTCTGTGCAGGCCAGTCAAGTTCCTCCATCCCAAACTCGCACATCCATGTCTTTATGGACCTTGTTTTGTGCACTGGTGGCAAGTCATGTTGGAACAGGAAGGGGCCATTCCCAAACTGTTCCCACAAAGTTGGGATCATGAAATTATCCAAAATGTCTGAACTCCATATTGAACCCTATGGACTAAGACTGGGATGCTATTAAAGTTCATGTGCTTGTAAAGTCAGACCTCCCAATACTTTTGGTAATATAGTGTATATACATATACTGTTTATATGCAAATATTTTGCCTTTCATTTCTATTTGGAACTGAATGGGTTGTTTTACAAGGTGAGGGTTTACATATACGTTAACTATTTTGGTAGTGTAGATTTATTGCTATCAGAGCTTCTGGTTATCTCGAGAACACTAAAATTAACTATGTAAGTCAGGTGAGATTTGTAGCTCTGGTAAAAAAAGCTACTATTCTCAGAAGTTTGCATTAGGGTAATTATTATTACTTTAGAGCTACCCCCACAGGGGAGGTGTAGGCCAATCAAGTTCCTCCCCTCCAAACATGCTCATCCATGTCCTTATGGACCTTGCTTTGTGCATTGGTCTAAATCAGTTGGTGGAGGGTGGATTATGGTGTGGGATTGTTTTTCAGGTGTTGGGTTGGCACCCTTAGTTCCAGTGAAGGGCGTCAGCATACCAAGACATTTTGGACAATTTCATGCTCCCAACTTTGTGGGAATAGTTTGGGGATAGCTCCTTCCTGTTCCAACATGACTACGCACCAGTGCACAAGGCAAGGTCCATAAAGATATGGATGAGTTTGGGGTGACCTGCACAGAGTCCTGACCTCAACCCGATAGAACACCTTTGGGATGAATTAGAGCGGAGACTGCGAGCCAGGCCTTCTCGTCCAACAACGGTGCCTGACCTCACAAATGCGCTTCTGGAAGAGTGGTCAAAAATTCCCATAGATACACTCATTAACCTAGTGGACAGCCTTCCCAGAAAAGTTGAAGCTGTTATAGCTGCAAAGGGTGTGCCAACTCAACATTGGACCCTATGGACTGACAAGGATCATGGAGATTCCTAAGAAAATGTAAACAGCATCAGCTATGTCAATGCAACCGTTAAAGAGCTGTGGTGTGGCAGTAAGTCATTATACTGACCTGAACACTTTATTGCAGAGCTTGAAATGCAGAATCAGTACAGTAGAATATAGATTAGACAAGTCTCACTCTAAAAGTTGATTCAATGTTTCAAATGCAAAATAACATTTGTGGTTGTATATTTTATCACTTTGGATCGGCAACTATCTCAAAGAAAATACTTATCATGACTTGTTTATGTAACATTGCCACCTAGGGGACACATTCAAGGACACACAATGCACGCTTAATATTTTTCCATCATTCTCAATGATCAAGCACTAAGCTGTCGATTATGAAATATGTATGCATTTTGTTTTAATCTCCATAAATGACAAGCATTGTAGCTAAAGGCCATGAAGAACTCAACAACTAGATAATATTGACGGTATAAATACAAGTGAGTTTAAGTCAATACCAGGAAAATACAAATTAGGAAACCATGAAAATAACATCTAATCGTAAAAAGTATGAATGGCTATACAGTCATAATATTGGCAAGTTTTACTGATGAATACTTAGGGGTATTTCTTGCAATGTATGCAGAGTCATTAACATGATTTGTTGTGAAATAACGTGTAATAAGCAGACTGTATCAAGGCATGTGGGGAAAACTGTCTTAATTACAACTTTCCCTATTGAAGATTTACTGTGCAACTGCTTTTCCAGTAAAGATTATTACTGTTGAGGGCCTATGTGACTATTGGGTCTGAAGCAATGTGCTGTAATGTTCTTAACGTTTATATGTTTATATATATATATATATATATATATATATATATATATATATATGTTTATATTTATTATACACATATAGTTACATTTGTCTCTGTTACTTTATTCGGCTTTTAAACCTGTAATACTGACTTATGAATTTCAGTTTTCAATGTTTTCTTAACCACTTTAGTATTAGGACTTAACAATTCTGCCTAGATTTAATTTACCGAGGGTTTGGCAAATTTTCTTTGAAATTCAGTGAATCCAAACTTAGCTGGGAAACTAATTTAAGGGGTTGTAAACCCTCATTTTTGCTTTTTTTTTTTAACAACAAACATGTTATACTTATCTCCACTGTGCAGTTCGTTTTGCACAGAGTGGCCCCGAACCTCCTCTTCTGGGGTCCCCTGGCGGCGCTGGTGGCTCCTCCCCGCATCTAGTGTCCATGTCAGAGAAGTGCTCTCCTTGGTGGACACCCGTGCGGGCACACTGCCGAGTCCTGCATCTGTGTCTATTCACACAAAATGCAGGACTCAGACCCGCCCCCCCGGCGCCATGGCATTGAATTTGATTGGCAGCAGCGAGAACCAATGGCTGCTGCTGCTATCAATCTTTCCAATTGGGACACGAGACACCAGCTACAGATGGTGTGCTCGTTCCCGGACAGAGGATGACAGTGTCCAGGTAAGTAAAATGGGGGGGCTGCAGCACTAAAAAATGTTTTTCACCTTAATGCATAGAATGCATTAGGGTGAAAAACCATGAGGGTTTACAACCCCTTTAAAGTAAGAGGCAAATCTTTTTAGCAACATCTGCCTATTAAAGGTCTAATAGGAAAACAAAGGGTCAACAAAAAGCATGATTTTTTTTTTTAATGCCAATGGGAAAGAGTATTTTCAAAGGGCAACATTGAACATACAAATCCTTTAACCCTTTCACTGCCCAAGCTTTTGCACACATTTAAAAAAAATAATGTAAGCCTAAAGATTGGTTAAAAACACCAAAAACATTATATACTTTCGGTTTCAATATTTTTATTGAAGTTTCAAGAATCATAGCAAGCCATGGTTTGCCCGCGCAGGGGCAACAACGGACAGGCACATGAAGAGACAGCGTATGAATGTGTAATGCGTAACATAACAAAAAACTGTTAACAGGACCATAGAGGACCAAGTTATTTATTAGGCAGATATCACAGTCTATAATACTCTATTCCTTGGAGAACAGCAATCTGTAATGATAGTGTTTATATCTGGAATGAAGGTAGAAAAGGCAGGAACAGAGAAAGAGGAGAGCAGCCCCAGGAGAGGGCGAGTGCCACAGACACGGGACCCATGTAAGCAAGTTTTTAAAGTCGACCACAGCTAGTTGGGAGCAGGGACGGGAAAGAATAACTTATCCACGGTTCCCAGATTTTCAAACATTTTGCATGTGAATCCCTCATTATACTAGAAATCTGCTCATTGACCATCAGAGCGGTCATTCTGATTTTGTTTCAATAGTTTTTTATTGTTTGTGCATTAAATTCACAATGTGCACATTGTACAGTGATTTACATTGAGACGTACATAGAAGTACAGATATAAGGTAAAATGTCTGGTTGTCAAGATAACAGAAAACTTGGAACTGTCATACTTGTAACTGGAGTAACTAAATGTTAACCATAACCTGAGTGTCCCTCTCCCAGGAACCCCATTGGGAACTCTTTTGTTACCCGGGGGAGGGACCCCTCAGGAGGGCATTATCTAACTTATAAAGGTTAAAGATCATAAAGCGTTAACAGCTGAAAGTGTTAATATCGACTCATTGCCACATCAAGAGAAGTTATCTGGTTCCTACGTATTAAAGAAATGTCACAGCCCCAGACCACAGCTCCCAAGGATCCCATTTTTTCAGTTCTTTGTTTAGAAGGCCTACGCTGGAAGCCATCATTGTTTTGAAGCTAAAGTGGAGGTTCACCATGTCAAGAGTGTATTCTATGGATAGGGGTTGGTCAGCTTTCCACAGTCTCGCTATACATAGTCTTGCAGCCAGCAAAATGTGGGTCATCACGTGTCTATACGGCGGGGGTACAGAGTCAATGTTTAGGTTCAATATCGCTAGATCAGGTGATGGAGGCATGTCTTGGTGCGAAATGTCTGATAGTATTTGAAAAATTTTGGTCCAGTACTTCTGTATGCGTGGGCATGTCCAGAAGATGTGGAATATATCTCCCTTGGCTGAATTGCATCGCCAGCATTGGTCACATGTGGAGGAGTTAAAATTAGTGAGCTTTGACGGGGTCAGATACCATCTAAGGGATAATTTTTGGATGGTTTCCCACAGTGCGAAGCATTTTGTGGCTTTGTAAATCGAATGAAGTGCCCATTTCCATTGGTGTTCTGTGTAGGTCTGTCCCAAGTCGCGTTCCCAGTGGATGTGGGGGGACTTTTTAGGAACTTAAAGCTTTTGGTGTAGGATATTATAGAATAAAGAAATCCCTTTCGTTTTGGGGGAAGAGGACGTTAGATAATCCCATGCTTTGGAGTGTACTGTGTAGAGAGGAAGGTGTATTTCCTTAAGGCAATGTGTGACACGCATGTAGGTGAAGAGGTCTGTGTGGGGTAGATTGAACTTGTGTTGAAGGAGGGAGAAGGGTTTTGGTCTGTCATTTTGGAGAACATCTTGGATGTTATGGATACCCTTTTTGGACCACTGGGCCATATTTAAGTCAGGTGAGAGGTAATGAAGAGATTTGATCGGGATTGGAATGGGAGGGGTGTTAGGTGTCAAAACTGTTGTGGAGTAGCCTTTTCCATGCCGTGACTGACGCTACCATGGTGGGAGGTGTTGCTGGTGATAATTTTGGGCCCCAGGGTGAGCTCATCATCCACAATTTTAGATTTGGATGTAGTGGAGTTTTTGATTGAGCTCCAGAGCTTACTAGGGCTTGGCTGGAACCACTCAGTGAGTTGATCCAGTATTGACACTGTGTGGTAGTCTTCGAAGTCTATCGTTCCTGAAATGCCCGCCGATCTATGGTATCTAAGTGACGAATGTGCACATATAGGTTTGGTTCTATTCCATATGGCTTTGTTAAACATAGTTTGTAGAGATTTGAAGTAGTGTTTGGGTATAGGGATGGGAAGAGTTCTGAACAGGTACTTGAGGCAAATGGAGCATTTTAAATGTTGCGAGTCTGCCGGACCATGAGAGGTTGTGTTTGGTTAAGGCTTGTGTTTCTATTTTTAATTTGGCAAGGAGAGGTTTGAAGTTGGCTGTGAAGAGCGTTATGCCCTGTACACACAGTCGGATTTTCCGATGGAAAATGTGTGATAGGACCTTGTTGTCGGAAATTCCGACCATGTGTAGGCTCCATCACACATTTTCCATCGGAATTTCCGACACACAAGAGCTTGCTATAAAATTTTCCGACAACAAAATCCGTTGTCGGAAATTCCGATCGTGTGTACACAAATCCAACGCACAAAGTGCGACACATGTTCAGAATAAATTAGGAGATGAAAGCTATTGGCTACTGCCCCGTTTATAGTCCTGGCGTACGTGTTTTACGTCACCGCGTTCAGAACGATCGGATTTTCCAACAACTTTGTGTGACCGTGTGTATGCAAGACAAGTTTGAGTCAACATCCGTCGGAAAAAATCCATGGATTTTGTTGTCGGAATGTCCGATCAATGTCTGACCGTGTGTACAGGGCATAAGTGTTTGATTGATTTTGTGAGATGTACTCCCAGATAGGAGATGCTATCGTCTGCCCAGGCGAAGGGGAATTGGGCCTGTAGTAGGTTTCTGGTAGTGGCGTCAAGTTTAATGTCCAAGATTTGTGACTTAGATACGTTCAGTTTGTAGTATGATATTTGTCCAAACCAGTCAAGTGTTTTTTGGGCTTCCATTAGAGAAGAAGTTGGGTTAGTGAGTATCAGTATGACATCGTCTGCAAAAAGACTAATCTTGTGTGAGACTTTGCCTATCGTCAGACCTGAGATTAGGGGGTTTGAGCATATGTGTTCTGCCAATCGTTCCATCAGCATGTTGAAAATCAGTGGGGATAACGGGCACCCCTGTCGAGTGCCATTCGTTATGTATTATGGTTGTGACAGCATATCTGTCTGTCTGAGTAGACTCGTGCTGATGGGGTAGTATATAGTGCCAGTGTAGCATTGTAGATGTGATCTTTGAAACCGAACTTGGTCATCACCTCCTGTAAGTATGTACAGTGGACCCTGTTGAACGCCTTCTCTGAGTCCAGAGAGAGAAGCAGAGAAGGCGTTCCGCTAGATTCAATATGGTGTATCAGGTTGATCATCTGTCTTGTGGGGTCGGGTGCTTGTCTACCCTTAATAAACCCTGATTGGTCCTTATGAATGAGATCAGGCATAACTGTCATCAGGCATCTGGCAATCGTTTTGGCATATATTTTCAAGTCAAGGTTCAGTAGGGAGATAGGGCAGAAGTTTTGAGGGGAGGTTGGATCTTTCCCTGGCTTTGGGATGGTAATTATAAGGGCATTTAATGATTCATCAGTGAACTTTGAATAGGAGGCAGCAATATTGAAAAATTCCGTCAGATGGGGAAGTAATTGGTTTGAAAAATGTTTATAGTATTCTCCCGTTAGGCCATCTGGACCGGGAGCTTTGCTTGTGGGCATTGTTGAGATTGTGTCTAGGATTTCTTGTTCAGAGAATGGTTTGTTTAAGGAGGACAGTTAAGTGTCTATCAATGTTGGAAGTTTAATTTGGTGGAGAAAGTCAGTAATGTCATCAGATGACGGTTGGTAGGTATTAGGGTCATGTTTGATGTTGTGCAGGTTGCTATAGTATTCACTAAAGGCATTCGCTATGTCCTGGGGGTTAGTTAACTTGCCATTGGAATGGGCGAGAAATAGGTGGGGTATTCTAGATTTGATTCTTTGCCCTTTAAGGCGTTGCACTAGTCTCTTACTGGCTTTGTTGGATATGGAGTAGGTGCTGGCTTTGATTTTGCATTGGATTAGTTTGTATGAATGTAGGAGTAACGAACATAAATCCCATCGTAGGGTCAGCAGCTGGGCTAGGAGTGTCGGGTTTGGGTTGGTCTTGTGTTGGGATTCAAGAGTTGTGATTTGGTATGTATGGGTATCAATTTTCTGTGTCCTCCTCTTTTTACATATGGAACTTAGTTTAATTACCGCTAATAACCGCTTAGTGCGCGTTCCACACCATGAAGGGGTCCCCCACCGATCCTTTATTTAAATCAAGGTATTCTTGTAGATGTTTTTTAATCTCTTGGGAGTAGATGGAGTGTTGCAGAATGTAATTGTTCGCACGCCAGAGGAACGTATTCCGCTGGGGTGCAGTGTCATGAATGGAAATAGTGATTGGAGCATGGTCTGACCACATCATGGTATCGATTACAGATGCACCAATGTTTTGTAGCAACCATTTGTCTGTGAGGAACATATCAATTCTGGAGTACGATTTGTGATGGGGGGAGAAGTAGGTGTAGTCTTTTTCAGTTTTCAGACCCGTGATGGCATCTCCACACATCAAAGACATCATGTGATGCGAGGAGTTGCTTCAGGGGGGTTCTCTTCTTTTCGCTGCTGAAGTAGTGTCCATGTGGATGTCTACTACCATATTAAAGTCACCGCAAATTAACAAATGGCCCTGACGTACCGCTTGTGCCTTGTTTAGAGCTTTCCTAAGGAAGCTTATCTGTCGGGTATTGGTAGCATAGACATTCATTAAGGTGTAGTTAACCTTGTTGAGGGTAAATATTAGAATGAGGTAGCGACCATTGGGGTCGGAGATTTCTTGGAGCAAGTGGAAGTTAAGTCCATTTTTTATTGCTATGAGGACTCCTCTTTTCTTGGAGTTGTAGGTGGCATGGTAAACTTGGGGATATTTGCTGTTGGAAGGCTGTTGACGTGGGAAGCAGATGGGTCTCTTAGACACAGAGGATGTTGCTGTCTAGTTTTACAGCTGTGTGCCAGAGGGAGTGGCACTTTGCCGGGTGATTCAGACCCTTGGCATTAAGGGATAAGGTGTTACATGGCATGGCCAGTGGCTAACAGTATAGGTGGGGCGAGGGGGGAGTAACACTTACGGTTAGTTGCGTATAGTGTTCGATGAGTAGGTGTCTCCTTTTTGAAGTTGAGTAGCCTCTGGAGAGTCGGTGCTGTGTTGTTGAAGTCCTGGAACAAGAGCCTTGAGAGAGATCTGGGAGAAAAGCAACAAGTCAGAAGGCTAAAATAGCAAAAAATGAGAAAAAAAGCTTTAGTAGTTGTTCTGTTATATGATGGTCTTTCAACGACCACAGGAAGCTAGATGTAGCTTTGCCGCTAATGGGGGAAAACAGTTAGAAACCTGAGAAAAATGCATAAGGCAGCGAGGGAGAAATTTTGTTGTGGTTGTGATCCAACAGGTGGTCATTTGGGGTTGGTGCATTCTGGGAACCTGGTTGGTGCACCTTTGTTGAATTTTCCGTTGTGGCAGAGGTGGAACTCCTTCTTTTGGTGATTCCAGGATGATGCCTCAGTCATGTAGTAGGCGCATGCCTTTCACTAAGTCGCTGACAACATGGAGGCATTCTTTGTGATGAGTAAAATTGCGGGATATCTCCATTTGTATAGGATTTTATGGTTGAAAAGGCCTTTGGTAATGACGTCTCTCTGCACTGATGCTGCTAAGTGTGAGGGTTTTGCTATCCTGTGAATTCTATCTATGATGATGTCTCTGGGAGCTGCGTCAGGCAGGATAGTGTGCATGAGGTCTTTGTCGTATTTTGGTAGGTCACCTGGGGGTACAGACTCAGGGCCCCCCCGCAGTTTAACGTTATTGCATCTGGAGCGGTCTTCTAAACCGACCCACTCTTGCTCCTCTTTAACTTCATCAACTGCATCTATGATGTCATTTACTGTGGTTGAGCATTCTGTCATTCCCTGTTCAATGGTAGAAATTCTGTTACTCATGGATGTCTGTGGAGATCTTGTTGAACAGGGATGACAGGTCAGTCATCAGAGACGTTTGCAGGGACATGAGCATTTGTTTTAGGGTAGTGTCTATGACCAGTTGGCCAGTGGTGGGAAAGGATGCCATAGAATTATGCAGGGCCCGGTTGGATTGGAATGGATTGAAGGCCTGGGGTGGGCGTGGACGCGGTGCATCCATCTGCATCCGGGCTTTGGCTGGGCTGGAGGTAAGGGGGTCAGAGCCTGGGTCTTGTGTAGGGGATAAAGGCAGTGGTGCTGTGCCCATTTCGGTGTGGATAGTGTCCGGGAGGTCTGTGTAAGTCTCCCGCGGCTCTGTCAGGCCACCAGAGCCATCCTGGATCTCACTGACCTTGTCCTGGGGAAACATGAACGTGGTGAGTTTCTTAAGGCTGTGATCTCCTATCTGTTTGCGGGACATTGTTGGGCGGCACTTGGGGAAGATGTGGAGCGCTTTTGGGCTCGATCTGTCCATCCTGTTGGGTCTGATGTGTTCCGGTGTTCTCCCTCGCTGTGGAGCTGTGAGATCAGGCGGCCATCTCCAGCGCCGGCTAGCCACGCCCCCCGGTCATTCTGATTTTCACCCCCTGGAAGGTAACAGCTGGGGTCTTCCAGGCATGGGCGATGGAATTATATACTTTCTTAAAGCAGAGACCCTGGAAAATAAAATAGTGGTAGTTCCAAAAAATGTTATGTTACACAATATTAGTGCAAATGTTTATCAAAATGATAGTAAAAAATACACTACAGCACTAAAGTACCCAATCTGTAGGCAAAATATAGAAGATGAGGTTGTATTGAGTAAATAGATATCCAACTTTTCAAGCCTTAAAATGCATGCCCCCCATGAATCAGCATGAAGCCCCAGTACTCCAATATTTTTAGGTGATGCTTTAAAAGCCTCTACAGGTCGTCAGCTTTAAGTTATGCGCCTAGAATTTCTGCTCTCACTAAAGTGTACACAGCGATTCGTATCATATGTAGCACAATCAACATTCTCATGCGTAGGCAATGTATGTTTACATTCACAAGTGGGTGTATATGGAAGTGGGGGACCCAATCTTTTTTGGGAGGGGGCAAGTGCTTGGGTGTACACTTTTTACACTAAAATGTTTTTTTTTATCACAAAAGGGACAAAAAATTGTTGACAGGTTCTCTTTAGAATGAGAGATCTCAGAGCCATAGGGTCTAGAGAAAGTGACAGCAAGACTCAGAAGTGATGTTTTACATGTTGCTTTAAGTAGGGGAGATCAGAGAATGTTCCCCGGATGTGTGGAAGTAATGTGTTGGTTGTAAAGCCTCCCGATTGCTTCGATCTGACAGTTGGCTTGTTAGATTTATGCACTTTCCTTGCTGCTGTTCCTGGGGGGTGTGGAAGCGATTGGGTGGCTGTACAGCTGCTCTTTTGCCAGCCATCAGTAAACTTGTCAGATTTACACACATTCCCAGCTATTGCAGCAGCCAAGAGCCAGTGTAAAACCCTATGCTGCTACCAAAGTATAATATACATTGGAGGAAACAACATGCTTGGAGGACGCCGTATGCAATGTTACAAAACTGTACTATATTCGCAGACAGCCACCGTAACAATGTAAACTGCCAGCACCTATTGGGCTGTGGAACAGATTTATTTATTGTACAATTAGGTTGGCTTACATGAGCAGCAGCACCCCAATCTATTTCACTGCAGTTTCACCTCTTCACGCCTAAGGGTAAAACAAATCTAAATGCCTAAGTACAATTTTGCAACTTTAACATGTGTTAGTAAAAAAACTTTGTGCATCCAGGTGGATTATAACTTTTTTTTTTTAAGACAAATTGGGCTTTCATTTGGTGGTAAATGGTAATGGATATCTCCTGACTTTTTTTTTTGTATTATCAAAGGAAAAATGGCCCAAAATGGTAAAATATATATATATTATATATATATTTTTTTTTTTAAATGTTGCTGTATATTTTTTGGTTCTACCATAACCTTCCACCAAAGAACAACCCAAATTAATTTCCCCTGCTCCAAACGATTGCAGTGATACCACATATGTGTATGTCTTTTGTTGTTTGTACCCGTAGTGAAAATCAGAAACAATAATGTGCATTTTGCTTTTTCTTTTTTTCTTACCTTAAACACATTGACACTGACCCTGACACTAATTTAAAAAAAAATCCAGTCCAAAAAAATACTGACCTGACCTTTGACCCTGACCCTGACCTTGACCCAAACACTAACCCTGGTACTGACCTAGATCAAACCTTAATCTAGGTATTTTTGCGTTTTCTTCTTTTTTTTTTCCACACACTTATTTTTTTTTCTCTGCAAGGAGAGAGAGAGAGAGGGATATAATGCATCTCTCTCCTCCATTCACAGAGAAAGAAAACATGGGAGTGGGCTTCACAGTGACTGATAACTGTGATAGCAATTCAGAGGCTATCACAACAATCAGGTGACCCCAGAATCGGGAGTTCCAGGTCCCAATCATTAGTACGGGGCCCAGGGCTCGCAGTGAGACTCCACCCTCTGTGCTGGGAACCCACCGTGCAACGCACTCCCAGCACAAAGGAAGATGTGCAAATATGCAGCCCCAAGGAAAAAAAGCCCAGTTTAGTGGGGTGGCATATTTGTGCTACATTGGCGTGAAGGGGTTAAAAAATATTTTCAGGTCATTTTAGCAATGATACATACTTTTTCGTCAAGCATCGCATTAAAAGGCAGATAGAAAAAGGTAGCTGAGGTTGCCCTGTTCTCGCTGTTGTAAAACTGTCCTGCCACTGGCAAATTACTATCAAACTCTTATTAAGAATTAAGAGACTGTAATGATACAGCAGTGTAAAAATGGCCAACAGCAAGCCACTTTTAATGGGGAGAACTGGCTGAAATGTATTAGAGATAAACAAAACATAGTACAATAAGTGATTTACTACAAGAATAAGGAGACTGTAGATTACACAAAAGTTTTAAATTGAACAGCAATGGTATAATTTTAATGAGCAATGCTAGGTCCAAAATTATTACAGACAAAGAGCACAGGCAGAGATTTTATTACAAGAATTAACATACTTCAAGAGGATACAACAGGGTAAAACTGTACAACAGGGTAAAACTTGTACAAACTTTTCCACAAATGTTAACTATACGCTGGTTGCGCTTTTGCTTCCTTGGCCACTTAGGGGATTGTGAGAAATGGCTTTGAATGAATGAGGCGCCTCACTGTCATGGTCTTCAGCCCAGTGAGACGCTTCCTACTTTAGTGTTGTATTTACATCATCTCTTGGTATATGAATACTTTTTATGCTGTATATATTTCCTTCATAGAATCAATTTTCCTCTGAATCATACTCCTGAAGAAGCGGTTCCCCACGAAACATGTACAGTTTATGACTGGAAGGACACAAATGGAAGTGTCCCCATTCTTGGGTTGATATAATAACTTCTTTTTAGTCTATATTAGAGGAATATGCATTTTATTTTTTTTCCTTTTTGCCCCTCTTGGGACTTTGTTTGTGTTTTATGTATCTGTTTGCCCCATGGATAATTTTTAATGAATTTATTTAATACATTTGTATTTTTAACATCTGAGTATTGTAAGTTCAAACTGGACCATGAAAGTCGATTTTTTTTTTCTATTAACCACAGTCTTGATTGTTAATCTGCAAAGCGAACTGTAGAACAGACTGTAAAACCGAAACATCTCAGTATGTCCTTCTATGTAATGGCATCAACTCAGTTGAACGGGATCCAGAGTACGCCCCCCACGCTAAGGAATGCGCACCTCCCCCCTTAAGTAGCGAAAGATGCTCCATCCTCCAAAAATACAGAAGCAGACAGTCCGGGCCCCTCAATACCAAAATCCAGAAAGAAGAGAAAGAGAGAAAAAAAAAGAGGGGGGGACCAAGAACAAGAGATGAAAGATGGAAGAGAGAAAAGAAGGGGGATGGGAAAAGACTCCGCGCTCTGGTCCATGTCGGCTAGGAGGAAACCTAGCTAGCAACAGTCCGGGGATCATTAGTCAAATATCCGATCCATGGGCCCCATGCCTTCTCGAACACCTTCAATTTATCCTGTAAGATTGCTGTCAACTGTTCATTTAACATAAGCCAGGAAAGTTTATGTTTGAGTTGGTCAAATGGTATAGCCACCGACATCCAGTTCCTTGCTTTTGTAAATTTTAGCGTAAACAAATATTAATTTGAGGAGCCGTCTCTGAGTTTTAGAGGCCTCCTCAACCTTACAACCCAGTAACGCATGTTTTGAGGACTTGGTCAGGTTAATTTGAGTGAGAGTAAAAATGAAATTGTAAACTCTGATCCAGAACCGCCATACCTTGGGGCATTGCCACCAAATGTGGTAGGCCGTCCCTTCCTGACCACAGCCCCGAAAACACTTAGAGGAAGCCCCCGGGACAAAAGTGGCCAATCTGGCCGGTACCAAATACCACCTCAGTAATACCTTATAATTTGCTTCTACAATAGACGTGTTGATGAGTGATCTTGATGCTGCTAGTGCTATTGAGTGCCATTCCTCAAGCTCCAGGGTTTCCTTAATATCCTGTTCCCATCTAACCATAAGCTTAGTGTTACTGAGATATACATTAGAATAGTATACATTTCAGCTATATGATCTTGGATTCTATCATATTGATGACACATATATTCCATGGGTGACATAGTGGCAAGATCACATTTGCGTGATAAGGTATGCAGGTAATGATGTATTTGAGTATACCTAAAATATTGAGAGTCCGGCAGTTGGTGTTTTTGGTTTTGCGTTCGTTTGGATAGTATTCCTTTTTGATCCCCGAGGTTCACAATTCACTTGAAACCCTTATTGGACCACCATTCAAAAACAAGGGGAGTGAGGCCCAGGGTGAAGTCCTTGTTTTGTAAGTCGGGAGCTAATGGGCTGTGGAGCAATTTGCAGTTATGAGACTTAGACAATCTATCCCAGATGCTTAATGACAAAGAGAAGGAGGGGCATAGAATTGGAGGCTGATCCCTCCCCGGCAACCACATAACGTGGGAAATCGGTTTAACTTGACAGGAATAGGATTCCACCAGCATCAACAATGTGTGGGGCTGTTGGGAATTAAATTTAGTAAGTTGTGCTAATTGGGCAGTATTTCAGCAGATCAGAGAATCCCAGGCCTCCCTTCTGTTTGGAGGTAAACAGTGTACGTTTATTCACCCTGGGCCTCTTGTCTCCCCATATAAACTGAAGAAGCTTATTTTGAAATATCATCAGATCAGATCTAACAAGTGCCACTATATAGTGCAGGATAGTTGTGGGAATATAAAGTATGCAAGGAAGGCGTCAAATGGATACCTAGGTAAGTTAAGAGCCTCTGGTTCCCATTGAAATTTATAAGATTGTTCAAGGGATTTTTGAGTGCTGTTCTGCAAAGAGATATTTAATTCTTGAGATATGTCATGATCGATTGTAAGACCCGAGATTTCTGAAAAAGGTCAAAGTATTGCATACAGATTGGGAAGGGAAGTAATGGGCGAGGATATACCCATCAAGATGTCATCCGCGAAGAGTAGATTTTATTATTTTGAACGCTATTAGCAGGTGCTAAGAAAAACTACGTGATCCCAAGCCAAGTACATGTTTAGCTAAATAACAGCTAGAGATGATGGACTCGCTAGCATTCTCTTTAGTATTACAGCTTATAGTTAAACTCCCATTTCACTCACTCCTTTAAATTAAAAATTAACACTTTTAAGACATATTTTTTACTTACCCTATTCTATTGTTACATGACCCACCATGGTACCTCTTCCAATGGTGAAGATCAGTGATTTGAACATACAGCCTGGTACACCAACCAGTCTTGATGCCTCCTGTCATTACACTGTGAAGTGTCCATGTAGGCAGGAAGTGAAATGATCATTTTTCTAGAAGACAGAAGACTTGAGTTATGGCCTGTCACATGGTAGCTAAGAAATCAGAGCTTTTAGTTTAGGTTTCTTTTGTATGTATAATCTAAAGGTTAGTTAGTAGAGGGTAGTATCCCAGAGTTTTTTATTTATTTATTTTTTCCATAAAGATTTTATTTAGTGTAAAGGTAACAGGTAACAATTCACATCAAATGACTCGAGAAGGCACTTAACAAGCAGGGTATAAAGGCAAAGACAAAAATAGTACAGGATACAACCTATGTAGGTTATAATAATAGGGTAACCTGCATCACAACCAGATAAACATTGTAGTAGAGGTGGGGTGGAGGATCATTGTCCATTTTCCCCTCCCCCCTCCCCCCTCCTCCCCCCCTAGGTGGTATGGCCCAACTGAGGAAGAGAGGTGGCTAATATGGTTGGGTACAGTAAAGACATCTTGAGTGAGGCATCCGTGATAGCATATGGGTAGAGCCTTGGTGTGATGTGATTGTGATGGTCAGCCAACGAAGAGAGGGACAGACACGGGGTATGAGGGGAAAGGGAGAGGGAGGGGAAAAAAGGTAAAGGTAGGACAGACAGGGAGAGGAGGGGAAAAAAAAAAAGGAAAGAAGGGGGTGGAAAAGGGGTCAGGGAGGGGAGGCGTTGAGTAGGCGCCGCAGATGACGCCCATCGGGGGGGCCCACTCCCCACCACATCCCCCCGACCGAGAAGAGCCCACAGTTAGGGTTAAAATTCATATGCCCTCCTTTACGATACATGTTGGCGATATCGTTCAGTGGTCATGAAGTGGATCCAGCAAGACCAGGTGAGTGAAAATTTGTGTGTTCTTTCCTGTGAAATATGGATCAGTTCTTCCATTTCTTTTATTTTAGATATTCTCCTAAACCATTCACCAATCGTTGGAGTGTGTGTGGACCGCCAGTGGATTGGGATACATAATCTGACTGCGTTCACCATATGCATGGCCAGAGACTTATAGTATTTTTTCTTTGATAAAGATGTGTGATGTAGGAGAAATTGTGCGGGGGTATAGTCCAGGGTATATGTAGTAACATGTGAAATAATTTCACTGACCTCTCTCCAAAAGGGTTGAAGGCGATCGCAGTCTCACCAGATGTGGAGAATAGTTCCTTCTTGTCTTCCGCACCTCCAACATGTGTTGGGGATGGAGGGGGAAAATTTATGAAGCCGCGAAGGAGTCCTGTACCACCTTGTGGCAATTTTGTAGCCATTTTCCTGAATGGCCACATTTAGGGAGCATTTGTAAGCATATTCATAGATGGTATCCCACTTTTCCGCGGTGAGGGGCGTTTGAAAGTCTCTGTCCCAAGCCATCTGTGAGGAGGCTGGAGAGGGGGTAAGCGTGGATGAGAGGAGAGCGTAAAGGGTGGATATTAGGTGCCTTTGCAATGTTTTATGGTGGCAAAGGGATTTGAAGGGAGTGAGTTGTCTGGTCCAACAGGACCGGTGTGGATGGGTCGAGAGAAAATGACGAATTTGTCTATACGACCAAAAGGAGAATGAGGTAGTTTTGGAAATGTTCACCAGGCTCTCGAAAGAGAGAGGGGCTCCCTTCGAGAAAAAGTTGAGAGCTAGGACATCATCATGTGGCTATTCGTGGAGCAAGAAAGAACGGGAGTCACCCGGGGGGAAAGCTGGGTTTTCTCTTAGGGAAGTTAAAGGGCCTGGCTCCGAGATAGATAACCTGGACTTGATCGCTCCACCAATGGCCAGAAGGGAGGGGTGGATGAGAGGATGTGTGGCGATTGCCTGTGGCCAGTGTTTCCGAGGTAACCAGGGAAGTAGGTGTAAAGGACCCGGTATAAGCGATTTTTCCAGGGCCACCCAGGTCTTTCTAGTGGTATGAACGTTCCAGTCCACTATCCTAGTGAGATGACACGCCAGGTAGTATCTGTATAGATCTGGAAGGCCGATGCCCCCATCCTTTTTCTGCAGCGTAAGGCAAGAATATTTTATGCGAGGTGGAGAATTTTTCCAGATAAAGGCAGAACAAGCTTTGCGATAGGCTGAGAAAAAAGCCGGGGTGAGATGGATAGGGATAGTTTGCATAAGATAAAGTAATCTCGGCAGAATGATCATTTTAATCAGTGCAGAACGGCCAAACCAGGAAACGTTCAAGCCCATCCACTCCTTTAGTTGGGTTTGAATTTTGGTGAGGGCTATGTGAAAGTTAGACATATAGAGGTCTGATAGCCGGGTGGTAACTCTGATTCCCAAGTATGTGATCGCCTCCTTCTCCCATCTGAATGGAAACGAATCCCGGCAGTGAAGTACCTCCTGAATAGGAAGCATTACATTCAGAGCGTGGGATTTTAAATAATTAATCTTGAGGTTGGATAGACTGCCAAAGAGCTCAAGATCTTTCAGTAAATTGGGCAATGAGATGCGAGGCGATTTCAGGAACAGTAAGATATCGTCCGCATAGGACGCAACCTTGAATTCTCGCTCCCCGACCGTCAGACCCCCAATGTCAGGATTGGGTCTTATTTTGTTTAGAAGGGGCTCCAGAGTCAAAATGTATATTAGGGGGGATAAAGGACATCCCTGGCGTGTACCATTACTGATAGAGAAGGCGTCTGACAGGCGGCCATTAACCCTTACTTTGAGAGTCCAGGGGTGACACTCTACTTGAAGGTCTCGTATTATGCTTAAACTGAAATGTTCCGTATCTAGTTGGAACCTGCCCCCCAAAAAAAAGAAAAAAAAATTGAAAAAAAAATTGAAAAAATGGGGGGAAGTTATATCGATAGGGTTTTATACCCTGTACCCGATCAGGAGCATCTGTTCCCATCAATGCCGATCCTCAGTTGATCTGTGATGCTAGATTAACATCTGTATTAACCATCACCCTTATTAAACTGGTAACCATGGTTCCGTCGGGTAGTAGAAGGAATACCATTCCGGAAGCTCGATGCGGGGAAGATCGAGATGATCACAAAAGGCATGCAGGTCTTCCGGCGTACGGAGCAGGGCCAAGCGCCCCCTGGCTGCCGCAGATAACCCAAAAGGAAATTTTCAGCGGTATTGTATATTCCGAGACCGTAGGTTTTCCAGCAGGGGGCGCAAAGCTCTCCTGTTCTGCAAGGTTATCTGTGATAAGTCCTGAAACAATTTAATTTCAGCGCCATTGTGAACAATTCGACCCTTTTCCCTTGCCTTTCTAAGGATTTCCTCCTTCAGGGGGAAATTCACAATGCAGCAAATTACATCCCTGGGCGGTTCATTGTCCCAGGGTTGAGGCCGCAATGCTCGGTGAACTCTTTCCACCGCTATTGGAGAGTCAGCCGGACGATCAATCAGATCATTAAAGATGTTATTTACAGTTTGTTGAAGTAGACCCAGATCGTTATTCTCAGGCACACCGCGTACTCTTATATTGTGTCTGCGTCCACGGTTGTCTAGATCTTCAACATGTCTGTGAAGATCCAGAAGGTGTGTGAGCTGCGCATCATATGTCCCTTGGACCTGACGGATGGCTGCAGCATGGATCTGTGTAGTTTCTTCCACATCACTGATGCGGTGTGCCACTGCCTGTATATCTGAGCGGAGGTCGGCGATGGCGGCCGTCACGGTGCTCTTGATATCGGTGGCAAATTTCTCCAGATCTAGTAGGCTGGGTGGTTGGGTCTGCAGAGGGGAGGGTGTCCACGTCACTAACATCTGCGATGCGGGTGTCTCACCAGGCGAGGCCGGTGCTTGGGCCTGTGAATCCACGTGGGAGGCTGCGTGTGCCAGCTGGCGCTGGGTCCGGAACAGCTCAGGGATGTTTCAGCTCTGCTGTGTCCCGTTATCGATAGGTGCGCGGGAGGCAGAGGAGCTTCTAGTTGATCTCTGCATGATGATTCTTGCTGCGGGCTCCCCAAAAATCAAAGCAAGGTCCCCAGATTACAGGAGCTCTGAGATCAGGCAGCCATCCAGGTCCCCGTCCAGTCACAATAAAAATGACCATAATGCAACATAAGTGTTGCTAGAATGCTTCTCTCAAGCTGCAAGATCGCACCCATAGGCGTGCACAGGTGGTGTGCCAGGTGCCCTAATTACTCTGTGCGGTGCCGATTCCACCTACTGCCCAGACATCCCCCATGTTGCTCCCCCCTACTGCAGTGCTGCTGGCTTCCCTCCTCTCCTCTCCCTCCGGCTGCTGCAGGGGATGTTTCAGGATAGAGAGCGAGGGAAGGTGCTAATCAATATGTAATTTACTGGCCCCTTCCCTTTCTAAATGAACACACTCACTCACTTTGATAAGTCATAACTAAAGCATAGTAAACTGTGCTTACTATATTTCAGTTTGTGAATGAACAGATAGCTGCTCAGCACAGAGCACTTCCCATTCATTCACTGTCCAGTGCAACTGAGGCTGCAGAGAATGGCATGTGTGTTTGAACGTTGGGGTGCACACCTTAATGCAATAGGCTGTGCACACCTATGGTTGCCCCCCAGAAATATCAGTTGTGGCAGTGGGACCCTGTGCTATCTGGAAGATTGCTGGTTTATGCTAGATTTTGGAGAGAAAGACACCCTGATTGCACAGCTGTGTGCTGGGCTATTTAGTTGTGACCTGACTATAGCTCAAGGCCCCACCCAACAGACAGGAAGTTTGTGCATGGGAATCAGGTGGACTCCCATTCCTCTGCAGGAGTCATAGGCTGCATGGGGCAGCCAGAGCATGAATGTGAGCAGGAGGCAGATGTAGTTTGTGACAGAGCAGCAAGGAGCTGATCGGGAGAAAGCTAGGAGAGAGCTTAACTCTAAGAAACTCTTTTGGTCTCAGGCAGGGCTGGACTGGGACAAAAATTTGGCCCTGGACGTCATCATGACCGGCCCACTTTATTTTTTAAGTGTCCCCAACAGCGTCCCCCTTACATTAGAGTGTCCCCATCAGTGTCCCCCTTACATCAGTGTGTCCCCAACAGCGTCCCCCTTACATCAGAGAGTCCCAATCAGCAGCTCCCTTCACAGAGAGTCCCAATCAGCAGCCCCTTCACATCAGCGTGTCCCCATCAGAGAGTCCCCATCAGAAGCCCCCTTCACATCAGTGTGTCCCCATCAGAAGCCCCCTTCACATCAGAGAGTCCCCACCAGCAGCCCCCTTCACATCAGAGTCTCCATCAGAGTGCCCCTTCAAATTAGAGTGTCCTCCCTGTCCTCCCCCTCCCACATGTACTCACAGTTTTGAAGGCAGCTTCTCGTTCCTCTCTCCAGTCATGTGATAAGTGATAAGTGTGACAAGTGATAAGGGGAGAGAGGAAGGAAAGTCTGCCGTCTGTCTATCTCCCCCTGCAGGCTGGAGGGAGCAGAAAGCCTAATGCTCTCTCCAGCATATGACGGAAGCTGCTCCTCCTGACAGAAGTGAAATCGCGATCATTCACTGTCAGAGAGGAGCGGCTCCAGGACTGCACCTAAATGGCCTACTGAGCCATCGGCCCACCGGGAAACTCCCGGTAGTCCCGATGGCCAGTACATGCCTGGTCTCAGGAGCAGACTTAAGGTTTAAGCTGGGGGTCTGGAGCAGCCATGTGGCAAGAAAGTAAGCCAGGAGGCTGAAATATACTGATTGTGAAAGATACAGTAATGGTGGAACCCCCTGCGTGGGCTATTGATGTCTTTGTGAACTTTTCCGTGCTTTTAAATAAAAGTTGGCTACCATGCCCTTAAAAAATACAGTTTTGGATTGGCGCACTCACTGAAAACGCACCTACCGCTTGAGTCTGATCATCCCAATCTTACACAGTTTACTGTAATTTTCTAGAATGTACAGTGGCATTCAGGGTTAGGAATCTAAGCTGTAGAAACAACACAAAACAGCCTTATAAGTTGCATAACTTGATATTTGGAATCTTACAAAGTTGTCTACGCATCTTCTTGCAAACCTGCAAAAACCTTAAAAGACATATTAATAAAAATCTTTAACTGGATACAGAGGGTAGTTATTAAAAACCACAATTATTTAAACAGTTTTTTAAACTCTGGATAAAGCCATTCTAGAAAGCTTCGAATTTACTAATAATACCTTTTTTGTTTTTTTTAAATCTATTTAGAACATTTTATTAAGTGATAAGTGTGTTTTTCTGAAAGTCAGGCAAATCAGCAAATTGAAAATGTTTGATTTTGCTTGAATATATACATGCAGTTATGTCCAGTCTGTAGGGAACTATACAATTCATTAATCATGATTGGCTGGATTCCTAGATTGTTATTCTCTACGGATTAGATAAATTTATATGTACTGTTAATATTTAGAAGGAGTAAAAAGGGAAGAGTCAGCAATTCATCCTGATTAGGTCAACTCTATATATAACTTAATTATTGTCTTATCCCACCCTAAATTATTGAGAGGGTTTTCCTTGTGGTAGCATACAGTATCTCACAAAAGTGAGTACACCCCTCACATTTTTGTAAATATTTTATTATATCTTTTCATGTGACAACATTGAAGACATGACAATTTGCTACAATGTAAAGTAGTGAGTGTACAGCTTGTTTAACAGTGTATATTTGCTGTCCCCTCAAAATAACTCAACACACAGCCATTAATGTCCAAACCGTTGGCAACAAAAGTGTGTACACCCTAAGTGAAAATGTCCAAATTGGGCCCAAAGTGCAAATATTTTGTGTGGCCACCATTATTTTCCAGCACTGCCTTAACTCTCTTGGGTATGGAGTCCACCAGAGCTTCACAGGTTGCCACTGGTCCATGATGACATCATGGAGCTGGTGGATGTTAGAGACCTTGCGCTCCACTACCTTCCATTTGAGGATGCCCCACAGATGCTTAATAGGGTTTAAGTCTGGAGACATGCTTGGCTAGTCCATCACCTTCACCCTCAGGTTCTTTAGCAAGGCAGTGGTCATCTTGGAGGTGTGTTTGGGGTCGTTACCTTTGACTGGATCCAGAACAGTGCAACTGATTCTATTCGGCTCAAGTGTGACTGATGTCACTGTCCTAGAATTGGTAAGTAATTGATAAGTCATGGGATGTCATCTTACTGCAGAAGCAGACAAACCCCAATGAATCTAGTTCACCTTCCCCACCTAACCAGGTGATTCTTGTTGGAACTGACCTCTAATTTAAGTATCATGTATATCATTTTTGTAAATACAGCAAAGCTGATCTTAAGTCTAGTACAAATAGGCCAAATGCAGGGTAACAGTGGCAGGTATAATAAAATCTATCCGTCATTCGGCCCATGTGTATGGCAGGCGGTCCGACAGAAGCCGATGCTGGAAAACCAGCAGCCGACCAGCTCCCGATCAGCGCTCTCAGCCATTGACCGGAGTGCTCTGGCGGTGGATCGGATTGTTAGTACATGGCCTCCGACCTAAGCTGTCAGTTTTTTTGGTTGAACGAAAAAAACTGATAGTGTGTACTAGACTTAAGACTCAAAATGTATGTGAACCCACAAACAAAACTGCTATATAATGCAGCTTCACAGTCCTTAGATGTGGTGGCTGCATTTGTTTTCTTTTTTCCTTTATTTTTACCTAAGTGCCCTAGGGAGACAGCACTCACACACTGTATTGAATATACAGTATGATGGTGCATCTTTATCATACAAGGGCAGAAAGCTAGGGTTACAGAACACCTCCCCTCTCCCCTTATTCATAACATAGGGACGGTGGTAGTCCACAGATAGATCTGGGAACACTGCTAACTGATGAGACTGTAGCACATGCACAGTGCATAGAATGTTATCAGCTTACCGGATCTCTTCCAGGATGAAAGGGTATTTTTGGCAGCTATCAAATATTTATAACAAAACACTTTAAATGTAATATTCTACAGACACTAAGAGAGCAAATAAGTGAATTTCATTGTGAGGGTAGTTCTTTCCATCAAACAGGATTTTTGAATTAAGCAACACAGGTTGTACTGGGAACAGTGTGTGCAATACTTAGCTTTATATCTGTAAAATGTGATTACTGACAAAACAACTTTTATTCTTACACTGCCTACCAGGAAATGTTTATTATTGACAGTGCTTTGGTCTAGACTTAAATCTGAGTCTAGCATGCTGAATAGGAGAGGAGAAGCAGATCATGTCAGTGTAAATACACCAATTTTCATCATTCTGCATAGATGCAGAAAGAATGAGAAACACGGTTACTGGACAATAAATGTTTAAAAAGAATAAAACAGATTGATTTATACATCCAATCAATTAATCAGGTGGTTATAAAATGCTGTATTACAAATGGTAAAATCTTACTTAGGATTAGAGCTACCTATAAGAAATGATGGTTAGAAATTCTGACCCAATCAATCTCCTGAATGATTGTGGCATAAGCATACCAGAACACCACATTATCTTAAAAGAACAATAGTAGTAGTGTGACAGTTATTTGATATCCAGTGATAGCTTATGGAAATAGAAAGAGTGCATATGTTTACCAATAGCACCCCTGATCCTTTGTAAAATATTTCTTCTACCTTACTATGGATAAATGTTAGTACTTTAGAGGAACTAGATGGATAATGAAAGAATGAAGGCCTCCTATTGGATGACAAATGCCGCGTACACACGATCGGAAACTCCTCCAGCAAAAGTCGGGTTGAGGGCTTTTAGTCGGAAAATGCGACCGTGTGTATGTTCCATCGGACTTTAGCTGGCAGAATTCCAGCCAGCAATAGATTGAAAGCAGGTTCTCAATTTTTCGGTCGGAAAAAGTTCCGATCTGAAAAAGTTCCGATCGGAAATTTCGATCGCCTGTACCAATTCTCACGCGCAAAATTCCTACGCATGCTCGGAAACAATTCGACGCATGCTCGGAAGCATTGAACTTCATTTTCTCGGCTCATCGTAGTGTTGTACGTCACCGCGTTCTTGAGGGTTGAAAATTCAGAGACGAAAAATCCGCTCGTGTGTACGTGGCATTAGAGTTTGGAAGAACAGGCTGGTGGTGAATTTGATCCATGTGAAATTAAATATAATCAGTCATAGAGCTTCAAAATTAGCATTATATCTATATTTTCAGGATTTTGAAAAAGAAAGTCTGCAAAGAAATACAGTGGAACCTCCGATTGCGAGTAACGCGGTTAACGAGAGTTTCGCAATACAAGCTATTCTTTTTTTTAAATCCTGACTTCCTGACTTGGTTTGCAAGTGTTGTTTCACAAAACGAGCAGGATTCAAGCCTCTGCAGTGTGCAGTACCGCATTTGGCCAGAGGTGCGGGGGCGCCGGTGACACTTGGAGCCGTTCGGAAATACTCGGAAACACTCCGTTCCCGAGTGTTTCCAAACCTTTCCGAGTGCATCTCTGAGTATTTCCGAGTCTCTCCGGTGCCCCCCCACCTCTGGCCACATGCGGTATTGCATGCAATAGAAGTCAATGTGGAACGAGTTATCTTTGTTTCCATTGACTTCTATGGGGAAACTCGCTTTGATATGCGAGTGCTTTGGATTACAAGCATTCACCTGGAACAGATTATGCTCGTAATCCAAGGTTCCACTGTATAGGACCGCTGTGGCTTCTTATAGGATTGCAGCTAAGGTTGTTGTACTTGCCTGCACAGCAGTGGTAATATTAGCTCTACAACTACATGGTAAACAGAATAATAATTCAGTAACTATGATAAAAACTACGATAAAAAATAAAGTGACTAAGACTGTTTTTTATCTGTGGTCTAACTTTAAAAGCATCTCGTTTAAAGTACCCCAAACTAGCAGACTTTGGGTTAAAAGCCGAACTCTAGGAAAAGATTAAAATGGGTTTGTTTTTTTGTCCCATTTTGGCTGGGGTGAACATAAAAAAAAAGCAACCTACTTACCTTATTTTTCTCTCCTGCAAGTTTCCCGCTAGCTGCACAGGAAGTCCCCAAATACTGCTTTTTTTGCCACTCCAATAGATGCAGGCACTCAGACATCATCACGTATAAAACAGGACCAGCAGTCCTGCATTGTAAGTGAGAATGTAGTATACATGGAATATTTGAACATTATTGAAACCTCTTACTGTTTTTGATCTGTTTCAGTGATAATAGTTACACTTACTGAGGCGTCTTCTGCTGCCAATGTCTTCCTTCTCTAGCCGTAAAGCATGATATGCATATACAACAGAGTTGAACCATCCCAGCCTTAAGCCTCGTACACACGATCGGATATTCGGTAGGGAATTGTGTGATGACAGACTGTTGGCCTAAAATCCGACTGTTAGTACGCTCCATCAGACAATTGTTGTCCAACTTTCCGCCAACAAATTTTGGATGGCAGGCTAGTAAATTTTCCGCAGACAATGGTCTGTTGTTAGATCTTCCTATTGTCTGTACAGAAGTCCGTCACACAAAAGTTGAAAGTACAAACAAGCATGCTCGGAATCAATGCTCACCAAACACGACATTAGCAGAAGGTGCCCAAAGGGTGGCGCTCAAGAATTGAAATTCCTCGTAGTACGTCACTACGTTCGTGTTTGTTGGCTGACAATTGTGTACCATTTGTATGCAAGACACGTTCCTGGCACACGCCCTTCAGACAAAAGTCTGGCGAAAATCCTTTCAGAAGTAAAGCCTAAAGCTGGTTGAAAATATTATATTATATATATATATATATATATATATATATATATATACACACATACACACATACACACACACACACACACACACACAGTTGTGCTCATAAGTTTACATACCCTGGCAGAATTTATGATTTCTTGGCCATTGTTCAGAAAATATGAATGATAACACAAACTTTTCTTTCACTCATGGTTAGTGTTTGGCTAAAGCCATTTATTATCAATCAACTGTGTTTACTCTTTTTAAATCATAATCACAACAGAAACTACCCAAATGACCCTGATCAAAAATTGACATACCCCAGTTCTTAATACCATGTATTGCCCCCTTGTACATCAATGACAGCTTGCAGTCTTTTGTGGTATTTCTGGATGAGGCTCTTTATCTTCTCAGATGGTAAAGCTGCCCAGTCCTCTTGGCAAAAAGCCCCCAGCTCCTGTCTTGCATGAACTTCACGTAATCTCCCCAGAGTGGTTCAATGATATTGAGGTCAGGAGACTGAGAAGGCCACTCCATAACCTTCACTTTATTCTGCTGTAGCTAATGACAGGTCGACTTGGCTTTATGTTTTGGATCATTGCCATGTTGGAATGTCCAAGTACATCCCATGCTCAGCTTTCTGGCTGATGAATGCAAATGTTTCTCCTGTATTTTTTTTTTTTTGATAAAATACTGCATTCATCTTGCCATCGATTTTGACCAAATTTCCTGTGCCTTTGTAGCTCATAATTCCCCAAAACTTCAGCGATCCACCTCCGTGTTTCACAGTAGGAATGGTTTACCTTTCATTATAGGCCTTTTGACTCCTCTCCAAATGAAGCGTTTATGGTTGTGGCCAAAAAGCTAAATTTTGGTCTCATTACTCCAAATTACTTTGTGCCAGATGGTTTGAGGCTTGTCTCTATGCTGTTTGGCGTATTGTAAGCGGGATACTTTGTGGCATTTGCGTAGTAATGGCTTTCTTCTGGCGACTCGACCATTACGCGCCAGCACGACGCCATCACGCTTCCCATAGCGTTCTCACAGACTCTCAGACCCACCCACCAGCCCTGGAATTCTTGCCTGTAACCCACAAGGCCATTCGAATTACCCGGGAACGGAACGAGGGGAGGACTGAACACACCTGAATGTCCTGCATTACCCACTGCATTTCCTTGGGCCAATCTTGCTGCTTCCCGAACACCATCATTGGGACTGCACTGCTGACTACCCAGAGGAGGACAGAAGACAGCTTAACCAATCAGCTGGAGGTGGCGTGAGCTAGAATCTGGCTTCTCGATGTGAATTGTCGCATCAAAGTGCCTACACTGGGTGAGATCTTACCTTTTTGTATCCCAAGTACGGGACTGTTATCTTTAATCGTAAGCTGTATTTCACCCCTTAGCACCAACGACTCATCAAGCCAGCCACACTGCTCAGCCCGATTCAACCCTCCACGGCTCATCGCCTCTCATACTCAGGAACTTCCCCCTCCCTGCTATCAGCGCCCCTTGGTATTGAATGCTTAGGGTGGACTTCACGGATAAGAACCATAGTGTCCAGTGCCTAAGCTACAAGGGGGTCTTCATTACATTCCCCCATCCTCCCCCGCTTCCTCCTGTCCCCACATTCATTAAGGACGTCGCATAACCATCCACCCTCCCTCCACCCATTACTAGATGTTATTCTGTAACTCATCAGGACTATCAGCTCATGACCAGATGAAACATAATAGATATCATCTTGCATTTATTCATAGGAGGTGTGCATGGTACAAGTGAGTGGTGGCCATCTGTGTCTGTTCATGACAACGTTGTCATTTTAATACTGGTGGTGGTACCTGTTTTAAACAGTATACTTTTCTGATTGGTGTTTATAGTGATTTTTCAATAAATAGTATTTATATATTTTTGGCCATTGCCTGTTCCTCATTTATGAATTACTTTTTTCCTCCTTTTTTCTTTTGTGACGTGCATTATTAATTCAGAGGAACGCACCTAAACTATGGCTTTAATGCCATTGGTGTAAGCAATTGTCTTTAAATTATACAGGCTTAGACATTACTGTTCTTCCGCCTGTTGTAATTATACATTTCAGCAGAGCGTTTGGTTCCTTTCCCCGTTTTTTTCACACGACTCGACCATGCAGCCCTTTCTTCAAGTGCCTCCTTATTGTGCATCTCAAAACAGCCACACCACATGTTTTCAGAGAGTCCTGTATTTCACCTGAAGTTAATTGTGGGTTTTTCTTTGCATCCTGAACAATTTTCCTGGCGGTTGTGGCTGAAATTTTAGTTGGTCTACCTGACTATGGTTTGGTTTCAGATCACAGGTGAGGATGGTTATCTTTATTAGCCATGCAAACCCCTTTGTGTCAACTTGTGTGCTTGTTATCAGGCCAAAATCACCAGGGTATGTAAACTCTTGATCAGGGTCATTTGGGTAGTTTCTGTTGTGATTATGATTTAAAAAGATTAAACACAGTTGATTGATAATAAATGGCTTCAGCCAAACACTAACCATGAGTGAAAGAAAAGTTTATGTTAGCATTCATATTCTCTGAAAAATGGCCAAGAAAATCATAAATTCTACCAGGGTATGTAAACTTTTGAGCACAACTGTATATTATATAATGTAAAACTGCCCTTGAAGATCAGTGAATGTGTCTGGGTTCAGTTTGGGGGTTAATCAAACCTTAAATGTAGTCTGAAAATTGCAACTTAAAACCAGACCCCACTGAAGTATATGGGAGTGGGGTGTGAATCCTGATAAACATTTCTTGCCATTTTCAAGTTTAATATGCATAGGATTGTCAACAAAAGGGCATGTTGAGCTGGGTATTGCCATGGGGAACAAGTGTCAACATAAAAAAAAAGTAAAAAATGTTTTATTGTGGGGAGAGGGTCTTCCTTTCAATTCAGCATTGAGGGGGGAATGGGCAAAATACCAATCCTTTCAACTATATGCTGGAGAAATAACGTCAAGCATTATGTGGTTATTATATAACAGTAAGATTTTCATTGACAGCTTCACTGATACTGTAATCTGGTATCACATATTTTGCATGTTTCATGGATCTTTTTAGCTTTTATTTCTGCTGATTTATTACATTTTGGGGATAAAGGTTTTTTTTTAGTTAGTATTAACTGTTACACTTGATGTTGTACTCAACATAAAAAAATGGGCCATTTGCACATGGTTTAATAGTTTTAAATTTTAAGCAAAAGAAAAAGGAAGCCACTCTCCATTATAAACCTCATGTATATGTATTCACATACCTGATGCACAGACTCCTTTACCCAATCCTGCATCTAATGCAATTCACTCCAGCTGAAGCTTATTGTAGAGTGAGGCTCTTAGAACGAGAAAGCCCTTAAAGGGATACTAAAGTCTGTTTTTTTTCTTTAAAAATAAAAAACATGTTATACTTACCTTCTCTGTGAAATAGTTTTGCACAGAGCAGCCCAGATTCTCCTCTTCTCGGGTCCCTCTTTGGCACTCTTGGCCCCTCCCTCCTGTTAACTGCCCCCACAGCAAACAACTTGCTATGGGCACCCAAGCCGAGCCGCAGCTCTTTGTGTCCATTCAGCCCCCACTCTCTCCTGATTGGCTAACTGACTTTGATCGACAACAGCGGGAGCCAATGGTTCACTGGCTCCCACTAATCAGGAGGGGGAGTCCCGGACAGCCGAGGCATTCGTGCACACCGCTGGATAGAGATGGGGCTCAGGTAAGTATTAGGGGTAGCTGAGGGGAGCTGTTACACACAGCTTTTTCATCTAAATGCATAGAATGCATTAAGATAAAAAACCTACCTTTACAACCACTTTAAGTTGGAGCTTAACCTCTTCCCGCCCGCCGGCCCTCAAATAACTGCTGGGCGGCACGGCTCTTGTTTTTGGTGGACATCATATGACAGCTGCCCAGAACGACCGCTCTTGCGCTCCAAGCATGGTAATCGCAGCCACGCCATGTTGCTAGGACACGACGCGAACCCGATCTGTGTAAAGAGCCGTGGCCGCAGCTCTTTAACCATGTGATCGGCTGTGTCCAATCACAGCTGGTCACATATAAACACAGAGATGCCGGTAATCGGCACTCCTAGTCTCACACTTACAGAGTGTGAGGAGAGGAGAGCCAATCAGTGGCATCTCCTCACAGAGGACATCTAGGAATGTAATCAGGGCACTGATCATCAGTGCCCTGATTACAATTAAGTGCCACCAGTGCCGGAACTGTGTGCCCACCACTGCCAGCAATCAGTGCCAATCTGTGCCCACAAGTGCCAGCAATCAGTGCCCACAAGTGCCAGCAATCAGTGGCAATTAGTGATGCCAGTCAGTGCTGGCTATCACTGCTGCCCATCAATGCTCATCACTGCTGCTCATCAATACCACCCATCAGTGCTCTTCAGTGCTGCCCATCAGTTCCGCCCATTAATGCCGCCTATCCATGCCCACCAGTGCCGCCTATCTGTGCCCACCAGTGCTGCCTATCTGTGACCACCAGTGGCACCCATCAGTACCGCCTATCAGTACTCATCAGTGCCACCTATTAGTGCCCATAAGTGCGGCATATTCGTGCCTCTTCATCAGTGCCACCTAATCAGTGGCCATAAGTGCCGCCTCATCAGTGCCCATAAATACCACCTCATCAGTGCCGATAAGTGCAGCCTATCAGTGCCCATCAGAGCTCCATCATCAGTGCCCATCAGTGAAGGAGAAAAATTACTTATTTACAACATTTACTGACAGAAACTAAAAAAAAAACTTTTTTTTTTTAAATTTTTTGGTCATTTTTTTTTTTTTAGGAAAATATAAAAAACCCAGGACTGATTAAATACCACCAAAAGAAATCTCTATTTGTGTGAAGAAAATGATAAAAATGTCACATGGTTACAGAGTAGCATGACCGCACAATTGTCATTCAAAGTATGACAGCGCTGAAAGCTGAAAAATGGCTCGGGCAGGAAGGGGGTGTAAGTGCCCTGTATTGAGGTGGTTAATAACATACACTGGTAACTCATTAAACTTCCCTACAAGCTGGGGCAATGTCTTCTATAATATATCATGGAATGCTACAAAAGTCAGACACAAACATATACAGTAGTTTGTATAATAAATATATACTTTCTTACAAGAAGGAATTATTAACAACGCTTATAATCAATGTTCGTTCATACTAATGATGCATCATTAAGTGCTATACCCATCCATTGCTCGGCATTAAACTCGTGGTACAGAGGTATAGTTAAATGATAATATTATCGAAGACAATCAACCTAGAAGTAAAATATGAAGCATTGATAAAATATTGATCCTATTATCGATTAAGCAATGATATGGGTGCAAAAGTAAAAGTGAAAAATTAAAAAATTTAAAATCAAATAAATGGTAAACAGTTCCAGGTGCCATAAATCAGACTAGCTGTGCAGCATGTTGAATATATCCACACACGTCAGCAAGTGATAAGTCCCATGCATGTGTGAAATGACAATAACTGGAGACGGTTTCTAATAAAAATCCAGTGTCCTGTCTTTAGGATGATAGACCTTCACCATATCACCTTGTGGTCAGCCCCTTTTGTATATATGCTTACCAAAAGTGTGGTTTAAAAAAGTCTGTAGTCTCCTTCACTGTGATGATCCGCTCTACATCTGCAGGTGATCAGACTCCGTCATGCTCCGGACATTCACTTAGCACCGTTGTACCATGTAAAACAATAGGGGAGGCTCTCCATAGTGTAATATTGTTTATTAAATAAAATTGTCCCCCCATACAAAATGTGCTTACAGTGTTAAAAGGTAAACTCAGCCTGTCACAACAATTGCGTCTGCTCACCACTGGTCGGAGTGTCGACGTACCACCCACCTTGATGAGTCCTGGGATGACGCTTGATGTGTACAGCTGTAGGGTCACGTGGTCACGGTCTGACGCGTTTCATCATTACGTCTTCGGAGGGCGTGGCCACGCTACACGACTCTACGCTTTATAAAGCAATACAGGCGGGCTCAATGTGGATCGTCATCACGAGCGCCATCGGTTAAATTCCCGCCCGTTTATTGGCGGCTAGGAGCTGAAACACAGCATCCCAGCCATCCGAAATGGTTCATTCTCTGTCCACACCGATTAGTTAGACTTCATTGAACCTTTATCTACCTTATATATTGCATGGATATATGCAGTCAATACCATGTATATAAACATCTTGTTTAAAATTAATGATAAAAAAAACATAAAAACCTACTTCTCGCTATTCCAACATATACTAATGCCATCTTATACACAGCACTGGTAAGTGCCCATGCTGCATGAGATCGCTGCTAAAACATCCAATATTCTAGTCTCAATAGCCACATCCCTTATATTGCCAATAAGCAATGGGTAGTATTCCACATACTAATATAGATATAATGGTCCATATATATTGTTAAAAAAATATTTTCCAGCATGATGAGCAATTTTCTGGGAATCTCTATTAACATATAAAAGGGTTACATATTGTGCAGAATATGTGTGAGAACCCTGCCCTGGACAGTAAAGGTACAAAATTCTCTAGTCACTAAATCTTATAAGCGACTGAGCAGCATGGTGGCTCGTGTCCTCGCATACAAATTGGGGATAACCCCACAGTAGTCTCAGATAATTCTTATGGTGGTTTTCAAAGTACACTAGACTGTTATCAATAATTGCTTATAAAGCAATTCAATCTAATTCTATATTGAGTCCATTAGGTCTGAGTGTATTGGTCAGATATATCCATTGAGGTTCTCGCTGGGATATTTCTCTCACCATGTTCGCACCTCTCCAATTGGGGTAGAGTTTATCAATACCCCAAAAATTTCAGGCCTACAGGGTTTTTGTCATGTTTTTGCCTGAAGTGTAAAGATACACTGTGTTTTTTGTATCCTATTAGAATATTGTAAATGTGTTCTGAAACTCTTTTGCCTAATGTTATTTTTGTACGCCCAATATACATCAGGCCGCACGGACATTCTAAGGCGTACACTACATGCATAGACATGCATGTGATAAACTCTTTGATTTGAAATTCTTTACCGTTAGCTGTTGATGTAAAGGAAGTCAACCCCCTCAAAAGGTACTGGTCTTTCTATATATAAAAGGTGGACTTGTTGGCAAGACATTACCCAGCACCCTATCCATGCATAGCATGTTCCAGTGTTTTTTAATAATAAAAATTCTATTTCATGGTATTGTTCGTGATAGCTACTTATAAAACCCCATTCATGTTTGGGGTCTTGCTGTTTAGCTGTGGGGACTAGGTAGGCATCTTGTGTGGACATACCCACCTCTTCAATAGTTTTTTCCAAGAGATGTGGTTTGTACCTATTTTCCACAAATTGAATTTTTACCAGTCCTGCTTGGGTCGCATAGTCATTATCAAAAGTGCAATTGCGACGTATGCGAGTAAATTTCCCCTTAGGGATGTTGCGTAACCACCGTGGGTGATGTCCACTTTGCACAGGAATGTAACTATTACGGTCTGTACTCTTAAAAAATGCTTTTGTGTACAGTTGGTGTTCCCCTTTCATTACCGTAACATCTAAATAATGAATCTGCTGTTGGCTTCAGTTGAACTCCAGTTTGATGTTATTCGTGTTGCTATTTAGCCAATGTGAGTATTCTTGCAATGAGGCCTCTGTACCCTGCCAGATCATAAACAGGTTGTCTATGTACCATTGGTAAAAAATTATCTCTTTTCTCCTGCTTTGGTACACCCATTTATCCTCCCATTCGCTCATAAATAAGTTCGCCAAGCTTGGGGCGAACTTAGCACCCATAGCTACTCCCGTTTTCTGACTGTAGAAGTGGCCAGCATACCAAAAATAATTGCGTGTTAAGCAATAATCTAAAATCATCATCAAAAATTTCTTTTGAATAAAGGGTATGTCTTCCCTCTTACTGAAGGCCCAGTTAAGGGCCAGGAGGGCGTCATTGTGTTGAATTATTATTTTATTTAATAAACAATATTACACTATGGAGAGCCTCCCCTATTGTTTTACATGGTACAACGGTGCTAAGTGAATGTCCGGAGCATGACGGAGTCTGATCAGCTGCAGTTGTAGAGCGGATCATCACAGTGAAGGAGACTACAGGCTTTATTAAACCACACTTTTGGTAAGCATATATACAAAAGGGGCTGACCACGAGGTGATATGGTGAAGGTCTATCATCCTAAGGACAAGACACTGGATTTTTATTAGAAGCCGTCTCCAGTTATTGTCATTTCACACATGCATGGGACTTATCACTTTCTGATGTGTGTGGATATATTCAACATGCTGCACAGCTAGTCTGATTTATGGCACCTGGAACTGTTTACCATTTATTTGATTTAGAATTTTTTAATTTTTCACTTTTACTTTTGCACCCATATCATTGCTTAATCGGTAATAGGATCAATATTTTATCAATGCTTCATATTTTACTTCTAGGTTGATTGTCTTTGATAATATTATCATTTAACTATACCTCTGTACCACAAGTTCAATGCCGAGCAATGGATGGGTATAGCACTTAATGATACATCATTAGTATGAATGAACATTCATTATAAGCGCTATTAATACTTCCTTCTTGTAAGAAAGTATATATTTATTGTAACATAGTTTTTTGATGTATAACGGCAGCTAGAAGTGCGTCAAACATTCTCTTTCCATTTGAGCGCTAATATAGTTTGTATAAAGATGGAAACAGAGACAAGACAGTTTTTTCTTGAAATAAACATTAAAGTCTAATATATGAGAGACAATAACAACAAAATATGTACATTGGCTGAATGGCTGAACAGTGGGCATGAATGTATTATTATTTTTTCTTTATTATTTGGCTAAGTTTTTTGCCCTGTATCCCCTCCCATATACACAAACAGAAAGTTCCTGGCCCCTTTCCACCTCCTCTTCATCAAAAGCACAAAAAAGCAGTTTTTTTAAAATTGCTAATATGTCCTTTTCTGTAGCTTGTGTTACACAAAGTGCCAGGTCTCCACCTGCTGTGGTTTTGCCTCTTCAAGCATGTGGAATTCCATAAGACGGTAGGGGGTAAAATAGGAATACGAGGAAAATAAGTGTTGGGGTGCCACCGCTACACAGCCATGACCAGTACCCCTGTCATAGTAGCACACACAGGCAGAAAAGATGGCGCTGGGCAGTAGGTAAGGGGAGTGGTGGCAGCTCTCCAGGGAGCCCTCCTTCTCACAGTTCAGCACAGGAGGGGAAGGATATGCAGGAGCTTACCTCCTCACAGCCTGAAGGAGAACTGCCAGAAAGTCCATAGCAGATCCTCAGCAGCAATCTCTTCTCTCTATATCACCAACGGGCACATGGGACTTGAATGGCTGTATTGTATGGCTGAATTGACTGAAATAGCTTTCAGCGAACCAAGCTCAGAACAAGAATCCCATTTCGCACCAGCCACCGCTTATTCAGGAGAGGCTGTCCTGATCGCACCATTCTCCACCCTCCTTCAACAAGAACTAACCAAAGCATTGCACTATTGCATGTGCGGTTCATTTAGTTCCGAATTGAAATTCGGACGCATTTTCGTTTTTCAGAAATTCGGATGTATCAGAATTACCAAATTACAATAGTACTGAATTTAAACAAATCCAAAATAACTAAAACTTTTCGAATACTTTTCGAATAGTTTTCAAATTTGACTAGTTTTCGAATTCCAATACTTTTCGAATTTCCAAAAAGAAAAAAATAGAATAGAATAGAAAATAAAAGAAAAGAATAGAAAAAAATAATAGAATAGAAAAGAATATAACAGAAAATAAAAGAATAGAATATAATAAAGTAAAACAGAACAAAATAAAAGAACAGAATAGACTATAATATAATAGAAACAAATTTGAATAGACTAAAATAACATAGAAAGAATATACCATCTTCTGAAATTCGAATTTCAATAGAATAAATTTGAATACATAAGAATAGAATAGACTAGACTATAATAGAATAGAAAATAATTTAAAACACAATAGAATAGAAAGAATATAACCATTTCAAAAAATGTAAATATAATCAATTCAAATTTGAATAGAATAGAAAAGAATAGATTAGAAAATTAAAGAATAGTATAGAAAAAACAACAGAATAGAATGAATATAATCATCTTCCTAAATTTGAATTTTGAATAGAATAAGTTTGAATAGAAAATAAAATAATAGAATATAAAATAATTCAATAGAATAAACAAACAAACAAATAGAATAGAAAAAAATGTAACCCTTTTCCTAAAATTCAAATAGAATCAATTTGAATAGAATAGAAAAGAATAGATTAGAATAGGAAGATGGATATATTCATTCTATTCTGTTGTTTTTTTTCTATACTATTGTGTTATTTTCTATTCTACTCTATGCTTTCCTATTCAAATTGATTCTATTGGAATTTTGGAAAATGGTTATAGTATTTCTATTCTATTGTTTTTTTTTAATTCTATTCTTTTCTATTCTATTTGAATTTCAGAAGATGGTTATAATTTAATGTACATAAATAAATTAATAATAAATTAATATAAAAACCTGTGTAGTGTGTTTTTTATTGACACTTTTTTTCCCTAGGTGAATGGGTAGGGGTACAATGTACCCCATACTCATTCACATAGGGTGGGGGGCCGGGATCTGGCGGTCCCCTTATTAAAGGGGCTCCCAAGTTCCGATAAGCCCCCACCCCCAGACCCTGACAACCAACGCCAGGGTTGTCGGGAAGAGGCCCTTGTCCTCATCAACATGGGGATAAGGTGCTTTGGGGGCCCCCCTCCCCCAAAGCACCCACCCCCCATGTTGAGGGCATGCGGCCTGGTAAGGTTCAGGAGTTGGGGCACTCACCCGTCCCCTCCCATTTTCCTGACCGGCCAGAGTGCGTGCTCGGATAAGGGTCTGGTATGGATTTTGGGGGGACCCCCACGCTGTTTTTTTCAGCGTAGGGGTTCCCCTCAAAATCCATACCAGACCTAAGGGCCTGGTATGCCCCTGGAGGGGAACCCATGCCGGTTTTTTATTTATCCATAGATTGGGAGATCCTGCTTCTCTGAACCATGAGAGCAATACACTCTTCTATATGGGAGAACTTTGAGGTCAGAGAAGCAGGATCTCCCAATCTATGGATAGTGTAGGACCCACTAATCATAGGGTACTTTGTCGCAGTATGTGAGCTTAAGCACCATATAGCAATATGGTGTGACCAAATCCCCATATTTTTTGATAATGTTTTTTGAAAATGTTTAGGTGTTTTAAACTAGCCTTGCTGGAGGTAAATGTCTTTTTTGCATGTGTGCGCTGTAACACTGAAGAAATGACACTTTGCTATAATGTAAAGTAGTGAGTGTACAGCTTGTATAACAGTGTAAATTTACTGTCCCCTCAAACTAACTCAACACACAGCCAATAATGTCTAAACTGCTGGCAACAAAAGTGAGTACAACCCTAAGTGAAAATTTCTAAATTGGGCCCAAAGTGTCAATATTTTGTGTGGCCACCATTATTTTCCAGCACTGATTTAACCGTCTTGGGCATGGAGTTCACCAGAGCTTCAAAGGTTGCCACTGGAGTCTTCTTCCACTCCTCAATGACAACATCACAGAGCTGGTGGATGTTAAGGCCCGTACACACGATCGGACTTTGACAACAAACATGCAAATTAACTGTTTTTGGAGCAACATCCGACCATGTGTACACTCCATCGGACAAACTTTTTCTGTTTCCATCGGACTTTTGTTGGCTGTGCGAACGCACAAACTTTCCGGCAACAAAAGTCCGATGGAGCAAAGTCCGATCGTGTGTACACAAAACCATCAGACTTTTGTACAAACTACAGTACGCAGCTGTGAGAATCTTTCCAGCGCGATCCCATCTCGCTGGTTCTCGGCGACAGGGTACTGTACATCTCGCGCTGGCTGCAATAGGAAAAATGCATTTTCCTACTGCAGCGGGCGCGAGGGGGAATTCCCTCATACCAGGCCCTTCTGTCTGGTATGGATCTTAAGGGGAACCCCCTACGCCAAAAAAACGGTGTGGGGGGCCCCCCAAACTACAAAGGAGGGTGGGGACAAGCAAGCGCCACCCCTCCTGAACAGTACCAGGCCGCATGCCTTCAACATGGGGGTGGGTGCTTTGGGGAGGGGGGCGCCCTGCGGCCCACCCCACCCCAAAGCACCTTGTCCCCATGTTGATGAGGACAAGGGCCTCTTCCCGACAACCCTGGCTGTTGGTTGTCGGGCTCTTAATAAGGGGCCCCCAGATCCCGGCCCCCACCCTATGTGAATGAATATGGGGTACATCGTACCCCTACCCATTCACCTAGGGAAAAGAAGTGTCAATAAAAAAAACACACTACACAGGTTTTTAAAGTAATTTATTAGGCAGCTCCGGGGTCTTCTTCCGACTTCGGGGGTCTTCTTCCGACTTCGGGGGTCTCTCCGGCCCCTTCTCCCGGTGTCCGGTTCTTCTGCCGGCTCCGAAGAGGCTGGAGACAGTGGCGAAGTCGGAAGAAGACCCCTGAAGTCAGAAGAAGATCCCCCAAGCTGTCTAATAAATTACTATAAAAACCTGTGTAGTGTGTTTTTTTTATTGACACTTTTTTCCCTAGGTGAATGGGTAGGGGTACGATGTACCCCATACTCATTCACGTAGGGTGGGGGGGCTGGGATCTGGGGGTCCCCTTATTAAAGGGGGCTCCCGGATTCCGATAAGCCCCCGCCCCCAGACCCCGACAACCAACGGCCAGGGTTGTCGGGAAGAGGCCCTTGTCCTCATCAACATGGGGATAAGGTGCTTTGGGGGCCCCCCTCCCCCAAAGCACCCACCCCCCATGTTGAGGGCATGCGGCCTGGTACGGTTCAGGAGGGGGGGCACTCACCCGTCCCCACCCATTTTCCTGACCGGCCAGAGTGCATGCTTGGATAAGGGTCTGGTATGGATTTTGGGGGGACCCCCACGCCGTTTTTTTCAGCGTAGGGGTTCCCCTTAAAATCCATACCAGACCTAAGGGCCTGGGATGCCCCTGGAGGGGAACCCATGCCGGTTTTTTATTTAAAATTTGGCGTGGAGTTCCCCCTCAAAATTCATACCAAACACAGTACCTGGCATTGGCGGGGATCCAAGTCAGATCCCCGAACCAGTGTGAACCCGGCTCGCAAGGTGTCAATATCGCCAATAAAAGCGGCGAGATTGACACAATATCAGACAACAATACAGAAGTTGACCAAAGGGTGGTGGTAAAGAGCTAAAAAAACCATGTGATTTGGTGAAAGTTGGCTGAAAAAGTTCTGCCGTGTGTATGCAATACAAACTTATGGCCAAAGCCCTTTGTACAAAAATCCAAGGGAAAGTTTGTACAAAGTCCTATCATGTGTATGAGGCTTTAGATGCCTTTGTCATAGGTATGCAGTAATGTTTGTCTGTCAGCTTATCTCTCCATGTGTTCTGCTTAAGAGGCCAACCACTATCACCTGGCTGCTTAAGTAATCTCTCCTCAAAGCATGGCTCCACCCCAGCCCCTATCAGGGAACTCTATATTAACCTGTGCACTGCAAGACAGCTCTGCTGATCAATATTGTGTGTTTGGCTTTCATATGCAACTTGCTGTGTCTTCTATGTCTGATTCCAGTTACTGATCTTGGCTTGTTCTTGACTATCCTTACCTGCTTGTTATCCTGACCTTTGGCTATCTCCTGACTATCCTTACCTGCTTGTTGCCCCGATCTTTGGCTATCTCCTGACTATCCTTTGTTGTCGCAGTCTGCTGCATCCACTCTACCTCCCTGTAGTCTACGGTGAGCTGGGAGTCCCTAGGAGTCGCGACCTGGAGCCAGACTGCAGCTAAATCCATCCCCACCACTAGGGGTCTCTGGTGAACACCCGCTGGCTCTTAGATACCGCACCCTGGGAAATCTCATGCTCTAGCGTCATCCGTGTAGGTACTGAGCTCCATCCGCAGCAGTCAGCCGTAGGGTCCACTACCTTGTGGTGCACTCCAGACCCCAATGGGGTGCATCTGTCACCTGGACTCAGGTGAACTGGCAGTCTTGCACTCCTCCACCTTCCGTTTGAGGATGCCCCACAGATGCTCAATAGGGTTTAGGTCTGGAGACATGCTTGCCCAGTCCATCTCCTTTACCCTCAGCTTCTTTAGCAAGGCAGTGGTCTTCTCGTAGATGTGTTTGGGGTCGTTATCATGTTGAAATACTGACCTGCGACCCAGTCTCCGAAGGGAGGGGATCATGCTCTGCTTTAGTATGTCACAGGACATGTTGGCATTCATTGTTTCCTCAATGAACTGTAGCTCCCCAGTGCTGGCAGCACTCATGCAGCCCCAGACCATGACACTCCCACCACCATGCTTGACTGTAGGCAATACACACTTGTCTTTGTACTCCTCACCTGGTTGCCACCACACACGCTTGATACCATTTGAACCAAATAAGTTTATGTTGGTCTCATCAGACCACAAGACATGGTTCCAGTAATCCATGTGTTAGGTACCTGGTAGTTGAGCCCGACTGGTAGAAGGAGACCTCTCTTAAAAGCTGGTTCAGGAGCCACTGGAAGTGGGAACAGTGGTTTCCTGAGCACAGTGGGTAGGAGGGCCTGATGCAGTTTCCAACAGAAGCAAACACTGGAACTGGAAAGACGTCCCTCTGGGATGGCTGAGCTGCGGATGCAGGTAGGCTGATGCAGGCCAGCAGGCAGACAGGTGAATGATACGGCAGCAGCAGAATCTGACGCTTGGTAGAGCAGGCTGGAAGCAGCGTCACAGGACACAGGCAAAGCAGAGTCAGACAGTCCGTTTGGCAGGAGATCAGGCAGGTATATAGCAGGAGGGATAATCCAAGAATAGTCAGGCAGGCAGGAGTTCAGCAAGGGGTCACAAAATGTAAGCGAGGTCAGACAGGCCGGGTCGGATAGGAGACAGGAGAATAGTCAGACGGAGCCGGGTCACTAGCAATACAACAAGCAGGCAGGATACAGGAACTCAGGTGCAGAGCTGCAGATAAACAGCACCTGATAGGAGCATCTGACAGTCTTTTAAAGGGCCCTTGGCGCCAAACAGCGCTAGCGCGAACGGGCGTGTGCGGGAGCGCTCCGGCACCCCCTGGTGGAGATTTCAGCAGAACTGCCCTGGAAAGGCCCTTCGTGCCCCTGCGTGCACGCATATTCGCCCGATGGCCACTGATATGCCCCTGACACCATGTCCTTAGTCTGCTTGTCTTCAGCAAACTGTTTGCGGGTTTTCCTGTGCATCATCTTTAGAAGAGGCTTCCTTCTGGGATGACAGTCATGCAGACTAATTTGATGCAGTAAGAGGCGTATGGTCTGAGCACTGACAAGCTGATTCCCTACCCCTTCAACCTCTGCAGCAATGCTGGCAGCACTCATATGTCTATTTCCCAAAGACAATCTCTGGATATGGTGCTGAGCACGTGCACTCAACAGCTTTGGTCGACCATGGCGAGACCTGTTCTGAGTGGAACCTGCCCTGTTAAACCACTGTATGGTCTTGGCCACCGTGCTGCAGCTCTGTTTCAGGGTCTTGGCAATCTTCTTTTAGCCTAGGCCATCTTTATGTAGATCAACAATTCTTTTTTTCAGATCCTCAGAGACTTCTTTGCCATGAGGTGCCATGTTGAATTTCCAGTTACCAGCATGAGAGAGTGAGAGCAATAACACCACATTTAATACACCTGCTCCCCATTCACACCCGAGACCTTGTAACACTACCGAGTCACATGACACTGGGGAGGGAACATGGCTAATTGGGCCCAATTTGGACATTTTCACTTAGGGGTGTACTCACTTTTGTTGCCAGCGGTTTAGACATTAATGGCTGTGTGTTGAGTTTTTTTGAGGGGACAGCCAATTTCCACTGTACACTCACTACTTTACATTGTAGCAAAGTGTAATTGCTTTAGTGTTGTCACATGAAAAGATATAATCAAATATTTATAAAAATGTGAGGAGTATACTCACTTTTGTGAGATACTGTATATATTTTAAATAATGAATTTTCCCTAATAGACAGCATAACCATTTATATCTACCTGGCAGACAATAATCTGTGTATTATGGATTCCACCAGTTACTCTCCTGCAGAAAGTATAATTGTCGAAATACATAAAATGTGCCAAAAGAAAAGAAAAACAATAGTAATAAAAAAAATTGTGGTTATGTTATTGGTAGAGGAAATAGAAATTACTGTAAGGATTTTTGCAATTAACCCAATAATTAAGCAACAAAATTCACCAAGAGAATAATACGATATACAGTAGTTACCTTTCAAGTATTGAAATGGCTGCTGACCAGACCCAATGATAGCTGCCAATCAATGGGTGGAGTTTGTCTTCCCCAAAATGGTGTCTAGCTGTGCTGGAGCTGTGTGTCCTTTAATGAAGTGCGTCGGATTATAAGTCTCTGGATCTTCAATGAGATAGGTGATGCTTTCTTGTTGGTGGTGAGTGTGTGATGTCCAATGTGTGTTCCTTCTTGATGATAAGGTCCTCCTGACTTTGCTAAAGATGGATTGCAAATAACACAACTTATAAAACCACCCAGAGGGTGTATTTTGTATTATTTACTTATTTTTCATTGGTGGATTTGATTACTGATCAATTATGTGTTTATACAAGCATTAGTTCACTTGGCCACCAGGTGGAACTCCGAGACTAGAAATATCAACCTTCGGTTTTCTGGAGTAATCTAAATCGAGTCCTTATATATTAAATTAATCTTTTTTTCTGTACAAATTGAATTATGTTATTTTGCCTGGGAACAAAAAATGTTGCATTGATTGGCAACCTTTTAATTTGTTCTATTTACTATTGTTGTATTTACTCTTTTAGGTGTAGAAGCATTTTAATGGAAATTAGAGATGGCATAATTTCATAATTAAATATTAATGATATACATAACATATACATTTCAAACAATATTGATAATAAATACAAACAAACATAACTAACATAACTATAACTATACTAAGATAGGATTATATTTTCTCATGGATATACATATTAAGTGTCTTCTTTAAAGTTATCATTCGCAATATAATTCATGATCTGGTTGATCCCACCTGTTCCCATGTTCCTCTGTGTGTACTGACCATGCTTATCATGGCTGCCAATCCCTGATAGCGTGGTCAGATTACATGCCTCTGTAATCCTGCTTTATATTCAGCATCTCTGCATCTCCCCCTCTCCCCCCTTCCTCTCTCCCTGTCATTTCCATAGTCTGTGTGTGAACTGTGAAGCTGATCTCCTCCCCGCCTCTCCCCTCTCCTCCTGCCTTGATTGAGTATTCTGCTGCAGCTGCTCCTCCTAAAACAGAGAGGATAATAGAATATAATAGACGTGACTGTAAACCACTTTAAACTTAGTTTGGCAATGTCCTTTGACCTATTTGAAATATGGTCTCATAGATCAAAATTATAGAAATGATAAAATAACATTTTTTCAGTCATAGAAACTCTAACAAAGACTTGGAGACAATTGGATTGTCCAATTTCCATATCCAACTTCCACACAGCAGAATCACTGGGATTGATTTACTAAAACTGGAGAGTGCAAAATCTGGTGCAGCCGTGCACGGTAACCAATCAGCTTCTAACGTCAGCTTAATCAATTAAGTGTTTGCAAAAAAAAACTGGCAGTCGATTTCTGTGCAGAGCTGCACCAGGTTTTAAATTCTCAAGTTTAAGTAAACCAACCCCAGTGAGTCTCTGATGATCTTTGGAGGGCCTTGGAGGGTTAGCCACAGCATCAGTGAGATTGGCAATTCCATTTCACAGTAGGAGTGCATCATTGTGAGGCATCTGGAGCACCTTACTGGAGAAAATATTTGAAACTAGTGTGGTGGAGCTACGTCATAGACGACTGCCCTGAATGGAGGAGGGATACTTTTGCCTAAACCCCCCCCATCTGAGAATGGTGAGAGCCTGATGGCTATGGCATTTACTTTTCCCTGGTATCTTTATTGGTACGGATTTTGCTACCCACGCTAACCTGCTATATCTGATCATTCATTTATGACAACATTGTTACTACATGTTTTACAAGTCATCTGCAGAAAGCAGGTTTGTTTGATAATCATCAGCCATCCTCTGTAAGGTTAAAGAGGAAGTAAACCCTGATGGGTTTTACTCCCTGCAAAGCCTGCAAATTAAAAGCAAAATGGACTAGTATGCATCGCATACTAGCCCATTATGTGACACTTACCTGCAAACAAATCCATTGCTGTCCCCTGTGAAGGCTGCGTCCATCTTCGCCCCTCTTCCTTCCGGGGGCCGCAGACTACGGCTCTGTGACTGGCCAGAGCCGCGTGATGTCACTTCCGTGCATGCGCACTGGAGCCGCCGGTAACAGCACATGCTGGGGGAAGACACGTCATGGAGGTCCTTTTTTTCACAGCCGATCTTCGGCGCACTACAAATGAAAGATCTCCTAAATGGCACACGTTTAGGAAATATTTCCACTACCTATAGGTAAGCCTTATTCTAGGCTTACCTATAGTTAAAAGTCACTAGGGAGGGTTTACAACCACTTTAAGGACTGTGATGTTTGCAGCTGAGTAATTATTCCACAATCAAACTGTTTATCCTGAATATATGTTTTATGATCTTCTATGTAAGCTGTGAAACAGAACTTTCCACAATTTTTGTTCCAGTCCCATCTGGATCTTTGGATGCACTCTGTAGTAAGCAGGAAATATCACCCTGCCTGCTGGAAATTTAATCTATGAAACAGAACTTTCCACAATTTTTGTTCTAATCCCATCTAGATCTTTGGATGCACTCTGTAGTGAGCAGGAAATATCACCCTGCCTGCTGGAAATGTAATCTATGAAACAGAACTCTCCACAATTTTTGTTTCAATCCCATCTGTATCTTTGTTTGGATGCACTCTGCAGTGAGCAGGAAATATCACCCTGTCTGCTGGAATTGTATCATCACCCTCCATACAATATATTAGCCTTATGTTTCAGACTGCAACTGACGGTGTGGTTTTGTACTTTCTTCCAATTTAGGTGTTACTCAGCCAGGAGCAGTGGAAAACGGTCTCGTTGGAAGGTTAGGACTGGAAGTATCAGTGTTGCAATTAGTCTACTACTAGCCCTATTAGGAACAAGTAGTGCTTCAGCAACTAAGTAACCCTACTGAGACCTCCTGGGCATAAAACACAAGGAAGTGTGCAAATTTATATATTCATTTTACAGAAGTGTTTGTGATCCTGCTGTGCCAATTTGTATGACAATTGTCAGTTTGTTAACCATTTTTTACTGGTGTCTGGTAGGGTGGGCGAATTTGCCTTTATACTAATATTTTGTACATTTGCTTCAATAAAGTATTTTATCACAAGATACACCATAGTTGGTTCTCCATATACAACTCTTTGTTTTGCTTTTACACTTTGATGTTTTCAGTTGTGGAGGTACCCCATCTTTTGAAGACAAATTGGTCAACAATGTGATTTTTGACTTTATGGTTATAGCCAGAGCCCCTCCTTTTAGCTACACGTTCTAAACATAAGATAATAGAATAAGATAATATACTTTATTGTATACATACAACAAAATTTATCAGGATACTGTTTAGCAATAAAACATTTTTCAACACAACCACACATACATACATATGGTGGACCTGTCCGAATCTTCAACCCTACTGTTCTGCAATCCATTGTATCATATCTTCGGTTACCACTTACACGCTAGACCTTACCCCAGTTTTCTTTTACACCATTCATCTCTCCCCAGGAGACCATACTTCAAGGCTGGCGATGCACATGGTGAATACATCTAAGCCTTTGTCCCTGTACACTGGGGTTCAACTCAGGCCCCGACCATTTGGTAATGGTTCTCCAGACTTCATAAAATAGCTGAGATGGAAGAACTGATCTGTACATTACACAACAATCCCTCAAAAATTGTGAATACTTGGTCTTGCTGGCTTCACCTTTAAACGACCATGGAATACACGTGACTTACTAGAGGAACCTTTGTTAAACCAAAACCTCACTTGGATGCCATTCATGTCGGCCCCTGCCCACCTCCTCCACTCTAAGAAAACTTAGACTTATGCTGCCACCCTATTCATCACCAATGGCAAGAGGGAGGGAGGGTGCTGGAGAGATGACCCCCATCCTCCCTCTTACCCTCTCAGCACTTTCCTCCCCCATACCCCTCCACTCCTTCCTATTCTCCCTCCCCCTATCTTTTTCCTGGCTATACCTTGGTTTTCTTTCATTTTTTTCTTTCTTTTCTTCCTTTTCTCTTGCTCTCATTTTCTACACCCTCTTTTCTTGATCCCACATCACAGTCCCATAATACTAATATATTCTACCAGTCTAACCAGAGTCCTTCTCCACAAACCTATTTTAAAGGGTAAAAACCCTTTTAACAACCCTTTTGCCGTATCATGAGTATGGGCAACCATACCTTTTTATGAGTTTGTTTTATGGGACCTACCGTACATATTTCATATTTGATAACTATGCTTTTACCTGAATCTTGTAAACTGTAATGAAAAGAAATCAATTGCAGCCAGCAAAAATAAAAAACTATGGCCTGATAAAGCACATGCAGAAGTCATGCAGTTATGACTATAGAAAATGTAGAGAGGCTGTGAAGAAGCTTCAGGACACAAATCAGCCCAATTTTGCTACGTTAAGAACATTGAGGGCTTACATCTACCATAATAGACCAGTGCCTACAAGTCTTACAGTGGCTTGAAAAAGTATTCATACCCCTTGAAATTGTCCACATTTTGTCATGTTACAACCAAAAACGTAAATGCATTTTATTGGGATTTTATGTGGTAGACCAACACAAAGTGGCACATAATTGTGGAACGAAAATGATAAATGGTTTTCCAAATTTATAACAAATAAATACCTGAAAAGTGTGGCATCCATTTGTATTCAGCCCACTTTGCTTTGATACCCCTAACTAAAATCTAGTAGAACCAATTACCTTCAGAAGTCACCTAATTAGTAAATAGAGTCCACCTGTGTGTAATTTAATCTCAGTATAAATACAGCTGTTCTGTGAAGCTTTCAGAGGTTTGTTAGAGAACCTTAGTGAACAAACAGAATTATGAAGGTCAAGGAACACACTAGGCAAGTCAGTGTTAAAGTTGTGCAGAATTTTAAAGCAGGGTTAGGTTATAAAAATATATTACAAGCTTTCAACATCTCACGGAGCACTGTTCAAGCCTGGAAGAGGGGCAAGAAGAAAGACATTGTTGAAAGAAAGCCATAAGAAGGCCCGTTTGTAGTTTGTGAAAAGCCATGTGGGGGACACACCAAATATGTGGAAGAAGGTGCTCTGGTCAGATAAGACCAAACTTTTTGGCCTAAAAGCAAAACGCTATGTGTGGCGGAAAACTAACACTGCACATCATCCTGAACACACCATCCCCACCGTGAAACATAGTGGTGGTAGCATCATGTTGTGGGGATGTTTTTCTTCAGCAGCAACAGGGAAGCTGGTCAGAGTTGATGGGAATCTTAGAAGAGTCTGCAAAGGACCTGAGACTTGGGCAGAGGTTCCCCTTCCATCAGGACAATGACCCTAAACATACAGCCAGAGCTAACAGAATGGTTTAGATCAAAGCATATTTATGTGTTAGAATGGCTCAGTCAAAGTCCAAACCTAAATCCAATTGAGAATCTGTGGCAAGACTTGAAGATTGCTATTCACAGATGTTCTCCATCCAATCTGACAAAACTTGAGTTATTTTGCAAAGAAGAATGGGCAAAAATGTCACTTTCTAGATGTGCAAAGCTGGTGAAGACATACCCAAAAAGACTTTCAGCTGTAATTGCAGCGAAAGGTGATTCTACAAAGTATTGACCCAAGGGGGCTGAATACAAACGCACGACACACTTTTCAGATATTTATTTTTTTTAAAATTGAAAAACCATTTAATCATTTTTATTGCAATTCACAATTATGTGCCACTTTGTGTTGGTCTATCACATAAAATTCAAATAAAATACATTTATGTTTTTAATTGTAACATGACAAAATGTGGACAATTTAAAGGGGTGTGAATACTTTTTAAAGGCGCTGTACAATAATCTGCACCTAAGCATTTTTTCAGCAGCACTACCTATGCTTTTCTTATGCCACCTTAGCACATTGTTAATATGGCTGCTGTTTACTGTGAGGGGACTGGCGAATAATAATAAAAACATTATTGACCAATTTAAGCCATGTGACTTAAGTTCAAAAACCAGGAAGCACATTATTTATGGTTGCACAATATTGAAGTTAGCTATGGCAATGACATTACACATTAGTTCACCATTTCTCCAAACTCCAAACAAGTTAAAGTAGATGTAAACCCACTTTCTTGTTCAATATTTTTATTGAAATTTGCATAAGAGGAGACAAAGTATAGCAAATATCATAATAACAAGGGATACATATATGAACAGTAGAATTATATCTATATATTCATTACTAAAACTATTCTCACAGGCAAGGTGAAATCAAAGATAATAGATATAGTTTAAATTAGTTATAAATGTGTAGACCAAAATAGAGGTCAAAAGTTATATATGAGAGATATAAAGCATGCCTCCAGACCACCCATCCACCCCTAATGGGCTCAAACTGTGGATAGGTGGTGGCATGGTTATTTGAAATTAAAATTATTATTACAAACAATAATTAGTCCATGTAATATACCTGAGAGAAAAGAGAAAGAAATTAAAGTAAAAAAAGAGAAAAAGGAGTAATACTCTCCTTACAAATTATTAACTATATATAACTATTGAAAGAGAAAAATTGTAAGTCTAATGCTCATAAAAGCGTTACTCATTACTAATGAGATATAAGTCATTTAAGTAAAATGTGAAAGTATCCCAAAATTATCATTTGTGTAGTAAATAATATAAGAAAAGTTAGTAGAGTAAGAAAAGAATAGAATATAAGAACTATACGGGCATTATAACATTAGTGCTGAATACTAAATAAGGATTACACAGGTTTGCCCTACAAATTAAAGGAATCTTAGAAAGACAGATAGTAAGGTAAGAAAAGAAAAGAAGAAAAGAGAGAATACCTCGAGGAGGTGACCCGGCTCCCGACATGGATAATTGATAATACATTAATACAACAAGGATTCTAATAGGGTAACATCAATGACTGGTCAAAATCAGAAGAAAAAAAGTGCTTAACCCATGGCTGTCAAATCATACGGAATTTATTAATACTATTGTCTTCAATAGCTGTCATTTTTGCGAAGATGAGGGCCTTGTTCGTTCTATGTTTGGCTTCCGCCACGATCAGTGTATTGGACTTCCATGCCTTGGCTATGGTTTGTTTGGCAGCAGTATTGATTTGAATAAGCATTTTGAATTGATTACGGGTAATACTGGCCAGTTTAAGATTTAGAAGTGCAATGGCTGGGTCTAGGGCTATAGGGGTTTCCAAAGCTTTAGATGCCATAGCAAATATGTTTTTCCAGAATTCTTGAGCAATCGAGCATTGCCACCATATATGAAAGTGGTACCTGGTGCGGAACAACCTCGGAAGCAATTATTAGGATATGAAGGAGTAAATTTTGCTATTCTAGCTGGTACTAGATACCAATGCGCCATAACTTTGAAATTAGTTTCCAGAGCAAAACAATTAGGAGATGAGGATTTGGTAGCCAACCAGATATTAGACCAGTCATCGATGGCGAACATTCATCCTAAATCTTTTGCCTATTTGGCAGTATAAGAGGGAAGTATATCATTAGGAGTACTAATGTGTGAGAAAGATTTATGTGGGTAGGAGTAATGTGTAAAACGCCTACTAGTAGGATTAAGTTCTTGCCATGTATCTACCAAACCATACTTAGTAAGTAGATGTTGAAGAGTTACTTTAATTGACCTAGTGATAGGTACCGGAGGAGACTTATCTAAGAAGGGGAAAACTGTTGCATTAGAATCTCCACATAAAACTACAGTGCCAAATTTGTGAATTTCCACAATTTGAAAAAGATGGGACAAAAAGGATTCTGGTCTCTACAGCTCCAATATAATAGTTAACTATAAATTATGATACTAGACGCAATCTTAGGCAAACTAAATTATCTAAATCACTACCAGCCTTAAGATTGTTTGTTTTTTATGGTAATTGTGACTGAAAAAATAAATAAATAAATAAAAATTATATATATACATATATATTTTGCCAGTAGATAGGATTTTAAGTATTAACCATATCCTGGTAGCAGGGGATAATCAAAAAGTGATTATTAAGAACTGTCAAAAAAAAAAAAAAAAATTATTTTTGAAAATAAAAATTGAGTAGGAAGCAACCGAAATATATTACATATTGTAATTATTCAAGTCAAAAAAAAGTCTAAAAAAATAAAAAATAAAAAATAAAAAAATTTTAAAAGATTATTGATATAATCATTAGAAATAAAGATTAGAATGGAAGTCCATAAACCTGGAACGATGGTATTGTGAATAATGGGTTCGTTCAATCAGAATATAATACTGGAGATCCGTATAGAAGAAATTCTTCAACAGATATATGAAGATCAGTCCATTGAATTTTTGTTGTTAGGGGAAGGGTTGTCAAAATGGCCTCGCTTATGTAAATTCTGATGTGAAGGGGTAGATGAATTAGAGGCTGCTGTTACATTTTGCTGAGGTGATCTTGAGGCTGACCTTCTGCGTGACAAATCTTTAGATGGGTCTTGGTCCGCTAGGCCCATTTCAATCAAGGCTGACTGCAAGTCCTCTGAAGAGCAACATACATATCTGGTTTCTAAATGTGTAAATCTGAGCGAAAAAGGAAAACCCCAATGATAAGTAATTTGATGACGTTGAAGTACTTGTAGCTGGGATTTGAGTGCACGTCTTTTAGCCACTGTAATAGGAGAAAGGTCTGCAAAGAGCTGGTATACATGACCCTGAAAGGTGAGAGAATCCTTTCCTCTGGCTGCTGCAAGCAATTGCTCTTTAGTGCGATAATAATGCATTTTAGCAATTATGTCTCTAGGAGGACCATTTAATTTACGTTGAGCTAAGGCTCTATGCACTCTATCCATCTCTAATCTCTCTATTGGAATACTAGGTTGTAATTCCTGAAACAGTGCGGTAATAGTGGCTTGAACATCAAGGACAGTCTCAGGGATACCCCCAATCTGCAGGTTAGCCCAATGGTCCCTATTCTCTTGGTCCTCTAAACGTGACTGTAATACAGCATTTTCTTCTTTAACGTTCATAAATTCTGATATATATTGCTGTGTTTGGCTTTCAAGATCATCCACACTTATTTCTAACTCAGCTGTTCTTTGCCCCAATTCTCTAATTTCACTTGTTAGTTTATCAGTTATATGGTCTGATGTCTGTTTCAGAGCTTTCTGTAATATTCATTCAAATTTTTTAAATAAATCTGTTTGGGATGCTGTCTGTGAGCCTCATGTGTCTGAGTCAGACTCCCCAGTAAAATCCAGAGTGTTTGTACTGAGTTTCAATGGCTTGGCACTTTGTGAAGTGCTGGGCTGTGAGGAGACTGCCGCTGCCATCTTGGATGTCGGCCGGCACGGCGTTTCTTTAATGTTACCGGACTTAAACTTAGATTTTGTGCCCTTCAGAACCATTCTAACAGTACCTGAGGGCTTTACAAGTAAGTGCCTGAAAGTTTTGTAGATTTTCAGCGTCTCTGGTACCTGTAGTCCTCCGGCGTGAACGGCCCTGGAGCAGAGCTCTAAGCAGGCATAACTATCCTCTCAGGCGTCCGCAAACCCACTTTCATCCTTGCTAAACTACTGCCAAAGTGGTTATCTATAAGGATATACATGCCTCCTGCATGTATCTGTCAAATGTCTCCCCTCTGTCTGGTATGAGACCCTAAAAACTGCAGATTTTGAGGGTGGGTCTGTTGTCCGGTGCTTGGTGGGTAGAGTCGTGATGTCAGTAGACTCCCCGCCCACCTCTACACTCCCCTTGTCAACATGAATTTTCTCCTGTGTATTTCTTACATTCAACTTCTGCTATGATTACTAACAACCAGTCAAAACCCAGAAAAGTCACCACATGACTTCAGCATGCCCAATCATGCTGAGGTATGGAGCAGCCAATCTAGGGAGAGCTGGGGAAGAAAGGAGGAGGGCATGAGAATTACACATAATGCCTCTCTCAGGCTCATGCATGAGATATATAAATCAATTGTCACTCACAGCAGGGAGGAAGAACTGACTGGTAATTATCTGTCCAGTTTTATCTCACTGAAAAAAAGATAAGAGGATTGCTCAGAGCTGGATTAACTCTTCCTGGCAAGATTGGGTACAAATGATATGAAATTCTATACTGCACAAGTTACAAGCCTAAATGAAAAAAAAAAAAAAAATTGGGTTTACATCCACTTTAAGTTCATGCTCAACCTGAACCCCAAACTAATCCCTGTGGAACATTTTCAGCATGTCTTGACAGTAGTAAAGCATGCCTTGGCAATAGGAAATTAATTGAAGGGACTGGGCAAAAGTGCCAGAGCTTTGCTTTTTCAGATCAGCTTGGGAGTTTTCAAGTTTACACTTGTCGTGCATAGGGATGAGAGTTGTGTTCAGGTCGATCATGAGTTTGACCCAAACTCAAGCTGTTTTCAGGTCACCAAACTGGTGAACTAAATGGCCAGATTAAATAATTTCCCCAGCCTGGTTGCTGCAGATGGAAGTCATTCATTTATTATTGGTATTACTATAAGCCACTAAAAGGACAGTTTTTGTGTTGGCGGTCAGTGGATTGTTGCTCATCATAATTGATGTGGGTCTATCTAGGAACAAAGTGAATGACATTGGATTTACATCATGGGACTTTTTTTAAATATTAAGTGACTATGGATTCTGAGGGGGAACCTTGCACAATAAACAGAAAAATGGCATAGAGTACCCCCTTATTCTAGATAGGGTTTTGGTATGTTTTTTTAAGGTGGACCACTTGCAAAAAACATTATGAGGCCCTCCAAAATCCATACCAGACCCTCTCCTGAACCATGCTGTCAACATTGTGAGGGTACATTGTCAGGGAGATACTACCTGCAAGTCACCTTGTCTCCATGATGATGAGGACAAGGGCCTCATTCCTGACCCCCAAATATCTGCTTCCCAACTATATTAAGAGGTACATAGCTCCCATTGTTATGCATTCGCAAAAAAAAAATCTGAAAAAGCAAATGCAGACTTACCTGCAAACGGATCCCTAAAGCGCAGCACTCTCACGGATCCCCCAGTGCTTCCATCTCACCCTGTGTTCCTTCCATTTTTTTGATATTTGAGTGTTTGAATGGCTGGGCTGCAGTGACATCACTCCTCCGCATGCGCATGGAAATTTACATCGCTGCGGCACAGAGAGCGGGCCATAAATGTGATCTGAGCTGCACATGTGCTACTTAGATCACATTACCCGCTGACAGGCAGGGAAATCATTTATGACAGAAGAGACCACTAGGGTCTCTTTTGTTATAAAAGCCATGCCTGTTTGCAAATTTTAGATACTAAGACTTTACTACTACCTTAATGCATAGAATGCAATAAGATAAAAAAAAAACTTTGCGCTTTAGAACCACTTTAACCACTTCAGCCCTGGAAGGTTTTACCCTCTTAATGAACAGGCCATTTTTTGTGATACGGCACTGCGTTACTGCAACTGACAATTGCGTGTGATGCTGTACCCAAATAAAATTGATGTCGCTTTTCTCCCACAAATAGTGCTTTCTTTTGGTGGTATTTGATCACCTCTCTGTTTTTTTTTTTTTGGGGGGGGGGGTTTGCGCTATAAACAACAAAAGAGCAACAACTTTGAAAAGAAAATCTTTTTTTTACTTTCTGCTATAGAACACATCCAAAAAAAAAATGTAAAAATTAGATTTCTTCATCAAATTTAGGACAATATGTATTCTGCTACATATTTTTGGTAAAAAAAAACAAAAAAACAATAAGCGTATATTGATTGGTTTGCACAGAAGGTTTTTCTTCACTAGTAATGGCAGCGATCAGTGATTTTTAGCGAGACTGCGACATTGCTGTAGACAAATCTGACACTAAGTGACACTTTTTGGGGACCAGTGACACTGATACAGTGATCAGTGCTAAAAAAAATGCACTGTCACTGTACTAATGACACTGGCAGGGAAGGGTCAACATCAGTGGCGATCAAAGGGTTTAATGTGTTCCCTGGGAGTGCTTGCTAACTGTGTGGAGGATGCTCTGACTGGGTGAAGACAGAGATTCATGTTCCTGCTTAGCAGAAACACAAGACCTCCATCTTATCCCCTGTCAGAACGGCAGATTGCCCTTCTGCCTCACTCAGGAATGATCGTGGGTGGCCGGCGGACATCAGGTCCACCAGACTTGCTAATTGGCTCCCCCTCTGTTCAATCAGCATGCAATCGGGTCTCCGGAGTGGCATGCGTGGCCCCTAGAGGCTTTTGCACGAAATTACTTTTGCATGAAAATACGTGTTTTTGCACAATAGCCGCAGGACATGTATGTTACTCAGTCAGCAAGTGGTTAATCTCAACAAATCAGTTGGTGATGCTCGCTGACATTATTAACCACATACTGTACAGTCATGATCATATGCGGTCAGTGAATTTGCCAGGGATCCCCCAGCTACTTTGTTTACAAATAAAAGCCGACATGAAAAAACTGTAATTTAGTGTCAATAGTTTTTTCTCTAAAATGTCCCTTTTTGTTTGCGTACATTGTACAGATGTGTCCTTTTTGTGCAGGTTTAAGGCACTCTCCAAGCATGTTATTTAATGGAATTGTGTTTTTATTAATGTTTTATTCACAATAAAGGACCTACTTCCTGCAGGCAGTGCCCAGCTACCCATGCCTATTTTTACCAAAGGTTGGCAAATGAACAAGAAAAAAAATGACAAGACTTGGCTCCCATAGACTTCAGTTGGGGTCAGGCACTATATTCGGGCATTGCAGAAGTGCTCGGTGAATGTCTTGCAAAGTGAACTTTGCTCAGTTTGTCTGTCAGTAGTCCTGAAGTTGCATGGATTGTGCTTGCACATCCAAATGTCTTCTAAATTCTATAGATAGCTTTAGATTGATAAATGTGCTTTAGATTTTAACATAGTATGTTAAATATTCAACGGGCTTGTAACTATTGTATCATATTCAGAGTACCCATTTAGTATGCACCACATCTAAAATACATTAAAAGAATTTTGAGTAATCCAGACAATAAGTCTAGTGGAAATATGGTCTTGTTTGTAGCAGGCAGTTAATAGATTGGTTAATGGTGTTAATAACCAATGCCTCAGGGAGCACAGAATCTCACCTGTAATTAAATTGTAAATAATTAAGCCTAAGGGGCAATTAAGCATAACAAGCAATTATATGTGATTGTTTAAAACTCTCTTTACAAAGAAACTGCTACATTTCTGAATGTATATCTTTACATTAATCTGAAGTGACCTGAAAACAGATAATGAAGACATAGTTAAAAAATAAATGATACCCACAGTGTTAATGAGATAAAAAGAGTTATACATGTATTGACATAATAACATAACTAAAGTTAATAGGGCTCCTAGAATTTTGGGTGATAAAGTAGATACTTATGGACAATTATAGGAAATGAATATTAAATAAGGCCCCAGGAATCAATATGCTACTTAATACAAATGCTTTCATTAGCAATTTACTTGAAGGCTAATCTGCCAATTACCGAAAGTGTAGTTTTGCTTATAATCTTGTGTATAATGACTTAATGCTATTTATACATTTACTAAAACTTTTTTTTACAAACAGTAATGTAACTTAGTATTAGTTGTGAACATCATTTATTCCTTCAATGGGTATGTGGCATATAATCAGCTATGGAATGTTTTACGGTGTGTGAGGGAGGTAAATTTCATGGATGTGGTGGAGGGTGTAGAGTGAGAATCTCAGGCGAGCAGAAATAATGGGAACAGGAATCTCTTGGATGTGGTGGTTGGTGTGGTATGGGAGTAGCAAGTTAACAGTGAAAGAGGAGCGGAATGACATGGGGGGGTATGGAGTAAAAAGTTCAAGTAGGAAGAAAAAAGGACAAGGAATTTCATAGATGTGGTGTGGAATCAATTAATCATCACTATTTTAGGAGATATAGTTTAAGAATCTCAAGTTATCAGGAAAAGGGAAGTGGAATCTCATGGATATGGTTAGGGTGTAGATTAGAAATATCAGGTGAGCAAGGAAAAAGAGAGAGTAATCACATGGTTGTGATAGGATATGATAGGTAGATATGATATGATAGGTAGGGCTATGAGATGAAAAGATTCTGTTAGATGTGATAGGATACGTGAAGTGAGAATCTCAGACTCAGGTGGACAGAACAAAAGGGAGAAGACGTTAATAGATGTGTCGGGGTGTGAAAAGGGAATCTCAGGTGTGCAAAGGAAATGATGAGCAATTAATGACATTGATGTGGTAGACATGTAGAATAAAAGGATTCATGAAAAGGGTTTAGGGGATATTGACAGAAGATAAGCAGAGGAAGAGGAGAGGAATCACATGAATGTTGTAGGTGTGTTAAGTGAGGATTTCAGGTAAGCAGGGAAAGGAAAAAGGTTCTAATGAGGATTTGAAGTGGGAACCTCGGGTTAGCAGGGAAAAGGGAAAGGAAACTCATGGATGTCGTTGGGATGTGAAGTAAGAATTTCAGGTGAGCAGGGAAAAGGGAAGAACTGTTTATCCACACAGTTCTGAATAAATAAATTATCTGACTTAGCTAGGATACTAGTAAGAGATAAACAGACTTAAAGTGTTGCTAAACCCACAACACTAAAATCTGTCTGTATATGTAGTAAAGCATGCTTGTTATACTTGAACCGTAAGGGGGTAATCCTCTACATTGTGTAAAAAGGCTGTTTGATCATGTATCCTCTGACCTCCTTCTTCCACTGACTCCAAAATATTTCCTGATATTTACAATGTACAGGCTGCACATGCTCAGTTTGGTGTGTATTGCTAGAGAGTTTTTTTTTTTTCTTGGGAGAGTGCATGTGATCAGCACAGGGCCAATCAGCACTGTCGAGACAGAGGGTCAGGGGTCCTGCATTCCCATAGGACAATCATGGGAGAATCAAAAACTTCTCATACAAGCTTTAACCATACACTGATAGAAGTCACAAGACTGCTCTAACTGCTGATGAAAAAAGGTATTTAGCTGTTTATATTTAATAAAATAATTGCATTTCCATGTTCTGTGTACTGTGGGAGACCAGATATAGTTAATGCAGGGTCCTGGGTTTAGTAACACTTTAAGGCAATATTCCCAAAAATTAATGCAAAGAAGCCTTTATATCTATAAGAATCAAAATGTTGGACTTTTGAGGCACCAAAACACAGTCTTGTAAAATATCTATCAAATTTGTTGTATACTGTTAAAATTAAAATCATATTTTTGTCATTATATAAAATTATAACATTTGGATTATTAGCTTGCATATGTTCACTGACAAACACTTGTTAGTACCGTACAGTATATCTTGTGTTCCTGCTCGTCAGTTATTATTATCACGGTACATTACAAAATAAGTCACAACCTATCTGCTAAAAAAGTAGATATAAGCCCTTTAACAATTGATCCCAATGGGTTATTGAGCCGAGAATATCTATATACGATTCACAGGTAATGCACAGCCTGCTTCATCAGGGGAGCATTAGGCACGGTTGACTGATACTAGTTTCGGTATCGGTGGCAATAATGAGCATTTGCACAAGTACTTGAAATTATTTCACTATATGGGCTGGGTGTAACAAGATGTCCACTGCCGCCTTCTGACTGCAGGCTTACTGCAACCGAGTGCAGGGTGTAGCAAGATCCGCGTTGCGGTGTTCTGACGGAACGTCACTTTCGTTACCGAATCTGACTGAACTATTTGCCTTGGGAAAACAACATAAAAAATATATTATAATATTTATTTATTATTATTTATAATAATAGTGAGTCCAATCTGCACTGCCTTTCAGTGCCCATCAGTGCCACCTATCATTGCCTATAAGTGCTGCCTATCAGTGCCACCTATCAGTGTCCATCAGTGCTGCATATTAGTGCCTCCTCATCAGTGCCACCCCATCATTGCCCTTCAGTGTCGCCCCATCAGTGCCGCCTCATCAGTGCCACCTATCAGTGCCCAGCAGTGCTGCATATTAGTGCCTCCTCATCAGTGCCACCTATCAGTGCTCATCAGTGCTGCATATTAGTGCCTCCTCATCAGTGCCACACCATTAGTGCCACCTCATCAGTGCCCATCAGTGCCGCCTCATCAGTGCCCATCAGTGCGACCTATCAGTGCCCATCAGTGCGACCTATCAGTGCCCATCAGTGCTGCATAAAAAGATATCATTAGTCTGTATTGTGCTTTGAAAACTGTCAAATGACATTAAAATAAAGTATCAGTAATCGGTATTGGCGGGCAGCCTGGATCCTCTTCATCTCTGGTCCCACGCCGGTGCACTTGGCTCCTCCCTCCTGCCAGGTGCACCTACAGCAAGCACCTTGCTGTGGGGGCACCCAAGCAGGCATGCTCCCGAGCCACGGCTCTGCATGTCCATTCACCCCCGGAGCCTTGGCTCAGATCCGCCGATCACAGACCAGAAGTGGCATCATACTAGGAAGTTTTACAGTTTTTAACTTATGCTGGTGATTGTGATTTTTAATTGAGATGTAAGCATTTTATATCTTTATAAAGTGTGTTATTGATGATCTTATACTATTGGGAGCACTCTCTTCATTTTCACATGGCACAGGAGTAACCAACAGTGTGAATGTGGCATTGTTAAAGGGACCAACACACCGCTTATCCAGGAAACACTACTAGCAGGAGACGGGTGCCCTTGTGAGAGGGAGACCACACCACAGGACGCTCAGCACGGAGTTACAGTAGAAGATCACTTACTGGATATGATTACACATGCGTTGTATCATATCTCCAAGGTGAGAACACTGAGAGCACAGTGGTGACGGGAAGTGGTCACGAACATATATTTTGGACTGGTTTATTTTGCCGTTAGTTTTGAATGGACTTCACATTAATTTGAAAAGGACTGTCACATTTTCACATTTATGTTTTTTTATGTGGTTCATGTATATGTTGCATTGTTTGTGCACTGATATAATTTATACTATGTTTTGATCATAGTTGTAAATCAAAGGATCACACAGTATATATTCTATATAGTTTATTGTATGCAAATAGGTGGTAGCACTGCAAAAATTTTGATTTACCATTTAAAGGGAATGATTAGTCATAAAGTGGGCCTTGGATGTGCTAAGGTATTTTTTGTTATAGCTCCAGTTTGATTTAATAACTGACCATGCTCCCCTCAAATGGATGGCCCAAAAGAAGGAGACAAATAGACGGGTGAACCGGTGGTTTTTGGCTCTACAAGATTACTCCTTCACGGTAAAACACAGACCAGGTGTTAAGATGGGGAATGTAGATGCACTGTCCCGTGTTCACTCGTGTTTGGCCACAGTTGTTCCAACCCTGGAGTTTGAACAGGGGGGGATATGTAGCAGAGCCTCCCAGAGAGAGACAGGAAAAGTCTTGTCATTCTGGGTCTACACATCTCCCAGGCTCCTCTCATACACATTTAGGGATCTCTGATCCACAGTCCAGTTCGGGTCTTGGTCCTCTCCTCTAGGTCAATTTATACTCACCTGAGACAAACAGCTCTCACACCTGGGGACCAGACAAGTTCTGTCTGGGAGAGCTGCTAAGGTCAGTAAAAAGCAAACCAGTTGTGTTTGCAGAGACTGACAAGCATTAGGCTTGTGCAGCCTGATAGTAAGAATTTCATTTTGTATAGTTAGCGCCCGGAACAGAGCTCCGGTGGGTGACGTGAGCACCCAGCTGTGCTGTAAATAAGGTATTTTACCCAATAAGGTTACAAAAGGAGACACACTGGACATTATATATTCTTTTTACAAAACAGATTACATAATTTTACAATGACTTTAAAGCAAGGTTTATTTTTGGGGTTACAGAATGTCATAATGCTGACACCTGAGCTGACAGGGGGAGAGACGACAGGGGACACAGGAAGTTTAAAAAAAAATATTGTCTTATTCCAGGTGGTTTAGAACATAGAGAGGGGTGAATGACACAATATAAGCACTGTGCTGTCTATCATGTTTTTTTTTAGGGTTACAACCACTTTAAGATCATCATTGTTCACAGGGCCACTGATAGAGCAGTACAGCCAGCCCTGTTGTACTGGGCCTGGCCCACTTCAGCTCCACAGGGGGGCCCAGGCAACTTTACAGTTAATCTATGCATAATAAAATCAAGAGATTTCTAAATCATACCCCCGCTACTACTTGCTTAGAGAATGGGGGTTGTAATTACATTTTCCTGTGCCCCCATCTGGTCTACAGAGGGGACCAAGAGGTGAGCGCAGCATAAAGTGTACATAAAGCAGCACCGCATATTGCTCTGCTAGTTAATTAGACCCGGCTGCCACTGCCCACTGCCTTACCGGGTAGAGTGATACTATGAGGCTCCACTTAGCTCCCACCTCCCATTTTCAGGTGCCGACTGCCGAGACTAAGGTGAGGCGACAGGCAGCTCAGTGGATGAGAGGGAGCAAGAACCTGGAGGACAGCGTGGCTGCACCTGCACTGCACACAGTAAAATGGAGCACAGAAGATAAAATTCTCACTGTGTTCCACTTAGGCTTACACACAGAATAGCAGGTTATGATACTCACGCAGGCAGCACAGCCAGTATGTGCTCTGTCATGGATCTGTCACAGTGTGTCATATTGCTGTTTGTTGCTTACTTTGTTATGGCCATACTGGGTTAAAGTTTGTATTACACAGTACAGCCATAAGTTAACAAAATCAGCAACCAAAAGCCATGTGACACTGTGACAGATCCATGACAGAGCACATGCTGACTGTGCTGCCTGCGTAATTTTCATAATGCTGATAATCATAAGACACAGTGAGATGCTACTTTACACTTGCGTTTGGGGGGGCAGTAAACATGTGCCCCCCAACCACACCCCTTTAACCACTTCCTGTCCAGCAACGTACTGGTACATTGCTGGCTTGGAAGGGTGATATCTTGGTCGTTGCTGCAGCAATGATCAAGATATAATGTTTTAGCCCCAACGAGTCTGCACAAAGTAAAACTAATCCTAGTGGCTAAGAAGCCCCTGGATTACTTTACAGGCAGTGGAAGGGGGTTCCACTACCGTCCCGCCATCACCTTTACTGGGCTCTCCCGTGCAATCAGGGGTCCAATAAAGGATGTGAGCAGCAACATCCAGTTCCTGGGACACAGTATGCATGCATATGTAAATGGTGACAAATCTGCAGAGGTTGGGTCAGGGGAGGAGCCTGGGGTGGGGTCAAGGGTGGGGTTAAAGGGGGCCCTGTCGTGTAGGCTGTATGGAGCCCCATTATTTCTAACAGCGGCCCTGATTGTGCATACCGTAAGTAAATAAGACATCTCCTGAAAATAAACCCTTGTGTGTTTTTTGTAGCCGGTCTTATTTTCAGGGAAGTACGGTAAATTAAAAAAATGTAATCTTTGGTATCACTTTAAATCTGTCAGTCTACCAAATAGGTCAGCTTAACCTATATATCACATATAAAATATATATAAAATATCGCATTAGATTTCCATAAAAAGAAAATGTTTTATAAATTTGCATGTTTGAAATTGTGCAGCTGGAAGAAGCTTTGATTATGTTACTGTGCGCTGAGTTTCAATATAAGCATCTCTCTTGGTTTCCGGCTATTTAAGCTGTAAGTGTGACCTCATTTTATTATCTCTCATCTACTGCTGAATACAACTTACAAAATACATTTTTTATAAGGCTGCCCTGTTTTAACACTTTCCTGCCTGACACTATAAAACTATAATAGGACACCGCTGTGAAACACTGGCCCGCTTACAACTCATTCATTATCATTAGTGTATCCCCTTGAAGAGAAAACAAGATAAAAGTTTTGTTAAAACAAATGGTAAGGATAGCACATGCAATATATTACAACCTAGTGATAACTCCCAGAAGAATATCTTATCTCAGTGTGGGAGAACATAAGTCCAAGAGAGAGGTAGAAAACCGCCAAACTATCTTTTATATAAAAAACATAACTAATGTTCTCTCGGTGGATTGCAGTTGTTAATAATAGATCAAGCACAAAAAATGTAATAGATAAATGTTCGAATCATTAAAGTCCCTTTTAGACACAAAATAAAAAGAGTGACTCATATCAGGTCAGCTATCAAATACATCCATTTTAACATTTTCTCCGAAAGTGTGCATAAATCTTCTCTATCTGGATTTCTTACTATCGCCCTGTCAAGAGTTCTCTCACATCATATTTGGTTCCTGAAAACTATCCACATTAAAATTTCATCACAGGATTTCCAGAGGTTTCATAAAGGGTTATGTCATGAAGCACACAAAGTGAAAAGTTTCCATAAAAAATAAATAAAAAGACTGCCGTGCTAGCAATAAAATAGCAAAGTAGCTGTCTCAATGATCTCGACATATGCTTAAAATTCCGGATCTGAAGCAAGTTCTAGAAATAGTAATTTCTGCTACAAAGTTTGATGAAAATGTTGCCTCATTAAACTTAATGTGACGTAGTTGTGGGCAGTGCATGAAATCAAATCATAGGTGGCACCACATTTAAATCACATAAATAGCCTGAGTCCATATCCACAGTGAGAGTGACTGCAAGAATGATCTTGCTGACAATACAACTGAAATTGAAACAAATGCTAAAAGATGCAGTTCAGCTTTGTTTTAGTGAAAGAAACTTAACTTTATAGGAAGTTTCTACTTCGTTTCTCAAACAGAGGATTAAGTGGAAACTAAAATAGTTTGGGATCAATTTTTTTAATGTTTATATATTTTTTATTTTTTATCCTTTTATGACCTGGGGTCAAGCCTCAGTCAGTTGCATTGGTTAACTTGACAATAACCCTATGAATGGCCATAGATACTTTTTTTCCTGGTAGGGGGATCCAGGTCCCTCAAACTCTAAGGCATTGTTTACACTTATGATGAGTGAAGGGTGGTAAAAACATGTGACAGAGGAGTAAGGATAAAAAAGCTTTGCAATGCAGCGCAGCAAAAATGATCTCCATTCCACTGAATAGTGGCAATGCATGTGGTTGTGGTGCATTAATGCAGGGTTTAAGGGATTAAAGCAGGTAGTGAGGAAGCAATAGGTAAAAATGGAATACTGCGCTATAGAGTGTACAATGTGATAAGCTGCGACTAAAAAGTGTTATACGACACTAAACAGACGTACAGAGCAAAAAGTCGTGCTAAATAGTGAAAATAATAAACAAAATGACATATGCTCCCAATGACAGGTGCCAAAAAAGTCACACTATGCAAAAATTGAGTGCATCAAACTAAATAGTAGACAAAATATATAGTGCATCAAACAAATGAATGCAGATACGTGTATAACAAAAAAATACAAATAAATAATAATATAAAAATATCTAAAAAGTGATGTGCCGTGAGGTTCCACACTAAAGTGACAAGTGAAAAAAATATCCTCCACCACAGAAAGGACTGCCGCTTACCAGAAATCGGTGGTCCCTTATTACAGGGGACCACACTGGGCGAGTGGCTGTAACCCCAGCCCTGGATCTCCTTGGCATGTATTGGACTCCTCAGCGTCAGCAGGAATGGTCAACAGATAGATCAGTACAATGGGCAGTATGTTCACCAAAAAAACTAAAAGTCTCACATAGCGTAAATCCTTAACATTTATTAAGATTAAAAAGAGACAAAGGGACACTTACAAATTGAAGGATATTGATAGGCAAGATAAGCATATAAAGATGAGCCAGCCGGCTTCCAAACAGCCCGTAACTTCAGGGACTGAATGTGCAGCGGTGACGTCAGAGCGTAGCTCCTCCTCCCTACATCGTTTTGTCATTAGCGGACGTGACCACGGCTCCTGTCTCAGCTGATGAAGAGGAAGAGACCCAGGGGAGCCACTGCTCCCGTGCATATTGTTCAACTGAGACTGGGCTCAAGCAAAGCCCCCTGTACCTCAATTATCCCACTTAAAGGAAAAATCCCCCCCTCCCTCCTAAGAGCCCCCTTCCCCAAGAAAAGATCCCCACTGCAAAACAATGTCCTCGCTCAAATATCCACAGAAAATGATGCCCCGTTTCTAAACCCACCCCCAAAGTAAGAATATCTCCCTCAGTCAATACCCTCCCCCCAAGCAAAAATGTATAACCCTGAAGAAATCTCCCTTCATTCAACAAACTTCCCTCACAGAAGCAAATCCATGCCATTAACAACCCCCTGTACACTTCTCTACAAGAATTCCCCCTTCTCCAAAAGCAAAAAAACTACCATTTTTTTATTTTCTTTAAAACATATCCAATACAAGAAAGAAAAATCTACTTTCTTCAAAAACATTTAGGCCAAAATGTATTCTGGTATATGTCTTTGGTAAAAAAAAAAAAAAATTCCAGTAAGTGTATATTAATTGGTTTGAGCAAAATTTATAGTCTAAAAACTATGATGTATGTACACTGGAATTTAAGCAGCTATAGATGATATACTGTAATGGTGGTGATCAGCAACTTATAGTGGAACGTTAATAGGATGGTGGTCAATCTGGTGCTAACAGACACTATCTGAGATGGTCACCAACTGACACTGACATCGCTAGTGACACTAATACAGTGATCAGTGATAACACTGCACACTGACACTGTTCAAATGACACTGGCTGGGAAAGGGTTAACATCTAAGGGCAATCAATGGCTTTAACTGTGTGCCTGACAATATGTAATGTATATAATGTTTGCTGCTTTTACTTTCTGAGCTGGCTGTTTTCTCTCTCTGCTTTTCAGGGAGAAGAAAGACCCAGATCACTCATCACAGTACACACTGCAAGAACTATGTGCATGATTGTACACAGCCATTCAGCTGATTTCAGCCAAAATTATTGGCTAAAATCTGCTGCCAAACTCATGCTGTGTCCAATCACAGCACGGGTCAACAGGGGGCATGCAAACAAACCCGTAAGAAGGTTGTCATGTACATGTATGTGATCATGCCTGTACCTGCCATCCACTCACAGTATATTTACTGTGAGCGGTCGGCAGCGTAAGGTAAACCAGATTCTTTGCATTAGAAAGCCAGCGTGGATTTGTGCTCATGCTCATGCTCGTACACATTGGACACATGCTAATTTTTCTAAGCTAAGAGCCAATGTTAGATATACTGTGCAAGTTCTTTGCTCGCATATTGCAAGAATATGCACATACCAATTAGCACTTGATGCCCAGTGGTCTATTTAAACTGGTCTCTATGAGCATTCGCTGAATGGTCTTCAGCTTGTTCCTGTGTTCCCGAGACCTGATCTGCTGTACCTGCTTACCCATGTATGACCTGGCTTGCCTGTGAACTTTTCTTCTGCTCTTGTGCTAGCTCTGTTACCCAACTAATCCAACCTCAGCCTGTTTACTGGACCTGACCTGCCTACTGACTCTGTACGACTTTGCCCAGCTGTTGCTTATCTTGGCCATGCTCCTTGACTTGCTTTGCCTACTGATTCGGTTCTTCGCTGCTCGGTTGTTGCTGACTGCTGCTCGTCTCCTTGTCCTGCTTCCATCTCTCGCCCTGGTGCCAAGCTGCTTCTGCATCCTGTTCCGAGGACTGTGATTACCAGATGTAGCCAGAAGCTTGCTAAGATTGCCTGTTATCAGGGGACACTATGCAGCAGTTGCTATAGTGCGGCAGTTCACCCTAGTGTTCAGCCTGGATCCCATGTTGTCATGTCCTGAAGGCAGAGTGGAGCAAAGGATCTTGGGATATGTAGTCCCTTGAGCCAGATTACTGGGATCAGACTGCCATGGACTACAAGTACCAGCTAGAGAGGGAGAACAGAATGCTGGAAGAGGGAATATAAAGCCTGTATGGGGAGGGGATCACACTCTTGGGACCATGGCCTGGATCTGCAAGCAGTGACCTGTACTGTAGATCGTGCTGTGGGCAGATTGTGGCCTGTGCTACAGAAAGAGTCATCACGAGCAGGCGTGGGTGCATCTGCTGCCAGAAACATATGATCATTCGGTGGCAGCCTGGAGGCTTCCCTAATCACATCCATGCCAGATCCAGCTGGACAGTAGCGTGGTACGACATGAGGTCAAGCACTGTCCCTTGAGCCAAATTTTGCAGAGGCCTGCTGCAGAGCCCTCATGCCACTCTTTAAAACAGAAGGTCGCTGGGATTGGTGAGTGGGCACTTGCCCATTCTCTTTACACCAAAGGACACTGCATGCAGACACTGTTGCCTTATTCACTCCCACAAGTCTATAAAAGGACAATTGCTATACTTTATTTCATACTAAAATAATCTAGTGTCCATCTTACTTGCCAGGCCACACTATGCCTATCTTAAAGAGCTAGCTGAAGACTCAAGCCTTCTCTTCAAAGGACTACAGAATACCCCCCCATACACACACACGGGATAAGAACAATTGGTGCCCACCTAGGCCTACACAGCAACCAAGGACTCTATGGGGGTTATTTACGAAAAGGCAAATCCACTTTGGGCAAAAGGCAAATCCACTTTGCACTACAAGTGCATTGCAAGTGCACTTGGAAGTGCAGTCGCTCTAAATCTAAGGGGTAGATCTGAAATGAGGGGAAGCTCTACTGATTTTATCATCCAATCATGTGCAAGCTAAAATGATGTTTTTTATTTTCCTTGCATGTACCCCTCAGATCTACAGCGACTTTACTTCCAAGAGCACTTCCAGTGCACTTGTAGTGCAAAGTGGATTTGCTAGTAAATAACCCCATATGTATTAGAAAATAGGGATGAGGGCTCTAGAGTTGTTTGCTTATTGCAAATTTAAAGTTTTATACATCACTGGGACTGTCAAGGGATTAAAGGGAGAGGTCTGACAGAAGCTCATTCATTCCTCTACCCTTTTTAGCCTGTAGCCATAAACCCTATCCAGGGTTTAATTATGCTGGTTATACGTTCTTAAAATGTTCTAATTGTCTATTTTCTTAATTGGCTTTGCCATCACGTTTCCTGACTGTGTTTTATCTCCTGCATGTTACAAAATCTTTATTGCTGAATTCATTTGACAATAATCTATCAGTAAACAAAGTGTACCTTAAAGTTCTTTTGTTTATTACAGAAATGTCAGAACCCAGAGTGTCAGAGGTCTTGCAAGGTCAAGGCAACCAGTGGGTTACACAATTTTTGAGCGACCCTCACGGGGTTGGGCTACACAGCTGTACCCACCTACAGAGTGGACATAACCAGCCAGCTACTACAGCACTCGTGCCAGTCCTTGACCTTACACTCTCTGTCTCCACCTTCAGGAGTGTTGGGCGGGACGTGCAAGAGAGGCCTCCACAACGATTAGTTTAGTATTGATTATGTATGTCCTTACTGACTTGCAAGTAAACAGCATAGTGGCTAAGTGGCTAGTACTTCTGCCTAGCAGTACTAGGGTCGTTGTTTCAAAATTCCACATATGGCATCACCCGCAGAAAGTTTGCATGTTCTTCTTGTGCCTGCGTCAGTTTTCTCATGTTTTCTCCACACTCCAAATATATGCTGGTATGTTAATTGGCCCTAATATATATGAATGCGAGCTAGGGACCTTACATTGTAAGCTCCTTGAGGGAAGGGACTGATATGAATGTTCGATAGATATATGTAAAGTGCTACGTAAATCGACAGCATTATATACAGTAAGTACCTGCATTAATAATAGTAACATAAAACTTTGAGTAGGCTCTTGGTAAAATGCTAAGATGTCACTAGACAATGTGCTATTGCTAGCAGGTTTTTTTCTAATGGCTAACCTCAAGAACTGAAAACCATCAAATGAGGCAATAATAATTTAAACAAAGACGTTCTTCAGCGTTCTAACAACAATCCTATTGGATCTTGTGGCAAGATCTGAAGTAGGGCATTAATAAAAGACATCTTAAAATATGCATGAACTAAAATAGGATTCTAGCTTCTGCACAGATTTTATCATCGGCTACAGAAAGTATTTGGTTGAGTTTATTGTAGTTGCTAAATTTTATATTTCACATACTTTTAAGTCAATAACCTTGTTTTTTGAAGGTGATCTGCCATTAAATTTGACCCTTCTCATAAATCAATAGGGCACAGGTTACCAATTTGTAATATTAATTTGAGCATAAAGTACCCAGTGTTCTTAAGAGTCTACATGTGATCCAAAACCAAGGTAGCATAGATATTTCTGGCTCCTAGGAAGTAGGAACATTGTGGGTGCGCAGAGCTCCAAAACATTTATATAGATTCAAAAACCTTTTTTATCAAATAGATGTAAAGAGTAATTCCAGCAACATTTTTTATTTTGATTTTTTATTGCTGTCCAATGTTGGGGATGCTGGCTGAGGATATTGATCGATGTCACAATAGCAGAATGTGAAGGGTCTCTCCCCAATGACATGGTGCTGACCAATGCTAATGTAATGTAATGTAAGGCTAATTTTGCCACTATAAATAAAGTGCTTCATATAGATCAGGCAGTATTGACATTGTTTTGAGGTGACCGGTCTACTATAGCACAGGGAACTGGCTGGAGGTCATTAATCTCCATTGCAGGAAACTGCCTACTATCCTTTCCAAGTATTTGGTTGAGTTTATTGTAGTTACTAAATTCAATATTTCACATACGTTTAAGTCAATAACCTTGTTTTTTGAAGGTGACCTGCCATTAAATTTGACCCTTCTCCTGAATCAATAGGGCACAGGTTTCCAATCTGTAATATTAATTTGAGCATAAAGTACTCAGTGTTCTCAAAAGTCTACATGAGATCCAAAACCAAGGTAGTGTAGATATTTCTGGCTCCTAGAAACATTTTTGGTGTGCAGAGATCCAAAACATTTTTATGGATTCAAAAACCTTTTTTTTTCAAATAGATGTAAAGAGTAATTCCAGCAACATTTTTATTTTGATTTTTTATTGCTGTCCAATGTTGGGATACTGGCTGATCAATTGTCACACTAGCAGGATGTGATGGGTCTCTCCCCAATGGCGTGGTGATGGCCAAGGCTAATGTAATGTAAGGCTAATTTTGCCACTATAAATAAAGTGCTTCATATACCTCAGGCAGCATTGATATGGTTTTGAGGTGACCAGTCTACCATAGCACAGGGAACTGGCTGAGGTCATTGATCTCCATTGCAGGAAACTGCCTGCTTGTATCATTGCCAAGGCTGGATTTCAACAAAGATCGAAGCAAGGTTGGGGAAAATGGCAAAAGTAACCCTAGAGGAATTTGAATATGTGAGGCGAGAGTTGCACTATATTGTATTTTTTTCTGTGGATGGAATTAAGTTTTAAAGTAGGTGTGTCTAACCTTTTGACCTTGCCTGGGTCACATTGGAAGAAGAGGAATTGTCTTGGGCCACACATAAAATACACAAACAATAAGGATAGCTGATGAGCAGAAAAGGTCATGCAGATCACAAGTTAACGATCACCTATATAGATAATGTGAGAAATAAAACGTCATTTTTTTTTTTTTTTATAGCATGCTACATATATTTATATGTAGCACGCTCTAGTGTGTCCTAGAAGTTAAAGTAGGTAAATTGTAGTTTAGCTCAGGGCAAAGCCTGAGCTATGCATTAGGGTAATTAAAGTTCAGGGCTGCCCTCCTGGCAGCTCTCTGGTGCCTCTCCCTGGTCTAGAAGGTTGGAGAATCTTCTAGAACTAGAGGGTGGGGGTTAGGAGGAGCTGCTTTGAATATTTATGGACCCTTGGCCAATCCTCAGATGTAGGCTGGCAGGGGAATGAGACCACTCCTTAAATAGACATAGGCCATGCCAGCAGGGGCAGTGGGGTGGAAGATGGATATACAGTGTTGAGGAGGCTGTCTGTGGCCCTCAGAGGTTCCCCTAAGTCTGGGGGGGTGTCCTGCTTTGGGCCAGGGCTCGGGTGCTGGAAGGATCCTTCTAAAACACATGGGAAGAGGCTTTCCTGGATGCAGGGGAGCAAGAGAGGACAGAGTGAGTAGCAACACTGTTGGGGGCTAACAAGGGGGGAGCCTGCCACATGTCGCCAGTCTCCCTGAAGACAGTGGTGTGCTTAAGTCTTCATCCTTCCCTGAGAGATCTCCTGAGAGTCAGCCGGGTGGGCTGGTGAAGAGTCAGCTGGGTGTAATGGTGAAGAGTCAGTTAGGAGGACTGGTCTGGAGAGTTAGCCTGGAGGGCTAATGAAAGGGGCAGCTGCACACAGGTGGGTTGGCAATGCCTGAAGAGGTGGTGCTGGGATCAGTGGCCACAGAGAAGTTACAAGCTATTTCACTACATTTTTGCTACACAACAAGGAGCCTCGAGTTCCTGCCTGTAAAGGGCTATTGCTAAATCTCATTGGGAGCCTGTCGGATCATTCAAGTGATTCAGCTGGAGCAAGCAAGTGTGCGCAAGAGGAGAGTAAAGGAGACTGTATATAAATCTATATAGGAAGATGTCCTTAAAGTTGTGCTGAAGTCAAGTGGGCATCCCATAACCTCCCATCCCTATCCAAGTTATTAACCCTCAATAAATAACAAAAACAAAGCCACGGATTGTTCTCTGACTCTGGGTGCTTGTGAAAATTCGGTGTGCCTGGCTGTGCAGGAGTGGGGGGTCCAAGTTAATCAGCAGTCCCTACGGGGGTGTGCTACATTTATAAAAGTAAAAGAGGGCAACATAAAACTAGTCTGATTTTTTTACACTGTTTTTGATAAACTAATACTTTAATATCTGGTTCAATGGATGTAGTAGCAATTCTCAATGAATTCTCAAGGTACTCATCAGATATTTTGGTTCTAATTTTGCCCTTCATGTGCTTCATCCTTGAAAATAGTTACTAACAAAACTGAATGACATGAATAAGGCATGAGTGTGAAGAGTGGGATAGTTTTCGTTAGGAAGATAAAAGTCCACCAAAGAGACACTGTCAAATGTTTTGTGGCCACATGTATTCACAAAGTGTAAATGCATTTTTACAAAAGAAACACACCAAAAATCAGAATTTTTAGATAAGTTTATGGTTTTGTGTTGGGCCACATTCATAACAGCCTTGAGCCACATCTAAGCGGGTTGGAAATGGTCATTTAAGTGCTGCCCAGGAGGGTAAGAGTTAACACTTATACACTTCTTTGGTTTTGGCTGTTCTTTCTCTGGGTTGAATCCACTGATCCTGTGTTTTAAAAGTAGGACGGTGGTCCGGAGCAAAGAGGAAAGAGGAGCACCCGCGTGGGTAGAACAGAGAATTTCCCCAAAGACCCGGGGCCCAATGCTCATAAGGGAAAGAATCAGAGAACAATACCTGGGAGGAGCAAAAGAATGTTGCTTACTGCTGCCGAGATGTAAAAATCATCAGAAACCCTGGGTTTACCCCCAGCTGCTGGAAAATGCCACTAGTGGACTCTGTATTATACATGGATTCCACCTATGCAGCTTATAGCCTGAGTTAGGGTTGGGTACAAATGGCAGGAAAAATGTTTCCGCATATTGGACTTTGTAACGTCTTTTGCACTTTTTAGAGTAAAGTTTTAAAACCTTGTACCTGCCTGGTCTGAAATTACAAAAAGGGGTATAATGCCAGTAACCAGCACCATTCCATATTTCAGATCACTAATGCCTTGTTTCCACTGAGCGGATCGGTTAGGGTCAGTACAGTTTGAATGGCCTAGAATGGTCCGGTCTATTCTGGTGAGCATTTCCACTGCAAGTGGGACCACAAGGGGCCATACAGGGTTTAGAAAAAATGCCTCAGCATAGCACAGCAGAGGGTTTTCTGTCAGCCAATCAGTGGAATGTATCGTAGCTCCGCCCTAACTGAACCGTTCCATTTTCTATGGCCCCACATCTGAAGCAGGACCCTGAATGGAAGGGTTCGGTTCGGTTGTATGGGCCGCTTTCATAATGGAAACACCCAAAATAGCGTACCGTACCGAACCGATCCGCTCAGTGGAAACGAGGCATTAGGTACTTTGGGGTACAAAGATATCAGCACACGAGTAATTCAGTGTGAAGACACAAGGGTTACCTAGGGTAATGGAAGCTACAAGCAGCCTGTTGTTAAGCCTGAGTTGTTGTCGATATTCTCTCCGTGGCATTCCGTCTCGCATAGCAACAGGAGAAGACTCATGGCGCAGAGGTCCCCAGTCTGTGCCCAGGAACAAAAAAGTTAAGTGAAGTGAAATGCACACATGGAGTCTGCATTAGGTGCACCCCATACCATTAGTGGGAATGAGGTATTGGTAATACGCTGGACAGGTGGATGTGGGCAAGGCTCAGCAAGTTCCTCTTAAATGTAAGTTACAGAGAAGGTTTACATTGTCATGGAGACCTAAGAGTTGACTGGAGAACAGTTATGCCCCGTACACACGGTCGGATTTTCCGATGGAAAATGTCCGATCGGAGCGTGTTGTCGGAAATTCCGACCGTGTGTGGGCTCCATCGGACATTTTCCATCGGATTTTCCGACACACAAAGTTGGAGAGCAGGAGATAAAATTTTCCGACAACAAAATCCGTTGTCGTAAATTCCTATCGTGTGTACACAAATCCGACGGACAAAGTGCCACGCATGCTCAGAATAAATAAAGAGATGAAAGCTATTGGCCACTGCCCCGTTTATAGTCCCGACGTACGTGTTTTACGTCACCGTGTATAGAACGATCGGATTTTCCGACAACTTTGTGTGACCATGTGTATGCAAGACAAGTTTGAGCCAACATCCGTCGGAAAAAATCCTAGGATTTTGTTGTCGGAATGTCCGAACAAAGTCCGACCGTGTGTACGGGGCATTACAGTGTAGGTGTACATGGTGTACGTTTATCTATAAAAGTAGAGGCCTGCCTTAAGGTTGAGTATTCTCCCATGGCAGCCTCAGTCTTGTCCAGGGGCATTGACGAAAATGGCACAAAAGTAAAGTACCCCATGTGTAGTAAAGTGATCCTGTTACAGGTGCCTAGCATAGCCCAGAAGAACCCACTAGTAGGTCTCTCATGTGACCCTTGGTTGGCGCCCAATGAGGAGGGAAACATGGCAGATGTGACAACCACCCAGTGACCCTACCCTTACAATTATGTAGCCCATGGGCCGCAGTTTGGAAACCCTTGCTTTAAAGAGACCCAATCACATTTTATTTAGTAACAAAGGATGGCATTGGTGGTTTACTGCACAGTCATTTGTAATCCAAGCACATACCTCACCATTTAGTACTGTTCGTTGTAGAGAGCTGGTCCCCCTTATTCTGCTGCGAAACTGACACTTCCAGGAAAGCCAATCTTCCTGGTCCACCACAGCTCACACTGGTTTCTCCTGTTGACTCCATTGCTTCTACTGTGTCCAGCAATAACATCCAGATGCCTGAATTAAAAATGTTATCATGTGACAGGGTCTCTTTAAGGTAAGTGTTTAAATAATGCTTAGGGTAAGAGGTTTAAGGATAGGGCTTCTCTGTTTGTGTGTGTGAAACTACCAATGCATATCTTCCTGAAAGCTAATGTGTCAATTTCCCACTTTCATGTAATGTTTCAGGCAACAACGATTTACCACGTAGTTTTCTTCTCTTTCTTTTTTTCTCTTATTTCATTTCAGGCTAATGCCTCCGCATGTTCTTATCTTGGCAATGCAAAGGTTCAAAAAAAGAAAATCATAGGCTACAACTAGTGTTTTCCAACAAACTAGCTTTGATCAAAAGCGCATATTTGTTATTCAGTCCTTACTGTAAACTAACAGTTTTGTGTGGCATTCTGTTCCTAAAAGAAAAAAGAAAGCAAAAAGAAAAACTCTCTACATGTTTCTTTGTGTACAATGATTTCCATAGTTGTAGAAAGGGACTGAATTACATTTCACAGTGTGATGAAATAGAGCAGTAGGTAGATAGAAAGAGTCGAATGTAAACCACCCACTTCCATTAGGCTGTATTTATGCCACTTGAAATATGCTTTAAGCAAGGTTTCATATTCAGGTTTCAATCCTTGGCACACATGAGTGAGGATGCTTAAAGTGATTATAACCCTTTTTTAACCCTTGTTTATTATACTTACCTGCTCTGTGCAATGCTATTTCATGGAGTGGCCTGAACCTCCTCTTTATGTGTCCCCTGCCAGCATTCTAGGCTCCTCCACTTCTTGGCACATGACCATGGGAAGCCGATTCCCGTGGAAGTGCATCTATGGGCTCGCTCCCAAGCCGGGCTGTATGCGACTATTAACACACATAATTCAGCTTAAGACCACTCCCCTCCTCCTTTTTGGATCTGATTGACAGCAGTAGGAGCCAATGGCTCCCACTGCTCTCACTGAATCCTATGAGAAGAGGAAGAGAGATTAGTGCTCCTGCATTCAGACACAGTGCTGGATCAAGATGGGGATCATGTAAGTATAAGGGGGGAGGGAGGGGGCAATATAAGCAATGCAACATTTTTAATGCTGGGAAGTGTCTAGGGGTGGCATAGGTAATGAGAGACACTTTCCAACTACTAAGCATGCAGCAATTGTAGTCAGCTCCTCTGAGGAGGGACCAGTATTTTGGGGGTCTGCACACTGTTAGTGTAGATTGCCAGGAGAAACCAGCAGAGAGGGCTGCTTAGCAAGACAGAGTGAGTTCCTGGGGCCTAAAGAGAAAGCTTTTGCACCGGAGAGGCTAAAGCCAATGGGACCTTCAATAAAGGTATCTGAATTCCAGTGCCCCTACCATTATTTAGAGCAAGTCTGAGTTAATAAAGAAGTTAACAATATGTACCTAATAAACTCATTTTAATGATCCAGTCATGTGCACATGAAATAAAAGGGAATTTTGTTTGCACATGGTTCTTCACACATATTTTTGAGCAAAGATTTTCAACTTCTTAATATATCAGCCCCCCAATTTGAATCTAAAAAGCTCATGTTTTCACCCTGTTGTCTGAAGTGCTAATCTGCAAGAGAGTTGTTCAACGATTACCCCTCCGATAATATTGACTTGAGTTGTACCTCTGTAGGGTAAGGGCACAGATGTGCCTGGTGTAGTCCTCTTTGTGGCCACAAAATGGCATCAGAATTCATGGAATAGGATAGTGTTAGGACCACATAGATTGATAGGCAGTGTAGGTGATGTACAGTGGGGCAAAAAAGTATTTAGTCAGCCACCAATTGTGCAAGTTCTCCCACTTAAAAAGTTGAGAGAGGCCTGTAATTGTCATCATAGGTATACCTCAACTGTGAGAGACAAAATGTCAAACAAATCCGGACAATCACATTTTCCGATTTTTGAAAGAATTTATTTGCAAATTATGGTGGAAAATAAGTATTTGGTCACCTACAAACAAGCAAGATTTCTGGCTCTCACAGACCTGTATCTTCTTCTTTAAGAGGCTCCTTTGTCCTCCACTCATTACCTGTATTAATGGCACCTGTTTGAACTTGTTATCAGTATAAAAGACACCTGTCCACAACCTCAAACAGTCACACTCCAAACTCCACTATGGTGAAGACCAAAGAGCTGTCGAAGGACACCAGAAACAAAATTGTAGGCACCAGGCTGGGAAGACTGAATCTGCAATAAGCAAGCAGCTTGGTGTGAAGAAATCAACTGTGGGAGCAATAATTAGAAAATGGAAGACATACAAGACCACTGATAATCTCCATCGATCTGGGGCTCCACGCAAGATCTCACCCCGTGGGGTCAAAATGATCACAAGAACGGTGAGCAAAAATCCCAGAACCACACGAGGGGACCTAGTGAATGACCTACAGAGAGCTGGGACCAACGTAACAAAGGCTACCAGTAGCACACTACGCCGCCAGGGACTCAGATCCTGTAGTGCCAGACTTGTCCCCCTGCCTAAGCCAGTACATGTCTGGGCCCGTCTGAGCATTTGGATGATCCAGAAGAGGATTGGGAGAATGTCATATGGTCAGATGAAACCAAAGTAGAACTGTTTGGTAGAAACACAACTCGTCGTGTTTGGAGGAGTGAGAATGCTGAGTTGCAACCAAAGAACACCATACCTACTGTGAAGCATGGGGGTGGCAATATCATGCTTTGGGGCTGTTTCTCTACAAAGAGAACAGGACGACTGATCCATGTACATGAAAGAATGAATGAGGCAATGTATCATGAGATTTTGAGTGCAAACCTCCTCCCATCAGCAAAGGCATTGAAGATGAAATGTGGCTGGGTCTTCAGCATGACAATGATCCCAAACACACCACCTGGGCAACAAAGGAGTGGCTTCGTAAGAAGCATTTCAAGGTCCTGGAGTGGCCTAGCCAGTCTCCAGATCTCAACCCCATAGAAAACCTTTGGAGGGAGTTGAAAGTCCATGTTGCCCAGTGACAGCCCCAAAACATCACTGCTCTAGAGGAGATCTGCATGGAGGAATGGGCCAACATACCAGCAACAGTGTGAGACAAACTTGTGAAGACTTACAGAAAACGTTTGACCTCTGTCATTGCCAACAAAGGATATATAACAAAGTATTGAGATGAACTTTTGATATTGACCAAATACTTATTTTCCACCATAATTTGCAAATAAATTCTTTCAAAAATCAGACAATGTGATTGTCTGGATTTGTTTCCACATTTTGTCTCTCATAGTTGAGGTATACCTATGATGACAATTACAGGCCTCTCTCATCTTTTTAAGTGGGAGAACTTGCACAATTGGTGGCTGACTAAATACTTTTTTGCCCCACTGTATGAACTATTAGATGTCCTCATAGGTAGGATGAAAGTAGTAGGTAGGGTGCACTTAGAGTTAATTCCAGCCCTGCCTCTGCCATCAGTGGAGCATCCTGGGTAGTAGGCTAACATATAAATAGTTTAGGTGGGGAGCCACCACTCTCTCTTAGTTATAGGAAGTACTGAGGTCCAGGTTGCTGCAAGGTGTAGACTTTTTTGAGCTATTATAAAGCTCCCCATTAGAGAGGAAGCAAGCAAGGAGAAGAGCAGGACTTTATGGATTTTTGTGCATCCCTGGCTAAGGATGCAATACTCTTTTCAACCCCTGTAAGGTATGGACTTCTTGACATACTCTAGCTTTTTCTAACTATTAACTATTATTTGTAACTGAATGGAGAATGAAGCATAGGTCAGGTGCCTCTGAGGGGGTGAATTCATGCAGCTGATAAGTCCTCGGATACCCAGGGACTCCTGGGATTAGCTCATCCCAGTGTGCTTAGGGGACTACTTTGATGTTTAAGCATGAATGAGTTAATAGGTATAAAGTAGATGCTGATCATACACCTCAGCACAGGGCAGACCACTATTACACAACCAACCTATTTTAATACAATGTTAGTAAATATATACTTTTGATATCCTCAACCCAATTGCAGTACACCTATTAGATATACTCAAAGGTTAGCTAACAAGTACATTAAGATGTTGATCATTTATTATTACAAAATACTTCCCACCACATGCATTTTTTATGCTAAACAGAACATCATACCTCTGATTTGTATGGCCCGAAAGGATCCTGCATTTAAGTCCCATTGGTAAACAAATTTGTAAATATAAAACAAAGAACTATGTAACACACTGCACCGACAGCAGAAAGATACAGTGATAAATGTATCTGTCTTCTATGATTTGTGTTACCACAACTCCTTTTGTATTTGCTTTTACACAGTTCTTCAGAACAGAAAGCAAATGACATGGCTGTTTGGCAATTAGCTTCCAGCAATATTGTGTCTACCATATAACAAAAATACACACAAGATAAACATTGAACATACATTTATGTCAGTGATCCTATCCTCACTAGTAAGATCCATAGACAGGGGACATGACTTTTTTTTCTGCTAATTGTCAGGCAGCATATGCTGAATGTTAACTGAATGGGAACTTCTATATCGTAACATCATCAAGTGAATCACTCTATCTATAAAAATGTAAATTCCTTTGCTTCAGTACTTAAGCCTAAATATTGAGTTTTATGCCTAATATGTGACTAATAAATGAGCTTTAAGAAGACTTTGTCATAAGAGAAATATTAGTTTTAAATCCCATTCAAATCCAATCAAATCCAATCAAATCAGTTTCAAATTCCATTTAAAGTTTGTCAAAGGGCACGTGGGAGACACACATGACACACATGAGCAACTACACAAGAAAAGATTTTCTGGGCTAATGAAATCAAAACTGAATGGTTTGGTCCTCAAATCAAAAATACAACTCAAGACAATTTGAATGCCTATATGCAGCTCTCATTTCTGAAAGGTGTAACCCTCTTTTGGGCGGGAATGGTTATCAGAAATTACATTCTTAAAACAGGATATGGCTAAATCAGTAAGTAAATAAGACAACCAGAGCCTTTACTCAGTGTAAAGCCTCATACACACGATCGGATTTTTGGCAGGGAATCGTGTGATGAAAGACTGTTTTCCTAAAATCCGACCATTAGTACGCTCTATCAGACAATTATTGTCCAACTTTCCGCCAACAAATGTTGTTTGGCAGGCTAGTAAATTTTTGCCAGAAAACGTAATTTTCCTATCATGTGTACACAAGTCCATCACACAAAAGCCCAAAGTACAAACACGCATGCTCAGAATCAATGCTAAACAAACACAACATTAGCAGAAGGTGCCCAAAGGGTGGCGCTCAAGAGCTGAAATTCCTCGTAGTACGTCACTATGTTCGTGTTTGTTGACTGACAATTGTGTACCGTTTGTATGCAAGACAAGTTCCTGGCACACGCCCTTCGGACAAAAGTCTGACACTTTATTGGCCAACAATCTGATCATGTGTATGAGGCTTTAGAGTGGGTTTTATGATAAAGATGGCAGCACCTTTACCCAGGACTCTGTGACCAGAGGGGATTCCCTTCCTGGGAAATTACCCAGTAACCCAATCAAAGTAATTGGGAGCACAGGAGTTACTGCAACCAGCATTTAACATTAAACATAAGTATATAGATGCACACTAGTATGGAAATAATACAAGCTTTATATAAAAAGACAGTCATGTTAGCTGTCAAATCAGGTTTCTGATATTCCCATCGAGTCAAAATCCCCCTCCTGCAGCAGAAGTTTTAGTTCTTTATTGTTTTATTAAATAGAGTTCTAACATTTTGTATATATGCCTTTTAATTTTTCACAGTTTAACCTTTTAGGTTCAGCATGCCTGTTATGCCGCGTACACACGGTCGGACTTTTCGTCTACAAAAGTCCAACGGACGCTGACGGACTAAAGCTGGCTGGTAATCCGATCGTGTGTGGGCTTCTCCGGACTTTCAACGGACTTTTTTAGCCTCAAATCCGACGGACTTTAGATTTGAAGCATGCTTCAAATCTTTACGTCGTAACTACGACGGACCCCGAAGTCCGCTCGTCTGTATGCTAGTCCGACGGACAAAAAAACGATGCATGCTCATAAGCAAAAACTAAACGGAAGCACTCGGTCTAGTAAAACTAGTGTTCGTATTGTAGGTAGCACATTCATCACGCTGCAAAATCTGTGATCGTTCAATGCAGCGCATTTTATTTCTTCTTTACGAAGGCTCTAAAGAACGAAGGTGTTTTGCTGTTCATAATCAGAGTTCTCCCAAACTGATTTCTGGATTCTTTTTCTCTTTGATCTCATGAATGATATAGTATGCCTTTTTAAAACAATGTTTCCATACTAATAATACTTTTTCCCCCTGTTTTTTTTTTTTTTTTTTTTTTTTTTAGGTTTGTAAAGTTAACACAAAGAACCCATTATTATTTTTTTTTTTTATAGTGTTTATTTTTTAGTTTTTAGATAAAGTTAACCCAAAGCACCGTTTTTGGTTACGTAATTTTTTTGATTTTCAAGACTTACCACTTGAACATTATTAACATTAGTAATGTATTTTTGGTGTGTTTTTTTTCAAACTCAATGAGATTGTTGTCCCTTGTTAATTTAACATTGTGTGTAAAATCAATGATTTCAAAGAAAACACATAAAGTCTTTTGCTAAACTCAAAAAATATCCATTTATTCATGGTCAAAATAAAATAAAGAGGAAGTCAACGCTGGAAAAAGTCGGTGTACCAGAAAATTGGGATCTTGAGGAGTCCATATAAGAGGGAGCACAATCTGGTCCAAGAATCCCAGAGATCAACAGCACCAGCAGATGATCTAGATGTCCCCAGACTGTGGTCCTACAACAGCCTGCGTCTTCTGTCAGACCAGACTGAACCCAGGTCATCATTTTCTTCTCTTCCCTGCAGCCTTTCCTCCACGCTGCCCTGCAGCCTTCCCTGTAGCCTTCTTTTGAGGCTGTGGCTCTGGTGTTTCAGTTGTGGCAGGAGGAGGAGGAGGAGGAGGAGGAGGAGGGGGGGCTGCCTCATGTAGTTGGGTGTTTTGTGTTAGCGTGCCCTGCAGCCCCTTATGGATTGTTTCCCCAAATAGGCGCTCACAAATGAGGCGCTGCTCCCTATTCATCTGAAGAAGCCTGCTGGCTAAGTAGCAGCCATAGGATTCTTCCGCTTCGGGGGGGCTCCTTAAAAAACGGGTGGCCTCTTGCATGAGGCGCAGGGATGCGTCCTGTGTGACCATCCCCTTCCTGGCCCTTTTTTTGGGAAGGTGGAGGGGAGGCACTTGGGATTCGGTCAGGCTCCTACTGGGCCCAGCCACCTCACTTGGCCCAGCCACCTCACTTGGCCCAGCCACCTCACTGGGAGCAGCCACCTCACTGGGAGCAGCCACCTCCTGCCTGACACTGGGCCCAGCCTCCTCCAGGATGATGGTGAATCCGGCCTCCTCCAGGCTGTCCATGGGCCCGGTCTCCTCCTGCCTGCCACTTTCCCCACATTCCTCCTGGATGGACTCATCCTGTGTATAAAAAAAGGACAATAGTTTGAGTATATTTTTTGGGGTTCATCAATGACACACAGTTTGCTTCTCATGAATAGCAAATTCAATGTGAATACTTCTCTTTAATAAAAGAGTCTAATCAGACACCCTAAATTATTTCAAGCAGGTGCCAAACATATTTAGCCACTACTGTCAATTGATATGTATACCCAATTTTGAGTGCCAAATTATTTTAGACAATTATAACATCCAGTTAACATCATTAATATTAGTACAGTAAATATTTGTTAAAATAATTTACCTGACTCCAGATGGTCATATCTGGTTCATCCAGGATGGAAGACCCAGCTTGCTCCTCATCAGCCTCTGCTGGGGTGGAGGGAAGGGTGGAGGGAAGGGTTGAAAGTGATGGCCTGGCTTCATTCTGGTCATCCAGAAAACGTAGTTGATTATAGTACCACAGCCTGGGTACATAAACATCATCTGCTGATGCTCCTGATCTCCTTGATTCCTGGATCTTCTTATGCTCCCTCTTATACATGTTCCTCAAGCCCCCAATTTTCTTGAGCAATGTCTCCATTGTTGCTTCCGGGATGGTCGCCTGGACAAAGGCCAGAAGTCTCTCCAGCGTTGACTTCCTCACATGCTTAGCATAATACTGAGGGTGTTTCACCTCCCACAAATTCCTCATCTCTCGATATTTGGAAATAAAAGATGTAAGGAACTCTGGATCCTTAAATAGGGGATTCATTATATCTGGAAAAGATGAAGTCACAAGACAAA